>NC_058524.1:597196262-598446262 GCF_904849725.1 Hordeum vulgare subsp. vulgare
CTATCAATTCTTTTTCGAAATCGGAATTATTAAAAGAAGTCTATGGACTGATATCGATTCTACCCATTTTGACCCTCCTTTTGGGAATTACAATAGAGGTACTCGTAATTGTGTGGTTAGAAAGAGAAATATCTGCGTCGATACAACAACGTATTGGTCCTGAATATGCTGGCCCCCTGGGCCTGCTTCAAGCTATAGCAGATGGGACTAAACTACTTTTTAAAGAAGATATTCTGCCATCGCGAGGAGATATTTCTTTATTTAGCATTGGACCCTCTATAGCAGTCATATCAGTTTTATTAAGTTTTTTAGTTATCCCTTTGGGATATCATTTTGTTTTAGCCGATCTTAGTATTGGTGTTTTTTTATGGATTGCCATTTCAAGTATAGCTCCTATTGGTCTTCTTATGGCAGGATATAGCTCAAATAATAAATATTCTTTTTCAGGCGGTCTACGAGCTGCTGCTCAATCCATTAGTTATGAAATACCATTAACTTTTTGTGTGCTAGCAATATCTCTACGTGTGATTCGTTAAAATAGGATCTTTTTCCTATAAAATCCATTAACTATTTATATTCCTTTTCTTATTTAGTATTTGGGTTGGTAAGTTAAACTAGATAGCTATATGAGTGAAATAAAACAGCTTCTAAATTTGTAGTAAAAAGAAAAAAATCTCATTTTCTACGTACAAGAAAAAAGTGGAAGTAAACATAAAGAGTGTAAACTCTTTATCCCAAGGTTGATATTTTTTAATTACTCATCATATCTTGAAGCGGGCAAGAATAAAGGATTCACAATATGGAATTCCATTATTAGAATACTCCTAGTTATTACTATAACTTAAAAATTCATAAGAAGAATCCACCAAAAGTTAGTGAAGGGTTAGGAACACTAAAGTACATAAAGGATTAGTAATGGAAAATCTAAAACATTAGAGATTTTTTCCCGTAAAAGGAATCATAATAAGGACTTGCAATTTGTAGAAATTATCAAGTAGTACTTTCTTCGGATTCCGATCCAGAGTATGTTCCCATTCACTTGTTAAGGAAATGGCTATCAAGAACGAATTAACCCTTTATCCATTTTTTCTTTTTAAATACCCCCTTCCCGGGGGAAAGAAGAATAGTAAAAAAGATATGGAGTGCACTAGAAAAAATTTGCATTATTTCCTTCCTCTATTCATGCAGAATTGCTCATGAACTAATACCCCACTCTTTCCATTTATTAATTGAATTCCTATAACAAAACAAGTACCAAGTGTTTTATTCCAAGATTAAGTTATTACTGAACAAAGAAAAATTTGGAATATATTATAAAGGATGAGATCAATTCAGAAGCGCTTTTTCTTATTCTAGCAGACGGAATTCCTTTGGTCTAATTTAGGACTTTCAAATCTATTTTATTTTACCTAATTCTATCTATGCCCCAGGGGCTAGGAACAGAACAAAACAGTCCTTTCCTTTTTCTGATCATAGAGAAGCCGTATGAAGCTAAGGTTTCATGTACGGTTTTGAAATAGCGGTGGGAACTGTGATGTTATCATCGACTATGATTATCTAACAGTTCAAGTACAGTTGATATAGTTGAAGCACAGTCAAAATATGGTTTTTTTGGATGGAATATTTGGCGTCAGCCTATAGGTTTTCTGGTTTTTTTAATTTCTTCTTTGGCAGAATGTGAAAGATTACCCTTTGATTTACCAGAAGCAGAGGAAGAATTAGTAGCAGGTTACCAAACTGAATATTCCGGTATCAAATATGGTTTATTTTATCTTGTTTCTTACCTAAATTTATTAGTTTCTTCTTTATTTGTAACAGTTCTCTACTTGGGCGGGTGGAATTTCTCTATTCCCTATATATCCTTTTTTGATTTTTTCCAAATGAATAAAGCAGTTGGAATTTTGGAAATGACAATGGGTATATTTATTACATTAACTAAAGCTTATTTATTTCTCTTCATTTCTATCACAATAAGATGGACTTTACCAAGGATGAGAATGGATCAGTTATTAAATCTTGGATGGAAATTTCTTTTACCTATTTCCCTGGGCAATCTATTATTAACAACCTCTTCTCAACTTGTTTCACTATAAATAAGATAATACAATAATAGATAGTAAGAATATTTTCAACACAAAAGCTCTCCCAAACAAGAGAAAGAAACATATCTTTTTCATAGATATTTAGAATGAATATGTTCCCTATGGTAACTGGGTTCATGAGTTATGGTCAACAAACAATACGTGCTACAAGGTACATAGGTCAAAGTTTCATAACTACCTTATCCCACACAAATCGTTTACCTATAACGATTCACTACCCTTATGAAAAATCAATTACACCAGAGCGTTTCCGAGGGCGAATCCACTTTGAATTTGATAAATGTATTGCTTGTGAAGTATGTGTTCGCGTATGTCCGATAGATCTACCCGTTGTGGATTGGAGATTTGAAAAGGATATAAAAAGAAAACAATTGCTTAATTATAGTATTGATTTCGGAGTTTGTATATTTTGTGGCAATTGTGTTGAGTACTGTCCAACAAGCTGTTTATCAATGACTGAAGAATATGAACTTTCTACCTATGATCGTCATGAATTGAATTACAATCAAATTGCTTTAAGTCGGTTACCAATCTCCATAATGGGAGATTACACAATTCAAACAATTAGGAATTCGTCTGAAAGTAAAATAAACGAAGAAAAATCTTCGAATTCAAGAACGATTACTGATTACTAAACTTTGATTTTGTCTTTTTGTTATAAAAATCTACTAATTCTTTATAGAAAAAGCACATGTTAGAACCGGTTTATATCCAATCCGGATCCAATGTGGTTGGCTCAATGCCCTGTTTTCTACTAGTGGAACCATTGATCGCTACAAGGCTAGACTTGTTGCATAAGGTTTTAAACACCGGTATGAGATCGATTATGAGGACACTTTTAGTCCTGTTGTAAAAGCTACCACCATCCGTCATGTTTTGTCTATTGTTGTTGTCAGGGGCTCGAGTCTCAGACAACTAGATGTGAAGGTCGCGTTCCTCCATGGTGTTTTGGAGGAGGAAGTGTACATGAAGCAACCTCCTGGGTTTGTAAACAAAAATGCACCCCATCATGTGTGCAAGCTTGACAAATCATTATATGGGTTGAAGCAAGCTCCAGGGGCATGGTACTCATGTCTCAGTCACAAGATGCAAACACTTGGTTTTGTTCCTTCTAAGTATGACACCTCACTGTTTATCTATAAAAACACACCACCTGCATATTTGTCCTCATATATGTTGATGACATCATTGTCACCAATTCATCTGATAAAACCATCATAGGAATTTTGAAAGATCTTTGTCGGGGACTTTCTCCCAATGATCTTGGAGGTTTGCACTATTTCCTAGGGAATGAAGTGAAGAAACATGAGGATGGTCTTCATCTCTCTCAGAAAAAGTATGCAACAAATCGGGTAAAAAAGACTGGCCTACAAGGTTGTAAACCCTCACCCACTCCATTATCAAGTTCAGAAAAATTGTCTCTTACAAAAGAGCAACCTTTGAGCTCAGATGACATCACAAAATACAAAAATCTAGTAGATACGCTCCAATATTCGACACTTACTCGACCTGATATTTCCATTGTTGTTAACAACGTTTGTGAGTGATGCACCCACTATAGTTCATTGGACTGCTGCTAAACGTATAGTCAGATATGTCAAAATACTCTTAATGTTGGTCTTACTTTCAGCAAGTCATCCTCCACACTTGTTAGTTCCTTCTTAGATTCTGATTGGGAGGGATGACTAGATGACATGCGCTCAAGTGGTGGTTTTGCAGTATCTTCTGGTCCTAACTTAATATCGCTCGATGTGTAAGGAAACAATCCACTCTCTCTAGATCCAGTTAGAGGCAGAATACAAGGCATTACCTAATGCCACAACTGAGATTATATGGTTACAATCCATGCTAAAGGAACTTGGTGTAAAGAGCACTCAACCTCCATGTTTATGGTGTGATAATTTTGATGCCACTTACCTATCTACTAATCGATTCTTTATGCCAAAACAAAGCGTATTCTGATAGATTTTCACTTTATGAGAGAAAGAGTTGCAAAGAAGCAACTTGACATCCGGCTTGTGCATTCCAAGATATCAAATTGCAGATGGATTCACAAAACCTTTGGCTACAAGAAGTTTTTGAAAACTACAAAAATAATCTCAACTTAATAAAGTTATGATTAAGGAAGGGTGTTAAGCGCAATTGTCCTGTGCCTTGAAAGGACACCTTCACGATGCATCCTGGAGTCCACGAGTCCTAGTTGAATTGGTTAGGTGGTTAGCTGAATATCTATCCATTGTAATAAAAACAGAGGGCCACTTCCAGATCCGCGGACATTTGTATCCAAATCTTGAACCATTCAGCACTTAATAGCATCAAATTTGACGAGAATTAAGCAGTACAAGAACCAACTTGCTCATCATGCATTTCTTTTTGATATAAAGGATTAAAACCCTGGTTTCATCAACAAAACGAAACATTGCAAATTACTACAGTTATCCCTCTGTAGTAATTTAAGTTAAAGAAAACATAGATGACAAACTGATAGTAATCCCTCTGTATCGAGATATATGTTGCTGGAGTAGCTGAACTACAGTTGCGTTAACAAGATATATTTCGGTAAAAAGGGTGTACATTTTAGAAGGGCATTACGAATCAATACGCACAGACAGAAACAATGCATCGTCAAGTCCTGAAACTTCAGCACTGTACTGTAGTTTATACCCTTCAACTCTTTCTCCCATGGGCAGACTTGAGAAGGTCGGCCAGCACTAAAGGGCAGCTTGCCGCCAGGTGCTTATACCCCTCGGTCGCCAGGACGGCATCTAGGACTGCGGGAGTGCTGAGGATGAAGTCGACGCACTTGGCCTTGAGCTGCGAACAGTTGAGCTGCTCCGCCAGAGCAAGAGTGGTCGCTGCCGTGTCGACGGTGATGCCACCGGACAGCTTGATTTCACAAATCAGCTTGAGCATGTCCAATCCATACCTGTCAGCGGCCGCAAGCAGATGCTGAGCCATCGTGGCCACGGCTTCCAGCTCCTGGTCAAGTTCAGGAACCGTATCGGTGTAGATGAAGTGCGGCATGGCCCTGAATGCTGCCGCCTCCATGTCCTCAATCACGACTCGATCCGAGAGCATCTCCTCCATCTCTCCATAGAACTCTGCCATGAAGACCGGTGACCTTGAAGAGAGAATGTCCTTGTGCGCAGGAAATGACTCGCCGGAGACGATAAAGGTGACGTCCGCCCCCGTCCCGCTCTGCATGCAGGAGTTCGCCGAGGTGCTGGTGCAAGTTGGTGGATGGCGGCTGTGCGGGGACTTCCTCAGATGGGATCGATAGTTTGTAACGGTAATTCTCGGAGCACCGTGACGGCGCATTGCAATGCCAAACAAAACAATCATCCCTGAGATAGCCCGAAGCTTCTAAATCACGTCTTTCGACTAGCATCAGTGCAACTGAGCAATCCTTATGACGCGAGAAGACGTGAGAGACGTTTCTTTCTTCGGATGGTTGGAGTACGCCGCTCGGATCTACGAGCCGACAGGCTAGAGTAGCCATGACGTAGCTCGTTTGGGGTCCGAATAGTATGGCCGACTGCTCGCTCTATCTTGAACTGAAATGGGGGTGTTCCTGTCAAGTGTTGGGAATAAGTCGTGACGAAGCACAGTGCGAGCGGCGTCGATGCGCCAGGTCGGAGCCGTGACGGTGCGATCGACGTCGGTGCGTTGGGTCGGATCAGCGGGCTAGGTCACGGTCATGTGGGTATGTGTAGATATAGACCGGACGCCAATGCGCGGCTGCGTCCTTGATCGAGTGTGAGTCGCAGTCCGTTGGCGCCGTAGTTAGTTATGTGCGTAGTTATTTTTGGCCGAGTCATGTGGAGCTCCGTGCTGGTTTGCATGCACTAGTTGTTGGACGTGTCTGCCTAACCGCCCTTTTGTTATTTTTGTGATGCATCTGCATGCAAGCGATGAGTGTGTGATGCATTTGCATGCAAGCGACGAGAGCCTCTTCAACTAAATATATTGGTTGTTCACGTGAGAATAAACCACATCATATGCGATAGCATAGTCAGGTGCAAGTTGTTGGTTGAAGAAATAAGAAAACGAATTCAGCAAGTGATGATAGGCTGATTTGATGAGCGTGATATATTGGTGCTTAATAGAATTAAGCTCTCATGACTTGTTCTCACATATTTGTAAACGATTATGGAAGAATATAAGATTTCTAGAAACAGACAGAGGAGACATAAGTATACCAAGTGACTGCTAGACGACTGAGGTTGAGCCCCGCCACCTCATCCATCCTTGCTTCCAACGACGCGGATGAGCCCCCGAACGTCATCACCATGCCCAGCTTATCTGCTCCTCCCACTCCGATTCCTTTGTGGAAACTCATTCCTGCAAAGATGTCGTCTGTGTCGCCCTCCTTCTTGGCCTGACAGCGAAAGTCCAGTGCCAAGCAAAAGGTGATACAAACGGGTAAGTGTTGGTGTAGTAGCACGGTCAGGAAGCAGGTGTCAGGTGGCACGGCCGGATCACGCCATCGCCTCCAACAAGGAGGCGTACCACCGATTGAAATCGTTGCCGTTGTCGCCTTCGCCTCTCATGCGCTACTCCCATGACTCGTTGTAAACCTCACCAAAAATGCACAATAAACAGATTGCTTGAAAGGTAATTCCTCTAATGGATCATGCGTTCATGACAACTAAATATGTGAATATGATTCATTGTCCCAAAAGAGTATTAAACGGTTATAGCTACTGATATAACAATAGAATGATATGTTAGTTAAAAGGAATATACATAGAAATATAAAAAATGCAATCTGTAACAACAAGTTAAACTAAACAATTAACATGGAAAAAATGTTGATGTCAACAACAAATACCAAGATGGGAATGCACCCTTAAACTATTTCTTGTGATATTTCAGATCAAAATTCTTATTGCTTGAGAGATTGTACGCATCATACGATTACAATAAAATTATAGCAAGGGATGTTGATAAAAAAATTGAATGCATAGTTAATGACACTACACACATATAAAACAGGAGAAATAAACTATTAGTAACTTTGTCAAGAAAGAATGGATGGTCCAAATATCATAAGAAGCATAACTAGAGCTGTAATACAAAAAACCTGAGTAACAACTATACACTGATCGCATAGCTGTTTGATGATCAGTTTGCAAACAGTACTTTTACCTAAAGAAAGGAAGAAGGTTTGTTGTCATCATATGATGGGTGAGGTGCATTTGGTGTAGAAAGGTTGTACCATGTAAACGACTACGAATCACTGAATTTCTGCTAACAAATAGAAACAACAGAACCCATCAACTAATAACAAATGGTTCCTGGTGTCCATTCTATAGGCCTGACATCATTGGTACTTCCTCCCCTGACTAAGAATCTTTCAGGTCCACCTCCTGCAAACGGAGTACTGGATGATGGACCCCAACCGCGGTAACATTAAGCGTTAACAAATTTACAGCCACCTGGATATAAAGTAAAAGGGTTAAAGCCACTTAGATCCACATCTTGGTGCAAAAGAATTAATAAGTGATTATACAATCCTTTAAGATGAAGATCCCAACAATAAAATGTCCACAAATGATAAAAAAATGCGATAAATATATTTTTTCTATAAATGTATCCTTGAAAAGTCAGAATATAAGTGTGCGAAAACAGTTTGTCCAGAAGACAAACCTTCTTCCTTTCCTCAGGCGACGGCCATACATTACGAGAGCTCATGGCAAGACCATCTACTTCTCGCACTATATATATATCTGATCCTACTATCTCTATGGCAAAATCAATGTCAGAAACCTGAAAAGACCATGAGATCTAAGTAACTCGAGCACTGAACAAAATGGTCCATGTCCATTGGTTCTATAGATGATGCAATCAGAAAGGAAACTTAGAAAGTTTCTCCATCATTATGATCGAAAAAGGCATGGTCGTCACTGGATTGGCAATGCCAGGAGCTGAATAATTTGTTCAGAGAATTGAAAAGAGCATCATGAATTCTATCGGACATACACTTGTGCATGTTGACTCGGCGATTACTTAATTCGAAGGGTCTGACTGCAGGGTCTAAGACAATCATCCATTTTTGCAACATACCAAATGAATACACAATCCAACTGTCAGATAGTACTGCTGGAATGTGCCTCTATCTAAGTTTCTACGAAAATTTAGCACATACCCAAGTGGTAAGATAAATTACAGCATGGTTGAATATCATCATAAAACTGAAAGATGCAAGAAGTATAGTTACTCTTCCTCTGTAGGATTTAGGCACTAATAATCAGGATCTACTTTGCACGTCCACTTCCCGATGTACTGAAGTTACGACGTGTTAACTTGGTTTGATTTGCATGTCACCGGCGTTGCACAAAATGCATAACACTAGATGGAAGCAACAATGCTTAGGGTGTGGCTGAGCTCACCGAGAGGCTCGTGGGGCTTGCAGGCCGCATGGATCTGGCCCAGGAAGCCGAGAAGGTCGCCCGCGATGGAAGAGGAGGTGAGGTGGCCCGTGTCCCCGACGGCGGGGAACCTGGTGCTCCTGCCGGCGGTCGCGGCGTCGTCGGGGGCCGGGGGCGGAGGAAGTTGTCCCTCCTTTCCATTAGCTGCGTCGGGGAAGGCGATGTGGGTTAGCGGCATCTCACCGGAGAGGCGGGCCGAGTGGGGGAGAGACCCTAGGGTTCCGGAGCTTGAGGCAGAGGGAGACGCTCGGAACCGGCGGCCGTCCGGAGCTCTGCGCGCGAGGTGGGGTGGTGCGGCCGCCGCCCGGTGGAAAGAGCGAGGGAGAGGGGAGGTTGCGTACGATGGGAAGCAAAACAGCGCGTTCTTTTCCCCTACCTTTTAATGCATTCTTTTCACCGAGCACTGCTCCTAATGCAACGTGGACCATGCGAGCAAACGCTCCTTCCGCGTACGTTAATGAGTTTGATGGCCAGCGATAGTGGAGCACTTCTACGGGTCGTGCGTCGTGCCGTTAGTGGCCGATGGGGCAGTGTGCGCTGCGTTTCCAAGAGCTACAAAAGCGATTGTACTCTGAGTTTGTACCTGTGTGAATCAGTATGAGCTGAGTTCAAAGGCTGTACGCGCAGCCGGAAACTATCGTGTGTTCAGCTCGTTCTTCTTCTTCCTTCGTCCAGTTGAGAGAGAGAGAGCAGTCCCAACACAGAGAGAGAGAGCAGTCCCAACACCAAGACCCAAGAACGTACAATGGCTGACTGGAACTGGAGTGGACACTGAACACCTGCGTCGCGGGATACAACTCGATTTCCCACTCGTAGCCGCCGACGTTCCATCTGGATTTGATGCAACCGTCGGGAAAACCGAGCATCGTCTGAGTGCACATGGTCGTGCTCGCGCTGTAGCCGTCGATCTTGAGGGGCCGGACCAAGCGCACGGCATCGGTGAGGTTTGTGTAGGCATTAGACATGGCGAAGGCTGTGCGGGGGGGATGGTAGTGGCACGCCGGCGTGAGAGAACGCTTTGTGGAGTCGTAACTTGTAAGCTCGCAACTGCTCGGGGAGAGCGAAGCATGCGCATCCATGCACGTTGGAAGTTGAAACAAACAAAGTGATCAATCAATACAGAATGCCAACAATCACCGCTCGCATTGTAATAACTGTGATTAATCCGTGACCACCGCTCGTTCTTCGTCGGTTGTTCTTCCACGCGCAATTCTCCCGGGATGTAATTGATGACACCGACCGCAACCCGGTTAGAAAATGTTTTTTTTCTAGCAAGTCCACGAATTAGAAAATCTTTCTTTTAGACCCTTCCCAGTGCACCGGTGCTCCATATAGGCAAAAAAATGATATGGCAAAGCAATTAAAGAGAAAAGATGGCACTACGGTGACCCGAGGAAGAAACAACGCTAAGCGTGTGAACCTATGTAAAATCACTACTCCCTCCGTCTCGTTTATAAGTCATCTTACGAAAATCAAATAAACCCAAAACATACAGGCACGGTGCATTAACTTTCACCTCTTTAGTTATACTCCCTCCGTCACGGTTTAGAAGACACGGTTAAATTTACGTGCATTTCAACAATAGACAAGATTTGTAGTAGTAGAAAACAGACCTTACGTTTGATTCGTTAGTCCCGGTTTGATTTCGGCCCGAAGCTAATGTGACCATTAGTTCCGGTTCCAACGGCCAGGAGCGTTCGGGGGCAGGGGGCATCTTTAGTCCCGGTTCATTTTTTCTAGCAAGTCAACAAAATAGAAAATCTTTCTTTTAGACCCTTCCCAGTGCACCGGTGCTCCATATAGGCAAAAAAATGATATGGCAAAGCAATTAAAGAGAAAAGATGGCACTACGGTGACCCGAGGAAGAAACAACGCTAAGCGTGTGAACCTATGTAAAATCACTACTCCCTCCGTCTCGTTTATAAGTCATCTTACGAAAATCAAATAAACCCAAAACATACAGGCACGGTGCATTAACTTTCACCTCTTTAGTTATACTCCCTCCGTCACGGTTTAGAAGACACGGTTAAATTTACGTGCATTTCAACAATAGACAAGATTTGTAGTAGTAGAAAACAGACCTTACGTTTGATTCGTTAGTCCCGGTTTGATTTCGGCCCGAAGCTAATGTGACCATTAGTTCCGGTTCCAACGGCCAGGAGCGTTCGGGGGCAGGGGGCATCTTTAGTCCCGGTTCATTTTTTCTAGCAAGTCAACAAAATAGAAAATCTTTCTTTTAGACCCTTCCCAGTGCACCGGTGCTCCATATAGGCAAAAAAATGATATGGCAAAGCAATTAAAGAGAAAAGAGGGCACTACGGTGACCCGATGAAGAAACAACGCTAAGCGTGTGAACCTATGTAAAATCACTACTCCCTCCGTCTCGTTTATAAGTCATCTTACGAAAATCAAATAAACCCAAAACATACAGGCACGGTGCATTAACTTTCACCTTATTTTTTTATACTCCCTCCGTCACGGTTTAGAAGATACGGTTAAATTTACGTGTATTTCAACAATAGACAAGATCTATAATAGTAGAAAACAGACCTTACGTTTGATTCGTTAGTCCCGGTTTGATTTCGGCCCGAAACTAATATGATCACTAGTCCCGGTTCCAACGGCTAGGAGCGTTCGGGGGCAGGGGGCATCTTTAGTCCCGGTTCATTTTTTCTAGCAAGTCAACAAAATAGAAAATCTTTCTTTTAGACCCTTCCGAGTGCACCGATGCTCCATATAGGCAAAAAAATGATATGGCAAAGCAATTAAAGAGGAAAGAGGGCATTATGGTGACCCGATGAAGAAACAACGCTAAGTGTGTGAACCTATGTAAAATCACTACTCCCTCCGTCTCGGTTTATAAATCATCTTACGAAAATCGGATAATCCCGAAACATATAGGCACGGTGCATTAACTTTCACCTTATTTTTTTATACTCCCTCCGTCACGGTTTAGAAGATACGGTTAAATTTACGTGTATTTCAACAATAGACAAGATCTATAATAGTAGAAAACAGACCTTACATTTAACCCTAAACCCGCGCCCTCCCGCCCAGATCCCCGATTCCCGTCTAAATTCCCGCGCCCTCCCGCCCAGATCCCCGATTCCCGCCTAAATTCCCGCGCCCTCCCGCCCAGATCCCCGATTCCCGCCTAAATTCCCGTGCCCTCCCGCCCAGATCCCGCACCTCCCGCCCAAATTACCGCCCAGCCGCCCAGATTCCCGCCCAGCCGCCTCCCCCTTTCCCCTTTTCCCGCCCGCCCGCTCGTATGGCGCACGAGGCGCAGTCCCCCCCCCCCCCCCCCCCCCCGCTCCCATCGCTCCTAATCGTGCCGTGCGGGGCTGGCACGCGGGCTGGGGGTCGCGGCCCAGGCATGACCCATGCGTGCTCGTGCCTGGCCCGGGCACGATTAGGCCGTGCTGGGCCCGGCCCGTGTCGTACCTGGCCTGCGGGCAGTCGGGCCGACCCGGCAGGCACGACCCGTTTGGCCAGGTTTGGATAGGAGCACGAACCAAAAGTCTAAAGGGAAAGGAGCTATGTTTTCTTGCGCCGAACTGGGGTGTAGAAATACCACTCTCTTTGTTAAATTGCAACGATGCTCTCGTAACGAGAATCATGCAATACCGGGGAAAATGTTTGTCACTCGAATTGTCAACCCTCTTAGTCATAGTGTAGTCTAATTCTTTGGGACCTTTATCTAATCTATCTGGTGACTACCTCTCTTGTCATATCGTGGTATGGTCATCCGATCAATGAAATCAAGACCATCATGATTACTCTATCTAATACTCCCTCTGTTTTAAAATATAAGTTTGTTTACAGATTCTAATATATAGTAAAGCAGGATCGAACGTCGTGATGGTTTGACCAAACCGATGGTTTGACCTCTCGATCCCACCTCCTTCGTTCGACCTCCCCCTGCCACGTAAAAAAAACTGCCACGTTTCCCACCCCCACTAGTGGGGGCGGGGCCTTTAGCCCCGGCCCGTAAGGGGCTTTAGTCCCGGTTCACCAACCGGGACTAAAGGGGCGGGACTAAAGGCCTAACCTTTTCGTCTCGGTCCTCTTACACGCCGGGACTAAAGGTGCTCCACGTGGGCGCCTCGTAGCGCCCCAGGGACAGGCCCTTTAGTCCCGGTTCGTTACACGGACCGGGACTAAAGATTTTCAGATTTTGCTGGTTTTGGTTTTTTTTAAATGAAATTATTTTTGGGTTTTAGGGTTTTAGGGGTTAGGTGTTCGGGAGATTAACGTGATGCCTCGTTTGGTGTTCGGGAATTAGTTTTCGTATAATTTAAATAGAAATAATTATGCATATATATATAAGATTAACTTATCTTACAAGCGAGCATATATATACAATTATATGGAGATCTGAATTATCGGGACTAGAGCCCGTCTATTCGATTACATGGACGAACATCAGTAATGGCCCCTAGCTACATTAAATCGTCCTTTGTCATCTATAGCTTCCGTCCTCAAAAAGGTCGCAAGCTCCTCTGCAACAGCAATCGCGCGTTGCTCTGGTAGGACCTTCGTCGTCATGGTCGTGTGCTATATAAGAAGAGGAGATGAATATGAATATCAATCATGATAACAAAGAATGACGGGTAAAAATAGAGGTGTGAATGTTCATTGTTTACGTCGAATTTGTGATCCTTGTGCTTAGAGGTAAACGTGCGAATGGTCTCGCAAACATAGTATCCGCATAGATGCGTTCCCCGTGGCTGCTGGTCGCACTTTACGAGAATAGAATATATATAATCAAAATAATAATCTAGCATCATAAATGTATTGAAAATCAATAGAAGTATATCATACTACTACTTACCTGAGCCGCTCTAAAGGTCAGCTTCTCATGAAAGTTACCGGGAGTCACGCACTTGAACCGCTTCCAAACCCTGCCCGACAAGGATAATGATTTGCTAAGTTTTTCATTAATTGATATATCAAAAAATCATCGAAAGAGACCGATAGAGCGCAAGAATGATTAAAATTACCCTTGGAGCATGTCCTGCAGGCTTTGGAACTGTTCCAAGGGTCTCGATAATGGGTCGAAGGCATCAACTCTTTCCTTATCAATTTGAATGTCCAACAGAATCCAATGAAAGTTGCACATGTATATATATATATATATATATATATAAACACACACACACACACACACACACACACACACACACACACACACACACATATATATATATATATATATATATATATATATATATATATATATATATATATATATAGAGTGAGAGAGAGAGAGAGAGTAAAGACACTTATAAGTGAATGGACACAACAGAGTAAAGAGCCTCACCTGAAGTTGTATGGAAACAGTATGTGGTCACAATTTTTTTGAACTATTAGAAACCTTAGAAGGTTTTCCTCCGTCTCCTTGGGATAATTAGTTAGCGTCGCTATATGTATTTTATCTGGGTCAATAAACCCAATATTTAGGATGCTCTTACTTTTACAATCCAGAATCTTCATTCTGCATAATAGAGTACAAGTTATATATAGAAATGAATTGAAATAACTAAACAAGGAAATATAGTGACAACGAATTGAAAAACTTACAGACAATAGCAACTCATAAGCGATTTGTCGAGGGCGTCGCCATTGTACATCTGGAAGAGTTCATCAAAGTCGATATGGATTTGTTCGGGGCGGCCGTAGTACTCCTGTGGGACACTCAACACGATCATCGTTCTCCCATTCTTTGATTCACTTAAGTACCATTGATGCAAGTAACGCATATTTCTTGGGAGATCATCTTTGCTGACCAAAGGCTCACCCATGACAAACTGTGGCTTAGGGGCTACCACAGCCTCGGGTATCTTGTCGTCTTGGGAAGACAACAATTCTTCAACCGAGACACCACATGCAGCCGCCAACTCCTTTGCACTTCCTAAAGCTAGCCCCTGCACCTGAGGGGGAACATTCTGGGTTAACACCTTGAGGGGTGGGATCGACTAGTTGGCCTGTTGTCCAAGCTGAGGAACGTCTGATTTTTTCTTGCTTGTAGTTGAACTTGATTTGCTCCCACTTGCACTTGCACGTGATCTGCTCTTTTTCACTTCCTTCTGCAATGTGCGTGTATAGTCATCAGGCTTATGGTGTAAGTCATAAGGTCTGATAGGAAGATTAGCATGACGTACCTTTGGGAGGGGCGACCGTTTGCGCTTTGGGGTGCTCTGTGGCTTAGGAATCGTCGGCGGAGCGTTCTTGGTGGCACGCTCCCGCTTAGTATCCGGAGCGGGCGGCGGCAGAGACGGACGACCCAAGTCCGGCGGCGGTGATCGAGATGGACTCGTGTTGTGCTGGCCGACGTCATGTGGAGGGCTTGCACGTGATCTGCTTTTTTTCACTTCCTTTGGGAGGGGCGACCGTTTGCGTTTTGGGGTGCTCTGTGGCTTAGGAATCGTCGGCGGAGCGTTCTTGGTGGCACGCTCCCGCTTTTTATCCGTGGCAGGATCAGGCTTTGTATCCGGAGCGGGCGGCGGCGGAGCGTTCTTGGTGGCACGCTCCCGCTTTGTATCCGTGGCAGGCTCAGGCTTTGTATCCGGAGCGGGCGGCGGCGGAGCGTTCTTGGTGGCACGCTCCCGCTTTGTATCCGTGGCAGGCTCAGGCTTTGTATCCGGAGCGGGCGGCGGCGGAGCGTTCTTGGTGGCACGCTCCCGCTTTGTATCCGTGGCAGGCTCAGGCTTTGTATCCGGAGCGGGCGGCGGTGGAGCGTTCTTGGTGGCACGCTCCCGCTTTGTATCTGTGGCAGGCTCAGGCTTTGTATCCGGAGCGGGCGGCGGCGGAGCGTTCTTGGTGGCACGCTCCCGCTTTGTATCCGTGGCAGGCTCAGGCTTTGTATCCGGAGCGGGCGGCGGCGGAGACGGACGATCCAAGTCCGGCGGCGGTGATCGAGATGGACTCGTGTTGTGCTGGCGACGTCATGTGGAGGGCTTGGAGGTAATGGATGTGTAGGTGACCTGCGACGACTCGGAGGCGGTGTTGTCCTTGGGGCCGAGCCTGGAAGCTTGATGTAGTTCTTGTCCCATAGGATGACTCCACCCAGTACTTCTCCGAGTGCCCTCTCATCTTCGGGTCCAGCTATGTCGAGCTCCATATCATTAAACCCCGTCATGACTTCATCCACCCCGACTTTAGCAAAGCCAGCTGGAAACTCACGGCCATGCCAGCGTGCATCAGGGCCAGAAGTATCAAGTGATGGAGTTCATGGATATGTTCTTGAATTTCTGATGGAGTTCACATGATGTTGACTCCTTGATTCCATCCACGGGGTAGCCAGGACCGCCCTCTATCATTCTTCGTTCATCGTCGGGCGGGGCCTCAGATTCAGCCACGCTGCTTTTCCGCTTAGATGGGGCGCCGGTAATATCAAGTGCAGGATCTTCCTGGCGCGGTACTCCTCTAAGCTCATCAATCTGCTTCTGTTGCTCGTTAATCCTGGCAAGCAACTGGTTAAACTTGTCATTCTCCTCATCCTACTGCCGCTTCTTTGCTCTCTCTCGGCTTCTATAAGGGTCTTGGTCTCTGGCAAACCCAAGCCACCACGAGTAAGATGGACCGAAGCCTCGCGTTCATCCTCCATGTTCGTCATTGCCGAGGACCAGTGTGAGCAAATCTTTATCTCTATCTGCAGTGAACTTTCTTTGTCCCTCCTTAATTTCTTTCACTATCCTTTTCCAATTCTCCCTGGGTATCCTAAGATTGTCATTGCAGATGAGGTCCCCTGTTGTTTCGTCGTACGACCCACCATGCGCAAAGAACCAATTTCTTGCTCTCAATTCCCACTCATCACGGAGTGGTTCAGGTACGATGCCTTTATCTATCAGATCTTGCTCTTTCTTTTCCC
This sequence comes from Hordeum vulgare subsp. vulgare, assembly GCF_904849725.1. Lineage (NCBI taxonomy): Eukaryota > Viridiplantae > Streptophyta > Magnoliopsida > Poales > Poaceae > Hordeum > Hordeum vulgare. The sequence goes on from NC_058524.1 coordinate 597,212,669, forward strand.
ACTTTGGGATGGCAGTCTCATAGCCCCCTGGCCCCAGCTTGTGGTGATATTTCTTCTTGTCGGCATTTATCTTGTTCTTTTCTGATAATGCGTGGGCATCTTATGACTCCTTGTACTCTTGAAATTCCTTCCAGTGATTCGCCTGCTTGGCTAGATACCCCTCGAATACTGGCACTTTCTTTGTCTTCAGATAGTTTTTCCATAGCTTCTTCTTCCAGCTACGGAACAGTTCGGCCACCTTCTTTAGAGTCCACTGCTTGACTTTGGCCCTCAGTTTGTCTGCGGCGTCTTCATTCTCACATTCTGGCAGGTTGAAATGTGACATGAGATCATTCCAAAGATTATCTTTGTACCTTTCGGCGACATAGTCAAAGGTGTAATGCGTCCGTGCATCCAACTTTCTAGTCGGGCCTCGTTTCATAGATTTGCTCGACGTGGAGGCCTAAGAGGAAGAAACATTCGTCAAATAAATGTATATGTATACAATATAGATCTATCTCCAATATTTTTCACATATTACAAGTGATTGTCGAACTTCATATGTATACCTCGCCGGACTTTATTATTTCTTCACCGGCTCCTCCACCGGCTTCTCCATCAGTGGAGCTATCACCTTCTCAGTTATTGGACCTATCTCCTGCCCCATCGGCTTCATCTTCCTGTCGCTCGACCTCCATTCCATATCCGGAGTCGTTTAGATATGACGTTGGAGATTCGGCTGGTTCAATGTCGGGGCCGTCTTTGATTATATCTTCGAGAAGTTCTTCCTCTTCGAGGTTCCTAATATGTGGATCCATAGTTCTGCAAAAAACGGACATTTGATTAACTAATAAACTAACAAACTATATAAGAGGGGTGGAAACTTCGAAGGCTCGTTTTATATAAGAGGATCTTTAGTCCCGGGTCTTGGCTAGAACCTAAACTCTAAAATACCAGCCGGGCGGAGCCCAGTCCCGGACACTTAAGCATATACAATAGCAAAATTAAACTAGTTCTATTTATTTTCTTGCTAAAAATAAACTATTAACACGTAAGCATATACAATAGAAAAATTAAACAATTAATACTTAAGCATATACAATAGCAAAATTAAACAATAATCTAAGAAACACTGTTAACACTTAAGCATATACACTATACAATAGCAAAATTAAATGACAAAAAAATATTTCTTCTTCTTGTAACTCTAAACTAATTTTTCCTCTTCTTCTATTTCTCCTCTTCTTCTACTACTTCTACTTCTCCTCTTCTTCTACTACTTATCCTCTCCTCTTCTTCTATTTTTCCTCTTCTTCTCCTCTCCTCCTCTTCTTATTCTCCTTTTTCTTTTTTTTCTTCTCCTCCTCTTCTTATTCTCCTTTTTCTTCCTTTCTTCTCCTTTTTCTTCCTTTCTTCCCTTTTTCTTCGTTTCTTCTCCTTTTTCTTCTTCTCTTCTCCTTTTTCTTCCTTTCTTCTCCTTTTTCTTCCTTTCTTCTCCTTTTTCTTCTTCTCTTCTCCTTTTTCTTCCTTTCTTCTCCTTTTTCTTCTTTTCTTCTCCTTTTTCTTCCTTTCTTCTCCTTTTTCTTCTTTTCTTCTCCTTTTTCTTCTTTGCTTATCCTTTTTCTTCTTTGCTTGTGCTGGCCGGAGTGTTGGGGAGGAGGGGCGTGGGGCTTACCGGCCGGAGGTGTCGACGGCGCACGGCGAGGAGGACGGAGGCGCGCGGCGAGGAGGACGGCAGCGCGCGGCGAGGAGGACGGCGACGCGCGGCGAGGAGGGCGGCGCGTGGCGAGAAGGACGGCGGCGGCGAGCAGGACGACGGCGACAGCGAGGAGGACGGCACGCGGCGGCGAGCAGGACGGCGGGCAGCCTGACGGCATCGTTGAGTTCGTCGCTTGCCGCGCCGGGCAGGAGAACGAGAGGAAGAAGAAGAGAAATGGACGATTTGGGTTCGAAATTTTCTAACTCCCGCTTATACAGGTGGATCTTTAGTCCCGGGTGGAGCCACGACCCGGGACTAAAGACCCTTTAGTCCCGGATGGAGCCACGATCCGGGACTAAAGGCCCTTTTTCGGGCAGACCAAAAGGCGGGAAGCAGGGGCCTTTAGTCCCGGGGCGTGGCAAGAACCAGGACTAAAGGGGGTCTTTAGTCCTGGGTGGAGCCACGCCTCGGGACTAAAGGCCCTTTTTCGGCAGTCCGGAAGGCGGGAAGCAGGGGCCTTTACTCCCGGGGCGTGGCAAGAACCGGGACTAAAGTGTTGCCTATATAAACCCTCGCCCCTGCCCGCCATATCCCCTGTTTTTTGGTTGTTGAAGTGTGACCATGCCATGCTCTTGCCACTCTAGTTCATGCACATGACGTGTTCGATGAAATGCCCGAGCCACTCTACTTAAGCTTTCTCCTCTCCAAGCTCGACCTCCAAGCTCCATTTTCCTTAATATTTGTCTAGGTTTGGTCGTGCACCAACTACGAGCACCACCGTGGTGAGCCTCTTGTTCTTATCTTCTTTTTAAAATAAAAAAAAAATCTTACTTGTATGATTTAGATACATACTTGTATAAATTACTCACTTTCATTATTTTTTGTTATTATATAGTGCGATGGTTTTGGTATCCGCCTCCGTCGGCCCTTGTCCTGTCTATGATTCAGATGTGGTATATATTATATTTTATAACTATTTGTTTTATTTAGTGTTTATGACAATTATGACGACCAATGTGACATATATTTTTTTAATCTAGGAGGTATGTGAACCGGAAATTCCAACCCACATAAAAATTCTTGTCGAGAAGTTAAATTTGGTTGAAAAAGAAAACAAATACTATCATCATTGAAATTGAAAAACACTACAAATGAACTCTGAAAATGTTGGAAGTTGCCATGCTATCATCATTTCACCCACATAGCATGTGTTAAAAAGTTGAGAGGGCTACGACAAAAACTGGATGCACTTCGTGTACAAAACGGACAATCTCTCTCGAAGTATCAGGGTTTCGAATGAGAACTCATCTCTTACAAAGGGATTTCATTTTTTTTGAACTTATTTGAACTCCATACTTTTTGTGTGTGCAAAATGCACCATTCAAAGGCACATCACAAAATTTCAACATTTTCTGACTTCATTTGGTATATTTCGTGCATTTACTTATTTTTTTGAGCTAGTTCACCCTGAAATTGAAAAGCACTACAAATAAACTCTGAAAATGTTGAGAGTTGGCATGCTATCATCATTTCACCCACATAGCATGTGCTAAAAAGTTGATAGGGCTACGACAAAAACTGGATGCACTTCGTGTACAAAACGGACAATCTCTCTACGGTTTCGAACGAGAACTCATCTCTTACATGGATACTATGAAAATGAAAAGTGTTTGAAATTTAGTACATTCCATACATGCATTACATAAAAGGTTTAATACATTATTACATTATTGCACCAATATTCCTATCTATTATTTCTGTTTTCTTCTGGGTCGTAGCCATGGAGAATCTTCATCATTCAGTAGGATGCTTGGGTCAGTTTTCACTTTGAAGGGCGGAATTTCATGAAACTTATTATAATCTTCTGACATGTCTGTCTTGTCATCTACTCCCACGATGTTTCTTTTCCCTGAAAGAACTATGTGGCGTTTTGGCTCATCGGACGATATCTTCTTTTGCTGATTTCTTTTTCTCGTTAATGTAGACATGTCCTTCACATAGAAAACCTGAGCGACATCATTGGCTAGGACAAATGGTTCGTCCATGTACGCAAGATTGTTGAGATCCACTGTTGTCATGCCGTACTTTTGGTCTACAACTACCCCGCCTCCTGTCAGCTTCACCCATTTGCACCGAAATAAAGGGATCTTAAAAGTAGGTCCATAAGTCAAGTTCTCATATCTCCTCTATGTACCCGTAATATGTTTCCAAACAGTGCCCATTCTCGTCTGTTGCATCAAAGTGGACACCACTATTTTGGTTGGTGCTCTTTTTATCTTGGGCAACCGTGTAAAATGTATTCCCATTTATCTCATACCCTTGGAAAGTACATATAGTCGAAGATGGTGGCCTGGCTAAACAGTACAGCTCATCTCCAACGGTGTCGTCATTCATGAGATGTGTGTGCAACCAACTGCCGAAAGTCTTCTCGTGTTCCCCTTTAATCCAAGAGTCAGCCTTCCCCGGGTTTTCGGAGCGTAGAATATTCTTGTGTCTCACGATATACGGAGCCACCACGGTGGAATTGTGTAGAACTGTGTAGTGTGCTTGAGAGAAAGAATGCCCGTCCATACATACTTTTGCTTTCCTTCCTAGTGTGCCTTTTCCTGTCAGCCTACCCTCATACCGAGATTCAGGAACACCAATCGGCTTAAGGTCAGGAAGAAAGTCCACACAAAACTCAATGACCTCCTCTGTTCCATAGCCCTTGGAGATGCTTCCTTCTGGCCTAGCACGGTTACGAACATATTTCTTTAAGACTCCCATGAACCTCTCGAAGGGGAACATATTGTGTAGAAACACAGGACCGAGAATTCTAATCTCTTCGGCTAGGTGAACTAGGAGGTGTGTCATTATATTGAAGAAGGATGGCGGGAACAACAACTCAAAGCTGACCAGACATTGGACCACATCAATCTGTAACCCTGATAGACTTTCTCGATCGATTACCTTCTGAGAAATTGCATTGAGGAATGCACATACCTTCACAATTGCCAGGCGAACATTTTCCGGTAGAATTCCCCTCAATGCAACCGGAAGCAATTGCGTCATAAGCACGTGGCAGTCATGAGACTTTAGGTTTTGGAATTTTTTGTCTTTCATATTTACGATTCCCTTTATATTCGACAAGAAGCCAGTCAGGACCTTGATACTGAACATGACTTCAAAGAAGGTTTCCTTCTCTTCCTTAGTAAGAGCGTAGCTGGCACGCCCTTGAAACTGCCCTGGATGCATGCCATCTCTTCCTTTATGACGTTCCTGGTCCTCCCGTGCTTTCGGTGTATCTTTTGACTTCCCATACAAGCCCAGGAAGCCTAAAATATTCACGCAGAGATTCTTCGTCAGGTGCATCACCTCGATTGCCGAGAGGACCTCATGGACTTCCCAGTAGGGTAGCTCCCAAAATATAGATTTCTTCTTCCACATGGGTACGCGCTTATCAGGGCCGTTAGGAACAGGTTGGCTGCCAGGACCCTTTCCAAAGATTACTTTTCAATCTTTGACCATATCAAATACTTCAGCACCAGTACGGATGACAGGCTTCCCCCGGGGTTCTGCCTTGCCATTGAAATGCTTGCCTTTTTTCTTTAAGGGATGCTTGGGCGGAAGAAAACGACGATTGTACGGATACACATTCTTCCTACAGTTGTCGAGATATATACTTTCTGTCTAATCCAAACAGTGCGTGCATGCATTGTATCCCTTGTTTGACTGTCCTGAAATGTTACTAAGAGCAGGCCAATCATTGATGGTTACGAAAAGCAACGCTCGAAGGTCAAATTCCTCTTGTTTGTGCTCGTCCCACACACGTACACCTGGTTCGGCCCACAGCTATAAAAGTTCATCAACTAATGGCCTTAGGTACACATCAATATCGTTGCCGGGTTGCTTTGGACCTTGTATAAGCACTGACATCATAATGAACTTCCACTTCATGCACAACCAAGGAGGAAGGTTGTAGATACATAGAGTAACGGGCCAGGTGCTGTGACTGCAACTCTGCTCCCCAAAAGGATTCATGCCATATGTACTCAGACCTAACCATAAGTTCCTTGCTTCAGCTGCAAATCTCGGGAACTCTCTCTCGATTTTTATCCACTGCCGACCATCAGCGGTGTGCCTCAACTTATCGTCTTTCATACGATCTTCCATGTGCCATCGCAGCAACTTCGCATGATCTTTATTTCTGAACAGACGTTTCAACCGTGGTATTATAGGAGCATATCACATCACCTTGGCAGGAACCCTCTTCCTGGGTGGATCGCCCTCAATATCACCAGGGTCATCTTTTCTGATCTTATACCGCAATGCAGTGCATACCGGGTATTTATCCATATTCTCGTACTTCTCACTACGGTAGAGGATGCAGTCATTAGGTCATGCATGTATCTTCTGCACGTCTAATCCTAGAGGGCAGACAAGCTTCTTTGCTTCGTACGTGCTGGCGGGCAATTCGTTCTTTCTTGAAAGCATCTTCTTCATCAGTACCAGCAACTTTTCGAATGACAAGTCAGTCACACCGGTCTCTGCCTTCCACTTCAGCAATTCCAGTGTGCTACCCAGCTTCTTCTGGCCATCTTCACAAGTTGGGTACAACAATTTGTTGTGGTCCTATAACATCTGCTCGAACTGCAACCTCTCCTTTTCTGTGTCGCAACCTCGCCGTGCATCAGAAATGACCCGGCCAAGATCATCAGCGGGCTCATCTGGTTCCCGTTCTTCATCCTGATCTTCTTCTTCATTGTCTTCCATTGCGGTATCAGCATACTCAGGGAACATAGATCGGTAGTTGTCATCATCGTTCTCTTCTTCTTCATCGTCGTCTTCCATCATAACCCCTCTTTCTCCGTGCTTGGTCCAAACATTATAGCCCGACATAAAACCGGACCGAAGCAGGTGGCTCTGAATGACTCTTGAGGAAGTGTAATCCTTCTCATTCCGACATTCAACACATGGACAAAACATATAGCCACCACCATGCTTGTTCGCATCGGCTGCATCTCGAAAAGAATGCACGCCTTCTCTGTAAGCGGCTGTGCGTCGATCACCGTACATCCATGGATGGCTCATCTGCGTTATACGACAGTATATCAAATACAATCACGATCCTAAAAATTAGTACCGCACGGTCTAAACGAGGAAATATAGTTGCTAACCTTTTAGAATAAGTAGAAATAAAGAGGAAGAGGTTTAAGCGTGGCTCAGGCATCTCATATCGTAGTTGTGTTCGGTGAACTGAAGAGGCATCGCTCTAACACACATTTCAACAAACACCTCTAGTGCATCAAAAAAAGTGGAGAGCAAGGACCCACCCACAATCCTTCATCCAAGAAAAATGCAACGAAGAGGGGAGAGGGGGGTTGTGCTATATATAGGCAGAGGACTTTAGTCCCGGTTTGAGACACAAACCGGGACTAAAGGTGGCGTACATGCGGGCTGCACACCGCGTAGCCCTTTAGTCCCGGTTTGGGACATGAACCGGGACTAGAGGGTCCTTACGGGCCGGGACTAAAGCCTCGAGGGATGATATGAGAATTGGGGCGACGTGGCCGGGCCTTTAGTCCCGGCCCAGAGGCAGGCCGGGACTAAAGGGTCCCGGCCAAAGGCCCGTTTTCTACTAGCCCACCTCTCCCCACCCCTCGTTTCCGATCTGGTCTCTCTCCTGCGAAAAATCATCCCACCAGAGAGAGGAAGGAGAACGACCCGGAGTAGAGCAGCCCGACGTCGGCGTCGAGGCTGAGGCACGAGACAGCGTCGAAGTGCCGCAGCCAGACAGAGCTGTGCCGGCGGCGCGTCTCGATGTAGTGCGACGGCCTGACGGATCTCGTGAGAGAGTCCCCGAGCTTCGAGAGCGAGCCGACGCGCTTGTGCATGGCGGGGTCGCCGGTGGACGCGCGCCACACACGGATCTTCCATGGCGGACGCAGAGAGCCTGAAGGCGCGACACACCAGGCGCGGCCACCCCCGCCGCCGACGCTGCCGTCGAGACAGGAAGAGCAGGGCCGCGGGCGCCAATGCAGGGGCCGACGAGGGTTCCGAGGAGAGCGCCCGCCCCGAACCCGATACCCACCCCAGGCGAGCCAGGCGCGGCCATCCCCGCCGCCGACGCTGCCGTCGGGACAGGAAGAGCACGGCCGCGGGCGCCAATGCAGGGGCCGACGAGGGTTCCGAGGAGAGCGCCCGCCCCGAACCCGACCCCCACCCCCAGGCGAGCCAGGCGCGGCCACCCCCGCCGCCGACGCTGCTGTCGGGACAGGAAGAGCAGGGCCGCGGGCGCCAATGCAGGGGCCAACGAGGGTTCCGAGGAGAGCGCCCGCCCCGAACCCGACCCCCACCCCTAGGCGAGCTCCGATTCCATCGTCCTGTAATCTGCTCGAGTTGCGCCTGATGCCACGATTTATTGCAGGTGGGGGTGGAGTATGTGCCGGAGAAGCCTCACCTCGGCACCAACAACCCCCTCCTCCTCGGCCCCTTCGCGTCCGTCGAGAAATTCAGCCTCACGGACCACACCGCCGCTGCCCGCGTCGAGGTTTTCGGGACCACTATTTTCATCTAACACATGGTTATGCAGATTCGTTTTTCGATGCTAACGACGGAAATCCAACCTGACTATATGCTTGCTATGTACACATTTTAAAAAGGTTCTTATGAGGTCAGTGTAACTACATTATAATTTAGAATGCCAGTCTTATATCAATTGTAGCAAGTTCCTGGGATCACAGACTTGGGTTTGATGCCAAGGAAGGTATCTAAAGTTGCCATTGTCGGTGGTGGACTTGTGGGTTCTGGAATCGCAACCGCGCTGATACTGAGTCATTATCGTGTTATACTCAAAGAAGTCGATGAGAAATTCCTAAACGCAGGAATCGACAGGATCAAAGGTAGATGATGGCTTAACATTACCTCATCACTTCTCATCTGAATATTCTTTCATCTTGATGTCCAGACTAACATGAAAATGGAAGGGGTGCCTAACTATAACACTTCGATCAGAAAACTTGCAGAGTCATGTGAGGAAAGGAAAATGACCAGTGAGAAATATGAGAAGACACTCTCACTTCTTACAGGTGTCCTCGATTACTATAAATTCAGGAGTGCAGACTTAGCAATCGAGGCGAGTTCTATATCTAATTACCTTACATCTGTTGCATCAAGCAAAGAATGGTAGGAGAGAGCCCTACTGGAATATATCGCTTCCACTATTTTAGTTAACCCGGTTATCCTTATGCTGCTTGTTCAAGCAGTTGTCGAGAATGTGAAGTTGAAGCAGCAGATTTTTACTAAATTGGAGCAACACTGTCCTTCCCATTGTATTCTTGCCACTAATACTTCCACAATTGATCTTAACCTAATCGCGGAGAAGACAAATTCCCAAGACCACATTGTTGACACACACTTCTTCACGTAAGGAAATGCTAATCAAATTCAGAATAAATTCCTTAGTTGTGATTCCTGAACTACTTCCTAAATTCCTCAGGCAGCACTCTTGCTTGTTGATCATGGAATGGATGTTTACAAGATCGACCAGGTTTGTACTGAATTCGGGATGCCAATTGGTCCATTCAGGTATTTAGACAACAAAAAATATCTTTGGCAGTATCTAATCTCTCTCACTTGCGATGATTCAAACGGGAATGCTCATAAGTGAGACTATCAGCATCATTTCGCTTGCCTCATGCACTTATGTTGATCAAATCATGTTGAATCACGCACCATTTTCATTTAAAGAGCTTCTCTGTAGAATGACATATTTGGTTGGTTTTGGAGTTGCTCTAGCCACAGGCATGCAGTACCTTGAAAACTTCCCTGAGCGGTGTACAAGTCAATGTTGATTCCTCTCATGATTGAAGACAAAAGAACAGGTAAACTATTCATTTATAACTTGCAACATTTCCTTGGTTCCCATTGGTGAGTATGCTTTTCTTGTTTATGTTGTTGTTCCACACGTGAAGCCTCCAAAAGGGGTTTTACAGGTATGAGGGTAAGAGAAAGGCGAGCCCTGATCTTGAAATCATGAACTATGTCGAGGAGTCAAGGAGAATTGCCGGAGCCACACCGGATCCCGAGGTTTGGTTTCACTTTCCAATGTTTTTACCTACGTTCCTTTTTTCTTCACTTTAGCAACATCGTCTTTTCTTGAGGGTTTGTGAAAGAAAAAAATAAAACATCAACATATGCTTCCTGGTGCACATTTTAAAAATGTTCTTATGAGGTTAGTGTTGACTTGTAGATAATACGTGTTGATGGTCAAATAAGTAAGGCAACTTTCTAATTAACCTGGTGTGTTTGGTGAAATCTCATTATTTGGTGGACTAGATATAACCTAAACAAGTTTCAGTATTGATGGCAGATAGATTATCCCATTTATGCATACATGTATTTGGAGTGAATGGATCTCTTACTCTCCATGCACACCATATTTCAGTTGAATGCAAAATGTTGCTAGATATCAGAAATACCAATGGCCATTTCTAATCATCATGATTCTTGTGCATGGTGGCAGTTGCTCAAGCTTGACAACAGCACAATAGCAGAGATGGTGTTATTCCCGGTTATCAACGAAGCATGTCGTGTCCTGGGCGAGGGTATTACCTTCAAAGCCTCTGATCTCGACATCGCCTCCATCTTCGGCATGGGTTTCCCACCGTACAAGTGTTGTCTCCGAATCATCCATAATTTTGAACGCTAATAAGATGATTCGTCGAGCTCCCTGACAGCAACTGCTGAAGAAATCAATTGTGAAATGCAACCAGGAGTGGCATCATGCACTGGGCGGATTCCATCAGCGCAAGGTGCATTTGCACAATGCTGTCGGAGTGGGAGATGAAGTATGGACAGTTCTTCAAACCTTGTAGCTACCTGTTAGAGAGGGCAGCTGGAGGTCTTCCTCTGGTAAGAACAATGTCTGGGCACACTACAGTTTGGTTCTTCAGATATCCCAATTTTTTTTGTGAGACTTGTGTGTGTGTTTTAATTATTGTGTCCTCATAAGAACCTTTTAAGAATGTGCACTAACCTTGTAGTTAGACTGGAGGTCTTCCTGGTGCACATTTTTTTGTGAGACTTGTGCGTGTGTTTTAATTAAAATAGTGACCTATCAGTAGTTAAATGCAGAGTATTTGGTCTTTGGGATACATGTGAAACAGAATTGTCAGATTTTAGTCCACATGATCTATTTTTTCCTTCATAAGTACATACTCTGTACATCATATAGCAGATATTACAGGTTTTCTTATCCAAAATTTCTGTTCCAGTAAACACTATTGATTTGATAAAACCATACTTGCTGATAATCCACCTATTAAAATGATATAAGTGCATGATAGGTTTATTTTGTATATACCATATTAAAATAGTGATATATCAGTAGTTAAATGCAGAGTATTTGGTCTTTGGGATACATGTGAAACATAATTGTCAGATTTTAGTCCACATGGTCTATTTTTTCCTTCATAAGTACATACTCTGTACATCATATAATTCCATGTTGTCTTGAAGTTCTCTCCTGCAAATTAAATAATATACCCAACAAATTGTTGTTTAGTAATCAGGATTCAGAATGCTATGTAGCCTTCTAGAATTAGGTTGGTGTGAGCTTCGTTTGATTCGGCCTGGTTTTGATGTTTGCGCCGTGTGTGCGCGTGTAGCTACCAAAGGCGTCACGTAGAACTCAGGTGTGGTTTGTGGTAGATAGTTGAGTGTGTTTAACTTATGATTTTTCACAAAGAGTTTGTAGAATGGCATCTGGCATCCTTTTTGGTTGCTTTGTTCATGATGTGCATCTTTAAAAAAATTTCAGGACCTTAAGATGAGTGGTGAACATACGTCGAGCTGTCCAATGTTGCCTGTGGCAGCAATACCAGAGGTATGTATCCCCTTAAAAGGTAATCGGTTCATAGAAGCCTCTGTTTGAGTTTGTCGTTTCTGAATTGTTGCCCCTGTTTCATGTTCACTAGAGCAACAAAAAGGTTACAAATTCATTTAATTTCATGGTAATTAGTGGCCATCAGATGTTATGCCTAGCACAAATACTTGTGAGTATGTGAGAAAATCAAGTATACTGAATGAAGGGACGAGGGATAAATAGCATATCTTCTTTGGTTTGAAGCAACACATCTCATCTGTGTTGCTGCTGAGGCTTTTCATTATTGGACCAAGCTTATGGGATATGCATTGCTAGCATGTTCAGTTCGTGCGAACGATTTAATTATTTATTTTCTTGTGTGGGAAAAACTCTAGAGACTTTATCTGTCATGCATCTTGTACACTGGTTGTTGTTGTACCTTTTCTGCTCTCGGATATCTGCAATAACTTAACTGAACAAGCACAACGAATAAGATAAGGAAAAAACCTGAAGAGGACATTTTTCTTGCATGAAGAGCAGGGATAGATATCCCCCTTGTGAAAGAGATATTAAAAATACATCTTCAATAGATGCTTTTACTCGCCTTTGGTACAAATTCATGAAATAGTGTACAATTCCTGAAGTAGACAAGGAGCTAACCCCATGTTTCTGCTCAAACTCTCGTACCATGTAAAGTGGGAATGTGGAATATGATTTTTAGAAAACCAAAATATGTGCCATTCTGATCCTGATTACCTTTTACTTCCAAAATATTATGTGTGAGGACGCCGAGCGACCGTGAGCGCCTGTCGGTGCTGTTTGGCTGCCTAGGGAAGGACGGATACACGAAGTTCCGCCACTCAGACGAAGGGCACAAGTCCATTGATCCATTGAAGGCCTTTTGTGGGGTGGAGAAGGACGATCGCCATTCGTAAGTCAAGCTCACTTCACCTTGGGTGGAATTGACCAGCTGCTCCACTCGACGACCTTATGACATTTCTCTGTTTAACATGTTCGCGTTTCTCCCTCTTCTGCTTCCCTTCCTACTCCATCTAACTAATCATGTTTTGCAATTTTATGTTTGAAGGAGTTCAGTGGTACATATGAATCTTAGCTGGAATTTTATCGAGGGAACAAAAAAAACATACCGCAGTTGGTATGTCGGTGTACTGTTGTGGACAAAGCAAGGAATTATGCTTGCCTCCACCCTGAGATACCTGGTGATTTTTCATAGTTATATTTTTGAGTTTTTAAGTTGGGTTACATTTTTGATTTGCTGCAGTAAGTAACTTGAAAGAAAAGAAAATCAGTTGGAACAAGGAGGCGGACAGACATTGGTCTTTGAGTCTCCTTTCAATCATCAATTACCAAAGCTTCATACTAGCATGAGGCATATTTTGTCAAGATAGTCAATCTGCTTTTACTCTAAAGGCATGGATCAGTGGAACAGAATGACCAAGGAAAAAAGAACGAGGATAAAATAATCTAGGATTGCCATGGGAATAATCTGGGCTCCACTTAACTCATGATTCGTATCAATTGGTTTTCAAAATTTACATTTAATACCTCAAATGATCTAAGCTTCTCTGTTTTGTCTTTTACATTTCTTCTGCTGTAATTAGGTTTATTCTCTGACAAAAAAATGATGCTCAATTACTCGGTCCTGAAATCTGGGCTCCACCAGGTGCCTCGTCAGATCTAGGCATAGGTCGGGGATGTAAAGGGTGATGGAAAAGAGGAGTAGAGACGCACTCGCCTGATTCACAGAGCCGACATTCGTCACCACCGCCGATGGCCACCGGTGACGACAATAGGGTGGTATTGGGCATGTGAACTTGGCTACTAGGATTGGGGGTGTCCCGGTGTCATTCCTTGGAGCGACAAGGCAGTCAGGAGCTCCCTCTTTTTATGAAGATAGAGCTGGCGTCAAGAAGGAAGGAGCATGGTAGAGAATCATGTTGTTATGAATGAAAATTACATGACATCATGATCGACGAATGTTTCCCAATTCAAGCAATTATTTTAAAACTATTAAAGGAGAATCTACAGTCATGATGCTTCAATCTCACCCTTCCCACCTTCACTCGTACAAAAAAACCCGGAAAAAGGGCAACAACCGCCAGTCCGTCAGGCACGCACGCACGCACCCATCTCCCCCAACCACTCGCGCCCCCACTTCCGTCTCTCACCGAAAACAATCATCTGCGCGCGCTCTGCCACGATGAGCCGCCCTTCTCGGCAACCGTCAGCTGCTCATCGTCATTGCTACCTTGTTCTTCCCCTTGTTGTCGCGGTTGGGATCACCGGTGTGGGAGGAGCCGTAGCCCGCGGCACCATAGAAGCTTCCCTCATCAGACAACGTGACGGTGAACCGGCCGCCGAAGAATACAGTGGTGCCGAGCGCCGGAGTGCGGCGGCACCTACTCGGACGCAAGCATCAGCAACGCCGCCGCCCTGCACTCCAACGCAACGACGCGGTAGTTGGCGCTTCCCCTCCCCTCCCATGCCATATCTCCTCGAAGAGAGATGTTCACTTATATATCAACGTTTGTAATGTTTGCAGCGATGAGAATTTGAGCACAATATATTCCTCTCTTTGCGCCCTTTTAGTTGCCTTTCCTTTTAATTTTGGCTACATTGAAGGAATATAATGTGCCATGGTAACCCGAATGTGAATTAGCTATCATGAAAACCACTTAAAAGAATTATTTTAAATTTTGTAAGTGGCATTATTGCGGATCTTAAAAGGTATTGATGTTTACCCCCGTTGCAACGCACGGGTATTTAGCTAGTGTATATAGACGTAGTTTAGAGTGTAAATTCATTCATTTTGCTTGGTATGTAATCCATATTAGAATCGATAAAAAGACTTATATTTAGAAAGAGAATGAGTAACTCTCTTGTGGCATTGCCTGATCAATGAAATCATGACGCTCATGGTTAAGCGGGAGTTTATTCTGGCCAAGATTGCTAGAACCCAGAATTGGGTTTCACATTGTCATGGTAATTACGCTCGCACAACTGGCTATTCCGTTTTTTTTGTTGTTGCGGCAGGGTTCCCCCTTTCATAATCTTGCATTAATGGATTGTAGCTCTATAATTGAGGAATAAAACTCCCGAATTTCTGCAAATAAAAAAACTAAATGCTATTAACTGTAAAAAAATTATCATCTTTTAAGGCAAACTAATCAGGATAAGGCCTTTTCCAAGCTCCGCATCAGCCCCATTTGTCTCTCCCCTCTGGAGGTCTCAAATTTTGGGAACATTATTTTGAACAAAAATCCATTTTCGAGCCCGGACTCACCTGCGTCCGTGCTGAATACAAACGCTGCACAATTTATACTATATTGTAATAAGTATTGCAACCGTAGGAGGTCAACAACATTTTATATCTGCATAATGTTAGATAATGTTAGATGTGTGTAGTCCCTTTTCTGTATATTCTTATTGTATAAGAGATTTCTTTCATTTTTACCACATGTACATTTATTGTCCTTTGGTCCCTTATGAATGTCTCTTGCTCATTCTCTAACATGGTATCAGATGTCAGGTTCTCCCTCCCGCACGAGGCAACTCCGTGCGTGCTCCACCCCCGCCGTCGCTGCTAGCCCCCTCCCTAGCCACTCTGGTCGCCCCACCGGTCATCTTCTTCCCGTCCGGCTGCCCCACCTGCTTTGCCGGCCACCCTTCGCACGACCCCGCCCTGGTCCATGGCCGTCGGCTGCACTAAGCCCGGCCCCGCCCGGATCCGTCGTCGGCGGCTGCACTTCGCCCTGCCCCGCCCGGATCCGCCGGCGGCGGCTGCACTCCGCCCGGCCCCGCCCGGATCCACTGCCGCCAGCTGCACTTCGCCCGGCCCCGCCCGGATTCGCCGCCGTCGGCTGCACTACGTCTGGCCTAGCCTGGGCTCGCTGCCGCCGGCGCTGTCTCTCTCGACCGACAGCAGCGGCCGTCGCCTACCTTGCCCACTCGTCTGGCTGTCCGACTGCCACCTGCTAGCCCGGCCGCCGCTCCCTCGACTGCTTGTCTGGTAGCCACCGCCGCCGCTGCCATCCTCTGTCGGCTATCGCCTCGTTGCGTTGTCTATGTTGGCACAGACCCGTACACCGAGTACTCTCCGACGTACTTTGTACGACGCGATTCCGACTACACAATACTTTCGGTCGTCAATCACACGTCCGTATAAGAAGAGCAGATGTACACACCTAGTGATGGTACTAAGCAAGCAAGCACACATATGAATGGATTTGTTGGCAATAAGCCACGGGGACTGCGTCGGTGCACGTGCGGGACGCGTCAGGCTTGTGGCGAGCATGTGTGAGTTGGTTAGACGGATGCGCCGGGTGTGGCCGCGCCGGGCGCTAGAACCAGTCGCGTACCGTTGGCGTGCGTGCCCGACGGGCGCGGGAGCTGAGGAGTGCGGGGCGGGCGTTGCGTGGGCACTGCGTTAGTTGCATGCATGGGTGAGTTAGTTAGCTCGTGTGAGTAGTGCTGTTAGCGGTGGCCGAGTGCAGCGGCAAAGCCAACTCAGTACGTGGGTGCTTGCATGTGATCGCTAGCTTGATGTGTGTAGCTTGGGTATAAAAGGCCCTTCGTGTACTGGTTGTAGTCTGCGGTGCTTGAGTTCGAGCTTGAGTAGAAGAAAGCTCTGTTCGTGCAGCCGGCGGCGTTCGTGCGCCGGGTATACCTTGTTGTACATTGCCTCATTCCTCCTTCTTTCTTGTCGTTCGAGCGTGAGAGAGAGAGACAGCAAGGAGAAGGACTCAACCCCAACATTTGGCATCAGAGCTTTGGTTCGGGAGCTCGCCGGCGGCAATGGCGATCGTACCACACGGCGGAGGCGCGGGCGGATCGGTGTCGATGGCGATGCCAATGCTCACGCCGGACAACTACACGGTGTGGGCGATCAAGGCGCGGGCGATTCTCGACATCCACACCGTGTGGGAGGCAGTGGCGCCGGGTGACGTGGCGGTGAACGCCAAGAAGGACAAGGCGGCGCGCGCAATGCTCCTTGGAGCGCTGCCGGAGGATGTGCTGCTGCAGCTGGCGACGAAGCTCACCGCCAAGGAGGTATGGGACTCCTTTAAGGTGAGGTTCGTCGGTGCCGATCGTGTCCGCGCGGCGAGGTTGGCGACGCTGCGCGGGGACTTTGACCACTTGAAGATGGCGGACGGCGAGGCGCTGGACGCGTACGCCGGGAGGCTGGCAGGGATGACGGCGCGTTTCGGGAGCCTAGGGGAGACGCTGGGCGACGCGGTGCTTGTGAAGAAGCTGCTGGACACCGTCCCGGATCGGTTGTTCCCCGTCGTCGCCGGCATCGAGCAGTTCTGCGACACGGCGACCATGGCGTTCGACGAGGCGCTCGGGCGGCGCTCGCGTTCGACGAGCGGGTTCGGCGTCTTGGACAAGACGACGGTGAGCGCGGGGGTCAGCAGCTGCTCATGACGGCGGCGAAGTGGGCAGCGCGGGAGCGTCGACATGGCGGTGGTCGGGATGACGACGACGGCAAGAGCGTGGCGTCGAGCATCGGCGGGAACCGCCGTGGACGCTGCTACAAGTGCGGCGTGCGCGGCCACTTCAAGAGGGACTGCCCCAAGCTGCGGAGGGAGCCGGCGGCGGAACGCGCGCTGCTGGCGGACGTCGTCGGAGTCGAGGACGACGGGCTCCTCTGAGCCGTGGCTTAGGTGGTGTGTGTTGGCAATAAGCCACGGGGACTGCGTCGGGTGCGCGTGCGTGCGTGTACGGGACACGTCAGGCTCGTGGCGAGTGTGTGTGAGTTGGTTAGACGGATGCGCCGGGTGTGGCCGCGCCGGGCGCTGGAACCAGGCGCGTCCCGTTGGCGTGCGTGTGCGACGGGCGCGGGAGCTGAGGAGTGCGGGGCGGGCGTTGCGTGGGCACTGCGTTAGTTGCATGCATGGGTGAGTTAGTTAGCTCGTGTGAGTAGTGCTGTTAGCGGTGGCCGAGTGCAGCGGCAAAGCCAACTCAGTACGTGGGTGCTTGCATGTGATCGCTAGCCTGATGTGTGTAGCTTGGGTATAAAAGGCCCTTCGTGTACTGGTTGTAGTCTGCGGTGCTTGAGTTCGAGCTTGAGTAGAAGAAAGCGGCTGTTCGTGCAGCCGGCGGCGTTCGTGCGCCGGGTATACCTTGTTGTACATTGCCTCATTCCTCCTTCTTTCTTGTCGTTCGAGCGTGAGAGAGAGAGACAGCAAGGTGAAGGACTCAACCCCAACATTTGGCATCAGAGCTTTGGTTCGGGAGCTCGCCGGCGGCAATGGCGATCGTACCACACGGCGGAGGCGCGGGCGGATCGGTGTCGATGGCGATGCCAATGCTCACGCCGGACAACTACACGGTGTGGGCGATCAAGGCGCGGGCGATTCTCGACATCCACACCGTGTGGGAGGCAGTGGCGCCGGGTGACGTGGCGGTGAACGCCAAGAAGGACAAGGCGGCGCGCGCAATGCTCCTTGGAGCGCTGCCGGAGGATGTGCTGCTGCAGCTGGCGACGAAGCTCACCGCCAAGGAGGTATGGGACTCCTTTAAGGTGAGGTTCGTCGGTGCCGATCGTGTCCGCGCGGCGAGGTTGGCGACGCTGCGCGGGGACTTTGACCACTTGAAGATGGCGGACGGCGAGGCGCTGGACGCGTACGCCGGGAGGCTGGCAGGGATGACGGCGCGTTTCGGGAGCCTAGGGGAGACGCTGGGCGACGCGGTGCTTGTGAAGAAGCTGCTGGACACCGTCCCGGATCGGTTGTTCCCCGTCGTCGCCGGCATCGAGCAGTTCTGCGACACGGCGACCATGGCGTTCGACGAGGCGCTCGGGCGGCGCTCGCGTTCGACGAGCGGGTTCGGCGTCTTGGACAAGACGACGGTGAGCGCGGGGGTCAGCAGCTGCTCATGACGGCGGCGAAGTGGGCAGCGCGGGAGCGTCGACATGGCGGTGGTCGGGATGACGACGACGGCAAGAGCGTGGCGTCGAGCATCGGCGGGAACCGCCGTGGACGCTGCTACAAGTGCGGCGTGCGCGGCCACTTCAAGAGGGACTGCCCCAAGCTGCGGAGGGAGCCGGCGGCGGAACGCGCGCTGCTGGCGGACGTCGTCGGAGTCGAGGACGACGGGCTCCTCTGAGCCGTGGCTTAGGTGGTGTGTGTTGGCAATAAGCCACGGCGACTGCGTCGGGTGCGCGTGCGTGCGTGTACGGGACACGTCAGGCTCGTGGCGAGTGTGTGTGAGTTGGTTAGACGGATGCGCCGGGTGTGGCCGTGCCGGGCGCTGGAACCAGGCGCGTCCCGTTGGCGTGCGTGTGCGACGGGCGCGGGAGCTGAGGAGTGCGGGGCGGGCGTTGCGTGGGCACTGCGTTAGTTGCATGCATGGGTGAGTTAGTTAGCTCGTGTGAGTAGTGCTGTTAGCGGTGGCCGAGTGCAGTGGCAAAGCCAACTCAGTACGTGGGTGCTTGCATGTGATCGCTAGCCTGATGTGTGTAGCTTGGGTATAAAAGGCCCTTCGTGTACTGGTTGTAGTCTGCGGTGCTTGAGTTCGTGCTTGAGTAGAAGAAAGCGGCTGTTCGTGCAGCCGGCGGCGTTCGTGCGCCGGGTATACCTTGTTGTACACTGCCTCATTCCTCCTTCTTTCTTGTCGTTCGAGCGTGAGAGAGAGAGACAGCAAGGAGAAGGACTCAACCCCAACATTTGGCATCAGAGCTTTGGTTCGGGAGCTCGCCGGCGGCAATGGCGATCGTACCACACGGCGGAGGCGCGGGCGGATCGGTGTCGATGGCGATGCCAATGCTCACGCCGGACAACTACACGGTGTGGGCGATCAAGGCGCGGGCGATTCTCGACATCCACACCGTGTGGGAGGCAGTGGCGCCGGGTGACGTGGCGGTGAACGCCAAGAAGGACAAGGCGGCGCGCGCAATGCTCCTTGGAGCGCTGCCGGAGGATGTGCTGCTGCAGCTGGCGACGAAGCTCACCGCCAAGGAGGTATGGGACTCCTTTAAGGTGAGGTTCGTCGGTGCCGATCGTGTCCGCGCGGCGAGGTTGGCGACGCTGCGCGGGGACTTTGACCACTTGAAGATGGCGGACGGCGAGGCGCTGGACGCGTACGCCGGGAGGCTGGCAGGGATGACGGCGCGTTTCGGGAGCCTAGGGGAGACGCTGGGCGACGCGGTGCTTGTGAAGAAGCTGCTGGACACCGTCCCGGATCGGTTGTTCCCCGTCGTCGCCGGCATCGAGCAGTTCTGCGACACGGCGACCATGGCGTTCGACGAGGCGCTCGGGCGGCGCTCGCGTTCGACGAGCGGGTTCGGCGTCTTGGACAAGACGACGGTGAGCGCGGGGGTCAGCAGCTGCTCATGACGGCGGCGAAGTGGGCAGCGCGGGAGCGTCGACATGGCGGTGGTCGGGATGACGACGACGGCAAGAGCGTGGCGTCGAGCATCGGCGGGAACCGCCGTGGACGCTGCTACAAGTGCGGCGTGCGCGGCCACTTCAAGAGGGACTGCCCCAAGCTGCGGAGGGAGCCGGCGGCGGAACGCGCGCTGCTGGCGGACGTCGTCGGAGTCGAGGACGACGGGCTCCTCTGAGCCGTGGCTTAGGTGGTGTGTGTTGGCAATAAGCCACGGCGACTGCGTCGGGTGCGCGTGCGTGCGTGTACGGGACACGTCAGGCTCGTGGCGAGTGTGTGTGAGTTGGTTAGACGGATGCGCCGGGTGTGGCCGTGCCGGGCGCTGGAACCAGGCGCGTCCCGTTGGCGTGCGTGTGCGACGGGCGCGGGAGCTGAGGAGTGCGGGGCGGGCGTTGCGTGGGCACTGCGTTAGTTGCATGCATGGGTGAGTTAGTTAGCTCGTGTGAGTAGTGCTGTTAGCGGTGGCCGAGTGCAGTGGCAAAGCCAACTCAGTACGTGGGTGCTTGCATGTGATCGCTAGCCTGATGTGTGTAGCTTGGGTATAAAAGGCCCTTCGTGTACTGGTTGTAGTCTGCGGTGCTTGAGTTCGTGCTTGAGTAGAAGAAAGCGGCTGTTCGTGCAGCCGGCGGCGTTCGTGCGCCGGGTATACCTTGTTGTACACTGCCTCATTCCTCCTTCTTTCTTGTCGTTCGAGCGTGAGAGAGAGAGACAGCAAGGAGAAGGACTCAACCCCAACATTTGGCATCAGAGCTTTGGTTCGGGAGCTCGCCGGCGGCAATGGCGATCGTACCACACGGCGGAGGCGCGGGCGGATCGGTGTCGATGGCGATGCCAATGCTCACGCCGGACAACTACACGGTGTGGGCGATCAAGGCGCGGGCGATTCTCGACATCCACACCGTGTGGGAGGCAGTGGCGCCGGGTGACGTGGCGGTGAACGCCAAGAAGGACAAGGCGGCGCGCGCAATGCTCCTTGGAGCGCTGCCGGAGGATGTGCTGCTGCAGCTGGCGACGAAGCTCACCGCCAAGGAGGTATGGGACTCCTTTAAGGTGAGGTTCGTCGGTGCCGATCGTGTCCGCGCGGCGAGGTTGGCGACGCTGCGCGGGGACTTTGACCACTTGAAGATGGCGGACGGCGAGGCGCTGGACGCGTACGCCGGGAGGCTGGCAGGGATGACGGCGCGTTTCGGGAGCCTAGGGGAGACGCTGGGCGACGCGGTGCTTGTGAAGAAGCTGCTGGACACCGTCCCGGATCGGTTGTTCCCCGTCGTCGCCGGCATCGAGCAGTTCTGCGACACGGCGACCATGGCGTTCGACGAGGCGCTCGGGCGGCGCTCGCGTTCGACGAGCGGGTTCGGCGTCTTGGACAAGACGACGGTGAGCGCGGGGGTCAGCAGCTGCTCATGACGGCGGCGAAGTGGGCAGCGCGGGAGCGTCGACATGGCGGTGGTCGGGATGACGACGACGGCAAGAGCGTGGCGTCGAGCATCGGCGGGAACCGCCGTGGACGCTGCTACAAGTGCGGCGTGCGCGGCCACTTCAAGAGGGACTGCCCCAAGCTGCGGAGGGAGCCGGCGGCGGAACGCGCGCTGCTGGCGGACGTCGTCGGAGTCGAGGACGACGGGCTCCTCTGAGCCGTGGCTTAGGTGGTGTGTGTTGGCAATAAGCCACGGCGACTGCGTCGGGTGCGCGTGCGTGCGTGTACGGGACACGTCAGGCTCGTGGCGAGTGTGTGTGAGTTGGTTAGACGGATGCGCCGGGTGTGGCCGTGCCGGGCGCTGGAACCAGGCGCGTCCCGTTGGCGTGCGTGTGCGACGGGCGCGGGAGCTGAGGAGTGCGGGGCGGGCGTTGCGTGGGCACTGCGTTAGTTGCATGCATGGGTGAGTTAGTTAGCTCGTGTGAGTAGTGCTGTTAGCGGTGGCCGAGTGCAGTGGCAAAGCCAACTCAGTACGTGGGTGCTTGCATGTGATCGCTAGCCTGATGTGTGTAGCTTGGGTATAAAAGGCCCTTCGTGTACTGGTTGTAGTCTGCGGTGCTTGAGTTCGTGCTTGAGTAGAAGAAAGCGGCTGTTCGTGCAGCCGGCGGCGTTCGTGCGCCGGGTATACCTTGTTGTACACTGCCTCATTCCTCCTTCTTTCTTGTCGTTCGAGCGTGAGAGAGAGAGACAGCAAGGAGAAGGACTCAACCCCAACATTTGGCATCAGAGCTTTGGTTCGGGAGCTCGCCGGCGGCAATGGCGATCGTACCACACGGCGGAGGCGCGGGCGGATCGGTGTCGATGGCGATGCCAATGCTCACGCCGGACAACTACACGGTGTGGGCGATCAAGGCGCGGGCGATTCTCGACATCCACACCGTGTGGGAGGCAGTGGCGCCGGGTGACGTGGCGGTGAACGCCAAGAAGGACAAGGCGGCGCGCGCAATGCTCCTTGGAGCGCTGCCGGAGGATGTGCTGCTGCAGCTGGCGACGAAGCTCACCGCCAAGGAGGTATGGGACTCCTTTAAGGTGAGGTTCGTCGGTGCCGATCGTGTCCGCGCGGCGAGGTTGGCGACGCTGCGCGGGGACTTTGACCACTTGAAGATGGCGGACGGCGAGGCGCTGGACGCGTACGCCGGGAGGCTGGCAGGGATGACGGCGCGTTTCGGGAGCCTAGGGGAGACGCTGGGCGACGCGGTGCTTGTGAAGAAGCTGCTGGACACCGTCCCGGATCGGTTGTTCCCCGTCGTCGCCGGCATCGAGCAGTTCTGCGACACGGCGACCATGGCGTTCGACGAGGCGCTCGGGCGGCGCTCGCGTTCGACGAGCGGGTTCGGCGTCTTGGACAAGACGACGGTGAGCGCGGGGGTCAGCAGCTGCTCATGACGGCGGCGAAGTGGGCAGCGCGGGAGCGTCGACATGGCGGTGGTCGGGATGACGACGACGGCAAGAGCGTGGCGTCGAGCATCGGCGGGAACCGCCGTGGACGCTGCTACAAGTGCGGCGTGCGCGGCCACTTCAAGAGGGACTGCCCCAAGCTGCGGAGGGAGCCGGCGGCGGAACGCGCGCTGCTGGCGGACGTCGTCGGAGTCGAGGACGACGGGCTCCTCTGAGCCGTGGCTTAGGTGGTGTGTGTTGGCAATAAGCCACGGCGACTGCGTCGGGTGCGCGTGCGTGCGTGTACGGGACACGTCAGGCTCGTGGCGAGTGTGTGTGAGTTGGTTAGACGGATGCGCCGGGTGTGGCCGTGCCGGGCGCTGGAACCAGGCGCGTCCCGTTGGCGTGCGTGTGCGACGGGCGCGGTAGCTGAGTAGTGCGGGGCGGGTGTTGCGTGGGCACTGCGTTAGTTGCATGCATGGGTGAGTTAGTTAGCTCGTGTGAGTAGTGCTGTTAGCGGTGGCCGAGTGCAGCGGCAAAGCCAACTCAGTACGTGGGTGCTTGCATGTGATCGCTAGCCTGATGTGTGTAGCTTGGGTATAAAAGGCCCTTCGTGTACTGGTTGTAGTCTGCGGTGCTTGAGTTCGTGCTTGAGTAGAAGAAAGCGGCTGTTCGTGCAGCCGGCGGCGTTCGTGCGCCGGGTATACCTTGTTGTACACTGCCTCATTCCTCCTTCTTTCTTGTCGTTCGAGCGTGAGAGAGAGAGACAGCAAGGAGAAGGACTCAACCCCAACATTTGGCATCAGAGCTTTGGTTCGGGAGCTCGCCGGCGGCAATGGCGATCGTACCACACGGCGGAGGCGCGGGCGGATCGGTGTCGATGGCGATGCCAATGCTCACGCCGGACAACTACACGGTGTGGGCGATCAAGGCGCGGGCGATTCTCGACGTCCACACCATGTGGGAGGCAGTGGCGCCGGGTGACGTGGCGGTGAACGCCAAGAAGGACAAGGCGGCGCGCGCAATGCTCCTTGGAGTGCTGCCGGAGGATGTGCTGCTGCAGCTGGCGACGAAGCTCACCGCCAAGGAGGTATGGGACTCCTTGAAGGTGAGGTTCGTCGGTGCCGATCGTGTCCGCGCGGCGAGGTTGGCGACGCTGCGCGGGGACTTTGACCACTTGAAGATGGCGGACGGCGAGGCGCTGGACGCGTACGCCGGGAGGCTGGCAGGGATGACGGCGCGTTTCGCGAGCCTAGGGGAGACGCTGGGCGACGCGGTGCTTGTGAAGAAGCTGCTGGACACCGTCCCGGATCGGTTGTTCCCCGTCGTCGCCGGCATCGAGCAGTTCTGCGACACGGCGACCATGGCGTTCGACGAGGCGCTCGGGCGGCTGCTCGCGTTCGACGAGCGGGTTCGGCGTCTTGGACAAGACGACGGTGAGCGCGGGGGTCAGCAGCTGCTCATGACGGCGGCGAAGTGGGCAGCGCGGGAGCGTCGACATGGCGGTGGTCGGGATGACGACGACGGCAAGAGCGTGGCGTCGAGCATCGGCGGGAACCGCCGTGGACGCTGCTACAAGTGCGGCGTGCGCGGCCACTTCAAGAGGGACTGCCCCAAGCTGCGGAGGGAGCCGGCGGTGGAACGCGCTCTGCTGGCGGACGTCGTCGGAGTCGAGGACGACGGGCTCCTCTGAGCCGTGGCTTAGGTGGTGTGTGTTGGCAATAAGCCACGGCGACTGCGTCGGGTGCGCGTGCGTGCGTGTACGGGACACGTCAGGCTCGTGGCGAGTGTGTGTGAGTTGGTTAGACGGATGCGCCGGGTGTGGCCGTGCCGGGCGCTGGAACCAGGCGCGTCCCGTTGGCGTGCGTGTGCGACGGGCGCGGGAGCTGAGGAGTGCGGGGCGGGCGTTGCGTGGGCACTGCGTTAGTTGCATGCATGGGTGAGTTAGTTAGCTCGTGTGAGTAGTGCTGTTAGCGGTGGCCGAGTGCAGCGGCAAAGCCAACTCAGTACGTGGGTGCTTGCATGTGATCGCTAGCCTGATGTGTGTAGCTTGGGTATAAAAGGCCCTTCGTGTACTGGTTGTAGTCTGCGGTGCTTGAGTTCGTGCTTGAGTAGAAGAAAGCGGCTGTCCGTGCAGCCGGCGGCGTTCGTGCGCCGGGTATACCTTGTTGTACACTGCCTCATTCCTCCTTCTTTCTTGTCGTTCGAGCGTGAGAGAGAGAGAGACAGCAAGCAGAAGGACTCAACCCCAACATTTGGCATCAGAGCTTCGGTTCGGGAGCTTGCCGGCGGCAATGGCAATCGTACCACACGGCGGAGGCGCGGGCGGATCGGTGTCGATGGCGATGCCAATGCTCACGCCGGACAACTACACGGTGTGGGCGATCAAGGCGCAGGCGATTCTCGACGTCCACACCGTGTGGGAGGCAGTGGCGCCGGGTGACGCGGCGGTGAACGCCAAGAAGGACAAGGCGGCGCGCGCAATGCTCCTTGGAGTGCTGCCGGAGGATGTGCTGCTGCAGCTGGCGACGAAGCTCACCGCCAAGGAGGTATGGGACTCCTTGAAGGTGAGGTTCGTCAGTGCCGATCGTGTCCGCGCGGCGAGGTTGGCGACGCTGCGCGGGGACTTTGACCACTTGAAGATGGCGGACGGCGAGGCGCTGGACGCGTACGCCGGGAGGCTGGCAGGGATGACGGCGCGTTTCGCGAGCCTAGGGGAGACGCTGGGCGACGCGGTGCTTGTGAAGAAGCTGCTGGACACCGTCCCGGATCGGTTGTTCCCCGTCGTCGCCGGCATCGAGCAGTTCTGCGACACGGCGACCATGGCGTTCGACGAGGCGCTCGGGCGGCTGCTCGCGTTCGACGAGCGGGTTCGGCGTCTTGGACAAGACGACGGTGAGCGCGGGGGTCAGCAGCTGCTCATGACGGCGGCGAAGTGGGCAGCGCGGGAGCGTCGACATGGCGGTGGTCGGGATGACGACGACGGCAAGAGCGTGGCGTCGAGCATCGGCGGGAACCGCCGTGGACGCTGCTACAAGTGCGGCGTGCGCGGCCACTTCAAGAGGGACTGCCCCAAGCTGCGGAGGGAGCCGGCGGCGGAACGCGCGCTGCTGGCGGACGTCGTCGGAGTCGAGGACGACGGGCTCCTCTGAGCCGTGGCTTAGGTGGTGTGTGTTGGCAATAAGCCACGGCGACTGCGTCGGGTGCGCGTGCGTGCGTGTACGGGACACGTCAGGCTCGTGGCGAGTGTGTGTGAGTTGGTTAGACGGATGCGCCGGGTGTGGCCGTGCCGGGCGCTGGAACCAGGCGCGTCCCGTTGGCGTGCGTGTGCGACGGGCGCGGGAGCTGAGGAGTGCGGGGCGGGCGTTGCGTGGGCACTGCGTTTGTTGCATGCATGGGTGAGTTAGTTAGCTCATGTGAGTAGTGCTGTTAGCGGTGGCCGAGTGCAGCGGCAAAGCCAACTCAGTACGTGGGTGCTTGCATGTGATCGCTAGCCTGATGTGTGTAGCTTGGGTATAAAAGGCCCTTCGTGTACTGGTTGTAGTCTGCGGTGCTTGAGTTCGTGCTTGAGTAGAAGAAAGCGGCTGTTCGTGCAGCCGGCGGCGTTCGTGCGCCGGGTATACCTTGTTGTACACTGCCTCATTCCTCCTTCTTTCTTGTCGTTCGAGCGTGAGAGAGAGACAGCAAGGAGAAGGACTCAACCCCAACATTTGGCATCAGAGCTTTGGTTCGGGAGCTCGCCGGCGGCAATGGCGATCGTACCACACGGCGGAGGCGCGGGCGGATCGGTGTCGATGGCGATGCCAATGCTCACGCCGGACAACTACACGGTGTAGGCGATCAAGGCGCAGGCGATTCTCGACGTCCACACCGTGTGGGAGGCAGTGGCGCCGGGTGACGCGGCGGTGAACGCCAAGAAGGACAAGGCGGCGCGCGCAATGCTCCTTGGAGTGCTGCCGGAGGATGTGCTGCTGCAGCTGGCGACGAAGCTCACCGCCAAGGAGGTATGGGACTCCTTGAAGGTGAGGTTCGTCGGTGCCGATCGTGTCCGCGCGGCGAGGTTGGCGACGCTGCGCGGGGACTTTGACCACTTGAAGATGGCGGACGGCGAGGCGCTGGACGCGTACGCCGGGAGGCTGGCAGGGATGACGGCGCGTTTCGCGAGCCTAGGGGAGACGCTGGGCGACGCGGTGCTTGTGAAGAAGCTGCTGGACACCGTCCCGGATCGGTTGTTCCCCGTCGTCGCCGGCATCGAGCAGTTCTACGACACGGCGACCATGGCGTTCGACGAGGCGCTCGGGCGGCTGCTCGCGTTCGACGAGCGGGTTCAGCGTCGTGGACAAGACGACAGTGAGCGCGGGGGTCAGCAGCTGCTCATGACGGCGGCGAAGTGGGCAGCGCGGGAGCGACAACATGGCGGTGGTCGGGATGACGACGATGGCAAAAGCGTGGCGTCGAGCATCGGCGGGAACCGCCGTGGACGCTGCTACAAGGGCGGCGTGCGCGGCCACTTCAAGAGGGACTGCCCCAAGCTGCGGAGGGAGCCGGCGGCGGAACGCGCGCTGCTGGCGGACGTCGTCGGAGTCGAGGACGACGGGCTCCTCTGAGTCGTGGCTTAGGTGGTGTGTGTTGGCAATAAGCCACGGCGACTGCGTCGGGTGCGCGTGCGTGCGTGTACGGGACACGTCAGGCTCGTGGCGAGTGTGTGTGAGTTGGTTAGACGGATGCGCCGGGTGTGGCCGTGCCGGGCGCTGGAACCAGGCGCGTCCCGTTGGCGTGCGTGTGCGACGGGCGCGGGAGCTGAAGAGTGCGGGGCGGGCGTTGCGTGGGCACTGCGTTAGTTGCATGCATGGGTGAGTTAGTTAGCTCGTGTGAGTAGTGCTGTTAGCGGTGGCCGAGTGCAGCGGCAAAGCCAACTCAGTACGTGGGTGCTTGCATGTGATTGCTAGCCTGATGTGTGTAGCTTGGGTATAAAAGGCCCTTCGTGTACTGGTTGTAGTCTGCGGTGCTTGAGTTCGTGCTTGAGTAGAAGAAAGCGGTTGTTCGTGCAGCCGGCGGCGTTCGTGCGCCGGGTATACCTTGTTGTACACTGCCTCATTCCTCCTTCTTTCTTGTCGTTCGAGCGTGAGAGAGAGAGACAGCAAGGAGAAGGACTCAACCCCAACATTTGGCATCAGAGCTTCGGTTCGGGAGCTCGCCGTCGGCAATGGCGATCGTACCACACGGCAGAGGCGCGGGCGGATCGGTATCGTTGGCGATGCCAATGCTCACGCCGGACAACTACACGGTGTGGGCGATCAAGGCGCATGCGATTCTCGACGTCCACACCGTGTGGGAGGCAGTGGCGCCGGGCGACGCGGCGGTGAACGCCAAGAATGACAAGGCGGCGCGCGCAATGCTCCTTGGAGCGCTGCCGGAGGATGTGCTGCTACAGCTGGCGACGAAGCTCACCGCCAAGGAGGTATAGGACTCCTTGAAGGTGAGGTTCGTCGGTGCCGATCGTGTCCGCGCGGCGAGGTTGGCGACGCTGCGCGGGGACTTTGACCACTTGAAGATGGCGGACGGCGAGGCACTGGACGCATACGCCGGGAGGCTGGCAAGGATGACGGCGCGTTTCGTGAGCCTAGGGGAGACGCTGGGCGACGCGGTGCTTGTGAAGAAGCTGCTGGACACCGTCCTGGATCGGTTGTTCCCCGTCGTCGCCGGCATCGAGCAGTTCTGCGACACGGCGACCATGGCGTTCGACGAGGCGCTCGGGCGGCTGCTCGCGTTCGACGAGCGGGTTCGGCGTCGTGGACAAGACGACGGTGAGCGCGGGGGTCAGCAGCTGCTCATGACGGCGGCGCAGTGGGCAGCGCGGGAGCGTCGACATGGCGGTGGTCGGGATGACGACGACGGCAAGAGCGTGGCGTCGAGCATCGGCGGGAACCGCCGTGGACGCTGCTACAAGTGCGGCGTGCGCGACCACTTCAAGAGGGACTG
Source organism: Hordeum vulgare subsp. vulgare (assembly GCF_904849725.1). Lineage (NCBI taxonomy): Eukaryota > Viridiplantae > Streptophyta > Magnoliopsida > Poales > Poaceae > Hordeum > Hordeum vulgare. The sequence goes on from NC_058524.1 coordinate 597,241,433, forward strand.
CCCCAAGCTGCGGAGGGAGCCGGCGGCGGAACGCGCGCTGCTGGCGGACGTCGTCGGAGTCGAGGACGACGGGCTCCTCTAAGCCGTGGCTTAGGTGGTGTGTGTTGGCAATAAGCCACGACGACTGCGTCGGGTGCGCGTGCGTGCGTGTACGGGACGCGTCAGGCTCGTGGCGAGTGTGTGTGAGTTGGTTAGACGGATGCGCCGGGTGTGGCCGTGCCAGGCGCTGGAACCAGGCGCGTCCCGTTGGCGTGCGTGTGCGACGGGCGCGGGAGCTGAGGAGTGCGGGGCGGACGTTGCGTGGGCACTGCGTTAGTTGCATGCATGGGTGAGTTAGTTAGCTCGTGTGAGTAGTGCTGTTAGCGGTGGCCGAGTGCAGCGGCAAAGGCAACTCAGTACGTGGGTGCTTGCATGTGATCGCTAGCCTGATGTGTGTAGCTTGGGTATAAAAGGCCCTTCGTGTACTGGTTGTAGTCTACGGTGCTTGAGTTCGTGCTTGAGTAGAAGAAAGCGGCTGTTCGTGCAGCCGGCGGCGTTCGTGCGCCGGGTATACCTTGTTGTACACTACCTCATTCCTCCTTCTTTCTTGTCGTTCGAGCGTGAGAGAGAGAGACAGCAAGGAGAAGGACTCAACCCCAACATTTGGCATCAGAGCTTCGGTTCGGGAGCTCGCCGTCGGCAATGGCGATCGTACCACACGGCGGAGGCGCGGGCGGATCGGTGTCGATGGCGATGCCAATGCTCACGCCGGACAACTACACGGTGTGGGCGATCAAGGCGCATGTGATTCTCGACGTCCACACCGTGTGGGAGGCAGTGGCGCCGGGCGACGCGGCGGTGAACGCCAAGAAGGACAAGGCGGCGCGCGCAATGCTCCTTGGAGCGCTGCCGGAGGATGTGCTGTTGCAGCTGGCGACGAAGCTCACCGCCAAGGAGGTATGGGACTCCTTGAAGGTGAGGTTCATCGGTGCCGATCGTGTCCGCGCGGCGAGGTTGGCGACGCTGCGCGGGGACTTTGACCACTTGAAGATGGCGGACGGCGAGGCGCTGGACGCGTACGCCGGGAGGCTGGCAGGGATGACGGCGCATTTCGCGAGCCTAGGGGAGACGCTGGGCGACGCGGTGCTTGTGAAGAAGCTGCTGGACACCGTCCCGGATCGGTTGTTCCCCGTCGTCGCCGGCATCGAGCAGTTCTACGACACGGCGACCATGGCGTTCGACGAGGCGCTCGGGCGGCTGCTCGCGTTCGACGAGCGGGTTCAGCGTCGTGGACAAGACGACAGTGAGCGCGGGGGTCAGCAGCTGCTCATGACGGCGGCGAAGTGGGCAGCGCGGGAGCGACAACATGGCGGTGGTCGGGATGACGACGATGGCAAAAGCGTGGCGTCGAGCATCGGCGGGAACCGCCGTGGACGCTGCTACAAGTGCGGCGTGCGCGGCCACTTCAAGAGGGACTGCCCCAAGCTGCGGAGGGAGCCGGCGGCGGAACGCGCGCTGCTGGCGGACGTCGTCGGAGTCGAGGACGACGGGCTCCTCTGAGCCGTGGCTTAGGTGGTGTGTGTTGGCAATAAGCCACGGCGACTGCGTCGGGTGCGCGTGCGTGCGTGTACGGGACACGTCAGGCTCGTGGCGAGTGTGTGTGAGTTGGTTAGACGGATGCGCCGGGTGTGGCCGTGCCGGGCGCTGGAACCAGGCGCGTCCCGTTGGCGTGCGTGTGCGACGGGCGCGGGAGCTGAAGAGTGCGGGGCGGGCGTTGCGTGGGCACTGCGTTAGTTGCATGCATGGGTGAGTTAGTTAGCTCGTGTGAGTAGTGCTGTTAGCGGTGGCCGAGTGCAGCGGCAAAGCCAACTCAGTACGTGGGTGCTTGCATGTGATTGCTAGCCTGATGTGTGTAGCTTGGGTATAAAAGGCCCTTCGTGTACTGGTTGTAGTCTGCGGTGCTTGAGTTCGTGCTTGAGTAGAAGAAAGCGGTTGTTCGTGCAGCCGGCGGCGTTCGTGCGCCGGGTATACCTTGTTGTACACTGCCTCATTCCTCCTTCTTTCTTGTCGTTCGAGCGTGAGAGAGAGAGACAGCAAGGAGAAGGACTCAACCCCAACATTTGGCATCAGAGCTTCGGTTCGGGAGCTCGCCGTCGGCAATGGCGATCGTACCACACGGCAGAGGCGCGGGCGGATCGGTATCGTTGGCGATGCCAATGCTCACGCCGGACAACTACACGGTGTGGGCGATCAAGGCGCATGCGATTCTCGACGTCCACACCGTGTGGGAGGCAGTGGCGCCGGGCGACGCGGCGGTGAACACCAAGAATGACAAGGCGGCGCGCGCAATGCTCCTTGGAGCGCTGCCGGAGGATGTGCTGCTACAGCTGGCGACGAAGCTCACCGCCAAGGAGGTATAGGACTCCTTGAAGGTGAGGTTCGTCGGTGCCGATCGTGTCCGCGCGGCGAGGTTGGCGACGCTGCGCGGGGACTTTGACCACTTGAAGATGGCGGACGGCGAGGCACTGGACGCATACGCCGGGAGGCTGGCAAGGATGACGGCGCGTTTCGTGAGCCTAGGGGAGACGCTGGGCGACGCGGTGCTTGTGAAGAAGCTGCTGGACACCGTCCTGGATCGGTTGTTCCCCGTCGTCGCCGACATCGAGCAGTTCTGCGACACGGCGACCATGGCGTTCGACGAGGCGCTCGGGCGGCTGCTCGCGTTCGACGAGCGGGTTCGGCGTCGTGGACAAGACGACGGTGAGCGCGGGGGTCAGCAGCTGCTCATGACGGCGGCGCAGTGGGCAGCGCGGGAGCGTCGACATGGCGGTGGTCGGGATGACGACGACGGCAAGAGCGTGGCGTCGAGCATCGGCGGGAACCGCCGTGGACGCTGCTACAAGTGCGGCGTGCGCGACCACTTCAAGAGGGACTGCCCCAAGCTGCGGAGGGAGCCGGCGGCGGAACGCGCGCTGCTGGCGGACGTTGTCGGAGTCGAGGACGACGGGCTCCTCTAAGCCGTGGCTTAGGTGGTGTGTGTTGGCAATAAGCCACGACGACTGCGTCGGGTGCGCGTGCGTGCGTGTACGGGACGCGTCAGGCTCGTGGCGAGTGTGTGTGAGTTGGTTAGACGGATGCGCCGGGTGTGGCCGTGCCAGGCGCTGGAACCAGGCGCGTCCCGTTGGCGTGCGTGTGCGACGGGCGCGGGAGCTGAGGAGTGCGGGGCGGGCGTTGCGTGGGCACTGCGTTAGTTGCATGCATGGGTGAGTTAGTTAGCTCGTGTGAGTAGTGCTGTTAGCGGTGGCCGAGTGCAGCGGCAAAGGCAACTCAGTACGTGGGTGCTTGCATGTGATCGCTAGCCTGATGTGTGTAGCTTGGGTATAAAAGGCCCTTCGTGTACTGGTTGTAGTCTACGGTGCTTGAGTTCGTGCTTGAGTAGAAGAAAGCGGCTGTTCGTGCAGCCGGCGGCGTTCGTGCGCCGGGTATACCTTGTTGTACACTACCTCATTCCTCCTTCTTTCTTGTCGTTCGAGCGTGAGAGAGAGAGACAGCAAGGAGAAGGACTCAACCCCAACATTTGGCATCAGAGCTTCGGTTCGGGAGCTCGCCGTCGGCAATGGCGATCGTACCACACGGCGGAGGCGCGGGCGGATCGGTGTCGATGGCGATGCCAATGCTCACGCCGGACAACTACACGGTGTGGGCGATCAAGGCGCATGTGATTCTCGACGTCCACACCGTGTGGGAGGCAGTGGCGCCGGGCGACGCGGCGGTGAACGCCAAGAAGGACAAGGCGGCGCGCGCAATGCTCCTTGGAGCGCTGCCGGAGGATGTGCTGTTGCAGCTGGCGACGAAGCTCACCGCCAAGGAGGTATGGGACTCCTTGAAGGTGAGGTTCATCGGTGCCGATCGTGTCCGCGCGGCGAGGTTGGCGACGCTGCGCGGGGACTTTGACCACTTGAAGATGGCGGACGGCGAGGCACTGGACGCGTACGCCGGGAGGCTGGCAGGGATGATGGCGCGGTTCGCGAGCCTAGGGGAGACGCTTGGTGATGCGGTGCTTGTGAAGAAGCTGCTGGACACCGTCCCGGATCGGTTGTTCCCCGTCGTCGCCGGCATCGAGCAGTTCTGTGACACGGCGACCATGGCGTTCGACGAGGCGCTCGGGCGGCTGCTCGCGTTCGACGAGCGGGTTCGGCGTCTGTGACAGCCCGATGCCGACGTTCTAGAAGCTTGCCCTCTATTTCCGTTTTCGTCGTGTAGCTTATTTTATTTGTTGCATCATCATTGCATCATGCGCATCATCTGCACTGCATCGGCATCTTCGTTGCCGCCAATTTTCAAACTTGCATTCGTTAGTAGTTGCCGGTTCTCGTCGTCGTCCGTTCTGAGTCCGACCGCACACGCACGCGCCCGCGGCACCGTCGAAACCCTATTTTTTAAGTGCGTTTAAAACTTTCTCTGATCGGGTTGAGATTTAACGTGCGGCCGTGATTAGTTATAGCGAGGCCACCCGTCGAATTTCGTCGCGATCTGAGACCGTCTGGTACCCGAACGGTCGCCCGTAGCGGCACCGTCTTCGGTTATTCGTCAGACGTCTGTCGGTGTTTTTAAATTCGTGCCGCGTCGCCAGTTCTCCCTCTCGTCTCCGGATACCCCTCTACACGGTCACGTACCCGTTCCCGCGTTCGGAATCGTCCGAATCCGACCCCGCGGTTGGATCCGGAACGAAATTCCGGTCAACCGAGCCCCCCGGTTTGCCTATATATAGACCCCTTCTAATTTTCGGACAGCCTCCCCCTAAACCTGCCTCGTTTTCCGCGCCCTAAACCCTAGCCGCAGCCTCTCTCGTCCCCCAGCCGCCCCGGGCCCGGAAGCCCATCCGAGGCCCGTCCCGGCCCAGATCCACCGCCGCCCCCGCGAGCTTCCCCGAGCTTCATGCTCATGGCCGCGCCTCCTCGCGACCTCGCCTGCGCGCCGCCGTCCCAGGTCGCCGCCCCGTCTGAGCTCGCGCAGGACCCGAGCCGGCCGCCGCCCCGCTCCTCCTCGTGGCACCGCCGGCAGCCCGAGCCCCCCTGTCCCTCATCTCCTGCCGCCAAGGGACCGGCCGCCGTGGTCTTCCTCGCCCCAGCGCCGCCTTGCGCTCCGGCCGCCACCGGGAATGGGCGGATCAGGGGATCCCCGTCGCGGATCAGCCATCTCCCGCCGGCTTGCCTCCCTGGCCGGAGTCGCCCGCCGCCAAGCTCTGCAGTCGCCGCTGCGCCTCTGCCCTGGAGGGGCACGAGGAGGGGGTGCCGTTCCAGGCTGCGCTGCCAGCCGCGTCGCCCGTGTGGGCCAGGTGGCGCCGGCCCACCTCGCCTCGAGGGTCGGCCCAGGCCAGGCGCCCCGCAGAGGCCCAGCCGGCTCAGGCCTCCCGCGGTAGCCGAGGCCCAGTTGGCGAGCAGCTTCCCCGGCCCAGCACCTCCTCCCCACCAGGCCGGTCTGATTCGGCCCGAGGTCAGCCCTCTCACCAGCGCCCTGTGCGTGTATTAGCTATGTTGCGCCTCCAATTCGGACCGTAGAAATATTAGGTTTTTTTGCGAATTAGTTTTTTTTTCTTAGAAGAGGTTAGATTTTCAAACGTCCGTAGTTTCCAAACCGTAAGTCGGAACGACGCATTTTATATATGCTTTTGTGGTAGTTTCGCGCGTAGAGTACGAATTTGAAACATGCACATTTGTTTAACGCTGTTTAGAGTGCCTAATGCCTCGTTTTACGTGCTGTTTAACTAGGATCCGTTCCATAGTTAATTCTCGTGCCTGTCCGGACTGCCCGTATGCCATAGATTTAATGTCCATGTTTTAGGGACCATATTTCTACGTATTTTAGAGCGGTCAATTGTATTTTTACGTGTAGGATTTTGCCGGTAGATTATTTTCCCGTTTAGAGGTTTTATCTCGCTTTAATGTGTGGCTTTGTTTTGTGTTGCAAACCCCACATGTTATATATGTTTCCAGGATAGAAAAATCCCATGGATTTTTCTGTGCAATTGGTTTTAGCTTTTGAGGAAGTTAGTTCGTGAGATATTTTGCCGTGATGCCCTTTTGTTTAATTCGTAGGATTTTTTCCGTGCCTCGTTTGAATTAGTTATCAACTAGGGGGTTGATCTTGGATGTTTTGATTAGCCCCTGGTATTTTTAGTTGCAATAGAAATGCATGTTTAGGTGTTGTTTGACTGCCCTCAAGTTGCTTGAATAGTGCTGTTTTAGAGGAGCTGAAATATTTCTAAGTCTGGAATCTGTTTTATTTTGTTGCTGTCTTGTCTTGCTTGCATCTTGTGATCTGTAGCCCTTTTGAGGTTGGTCCAATGGAGTTAGTTGTACCCCTTATGTTTCTCTAGCATGCTGTTAAGTTTCATGCCATTTGGAGACCTGTAGCTATAGGTTTTGCTGCTGTCAATATTGCTTCAGGCTGAAAACTGCACTTTCATGAGGTGTTATTTTCACTAAGTCTTAGATAGTGTGTCTGATGTCATTTTGTGACTTCTTTATCTAGTGATCCGTGCTGCCATGCTAGATGTTGTTAGTTGATTGTAGTTGTGCTTTTTGCCCTGTTCCGTGTCATGCCTTGCTTGAGCTAATCGTAGTTGTGTATCCGTAGTTGCGGGGCGTAGAATATGCTATGTGGCTGATTTTGGCAGTTTGTAGTGTTTTCTTGTTTTGCTCGTAGTTTTCGAACCGTAGCTCCGTTTTGATCGTGTCCTACATGAAACATGCTTAGAATCTCGTGTAGTTTCATTTTCTCTTGCTGTTTGAATGTGTTGAAGTGCTCGTAGCCGCCGTTGCACACATTTTGCATTCATGCCATCATATCTTGCGGTGCTTGTAACTTTTGATCCGTATCTCCGTTGGAGATGTTCTTTATGTGTAGGTTGCTTGCCTTGACGCGTAGAATCACATGAACCTATTTGTTCTGCTGTTTAACAACCAATTAAATGCGTTAATCCATATCTGGACAGAATTGTAAATTAACATGTGAGGTCGCTTCGGAGATGCTATATGTCATTTCCGACCTCATTTAAAATGTCTAGATAGGTAGTTTAATTTCCGCTTCACCTCTTGCATGTTTGACAACTTTAATATTGCCGTGTATCTAATCGGGATAGAACTAAATATTAAACGTGGAGTTTCGTCAATATGCAACTCGTTGCATATTGAACTTCACTTAATGTGTAGTGTTTGATTGTGTGAATTGTCATGCCGTGACTTGCATGTATTCAGTAGCTCATGCATCATATGTGTTGTGCATCGTGTGGTGAATATCGTGTGTTGATGCTTGTTTCCGGTTTCCCCGTCTCGTTAGAGTTCCGCAAGCGTGTCGGATTGTGAGGACCCGTTCGACTACGTCGGTTCGTCTGCTTCACGGAGGCATTCTTCTTCCAAGCGGGATCTCAGGCAAGATGATCATTTCCCCAGATACCATTACTATCATTGCCATGCTAGTTTACCGTTTCTATCGGATATGTCTCGTTGCCTACCACATGTTAAATGTCAGCCTCTCACCAATGCCATGAAACCTTTAACCTGTTCAACCTAGTAAACCACTGATTGGCTATGTTACTGCGTGCTTAACCCTGTGTAGCGTTGCTAGTTGCAGGTGCAGTTTCGTCCATGTGAAAACATGGGTTCCTTGTTATATCACCCTATTAAATGCTATTTAATTTAATGCACCTATATACTTGGTAAAAGGTGGAAGGCTCGGCCTTTCTAGCCTGGTGTTTTGTTCCACCTTTGCCCCTTTAGTTTTCGGCTACCGGTGTTATGTTCCATAATCGAGCGCTCCTAACACGATCGGGGTTGTTATGGGGACCCCCTTGATAATTCGTTTTAGATTCAAGCTGGTCTGGCAAGGCCCAACTTTGGTTCTACATTTAACCAACATAATAAATTTGATAGATTGAAATGCATAGGGAGTTAGCGCTACCCGAGGAGTAATTTTACATAAACAGGGGGGGCCAGTGTTGATGGTGTTGGTCCCAAACGGTCTGCCTGTGGGGCCACCACGGGGAAACCCGAGGTTTGGCACCTGTAGCTAGTTCCATCCGTCGTGTCCTGAGAACGAGATACGCGGCTCCTATCAGGTACGTCGACACGTCGGGCGGCCTTGCTGGATTAGTTTTACCTTTGACGAGATATCTTGTGCATCGGGATTCCGGTGATGCTTTGGGTAATCTCAGAGTTGAGGTTTTCCATTAGGGAATCCGACGAGATCGCGAGCTTCGTGATTGAGGATTTCTATGCGGCTTGTGGTAATTTGTGATGGACTAGTTGGAGCATCCCTGCAGGGTTAAATCTTTCGGAAAGCCGTGCCCGCGGTTATGTGGCAACGTGGAAACTTTGTTTAACACTGGTTCTAGATAACTTGAAGTTAACGTAATAAAAATATGCCAACTGTGTGCGTAACCGTGACTGTCTCTCTCGTGAGTTCTTTCTCCGATCGAGGACACGGTGGGGTTATGTCTGACGTAGGTAGGTGTTCAGGATCATTCAATTGATCATCAGACGTTCACGTCCGTTATGCGTAGATCTTCCCCCTCTTATTTCTTGTACTCGTAAGTTAGCCACCAAATATATGCTTAGCTGCTGCCGCAACCTCACCACTGAACCATACCTCACCCATTAAGCTTTGCTAGTCTTGATACCTTTGGAAATGAGATTGCTGAGTCCCCTATGGCTCACAGATTACTACAATACCAGTTGCAGGTACAGGTAAAGGTTACTTGACGCGAGCGCGTTGATTGTTCATTTGGAGTTGCTTCTTCTTCTTCTTCTTCATTGATCTAGGATGGGTTCCAGGCCGGCAGCCTGGGATAGCAAGGATAGACGTCGTTCTTCTTTTGTCATTTGTTTTCGTCTGTAGTCGGACCCTGCTCTTACTCTTGATGTTTATGTAATGTGCTGATGTGACTCTGATGTAGCTTGTGGCGAGTGTAAGCCAACTCTTTATATATCTCCTCTTTTCAGTACATGTACTTGTAACGATATCCATTCTTGCGACACGACGAGATGCGCTTCTATCCCTGACGAGGCCCTCGTGCCAAATTGAGGATAGGGTCGCATCTTGGGCGTGACAAGTTGGTATCAGAGCAAGGACCGACCTAGGAGCCCCCTTGATTGATCGAACTTGGCCGAGTCGAGTCTAGTGAAAAACTATTTGAGTCTTAGTTATATATCGGAGAGTAGGATTCTTTTTTCTACTCTTCTATGCTCTGGTGAGGAATCTTGACGTAATAATTTACTCTACTCCTCTTCTCACTCAAAATTTTATTTAGGATCACGCGGATATTCTTGGGATCTATATGATGCCGATGTGACGGAGTTTTGTCTTGGTGCCTCCTGTCTGACTTGATCTTCTTCCGGGGAGTTGAGCTCCAGGGGATTCTTGAGCACATCGTTATCATTCAGATTTCTTAGTATCTCAAAACGAAGGATGTTCGTAATTGCTTCAATACTAGTAGTGGCGAGATAACCCCGATGTCCCCAGTACTGGTGCAGATTGTTCGGGGGTACTGCCATACTTTGTATCGTTGCGATCACGAGGGTCTGTTGTAGATGAAGGTCCGAGATTCTGGTCGTGTGTTGACGGATGTGATACAGGTGACGGGTTAGTATAGGAGTTGTGTGATATTACTCCTTGTATCCGTGTACCAGATTGCATGACCAGATATTTCGGGAATTCATAGGTGGGAATTCAAGTAGCTGCTTATAGGACGTTCTTCCAACAAATGAATGATGTTAGGTTGGGGTTCGACATCTAGTGGATTCGTTTGTTCACGGTCGACTTACAGCGGTACACGTTGTGTCTTAAAGAGTCCTTGTAGCTTGCTACGACTCGGGGACGCTTCGTATGTCAGGTGCACTGCCTTGCACTTGGTGGCTACTGTAAATCGTGCCCGTGCGATCCTGTCCACGAAAATATCGAACGGAAATCTTTCTCATGAGTTTGTTCTGGCTTGTTTCGTAAGCCTCATCCCTTTGTTTTGTTGGAATATGGTAATTCAGTTGCTTCGATGTCAAATGGTGATTCGAGATCTTTTCTAAGAGGTGTGCTCATATTTATATGAGAGTATTAATTCTTTGGTTCGTTCAATTGTCATATCAATTCTTGTCAACCGGAGTTGTTATATCTATTCTTTTCAACCGGCGTGTTTCTTTCCAAGTGGATTCAATCCTCTCTAATTTTTGCAGGTCATTCCCTCAATTCTTTCCAGAGTTCTCTCATCTGTCCCATGTTGTCTTTGTTTTTCCCCCGCCCTCCCGCCCTTTTTCTTCAGTGATTGGATTTCATCCAACTGCATTTCATTGCATTGTGCTTCCTCTATGTCTTCTTCCATGTCTCATCCGGTGATTCATTGTGAAGATTCTCGCGAGCTTCATGTTCCTCTTTATTCGTTCTTGTTATCTTTTCCGGCGAATTTGATTCGGTCGTCTGTGTTCATCATATCTTTTTTTCGTCCTTGTAATTCTTCCTATGTTGGAGATTCTTATCAACATATCCTGTTATTCATTCAGGTTTTTCTATCCGGTGTGTTGAAGATATCTCGGAGTTTCTTGTTTCAGATCTTTAATTATTTCGAGGTGCTCAACCTCATCTAGTTCTCTTCATACCGGTGCTATATCAATCTTTCTAGTAATCTTTTCTACGGTGATTTCTTTGAGTGGGCCCATAACCCACAGGTTCTTTCCCAGGATCTTACCTGACTCTTTTAATCATTTCCGGAGATCTTTAAATTCTTTTCAACTATGACGTAAGTATGATTTTCATGAGTCATATTCATTCTTCAAGTTCAATTGGAGTTAATTCTCATAGTTGGCTCAACCTTTCATTCTTCATTATTCCGGAGTGTCTCAGTAGTTCTTGGTGTTGTTTCTCGTCATCATTCTCAGCTTCGTGTTATCCTCTCATTGTTGTCAATCATGAGTATCCCTTTCTTGCTATCCGGTGCTTTTCTGAGTTGTGTTTATTTCTCGTTCCTCCAAAGGCCATCATTTCTGAAGATTCTTCGTTCTCAGCTTTCAGCTTCATCCTCAATTCTTCTCAATTGTTGTCTCTTCGTTCGTCTCTCGATTATTCTGGTGCCTTGTTCTAGTATTTTCTTAGGTGGCTTATGATCTTTTCATTCTCTTGTATATCCATTAATTCGTGGTGTTCCCATTCAGTCGTGAATTCATACCGGTGCTTCCTTCAATTTTTGCCTCAAGTGGTGCTTATCTCTCTGACTCTTCAAGATTCATTTTTTTAGAGGAATAAGTTGTATGCTAGATCCGTTGCTTGTCATCAATTATACTTGATGAAGGATGTGCATAACATAATTCTTATTCTTGTTCTTCCTTCTTCCAAGAGATTTCAATTCTTCTTCCGGAGTGGCTCTTGATATCAATTCCTTTTCTCTAGTCTTCTTATCTTTCTTTTCCGGAGTTCCAAGTTTTCTCAAGTATCTCTTCATGTTGCTTCATCTAAATCTTGGCAAGGTCATAATCTTATTCGTTTCTACCTTGTTATCGTTGCATCATTCATTCGTATACGGAGGTCCTTCTTGGTGGTTCATTAAGGTTTCAATCCATTCTTAAGTGTTCTTCAAGATTCTTGTTGGAGAACCTCAACTATCCTTTCCCTTGCATGTATATGTGCAATTGTTCTTCCTTATCCTTGAGGTGGTATTATAGCCTTCTTGTTAGTGTAGGAGCCCTGAAGAGATTTTCCTTTCAAGTTCGAGATAATTAAACCCACCAATTCTTTGATCATGAGATATTTTCAACCCTTGATTTCTTCATTGAGCTATCTTGGTTTGGACTTCACCTAAAGATTTTCCTATGGATTGTTGATATCATGGTGCTTGACAGTAATCTAAGTTCTCAGTGCATTCTCTTGGTGTAAGAGATTGTTCATATCTTGTTTCTCCCAATCTATCCTTGTTTCTTTTAGTGGTTGTTTGCCACCTCATATTTGTTGAGATGATTTTCATAAGCCCACTACTATCTTGTTCTTTTCATTGTTGTTTTTTCCAACAACTTCGTCCAATTCTTCTTGCAAGGATGTTTGTCAAGTTCATTGGAGTTAGTAGTTGTCATTCTTTTCTTCATACTCTTCTTCCGTATGAGCTAGTTTCTATTCTCTTGTTCCGGAGGCATTGTGATGTTGCTCATTCGGGTCAATCTTGGTGTTCTATCAAGTTCATGGTGTTCCCTTGCTCTATTGTACTTGTTTGTTGTGAATATTGTATAATTCTCTCTTATCGAATTTTTTGTCCCATTTTCCTACCGAAGTGCTGCCGAAATTTTCCGTGAATTCTTGCTTCTTTCTCATATCATTCCTCATCGCTTTGCTACCTTCAAGGATCGTTGGTTTCACTCGTTTGTCAAAGAAGCAACTAAATTTTTACCTCTTGTTCTTTCTCATCCTCTCCCCCTTTCATTCTTGGATCTCGGGGCGAGATCCTCTTGTAGTGTAGGAGAGTTGTGACAGCCCGATGCCGACGTTCTAGAAGCTTCCCCTCTATTTCCGTTTTCGTCGTGTGGCTTATTTTATTTGTTGCATCATCATCGCATCATGCGCATCATCTGCAATGCATCGGCATCTTCGTTGCCGCCAATTTTCAAACTTGCATTCGTTAGTAGTTGCTGGTTCTCGTCGTCGTCCGTTCTGAGTCCGACCGCACACGCACGCGCCCGCGGCACCGTCGAAACCCTATTTTTTAAGTGCGTTTAAAACTTTCTCTGATCGGGTTGAGATTTAACGTGCGGTCGTGATTAGTTATAGCGAGGCCACCCGTCGAATTTCGTCGCGATCTGAGGCCGTCTGGTACCCGAACGGTCGCCCGTAGCGGCACCGTCTTCGGTTATTCGTCAGACGTCTGTCGGTGTTTTTAAATTCGTGCCGCGTCGCCCGTTCTCCCTCTCGTCTCCGGATACCCCTCTACACGGTCACGTACCCGTTCCCGCGTTCGGAATCGTCCGAATCCGACCCCGCGGTTGGATCCTGAACGAAATTCCGGTCAACCGAGCCCCCCGGTTTGCCTATATATAGACCCCTTCTAATTTTCGGACAGCCTCCCCCTAAACCTGCCTCGTTTTCCGCGCCCTAAACCCTAGCCGCAACCTCTCTCGTCCCCCAGCCGCCGCGGGCCCGCAAGCCCATCCGAGGCCCGTCCCGGCCCAGATCCACCGCCGCCCCCGCGAGCTTCCCCGAGCTTCATGCTCATGGCCGCGCCTCCTCGCGACCTCGCCTGCGCGCCGCCGTCCCAGGTCGCCGCCCCGTCTGAGCTCGCGCAGGACCCGAGCCGGCCGCCGCCCCGCTCCTCCTCGTGGCACCGCCGGCAGCCCGAGCCCCCCTGTCCCTCATCTCCTGCCGCCAAGGGACCGGCCGCCGTGGTCTTCCTCGCCCCAGCGCCGCCTTGCGCTCCGGCCGCCACCGGGAATGGGCGGATCAGGGGATCCCCGTCGCGGATCAGCCATCTCCCGCCGGCTTGCCTCCCTGGCCGGAGTCGCCCGCCGCCAAGCTCTGCAGTCGCCGCTGCGCCTCTGCCCTGGAGGGGCACGAGGAGGGGGTGCCGTTCCAGGCTGCGCTGCCAGCCGCGTCGCCCGTGTGGGCCAGGTGGCGCCGGCCCACCTCGCCTCGAGGGTCGGCCCAGGCCAGGCGCCCCGCAGAGGCCCAGCCGGCTCAGGCCTCCCGCGGTAGCCGAGGCCCAGTTGGCGAGCAGCTTCCCCGGCCCAGCACCTCCTCCCCACCAGGCCGGTCTGATTCGGCCCGAGGTCAGCCCTCTCACCAGCGCCCTGTGCGTGTATTAGCTATGTTGCGCCTCCAATTCGGACCGTAGAAATATTAGGTTTTTTTGCGAATTAGTTTTTTTTTCTTAGAAGAGGTTAGATTTTCAAACGTCCGTAGTTTCCAAACCGTAAGTCGGAACGACGCATTTTATATATGCTTTTGTGGTAGTTTCGCGCGTAGAGTACGAATTTGAAACATGCACATTTGTTTAACGCTGTTTAGAGTGCCTAATGCCTCGTTTTACGTGCTGTTTAACTAGGATCCGTTCCATAGTTAATTCTCGTGCCTGTCCGGACTGCCCGTATGCCATAGATTTAATGTCCATGTTTTAGGGACCATATTTCTACGTATTTTAGAGCGGTCAATTGTATTTTTACGTGTAGGATTTTGCCGGTAGATTATTTTCCCGTTTAGAGGTTTTATCTCGCTTTAATGTGTGGCTTTGTTTTGTGTTGCAAACCCCACATGTTATATATGTTTCCAGGATAGAAAAATCCCATGGATTTTTCTGTGCAATTGGTTTTAGCTTTTGAGGAAGTTAGTTCGTGAGATATTTTGCCGTGATGCCCTTTTGTTTAATTCGTAGGATTTTTTCCGTGCCTCGTTTGAATTAGTTATCAACTAGGGGGTTGATCTTGGATGTTTTGATTAGCCCCTGGTATTTTTAGTTGCAATAGAAATGCATGTTTAGGTGTTGTTTGACTGCCCTCAAGTTGCTTGAATAGTGCTGTTTTAGAGGAGCTGAAATATTTCTAAGTCTGGAATCTGTTTTATTTTGTTGCTGTCTTGTCTTGCTTGCATCTTGTGATCTGTAGCCCTTTTGAGGTTGGTCCAATGGAGTTAGTTGTACCCCTTATGTTTCTCTAGCATGCTGTTAAGTTTCATGCCATTTGGAGACCTGTAGCTATAGGTTTTGCTGCTGTCAATATTGCTTCAGGCTGAAAACTGCACTTTCATGAGGTGTTATTTTCACTAAGTCTTAGATAGTGTGTCTGATGTCATTTTGTGACTTCTTTATCTAGTGATCCGTGCTGCCATGCTAGATGTTGTTAGTTGATTGTAGTTGTGCTTTTTGCCCTGTTCCGTGTCATGCCTTGCTTGAGCTAATCGGAGTTGTGTATCCGTAGTTGCGGGGCGTAGAATATGCTATGTGGCTGATTTTGGCAGTTTGTAGTGTTTTCTTGTTTTGCTCGTAGTTTTCGAACCGTAGCTCCGTTTTGATCGTGTCCTACATGAAACATGCTTAGAATCTCGTGTAGTTTCATTTTCTCTTGCTGTTTGAATGTGTTGAAGTGCTCGTAGCCGCCGTTGCACACATTTTGCATTCATGCCATCATATCTTGCGGTGCTTGTAACTTTTGATCCGTATCTCCGTTGGAGATGTTATTTATGTGTAGGTTGCTTGCCTTGACGCGTAGAATCACGTGAACCTATTTGTTCTGCTGTTTAACAACCAATTAAATGCGTTAATCCAGATCTGGACAGAATTGTAAATTAACATGTGAGGTCGCTTCGGAGATGCTATATGTCATTTCCGACCTCATTTAAAATGTCTAGATAGGTAGTTTAATTTCCGCTTCACCTCTTGCATGTTTGACAACTTTAATATTGCCGTGTATCTAATCGGGATAGAACTAAATATTAAACGTGGAGTTTCGTCAATATGCAACTCGTTGCATATTGAACTTCACTTAATGTGTAGTGTTTGATTGTGTGAATTGTCATGCCGTGACTTGCATGTATTCAGTAGCTCATGCATCATATGTGTTGTGCATCGTGTGGTGAATATCGTGTGTTGATGCTTGTTTCCGGTTTCCCCGTCTCGTTAGAGTTCCGCAAGCGTGTCGGATTGTGAGGACCCGTTCGACTACGTCGGTTCGTCTGCTTCACGGAGGCATTCTTCTTCCAAGCGGGATCTCAGGCAAGATGATCATTTCCCCAGATACCATTACTATCATTGCCATGCTAGTTTACCGTTTCTATCGGATATGTCTCGTTGCCTACCACATGTTAAATGTCAGCCTCTCACCAATGCCATGAAACCTTTAACCTGTTCAACCTAGCAAACCACTGATTGGCTATGTTACTGCGTGCTTAACCCTGTGTAGCGTTGCTAGTTGCAGGTGCAGTTTCGTCCATGTGAAAACATGGGTTCCTTGTTATATCACCCTATTAAATGCTATTTAATTTAATGCACCTATATACTTGGTAAAAGGTGGAAGGCTCGGCCTTTCTAGCCTGGTGTTTTGTTCCACCTTTGCCCCCTTAGTTTTCGGCTACCGGTGTTATGTTCCATAATCGAGCGCTCCTAACACGATCGGGGTTGTTATGGGGACCCCCTTGATAATTCGTTTTAGATTCAAGCTGGTCTGGCAAGGCCCAACTTTGGTTCTACATTTTCCCAACATAATAAATTTGATAAATTGAAATGCATAGGGATTTAGCGCTACCCGAGGAGTAATTTTACATAAACAGGGGGGCCAGTGCTGATGGTGTTGGTCCCAAACGGTCTACCTGCGGGGCCACCACGGGAAAACCCGAGGTTTGGCACCTGTAGCTAGTTCCATCCGTCGTGTCCTGAGAACGAGATACGCGGCTCCTATCGGGTACGTCGACACGTCGGGCGGCCTTGCTGGATTAGTTTTACCTTTGACGAGATATCTTGTGCATCGGGATTCCGGTGATGCTTTGGGTAATCTCAGAGTTGAGGTTTTCCATTAGGGAATCCGACGAGATCGCGAGCTTCGTGATTGAGGATTTCTATGCGGCTTGTGGTAATTTGTGATGGACTAGTTGGACCACCCCTGCAGGGTTAAATCTTTCGGAAAGCCGTGCCCGCGGTTATGTGACAACATGGAAACTTTGTTTAACACTGGTTCTAGATAACTTGAAGTTAACGTAATAAAAATATGCCAACTGTGTGCGTAACCGTGACTGTCTCTTTCGTGAGTTCTTTCTCCGATCGAGGACACGGTGGGGTTATGTCTGACGTAGGTAGGTGTTCAGGATCATTCAATTGATCATCAGACGTTCACGTCCGTTATGCGTAGATCTTCCCCCTCTTATTTCTTGTACTCGTAAGTTAGCCACCAAATATATGCTTAGCTGCTGCCGCAACCTCACCACTGAACCATACCTCACCCATTAAGCTTTGCTAGTCTTGATACCTTTGGAAATGAGATTGCTGAGTCCCCTGTGGCTCACAGATTACTACAACACCAGTTGCAGGTACAGGTAAAGGTTACTTGACGCGAGCGCGTTGATTGTTTATTTGGAGTTGCTTCTTTTTCTTCTTCTTCTTCATCGATCTAGGATGGGTTCCAGGCCGGCAGCCTGGGATAGCAAGGATGGACGTCTTTCTTCTTTTGTCATTTGTTTTCGTCCGTACTCGGACCCTGCTCTTACTCTTGATGTTTATGTAATGTACTGATGTGACTCTGATGTAGCTTGTGGCGAGTGTAAGCCAACTCTTTATATATCTCCTCTTTTCAGTACATGTACTTGTAACGATATCCATTCTTGCGACACGACGAGATGCGCTTCTATCCCTGACGAGGCCCTCGTGCCAAATTCAGGATAGGGTCGCATCTTGGGCGTGACAGCGTCGTGGACAAGACGACAGTGAGCGCGGGGGTCAGCAGCTGCTCATGACGGTGGCGCAGTGGGCAGCGCGGGAGCGTCGACATGGCGGTGGTCGGGATGACGACGACGGCAAGAGTGTGGCGTCGAGCATCGGCGGGAACCGCCGTGGACGCTGCTACAAGTGCGGCGTGCGCGGCCACTTCAAGAGGGACTGCCCCAAGCTGCGGAGGGAGCCGGCGGCGGAACGCGCGCTGCTGGCAGACGTCGTCGGAGTCGAGGACGACGGGCTCCTCTGAGCCGTGGCTTAGGTGGTGTGTGTTGGCAATAAGCCACGGCGACTTCGTCGGGTGCGCGTGCGTGCGTGTACGGGACGCGTCAGGCTCGTGGCGAGTGTGTGTGAGTTGGTTAGACGGATGCCCCGGGTGTGGCCGTGCCGAGCGTTGGAACCAGGCGCGTCCCGTTGGCGTGCGTGTGCGACGGGCGCGGGAGCTGAGGAGTGCGGGGCGGGCGTTGCGTGGGCACTGCGTTAGTTGCATGCATGGGTGAGTTAGTTAGCTCGTGTGAGTAGTGCTGTTAGCGGTGGCCGAGTGCAGCGGCAAAGCCAACTCAGTACGTGGGTGCTTGCATGTGATCGCTAGCCTGATGTGTGTAGCTTGGGTATAAAAGGCCCTTCGTGTACTGGTTGTAGTCTATGGTGCTTGAGTTCGTGCTTGAGTAGAAGAAAGTGGCTGTTCGTGCAGCCGGCGGCGTTCGTGTGCCGGGTATACCTTGTTGTACACTGCCTCATTCCTCCTTCTTTCTTGTCATTCGAGCGTGAGAGAGAGAGACAGCGAGGAGAAGGACTCAACCCCAACATTTGGCATCAGAGCTTCGGTTCGGGAGCTCGCCGGCGGCAATGGCGATCGTACCACACGGCGGAGGCGCGGGCGGATCGTTGTCGATGGCGATGCCAATGCTCACGCCGGACAACTACACGGTGTGGGCGATCAAGGCGCAGTCGATTCTCGACGTCCACACCGTGTGGAAGGCAGTGGCGTCGGGCGACGCGGCGGTGAACGCCAAGAAGGACAAGGCGGCGCGCGCAATGCTCCTTGGAGCGCTGTCGGAGGATGTGTTGCTGCAGCTGGCGACGAAGCTCACCGCCAAGGAGGTTTGGGACTCCTTGAAGGTAAGGTTCATCGGTGCCGATCGTGTCCGCGCGGCGAGGTTGGCGACGCTGCGCGGGGACTTTGACCACTTGAAGATGGCGGACGGCGAGGCGCTAGACGCGTACGCCGGGAGGCTGGCAGGGATGACGGCGCGGTTCGCGAGCCTAGGGGAGACGATGGGCGACGCGGTGCTTGTGAAGAAGCTGCTGGACACCGTCCCGGATCGGTTGTTCCCCGTCGTCGCTGGCATCGAGCAGTTCTGCGACACGGCGACCATGGCGTTGGACGAGGCGCTCGAGCGGCTGCTCGCGTTCGACGAGCGGGTTCGGCGTCGTGGACAAGACGACGGTGAGCGCGGGGGTCAGCAGCTGCTCATGACGGCGGTGCAGTGGGCAGCGCGGGAGCGTCGACATGGCGGTGGTTAGGATGACGACGACGGCAAGAGCGTGGCGTCGAGCATCGGCGGGAACCGCCGTGGACGCTACTACAAGTGCGGCGTGCGCGGCCACTTCAAGAGGGACTGCCCCAAGCTGCGGAGGGAGCCGGCGGCGGAACGCGCGCTGCTGGCGGACGTTGTCGGAGTCGAGGACGACGGGCTCCTCTGAGCCGTGGCTTAGGTGGTGTGTGTTGGCAATAAGCCACGGCGACTGCGTCGGATGCGCGTGCGTGCGTGTACGGGACGCGTCAGGCTCGTGGCGAGTGTGTGTGAGTTGGTTAGACGGATGCGCCGGGTGTAGCCGTGCCGGGCGCTGGAACCAGGCGCGTCCCGTTGGCGTGCGTGTGCGACGGGCGCGGGAGCTGAGGAGTGCGGGGCGGGCGTTGCGTGGGCACTGCGTTAGTTGCATGCATGGGTGAGTTAGTTAGCTCGTGTGAGTAGTGCTATTAGTGGTGGCCGAGTGCAGCGGCAAAGCCAACTCAGTACGTTGGTGCTTGCATGTGATCGCTAGCCTGATGTGTGTAGCTTGGGTATAAAAGGCCCATCATGTACTGGTTGTAGTCTGCGGTGCTTGAGTTCGTGCTTGAGTAGAAGAAAGCGGTTGTTCGCGCAGCCGGCAGCGTTCGTGCGCCGGGTATACCTTGTTGTACACTGCCTCATTCCTCCTTCTTTCTTGTCGTTCGAGCTTGAGAGAGAGAGACAGCAAGGAGAAGGACTCAACCCCAACATTTGGCATCAGAGCTTCGGTTCGGGAGCTCGCCGGCGGCAATGGCGATCGTACCACACGGCGGAGGCGCGGGCGGATCAGTGTCGATGGCGATGCCAATGCTCACGCCGGACAACTACACGGTGTGGGCGATCAAGGCGCATGCGATTCTCGACGTCCACACCGTGTGGGAGGCAGTGGCGCCGGGCGACGCGGCGGTGAACGCCAAGAAGGACAAGGCGGCGCGCGCAATGCTCCTTGGAGCGCTGCCGGAGGATGTGCTGCTGCAGCTGGCGACGAAGCTCACCGCCAAGGAGGTATGGGACTCCTTGAAGGTGAGGTCCGTCGGTGCCGATCGTGTCCGCGCGGCGAGGTTGGCGACGCTGCGCGGGGACTTTGACCACTTGAAGATGGCGGACGGCGAGGTGCTAGACGCATACGCCGGGAGGCTGGCAGGGATGATGGCGCGGTTCGCGAGCCTAGGGGAGACGATGGGCGACGCGGTGCTTGTGAAGAAGCTGCTGGACACCGTCCCGGATCGGTTGTTCCCCGTCGTCGCCGGCATCGAGCAGTTCTGCGACACGGCGACCATGGCGTTCGACGAGGCGCTCGGGCGGCTGCTCGCGTTCGACGAGCGGGTTCGGCGTCGTGGACAAGACGACGGTGAGTGCGGGGGTCAGCAGCTGCTCATGACGGCGGCGCAGTGGGCAGCGCGGGAGCGTCGACATGGCCGTGGTCGGGATGACGACGACGGCAAGAGCGTGGCATCGAGCATCGGCGGGAACCGCCGTGGACGCTGCTACAAGTGCGGCGTGTGCGGCCACTTCAAGAGGGAGTGCCCCAAGCTGCGGAGGGAGCCGGCGGCGGAACGCGCGCTGCTGGCGGACGTCGTTGGAGTCGAGGACGACGGGCTCCTCTGAGTCGTGGCTTAGGTGGTGTGTGTTGGCAATAAGCCACGGCGACTGCGTCGGGTGCGCGTGCGTGCGTGTACGGGACGCGTCAGGCTCGTGGCGAGTGTGTGTGAGTTGGTTAGACGGATGCGCCGGGTGTTGCCGTGCCGGGCGCTGGAACCAGGCGCGTCCCGTTGGCGTGCGTGTGCGACGGGCGCGGGAGCTGAGGAGTGCGGGGCGGGCGTTGCGTGGGCACTGCGTTAGTTGCATGCATGGGTGAGTTAGTTAGCTCGTGTGAGTAGTGCTGTTAGTGGTGGCCGAGTGCAGCGGCAAGCCAATTTAGTACGTGGGTGCTTGCATGTGATCGCTAGCCTGATGTGTGTAGCTTGGGTATAAAAGGCCCTTCGTGTACTGGTTGTAATCTGCGGTGCTTGAGTTCATGCTTGATTAGAAGGAAGCGGCTGTTCGTGCAGCCGGCGGCATTCGTGCCCCAGGTATACCTTGTTGTCCACTGCCTCATACCTCCGTCTTTCTCGTCGTTCGAGCGTGAGAGAGGGACAACAAGGACACGGACTCAACCCCAACAGGATTGTTGCTGGACACCTACGCACGGATATAGCTAGCTTAAATAGCTAAGCTAGCCATCAACTCATCGGGGCTAATTCGATCACAACGGAACACGCACACGAGAACTCTAGGTGATGGCTAATAGGGTCATATCGGTCCTATGTTTGTATTACTTTGATCTGATTCTAGCGCGATCACAATATCACGCCCCGCGTTGCGTCATTTTTTCAGCTTCTTGCGTGACCACATCATCACGTTGTGTGTCATGGACTTTTGCCGTCACGACTTCGTCACGACTTCGCCTGGGTATACTGATATGGATGCATTCACCGGACTCATGTCTAGCTGATCATGATTATCTGAATCATCTTCGTCCACTAGCTCACACATCAGCATCATATCCATGTCGTCTCCTTCCTTGGCCATGAGCGCCCGCTGCTTAGGTGCTTCCTCGCAGTCAGCCTTCAAGTGACTGAGGAGGCCACACTTATGACCCCTCACTTTTCCGATGTCAAATTTCCTCCTCGGTGGTGCAGGCGCATCCTCGTCGTCTGAGTCGGCAAAGTTCTTTCTCGCCGAGCGTTGCTTCCCCTTCTTGCTACTACTCGTGGATCCGCCCTGTTGTTCTTTTGACAGGGCAATCCATTGGGCCCTTGTCACCATCAGGTGCTCACTTGCCTCCATGTCGCCGAAACTGAGACGAATTCTCTCATCGTGGGCTTTGAACCTTCCGACGAGATCCTCGACTGTGAGAGTGTTAAGGTCGAGACAATGCTCGATCGGCGTGACGATCTGGATGTAGCGTGTCGGCACGGCATGCAAAAATCGTCGAACGACCGCAACTTCTTTTAGGGTTAAACCATAGCCACGTATGCCGTTGACGAGGGTCTTGAGACGGGAGGCAAACTGATCAACCGCCTCGCTTTCCTCCATCTTCAGGCACTCGTAGCTTCTCATCAGGGACTGAAGGTGCGTTTCCTTGACACGGTCATGACCCTGTTGTAGGATCTTGATGGTCTCCCATGCCTCCTTTGTTGTTTTATTTCCGACGAGGTGCTGCAACACATCCTTCGGCATGGCCGAGTAGATCATTGTTAATGCCTGACGATCCTTCCGGTACTTCGCCGCTCCCTTTGCGTACTCGGTGCCGCCGGGGTCGACAGCTTCCCAGAACTCCGCTCCCTCCATCGCGACCACCATGTTCATCGCCCATAGTGCGTAGTCCTCTTGATCCAGCCGGGGGAACTGCGACACCCCCACAATCGAGATCAGTGCTCCCGCTCCTGCCACAACGATCTCCTTGCCCGGGTTCGACATGATCTTTCATTTGCTTTTCGAAAATCACGTCAATAAACCAAGCTCTGATACCAATTGTTGACACAGATCCGTACATCGAGTACTTTCCGATGTACTTTATACGACGTGATTCCGACAACCTGTGCTTTCGGCTGTTAAGATGCACGCGTATGTATACAAGGAGCAAGCTGGCAGACAGGTGGATAGATTCTTGCGTATGTAGCTACATGACTAGCAGACGCACATACGAAACAAATCAGCCATCGGCGCATTTAATCGTAACTAACACAACTTGTGGAGACACACAAACACGAGGCGCCGATGTATGGCAACATGAACTTGTCATCCCTGGTTATGTTTGTATTGCTTTGATCTGGTTCAACTTTACAAGGGAATACACAAGTATATATAGGTATACCTAACAGCTAACCTAGCCAGCTAAGAATCCTTATCCGAGCCGGGCATGGACTCGTGGTTAATTCCAACAGTCTGGTCCGCTCGGGGCTGATCCAGATCGGGTTGACTCTATAAAAAAATAGATCATCATGTCTTCTTCGAGATATGTCGGTGTCCCTCGATGCTCGGCGATCTTCGATGGCATCAACTATGTCGAGTTTGTAGGCTCCATGCGTATCCACATACGTGGTCTTCTTCTGTGGTGCGTTCTCTCTACCGAGCTCCCCTGTCAGCCATGCCCCGTTGCTCCCGTGACACCTACCCCGCCGGTGCCGCCTATTCTAGCTGTTGATGCTTCCCAGGCTGATCGGTATGCAGCCAAGGATCTCGATGATGCTGTGATCGATGCTTATGATCAACGGGGATCAGCTTACTTCGATGCTCTTTCTGTTTACCGAGATGATCTGTCTGCTTAAACTCAGTGGTGCAACGATGATTCTCAGGCTACTGCTGTTCTCACTGCGAGTGTCCTCCCTCAGTTTTCTTCGGAGTTCATGGGTCTCGGCACCATTGCAGCAATGTTGTCTTATCTATGTCAATGCTATCAGCCCTCTGGTGATGCTCTCTACTTATCTGTGGTGTGTGAGGAGCACGCTCTTCAGCAAGGTGACTCTTCTATTGATGAGTTCTACATACAGAGTTCTACCATATGGTGACAGCTTGACTCTCTTCAGACAGTTGTTTGTGGAACTTGCCGCTATTGCTAGAATATGCGGTCCGACTTGGAGTTTCAGCGTGTCCAGGACTTATTATCTCGCCCCCATTCTGAGTTTGAGCCTCGGCGTGCTCACTTGCTTGCTCGTGGTCGTGTTCCTATCACAAAGGTACTTGCTGAGCTTCGTGCTGAGGAGACCCGCCTTCCTTTTGGTGGGTTGCTTGCGGTTCCTTCTGTGTTGGCTGTCCGAGCTCCTGTGTCATCTGCTCGTCCCACTGCACCACCGCTCCTGCCCACACCCAGAGGAGGGATGGGTCGCCCTCCTTATGCTGAAAAGGGTCGGTCGTTCTGTGATACATTATGTGGCCACTACTCCACGCCAGGTCACCCATAGTCTGATTATCACTAGAAACAGCGAGACCAGAGGCGCTCTTCCTCCAGTGGGATTGCTGCATCTTCTTCGACTCCGTCACTCACTCACCAGGACATTATATGGCTCAAGCGCCTCATGGCTTCCTCTAGCTCTTCATCGACGGGTTTCGTTGCCACTGTGACTTCTCCCACCCCTTCATCACCATCGGCACCTACACAGTCAAGTAAATCTTCACGGGTTCTGGATTCTGGAGCTTATTTTCATAGCCTTCTGATTCTTCCGCGTTGTCTTCTGTTCAACCTATTGAATCTCTTGTTAATGTTCTCACTATCGATGGCACACCCCTTCCTGTTGCTAGTCGTGGCACCCTTTCTACTTTGTCTTGTTCTGTTCCTAGTGTTTCTCATGTTTCCTGTTTTACCATGAACCTCTTCTCCACTGCCCAACTTATTGATTTTGGTTGCCATGTAATTCTTGATTTCGACTCTTGCTCTATTCAGGATCTTCGCGGCAAGGCTCTGGTTGGTGTTGGCCCTCGGCACCATGAATCGGAGGGCCTTTGGGAGGTTGACTAGCTTCATGTTCCTTCCGTTGCCACAACTTCTGTCAGTTCTCATGCTCTTGCTACCTCCTCTTCTGCGACCTTCTAGCAGTGGCATCATCAACTTGCTCACCTATGTGGTTCCCATTTGTCGTCGTTGGTGCACCAGGGTGTCTTAGGGTCTGTCTCTAGAGATGTTTCTTTACATTGTAATGGTTGTAGGCTTGGCAAACAGACTCAATTACCTTATTCTACTAGTGAGTCGGTATCTCAGTGTTCTTTTCACTTAGTTCATTCTCATGTGTGGGGTCCTCATCCCTTTGATTCGAAAGGTGGTCATCGCTACTATGTTCTGTTTATTGATGATTTATCTCGCTACACTTGGCTATACTTTATGAAATCTCGTAGCGAGGTTCTCTCTAGATACAAACGTTTTGCTGCCATGGTTCACACCTAATTTTCCACGCCTATTTGTACTTTTCGTGCTGACTCCGCTAGAGAGTATATCTCCTAGATGTTGCATTCCTTTCTCGCGGAATAGGATACTCTTACCCACTTCTCATGTCCTGGTGTCCATGCTCAAAATGGCGTTGCGGAACGCAAGCATCGCCATCTACTTGAGATGGCTCGCACGCTGATGATCGCCGCTTCCCTTCAACCCCATTTTTGGGTTGAGGTCGTCTCCGCATCCACCTATCTCATCAATACTCAGCCATCGACTACCTTGCAGGGTGACATTCCTATGGACTGTCTCACCGATCGTTCTCGTAACTACTCACCTCTTCATATGTTTGGGTGTGTATGCTATGTTCTTCTTGCCCCGCGAGAACGCACGAAAGTGACTACTTAGTCGGTCGAGTGTGTTTTTCTTGGTTACAGTGATGAGCACAAGGACTATCGATGTTGGGATCCTATTGGTCGTCGGTTGCACATTTTGCGTGATGTGACTTTTGATGAGTCTCATTCTTACTACCCCCGCCCTTCGTCCTCGCATTTTTCTATGGACGATATTTCTTTTCTCCTTCTTCCTAATACACCCTTCTATGTGCCTCCTGTCTCCCCATTCCTCCAGCACACCTCACTTTTCCTCATCCACCACTGACACCACCTTCCCCTCCATCCTCCTCCCCACCCTCATCATCCATCTCTCCTTCCCCTTCATCCTCCTCCCCACTATCATCATCCATCTCTCCTTTTCCTCTCCACTACACTCGCCGCCCTCGCGTTGAAGATGATTCTACTAACACGCCTTCCACTTCTGGAGCGCCTCCCTTCACACCTTCATGGTTCATAACCTTCGTGTTCGGCCTCGCACCCACCCGGTCGCTATTCTCGTGGCCGTTATGCAGTGGTGAAGCCACGTTCTGGCCATGTAGTCAAGCGACTACACATATAATTGGTAAGTTAACTACCCCGGTAAAGTATGACTACATATAGGCCCAGCTGGCCAGCCGTATATGCTTTGTTTGACATTTGGCTGGGCTAAAACAATCAACATGAACTTTAGGCGGCCCGATTACATTAATGCTTGTATTGCGAATGTGTAAGCCTGAATGGTTGAATCCCATAATATTCTCTTTGACAGTTTGAGTTTCCTTCCATATCCTCCTTCGGTCCTCCGCAACCTCGATGTCTTTTATCCGTCCACAGTCGTCGACCATCGCAGCTTCGTCAATCGTCACGCTCTTAGTCAGGCGTCAACGATCTTAGCCGCAAGGAGCGAGCGACACACCGTTACTGTCGACGCCGTCGGCGGTTGCATGGTGGACAGTTGGATCAATTAGCGGAGGGAACTGATTGATGTATGCTATACCTGTACCGTTTGCGTGGTTGGCATCCATCCAATACCAGAACGAGAACCCCTTCAGTTTGTAAGTTTTGTTTTTCTTCTAACTATTATCTTTTACAAGCAGTATAGGAACTATGATATTATAGATTGCTCTTCAATCTTTATTAAGAAACTTGGATCTCATTACTTACGTTGAAACTGATGTATTCCAGTCTATTAGTATTGATGCTATTATGCATACATATCAAAGTATGCATGATCGCGGAGAGTTGCTACCATAGATATGTTTTGTACTTTTATAATAAATCACAAGTATGACCGTTCTGATTCGTCTTAAATTATAAGTAAAAACATATATTAAGAAAGCTTGACATCACAAGCTTTGAATTCTGGCACCGCCACTGCTGTTATGGTCTCTCTGTTGTGGCTAAGCCCACTTTCTATCGGGCTGCCATGACTCGACCTGAATGGCGCCTTGCGATGGCCGAGGAGCTTGCTGCCCTTGAGCGCAATGGCACCTGGGATCCGGCTTCCCTTCCTTTGGGTGTTCATCACATCGCATGCAAGACTCGCTTCGATGGTTCTCTTGAGCGTTACAAAGCTTGTCTTGTGGCTCGTGGTTTTCAAGAGGAGCAGGGACACGATTATGATGAGACATTCGCTCCTGTGGCCCACATGACCACTGTCCGCACTCTCCTTGATGTGGCTTCTGTTCGTCATTGGTCCGTGTCTCAACTTGATGTCCAGAACGCTTTTGTCAATGGTGAGTTCCGTGAGGAGGTTTATATGCAGCCACCACCGGGGTACCATGCTCCTGATGATATGGTCTGCCAACTTCGACGCTCCCTCTATGGTCTAAAACAGGCCCCTCGCGCGTGGTTTGAGCGTTTCGCTTTTTTGGTTATTGTCGCTGGCTTCTCTCCCAGTGAACATGACCCGCGTTGTTTGTTCACACGTCTACTCGTGGTCGGACTCTTCTCCTTCTATATGTTGATGACATGATCATCACTAGTGATGACTCCGACTACATTGCCTTTGTTAAGGCCCACCTTCGCGACCAGTTCCTCATCTCTAATCTTGGTCCCCTTTGCTATTTTCTTGGGATTGAGATTTCTTCGACCCCTGATGGTTTCTTCATCTCCGAGGAAAAATATATTCATGATCTTCTGGCTCGCTCCACTCTCGATGAAGAGCGCACTGTTGTGACTCCTATGGAGCTCAACGTTCAGCTTCGTGCTTCTGACGGTGATCCTCTTTCTAATCCCTCTCGCTATCGCCACCTCGTTGGGAGCCTTGTCTATCTTGTTGTTACCCGTCCTGACATCTCCTATCATGTCCACATTCTTAGTAGTTTGTTGCAGCCCCACATCTATCCACTATAGTCATCTCCTCCGTGTTCTACGATATCTTCGTGGCACGATTTCTCAACAACTTTCTTTTCCTACTCCAGCTCACTCGAGCTCCAGGCCTACTCTGATGCTACGTGGGCTAGTGATCTCTGTGATCGCCGCTCGCTATCTGCTTACTGTGTCTTTCTTGGTGGCTCTCTTATTGCCTGGAAGACCAACAAACAAACTGCAGTTTCTCGCTCGAGTACCGAGGCTGAGTTGCGTTCGATGGCTATGCTGACGGCTGAGGTGATCTGGTTACGATGGTTACTTGAGGATTTTGGCGTGCTGGCTAATACATCGACTCCCTTACTGTGAGACAGCATAGGTGGTGCTGCTGTGCAGGATCAGTCGCTCGCTCTTCACTATGTGCCCTGTGAGTTACAATTGGCAGACTTCTTCATGAAGGCACAGAGTCGAGTGCAGCATGAGTTCTTTCTCTCCAAACTCAGTGTTGTTGACCCAGCATGAGTTTGAGGGGGGGAGGAGGGTGGTGTTAGATATGTATAGTCCCTTTTCTGTATATCCTCATTGTATAAAGGGTTTCTTGCACTTCTACCACATGTATATGTATTGGCCTTTTGGCCCCTGTGAATGACAGTTGTTATAAGACATAACATCGTAGCTTCTCCAATAATAAAAAATAGTAAAAAGTGTAGCTTCATGTTGGTTCACCAACACAACTTATGCATCGAAGAAAGATGAAAAGAATCACTAGCACATTAAATCCATGCAAAGATTTGTCAGAAAATGAAAATTCTTACATTTACCGTATTCACCGAAGGACCATCAGTTTCGGAAAGCCTCAACTTTCAACAACACAGTAAAAAAGTATGTGAAGTACTGAATGTTTTGTTCAGAAATTTAACTGTAGTTATGTTTCCCTGTAAATGTTAGTCTGTTACAGTGATGTAACACATAATCGCTTGTTCCATAATAATTGAGTTGTACCAAAGATTGACTAAATTTATATTAAAAAAATATAAACATCTACAATATTAAAGTTATAATTAATTTATTATTTATCTGATGACATTGATTTTATATTGTGATTGTTGATATTTTTTCCTATGAAGTTGGTCAAACTTTATGAAGTTTGATTTCAGACAAATTTTATATGTAGACTAAAAAGAAATGGAGGGGGTAGCTTGCAACTGATCAAGTGCTTCAAATTAATCACATTCAGTTTCAGTTGCTAGGTGTTCCAGACGCCCCCAAGCTGCTTAGTCGATATGCATCACAACATGCCACACAAGTAACATGACTGGATCAAATTGGTGGAGATTACAATGGTTTCCCGCGCATTGCTTACCCACAAACTGTCTCCTGGACCAAGAGCTCAGTTACACACCACAAGAATGAATCAGACAAAACATACAATGGCCAAAATTGCTGGGTCATGCCTGCCTGCTGATCTCATGTTCATGGCAGCTCTGTTTTACATCCGAGCACCACATGTCCTCCTTGCTAAATGCCTCATCAACGCTCAAGTGATATAGTGTATCGGACCAATCAGATACCATACCGATCAAGCCGTCTGCAGCATGTGCACGTGATGCTTCACATTTCTACGATACCGGGAGTAGGTGGGATGAACTCAAGACCCTGTCCTGTGCCTTTAGTGCCTGAATTGGATCAACAAGAAAACACATTACATTGTCCTGCCTTCAGAGTAAACTGTAATATAGTTATGCAAGAGTTTGGTACGCCTGCTATATTTACCTCCTTTTGCCAATCTATGCACCAGGTGATAAACATAAGCAGCACCAGTTTGGTGAAGCTGCCGGAAACGATGCCAAGCCAGAGACCCTAGTTGAAGTATACCAGTTTCAGATTTCATGAAACCCATCCAACGTGCTGGTAAAATTAATACTTGAGCAGGAGAAGTTCTTACCATTCCGTTTAGGTGGAAGACAAATGCAAGCATCACAGCCATCGGGATGCCTAACAGGTAGAACGCACCGAGATTCACGGCTGCGCCAATATTCTGCTTGCCGCTGCCGGTAAGCACACCTTTATTGAAGCAAATGTGATATAATTAGCGCTTACTCTTATGTTTCTCAGAGAGGGTTTTACTCATTATATTCAGAACTGTATAGAGCAATGAAAACTACCCGAAAGAGAACTGTGAAGCCCATCTATGAAGAAAGATATTCCGAGAACTGGCAGCATCCTGGACATGTATGTGACGATTTCCTGCTCATTGCTGTACAGGTACCCCCAAACATTCCGTAGCAAGATCATGGTCAAGGCTAACACAAATCCTACAGACAAGGCCATGTACATGACCACTCGCATCGCGAGCTTTGCTGCTTCCGGGTGGCCTGCCCCAAGTTCGTTTGAGACGCGCGTGCTACCGACGAGAAATTAAGATTGCAAGAATCAGCTGAGTAAATTAACAAGATTCAGAATTAATTGTCTTTCTTCTGTTGAGGAATGAATGACAGACTGACCTGATAGAAGAAGAAAGGCCAAGTGGTACCATGTACAACAGAGCACCTGTGTTAAGGCTGCAAAAAGTGGGCAACTAAGTACAGAGAACAAGCTATATAGGGGTGCTTAATTTGTGAAGCTGAAACCACACATGACATGAACATGATCGTAACACATTAGCTTACCATATTGACAACACTGATGTCTCAAGCTGAGGATTGGGCAGAAGCCCAGAGAGAAGCACAAGGACCTCAAATGACCACCACTCCAAGCTGCACACGAGCAGTAATTACATATGGAAAATAATTAGACAAGAAACGGAAAAAAAGTTCTCTTTTGTTTGGACAGACCAGATCATCATGGCGGACGGCATGGCGAGCGCGGTGAACTGGCGCAGCTCCTTGAAGGCCTCCCGGGAGAAGCCGCTCCAGGTGTTCTTGCAGGTGGCGGACAGCCTGACGTACAGAGCCAGTATGACCAGGTTGATGCCGTAGGAGACGGCGTTGCTGAGCGCGGCGCCCTTGCTCCCCAGGCCGGCCTTGAACACCAGCAGCCAGCACACGAGCGGGTGGCAGAGCGCGGTGGCGCCGGAGCTGGCCGTCACGGGCAGGACGATGGTCTGCGACTGCAGGAACCGTATGTGGCACTGCAGCGGCACGTAGACGAGGAGCGACGGGATGGTCCACCGCGCGTACTCGCCGGCCACGGCCGATATGGCCGGGTCCTGGCCGAGGAAGACGAGGATCCTGGTAGTGTTGACCCAGATGAGGACGATGGGGACGCAGGCGAGCGAGAGCACCACCATGGCGCGCTGCTTGTAGACGCCGAGCCGGTGGTACATCCGCGCGCCGTATGCCTGGCCGCAGAGCGTGTCCAGCGCCGTCGCCATGCCGGCCTGCAGCCCACCGAGATTAATCAATCGGGTCTCGAGGGCAAGAAAAAGAAACCGATAAAATAGATGGGGGAGTAGGAGGAGGAGGACGTACGAGGAGGCTGTAGCCGGTGACGTTGGCGAGGGAGGTGGCGAGGGAGGCGCCGGCGAGGGGCAGCTCGCCGAGGTGGCCGACGACCATGACGGACACCATGTTGACGACGTTCTGGAGGATGCAGCTGGCGACGATGGGCCCGCCGAGCCGCACCAGCCGATTCACCTCCGCCGCGGCGAGGCCCTGACGCGCCGCCCCGTCGTCGTCCTCGGCCGCCGCGGAGTCCTTGCCGGGCCGCGCCGCCGCGAGCAGCGGCTCGTGGACGGGCGCGCCGGGCTTGGCGTCCATGGATGGGTCCAAATAGGAAATCGGGTGGGGGGCGACGGGAGGGGGGGGCGGAAGGCCCTTTTTATGGGGAGGTTTGATGTGATGTGGCCGTGTGACGCTGGGTCCGTCAATTGGACCCCTCGCTGGATTTTCTTTCTTTCTGTTGCGTTGCGGCTTCTGCCACCGCGTGATACGAGATGTGCAAGGCTAGGGCATCTCCAATAAGGACTACAGAGCATCCATAATCGTTTTACAGACGAAAAAAAAATCCTTTTGAACGTTGAATTTGTAAAGGTTCAATGAAACAAAACCCGGTCTAAAATTGAAATCTCTGTCGATTGTATCGTAAACAATACAATCCCGGTCTAAAAAAACCATGGATTCGTTTAAGAAACCAGAATGGTTTACTTCACTGGAATTGGGCTGCATTGAGAGATAAACGCGTGGAAAAGACTGGACCAGCCCAGTCAGGCCTATCTCGATCTTCACGCGCGGAAAAGTTTATGAATATAGAAACAGTAAAAAAACTTTACGAATTTTGTAAAAGAATCACGGATTTATAAAAGTTTCAATGATTTTGAAAACAAGTAAATGGATTTTTAAAATTAAAATTCAGGGATTTTTGAAAAACATTGTGAAGTCCGCAGGTTATTTTATATGGAGGAAGCACCTCAAATGAAAAGGAAAAAATAATTCTGTATACAATATGGACCGGAAAAAATAGGATCCAAATTACTTGAACAGAAAATAAGGTTCCCTCCATATATTTTTATGTCTATTTTCTCATACACATCCGTTGGTTTTGGTTTTTAACATATGATTAACATTCTTTTTTAGAATACATGTATTTTTTAATACTTTGTGTACATTTTTAAAATGTACCATACATTTTTGTAAATGTGTGAACATTTTCCAAATGCAACCAACATTTTAAAATTACACACATATATATTTTACAATATTTAAATATATTATGAAATACCACGTACTATTTTTTGTAATGCTTGAATATTTTTTGTTTTCTTTTTTATTTTCTTGTTACTGTTTATTTTCTCCTATATTATACAAAGTTCATTGTGTGTTGCCAAAAAAATTACTGTATATTTAGGAACTGTTTTTGAAATTTATTCACTTGTATATTACACAAATGTTCAACGTATATTACAAATTGTTCAACACGTGTGTCCAGCAAAGACGCCTGCTCGCCGGCGTTCGTTGATGTGGAGCTGTACTTCGGTGCTTCACAATGTCCCCGCCGTAGCTCATGTTGACGCACTAGCGTCCATGTACTATTTTTTTTTTGACGAAATAAAAATTAAGTGGCCGGTCCATCGACGAGTAGGATGTGCTCCCTTTTAAAATAACTTTTTGAAAAAACAATTAAAACGGGCCGACCCACCAGACGAATCTCAGTTGACACGATACGAGGGTTTATTTAGACCGAGATTGCATAATTTAGGATGCAATCGACCGAGATTTCAACTTGAGGGTTCATTCCACCCGATCAATACAAGTTCAAGGTTTAAATTAGACTTTTTTCTTTTACAGAGGTAGTTTATCATTTAAGAGCATCTAGAGTCGGACATTGTAAATATGACCCCCTAAATGTCTGTGGATGTGTCCGGCCAGTGACCGGACGTGTCCACTATTTATCCGTTCACGTAGCCACACTCCTTATTTTTTTCCCATATGTCCGGTCACTTGTACATGATTGGTGGAAAGAAGAGAGAAAAAAAATAATGAATAAAGAATAGAAAAAGATGATTCGGGATGGGATCGCGTCCTATGTGACGGACTGACCAGACGCGCTCGGGCATGTGTGCAAACCCTCATATCCTTCCATATTTGAGATGGGTATGAGGGTTCGCGGACAGCTCGGGCGTATAGGGATGATATGAGGGGTCCAGTGGGTCACTTTTTTCTTTCTCTATCATGTCCGGTCACTGACCGGACGCGTCCGCGGACATATGAGGGGTCATTTGAGGCGTCCGGTTGTAGATGCTCTCACACATGCCTTTTTTTTGTTCGTGGACGCGTCTATGTGTGAGCTTTATTGCAAACCAAATTAGGGGGAGGTTTACAACCGTTGCCATATCCACCACGCCAAACTGTAAACTCTCCTCCCTTGGTGAAAAGTTAGGGGGATGAGTCTATGTGTCGTGCATTCATGTCGATGTAATCACTATGTATGGTGTGTTTGTTGGGATTCGATGAATTATGAGTTTATGTTCAGATTATTCATTAAAAATATTTGAGTCACCTCTAATTATTATGATTCTTAATTGCATGATCATCATAGCTTTGTAATGCTCTCCGATCTATTGAGATAGTTTGGCCAACTAGATTAATATTTCTTCAGTGAGAGTGGTGCGTTGTAGTAGGTTCAACCTGGCAAATTTCTATATCCGAGTGGCAGTCTGACAGAAGGGGACAAGATGCGTCTTTGTGTTGCTTCTTGTAAGGATAAAACGCTGGAGGTTTATTCATATTAATTGAGTTTACTTTGTCTACATCATGTCATTGTTTTCCAAGCATTACTCCGTTTTTACTTAATACGTAGAGAGGCAAGCATAGAAGTGCTTTTGAAGTGGAGTAATAGTAATAGGTGCAGACAGGAGTCGGCCTATTTGCTTATGGACGTGATGCCTATATACACATGATCATTGCCGTGAAAATGGCATAATTATTCGTTGTTCTATCAATTGTCCAATAGTAATTTGTTTACCCACCATATGCATTTGCCATGAGAGATGCCATTAGGAAACACTACGGCCCCCGGGTCTATTCACTTATATATTTACAAACGCTACTATTACCTTGCTGTCATTATTTGTGTTTTATTTTATTTTGCAATTTACAATTATCAACAATTATCTACACACCTCATTTGCTTGCAAATAACAAGATCAAGGAGATTGACAATCCTCTTGCCCGCGTTGGGTGCAAGTTGTTTGTTTATTTGTGTGCACTCGCTGAAGACGGTTGATGATTGATATTCCTATTGGTTTGATAAACCTTAGTTTCATAACTGAGGGGAATACTTGCCCACATTATGCTGCGATAACCCGTTCCTCTTCACAGAAAACCCAACGCAGATCACAGTCATCATAAGCCACGACTCGGAATAAACTCGTCTGCCTCTTGATTATTAAACCTGACTTTTTACTTGACAGATCTCACACAGGCCATAAGAAGATCAACAAATTTTTTGTCAAACCCCAGCCGGATCAACATACTCTGAAGAAAGTTCCATTCCATCCTGTCATATGCTTTGTCCATATCAAGTTTTACCGCGCAGTAACCCCCCCCCCCCCCTCTTCTTGTTTTTAATAGGTGTGAATGCTTTAGTAGGCCAAGAGGATGTTATCTGTGATCATCCTGCCAGGGACGAAAGCACTTTGCACTCGGGAGATAACCTCATCCAAGGCCTGTTTCAGTCTAAGAGCAATCATCTTGGAAATGACTTTGTAAAGAACATTGCAAAGACTTATAGGTCTATATTGTGTAATGAGTTCTGGGTCATTTACCTTTGGAATCAACACAATTACCGTATCGTTCCAGCCAGGTGGAATTGATTTCTAATTCATAGCTGCAAGGACTTCAGTTGTTAACTCGTTTCCAATCAGATTCAACACTTCTTAAAGAACATAGCGTGTAATCCGTCTGTCCCGGGTACCTTCGTATCACTAATAGCAAAGAGAGCATTCTTGACCTCTTTCGCTGTGTATGGTCTGAGAAGGTTCTCATTCATAACGTTGGTAACCTTCGGGTTAACTTTCTGTAGGATATCAGGGTCATGTTCCTCCACCTCAGTCGTGAACAAGCCCGCGAAGTATTGGGAAATAAGCGGGTTCAGATCATCGTATCCTTCCTTCCACGCACCCGTCTCATCCTTCGGTTTATTTATTCTATTTTTGGCTCGTCTAGCATTTGCAAAAGTTGTGGAAGTAGCTAGTATTTTTTTCGCCATGCAGGAGCCAGTTTATGCGGCTTCTTTGAGCCCAGCTAATCTCCTCCTGCTCTAGAAGAAACTCAATTTCACCAGCCAACTCATTTTGATACTTTATGCTTTCATCAGATAAGGGACCCGAGACAACTGATTTAAACTTTCTCTACGCTGTTTTTAATTTATTGCTAGTGCTTTGGAGGGTAGTGCGGTTCCACGTATGCAGTAATTCATGAACCACTGATAGTTTTGCTGCCAAGTCCCCATTTGGACTTTTCTCACCCGATCTGGCCCAAGCTTCCGCCACAACTTAATGGAAGTTAGGCTCTCTCAACCACTTTGCTTCAAATCGAAGGACCGAAGGTCCATTTAGTTCCTGCTGGGCTTCCATGTCGATACACATGAGAATCGACCTATGGTCAGATCAGCCATATTCGAGGTTTTGCAGAACAGCAGCAGAGAATTTATTTTTCCAAGGCCCCTATCGAGTATTTCATGAATACCCCCCTCTATGTCAGGTGAAATATTCTCCAATGAATCCACAATCAGAGAGTCTGCAGTCGGCAAGAGTTGTTCGAAAATTTTCCATAAACTAAACCGGTCTGAGATTTCCACCCTCCTTCTTGAACGGGTAGAGGATTTCATTCATGTCACCCATCACGAGCCATGGGAGATCCACAGCTGCATGGACATCTCTCAAACGATCCCAAGTTTTGTGTTTATCCTTCCACTTAGGTTCTCCATAGAGACCAGTCAACCGCCAAACATCATTTTGATTATTTACCACACACACATCAATGTAGTTGCTCATTTTGTGGCGCAATGAAACAACTACTTCTTTCTTCCAGAGTAGGAGCAAAACCCCACTCTTCCCATCACTGCCAACCACTTCTTTATAATCCATTCCTACTTTACGGCACAAGCATTCTATAGGCCACTCCTCGAGATGAGTTTCCGACAGAAACATCAAGTCCGGGTTACTTCGTTTAATCAGTTTCAGCAGAGCCCTGGATAGCCGTGGGTTTTTGAAACCCATGGTCATTGTAGCTGAGGATTTTCATTGCGTCTGGTCAACTCCTGACCCGGGAGTCGCCGATATTTGAGGTTGATTCGCAGCATCACATGTATTTGCTTTCTTGTGAACTTGTGTCTTCTCCGGTGCAGATACAGTCTTGGAACCATGACCGTCTCGATTGCCACCAGTTCGGCCAGGGGATTCTCCTTCTCGCTTCCACCATCCACCAGGTCAACCGTCGATGCATCTTTAGGAGCCTGCAACACTACAAGTGTTTGGACCTCCCCTTGTGCCGTTTTCGGATCATCATCGAAGTTCAGCCACTTTCTACTACCGTTATCCCTATCGAACAGTTGGAGTTGTGCATCCGATCAGCCTAGATCCTCGGAGATGGTTCGAGCTTGTTAATAATAGATAGAGAAAATAAGAACCGCCTACATGGTAAGGCTTGTTACCACCAAATTGGGGGAAAACGAGACGGTAAATTGTGGCACAACTTTGACAAAAATAAGGTAAAGATCATGATTTTTTCCAAAATGGGATAAAATTTATGAAAGAGGATTTGGGACATGCGCGTGCCGGACGCCGAGCCATTCACACATTCTTTTTTCCTTCGGCTTTGGAACTTAACGCCTCATGTCTTTCAAACTGAAAGTTCAAGTTAAGTCTCCTTTTCAAATTCATGTTCTTTGTGGCCTGGGCTTTCAACTAAGATCCATTTTAAACTTGCTTTGACGATTGTTTTTTCAAAGTTCATAAAATATCATCTATTAAAACTTAGTGTGAGCGATTGACAAAATCACAGGTTCCGGAAACTGCAGAGATCGAGATCTAAACTATGTGCGAGTTCGCACAAAAACACCGGATTTCAGAAAAAGCGAACTTGAAAAAGTAAGATTCAAAAACTTTATCTTAAAACTTGTTGTGCCCTTGTATGAGATCAACGACTTTGCTGTCGTGGGACAATCAGGCAACTTCAACACTGTTAGTTTCTCTTTTTTTGAAAAGAAGGAGAGTTTTCCAGTTAATTGATGGAAAATCCGACGAAAAGCGATATAAATCTACCACATGAGGACTACTCACACAACATGAAACCCCATAAGCATAAAATCATCACGACAATCATATCCAACACATTACGACCATCAACCTCTACACGGCTACATCGCAAACACATACCCAACACATACACATCAGAAAATTGATTTGATCAATTGACATCACGCTTGCGACCACTATCAACATGACGTGTCGAAGTGCCTAAACAAAACAACCCCAGATCCTAGGCTGAAGATTCAAGGGACCAAAACCACAAGCTCTCTAATATGTGGTATCACTCATACCTGAATTCCGACCCGATGAGGCATAGAAGATACACAACACCTGTTTAGTTTCGAAGAAATCGATGCAAGGAAGTCAACACATTCTTTATTGCCATCACCAATTGCTATATATGGACATCATCATCCAGTGATTCTGTAACATTTGAACTCAAAAGAATGGGAAAATAGACGGGCAAGAGGTTCCAAAGTATTAACTGTTGGAAGTTCAGACTTAAATCCTCTTGCAACACAGAACGGGCTTACTGAATGGATCACTGCACATCTATGATGTTGACAGCTTCGACTAGCACAAAATGTTGACCTTAGAGCATCTCCAACAGCCGTCCTATACTAACGTCGCGCCGCAAAAAAGTCAGTTTTAGCGCGCGCGCAACGCGGCGGGCAGCTCCATCGGGCGCGCAAAAACGGCGCGCGCGGCATTTTCAGTTCAGCGCGATGGCCGAAACGCAATCGCGCGCCCCTTATTTGCTGCGCCAGCTTCCGCGCGCGCGACTCTTCCGCGCTCGCTCCCCACTGCCACCCCCTTCTGGCCGCGCCGCCGCCGGCGCTCGCGCCCCCGATGACCGTTCAGGCGCTCCCCGGCCTATCCCCGTGCCGCCGTCGCCGCCCGCGCCCGCCGGCGACCACTCAGGCGCTTCCCCGGCCTGTCTCCGCTGCGGCCGCCGCCCGCGCCCCCCGGCGACCGTTCAGGCGCTTCCCCGGCCTCCCCGCGCCGCAGCGCTTCCGCCCCACCCCTCCTAGTCCTGCCGGCCCTCGCGCGCCTCCGACGTCCGAGGAATAGCGCCCGAGCGCTCGCTGCCGCGCCGCGCCTGCAAGGTGTTCGACAAAACGCCTACAAGGTATGTATTGCTCCAAACTTATGAATTTGGTGCATGTTTTGAATTGTAGTTTTTATAGTATAGTATTGAACATTGTAGATGAGTTCGTCGTATGATTCTTCCGAAGAAGAATTTGATATGGAAGAGGAGGAGGATCTTGCAATGATAATAGCTATGCATATCAATAAAAAACCGAAGCACGGTGGTTCGGTTATAGGTCGGGAGAAAATTTGAAGAGATAGGATTGATGTCCATAACAGATTGATGAAGAACTATTTCGTGGAGAATCCCACATATCCGGAGTCGTATTTTCGTCGCCGGTTTAGGATGAGCACAGACTTGTTCAGGCGCATTACAGAGAAACTAGCGAGCCATGACCGGTTTTTCCAGCAAAGGAGGAATGCCGCCGGAGAGCTCGGGCATAGCACCTTTCTGAAGGTGACAGCCGCTTTGCGTATGTTGGCATACGGTATCGCGGCTGATCTAGTTGATGATCACTTGGCTATGGGTGAGAGCCAAGCCATCATGTGTGTCAAGCGCTTTGCAGTGGGAATTGTGCAAGTGTTTGGCGAGGAGTATTTGAGATCTCCCACTGCTGAAGACGTCGCAAGTCTATTGGCGATGAACAAGGCTCGCGGCTTTCCTGGCATGCTTGGCTCAATAGATTGCATGCATTGGAGTTGGAAGAATTGTCCAAAGGCATGGCATGGGCAATTCCACGGCCAAAAAAAGGGTTCCACTATAATCCTTGAAGCGGTGGCCGATCAGGAGACTTGGATTTGGCATGCATTCTTTGGAATGCCTG
This sequence comes from Hordeum vulgare subsp. vulgare, assembly GCF_904849725.1. NCBI lineage: Eukaryota > Viridiplantae > Streptophyta > Magnoliopsida > Poales > Poaceae > Hordeum > Hordeum vulgare. The sequence continues at coordinate 597,280,658 of NC_058524.1, forward strand.
GATCTTTGAATGATATCAATGTTGTCAACCGGTCACCAATGATGAATAAGATTGCAGATGGTGAGTTGCCACCGGTGCAGTTTGTAGCAAATGACCGTACGTACAACTATGGCTATTATCTAGCGGATGACAACTATCCAAAGTGGCAAACCTTCGTGAAGCCGTTGAAAAAGCCGGAAGGTAAGAAAAATCTTGATTTCCACAATGCTCAGGCGGCTGCTAGAAAAGATGTGGAGAGAGCATTTGGGATTTTGCAAGCCCAATTTTCTATTGTGAGAGGACCGGCTAGATTTTGGGATCAAAAAATGCTTTGGTACATCATGCACGCTTGTGTGATCATGCACAACATGATCATCGAGAATGAGCGTGGCCAAGATTTAGATTACTCACAGTATGAGCTCTTGGGACATCCTGTGCGAGTGCGACGGAGGGCTGAAAGGGTAGCCCGTTTTGTTGCCTCCTATCATGCCATTCGTCGTCCCGCAACGCACAACGATCTTCAGAAGGATCTGATTGAAGAGTGGTGGACATGGCATGGACGACAAAGATCATGATTTGGTTGTGTTTATTGCATATTTGTATTGTATTGTTCATTAACTATTGGTTGTGTTTATTGCATTATTTATTGTACTGAACGATAAACTATTTGTTTGAGTTGTAATGACTATTTATTGTTAATTTATTTTGTTTGTTTGATCATTTTTGCTCCTATTTTCTAAAATGTACATGTGGTTTGTGCGTGCTGCGCGCGCTGCATTTTTGGGCGCTGCTGGAGCGGCGCGCGCTGCATTATAGCGCGGCTGTTGGAGCAAGCGCCTATCCCCGCGCTAAACCAGTCAAAACGCGCGCGGCAAAAACATTTTTTAGGCACGACGCGAAGCGCAGCTGTTGGAGATGCTCTTACGATGACTGTGCTCCCATAAACTGCAGTAGTCTGAGCCGTTTCCTATACACCTTAGCAGAATTTGCTTAGTTTTTTTTCCTCTTTTTTCCTTTCCACATTGTATCTGTATATATATTAATGAAAATCTTACCATAGGACAACTGTTCTACGGTGTGCGCTTAAAAAAAAGGTCAATAGTGACAATGGTTTATAATTCAAAAGCTTGGTTCATGATGATTTGTAAAAAGTTCATACCAATATCTTTCTGAAAAATCTCTGCTGGCACACATCTCACAGTACATGATGCCAACAGAGATTTTAATTTAAGCAGCCTACTAGCTTTTGTCCACTAACCTAGAGAATGTTCAGGCAATGCAAAAAAGACCGGCAACTCAGAACTCACTCATCCACCAGGGCCACATGATGATTTGTGTATGACAATTAATGTCTGGTGACTTCGCTGGGGCATAGCTGCATAACTAGGCAACAGTTTCCTTCTTGCAACGAGCTTTTCTTGTCTGAAGGAAGACATCAGTCAGGACGGTCTTGGACTTGAGCGAAGCAAGGAGTATGTCCAGCGCCTAACATTCCAACACAGATATCATGAACTGCACCAATTAATCGAAACTACGTGCATGGGAAACTAGTGATAAAAATAAGAGAGTATGTGTGTATTGTAAGTAACCTCTTCCTTGCCAATCGTCACCAATTTTTCTTGTAGCATGCTCAGGTCCTTGACACCGCACTGCGTGAGCAAGGCAACGCTTGCCACACTGGACGCCGGTATCATCGAGAGGTCATCCTTGACTGTATACGTGGCTGTCCCGACCACAAACCCCTCAGCTTTGACATGCGGCATATCATTGTTCATTCCGGTGGAGCAACCTGGGCATTTTCTGCCTCTAACAACTGAAACATACCCACAACTATGGCTTGTGTAGCAGCATCTTTTCCCCTGACAGGTGAAGAACCTGCCACTGGCATTTAACTGTGCACCCCCCAGCAGCTGTTGCAAAGGAGAGAGCATACCGGGGGCAACTGTTGGCTTCATGTAGGGCTCCCTGCCCTTGCTTGAGAATACATACGCGGCGTCAAGCGTCTCCAGGCTATCAAGGACATTCCCAATGCTGCCGACCATACGCTCTTTGGTGAGCAGATTGATGACGGTGCTCATCGGGAGGCATAGGAGGCTGGACAGGAACTCGACGACTTCATTGTCAGCCTCGGCAAAGCAGACTTTCTGAGCCTTGGTATCAATCAGGAGCTTCATCGATAACTCCTTAGTAGCCATGATATTCCTTTTTAATCAGAATGATTTCAATTGGTTGGTTGCTACTCCTGCCACCAGCAAAACAGGGTCAATTAAGGCATTCCAAATTAGGCAGTATTCTAGCAGCTCAGATCATCGAAATGAGCACAAAAAAGGCCCCGTCAAAAAAGAGCCAAATAGAGTAACAACTTTTGTAGACTGTAACCTAAAAATTAATTAGTAAGGACAGTAGAAAATATAATAAGCAGACGACAAGACATAATAATCATGCATATTTTTTGACGGAACCTTGGCCAGGAGTTCTGGCATTGCATCATATGAGAAGATTTTATAAGAAAAACCGGATCGAAAACCTAACAGAATGGCCATTTTATAAGAAAAACCATGCCGAAAAGTGCACAAACAAGAAAGCCTCGTCCCCCATATGAGCCAAGGCCACAATTGCAACAAACACATACCCCTGGTTCCGGAGCCGCCGCTCCGAAACCCCCTGCCCGCTCACGAGATGTAGCACCGCACAACTCTGGCGCCTTGTAGCCCTTGCTACACTAGATGGCCGCCCGCAAAACACGAACGCTGTGCCTAATATCCGGGGCCGCCACCCCGACTTCCGGTCAGACCGACCCCATAGTGCCATGCCAACTTCCAACCAGCCAACGACCTCGTTACCCTTGCAGCACCAAGCCATGGAGAGACACGAACCTACCCCATAGAGCCACCATGCAGAGCCACGAACCTCGCTGCCCGAGGGCGCCGCCTTGGCATCCTTCCATCATCCGAAACACCGAGATGTAGTTCCACAATCATGCATATTAACAATTTGTTCTTTTTATATACCCTCGCCGTTTCGAAATAAGAGTCATGTATTTAGTTCAGATTTAAACAAATTTGGACTAAAGCCACGTCAATTGTTTTGGGACAGATTGAGTATAAAATTAGATAAACGGCCTAGGGTACGGGTTATATTGAAAGCCACAGCTGATAGCCCACCCACCATGCTACGGGCTTTTAGAAGTTGGAAATAGCAACAGAGTTTTTAGCACGCGCATATAAGAATACAACTCTGGAATATTGCCCACCCACCAGGCTTTGAAAATGAGAAACACACAGAAATAGTAGATTTATCCTACTCCAGTTTATTATTTGTTCCCTCCTTGCACAGTTACTACTTACTAGAAGGACTGGCCGCGCTTTGCTGCGTCGTTAGATTACAAAAACCTAATCACTCTGTTTTAAAACATAATGTGTATTAATTTTCAAAATGTTAAATTCTTTAAATTTGATTAAATTTATAGATAAATATATCAAAATCCATAATATCAAAGTATTTTGATTAATTTTATAAATGAATTATCGATTTTTTATATAATATTGTGGATGCCAATATGTTTGCTCTCACCTTGGTTAAACTTGAAGAATTTGACTTTTCAAAAAAGTAATACCACTTCAATTTTGAAACTACTGAAATATTTCGCTTGATGTGTGGGAGAGATGACATAGTGTTTTTATTTATATAATTCGGTAATTTGATGGGCATTTCGTGGTGTGATTCTATATTATATGCTAACCAACCTTATATATGTGGAAAAATTTCTACGCCAATGGCTGCATGGGCGTGATTGATATGTTTCTATAGGCCGGTTCCTGTGATTAATTTAAAAATTTGTTAGTTCGGTCAAAATTGTAAACCGAACCCATTAGGAAGCATAATTTATTTGTCTAGAGAGTTTTGAGAAATTATTGACCCGGTCAAAATCAAAAGACTCAGTTTTAATTGGAGTCTTGGAGACCTCAATTAAATGAGACTCTTTTAAAACTAAGGTGTACAATGTTATAGAGGTATAAATAAAAATAATTAAATGAAAGAGCTTTGAGAATTTTTTGACCAGATAAAATCGGGTGTCACAATGTCAACTGGAGACCTCAATTGAATGCGGGCTCCCTAATTTTAGAAAGATTAGTGTTATGGTATATTACTGATATTTGAACCAGACATGCAAAAGACAATACTCACAAAAGCAAGGCATGGGACTGAACAACTATAGAAGTAACGACACTTTTTTTCTAGATTGAGTTTTGAAAGTCAAGTGAACAATGGGACTAAAAGTTATTGTACCAGGTGCAGCGGGGCATCCTACTGACAACAGTGTTTAATGAAAGACCTCTCTGCAGACGATTGCTTTTAAGCAAACATTACAAGAAAAATGGGTTCAGACTAAATCATGTATTTTAAATTTTTGCTTGTGCTGTGCAATTCATAAAATTGATTAAAACAAGTTTGGCACAATGATGACAAAAAAATGTAAACAGTAACCCTCCAATGTAATAATCATCCCCGGCTCACCATGCACAAATCCGATCTTTGGGTGTTATTTCTGAGGTCCAAATTTTATTTTATTTGAAACATACACATTTTGATCTAAACATAAAAAACCCTAATACTTTCATGATGGTGAAACATACACAATGATGACAAAAAAACCCATGAACTGTCATGATGGTGGAAAAGAAAACCAGAAAGGTCAACTGAAATCCTGAATATGCAGACATATATATATCGGCGACAGCAACGATCTGCTATTCAGGTGTGACGGATTTCATCTAGCTATCACAGAAAGAGCTTGCTAGCTAGGGTGGATTCGTCGCGAAGAAAAGGGGAAAGCAACTGCAAGGAAGGAGAAGCAAGTGGATTGCGTGGGACGACTGGCAGAGGAGGAAGCATCTCACCGTGATGATCGCCAGTCCGCCGCTGCCGCCTGCCGGAGAAGAGGGGCGGCGACGAGGATTCTTCTTTGATGCAACCTGGCAGGTCAATGCATGGGCGACCGGATTTTTTTACCCTGACTATTGATAAGACTCGTGTGGGCTACATAAAGAACGCCCCATTTACCCTAATTATTTCCAGGCCTATCTCTGCATGGAGCCCATTACCTGCGTCGGGTCGCTATCTACTTCCCAAACTTTTTTCTTCCCTTCGTTTTTTTTCTGTTCATCACGCACAGTTATGGAATATGGATCTCTCCGGTTCAAATTTTCATTTTATGGATGTCTCTATCAGTATGGAGAAAGTAAATACAGTAGGATAAAGATAATATTTTTGCGAATTGTTTTCGGGAAAAGTTTGTTGCATAAAAAATTGATTCGGAACCTTTAAGAAAATATGGAATTCAATGCCTGCAGCATTGGAGAGTAAGGCCAACTCCACCGCACGATCCCAAACGGACGTCCGGTTTGATCGGATTTTGTCCGTTTGGGACGGCAATGGGTTCGGTCATGTCGGCTTCTGTCTGTTGGGTCGTGCGTGCGCCCACCGCACGACCGCATCCCAAATCATGTCCGTGTTGGACGTGATTAAAAAAATAGAAAAACTTAAATAAAAAGTAAATAAACACAGTTAAAACAACTTAAAACATAACATTAAGGTCACGGCCACAAAACGGTCCATTTAACATTAAAAAAGCCCGTCAATGCCGTGGTCGTCGCCGTCTTCACTGGCCACCGGTGTCGTCGCCGTCGCTGTCGCTGACGAGGTCGACGTAGGCCGGCGGCATCCAGGGGTGGGCCGGCGGTCCGTGGTGCGCGGGGGCGGGCTGGAAGCTGGCAGGTGCCTGCAGCACCTCCTCCCATGGCGAGGTGTCCCGCTCCGATGACCGCGGCGGCGTGGGGCACCACTTCATGCCCCCACTGCGTGCGCCATCTCCGATGCCGTGCACGACCAGCTCCACTGCTGGCCCACTAGATCCGAAGGGAACGCGACCACCAGGGAGTCCTCCATCACCTCCTCCTCCTCCATCAGCTCGGGTTGGCGACGTCGCCGACCGCATAGAGGGCCATCGCGTCCTCTAGGCCCGGCCATTGGCGTTCATCATGCGTCATCATGGAGTCCTCCATGACACGCTGCATGAGCCGGGTCTCCTCCTGCGCTGTCATGCGAGGAGTTGGAGGTGGTGACAGAGACAGGGAAGGCGACGGCGTGGGCATGAGACCGCGCACACGTGTACGCCCGTGCACCTCCCGTGCCCGCCGCGGCCCTGACACCGTGTCGGCGAAGTACGAGGCACGCCACACGTCGTGCTTGTCCCTGAGCCACGTGTCCCGAAGGTTTAGTTGGCGGCGTACCTGTCGTCGTAGTACAGGTCGTTGGGGAGGAGGAGGCGGCGGCGCTCGATCTCGTCACGGCACGCACGGCCGCTCGTCGGCACAGGCGGGATCGGGACCCGGTCGGCGGAGAGGTGCCATTTGTTGGGGAGATGGGCGTCGCTCCACGGGACCGGCATCCTTGTTTCCTAGTAGCGCCGGCATACCTCAGCACCGGCGTCCTTGTTTCCTAGTAGTCGCTCCACGGGACCGGCGTCCTTGTTTCCTAGTAGTCGCTCCACGGGACCGGCGTCCTTGTTTCCTAGTAAGGCCAAATCCACCGCACGACCCTAAACGGACGTCCGGTTTGGTCGGATCACTAGTGGGGACGGGGCCTTTAGCCCCGGCCCGTAAGGGGCTTTAGTCCCGGTTCACCAACCGGGACTAAAGGGGCGGGACTAAAGGCCTAACCTTTAGTCCCCGGTCCTGTTCCAAGCCGGGACTAAAGGTGCTTCACGTGGGCAGCTCGTAGCGCCCCAGGGGCAGGCCCTTTAGTCCCGGTTCGTTACACGGACCGGGACTAAAGAGTTTCAGATTTTGCTTATTTTTGGATTTTTTTTGAATGAAATTATTTTTGGGTTTTAGGGTTTTAGGGTTTAGGTGTTCGGGAGATTAACATGATGCCTCGTTTGGTGTTCGGGAATTAGTTTTCATATAATTTAAATAGAAATAATTATGCATATATATATATAAGATTAACTTATCTTACAAGCGAGGATGTATATACAATTATATGGAGATCTGAATTATCGGGACTAGAGCCCGTCTATTCGATTACATGGACGAACATCAGTAATGGCCCCTAGCTACACTAAATCGTCCTTTGTCATCTATAGCTTCCGTCCTCAGAAAGGTCGCAAGCTCCTCTGCAACAGCAATCGCGCGTTGCTCTGGTAGGACCTTCGTCCTCATGGCCGTGTACTATATAAGAAGAGGAGATGAATATGAATATCAATCATGATAACAAAGAATGACGGGTAAAAATAGAGGTGTGAATCATTGCTTACGTCGAATCTGTGATCCTTGTGCTTAGAGGTAAACGTGCGAATAGTCTCGCAAACATAGTATCCGCATAGATGCGTTCCCCGTGGCTGCTGGTCGCACTTTACGAGAATAGTATATATATAATCAAAATAATAATCTAGCATCATAAATGTATTGAAAATAGAAGTATATCATTGTAATGCCCCAAGTGTAGGACTTTCCTTTTTTGTAACCTTCCATGTGGGACCACCTTGACTTTGTCATGAGAGTTTCTATGCATGTATGAATTCATGTGTCACCTTCTATTCTTCTTTTGCATGCATGTATCCATGCCATACCATCCTTGCCATACCTTATGTTTCTATGTCCTGTTATGATTGCATGTGACCTTGCTAGGTGTGATGTTGTGGTATTGTAATTTCTTGTGTTGATGCACATGTGATGATGGTGTGTGGAGTGTAGGAGTGAGTGCTATGTAATTTCAAAGTTCCTTGCTATTTCAAACCCTTTTCCTTTCCTTTTATCTCATGTTCAAAATTCCATCTTCCCAAAAGTTGTTCTAAAATGTCTTGTGTTTAGGAATTAAGGTGAGTGTGTAGTTATGCTAGTTTGGTGATTTTAAGAGTGATTTATACAGGTGGCAATGACACAAAACAGCAAACTTAATGCTGTTTTGTAAAATATTTGCCTACTCTAAAAATCTTGTTCTTATTTTTTAAATTTAGGTCATATTTTTCTATGACCAGGGGATTTTTCCTTTTAAGTTTATTCCCACCAGATTATTTGTTTTATTTCTTTTCCTTCTTGGTTTTTCTTTTATTTGGGAAAGGACACTAGGGCCTTTCTTATAGTGGTCGCCTGTGGGCTCCCTCCCACTTTGCTGGCCCATCTAATCTTCCTCCCGGCGCTAGGAGCCCACGCCAGCGGCCTCCTTCCCTCCTTCTGACGCCGTTTCCTCCCCGTGCGAGCTGACCGTCAGGCGCCAGAGAGAACACGCGCGACGCCGTGAGGTCTCACGGACGTCGAGGTCCCCTCTTTTTAAGCGCGTTGGCGTCCGTGCCTCCCTCCCCTTGCCTAGGGTTCCTCCATTCCCTCCTGCCGCCGCCACCTCTCTTCCTTCCCTTCTCCCTTCTCCCGTCGGCAGGTGAGACTCTGTAGGGTTAGACCGAGAGTGAGCAGCTCCTCGCTGGGGGACGCCGTGCTCCCGTATCCGTTCGCCGCCATCGCCATGTCCGGGAGCTCGGGGTGGATCCCCGCGATCCATTCCCGGCGCTAGGAGCCCCGGGGACCGATTGCTCCGACGGATCGACCATGTCTACGGCGAGTTCCCAGTGCTCCTTCCCCTGCATCGGTTCTGCAGATCAGGAACATCTACGTCGACGGCCTTCTTCCCCTCCGGCGCTCCTCCCTCCACAGATCGGCGCCCCCTCTTCCTGCTCTAGGTGATGACCGCTCCACCTCCCTTCTCCTCGGTTGGATCTGCCGGTGTAGCAGCCGTGCTCCACTGTTCAGAGGAGAGAACGACATGAGCTTGTGTGGTGTGTGCGTAGGGGTAGAGCGCTCGGTGTGAGTAGTTTCAGTGTAGAGGCAGGTGCGTCTTCCCCTTTCCCGCAGGCGTGGTAGAGGCCGTGGTAGAGAATACCATCTCCGGTGACCTCTCTGTCATCGGCTCGCAGGTGCAGGCCAGCGAGTAGGTTCGAGGCCATGCTACGTTGCGTTAGATCCCTCCTCTGTCAGTCATTGCAATGTAGCCCAGTGGTTGTTTGTGTGTGTGTCTTCATCAGGTGCAGGGATCGATTCCCAGTAGGAGCACCCCCCTTTTTTGTTTTTCCTTTTCCTGTTTCATCAGTAGGGCAGCGCAGTAAGTAGTTCTCCTGCATTGATCCTCCTATGTCGAGTACCTAGAGCCTAGCAGAGTGGAAGGGCTGCAGTTTGCACTCTAGTAGGTCTGGGGTTTGACCCCAGCACCTCTCCTTTTGTCTGACCCTTGTTTTTCTTTTTTCTCTCTTCCTTGCTGTGTGGTAGCTAAACAGCCCTGTTAATTTGTAACTTGGTATTTCTTTTCTTCCTTGGCGTTTTTCCTTTCCTGCCTAGTTTAGGAGTGTGTGTATGTGATAGACTTGGTGAAGGTTGGTGATGGAGTGTGTGCATGGTGGCACACACACAAGGGGTGTTTATGTGCATAAGAGTGTGTGTGTGTGTGTATGATTTTGCCCCACACACCTTGCAAAGATGTTGGTGTAGGGTGCTTGCAAGCATGTGTGTGTATTTGCACTAGGGGTGCTTATGTAGCTAAAATCATGTGTAGGAGATCATGTAGCCTTATCATGCTTAGAAGTGCATTTTTTTTGTTGGGTGCAAGTAAGTATAGAGTTGCTAGATCCTATGGTGTGTGTATGTTTGCCATGTGGTGCAAGCTATGTGTAGCATGTGTAGGTGGAGTTTGCTAGTTAAGCATGGGTATATTCTTATGGGGGTTGCACCTTGAGGGTGACATGACTCCAAGGGTGTTCCTTGTGGTGCATGTGAGCGTGTGTACCATCACATGCCCATATGTGAGGGTGTGCATACTCTCTTGTAGCATAGGAGTTATATTTTGTTGTGCTTGATGCTAGTGATAGTGTGGTATATGTGTTGGTGTTGTTGATGTGCATGACACAAACATGGGGTTCAAACCCCCATGTCACTTTGTCATTGTGCACATGAAACTCAACCTATGTAGTTGTCATCTTAGAAGTATACTTTATGGAGTTGCATTTGCAGTTTTGTTGAAAGTTTGTTCCTTGATTCCATGGTATAGGTGGAGCCCAAGGGCATGGGTTTTTGTGTGTTAATAGTAGGGGTTTGTGCTCAACACCATAGTGGTGTCAATTACCTCTTGGTGTCATGTGTGTGCAAACTATGCCTAGACAAAGTGGGCATGTGGCTGGAAAATTCCAGATTATTGAACTCTGAAAATTTCACTAAGTCTGGGATTCTGGAAACATTTTCTTCCCCTGTAGATGAGGATGTGCTGGTCATTCTGTTGAGAACTAGCCTTAGTTCAGTGCTAGTATTTTGAACCTGGTATGTTTTTGAAGCTTCCTGTCAATTTTCAAGTCATTTGGAGTCAAGTAGGTTGTGTTTTGATTACTGTCAAAAAGCTTCAGAACAGAAACAGAAACTCAGGTGCAGGAATTTTCACTAAGTCCCTGAGATCTGATGGTTTTGGGAAAGTTTGTGGCCTTGTATCTTCTAGAGTTTAATTCCTTTGGCTGTGATTCCTGCTGTTGCTTGTATTGTTTTTGGTTGGGAACAGCCACATATATTATTTGTCATGTTTGAAGACCTGTAGCTATGTTGCATGCAGCTCCCAAAGAGCTAAGATGCAGATTATGGCAGATTATGTAGTTTTGTCTTTTTGTTCAAAGTATGTGCTTAATTGTTGTTTTGGTGTTCTACCTTGCCCCAATTCATTCATGTTGGGTTGATACATGTCTTGGCAACCTGGGAATACCAGATTTGTGCCAATTGGGAGTGTGGTGTTGAATCTTTCACGTAGAGCTTCATATCTTGTTTCGTTGATTCCCGTTGATCCGTAGCTCCGTTTGCAATGTTCTTTATATAGTTTTGCACCGTTTTTACGAGCCGCATCTGTTCATGTCATTCTCATGCATGTCAAAATAGCTTAGTGCAAAGTTCTGTCCAGAAACTTGCTGTAGTTTATTTTGCTTGTGCTAGTGATAGAAATAGTGGTGCATGCTCAACTTTCATCTCATGCATCATATGATTGTTGCATCTTGTGGTGCTGCTGTTCATTGGCTGTTATTCTTATGTTGGGTAGCACCGGGAGCGGAGAACGAATACGTGGAGTCAGGAGAGTACGTGCAGGACGATCCAGAACCATTCCAAGCTGAGGATATCACCGGCAAGATGATATGACCTTGATTCCATCTCTAGACTTGTTATGTTAGTTTCGTTTCCATGTCGTATTGCTCGCTGCCTACCACTGAACTTAAATTGCCTCTTCATATGCCATGAGCCCAAACACCGTACTCCTTCCTAGCAAACTTGTATGGCTAAGTAGGCTTGCTCAGCTTCTAATGTTAGCTTTGTTAGTTGCAGGTGCTTTGCCTCATGTGATAACATGAGCTTGTTATCATTATTTTAAATTCTGTTAATTAATTAATGCACCTATATACTTGGTAAATGACGGGAGGCCTTGCCTTTTTTCCGGGTGTTTTGTTCCGTTATTGCCGCCTTAGTTACCGGTTACCGGTGTTTGATTCCATAATGATCGCTCCTAACACGTTCGGGGTTGTTATGGGGACCCCCTTGATAAATCGCGTAGTGCTAAGGCTTGTCCGGCAGGACCCAACTTTGGTTTTAATCTGCTAATCACATAATAATCTGCATAGGGAATAGCTACCCCGAGGAATTTAATCAACAACCCGGGCCAGTGGTCCTCATGAGTGTTGGCCCCACCCGAGCGATGTCCGGGGCCCCACTGGTCACCCAGAGGTTTAGCCATCCCGACGTCTAGCTCATCTGTCGTGTCCTGAGACTGAGATACGCGGCTCTTATCAGGGTCGTCGACACGACGGGAGGTCCTGCTAGCCTTGTCTTACCTTAGCGGTATATCTTGCGTATAGGAATCCCAGTGAGGCTTTGGTTTCCCCCAGAGTTGAGGTTTTCCTCTAAGGAATCCGACGAGATCACGAGATTCGTGATAGAGGATGCCTTTGCGTCCTGTGTTCGTTTGTGATGGACTAGTTGGAGCACCCCTGCAGGGTTTAATCTTTCGGAAAGCCGTGCCCGCGATTATGTGGCAACTTGGAATATTTTGTTAACATCCGGTGTTAGAGAACTTAAACATAAACTAATAAAACTGCCAACTGCGTGCGTAACCGTGACTGTCCCTTCGAAGATCTCTCTTCGATCGGGAACACGGTGGGGTTATGAATGCCGTAGGTAGGTGTTCAGGATCACTTACTGATCAATTAATCCCGACCGTTAGCGTAGACCACCTTCACTTCTCTTTTGCGTAAGTTAGCCACTTATTCAATCATAGGTTGCAGCAGCCTGATACACTTCATCCCTTCCTTACCCAATAACATGACTAGTTCTGGCACCAAGGTCTTAGATTGCTGAGTCCCCGTGGCTCACGGATTCCTCCGAAACTCCCAGCAGGTACAGGTACCCCAGAGGCAGATGATCCCGACGGCACCCAGCTAGCGTGGCAGTACGACGAGGAGACATACCGCCTTTACGTGAACTATCCAGAGGACTGAGCCGTGGTCGTGATCGTGGGCCTGCAGCGGGTAGCATAGCATTTTCCTTGTTTTGTAGTCCGTACCGGAACTACCTTGTTTGTATCTGCGTTGTACTCTGAATTATTAATAAGAAGACAGTTGAATCCCAAATTGTCTACTTGTAATTATTATTTTGTGCTATGTTTACTTGCTTGCGAAACGCTTAGATGCGCTTCTTTCCTATTCGGGGGCCTCGACCCCCAGATCGGAAAGGACCGCATCTTGGTCGTTACAATCATACTACTACTTACCTCAGCCGCTCTAAAGGTCAGCTTCTCAGGCTCAATACCAGGAGTCACGCACTTGAACCGCTTCCAAACCCTGCCCGACAAGGATAATGATTTGCTAAGTTTTTCATTAATTGATATATCAGAAAATCATCGAAAGAGACCGATAGAGCGCAAGAAAGATTGAAATTACCCTTGGAGCATGTTCTGTAGGCTTTGGAACTGTTCCAAGGGTCTCGATAATGGGTCGAAGGCATCAACTCTTCCCTTATCAATTTGAATGTTCAACAGAATCCAATGGAAGTTGCACATGTATATATATATATGTGTGTGTGTGTGTCAGTAACTTATCAATTACACTTATAAGTGAATGGACACAACAGAGTAAAGACCCTCACCTGAAGTTGTATGGAAACAGTATGTGGTCACAGAAATTTTGATCTGTTAGAAACCTTAGAAGGTTTTCCTCCGTCTCCTTGGGTTTATCAGTTAGCGTCGCTATATGTATTTTATCTGGGTCAATAAACCCAATATTTAGGATGTTCTTACTTTTACAATCCAGAATCTTCATTCTGCATAATAGAGTACAAGTTATATATAGACAATGAATTGAAATAACTAAACAAGTTATATGTAGACAACGAATTGAAAAACTTACAGACAATAGCAACTCATAAGCGATTTGTCGAGGGCGTCGGCATTGTACATCTGGAAGAGTTCATCAAAGTCGATATGGATTTCTTGGGGCGGCCGTAGTACTCCCGTGGGACACTCACCACGATCATCGTTCTCCCATTCTTTGATTCACTTAAGTACCATGTATGCAAGTAACGCATATTTGTTGGGAGATCATCTTTGCTGACCAAAGGCGCTCCCATCAATAAAGTAGTATTCAAATTAGCATGCATTCAATTATAAGCAAATACATCATCTCTTTTGTCCGTACATCGTCGAATATTATCACTAATACTCCTCGAATACTATCATACATATAGCATCACTGATACATCTAGAACCGTAGCGCCCGACGGGTATCAGCGCGGGCGGTGGACACCCAAAGAGAAAGAACCATCACAGGATCATAGCTCCAGTGAGATCCCCGAAGAACCTGCCAGGTATGCTCGAACCTGCCCTCCAACGCAACCATGTAGCGACGGACGTGCTCATCCTCCTCGCTGACACGGTGACATACCACCTCCGCGGTGTCCGGAAGCCTCGGCACCCTCACTAGCCCACGCGACCGCCACCAAACAAGGATCGGGTCAACGACGGGCTGGCTCCTCACCAACCTACGCCCCCCGGAAGGTAGCACCTCCCAATACCAGCCGGGCGGAGCCCAGTCCCGGACAGGGCCCCTCTGACCAAGCAGGTGTCCTCCGCCGAGTCGACGACGAGGATGCAGGATATTCATCGTAAAATGAACTAAAAAAATAAACTAGTTCTATTAATTTTCTTGCTAAAAATAAACTATTTACACTTAAGCATATACAATAGCAAAATTAAACTATTAATACATAAGCATATACAATAGCAAAATTAAGCAATAATCTAAGAAACACTATTAACACTTAAGCATATACACTATACAATAGCAAAATTAAATGATAAAAAAAATATTTCTTCTTCTTGTAACCCTAAACTAATTTGTCCTCTTCTTCTATTTCTCCTCTTCTTCTACTTCTACTTCTCCTCTTCTTCTACTACTTCTCCTCTTCTCTTCTTCTACTTCTCCTCTCCTCTTCTTCTAATTTTTTCTCTTCTTCTACTTCTCCTCTTCTTCTATTTTTCCTCTTCTTCTCCTCTCCTCCTCTTCTTATTCTCCTTTTTCTTCTTTTCTTCTCCTCCTCTTCTTATTTTCCTTTTTCCTAATCTTATTTTATTATTTTTGTTCATATTTCTTCTTCTTGTAACCCTAACCTAATTCTAAATATTACTAACCCTAATAATCTAGCACAAACCTAATAACAATAGGAATTAAATGACAAAAAAAATCTTTTTCTTTTTCTTCTTTTCTTCCCTTTTTCTTCTTTTCTTCTCCTTTTTCTTCTTTTCTTCCTTTCTTCTCCTTTTTCTTCCTTTCTTCTCCTTTTTTTTCCTTTCTTCCCTTTTTCTTCTTTTCTTCTCCTTTTTCTTCTTTTCTTCTCCTTCCCTTTTTCTTCCTTTCTTCTCCTTTTTCTTCCTTTCTTCTCCTTTTTCTTCTTTTCTTCTATTTTTCTTCTTTTCTTCTCCTTTTTCTTCTTTTCTTCTCCTTTTTCTTCTTTTCTTCTACTGGCCGGAGTGTTGGGGAGGAGGGGGCGGGGGGCTTACCGGCCGGAGGTGTCGACGGCGCGCGGCGAGGAGGGCGGCGTGCGGCGAGGAGGACGACGGCGACGGCGAGGAGGACGGCAGGCGACGGCGAGGAGGACGGCGGGCAGCCTGACGGCGTCGTCGAGGTCGTCGATGTGTTGCGCCGGGCAGGAGAACGAGGAAGAAGGAGAGAAGGAAATGCGATTTGGGTTGAAAATTTTTTAACTCCCGCTTATATAGGTGGATCTTTAGTCCCGGTTCGGGGCTCGATCCGGGACTAAAGACCCCCTTTAGTCCCGGGTGGAGCCACGACCATGGACTAAAGGCCTCTTTTCGGGCAAACCAGAAGGCGGGAAGCAGGGGCCTTTAGTCCCGGTTGAAGCCACGCACCCGGACTAAAGCCCCTCCTCGGCAGGCGGCAGGCGAGGGGCTTTAGTCCCGGGTCGTGGCTCCACCCGGGACTAAAGCCCCTCCTCGCCTGCACGATTATTTTGACTATCCAAACTATTAACTATTTTGTTATTTTCAATTAAAAACTATGTTTATTAAAATTCTTTTTGCATATTTGAGAATTTGACAAAACTATGATAGTGAAAAGTGTTTGTAATTGAATAAATAATGCAAAACTATTTTCTATTTTCAAAAGTAATTATTTTGACTATCCAAGCTATTAACTTATTTTTTTTGAGCTAGTTGACCCTGAAATTGAAAAGCACTACAAATGAACTCTGAAAATATTGAAAGTTGGCATGCTATCATCATTTCACCCACATAGCATGCGTTAAAAAGTTGAGAGGGCTACGACGAAAACTGGATGCACTTCGTGTACAAATCGGACAATCTCTCTCGAAGTATTAGGGTTTCGAACGAGAACTCATCTCTTACAAAGGGATTTCGTTTTTTGAACTTATTTGAACTCCATACTTTTTGTGTGTTCAAAATGCACCATTCAAAGGCACATCACAAAATTTTAACAATTTCTGACTTCATTTGGTATTCTTCGTGCATTTACTTTTTTTTTTAAGCTAGTTGACCCTGAAATTGAAAAGCACTACAAATGAACTCTGAAAATGTTGAAAGTTGGCATGCTATCATCATTTCACCCACATAGCATGTGTTAAAAAGTTGAGAGGGCTACGACAAAAACTGGATGCACTTCGTGTACAAAACGGACAATCTCTCTCGAAGTATTAGGGTTTCGAACGAGAACTCATCTCTTACAAAGGGATTTCATTTTTTAAACTTATTTGAACTCCATACTTTTCGTGTGTTCAAAATGCACCATTCAAAGGCACATCACAAAATTTCAACAATTTCTGACTTCATTTGGTATTCTTCGTGCATTTACTTATTTATTTATTTTTTGAGCTAGTTGACCCTGAAATTGAAAAGCACTACAAATGAACACTGAAAATGTTGAAAGTTGGCATGCTATCATCATTTCACCCACATAGCATGTGTTAAAAAGTTGAGAGGGCTACGACAAAAACTGGATGCACTTCGTGTACAAAACGGACAATCTCTCTCGAAGTATCACGGTTTCGAACGAGAACTCATCTCTTACAAAGGGATTTCATTTTTTTGAACTTATTTGAACTCCATACTTTTTGTGTGTTCAAAATGTACCATTCAAAGGCACATCACAAAATTTCAATAATTTCTGACTTCATTTGGTATTCTTCATATATTTACTTATTTTTTTTGAGCTAGTTGACCCTGAAATTGAAAAGCACTACAAATGAACACTGAAAATGTTGAAAGTTGGCATGCTATCATCATTTCACCCACATAGCATGTGTTAAAAAGTTGAGAGGGCTACGACAAAAACTGGATGCACTTCGTGTACAAAACGGACAATCTCTCTCGAAGTATCAAGGTTTCGAACGAGAACTCATCTCTTACAAAGGTTTATTAAAATTCCTTTTGCGTATTTGAGAATTTGACAAAACTATGAAAATGAAAAGTGTTTGAAATTTAGTACATTCCATACATGCATAACATAAAAGGTTTAATACATTATTACATTATTGCACCAATATTCCTATCTATTATTTCTGTTTTCTTCTGGGTCGTAGCCATGGAGAATCTTCATCATTCAGTAGGATGCTTGGGTCAGTTTTCACTTTGAAGGGCGGAATTTCATGAAACTTATTATAACCTTCTGACATGTCTGTCTTGTCATCTACTCCCACGATGTTTCTTTTCCCTGAAAGAACTATGTGGCGTTTTGGCTCATCGGACGATATCTTCTTTTGCTGATTTCTTTTTCTCGTTTTTGTAGACATGTCCTTCACATAGAAAACCTGAGCGACATCATTGGCTAGGACAAATGGTTCGTCCATGTACGCAAGATTGTTAAGATCCACTGTTGTCATGTCGTACTTTTGGTCTACAACTACCCAGCCTCCTGTCAACTTCACCGATTTGCACCGAAACAAAGGGATCTTAAAAGTAGGTCCATAGTCAAGTTCCATATCTCCTATATGTACCCGTAATATGTTTCCAAACAGTGCCCATTCTCGTCTGTTGCATCAAAGCGGACACCACTATTTTGGTTGGTGCTCTTTTTATCTTGGGCAACCGTGTAAAATGTATTCCCATTTATCTCATACCCTTGAAAAGTACATATAGTCGAAGATGGTGGCCTGGCCAAACAGTACAGCTGATCTCCAACGGTGTCGTCATTGATGAGATGTGTCTGCAACCAACTGCCGAAAGTATTCTCGTGTTCCCCTTTAATCCAAGAGTCAGCCTTCCCCGGGTTTTCGGAGCGTAGAATATTCTTGTGTCTCACGATATACGGAGCGACCACGGTGGAATTGTGTAGAACTGTGTAGTGTGCTTGAGAGAAAGAATGTCCGTCCATACATACTTTTGCTTTCCTTCCTAGTGTGCCTTTTCCTGTCAGCCTACCCTCATACCGAGATTCAGGAACACCAATCGGCTTAAGGTCGGGAAGAAAGTCCACACAAAACTCAATGACCTCCTCTGTTCCATAGCCCTTGGAGATGCTTCCTTCTGGCTTTCTTCCCCCGGTGTTCTGCCTTGCCATTGAAATGCTTGCCTTTTTTCTTTAAGGGATGCTTGGGCGGAAGAAAACGACGATTGTACGGGTACACATTCTTCCTACATTTGTCCAGATATATACTTTCTGTCTGATCCAAACAGTGCGTGCATGCATTGTATCCCTTGTTTGACTGTCCTGAAATGTTACTAAGAGCAGGCCAATCATTGATGGTTACGAAAAGCAACGCTCGAAGGTCAAATTCCTCTTGTTTGTGCTCGTCCCACACACGTACACCTGGTTCGGCCCACAGCTGTAAAAGTTCATCACTTAATGGCCTTAGGTACACATCAATATCGTTGCCGGGTTGCTTTGGACCTTGGATAAGCACTGGCATCATAATGAACTTCCGCTTCATGCACAACCAAGGAGGAAGGTTGTAAATAAATAGAGTAATGGGCCAGGTGCTGTGACTGCAACTCTGCTCCCCAAAAGGATTGATGCCATCTGTACTCAGACCTAACCATAAGTTCATTGCGTCAGCTGCAAATCTCAGGAACTCTCTCTCGATTTTTCTCCACTGCCGACCATCAGCGGTGTGCCTCAACTTATCGTCTTTCATACGATCTTCCATGTGCCATCGCAACAACTTCGCATGATCTTTATTTCTGAAGAGACGTTTCAACCGTGGTATTATAGGAGCATACCACATCACCTTGGCAGGAACCCTCTTCCTGGGTGGCTCGCCCTCAATATCACCAGGGTCATCTTTTCTGATCTTATACCGCAATGCAGTGCATACCGGACATTTGTCCATATTCTCGTACTTCTCACCGCGGTAGACGATGCAGTCATTAGGGCATGCATGTATCTTCTGCACGTCTAATCCTAGAGGGCAGACAAGCTTCTTTGCTTCGTACGTGCTGGCGGGCAATTCGTTCTTTCTTGGAAGCATTTTCTTCATCAGTACCAGCAACTTTTCAAATGACGAGTCGGTCACACCGGTCTCTGTCTTCCACTTCAGCAATTCCAGTGTGCTACCCAGCTTCTTCTGGCCATCTTCACAAGTTGAGTACAACAATTTGTTGTGTTCCTGTAACATCTGCTCGAACTGCAACCTCTCCTTTTCTGTGTTGCAACCTCGTCGTGCATCAGAAATGACCCGACCAAGATCATCAGCGGGCTCATCTGGTTCCCGTTCTTCATCCTGATCTCCTTCTTCATTGTCTTCCATTGCGGTACCAGCATACTCAGGGAACATAGATCGGTAGTTGTCATCATCGTTCTCTTCTTCTTCATCGTCATCTTCCATCATAACCCCTCTTTCTCCGTGCTTGGTCCAAACATTATAGCCCAACATAAAACCGAACCGAAGCAGGTGGCTCTGAATGACTCTTGAGGAAGTGTAATCCTTCTCATTCCGACATTCAACACATGGACAAAATATAAAGCCACCACCATGCTTGTTCGCATCGGCTGCATCTCGAAAAGAATGCACGCCTTCTCTGTAAGCGGCTGTGCGTCGATCACCGTACATCCATGGATGGCTCATCTGTGTTATACGACAATATATCAAATACAATCATGATCCTAAAAATTAGTACCGCACGGTCTAAACGAGGAAATATAGTTGCTAACCTTTTAGAATAAGTAGAAATAAAGAGGAAGAGGTTTAAGCGTGTCTCAGGCATCTCATATCGTAGTTGTGTTCGGTGAACTGAAGCGGCATCGCTCTAACACACATTTCAACAAACACCTCTAGTGCATCAAAAAAAGTGGAGAGCTAGCACACACCCACAATCCTCCATCCAAGAAAAATGCAAGGAAGAGGGGAGAGGGGGGGCTGTGCTATATATAGGCAGAGGACTTTAGTCCCGGTTTGAGACACAAACCGGGACTAAAGGTGGCGAACATGCGGGCTGCCCACCGCGTAGCCCTTTAGTCCCGGTTTGGGACACGAACCGGGACTAAAGGCTCCTTACGGGCCGGGACTAAAGCCTCGAGGGAGGCATTGAGAATTGGGGCGACGTGGCCGGGCCTTTAGTCCCGGCCCAGAGGCAGGCCGGGACTAAAGGGTCCCGGTGAAAGGCCCGTTTTCCACTAGTGGATTTTGTCCGTTTGGGACGACAATGGATTCGCCCATGTCCGCTTCTGTTCGTTGGGTCATGCATGCGCCCACCGTGCGACCGCACCCCAAATCATGTCCGTGTTGGACGTGATTAAAAAAATAGAAAAACTTAAATAAAAAGTAAATAAACGCAGTTAAAACAACGTAAAACATAACATTAAGGTCACGGCCACAAAATGGCCCATTTAACATTAAAAAAGCCCGTCGATGCCGTGCTCGTCGCCGTCTTCATTGGCCGCCGGTGTCGTCGTTGTCGCCGTCGCTGACGAGGTCGACGTAGGCCGGCGGCATCCAGGGGTGGGCCGGCGGTCCGTGGTGCGCGGGGGCGGGCTGGAAGCTGGCAGGTGCCTGCAACACCTCCTCCCATGGCCATGTCTCCCGCTCCCGTGACCGCGGCGGCGTGGGGCACCAGTTCACGCCCCCACCGCGTGCGCCATCTCCGTCGCCGTGCACGACCAACTCCACTGCTGGCCCACTAGATCCGAAGGGAACGTGACCACCAGGGAGTCCTCCATTACCTCCTCCTCCTCCATCAACTCGGGGATGGCGACGTCGCCGACCGCATAGAGGGCCATCGCGTCCTCTAGGCCCGGCCATTGGCGCTCATCATGCGTCATCATGGAGTCCTCCATGACACGCTGCATGAGCCGGGCCTCCTCCTGCGCTGTCATGCGAGGAGGTGGAGGTGGTGACAGAGACGGGGAAGGCGACGTCATGGGCGTGAGGCCGCGCACCCATGTACGCCCGTGCACCTCCCGTGCCCGCCGCGGCCCCGACACCGTGTCGGCGAAGTACGAGGCGCGCCGCACGACGTGCTCGTCCCTGAGCCACGTGTATCGAAGGTGGAGTTGGCGGCGTACCTGTCGTCGTAGTATAGGTCGTTGGGGAGGAGGCCGCGGCGGCGCTCGATCTCGTCACGGCACGCACGGCCGCTCGTCGGCACAGGCGGGATCGGGACCCGGTCGGCGGAGAGGTGCCATTTGTTGGGGAGGTGGACGTCGCTCCACGGGACCGGCGTCCTTGTTTCCTATTAGCGCCGGCATACCTCAGCGCTGAGGTACTGCCAGTCGCGTTGGCCGGCAGGCCTAGGGCTGATGGTGAAGGGAGAAGGCGCGGAGGCCCGGCGTAGTGGCGATGCGGCCTCCTCCTTCACGGAGCTGCGGCGGTGTCCCGACGAGGATCCAACCTCGCGGTCGTGCTTCCCCTTGCGGCCGTAGTTCCAGAGCCCCATGGCTGCGAGGTGGCCGGCCGACGAGTTCGAGGAGGCTAGGGTTTGGGTGTCAGGTTTCGAGGAGGCCGCGGGGTGGCGATGGGAAGTGTGGACGACGACCGTTCCACGACTTCCCCATTTAAGAAGGACCCCGACTATTCTCTGGGCGGATGATAGGCGGGCCCGGCCGCTCGTGCGCATTGATGTGGGCGGGTGGGAGGTAGGTGGCCGCCTGCCACGCGGCCTCGACACGGACGAGCGCATGTCCGTTTGCTGTCCGTCGCGACCCAAACCCCGCGCAAGTTTGCACTCGAAATGGGTCACCCTGGACACAAAACGGACAAGATGGGTCACACGGCCGTCTCGCGATGGGCCGATCGGTTTGTCCCTTTAACCCTAAACGGACGGGGCAGGACAGGATGGGGTCGTGCCGTGGAGTTGGCCTAACAGAACCTACCCCCTCTTGGCCTAAGAGCATCCCAACACGCATCCAAAATTTGCCCCGCGCTAAAAAATTGTGTTTTTACGCACGTGCGCTCGCGTTGGTCGATTCACTAGAGACGTTAAAGTCGCGCGCTGGATAATCGTTTGCGCGCGCGGAGCGAACATCATCCCACGCTGGGTATTTCGGGCGCCCGCTCCCCCGCGCGCAACGCTGGACTCTCTCCCGCATACGCCCTCTCTCCCGCCCCACATGCGTCCACGTCACCGCCGAAGAAATCGCCCGATGGAGTGGTCCGGCGACATCCTCCTCACGCCTCCCTACACCCGCGACCCCGCCGTTGCCAGCGCCACATCAAATCCTAGCGTGGGGCTAAGCATCGCCGTTGCCGTCGCCGCCGCCGCTCCTCCAGGCGGCGGCCTCGTGCGGAGCTTGGTCATAGCGCCACTGCTGACCGCGGTGGGTGTCGTCGCGTCGCCGTTGCCCGTCGTCAAGCCCCCCCCCCCCTCAAGCGATCGAATGTGGCGGCCGCGACGCCGAAGACGACCCGAAAGAAGGGGGCAACGGACAACGCTGGCGCTAGTAAGCGTCCGACAAGAAGCTTGCAAGGCGTCCGACCACGACTCCGCTGACTGAACAAGCGCCAAAGAGCTCGCAATTTGCTGCGCCGGCGTCCGCCGCAGACAAGGTGCTCGATGAAGTGCCCACAAGGTATGCTTTCGCCCTTTTTTTGTTGGAGTTTTTTTACATAAAAACGGGCAGTTTAGTTTTATTCTTCATGCTTTGTAGTTTCGATAATGAGACATATATGTCAACTATTGGTGTCGGCTCAAACAATTGGTCTCAAACCAATGAAGTGCATGAAGATGATGAGATGGACGAGGATGGTGAGGGTATCTTCGAGGCATCGAAAGGAACAGCGGGCAACTACACCATCAACAAAGATATGTGAGGCATGGGTGGCTTCGGAGCAACATTGGAGGCGTGGGACCATCTACGGGAGGCATTGTTGGCTTTGGAGCTACCATGAAAGGCATGACTTTTGGTTCTCTTATGGAAGGCATGGGAGCTCCTTCAGGTGACATGATGCACACATGGCTTCCGGAGGGCCGGGCATAGTTTCACGTGATGTTGTTGGAGATGGTCTCATGGATGGATGCATGGCTAACGACGATGACCACGAATCATCTTCGTCCTCGGGCATATGCGAGGGAACATCATATCACACAAATTTGTTTTATAACATGTGCGATGAATCCCCTATCGTCCACCTTGGCAAGACGATGATTTAAAATTGTGTCACATAAAGGGGATAAAAAACGGTTGATTTATAGTGCAAATTGCAAATTTTCACTTCTGGCGTGTCCACTGTAAAATCTATGTGTGTGGACTTGATTGACATTGTACCAGTCTCAAAGTCGCTTCATATTTAGAAAATTAAGATGCTTTTAAAAATAAAGTTATATGGGATTCATCTTGACGAAAAGTAGATGTGAAGGTAAGATACAGTGTTGTTTTTGTGCCCGGGATGAAACAATTCAACACCTTTTTCGCAAATAGATTTTTGTGCCGTACAATGGATGTGTTCTTTAATGTCAGTCCTCACAATAACATCTCCATATTATTTGATTGTACATGGCTAAATGAAGTAGAGCCCAATACATCACAATAAATTAATTCGAATGGGAGTCTGCGCATTACTTTATTTCATTTCGAATTGTCAAAACGATGTTGTCAACCGAACAAATGTCACAAATCTTTTGCAGGTTATCTTCCAAGCACTTGGATGGATTTGTACGTGATCATTATACTCAGTCGTGCGAAGCATAGGGGCAATCGTTGAAAAATGATAGCTTAGGCTATGTACAACCGAGTTGGATGATGGTTTAATAATATGAAAGGTATTCAGTCATCTTGTCCTATTTTTGCCAGTTGTAACATTTTACTTTTTTGGTTTCAGATAGCTCAAGAACCTGAGATGAACTTGTACTTTGTTTGATACCTTATTTAATACTCCATCCGTTTTTAAATAATTGTATTTAGATACAGAGGAAGTAATATGGTTGTATGCATCTTTTGATGCAGACGCCAGGGATAATCGTTCTTTAAAAAAAACTCGTCGTACTTGAGAGAGTGGTAAGGAATTTTTGTCCAAAAGGACCCCCTGTCGAGTGGGATTGTCAAAAGAGACCACCTGCGAGTGCGAACGACAAAAAAGACCCCCACCCCGGGTGGCGGCAGGCGCGCCAGGCGGCACGTGGCACCTGCCGCCACCGCACGAGGCGGCCGTGGGGCCTGCCGCCACCGCCCCTGGCGGCCGGGGCCTGCCGCCACCGGCTGAGGCGGCCAGCGCGGGATCCCGTTCCCGCCCACTCCTGTCCATAACGGACAAGGCCGGGTGGGCCCTGCCGCCTCGGGAGCAGGCGGCCAGGTGCACTTTTTCCGCGCGGCCGGCACTATTGCTGATTGCGCTGATTCCCAGGCTCCTTTCCCGCTCGAATTTTTCCCGCGCGGCCGGCCGGAACAGTTGGAATTTTTCCCGCTCTCCACCGACGAAACAGTGCGAAACTTCTTCTTTATAAGCGAACCGCGTCGCTGCCTCCTCTCTCACTCGCTTCTCCTGCCGTTGCCTCCCGTGTCACTCCTCTTTCTCACTCTCTTCTCTTTCTCACTCTCTTCTCTTTCTCACAAGAGCTACTCCGTATGAATGTTTATGTGGCGATTTAGGACCCTGGAGGCTTTCGTGGTCTTCGTGAGTACGGTTGTGAGAAAGAGAAGAGAGTGAGAAAGAGGAGTGACACGGGAGGCAACGGCAGGAGAAGAGAGTGAGAGAGGAGGCAGCGACGCGGTTCGCTTATAAAGAAGAAGTTTCGCACTGTTTCGTCGGTGGAGAGCGGGAAAAATTCCCACTGTTTCGTCGGTGCGAGCGGGAAATAAGCCTGGGAATCTGGCCGCGCGGAAATCAGCGCAATCAGCAACAGTGCCGGCCGCGCGGAAAAAGTGCACCTGGCCGCCTGCTCCCGAGGCGGCAGGGCCCACCCGGCCTTGTCCGTTACGGACAGGAGTGGGGGGGAACGGGATCCCGCGCTGGCCGCCTCAGCCGGTGGCGGCAGGCCCCGGCCGCCAGGGGCGGTGGCGGCAGGCCCCACGGCCGCCTCGTGCGGTGGCGGCAGGTGCCACGTGCCGCCTGGCGCGCCTGCCGCCACCCGGGGTGGGGGTCTTTTTTATCGTTCGCACTCGTAGGTGGTCTCTTTTGACAATCCCACTCGACAGGGGGTCCTTTTGGACAAAAATTCAGTGGTAAGTAGCAGGATTAGGAAGAGCCGGAGAGTGAGATAAGGGTGGAAGTAAGAATTATATATCAGCTTCCCGTATGAAGCGTGACACGTACTACTCCGTTTTATTTTGATTGTTTTTTTTAATTTCTCTTTTCAGTTGGAAGTGAATAACACTACTCCTTGTCGTAGTACTACTCCCTCCGTCCGGGTGTATAGGGCATGCGTGTAGTTCTAGATCGTTAATTTAACTACTTAAATATGTATTATATATACTAAATAATATATTATTAGATTCATGCGGGGATGTAGTTTTTGAATATATAATTTTTAACGTATATAATATATATTTAGCTAGCTAAATTGATAACCTAGAACTACGCGCATGTACTATACACTTGGACGAAGGTAGTACGTGAAACGGGTGAAGACCGAGCGGCGCACACAGTCTAGACTTGTAATTCTTCTTTAATGATCGAGGAAGGCTCACAGAGAGTCCAAACGTGTGGAAGCGCACAAGTCGCGTAATTACTGCGGCTGCTGGTATTCTCTATCGATTAACCAAACGTCCATCCATGCAGCGCACCCGTGCTCCTTCCTTCTACATCCACCTTCACCATGGAAGATGCCTGCACAAACGTCACCCACGCCGCGCGCCTGGTGCAGCTGCTCAAGATCCAAGGCTTCAGCGCCACGAAGTGCATGACCACCTGTCGTTACGGTCACAACTACATCCCATCCAGATGGACCGTCGATGGGTACGAGTGGGAAGTCCGTATCTATCCTGGGATGGCGCGAAGCTCGGACAATCGCAATCTGTTGGTGGCACTAACGATTTCATGTTGCAGCAAACCCCGCGGATCAGGTGTGGAAGCGAGCCTAGCCTGTCGGCTGATAGATCCCAGCGGGAAGCTTGAACCTTCTCAAGGGGGTAGTGCGTCAGGAACCTTCTATAACCAGGAAGAATGCAGGGATCTCGTGTTCCTCGGGCGTAGAGATGATTTGGCAGGTTATCTCAAGGATGATACTTTGACCATACAGTGCGCCATCGCAGTACTCAAGCCCTTACCGTTACCGAGGATCCCAGCTGAAGAGGTTCCGGTGCCATCCTCCAACCTGCACCAGCACCTCGGCGAGATCCTGCAGAGCAAGATGGGATCGGATGTGACGTTTCTCGTATGCAACGAGTCATTTCGTGCCCACAAGAGCGTACTCGCCGCCAGGTCTCCTGTTTTCAAGGCCCAGTTCTTTGGAGAAATGAAAGAGAAGAGCTCGCGGCGTGTGGAGATCATGGACATGGAGCCGGATGCATTCAGAGCCATGCTCCATTTCATCTACACCGACACGGTCCCTGAACTGGAAAAGCAAGAGGAGGCGTCGACGGTGATGGCTCAGCATCTGCTCGCAGCCGCTGACAGGTATGGAGTGGACAGGCTCAAGCTGATATGTGAGGCTAAGCTCTCTCGTGGCATCACCGTGGACACGGCAGCGACAACTCTGGCATTAGCCAAGCAACACAATTGTTCACAGCTCAAGGTCAAGTGTGGCAAGTTCATCGTCAGAACTCCTGAAATACTTGACGCTGTCCTGACGACGGAGGGGTATAAGCACCTGGAGGCAAGCTGCCCTTTGGTGCTAACTGAGCTTCTCAAGTCTGTCCATGGGAGGAATGCGGAATCGTAGCCATAGAGCCAGAGTACCAACATACTATTTGGTTGGCCCAATGTCTATCTGTATGTGTTATGAATTTCTCATCTCTAAGACAGTTGCAATGTGCTTTGTTTCGTTAATAAAATCAGCATTGGAATTAATCTTGTTATTAGTGCTAGATTTATAGTATTATTTAGTCATGCATTAGTTGAGTCATGCATGCATGTAGTCTTGTTCATTCACGGAAAAAGTCCATTTTGAACCCTAAACTCGTAGAGGTTCGATGAAATGAACCCCAAACTCAAAATCCCTGTCGATTGCACCCTAAACTATGCAATCCCGTTCTAAATCGAACTCTCGGACTGTTTGTCACCGGGATTGCAAAGGATGGCCGGGATTGTTTTATTCCAGAGGTGAGGGTGAGATATGTGAGGCGTCGGAGGAGCAGATACCGGTGTGTGTTTTTCCGTCGTGCGTCCATGCATGCAGGGCTCGATGACGGCACTGAGATACACCACCCGCGCGACCAAGATCGTCGTCGTCGTGGAGGCCGGGAACGACGGCAACTACTTTGAGATGGCGTGCCCGCACCTCTCTAGCTCCGGCCGTTCTGAGCGCCGGGAGCACGAGCAAGAGCGGGAGCGCGAGCACGGGCACGGCAGGAGAAGCGAGGAGCGTGACCGCGGCAGGAGGAGCGAGGAGCGCGAGCAGGAGCAGGGAGGACAGGAGGAGGAGCAGGGCCACGGCGGCGAGCAGGAGAAATCGAGGGGCTACAGGCAGGTGAGGGCCGAGATCAAGGTGGGCTCGGTGATCGTGCTCCCGGCTGGTCACCCGGCGACGTTCGTGGCCGGGAACGAGGGGAACCTCGCCCTGCTGTCCTTCGGCGTGGGCGCCAACAACGACGAGGAGGTGTTCGTGACCGGCGGGAACAGCGCGCTGAAGCAGCTGGACGAGGCGGCCAAGGCGCTGGCATTCCCCCAGCAGCTGAGGGAGCTGGCGGACAAGCTAGGTCATCCGCGTGCAGACGGAGGCCGTGTTCCACGACGGCCCGCAGCAGCAGCGCCGCGTCGTCTTCGACATGTGAGCAGCGACGATCTCAACTCGAGTGTGCGCATGCATGCAATTCGTGGAGCTGCTTGCATGCATGAGTGATGAGTATAAATGTGGGGCGGGAATAAAAAGCTAGTAGTACGTACGCGCGGCACGGTGCTGCCTGCCTACAGGAGTACGTGCGTGTAGCAAGGAGAGGTTGTATGTCTCATGTATGTGCATGCTTGTGTTTGTGCGCGGTTGTGTACGTACGCGTGCATGTACGTGAGTTTTCTATGTATGTAAGTGTACGTGAGTTTTCCGGTAATTTCTATGTATGTAAGTGTACGTGAGTTTTCCGGTAATAATAACGTGATCTGGCCCGTCGGCTGGTAGGAACTTGGAAGGCCTCCGTCAAGCTGCAGCTCGCCGGGCAGGTGCGCCGCCTGGGACGCCCAACCCGATATGAAATGAGGAGTTCATGTTTGTGTCTGCGTTGCAGGTGTAGAGGAGCACGGCCCAACAAATTTTAAATGAAAAAAAACTAAAGCGGATCGACTTATAAGATGAATCCCGTTGAAATTTGCTAGGGTTTGATTTAGACCGGGATTACATAGTTCAGGGTACGATCGATCGGGATTTTGACTTGGGGGTTCATTCCGCCCGACCATTACAAATTCAAGGTTTAAAATAGACTTTTTCCTTCATTCACTAAGCTGCGGCAGTGTATTCACAGAAGTTAGCAGTGAGTCAGCTTAGTTAGTTGATTTAGTCACGCATGGAGTTTGTTAGCTAGCTAGCCATGTACGTGTGCATGCTGGTAATTGAGTGGACGATGCATGGGAAGCACCGGACGCTAGTGCATGGTTTAGCTGGTTAGGTGTGCATGTGTGCGTGGTGGCCGAGTCTTGTGCCTCGTGGATTGCTATATTGTACTGTCTATTTAAGTCAAGAAAAGGTATGAGTGGAGGCTGTGAGAGCTGATGAAAAGGTATGTAGCATATGTGTGTCTCACCGGGAGTAAAAGCAAAGCTAGTTTCTCCATGGTCAGCTGCTCGTATGTGTGAGTTTCTTGTCAGGTATGTATGTTCATGAGAGAAGAAGAGAGAAGTTCTTGATAGGTAGAAGAAGAAGAGACGCTGCAAGGAGGCGGCGCAAACAATCAGAGAATTAATTAATCGTTTATATCATATGAGCAACTTAATTCGTTGTTGTTCCTGCCCTCAGATTTTATGTTATTTAGTACTTAATGGTCCAAGATTAGACGCTTCTCCTTTTATTAACGTCAATATCTCGGCAAAAGATGAGTACATTTGTATGCTGATGTAATGTTGGAAGTAGTTTCCCGTCCTTTGTTTACTTGGTGTTAGCTTTTCTAGCCTGCCCTTGAAAAGCATCGTGCAATGTTCCCTGAGATAGTACTATTTGTGAGCATGCCTTTTCTATGCTAAAGAGCCAAATACTTCCTCTGTAAACTAATATACAAGCATTTAAATTAATATTTTAATAATCCAAATGCTTTTATATCAATTTACGAAGAAAGTAAGGGCAACGCTATGCGTCCATCGACGGATTATTTCCAATGATCCGCCACCTTTACAGCCGTTTGATTATCTCCATCCAGCCGATCCGCACGCGGGGTTTCATCCGAGCATCCAGTAATTTCTGAAACGATGCTCAAGTTTCTGAAACAATCGCTTTGTTGCAGTTTTTTTTCTTCGCGCGCGCTTCGGCTGATCACCCGTAATTCCTGAGACAACGCTCGAGTTTCTGAAACAATCGCTTTGTTGCAGTTTTTTTTTCTATGCACGGGCTTTGACTGGGCACTTGGTAATTCCTGAAACAACGCTTGAGTTTCTGAAACAATCGCTTCGTTGCAAAAAATAATTCCTTTCTTTTTCTACAACAGTGGCCGTGTTGCAGAAACAGCAAAAGAAATAACAGACTATGCAAAATAACGTGCCTGATCAAGCATGGATCAAGCGATCCAACGGCTGTGTGGGTGGCGGAGCTCTCCGCGCGATCAGCCGGTAGAGCGTTAGCTTTTTCCAGAAAGTAATGCCGAATAAGTTTAGCTAATCGTCGTTATATTGAACTAGTACATATAGGTTTTGATCCCTAACTGAAAAAGGAGTCCCTGTGTCGCTCATGCCCAGTGCGACTCGGGGGCTTCTTCTAGCCCTAGTTTCACCACCCGATCCCCTTCCTGCCCGGTGCCGCCATCGGAGGACGTCACCAGGCCAAGCTCGTGCGGCCGACAGCGGTGGCGGGGTGGCTCCTCACGGCTTCCCCTCGGTCTGGGCAGTTGATCCTGGCAGGAACTGGCGGCGGCCCGGCCGTGCGCGGCCTTTGGCATCCGGCGGCGCGGCAGGGGGGGGGGGGGGGGGGGGGGGGTTATAGGTGGTGGCTGGGGTTTGGCTGTACGCAGCCTTGTGTTGGCCTGTTGGTGGCCATCCATGGCGGTGTCCTGCATCTTGGAAGATGCACTCTCCCGTACCTCAGGGCGGGCGTATCCATGGTGCAAGTGTGGCGCCACGGGGTGGCCGCATCCATGGTGCTGTTGTGTCGACCAGTAGAGCCCCGATGGATGGGCGTGCTCGTGGCTGAAGGGTCCCCGTGCTTCGGGCGTCTTCTTCTTCAGGCGACGCAAAGCGGACAGCCGACGGTGCAGATCTCCATGGATCTTGCCATGCGGAGAAGGGGAGAAGGCCTGGTGCGGTGTTGCTGTCCGGGGTATCCCGTGGGGCGATGGGTCGACACGGCTGGTGCGGTTTGGCAACGGTGTGGTCCGGGTCACCGACTCTTCGGCGGGCGGCACTGACCGTGGACGGTGTGCGACGACACGTAGATGGTGTTCTGCAGGTTGCTAGCCCTCGTGGATCTAGCCACTGGTGAGTTCCAGAATGCTCCACCGGAGATTTTTATTGGATGCTTGACACCTATAGATTGCCGGATTGGATGGGATTCGGTCGTGTGCGTCCGTATTATATCCCTAATAGCTTTTGGTGGACGTGACGCGAAGCTTTGGTATTTGTCGACATTATGGAACACGTCGGTATTTTAATTTTCATGATGAAGACATGACGGATATGTTCATGGCGGCTGTGGTCTGAGGCCTTGTAATGGAGGATGGAGTCTTCATGGCGATGTGGGCTTTGCTTGGTAATTCATGACTTGTAGCAATGGTATCGGCAGGGGGGCAACACACGCAAAATACAGAATGTTAGCTTTCAAGGTGAAAACCCAAGCTTAATTGGTTGTGCTTGGCAGTGATCTTGTTGAAGACATTGTTTTGAGAGCGTGGATTTTCTTCAGGGTGAAAACCTAAGATCTAGGATCAGGCGATGGCAATGCTTGTGCACTGTTTCCTTCTTGGAGACGTCGTTTTTGGAGAGCACGAACTTCGGATGTTGTCTAGGGTGGTTCATGCTGCAGCTAGAAAGAATTACTCACTATAACGGGATTTTATTTTCATTTTCATTTTTTTAATTAATCACTATAACGGGATTTTTTTTCTTCTTTTGGCTGTGTGCATCCGTAATAAAGAGATGTGTGGCTAGGAAAGGATAAACTGTGTAAACGTTGTGCACAAGGACGTATGGTGATCGATGTGGCTGCATATGGACGTTTGAATGTGTGTCATTTCATCAATCCGTGGCTCCAAGAACTCCACCAATGAAAATGCATCTCATTACATGCTTCTTTGCCAGTTTTAGAAAAATTAAAAATAGCTGAATAAGTTTTAAAATAAATCCTTTTTCACGGAGTCCTTTGATGTGTAATAGTTGCCACCAAAAATTGCTAACTTGCAACGCCACATTTTTAAAATTTCATTTGCATTTTCGAAGTTGTGTCTTGACTTTCATATTTGAAACCACTTTACTTCTCTCGAATAAGCCCTAAACATGAACTGAAAGCACTATGGTTTTAAAACATAATTTTGCCAACTTCTTCAAATTTGACAAACTTGCAGTTCAAATTTGAATTGCTTTCGAAAAATCCACATAAAGTCATTTAAATGTGTGGACGTAGCTAGAAATCTAGAAACTCAATGAAACTTGGGAATTGTGCATAAAATAAGGTCTATTCACTGTAAAAATTGGAGTGCTGCCACTTTGCAACCTGTTTTTTGTGCATGCATCGCAAAAGTATCCATTTTTGACATTTAGAAAATGAAAACTGAATTTTTTATATCAGAAGTTGGAAACTCTGTTTTTGCAGCATTGTTCATAATGGAATTATGCACCTCTATGTCTAATTTGGGCACATTACAATAAATTATGCAATGAATATGGCCATCACCGTTGGTCATTTAACTTGATATCCATGAATATGTTCATACACGATAGCCTGTTTTGTGATGGATTTTTTTCAAACTTTTCATATCAAGGCTTTGGTATTTTTCATTGCAACAAGTACAGATAAAAAAACACCATGCGGAAGGATTGCATTTTCTGAACTTGTATTCAGTTTCTTTAAGAAAATTGAGACAAGGTCAAAATGGCCGACATGGTTATTCATGGAAAGGGTTTGAATATCTCAAAAATCAAACTGGTTCTTCCATAAAATGACTAGTTGTGTACCTAATTGTTTTGCTGATTTTTAGGACAGTGTTATCATACACTTGCACTTCAAATTTGAATTACTTTCCGAAAATCAACATAAAGTCATTTAAATGTGCCAAAGTAACTAGAAATCTAAAAAAATCCATAAAACTTGGGAATTGTGCATAAAATATGGTCTACCTACTGTGAAAATTAGAGTGGTACCATTTTGCACCGTGTTTTTTGTACTTGCTTCAGAAAAAATACAGTCTTTGACACATAAAAAATGGAAAATGATTTTTTTGCACAAAAGCTTGGAAAATCTATTTGACATCATTGTTTGTAATAGCAAGATGCACCTATATGTCTAATTTAAATATATTACAGTAAACTATGCAATAAATATGACCATCACCTTGATAGGGTCGTGTAAGCCGAGTGCTTACAAAGGGCAGACGACTTAGTGTCTTGTAAGCCGAGTGCTTATAGAGGGCACACGGCTTACATGCCATGTAAGCTTAGACCTGTGATGAGGCACACGGCTTACATGCCATGTAAGCTTAGACCTGTGATGAGGCACACGGCTAATAGGCTATTCCGTGAAGACGCCGTGAACAACCTCCGTCGTAGACATGTGACAAATATCTTTGCCGAATGTGCATTGTGAGCCGAGTGCTTTTTTGTAGATATTGTGTACATTATATAAGTCGAGGGCTTTTTGGGACACTCAGCTTACAGGACACTATATGTCGAGTGCATTTTGTTTGCCGGATTTTATTTTTTCCCCGCTCGGCTTACATTGAATATAAGCTGAGTATCCCATAAATAACTTACATCGTGCATGCTAATACACGGAAAAGATGAATTTTCCTGTAATGTTAGTCGAATAGCGATCTAGAGATACATGTAGGCCTTATTATAAACAACAAAGGGAAACACAATGTATGATTACCTACTCTGCACATTGCTACAATAAGCTACCTATGCAAAAAAAAATCTATCACTTCTTAATTTCATTTTCCATGTCTCATATATATATATATATATATATATATATATATATTTACAGAAATTTCCATGTGTACCATCAGTAAACAAGAAAGAAAAACAATACTCCCTCTGTTCACTTTTATAAGACGTTTAAGACAGATGAAATTGAATTGTTTTAGGTGTTGTCTTAAATGTCTAAAACGTCTTACAAAAGTGAACGGAGGGAGTATATAGCTTCTCAGATTAATACTCTTTCAGTTCCAAAGAGCTAAGACACAGTACGCACACTTTTGTAGGCTACGTATTAGTTTCTGCCGGCGAAATCGATGCTTTCCTCATACAGCACAGCACATCGGGTAGTACAGCTTCCCTTATAGACCAAGCTGAATCCATTGAGGAGGCTCTCTGTGTGGCCTGTTACCACAGGCGCGTATGCGCACAGCTTGAAACTTGGTTCTTGAGAGGGGACTATGCATGGTTGTATAATGATTTGACGACCATTGTCAGTGACAACGAGTAAACTGACCCAATCCTCGAAGCGCATGAATTTGGCCATGTTCGATGGCAGCGCAGACAGATCGATTCGACAATGTAGATCCCATGCTTTGGTATCATCCTCCTCGTGTAGCAGCCAGATGTCATACCGACGAGGCAAATCATTGTTGATCGCTTCAGTATCAGCATGGAAGATCGAGGCAGAGACGCCCACCTAATTCCGTCAAGTAGTGTTGATCTTGATAGTATTTCTCATTGTTAAGCGGCGGCAACGACAAGAGGTCCCAAACACCTCGTCGTCGATGTTGAAGGAGAAGACGTACATCTCTTCAGACAAGGAGACGTGCTTACGCTTGGCCAACCAATACACGTGCCCTTGCGTAAAGACGCTCATGTCATGCGTGTTGTTTGGCCAACCGTGCGGGTGCAGCAGCTTCTCCTGAGGAGGACAACCCTTGGCTGGCCTCCAGCGCGCCGCCGGGACGGAGTTGATCTCGTAGACCTCGCACCACGCGCACCAGGGGCGGTAGTAGACGCACACAACTTTGTGCGTCCTGGTGCGCGCGTCGTAGCCTAGCCCTACGCCGGCGACATTGGGGCCGCTCGGGGGGCGGGTCTCCGGGAGCGCAGCTATTCTGCCGGTGGATGGGTTGAGCA
Organism: Hordeum vulgare subsp. vulgare; assembly: GCF_904849725.1. Taxonomy (NCBI): domain Eukaryota; kingdom Viridiplantae; phylum Streptophyta; class Magnoliopsida; order Poales; family Poaceae; genus Hordeum; species Hordeum vulgare. The sequence continues at coordinate 597,315,160 of NC_058524.1, forward strand.
CGTAGTGCGTCCTCGCCTCTACGAGGACGACGAGGCCGTGGCATTGCTGCGTGATGAGGCGTGGGTCTAGCCTGCCCACGCGGGGCTGAACGCTGTCGGTGCTGTGACATGGTAAGGTCGCCGCCGTGAGGGTTGTTGTTCCTCCGTCAGGGTTGTCCGGCGACCATGTATGCATCTTCATGTTGGGGCTGCCCTCCGGCGACAAAACGCCCGACAGAGGTAGAAGAAGATGAACAGAAACACTTGGTTATGGCGACGAACGCCCCGGCTGCCTAACGGCCTGTATGTTGGCTTCTATTTCACTCAACTGATTACACACACCTCGGTGGACACACCACACACGTACATGGCTATATATAGCCTCACACACGCAGGCACACAGCAACCTGCCCGGCTCTTATGCACACGACCTGCTCCACTACATGCACTCACGCACTAATAGCTGACTTGATCACCCATGATCCACATGACCCGGTCCTGCCTCTCCGCACGAACGAAACTGCAGCTGTCCATGCATGCATGATGATCTGATCTCTTTTGCTGCCGCTTCTTCAGCCATGATCATACACGGCAAGACTTGGCCAGCATCGGACGCTCGGACATCCACTACAGCTAACTACGTGCATGACCCATACAATGCGTGATTTATTGCTAACACTTCAGACGTCTGTGAGGTGAGCGTGACCTCTGCAGGAAGAGGATCCTTGGACCGCCGTGGCGGTTGGCGAGGCGTAGGTGGAGGTCGGCGAAGTCACGGGAGGCAAGCGTGGCGGCCCAGCTGCTTGAGAGGCAGCGGCACCTGTGCACGAACTTGGCAGGCAACCGCGCCAAGATGTTCTCGATGACATCCTCCACGGCGGGCGTTTGTTTCCAACATGCGCGCAGACGTACGCGTACGTAAGGGCCGGATTAGACACGCGAGACGACGGGGAAGCGCACGTAGACGTACTACGAGATCGATCGGAGTACAAATAGATAGATCGATCGGAGTACAAATAGATAGTAGATCGCTTCTTTTTTTCGTCTTGTCTTGTCGTTTCGCTCCTAAAAAAGAAAGAAAAAATAGTAAAAAGAAACCAAGGAGCGCATCCACATGTGTTGGCCGTCGCTTCGGTCAAAATCAACCGCGACTGAAGGACGACCGGGCGTGACGTCATTGGGGTCCTTTTTTTTCTCTCTCTCTCTCTCCGGTGAATTGGCGTTCACGTCCGACGGCCTCTCCTCGTTGCGCTCGCCGCCGGCGTCCGTACCGTGTTCCGAGAGGCCAAAACGACGCCGGGATTCGTACGTTACGTATACGTGGCCAGCGTGCTCAACCTGCTGCCCGCCATACGGCCACCACCACCCAATTCGCCATCCTCATCCTCCCCTGGCCTGAGTACTAATGTACAGTACCAATTTTAGTTTGTGCCGGACGTCTGGGGAAGAAAAGAAAATAACTTCAGGTCGGGGTGCGGATCAAGCGGTCAAGGGGAGAGGAGAGGAAGACGAAGCTCTCTCACGTTTTCTATTTTGTTTTTTGTTTTTCCTCCCTCGCGACTGTTAGCACCGCCTCCTCGCAACCCCGCTTCTTCTTCTACCTTGAGCTGCCTCGCACAACTCTCCTGATGTTATTCTCTTCTCACTCTTGTTGTTTCTCTCAAACACATAACCAGGACACACACAGGAACAGAACACACACACACTTCACCAAGGAGAGGAAAGGCTTTGCTTCTTCTCCCGGTGAGAACACATGTGCTACATGGTTTTTCCTTTAGCCCTCACGGCCTCGCTCTTTTCTCATTGACTCATATGACTTATATACACAGGACCAGGTACCCCTGGCATGCACTCACGCACGCACTATCACTACTGCCATGCTTGTCCACTAACACCACGACTCTAACTAACCATTAACTCAAGCACGTCCATGCACAACGTGTACACCTCTTTCTCAACGGCCACAAACGACTTGGCCATCAGCTTGCATGCAGCTAATAACAAACCGATGCATGCACTAACTAACTCGCCTAATTCTCTTGGTCATCCAGCGCCGGTCGTCTCCAACTCCTCGTCTCATCTTGCCGCATCTCATAGTGTTGACGTATCACACGGCACCATCGGCATCTCGCCATGCTCACCGCATCGCACGGCCGCCCGGCATCTCGATGTCTCCACGCCCCTCTGCTGAAGCTTCGTCGTCGCAGCAACCGTCACGTCCGCCAAATAAACATACAAATTCATGAACATGACAAGATTAAACCTAACATTGACCACCCAACTGTGCTTTATCTATAAGTGCCACCTACCCTACCTTTGCGTGGATGACATGTAGCTTGCCCACATGTCACACATGTCAGGGACCCAACTACGGCACCCAAGCTGAGGCCGAGACAAATTAGGTGGCGTTTGGTTCCACGACGAGGTTGGGTTGGTTAAAGATATCCTCAACCAGGTGATTAAGGATAACCATTTTTCTTACTCCATGTTGGTTGAATATCCATGTTCCGTTGTTCGGTTGAAAGGAATAGAGGTGTTTACTCATGGCTACTCCCTCCGCCCGCTAAAAACTAGTCTTCATACATATATAATATCATTCTCATCCTTGTATGATTATTTAGTTATGACTAAACCATGTCCATGTTTTGGAGTTTGGGATTGAAAGGGTATTAGAGCATTGTAGAGCAGGTCCCTTAAAAATGGTCAACCCGTAAAAAAATGACGTTTTTCAGTTTCACGTTATAAAAAAAATCCCGAATGGAGCCTGTAAAAGTGGTTAAATCCGTAAAAAAATTATAGGCCCCTAAGAATACACTCCCATGACCCTTTTATTTAGCGTTTCTGAGGCAAAACTAAGGGTGAACTGAAAATCGGTCAACATTACACGACAAGAGAATTTTGCCGTGTGCACGCGGGCTCTGGTGATTTTCCGCCATGAAACTCGCCGGAATCTCGCCAAAAAGTCAAGCAGCTAAAAGTAACTAGCTATATATGTTGACTGATGAGCTAGCTCCTGGACCTATTCGAGCTAGCTAGCTACTCCCTCCGTTCCTAAATATAAGTGTTTTAAGCGATTTCACTAAAGGGCTACATACAGAGCAAAATGAGTGAACCTACACTCTAAAACATGTCTATATACATCCGTATGTAGTCTTTTAGTGGAAACTCTACATCTGTGGAACTCGATCGATTCAAGCTAGCTAGCTATGGCGACGGAACTCATCAGATGGACTAGCTACGGCGACGGAACTCGTCTGGTGGATTCGAGCTAGCTAGCTAGCTACGGCGATGGAACTCGATCGTCGGATGGATTCAAGCTAGCTAGCTACGGCGACGGAACTCGTTGGATGGATTCGAGCTAGCTAGCTACTGCCACGAAACTTCTCGTGCTCCTGCAATAGCTCAAACATGTAGTGGCTGCGTCAGCATCGACGTCATCCAATCCGACGGCAGAGGAGGGCACAGAAAAACAAAGGCAGCCAATTCAGCGAGGCTGCCCACCCAGCAAAATGCACCAAGGAAATAATCTTTCTTAACCAGAGAAGAAGGCGAAACCCAATCCCAGCCACCGTTTGTCCTTACCTACCTACATCCGGCAGACCGGCGGGGGGCCGGACGTGAGGCGTCATGGCTCTCCCGGGGGAGAAGCAGGCGTCCGCGCTATGCAGGCCGTCCATGGCGATGGCGATGCCCGGGCACCAATCGTGAGGGAAGGAACCAACCGAATGAGAGGAAGATGAGGAAGGGCTCGATCCGGAGGAACCAGCCCGCACCAAGCCCCGCCGACTCAATAGGAGCTCGTCTACCTGCATACCCTATATCCCTCACACCCTAGGTCGGCGGCTCACCTGAGCAGCCACCGCCGGCGACCGCCTCCCTGACCGTGTGCCCCTTCCCCTTCTCCTTTCCTCCTCTCTTTCCTATCTCCCTCACACCCTATATCTCTCTCTTTCTCTAGATTAGCAGGATGCCGTCACCACCGGAGCAAGACGCCGCACCCATCGCCAGATCCATCGACGCCATGCCAGGATGGCCAGCGCAACAACCCATTGAGCATCGCACCACGGGCCCCGCCGCTCGATCCCCAGCCCACACGGCCACGCAGAACTCTCGCACCGGCGGCTTCCCCAAGGGGCCTGCAACTGCAAGTCGACGCGCGACCCGTCACGGGGGAGGGGCTGGCCCCGAGGAGCAGGGAGCCGGCGAATCCGTCGGTCAGGAGCTAGGTGGCGCTCTCCATCATGGCCGCCGTTTGGGGAAGGACGAGGTGGGCAGGAGGTGACGGCGGGATGGAGGTGGAGATTGGATCGAGGAGGCCGGGTCGTGTTGGGCGATGTTTTTTTCTCTCCTCTGTACCGGTTTGGGGCTGACTTATGATGGGACTGCAGGTTGATTTCTCATAAACATAGGGACTGTTTCGCAAAACGGCCACGACGAGATTTTTGACAAAGGAGGTTCTGATCGGGTTTGTTGACAAAGGAGGTTCCGATCGTATCTCCATCAGGTCTTTTTTTTAATTAATAATCCTTTTCTGGCGCTGATGAAACGCCAGAGGCCACGGCAAGCATACCCCCGTACGTTATACCGGACCAAAATAATAAACGCGAAGAGTCCCCAAATATTTCCCCGACGAATCCCCAACTCGATCGGCAATCGCGACGCCACCAGTGACGGCAGGTTCACCGTTTACGTAATTACGTGCGACGCGCGCAACAATGAGCGTCGCCGGCTCACCCGACGCCGGCACGCGCCCCATGCGGAGCGTGTACATGGCGCTTAAGATCCCGGCGACGACGGCCATCGGGGACCGGAACCAGGCCTACATCGCGGCCAGGAGGTTCGCCGTGCTCGGCTACGAGTGGCAGATCGACTACCACCCGAACAGCCACTACCCCTACCACCGCCGTCGAGGATGGGTGAAGCTCCGCATCACCCTCGTCGGCACTCCTTCCCCGGACGCCGGCGCCGTCACGGCCTCCTTCACCTTCTGCCTGGTGGATCTCAGACGGACGCTCAGGCCCTTATGGGAGGTGGCGACCCACTGCCCTAGGTTCCGGCAGGGGAGCTCCGAGGAGGTCATGCTCGTGTCCCGGGCCGCGCTGGAGGCGTCGGGCTACATCGGCCGCGACGACAACTTCTTCGTCCAGTGCAAGGCCGTGCTCTCGCTCGATCCGTACAGGCACAGCGGCGAAAGAGACGAGGTCGTCCATCCCGGCAACGGCAACTGCTTCGTGCAGTGCAAGACCGTGCTCCCCCTCAAGCCGTACGCCGGCGACAAAGCCGTGGTCGTCCATCCCGGCGACCTGAGTCACGACCTCGACCACCTCCTGCAGAGCGAGAACGGCGCGGACGTCACCTTCGTCGTCGGCGTCGAGTCGTTCCGCGCGCACCGGTGCGTGCTCGCCGCACGGTCGCCGGTCTTCGCGGCCGAGCTCGCCGGTAGCCTGATGGACGAGGAGCACGAGGTAAAGGACACGGACGCGGACGCCTTCCGGGCCCTGCTTCGCTTCATCTACACGGACGCGCTGCCGCCACAGCTCGAGGAGATGGAACTCCGGAAGAGGACCAGGAAGCCTGAAGGTGACCAGAAGGCTGTGTCAATGGCGCGCCGTTTGCTTGAGGCCGCCGACCGGTACGGCGTGGAGCGGCTCAAGGTCATCTGCGAGGAGAAGGTGTGCTCCAGCGTCGGCGTGGGTACCGTCGCGGAGGATCTGGTCTTGGCGGAGCGGCGCGGATATAAGAAGCTCAAGGACAGGTGCATGGAATTCCTGGTGGCCAGCCCGGCGGATATGCTCACGGTGGCGGCGGCCGGCGGGTGCAAGCTTCTCGAGGCGACCTGCCCCTCGGTTTTGACTGAGATCCTCACGGCTGTCGCTGCTAGGAGCTGCCGACTGGCACTGGGAGGAGGTACACATAGTTAACTGTATACGATGCAAAGTGTGAGTGCGTTTTATCAGGGAAGCCGGCAAATAATTCGTTGTCCAGTTATTTATTTTTAATGGTAAACGCTTCCATCGGGCATCCCGGCGGGCCGCGCGTCTCGTTGGCAGGCTTGTAACATTTTTGCCCTCAGATTTGCTGCAACCATTTATAAATTTAATGCAAACTTTGTCATTTTGATACATTTTGTTCATTCATAAAAGCTACATCCATGCTTGGTTGCAACTTGAGTTCGTTGGATTTTTGCTACAACCGGCGTTTTGACTTTTGCTACAACCGTGTTATTTTTTGCTATAACTGATATTTTTTTTGCTGCAATCGTTCACTAAAAAAGTTGCATACATGTTCACGTAGATATTTGCTACAACCGGTGTTTAACTTATGCTGTCACGCATCATCAACTTCGTTTTTTTGCTACGATCACCTAGATATATTTTTTGCTACAATGTTTTTTTGTTGCAACCGTTGACGAAAATTGCTGCATCGTGGACAAAATTTGTTGCATCGAGAAAAAAATGTTGCATGGAGATCTAACGGAGAGGCCCGCCTAAAGCTGGCGAATCAGGCGGCCCGCGCGTGACCGGCCGAATCGTTCGGCCGGCGCAGAGCATCGCCCTTTTTAACTGTATACGATGCAAAGTGTGACGGCGTGGACATGGAGGAGGAGATGTATGGTTTCCTATGAGCACTAGTATGATAGGTGTCTAGATTTTAATTTTCATGTAAGTGATGTTTGACATTTTTCGTTGTTTTTGCCCCGTGTACAACCAGAGTCTGAAATTTCAACGAGTTCTAAATGTTAGCCGAGTGCATTTTATCAGAGAACCCCGCAAAGAATTCGTTACCGAATTTAATTTTTTGAATTGAACTCGGCAGAGAAATCTTTGCTGAGTTTTTTTTTCTTTGCACTGGACACTAGTGGGGACAGGGTCTATAGTCCCGGCTCGTAAGGGGCTTTTGTCCCGGTTCAATAACCGGGACCAAAGGGGAGGGACTAAAGCCTAACCTTTAGTCCCGACCCTGTTCCATGCCGGGACCAAAGGTGCTCCATGTGGGCGCCTCGGAGCGCCCTCAGGGGCAGGCCCTTTAGTCCCGGGACTTTACACGTACCGGGACTAAAGAGTTTCAGATTTTGTTTATTTTTAGGTTTTAGGGTTTTAGGGTTTAGGTGTTCGGGAGATTAACGTGATGCCTCGTTTGGTGTTCGGGAATTAGTTTTCATATAATTCTAAATAGAAATAATTATGCATATATATATATATATATATATAAGATTAACTTATCTTACAAGCGAGCATATATATACAATTATATGGAGATCTGAATTATCGGGACTAGAGCCCGTCTATTCGATTACATGGACCAACATCAGTAATGACCCCTAGCTACACTAAATCGTCCTTTGTCATCTATAGCTTCCGTCTTCAGAAACATCGCAAGCTCCTCTGCAACAGCAATCGTGCGTTGCTCTGGTAGGGACTTCTCCCTCATGGCCGTGTACTATATAAAAAGAGGAGATGAATATGAATATCAATCATGATAACAAAGAATGACGGGTAAAAATAGAGGTGTGAATGTTCATTGCTTACGTCGAATCTGTGATCCTTGTGCTCAGAGGTAAACGTGCGAATGGTCTCGCAAACATAGTATCCGCATTGATGCGTCCCCCGTGGCTGCTGGTTGCACTTTACGAGAATAGAATATATATAATCAAAATAATAATCTAGCATCATAAATGTATTAAAAATAAAAGTATATCATACTACTACTTACCTGAGCCTTACCTGAGCATTCAATAAGCAAAACCAAATCGTAAAATAAAGTAGTATTCAAATTAGCATGCATTTAATTATAAGGAAAACTACATTATCTCTTTTGTCCGTACATCGCCGAATATTATCACTAATACTCCTCGAATACTATCATACATATAGCATCACTGATACAACTAGAACCGTAGCGCCCGACGGGTATCGTCGCGGGCAGTGGACACCCAAAGAGAAGGAACCATCACAGGATCATAGCTCCAGTGAGATCCCCGAAGAACCTGCCAGGTATGCTCGAACCTGCCCTCCAACGCAACCATGTAGCGACGAACGTGCTCATCCTCCTCGCTGACACGGTGACGTACCACCTCCGCGGTGTTCGAAAGCCTCGGCACCGTCACTGGCCCACGCGACCGCCACCAAACAAGGATCGGGTCAACAACGGGCTGGCTCCTCACCAACCTACGCCCCCGAGAAGGTAGCACCTCCCAATACCAGCCGGGCGGAGCCCAGTCCCGGACATGGCCCCTCTGATCAAGCAGGTGTCCTCCGCCGAGTTAACGACGAGTATGCGGGATAGACATAGTAAAATGAACTAAAAAAATAAACTAGTTCTATTAATTTTCTTGCTAAAAATAAACTAATTGTATATATAGTAAAATAAACTATGAACACTTAAGCATATACAATAGCAAAATTAAGCAATAATCTAAGAAACACTAATTAAGCATCTATATACGTAGAAATGTCGTCTTCTTCTTCTTCTTTCTTATTTTCTTCTCCGCTTCTTCTTCAACTTCTCTTCTTCTACTTCTCCTCTTCTTCTATTTTTCCTTTTCTTCTCCTCTCCTCCTCTTCTTATTCTCCTTTTTCTTCTTTTCTTCTCCTCCTCTTCTTATTTTCCTTTTTCCTAATCTTATTTTTTTATTTTTGTTCATCTTTCTTCTTCTTGTAACCCTAACCTAATTCTAAATATTACTAACCCTAATAATCTAGCACAAACCTAATAACAATAGGAATTAAATGACAAAAAAAATCTTTTCTTCTTTTCTTCTCCTTTTTCTTATTTTCTTCTCCTTTTTCTTCTTTTCTTCTCCTTTTTATTCCTTTCTTCTCGTTTTTCTTCCTTTCTTCCCTTTTTCTTCCTTTCTTCCCTTTTTCTTCCTTTCTTCCCTTTTTCTTCCTTTCTTCTCCTTTTTCTTCTGTTCTTCTCTTTTTTCTTTTTTTCTTCCCTTTTTCTTCTTTTCTTCTCCTTTTTCTTCTTTTCTTTTCCTTTTTCTTCTTTTCTTCTCCTTCTTCTTCTTTTCTTCTACCGGCCAGAGTGTTGGGGAGGAGGGGGCGGGGGGCTTACCGGCCGGAGGCGTCGACGACGGCGAGGAGGACGGCGGCGGCGAGGCGGACGGCGGCGGCGAGGAGGACGACGGCGACGGCGAGGAGGACGGCGGGCAACCTGACGGCATCGTCGAGTTCGTCGGTGGTGCCGCGCCGGGCAGGAGAACGAGGAAGAAGAGAGAACGAAATGCGATTTGGGTTGGAAATTTTCTAACTCCTGCTCATATAGGTGGATCTTTAGTCCCGGTTCGGGGGGCTCGAACCGGGACTAAAGACACCCTTTAGTCCCGGGTGGAGCCACGACCCGGGACTAAAGGCCCTTTTTCGGCAGATCAAAAGGCGGGAAGCAGGGGCCTTTAGTCCTGGTTTGTTATTTTGACTATCCAAACTATTAACTATTTTGTTATTTTCAATTAAAAACTATGTTTATTAAAATTATTTTTGGATATTTGAGAATTTGACAAAACTATGATAATGAAAAGTGTTTGAAAATTGAATAAATAAGACAAAACTATTTTCTATTTTCAAAATTAATTATTTTGACTATCCAAACTATTAACTATTTTGTTATTTTCAATTATAAACTATTTATTTTGAGCTAGTTGACCCTGAAATTGAAAAGCACTACAAATGAACTCTGAAAATGTTGAAAGCTGGCATGCTATCATCATTTCACCCACATAGCATGTGTTAAAAAGTTGAGAGGGCTACGACAAAAATTGGATGCACTTCGTGTACAAAACGGACAATCTCTCTCGAAGTATCAGCGTTTCGAACGAGAACTCATCTCTTACAAAGGGATTTCATTTTTTTGAACTTATTTGAACTCCATACTTTTTGTGTGTTCAAAATGCACCATTCAAAGGCACATCACAAAATTTCAACAATTTCTGACTTCATTTGGTATTCTTCGTGCATTTACTTTTTTTTGAGCTAGTTGACCCTGAAATTGAAAAGCACTACAAATGAACTCTGAAAATGTTGAAAGTTGGCATGGTATCATCATTTCACCCACATAGCATGTGTTAAAAAGTTGAGAGGGCTACGACAAGAACTGGATGCACTTCGTGTACAAAACAGACAATCTCTCTCGAAGTATGAGGGTTTCGAACGAGAACTCATCTCTTACAAAGGGATTTCATTTTTTGAACTTATTTGAACTCCATAATTTTTGTGTGTTCAAAATGCACCATTCAAAGGCACATCACAAAATTTTAACAATTTCTGACTTCTTTTGGTATTCTTCATGCATTTACTTATTTTTTTTGAGCTAGTTGACCCTGAAATTGAAAAGCACTACAAATGAACTCTGAAAATGTTGAAATTTGGCATGTTATCATCATTTCACCCACATAGCATGTGTTAAAAAGTTGAGAGGGCTACGACAAAAACTGGATGCATTTCGTGTACAAAACGGACAATCTCTCTCGAAGTATCAGCGTTTCGAACGAGAACTCATCTCTTACAAAGGGATTTCATTTTTTTGAACTTATTTGAACTCCATACTTTTTGTGTGTTCAAAATCCACCATTCAAAGGCACATCACAAAATTTCAACAATTGCTGACTTCATTTGGTATACTTCGTGCATTTACTTATTTTTTTTGAGCTAGTTGACCTTGAAATTGAAAAGCACTACAAATGAACTCTGAAAATGTTCAAAGTTGGCATGCTATCATCATTTCACCCACATAGCATGTGTTAAAAAGTTGAGAGGGCTACGACAAAAACTGGATGCACTTCGTGTACAAAACGGACAATCTCTCTCGAAGTATCAGCGTTTCGAACGAGAACTCATCTCTTACAAAGGTTTATTAAAAATGTTATTGCATATTTGAGAATTTGACAAAACTATGAAAATGAAAAGTGTTTGAAATTGAATAAATAATTCAAAACTAAAAGGTTTAGTACGATTGTACGGGTACACATTCTTCCTACATTTGTCCAGATATATACTTTCTGTCTGATCCAAACAGTGCGTGCATGCATTGTATCCCTTGTTTGACTGTCCTGAAATGTTACTAAGAGCAGGCCAATCATTGATGGTTACGAAAAGCAATGCTCGAAGGTCAAATTCCTCTTGTTTGTGCTCGTCCCACACACGTACACCTGGTTCGGCCCACAGCTGCAAAAGTTCATCAACTAATGGCCTTAGGTACACATCAATATCGTTGCCGGGTTGCTTTGGACCTTGGATAGGCATTGGCATCATAATGAACTTCCGCTTCATGCACAACCAAGGAGGAAGGTTGTAGATACATAGAGTAACGGGCCAGGTGCAGTGACTGCAACTCTGCTCCCCAAAAGAATTCATGCCATTTGTACTCAGACCTAACCATAAGTTCCTTGCGTCAGCTACAAATCTCGGGAACTCTCTCTCGATTTTTCTCCATTGCCGACCATCAGCGGTGTGCCTCAACTTATCGTCTTTCATACGATCTTCCATGTGCCATCGTAACAACTTCGCATGATCTTTATTTCTGAACAAACGTTTCAACCATGGTATTATAGGAGCATACCACATCACCTTGGCAGGAACCCTCTTCCTGGGTGGCTCGCCCTCAATATCACCAGGGTCATCTTTTCTGATCTTATACTGCAATGGAGTGCATACCGGGCATTTATCCATATTCTCGTACTTCTCACCGCGGTAGAGGACGCAGTCATTAGGGCATGCATGTATCATCTGCACGTCTAATCCTAGAGGGCATACAAGCTTCTTTGCTTCGTACGTGTTGGCGGGCAATTCGTTCTTTCTTGAAAGCATCTTCTTCATTAGTACCAGCAACTTTTCGAATGACGAGTCAGTCACACCGGTCTCTGCCTTCCACTTCAGCAATTCTAGTGTGCTACCCAGCTTCTTCTGGCCATCTTCACAAGTTGGGTACAACAATTTGTTGTGGTCCTGTAACATCTGCTCGAACTGCAACCTCTCCTTTTCTGTGTCGCAACCTCGCCGTGCATCAGAAATGACCCGGCCAAGATCATCAATGGGCTCATCTGGTTCCTGTTCTTCATCCTGATCTTCTTCTTCATTTTCTTCCATTGCGGTATCAGCATACTCAAGGAACATAGATCGGTAGTTGTCATCATCGTTTTCTTCTTCTTCATCGTCATCTTCCATCATAACCCCTCTTTCTCCGTGCTTGGTCCAAACATTATAGCCCGACATAAAACCGGACCGAAGCAGGTGGCTCTGAATGACTCTTGAGGAAGTGTAATCCTTCTCATTCCGACATTCAACACATGGACAAAACATATAGCCACCACCATGCTTGTTCGCATCGGCTGCATCTGAATGCACGCCTTCTGTGTAAGCGGCTGTGCGTCGATCACCGTACATCCATGGATGGCTCATCTGCGTTATACGACTGTATATCAAATACAATCACGATCCTAAAAATTAGTACCGCACGGTCAAACGAGGAAATATAGTTGCTAACCTTTTAGAATAAGTAGAAATAAAGAGGAAGAGGTTTAAGCGTGACTCAGGCATCTCATATCGTAGTTGTGTTCGGTGAACTGAAGCGGCATCGCTCTAACACACATTTCAACAAACACCTCTAGTGCATCAAAAAAATGGAGAGCTAGCACACACCCACACTCTTCCATCCAAGAAAAATGCAAGGAAGAGGGGAGAGGGGGGCTGTGCTATATATAGGCAGAGGACTTTAGTCCCGGTTTGAGACACAAACCGGGACTAAAGGTGGCGCACATGCGGGCTGCACACCGCGTAGCCCTTTAGTCCCGGTTTGAGACACAAACCGGGACTAAAGGCTCCTTACGGGCCGGGACCAAAGCCTCGTGGGCGGCATTGCGATTTGGGGCGACGTGGTCGGTCCTTTAGTCCCGGCCCAGAGGCAGGCCGGGACTAAAGGGTCCAGGCCAAATGCCCGTTTTCCACTAGTGGGATGCCGAAATTTTGTCGAGTTCTTTTTTTTGCACTCTTCAAACTTTATTTATTTATCTTTTATTTTTTTATACTTTATCTTTGCCGGATGTATTTGGATTGCATACCACAAACACTAGTAGAAAACAGGGCTCCGATCCATTCCTGAAATCCCATTAGTCTCGATTCATTCATAAACCGGGACCCATGGGGCATCGGTCTCGGTTCGTGAGGCCATGGCGCCGGCCGGGAATCGTGGACCATTGGTCCCGGTTTGTCTGACCCATTTGGTTCCGGTTGCACACACGAAAGCGGGAATAATGGGCCTCGCTCTTGGTCCACAACCATTGGTCCGGTTTGTGGCTGGAACCGGACCAAATTGTGTCCTTTAGTCCCGGTTCCACCCACAAATCGGGATCAATGGTTGGCCTATATATACCCCCTGCCAGCGAGCAGAGCAGTGCACTGCTCTGTTTTTTTGGCCAGCCGTGGGAGAGTTTTTTGGTGCTCTAGCTCACCTTCTATGCACATGAGGTATTCGATGAAATGCCCGAGCCACACTTAAGCTTTCTCCTCTCGAAGCTCCTTGTCCAAGCTCCATTTTCCTTAAGATTTCTCTAGGTTTGGCAGTCCGTCCTCACCGTCGTTGATCGCCCACGCCCATCTCAGCGCCGACACCACCGTGGTTAGCCACTTCTTCTTATCTTCTTTTTAAAAGGAAACAATTTTTAGTTGTATGATTTAGATAGATACTTGTGTAATTTTCTTACTTTTATTATTGTTTGTTATTATATAGTGCGATGGTTTTAGTATCCGTCTCCGTCGGCCCTCGTCCTGTCTATGATTTGGATGTGGTATACATTATTTTTTTATAACTATTTGTTTTATTTAGTGTTTATGAAAATTATGCCGACGAACGTGACATAGATTATTTAATCTAGGAGGTATGTGAACCAAAAATTCCTATCGACATAGAAATTATTGTCTAGAAGTTAAATTTGGTTGACAAAGAAAACAATTACTTGAAAGAAAAAATAAAAATAGTTGAAGAGGAGAAGATGATATTGAAGTTGAATGTTGCCGATGTCATCCACGATCACAAGATCAAGATGGATGTAATGCGCTTAAAGAGTGGAAAGATTAGAAAATATGTCATTCATATTGAGGCTTGGTATCATTATGTTGTCGGATCAATTGGTACCTTAGTTGCGGTTATGATCACATTTATTGTTGCATTTAAATTTTATAGTTTCAATGTATGTTTTAATTAGATGCTCTAGAGAGCTATATGTTGTTCAATAATGAGAACTATGTATGAACATTTTATATTTATTTTGGTTATTATTGTACTTTGGCTTTAATGTGATGATGAATTTCTATTAATTTGCTCACTTCTCTATTCATAATATGTTGTTATGATTTTTAGTACACTTTATTATATAACGCACGCAGATGAACCGACAATGGATGTACGATGACCGACGCACCTCCGAGTATATTAAGGGCTTGCATAATTTTCTTGAAGCGGCTGAGGCAAACAAGCAGAATGGTTTTATGCATTCTCCATGTACTGTTTGTTGGAATAGGAAGGCTTTCTCCAAATCTAAAATCCTTCACTTCCACTTGCTTGAGAAGGGTTTTATGCCACACTATAATGTTTGGACCAAGAACGGAGAAAGACGGGTTATCATGGAAGACAACGAAGAAGAAGAGGATGATGATAACTACCCGCCCCCTGAATACGGTGATGCTGCAATGGGGGAGCTGAATATTAAGAGAACCAGACGATATGCCCGATGATGATCTTCGCCAGATCAGTGTTGATGCACACAGAGAATGCGAAAGTAAAAGGGAGAAGCTGAAATTCGATCGCATGTTAGAGGATCACAAAGAAGGGTTGTACCCAAATTGCGAAGATGACAACACAAAGCTCGATACCACACTGGAGTTGCTGCAATCGAAGGCAGACAATGGTGTATCTGACAAGGGACTTAGTTCTCTACTGAAAAAATAAAGAAGAAGCTTCCAAAGGATAACGAATTGACCAACAGTATGTACGAAGCAAAGAAGGTTCTATGCACTCTAGGATTGGAGGTGCAGAAGATACATGCATGCCCTAATGACTGCATCCTCTACCGCGGTGCGTACGAGGACTTGAACGCATGCCCGGTATGCGGTGCATTGCGGTATAAGATCAGAAGAGATGACCCTGGGGATGTTGAGGGCCAGCGTACCGGGAAGAGGGTTCCTGCGAAGGTGATGTGGTATGCTCCTAGAATACCACGGTTGAAACGTCTGTTCAGAAACAAAAAAACATGCAGAGTTGATGCAATGGCACAAAAAAGACCGTAAGAAAGACGGGAAGTTGAGAGCACCCGCTGACGGGTCGTAGTGGAGAAAGATCGAGAGAAAGTGGAGCGACTTTACAGGTGACCCATGGAACGTATGGTTTGTTTTAAGTGCAGATGGATTTAATCCTTTTGGGGAGCAGAGCAGCACGCATAACACATGCCCGTGACACTATGTATGTATAACCTTCCTCCTTGGTTGTGCATGAAGCAGAAGTTAATTATGATGCCAGTGCTCATCCAAGGCCCTAAGCAACCCGGCAATGACAATGATGTGTACCTAATGACATTAGTTGATGAACTTTTACAGCTATGAAATGGAAGAGGTGTATGTGTATGGGATGAGAACGAACAGAAGGAATTTGACCTACATGCGTTGTTGTTTGTAACCAACAACAATTGGCCTGCTCTCAGTAACCTTTCAGGACAGACAAACAAGGGATACCATGCATGCACACACTGTTTAGACACCGGCAGTATATATTTGGACAAATGCGGGAAGAATGTGTACCTGGGACATCGTCGATTTCTTCCGACCAACCATCAATGTCGAAAGAAAGGAAATCATTTCAAAGGTGAGGCAGATCACCGGAAGAATCCCTCCCTCCGTACTGGTGATCACATACTTGATATGGTCAATGATTTACAAGCAATCTTTGGAAAGTGTCCTGGCAGACTATCTGTTGTGACTGACGATGCGGGACGCGCACCGATGTGAAAAAAAAATCTATATGTTGGGACCTACCCTATTGGAAAGACCTAGAGGTCCACTCTGCAATCGACGTGATGCACGTGACGAAGAATCTTTGCGTGAACCTGCTACACTTCTTGGGAGTGTATGGGGAGACAAAAGATACACCGGAGGCACGGGACGAACATCAACATGTGCATGAAAAAGACGGCATGCATCCAAAGCAGTATGAAGGTCCTGCTAGCTACGTTCTTAGAAAAGAAGAGAAGGAAATCTTCTTTGAATGCCTGCTCAGTATGAAGGTCCCGTCTGGCTTCTCGACGAATATAAACGTAATAATAAATATGACAGAGAAAAATTTCCAAAACCTAAACTCTCATGAGTGCCACGTGATTATGACGCAACTTCTTTCGATTGCATTGAGGAGGCTTCTATCGAAAAACGTTCGATTAGTCATAGTGAAGCTATGTGCATTCCTCAATGAAATCTCTTAGAAGGTGATCGAACCAGAAATCCTGTCAAGGTTAAGGAGTGATTTGGTGCAACGTCTTGTTAGTTTCGAGCTGGTGTTCCCACCATCCTTCTTCAATATCGTGACACACGTCCTAGTTCATCTAGTTGACGAGATTGTCATTCTGGGCCCTGCATTTCTACACAATATGTTCCCCTTTGAGAGGTTCATGGGAGTTTTAAAGACATAGTCCCTCCGTCCCAAAATAAGTGTCTTAAGCTTAATACAATTTTATACTAGAGCTAGTACAAAGTTGAGACCGTTATTTTGGGACGGAGGGAGTATGTTCGTAACTGCGCTAGGCCAGAAGGAAGCATCTCCATGGGCCACCAAACAGAGGATGTCATTGGGTTTTGTGTTGACTTCATTCCTGACCTTAAGAAGATTGGTCTCCCTCAATCGCGGTATGAGGGAGACTGACTCGAAAAGGCACGATAGGAGCGGAGTCAATAATATGTACAGACGGGCATTCTTGGTCTCAAGCACACTACACACTTCTATAGAATTCTACCTTGGTGACCCCGAATCTATAATTTTTTATTGTTCCATGCCAATACTATACAACTTTCACATATTCAACATTTTATATGATTTATTGGACTAACATATTGATCCAGTGCCAAGTGTCAGTTCCTATTTGTTGCATGTTTTTTGTTTCGTAGAATATCCATATCAAACAAAGTCCAAACGCGCTAAAAATTGATGGAGAATTATTTTGGAATATATGTGATTTTTGGATGGTGGAATCAACCTAAACGGAGGCCCACGACCTCCACTACCCACCAGGGCGCGACCTATACCCCATGGCACGCCTTGCCCTCTAGTGGACACACCGTGAGTCGGTTGGGCTCTTCTTCGGGCACAAGAAAGATAATTTATGAAAAAAACGTGTAAAAATTTCAGCCCAAACGGTGTTACGGATCGTCAGGAATTTAAGAAACGGTGAAGGGCCAGAAACCAGAAACGTAAATTAGAAGAGAACAGAGAGGAAGATCCAATCTCGGAGGTGCTCCCGCTCCTCCGCCGCCATGGATAATCATTACTAGTTCACACCCGCTTATGCGTAGATCACTGTTCTTATTCTTGTACTAGTAAGTTAGCCACTCAAATAAATGCTTAGTGTTTGTTGCAGCCTCACCATTTAACCATGCATCACCCATCAAATAAATGCTTAGTGTTTGTTGCAGCCTCATCATTTAATCATGCATCACCCATTAAACTTTGCTAGTATTGACACCCTTAGAAATGAGATTGCTGAGTCCCTGTGGCTCATAGATTACTACAACAACAGTTGCAGGTATATGGTTTGATGTGATAGCGATGCTTGTTTGATTTGGAGTTCTTCTTCTTCATCATCGATCATAGGACAGGTTCCAGGCCGGCAGCCTAGGATTAGCAAGGATGAATGTCGCTTTTATCGTTTGATTTCGTCCGTAGTCAGAACCTGTTTTTTATGTATGATGATTGTTACGCATGTTTGTATTGAGATTATCATGATTTAGCTTGTAGCGAGTGTAAGCCAATTCCATATACTCATCTCCTTTTTACATTAACTTGTAACGCTATCTATCCTCGTAAAACGTCGAGATGCGTTTCTACCCCTATCGATCGTGGCAGGTACCTTTACCGGGTGGCGCGCTATAAACCGAGTGCTTTCTTCATATATACCGTGTGGCACCTATAAGCCGAGAGCTTTTTGTGGGCACTCGGCTTATAGGATAGTATACGCCGAGTGCATTGTTGTTACCGGGTGTTTTTCCTTGTGTACATGGCTTAGATTCAGATAAGCCGAGTACCCGAAAAAAAACACGACTTATAGCTTGCCACACGGTAAAACGTGATTTTCCTGTAGTGCGATAAAGATAGGACTGCATCGATCTTAGGCGTTACAAGTTGGTACCTAAACACCCATACCTTGCTTATTATTCCGTATGTCTTAAAATAAGTGTTTTCATTTTATACAAACTTTATTTAATAACGACGAATCATTAAAGTTAAGACAATTATATTAAATTGGGGAAAAGTATAACATAAAATATAGGAGATAAATTATTCTAGGAACGACTGAATACAAGAGGGTACAATGTAGAGATGGTTACATGGGCAATTAGAAAAGCTAGCCCCCAAAAAAAGGACATACAATGTAGAGACGTGAAGAGGGAAACATGGAGCATGAACGATCTGATCAGCACTTCAGGTACACAGTGCAAAAGCTCATGCAGATACAGGATATATAGCACCAGGTGGCGTTGGGCAGGGCCAAGAAATTAATCATGCAGAACCTCCGATGCGGCAGGATGATCAGCCAAGGTGGACTTCCTCCCCCTCCTCTGCCCGGTCGAGCTTGCCTGTCAAGGCGCCCCCGTCCAGGATGCTGCCAAACATGGCGGCCTCGTACAGGTAGTTCACCTGCCAAGCGTGGTGGCTCGCGTGGGCGAGGAGCCATGACATTTCGACGACGAGGCCCTTGGAGAAGAGCTGGGCCAGTTGCAGGCGCACGGATTCGGCGAGCTGCTCCTCCCGCTTCTCGTCGACCTCGCCCTGCCGGACGTACTCCAGCGGGCCGGTGACGAGGGACCACCAGAGGGCGGCGAGCAGCTGCTTGTCCTCGCGGTGGAGGAGGAACCGGCGCACATGGTTGCAGGTTTCCTCACCGTCGCATGCGTACTCGGGGTCCAGTGGCCTGCTGAAGCCGGTGGTACGGAAGTCGGCGTCGAAGACCTCGTCGAAGTCCGCCTCGCGCTGGGGCCTCGCCGGCGACTTGCGGGCCTTGGGCCATCCCAGGAGGGCGCGCCGGAAGAGCATGTGCCGGTCGTTGGTGATATGCCACGAGTACTCGCCGTCGACCATCCGGGTCGAGGGCTCGTGCCACCTCTGGGTGAAGGCCCGTGCGCTCGTGGCGGCGTATGCGTCGTAGATGGCCCGGAGCGCCGGTTCGCTCACGACGCCCGAGGCGGCGATGTCGGCCACGTTGAGGAACGAGTTCATGATCTCCGAGTTGACCAGGTCGGAGCCCACGTCGATGACGTCGTGGCTGTTGATGCTCAAGACGAGGTCGCTCATGACGGCGCCGACTTCGAAGCCACGGGCCGCGGCATCGGCCGCAATGCCGAGCACGCTGCTGTCGAACAGGGAAATGACCTGGGCGGCGCGGCGATCCATCTGCGCGGAGCGGTTCTTGAGGCGTGTCTTGTTCGCCACCTCCAACGCGATCTTGTCCTGGATGTAAGGGAGGCCAACGGCGACGGCCTCACGGCGCCTCCGGCCGTGAGGGGTGCCCAGCGCGTGGGCATCGGCGAGCGCATCCTGCACCAGTCCGTGGAGCGAGGGGAACACGTACATGTACCCGTACTCGTAGTTGACGGCCATGTCGGTTACATGGTTGGAGAACATGGTGCGCACGTCGGCGGCGCCAATGAGCATGTTGGACATGCAGGCGCCGAACAGGGCATTTGTGGTCGTCAGGGCTTCGGGCCAGTCCGTTGCGCCCAGCTGGGCGAGCACCTGCGGCGAGGCTTGCCTCAGGGCCTTGCCCTTAGGGGGAAGCACGTTGCCTATTGCCTGTTGGGTGCTTTTCCACAGCGCCAGCTCCGGCGATAGCCGCAGCTGCACCACCCTAGGCCGCGCCGGCGTCAGCCCCGTTGCTTCCTCATTTCCGTCCCCGCCGTCGACGGTGATGCTAGCAAACATCTCCGCCACCATGCCTTGGGCCTCGCGTGAGAGCCTTTTCAGATCCGCCGTGGTTCCCTCGCCGATCAAGGCCCTCGCCTCCGAGTAGCCCGCGTACACGGGGAAGCCAAGCTCGGCGTCGGCCGCCGGACCCTCGCCCCAGAAATGCGGGGAGATCCTAATGCCGCTGCCGCCGTTGGGGAGAGCGTCTTTGTCCAGCCCCGCTCGGACCTCAATGTTGAGGCCTTGGAGAGAGCAGCTACCCCATCGAGGGAGGAATGCGTCTGCGCCCATGCTTGCGCAGTTTAAAGACAAGAATGTGATCGAGTAGAGAGAAATTGAGGCGTGGTGCTACTGCTCCATCCTACGTATTCCTCGGCCATATATAGCCGCTGGTTTGCTACATCCATCCAATCACGTCACCATCATGTTTCTTCGCTGCATCTTCTTTTTTATTCTAAAAAACTTGTCAAGGAAAACAACTATGACACTCGTATCTCTTCCCTGATTGCATGCATCTCTTATTATAAAGAGAAAAAGAAAAGAATCTCTTTTATGATTTTATGTATCTCTTACTTTTCTAGCCTAAATGATTTTATTCTCTTTAATCAATGATTTGACCAAGGGTAATTTCGTCTTAACATGTGTATAATTATGCGCCTTGATCACGGTGCCGAAAATAATACATCTTACATAAAGGAATGAAGGGAGTAATAAGTAAGGCTGCTCATAGTGGGGAGTAACATATAATAGTATCATGCATATGTTATTATTGTATGATACTACCTTCGTAATGCATAGTATCATAAACTAGTATCATAGATGTTCTCATTTATTGACATGCATGACACATAGTAGCATAACATTTAACATGTTGTGTATCTCTTACTTTCTTAGCCTAAATGATTTTATTCCCTTTAATCAATGATTTGGCCAAGGGTAATTTCGTCTTAACATGTGTATAATTATGCGTCTTGGTCACCGTATGTCGAAAATAATACACCTTACATAAAGGAATGGAAGGAGTAATAAGTAAGGACGGCTGCTAGGCGCAGGGGCTGCTAAGGCCCGGTACAGTGGCAGGCGCTTAGATAGGTGCACGAGAAAAATCCGGCTTATTTTCTAAAAATGGACTGCACGGGTGTTTAGAGCATGTCCAACAACGATCCAAAAATTCTTCGTGCATTAAAAGATTTGCTTTTTGACGTTGGAGACAGAAAACAGGCGAGGATCTAAAATCGGCGCGTAAAAAATACGTCACCGACCATGCTGTAAATGTTGAACGTGTTGACTTCCGAAATACATATTTAGAGCATCTCCAATAGGGATGCCACACGCGACGCCTTAAAATAACCTTTACAAGAATCTTTACAATAGGGATGCCACCATGTTGTAAATGTTGGACGTGTTGCTTTAAAAGAATCTTTTTTATGATTTTGTGTATCTTTTACTTTCTTAGCCTAAATGATTTTATTCCCTTTAATCAATGATTTGGCCAAGGGTAATTTCGTCTTAACATGTGTATAATTATGCGTCTTGGTCACCATGTCAAAAATAATACACCTTACATTAAGGAATGGAGGAAGTTATAAGTAAGGACGGCTCCTAGGCGCAAGGGTTGCTAAGGCCCGGTGGCCGGCGCTTAGATAGGTGCAGGAGAAAAAAACCCGGCTTATTTTCTGAAAATGGACTGCATGGGTGTGTTCAGAGCATGTCCAACAACGATCCAAAAATTCTTCATGCACTAAAAGATTTGTTTTTTGAAGTTGGAGGCGGAAAACAGGCAAGGATCTAAAATAGGCGCGTACAAAATACATCACCGACCATGCTGTAAATGTTGAACGTGTTGGCTTCCGGAATACATATTTAGAGTATCTCTAATAGGGATGCTACAGGCGACGCCTTCAAATAATCTTTACAACGCTGAAATAGCAAGTTTTGCCGCGCAGCGAAGCTCTGGCTCCAGCGACTGCTGCAAAAAAAAGGCGTGTGCTCAGCACAAACAACATTTGACACTTTAAACAAAACCAAGAAAATCAAACACATAAAAAAATAAATGAACAATAAATAGTTCAATTTTATTACAACTCAAATAAATGTTTTATTTGTCAATACAACAAATAGTTCAACAATATAACATCGAACATAGGAATCACTCGTTTTGTCGGCCATTCCATTCCAACCACTCCTCGATTATATCCATCTGCAGATCGTCATGCGTTTCAGCACGTCGAATGGAATGATCACTAGTGGAAAACGGGCCTTTGGCCGGGACCCTTTAGTCCCGGCCTCCCTCTGGGCCGGGACTAAAGGCCCGGCCACGTCGCCCCAATTCTCAATGCCTCCCTCGAGGCTTTAGTCCCGGCCCGTAAGGAGCCTTTAGTCCCGGTTCGTGTCCCAAACCGGGACTAAAGGGCTACGCGGTGGGCAGTGGTGGTGGCAACCGTTCGTATCCCCCTTTAGTCCCGGATGGTGGCTCAACCCGGGACTAAAGGCCTAACACGTGGCCTGCCGTAGTGGTGGCAACCGTTGGTATACCTCTTTAGTCCCGGTTGGTGGCTCAACCTGGGACTAAAGGCCCAAACGGTTTGCATCCCGCGTCGTTTCGGGCGATGAAAAGCACGAACCGAAGCAGAGTCGCCATTTCTCTGTTTCTTCTTCTCTCTCGCTCTCGCTCTCTGTTCTTCTCCTCTCTTCTTCCCTTCTCTTCTTCCACCATGCCAACTCGCTTTGAAGAGGTGCTCGCACATGGCACGACCATGCTCGATGTCGTGTACACGAACGAGAGCAGGGAGATGCCGTTTTTTCTTGAACAGTTGAAGGAAGGATGGCTTGACGCCGCAATGGATCATGAGAAGTTCTTGGGGCTTGATCTGGAGTACACGGCCGATCAACGCGGTGTTGCCGTCATCCAACTATGCTTCGCACACCATGTCTTGATCTTCCAATGGGCGAGGTAAGTTTTGAAGCTTTCTTTGATCCAAGATAATGACATTGTAAGTTTATTTGTTTCAATCATAGTTGGTTCCCTTCAAATAGTTGTAGTGAAACAATTTTGATTAGTTGAAGGGGAACACAATCTAATTGGAATAGTGTGCCATAATCTGAAAAATCATATTAGAATCAACTAGTGTTTAATATGTTCCATTGGAATCATAGTTGGTTCCCTTCAAATAGTTGTAGTGAAACAATTTTGATTAGTTGAAGGGGAACACAATCTGATTGGAATAGTGTTCCATAATCTGAAAAATCGTATTAGAATCAACTAGTGTTTAATATGTTCCATTGGAATCATAGTTGGTTCGTTTCAAATAGTTGTAGTGAAACAATTTTGATTAGTTGAAGGGAACACAATCTGATTGGAATAGTGTTCCACAATCTGAAAAATCTGATTGGTTCAATATGTTCCATTGAAATCATAGTTGTAGTGATACAATTTTATGCGGTGTTCTTTGATCCAAGGTTATGAAAATTGCATATAGCTAGTGATCTCTCTAGGTTCCATTGGATAGCAATATGATATGTCATAGTCATGAAAATTGCATATAGCTAGTGATCTCTCTAGGTTCCATTGGATAGCTATAGTGATGTCTCTAGGTTCCATTGCATATGTTCTATTTGAATCCTAAAGATAATTTTCTCTTTAGTTGTAGTGAAACATGTTTCCTTATTGCAGCAGTATGTAACATTTGTTTCATTTTAATTTGTTTCTGTTGCAGTAGTAACAAGCATTGTCCAGAACTCATGGACTTCCTTCGCAGCGGCATCACTTTTTCTACCGTTGACATAAGGAACGACAAGATGAAGATGAGGCACAACTTCGGTATTGAGATACCAACTGGTTGCCTCATTGATCTCCAAACGATATTCAGGCTTCGACATGTCAGGACTTCGATGGCTCATATGGCAGTTGCCTTGATCGACGAGGAATATGGTGATATGAAGACCAGTTTACCAAAGTCTCAGCACAAACTTTGGGAGAAGGCCCCACTTGATCGTATTAACATTGAGTATGCAGCAAAAGATGCATACGTTTCACACGAGTTGTACCGCAAGATTCGAGTCGTCAACTATGGCCACCGTCACCTCGAGGAAGGTGGACATTTTGATTCAGACGATTCAGACGAGTAGTGTTCTCAACGTCGAACACTTGTATATATATCTATGGTAGCTATTATTATGTACTGTTTGGACTAGTATCATGTACTGCTTGGACCAATTTATATATGTCTAGTTTCTGTTTGTGCCATTATAGTTTCCAAATTTGAATGGTTTAGCCCTTTCTAACTTCATTTGCTACTTTTGAATGGTTTAGCCCTTTCTAACTTCATGGTATCATGCATTTTGACCACATATATATACAAAAAGTCTTCAGTTCAAATAAGTTTAAAAAATAAAATCCCTTTTGTAACAGATCTGTTTTTGATTAAAACAGTCATTTAAAAATGAAAGACCATTAGTCCCACATGGCGTGCAGCGGAACCACGTGGCGTGCTGCGGAACCACTTTTGTTGTGGGGGTCGCTTTTCCTTCTTCTTCTTGTGCTAGACATTTGTTATGCATTAGGGAAAGAAGGAATAGCGACCATCATCGACGGTCAAAAAATTAGGTGAGGGAGTGTCCACCATACATGAGAGAAGAAGAATGTCGAGTGTTGTTGTGAGGGTTGCTTCTCCTTGTATTTGTTCTAGATATTTGTTATGCACTAGGGGAAGAAGGAGTAGCGACCATCACCGACGGTCGAAAAATCAGGTGAGGGAGTGTCCACCATACATGAGAGAAGAAGAATATCGACTGTTGCTGTGGGGGGTCGTTTCTCCTTCTTCTCCTTGTGCTAGATATTGGTTATGCACTAGGGGAAGTAGGAGTAGCGGCCATCATCGACGGTTGAAACAACAGGTGAGCTAGTGTCCACCATATATGAGAGAAGAAGAATGTCGTCTCTTATTGTGGGGGTCGCTTCTACTTCGAGAGATATTGTCCATTTTGTACACGAAGTGCATCCAGTTTTTGTCGTAGCCCTCTCAACTTTTTAACACATGCTATGTGGGTGAAATGATGATAGCATGCCAACTTTCAACATTTTCAGAGTTCATTTGTAGTGCTTTTCAATTTCAGGGTCAACTAGCTCAAAAAAAAATAAGTAAATGCATGAAGAATACCAAATGAAGTCAGAAATTGTTGAAATTTTGTGATGTGCCTTTGAATGGTGCATTTTGAACACACAAAAAGTACGGAGTTCAAATAAGTTCAAAAAAATGAAATCCCTTTGTAAGAGATGAGTTCTCGTTCGAAACGCTGATACTTCGAGAGAGATTGTCCGTTTTGTACACGCAGTGCATCCAGTTATTGTCGTAGCCCTCTCAACTTTTTAACACATGCTATGTGGGTGAAATGATGATATCATGCCAACTTTCAACATTTTCAGAGTTCATTTGTAGTGCTTTTCAATTTCAGGGTCAACTAGCTAAAAAAATAAGTAAATGCACGAAGAATACCAAATGAAGTCAGAAATTGTTGAAATTTTGTGATGTGCCTTTGAATGGTGCATTTTGAACACACAAAAAGTATGGAGTTCAAATAAGTTCAAAAAAATGAAATCCCTTTGTAAGAGATGAGTTCTCGTTCGAAACGCTGATACTTCGAGAGAGATTGTCCGTTTTGTACACGAAGTGCATCCAGTTTTTGTCGTAGCCCTCTCAACTTTTTAACACATGCTATGTGGGTGAAATGATGATAGCATGCCAATTTTCAACATTTTTAGAGTTCATTTGTAGTGCTTTTCAATTTCAGGGACAACTAGCTCAAAAAAATAAGTAAATGCACGAAGAATACCAAATGAAGTCAGAAATTGTTGAAATTTTGTGATGTGCCTTTGAATGGTGCATTTTGAACACACAAAAAGTGTGGAGTTCAAATAAGTTCAAAAAAATGAAATCCCTTTGTAAGAGATGAGTTCTCGTTCGAAACGCTGATACTTCGAGAGAGATTGTCCGTTTTGTACACGAAGTGCATCCAGTTTTTGTCGTAGCCCTCTCAACTTTTTAACACATGCTATGTGGGTGAAATGATGATAGCATGCCAATTTTCAACATTTTTAGAGTTCATTTGTAGTGCTTTTCAATTTCAGGGACAACTAGCTCAAAAAAATAAGTAAATGCACGAAGAATACCAAATGAAGTCAGAAATTGTTGAAATTTTGTGATGTGCCTTTGAATGGTGCATTTTGAACACACAAAAAGTGTGGAGTTCAAATAAGTTCAAAAAAATGAAATCCCTTTGTAAGAGATGAGTTCTCGTTCGAAACGCTGATACTTCGAGAGAGATTGTCCGTTTTGTACACGAAGTGCATCCAGTTTTTGTCGTAGCCCTCTCAACTTTTTAACACATGCTATGTGGGTGAAATGATGATAGCATGCCAACTTTCAACATTTTCAAAGTTCATTTGTAGTGCTTTTCAATTTCAGGGTCAACTAGCTCAAAAAAAATAAGTAAATGCACGAAGAATACCAAATGAAGTCAGAAATTGTTGAAATTTTGTGATGTGCCTTTGAATGGTGAATTTTGAACACACAAAAAGTATGGAGTTCAAATAAGTTCAAAAAAAATGAAATCCCTTTGTAAGAGATGAGTTCTCGTTCGAAACCCTGATACTTCGAGAGAGATTGTCCGTTTTGTACACGAAGTGCATCGAGTTTTTGTCGTAGCCCTCTCAACTTTTTAACACATGCTATGTGGGTGAAATGATGATAGCATGCCAACTTTCAACATTTTGAGAGTTCATTTGTAGTGCTTTTCAATTTCAGGGTCAACTAGCTCAAAAAAAATAAGTTAATAGTTTGGATAGTCAAAATAATTACTTTTGAAAATTGAAAATAGTTTTGCATTATTTATTCAATTTCAAACACTTTTCATTATCATAGTTCTGTAAAATTCTCAAATATGCAAAAAGAATTTTAATAAACATAGTTTTTAATTGAAAATAGCAAAATAGTTAATAGTTTGGATAGTCAAAATAATTACTTTTGAAAATTGAAAATAGTTTTGCATTATTTATTCAATTTCAAACACTTTTCATTATCATACTTTTGTCAAATGCTCAAATATGCAAAAAGAATTTTAATAAACATAGTTTTTAATTGAAAATAGCAAAATAGTTAATAGTTTGGATAGTCAAAATAATTACTTTTGAAAATAGAAAATAGTTTTGAATTATTTATTCAATTTCAAACACTTTTTCATTATCATAGTTTTGTCAAATTCTCAAATATGCAAAAAGAATTTGAATAAACATAGTTTTTAATTGAAAATAACAAAATAGTTAATAGGTTGGATAGTCAAAATAATTACTTTTGAAAATAGAAAATAGTTTTGAATTATTTATTCAATTTCAAACACTTTTCATTATCATAGTTTTGTCAAATTCTCAAATATGCATAATTTTTTTAATAAACATAGTTTTTAATTGAAAACAACAAAATAGATAATAGTTTGGATAGTCAAAATAATTAATTTTGAAAATAGAAAAAAATTGAAACTATATGAGAATTTATAGAGAAAATTCAACCTAAATTCAAAGTGAACTCACTTTGAATTCAGGTTGAATTTACTCCATAATTTCGAATATAGTTTCAATTTTTAGTGAGTTTAGGCCCGTAAGCCTCCTTTAGAGAGGAGCTCGATGGAGAAGCTGCGACGGGGCTTATAAACAAGTGTTAGTCCCCCTCGCTGGGCGAGGTGGGACTAAACTTATCGTGCAACCGAGGAGGGGCTTTAGTCCCGGGTGGAGCCACGCCCCGGGACTAAAGACCCCCTTTAGTCCCGGTTGGAGCTCCGCACCGGGACTAAAGTCTCCTGCTTCCCGCCTTCTGGTCTGCCCGAAAAAGGGACTTAGTCCCGGGTCGTGGCTCCACCCGGGACTAAAGGGGGTCTTTAGTCCCGGTTGGAGTCACGCACCGGGACTAAAGATCCACCTATATAAGCGGGAGTTAGAAAATTTCCAACCCAAATCGTCCATTTCTCTTCTTCTTCCTCTCGTTCTCCTGCTCCGCGAGGCACAACGACGAACTCGACGACGCCGTCAGGCTGCCTGCCGTCCTGCTCGCCGCCGCGTGCCGTCCTTCTCGCCGTCGCCGTCGTCCTCCTCGCCGCGCGCCGCCGTCCTC
The DNA here is from genome assembly GCF_904849725.1 of Hordeum vulgare subsp. vulgare. Lineage (NCBI taxonomy): Eukaryota > Viridiplantae > Streptophyta > Magnoliopsida > Poales > Poaceae > Hordeum > Hordeum vulgare. The sequence goes on from NC_058524.1 coordinate 597,343,449, forward strand.
CTCGCAGCGCGCCGCCGTCCTCCTCGCCGCGCGCCGTCGACACCTCCGGCAGGTAAGCCCCCGCCCCCTCCTCCCCAACACTCCGGCCAGTAGAAGAAAAGAAGAAAAAGGAGAAGAAAAGAAGAAAAAGGAGAAGAAAGGAAGAAAAAGGGAAGAAAAGAAGAAAGCGTTTTTTTTGTCATTTAATTCCTATTGTTATTAGGTTTGTGCTAGATTATTAGGGTTAGTAATATTTAGAATTAGGAAAAAGGAAAATAAGAAGAGGAGGAGAAGAAAAGAAGAAAAAGGAGAATAAGAAGAGGAGGAGAAGAGAAGAAGAGGAAAAATAGAAGAAGAGGAGAAGTAGAAGAAGAGAAAAAATTAGAAGAGGAGGAGAGGAGAAGTAGAAGAAGAGAAGAGGAGGAGAGGAGAAGTAGAAGTAAAGGAGAAATAGAAGAAGAGGAAAAATTAGTTTAGGTTTACAAGAAGAAGAAATATTGTATAGTGTATATGCTTAAGTGTTAATAATGTTTCTTAGATTATTGCCTAATTTTGCTATTGTATATGCTTACGTGTTAATAGTTTAATTTTGCTATTGTATATGCTTAAGTGTTAATAATTTATTTTTAGCAAGAAAATTAATAGAACTAGTTTATTTTTTTAGTTCATTTTACGATGCCTATCCCGCATCCTCGTCGTCGACTCGGCGGAGGACACCTGCTTGATCAGAGGGGCCCTCTCCGGGACTGGGCTATGCCCGGCTGGTATTGGGAGGTGCTACCTTCCGGGGGGCGTAGGTTGGTGAGGAGCCAGCCCGTCGTTGACCCGATCCTTGTTTGGTGGCGGTCGCGTGGGCTAGTGAGGGTGCCGAGGCTTCCGGACACCGCGGAGGTGGTACGTCACCGTGTCAGCGAGGAGGATGAGCACGTCTGTCGCTACATGGTTGCGTTGGAGGGCAGGTTCGAGCATACCTGGCAGGTTCTTCGGGGATCTCACTGGAGCTATGATCCTGTGATGGTTCCTTCTCTTTGGGTGTCCACCGCCCGCGCCGATACCCGTCGGGCGCTACGATTCTAGATGTATCAGTGATCCTATATGTATGATAGTATTCGAGGAGTATTAGTGATAATATTCGACGATGTACGGATAAAAGAGATGATGTATTTGCTTATAATTGAATGCATGCTAATTTGAATACTACTTTATTTTACGATTTGGTTTTGCTTATTGAATGCTCAAATTGGAAAAGTACTCCTACTTTGAATACTATGCACAAATCTAGGAGTCCCGGGTGGAGCCACGACCCTGGACTAAAGTTATTTTGGATGGAGTTCCTGATAGAATAATTCTTTTTTGGTACAAATGTTAAGAGAATCCGTTTTTTGCAGAACTATGGATCCACATATCAGGAACCTCGAAGAGGAGGAACTTCTCGAAGATAAAATCAAAGACGGCCCCGACGTTGAACCAGCTGAATCTCCGTCGTCATATCTAAACCACGACGTTGGAATGGAGGTCGAGAGACACGAAGATGAAGCCGATGGGACAGGAGATAGGTCCAATGACGGAGAAGGTGATAGCTCCACTAATGGAGAAGCCGGTGAAGAAATAATAAAGTCCGGCGAGGTATACATATGAAGTTCGACAATCACTTGTAATATATGAAAAATATTGGAGATAGCTCTATATTGTATACATATACATTCATTTGACGAATGTTTCTCCCTCTTAGGCCTCCACATCGAGCAGAGATACGAAACGAGGCCCGACTAGAAAGTTGGATGCACGGACACATTACACCTTTGAGGTGATAGTGCCTACGGGCGAACCCAAGCTTCCTAAGAATGCTGCTAACACATTCAAGAAACAATGCGGAGTTCTCGTTAGGGATCACGTCCCGATCAGCGTTCAGGAGTGGAACAAGCACAAAGGGGCAGCCGATAGTGACTATGTCGCCGAAAGGTACAAAGATAATCTTTGGAATGATCTCATGTCACATTTCAACCTGCCAGAATGTGAGAATGAAGACGCCGCAAACAAACTGAGGGCCAAAGTCAAGCGGTGGACTCTAAAGAAGATGGCCGAACTGTACCGTAGCTGGAAGAAGAAGCTATGGAACAACTATCTGAAGACAAAGAAAGTGCCGGTATTCGAGGGGTATCTAGCCAAGCAGGCGAATCACTGGAAGGCATTTCAAGAGTACAAGGAGTCAGAAGATGCCCAGGCATTATAAGAAAAGTACAAGATAAATGCCGACAAGAAAAAATATCACCACAAGCTGGGGCCAGGGGGCTATGAGACTGGCATCCCAAAGTGGGATAAGAAAGAGCAAGATCTGCTAGATAAAGGCATCGTACCTGAACCACTCCGTGATGAGTGGGAATTGAGAGCAAGAAATTGGTTCCTTGCGCATGGTGGGTCGTACGACGAAAAAACAGGGGACCTCATCTGCAGTGACGGTCTTAGGATACCCAGGGAGAATTGGAAAAGGATAGTGAAAGAAATTAAGGAGGGAAAAAGAAAGTTCACTGCAGATAGAGAGAAAGATTTGCTCACACTGCTCCTCGGCAATGACGAACATGGAGGACGAACGCGAGGCTTCGGTCCTTCTTACCCGTGGTGGCTTGGGTTTGCCAGAGACCAAGACACTTACAGAAGCCGAGAGAGAGCAAAGAAGCGGCAGCAGGATGAGGAGAATGACAAGTTCAACCAGTTGTTTGCCAGGATTAACGAGCAACAGAAGCAGATTGATGAGCTTAGAGGAGTAGCGCACCAGGAAGATCCTGCACTTGATATTACCGGCGCCCCATCTAAGAGGAAAAGCAGCGTGGCTGAATCTGAGGCCCCACCCGACGATGCACGAAGACTGATAGAGGGCGGTCCCGGCTACCCCGTGGCTGGAATCAAGGAGTCAACATCATGTGAACTCCATCAGAAATTCAAGAACATATCCATGAAGGTGGCCGTCGGACAAGCTTTACCTTCTGGCCCTGATGCACGCTTGCATGGCCGTGAGATTCCAGCTGGCTTTGCTAAAGTCGGGGTGGATGAAATCATGACGGGGTTTCATGATATGGAGCTCGACATAGCTGGACCCGAAGATGAGAGGACACTCGGAGAAGTACTGGCTGGAGTCATCCTATGGGACAAGAACTACATCAAGCTTCCAGGCTCGGCCCCAAGGACAACACCGCCTCCGAGTCGTCGCATGTCACCTACACCTCCATTACGTCCAAGCTCTCCACATGATGTCGGCCAGCACAACACGAGTCCATCTCGATCACCGCAGCCGGACTTGGGTCGTCCGTCTCCGCCGCCACCCGCACAGGATACTAAGCGGAAGCGTGCCACCAAGAACGCTCCGCCGACGATTCCTAAGCGACGGAGCCCCCCAAAGCGCAAACGGTCGCCCCTCCCAAAGGTACCTCATGCTAATCTTCCTATCAGACCTTATGATCGTACCCCCGAGGAAAACGCCAGGATAGCAAAGGAACATCATGATGCGCAGATGAAAAAGAAGGAACCCGAGCCCCGCCCGGAATACACCGAGAAGCAAATAGCATGGGCAAAAGACTTCATGACCCTTCCATCACAGTATGACTTACACCATAAGCCCGATGACTATACACGCACATTGCAGAAGGAAGTGAAAAAGAGCAGATCACGTGCAAGTGCAAGTGGGAGCAAATCAAGTTCAACTACAAGCAAGAAAAAATCAGACGTTCCTCAGCTTGGACAACAGGCCAAACAGTCGATCCCACCCCTCAAGGTGTTAACCGAGAATGTTCCCCCTCCGGTGCAGGGGCTAGCTTTTGAAATAGCAAAGGAGTTGGCGGCTGAATGTGGTGTCTCGGTTGAAGCTTTGCTGGCTTCCCAAGACGACAGGATACCCAAGGTTGTGGTAGCCCCTAAGCCACAGTTTGTCATGGGAGAGCCTTTGGTCAGCAAAGATGATCTCCCAACAAATATGCGTTACTTGCATAAATGGTACTTAAGTGAATCAGAGAATGGGAGAACGATGATCGTGCTGAGTGTCCCACGGGAGTACTACGACCGCCAAGAAGAAATCCATATCGACTTTGATGAACTCTTCTAGATGTACAATGGTGAGGCCCTCGACAAATCGCTTATGAGTTGCTATTGTCTGTAAGTTTTTCAATTCGTTGTCTACATATAACTTGTTTAGTTATTTCAATTCATTGTCTATATATAACTTGTACTCTATTATGCAGAATGAAGATTCTGGATTGTAAAAGTAAGAACATCCTAAATATTGGGTTTATTGACCCAGATAAAATACATATAGCGACGCTAACTGATAAACGCAAGGAGACGGAGGAAAACCTTCTAAGGTTTCTAATAGATGAAAATTTCTGTGACCACATACTGTTTCCATACAACTTCAGGTGAGGGTCTTTACTCTGTTGTGTCCATTCACTTATAAGTGTAATTGATAAGTTACTGACACACACACACATATATATATACATGTGCAGCTTCCATTGGATTCTGTTGGACATTCAAATTGATAAGGGAAGAGTTGATGCCTTCGACCCATTATCGAGACCCTTGGAACAGTTCCAAAGCCTGCAGGACATGCTCCAAGGGTAATTTCAATCATTCTTGCGCTCTATCGGTCTCTTTCGATGATTTTCTGATATATCAATTAATGAAAAACTTAGCAAATCATTATCCTTGTCGGGCAGGGTTTGGAAGCAGTTCAAGTGCGTGACTCCCGGTAACTTTCCTGAGAAGCTGACCTTTAGAGCGGCTCAGCTAAGTAGTAGTATGATATACTTCTATTTTCAATACATTTATGATGCTAGATTATTATTTTGATTATATATATTCTATTCTCGTAAAGTGCGACCAGCAGCCACGGGGAACGCTGTTGGAATTATGCCCTAGAGGCAATAATAAATATAGTTATTATTATAATTCCTGTATCAAGATAATCGTTTATTATCCATGCTATAATTGTATTGAATGAAGACTCATTTACATGTGTGGATACATAGACAAAATACTATCCCTTGCAAGCCTCTAGTTGGCTAGCCAGTTGATCAAAGATAGTCAGTGTCTTCTGATTATGAACCAGGTGTTGTTGCTTGATAACTGGATCACGTCATTAGGAGAATCACGTGATGGACTAGACCCAAACTAATAGACGTAGCATGTTGATCGTGTCATTTTGTTGCTACTGTTTTCTGCGTGTCAAGTATTTGTTCCTATGACCATGAGATCATATAACTCGCTGACAACGGAGGAATACTTTGTGTGTATCAAACGTCGCAACGTAACTGGGTGACTATAAAGATGCTCTACAGGTATCTCCGAAGGTGTTAGTTGAGTTAGTATGGATCAAGACTGGGATTTGTCACTCCGTGTGACGGAGAGGTATCTCGGGGCCCACTCGGTAATGCAACATCACACACAAGCCTTGCAAGCAATGTGACTTAGTGTAAGTTGCGGGATCTTGTATTACGGAACGAGTAAAGAGACTTGCCGGTAAACGAGATTGAAATAGGTATGCGGATACTGACGATCGAATCTCGGGCAAGTAACATACCGAAGGACAAAGGGAATGACATACGGGATTATATGAATCCTTGGCACTGAGGTTCAAACGATAAGATCTTCGTAGAATATGTAGGATCCAATATGGGCATCCAGGTCCTGCTATTGGATATTGACCGAGAAGTCTCTCGGGTCATGTCTACATAGTTCTCGAACCCGCAGGCTATGCACACTTAAGGTTCGACGTTGTTTTATGCGTATTTGAGTTATTTGGTTGGTTACCGATTGTTGTTCGGAGTCCCGGATGAGATCACGGACGTCATGAGGGTTTCCGGAATGGTCCGGAAATGAAGATTGATATATAGGATGACCTCATTTGATTACCGGAAGGTTTTCGGAGTTACCGGGAATGTACCGGGAATGACGAATGGGTTCCGGGAGTTCACCGGGGGGGGGGGGGGGGGCAACCCACCCCGGGGAAGCCCATAGGCCTTGAGGGTGGCGCACCAGCCCTTAGTGGCCTGGTGGGACAGCCCAAAAGGGGCCCTATGCGCATTGGAAGAAAAATCAAAGAGAAAAAAAAGGAGGTGGGAAGGGAAGGAAGGACTCCCACCCACCAAACCAAGTCCAACTCGGTTTGGGGGGGGGGAGACCTTCCCCCCTTGGCTCGGCCGACCCCCTTGGGGCTCCTTGAGCCCCAAGGCAAGGCCCCCCTCTCCCACCTATATATACGGAGGTTTTAGGGCTGATTTGAGACGACTTTTCCACGGCAGCCCGACCACATACCTCCACGGTTTTTCCTCTAGATCGCGTTTCTACGGAGCTCGGGCGGAGCCCTGCTGGGACGAGATCATCACCAACCTCCGGAGCGCCGTCACGCTGCCGGAGAACTCTTCTACCTCTCCGTCTCTCTTGCTGGATCAAGAAGGCCGAGATCATCGTCGAGCTGTACGTGTGCTGAACGCGGAGGTGCCGTCCGTTCGACACTAGATCGTGGGACTGATCGCGGGATTGTTCGCGGGGCGGATCGAGGGACGTGAGAATGTTCCAATACGTCAACCACGTTCTCTAACGCTTCTGCTGTACGGTCTACAAGGGTACGTAGATCACTCATCCCCTCTCGTAGATTGACATCACCACGAAAGGTCTTCGTGCGCGTAGGAAAATTTTGTTTCCCATGCGATGTTCCCCAACAGTGGCATCATGAGCTAGGTTCATGCGTAGATGTCTTCTCGAGTAGAACACAAAAGTTTTTGTGGGTGGTGATGTGCGTTTTGCTGCCCTCCTTAGTCTTTTCTTGATTCCGCGGTATTGTTGGATTGAAGCGGCTTGGACCGACATTACTCGTACGCTTACGAGAGACTGGTTTCATCGCTACGAGTAACCCCGTTGCTCAAAGATGACTGGCAAGTGTCGGTTTCTCCAACTTTAGTTGAATCGGATTTGACCGAGGAGGTCCTTGGATGAGGTTAAATAGCAACTCATATATCTCCGTTTTGGTGTTTGCGTAAGTAAGATGCGATCCTACTAGATACCCATGGTCACCACGTAAAACATACAACAACAAAATTAGAGGACGTCTAACTTGTTTTTGCAGGGTATGCTTGTATGTGATATGGCCAACGATGTGATGTGATATATTGGATGTATGAGATGATCATGTTGTAATAGATAATATCGGCTTGCACGTTGATGGTACGGCAACCGGCAGGAGCCATAGGGTTGTCTTTATACTAACGTTTGTGCTTGCAAATGCGTTTACTATTTTGCTAGGATGTAGCTTTAGTAGTAATAGCATGAGTAGCATGACAACCCCGATGGAGACACGTTGATGGAGATCATGGTGTGGCGCCGGTGACAAGAAGATCGTGCCGGTGCTTTGGTGATGGAGATCAAGAAGCACGTGATGATGGCCATATCATGTCACTTATGAATTGCATGTGATGTTAATCCTTTTATGCACCTTATTTTGCTTAGAACGACGGTAGCATTATGAGGTGATCTCTCACTAAAATTTCAAGACATAATTGTGTTCTCCCCGACTGTGCACCGTTGCTACAGTTCGTCGTTTCGAGACACCACGTGATGATCGGGTGTGATAGACTCAACGTTCACATACAACGGGTGCAAAACAGTTGCGCACGCGGAACACTCGGGTTAAGCTTCACGAGCCTAGCATGTGCAGACATGGCCTCGGAACACATGAGAACGAAAGGTCGATCATGAAACATATAGATGATATGATTAGCATAGGGATGCTTACCACTGAAACTATACTCAACTCACGTGATGATCGGACTTGAGCTAGTGTAAGTGGATCATGAACCACTCAAATGACTAGAGAGATGTACTTTTTGAGTGGGAGTTTAGCGAATAATTTGATTAAGTTAAACTCTAATTATCTTGAACATAGTCTAAGTCCACTTTGAATATATTTGTGTTGTAGATCATGGCTCACGCGACAGTCACCCTGAATTTTAATACGTTCCTAGAGAAAGCTAAGTTGAAAGACGATGGAAGCAACTTTGTAGACTGGGCTCGTAATCTTAAGCTAATCTTACAAGCTGGGAAGAAGGATTATGTCCTTAATGCTGCGCTAGGAGATGAACCACCCGCTACGGCAGATCAGGATGTTAAGAACGCTTGGTTAGCACGTAAGGAGGACTACTCAGTAGTTCAATGTGCAGTCTTGTATGGCTTAGAACCGGGACTTCAACGTCGCTTTGAGCGTCATGGAGCATTTGAGATGTTCCAGGAGTTGAAGTTTATCTTTCAGAAGAATGCCCGGATCGAGAGGTATGAGACCTTCGATAAATTCTATGCTTGCAAGATGGAGGAAAACTCGTCTGTCAGTGAACATGTGCTCAAAATGTCTGGGTACTCAAACCGTCTAGTTGATCTGGGGATTGAACTCCCGCAAGAGGCTATCACTGATAGAATCCTTCAATCACTGCCGCCAAGGTATAAATGCTTTGTGTTGAACTACAACATGCAAGGGATGAACAAGTCTCCCGGCGAGTTGTTTGCGATGCTGAAAGTCGCAGAGTCTGAACTCCGTAAAGAGCATCAAGTGTTGATGGTGAATAAGACCACTAGTTTCAAGAGAAACGGCAAAGGCAAGAAGGGTAATTCAAAGAAGAGCGGCAAGCCTGTTTCCAATCCGACGAAGAAACCCAAAGCTGGACCTAAGCCTGAAACGGAGTGTTACTATTGCAAGGGTATGGGTCACTGGAAGCGCAATTGCCCCAAGTATCTGGCAGATAAGAAGGCGGCCAAAGAAAAATCAGGTATATTTGATATACATGTCATTGATGTGTACTTGACCGGCTCTTGTAGTAGTGCCTGGGTATTCGATACCGGTTCTGTTGCTGATATTTGCAACTTGAAACAGGAACTACGGAATAGACGAAGGCTGGCGAAAGATGAAGTGAGGATGCGCGTAGGAAATGGTTCCAAGGTTGATGCAATCGTCGTCGGCACAGTTTCACTTTAGTTACCATCAGGATTAGTTATGAACTTAAATCATTGTTATTTAGTGCCTGCGTTGAGCATGAACATTATATCTGGATCTTGTTTATTGCGAGACGGTTAATCTTTTAAGTCAGAGAATAATGGTTGTTCTATTTCTATGAGTAACATCTTTTATGGTCATGCACCCAATGTGAGAGGATTGTTCATATTGAATCTTGATAGCGATACACACATACATAACATTGAGACCAAAAGAGTTAGAGTTAACAATGATAGCGCCATATTTTTGTGGCACTGCCGCTTAGGTCATATTGGTGTAAAGCGCATGAAGAAACTCCATGCTGATGGACTTTTGGAGTCACTTGACTTTGATTCACTTGACACATGTGAACCATGCCTCATGGGCAAGATGACTAAGACTCCGTTCTCCGGAACAATGGAGCATGCAAGTGACTTGTTGGAAATCATACATACCGATGTGTGTGGTCCGATGAGCGTGGAGGCACGCGGCGGATATCGTTATTTTCTCACCTTCACTGACGATTTGAGTAGATATGGTTATGTCTGCTTGATGAAGCACAAGTCTGAAACATTTGAAAAGTTCAAGCAATTTCAGAGTGAAGTTGAAAACCATCGTAACAAAAAGATCAAGTTCCTATGGTCTGATCGTGGGGGTGAATATATGAGTTTCGACTTTTGTGCTCACTTAAGACAATGTGGAATTGTTTCACAGTTGACACTGCCTGGAACACCACAGCGTAATGGTGTGTCCGAACGTCGTAATCGTACTTTATTAGAGATGGTGCGATCTATGATGTCTCTTACCGATTTGCCGTTATCGTTTTGGGGTTATGCATTAGAAACAGCTGCATTCACTTTAAATAGGGCACCATCAAAATCCGTTGAGACGACACCATACGAACTGTGGTATGGCAAAAGGCCAAAGTTGTCGTTTCTTAAAGTTTGGGGATGTGATGCTTATGTCAAAAAGCTTCAGCCTGAAAAGCTGGAACCCAAAGCGGAAAAGTGCATCTTCATAGGTTACCCAAAAGAGACAGTTGGGTACACCTTTTATCTCAAATCCGAGGGCAAAGTGTTTGTTACTAAAAATGGAGCTTTTCTCGAGAAGGAGTTTATCTCGAGAGAATTGAGTGGGAGGAAGATAGAACTTGACGAGGTTGTCGAACCTCTCATCCCTCTGGATGGTGGCGCGGGGCAAGGGGAAACCTCTGTCGTTGCGACGCCGGTTGAGGAGGAAGTTAATGATGATGACATGAAACTCCGGTTCAAGTTTCTGTCGAACCACGCAGGTCGACGAGACCACGTGCTGCTCTAGAGTGGTACGGTAATCCCGTCTTATCAATCATGTTGTTGGACAACAATGAACCTGCAAATTATGAAGAAGCAATGGTGGGCCCAGATTCCAACAAATGGCTAGAAGCCATGAAGTCCGAGATAGGATCCATGTATGAGAACAAAGTGTGGACTTTGGAGGTACTGCCTGAGGGCCGCAAGGCTATTCAGAACAAATGGATCTTTTAGAGAAAGACGGACGCTGACGGCAATGTGACCGTTTATAAAGCTCGACTTGTGGCAAAGGGTTTTTCACAAGTTCAAGGAGTTGACTACGATGAGACATTCTCACCCGTAGCGATGCTTAAGTCCGTCAGAATCATGTTAGCAATAGCTGCATTTTTCGATTATGAAATCTGGCAGATGGATGTCAAAACGGCGCTCCTTAACGGTTTCCTTAAGGAAGAATTGTATATGATGCAAGCCGAAGGTTTTGTCGATCCTAAGAATTCTAACAAGGTATGCAAGCTCCAGCGATCCATTTATGGACTGGTGCAAGCATCTCGGAGTTGGAACAAACGCTTTGATGAGGTGATCAAGGCATTTGGGTTTATACAAGTGGTTGGAGAATCTTGTATTTACAAGAAAGTGAGTGGGAGCTCTATGGCGTTTCTAATATTATATGTGGATGACATATTGCTGATTGGAAACAACGTAGAGTTTTTGGAGAGCATAAAGGATTACTTGAATAAAAATTTGTCTATGAAGGACCTAGGAGAAGCTGCTTACATTCTAGGCATTAAGATCTATAGGGATAGATCAAAACGCCTGATAGGACTTTCACAAAGCACATACCTTGATAAAGTTTTGAAGAGGTTCAAAATGGAACAGTCAAAGAAGGGGTTCTTGCCAGTTTTACAAGGTACGAGATTGAGTAAGACTCAGTGCCCAGCAACTGATGAGGATAGAGAGCATATGCGCTCCGTCCCCTATGCTTCAGCCATAGGCTCTATCATGTATGCAATGCTGTGCACTAGACCGGACGTTAGCCTGGTCATAAGTATGGCAGGTAGGTTCCAGAGTAATCCAGGAGTGGATCACTGGACAGCGGTCAAGAATATCATGAAGTACCTGAAAAGGACTAAGGAGATGTTTCTCGTGTATGGAGGTGACGAAGAGCTCGCCATAAAAGGTTACGTCGATGCAAGCTTTGACACAGATCCGGACGACTCTAAGTCGCAAACCGGATACGTATTTATTCTTAAAGGGGGTGCGGTAAGCTGGTGCAGTTCCAAGCAAAGCGTCGTAGCGGATTCTACATGTGAAGCGGAGTACATGGCTGCCTCGGAGGCGGCTAAGGAGGGTGTCTGGATGAAGCAGTTCATGACGGATCTTGGAGTGGTGCCAAGCGCACTGAATCCAATAACCTTGTTCTATGACAACACGGGTGCCATTGCCTTAGCAAAGGAACCACGGTTTCACAAGAAGTCCAGACACATCAAACGACGCTTCAACCTCATCCGCGACTACGTCAAAGGGGAGGACGTAAATATATGCAAAGTATGGGTGTTAGATTTATTACAATGTAATTCGCATGATGATGTGAGGGCTAGATTATTGACTCTAGTGCAAGTGGGAGACTGTTGGAATTATGCCCTAGAGGCAATAATAAATATAGTTATTATTATAATTCCTGTATCAAGATAATCGTTTATTATCCATGCTATAATTGTATTGAATGAAGACTCATTTACATGTGTGGATACATAGACAAAACACTATCCCTAGCAAGCCTCTAGTTGGCTAGCAGTTGATCAAAGATAGTCAGTGTCTTCTGATTATGAACAAGGTGTTGTTGCTTGATAACTGGATCACGTCATTAAGAGAATCACGTGATGGACTAGACCCAAACTAATAGACATAGCATGTTGATCGTGTCATTTTGTTGCTACTGTTTTCTGCGTGTCAAGTATTTGTTCCTATGACCATGAGATCATATAACTCGCTGACACCGGAGGAATACTTTGTGTGTATCAAACGTCGCAACGTAACTGAGTGACTATAAAGATGCTCTACAGGTATCTCCGAAGGTGTTAGTTGAGTTAGTATGGATCAAGACTGGGATTTGTCACTCCGTGTGACGGAGAGGTATCTCGGGGCCCACTCGGTAATGCAACATCACACACAAGCCTTGCAAGCAATGTGACTTAGTGTAAGTTGCGGGATCTTGTATTACGGAATGAGTAAAGAGACTTGCCGGTAAATGAGATTGAAATAGGTATGCGGATACTGACGATCGAATCTCGGGCAAGTAACATACCGAAGGACAAAGGGAATGACATACCGGATTATATGAATCCTTGGCACTAAGCTTCAAACGATAAGATCTTCGTAGAATATGTACGATCCAATATGGGCATCCAGGTCCCGCTATGTGATATTGGCCGAGAAGTCTCTCGGGTCATGTCTATATAGTTCTCGAACCCGCAGGGTCTGCACACTTAAGGTTCGACGTTGTTTTATGCGTATTTGAGTTATATGGTTGGTTACCGAATGTTGTTCGGAGTCCCGGATGAGATCACGGGCGTCACGAGGGTTTCCGGAATGGTCCGGAAACGAAGATTGATATATAGGACGACCTCATTTGATTACCGGAAGGTTTTTGGAGTTACCGGGAATGTACCGAGAATGACGAATGGGTTCCGGGAGTTCACCGGGGGGGGGGGGCAACCCACCCCGGGGAAGCCCATAGGCCTTGAGGGTGGCGCACCAGCCCTTAGTGGGCTGGTGGGACAGCCCAAAAGGGGCCCTATGCGCATTGGAAGAAAAATCAAAGAGAAAGAAAAAAAAGGAGGTGGGAAGGGAAGGAAGGACTCCCACCCACCAAACCAAGTCCAACTCGGTTGGGGGGGGGAGACCTTCCCCCCTTGGCTCGGCCGACCCCCTTGGGGTTCCTTGAGCCCCAAGGCAAGGCCCCCCTCTCCCACCTATATATACAGAGGTTTTAGGGCTGATTTGAGACGACTTTTCCACGGCAGCCCGACCACATACCTCCACGGTTTTTCCTCTAGATTGCGTTTCTGCGGAGCTCGGGCGGAGCCCTGTTGGGACGAGATCATCACCAACCTTCGAAGCGCCGTCACGTTGCCGGAGAACTCTTCTACCTCTCCGTCTCTCTTGCTGGATCAAGAAGGCCGAGATCATCGTTGAGCTGTACGTGTGCTGAACGCGGAGGTGCCGTGGGACTGATCGCGGGATTGTTCGCAGGGCGGATCGAGGGACGTGAGGACGTTCCAATACATCAACCGCGTTCTCTAACGCTTCTGCTGTACGGTCTACAAGGGTACGTAGATCACTCATCCCCTATCGTAGATGGACATCACCATGATAGGTCTTCGTGCGCGTAGGAAATTTTTTGTTTCCCATGCGACGTTCCCCAACAAACGCATCTATGCGGATACTATGTTTGCGAGACCATTCGCACGTTTACCTCTGAGCACAAGGATCACAGATTCGACGTAAGCAATGAACATTCACACCTCTATTTTTACCCGTCATTCTTTGTTATCATGATTGATATTCATATTCATCTCCTCTTCTTATATAGCACACGGCCATGAGGACGAAGGTCCTACCAGAGCAACGCGCGATTGCTGTTGCAGAGGAGCTTGCGGGATTTCTGAGGACGGAAGCTATAGATGACAAAGGACGATTTAGTGTAGCTAGTGGCCATTACTGATGTTCGTCCATGTAATCGAATAGACGGGCTCTAGTCCCGATAATTCAGATCTCCATATAATTGTATATATATGCTCGCTTGTAAGATAAGTTAATCTTATATATATATGCATAATTATTTCTATTTAAATTATATGAAAACTAATTCCCGAACACCAAACGAGGCATCACGTTAATCTCCCGAACACCTAAACCCTAAAACCCTAAAACCCAAAAATAATTTCATTCAAAAAAAACCAAAAAATAAGCAAAATTTGAAACTCTTTAGTCCCGGTCCGTGTAACGAACCGGGACTAAAGGTCCTTCCCCTGGGGCACTACGAGGCACCCACGTGGAGCACCATTAGTCCCGGCTTGTAACAGGGCCGGGACTAAAGGTTAGGCCTTTAGTCCCGCCCCTTTAGTCCCGGTTGGTGAACCGGGACTAAAGCCCCTTACGGGCCGGGGCTAAAGGCCCCGTCCCCACTAGTGGATAGGAGGCAACAAATCGGGTGACCCTCGCAGCCTACGCAACACTCTCACGGGATCTCCCAATAGCTCATATTGAGAGTAGTCTAAATCTTGACCACACTCATCCTCGATTCTCATGTTATGCATGATCACACAAGAGTGCATGATGTACGAAAGGATCTTTTGATCCCAAAATCTAGCCGGTCCTCTCACAATAGAAAATTGGGCTTGCAAAATCCCAAGATCTCTCTCTACATCTTATTTCCTAGCCGCCGCGTGAGCATTGTGGAAATCTAGATTTTTCTTGCCTTTCGATTTTTTCAACGACTTCACAAATATTTGCCACTTTGGATAGATGTTATCCGTAAGATAGTAGCCATGGTTGTATGTATGGTCATTGGCTACTAACTGCACCGGTGGCAGTTTACCATAGGTCCATAGTCAAGTTCCCATATCTCCTCTATGTACCCGTAATATGTTTCCAAACAGTGCCCATTCTCGTCTGTTGCATCAAAGCGGACACCACTATTTTGGTTGGTGCTCTTTTATCTTGGGCAACCGTGTAAAATGTATTCCCATTTATCTCATACCCTTGGAAAGTACATATAGTCGAAGATGGTGGCCTGGCCAAACAGTACAGCTGATCTCCAACGGTGTCGTCATTCATGAGATGTGTCTGCAACCAACTGCCGAAAGTCTTCTCGTGTTCCCCTTTAATCCAAGAGTCAGCCTTCCCCGAGTTTTCGGAGCGTAGAATATTCTTGTGTCTCACGATATACGGAGCCACCACGGTGGAATTGTGTAGAACTGTGTAGTGTGCTTGAGAGAAAGAATGCCCGTCCATACATACTTTTGCTTTCCTTCCTAGTGTGCCTTTTCCTGTCAGCCTACCCTCATACCGAGATTCAGGAACACCAATCGGCTTAAGGTCAGGAAGAAAGTCCAAACAAAACTCAATGACCTCCTCTGTTCCATAGCCCTTGGAGATGCTTCCTTCTGGCCTAGCATGGTTACGAACATATTTCTTTAAGACTCCCATGAACCTCTCGAAGGGGAACATATTGTGTAGAAACACAGGACCGAGAATTCTAATCTCTTCGACTAGGTGAACTAGGAGGTGTGTCATTATATTGAAGAAGGATGGCGGGAACAACAACTCAAAGCTGACTAGACATTGGACCACATCAATCTGTAACCCTGATAGACTTTCTCGATCGATTACCTTCTGAGAAATTGCATTGAGGAATGCACATACCCTCACAATTGCCAGGCGAACATTTTCCGGTAGAATTCTCCTCAATGCAACCGAAAGCAATTGTGTCATAAGCACGTGGCAGTCATGAGACTTTAGGTTTTGGAATTTTTTGTCTTTCATATTTACGATTCCCTTTATATTCGAAAAGAAGCCAGTCGGGACCTTGATAATGAAAAGGATTTCAAAGAAGATTTCCTTCTCTTCCTTAGTAAGAGCGTAGCTGGCACGCCCTTGAAACTGCCCTCGATGCATGCCATCTCTTCCTTTATGACGTTCCTGGTCCTCCTGTGCTTCCGGTGTATCTTTTGACTTCCCATACAAGCCCAGGAAGCCTAGAATATTCACGCAGAGATTCTTCGTCAGGTGCATCACGTCGATTGCCGAGCGGACCTCATGGACTTCCCAGTAGGGTAGATCCCAAAATATAGATTTCTTCTTCCACATGGGTACGCGCTTATTAGGGCCGTTAGGAACAGGTTGGCTGCCAGGACCCTTTCCAAAGATTACTTTTAAATCTTTGACCATATCAAATACTTCAGCACCAGTACGGATGACAGGCTTCCCCCAGGGTTCTGCCTTGCCATTGAAATGCTTGCCTTTTTTCTTTAAGGGATGCTTGGGCGGAAGAAAACGAGGATTGTACGGGTACACATTTTTCCTAGATTTGTCCAGATATATACTTTCTGTCTGATCCAAACAGTGCGTGCATGCATTGTATCCCTTGTTTGACTGTCCTGAAATGTTACTAAGAGCAGGCCAATCATTGATGGTTACGAAAAGCAACGCTCGAAGGTCAAATTCCTCTTGTTTGTGCTCGTCCCACACACGTACACCTGGTTCGGCCCACAGCTATAAAAGTTCATCAACTAATGGCCTTAGGTACACATCAATATCGTTGCCGGGTTGCTTTGGACCTTGGATAAGCACTGGCATCATAATGAACTTCCGCTTCATGCACAACCAAGGAGGAAGGTTGTAGATACATAGAGTAACGGGCCAGGTGCTGTGAATGCAACTCTGCTCCCCAAAAGGATTCATGCCATCTGTACTCAGACCTAACCATAAGTTCCTTGCGTCAGCTGCAAATCTTGGGAACTCTCTCTCGATTTTTCTCCACTGCCGACCATCAGCGGTGTGCCTCAACTTATCGTCTTTCATACGATCTTCCATGTGCCATCGCAAGAACTTCGCATGATCTTTATTTCTGAACAGACGTTTCAACCGTGGTATTATAGGAGCATACCACATCACCTTGGCAGGAACCCTCTTCCTGGGTGGCTCGCCCTCAATATCACCAGGGTCATCTTTTCTGATCTTATACCGCAATGCAGTGCATACCGGGCATTTATCCATATTCTTGTACTTCTCATCGCGGTAGAGGATGCAGTCATTAGGGCATGCATGTATCTTCTGCACGTCTAATCCTAGAGGGCAGACAAACTTCTTTGCTTCATACGTGCTCGCGGGCAATTCGTTCTTTCTTGGAAACATCTTCTTCATCAGTACCAGCAAATTTTCGAATGACGAGTCAGTCACACCGGTCTCTGCCTTCCACTTCAGCAATTCCAGTGTGCTACCCAGCTTCTTCTGGCCATCTTCACAAGTTGGGTACAACAATTTGTTGTGGTCCTGTAACATCTGCTCGAACTGCAACCTGTCCTTTTCTGTGTCGCAACCTCGCCGTGCATCAGAAATGACCCGGCCAAGATCATCAGCGGGCTCATCTGGTTCCCGTTCTTCATCCTGATCTTCTTCTTCATTGTCTTCCATTGCGGTATCAGCATACTCAGGGAACATAGATCGGTAGTTGTCATCGTCGTTCTCTTCTGCTTCATCGTCGTCTTCCATCATAACCCCTCTTTCTCCGTGCTTGGTCCAAACATTATAGCCCGACATAAAACCGGACCGAAGCAGGTGGCTCTGAATGACTCTTGAGGAAGTGTAATCCTTCTCATTCCGACATTCAACACATGGACAAAACATATAGCCACCACCATGCTTGTTCGCATCGGCTGCATCTCGAAAAGAATGCACGCCTCCTCTGTAAGCGGTTGTGCGTCGATCACCGTACATCCATGGATGGCTCATGTGCGTTATACGACAGTATATCAAATACAATCACGATCCTAAAAATTAGTACCGCACGGTCTAAACGAGGAAATATAGTTGCTAACCTTTTAGAATAAGTAGAAATAAAGAGGAAGAGGTTTAAGCGTGGCTCGGGCATCTCATATCGTAGTTGTGTTCGGTGAACTGAAGCGGCATCGCTCTAACACACATTTCAACAAACACCTCTAGTGCATAAAAAAATGGAGATCTAGCACACACCCACACTCTTCCATCCAAGAAAAATGCAAGGAAGAGGGGAGAGGGGGCTGTGCTATATATAGGCAGAGGACTTTAGTCCCGGTTTGAGACACAAACCGGGACTAAAGGTGCCGCACATGCGGGCTGCACACCGCGTAGCCCTTTAGTCCCGGTTTGGGACACAAACCGGGACTAAAGGCTCCTTACGGGCCGGGACTAAAGCCTCGAGGGAGGCATTGCGATTTGGGGCGACGTGGCCGGGCCTTTAGTCCCGGCCCAGAGGCAGGCCGGGACTAAAGGGTCCTGGCCAAAGGCCCGTTTTCTACTAGTAAGAACAGAGAGGGAGATCCAATCACGGAGGTACTCCCGCTCCTCTGCCGCCATGGATAATCATTACTAGTTCACGTCCGCTTATGCGTAGATCACTCTTCTTATTCTTGTACTCGTAAGTTAGTCACTCAAATAAATACTTAGTGTTTGTTGGAGCCTCACCACTCAACCATGCATCACACATTATACTTTGCTAGTCTTGATATCCTTAAAAATGAGATTGCTGAGTCCCTTTGTGTCACGTATTACTACAACAACAGCTAAAGCTATGCTTTTGACATGAAAGCGATGCTTGTTTGATTTGGAGTTCTTCTTCTTCATCATCGATCATAGGATAGGTTCCAGGCCGGCAGCCTAGGATTAGCAAGGATGAATGTCGCTTTTATCGTTTGATTTCATCCGTAGTCAGAACCTATTTTTTATGTATGATGATTGTTACGCATGTTTGTATTGAGATTATCATGATTTAGCTTGTAGCGGGTGTAAGCCAATTCCATATACTCATCTCCTTTTTACATTAACTTGTAACGCTATCTATCCTCATAAAACGTCGAGATGCGTTTCTATCCCTATCGATAAGGATATGACTGCATCGATCTTAGGCGTTACAAGTTGGTACCTAAACACCCATACCTTGCTTATTATTCCGTATGTCTTAAAATAAGTGTTTTCATTTTATACAAACTTTATTTAAACGGAGGAATTATTAAATTTAAGACAATTATTTTTAAAATGGCGAAAGTATAACATAAAATATAGGAGATAAATTATTATAAAGAGAAAACAACTATGACACTCGTATCTCTTCCCTGATTGCATGCATCTCTTATTATAAAGAGAAAAAGGAAAGAATCTCTTTTACGATTTTATGTATCTCTTACTTCTCTAGCCTAAATGATTTTATTTTTTTTAATCAATGATTTGGCCAAGGGTAATTTCGTCTTAACATGTGTATAATTATGCGCCTTAATCACGGTACCGAAAATAATACACCATACATAAAAGAATGGAAGGAGTAATAAGTAAGGACGGCTGCTAGGCGCAGGGGCTGCTAAGGCCCGGTACAGTGTCAGACGCTTAGATAGGTGCAAGAGAATAATCCGGCTTATTTTCTAAAAATGGACTGCACGGGTGTTTAGAGCATGTCCAACAACAATCCAAAAATTCTTCTTGCATTAAAAGATTTGCTTTTTGACGTTGGAGACAGAAAACAGGCGAGGATCTAAAATCTGCGCGTACAAAATACATCACCGACCATGCTGTAAATGTTGAACGTGTTGGTTTCCGAAATACATATTTAGAGCATCTCCAATAGGGATGCCACAGGCGACGCCTTAAAATAACCTTTACAACGCCGAAATAGCTAGTTTTTCCGCGCGGCGAAGCGCTGGCTCTAGCGACTGCTGCAAAAAAAGGCGTGCGCTCAACACAAACAACATTTCACACTTTAAACAAAACCAAGAAAATCAAACACATAAAAAATAAATAAACAATAAATAGTTCAATTTTATTACAACTCAAACAAATATTTTATTTGTCAATACAACAAATAGTTCAACAATATAACATCGAACATACGAATCACTCGTTTTGTCGGCCATTCCATTCCAACCACTCCTCGATATGATCCATCTGTAGATCGTCATGCGTTTCAGCACGTCGAATGGATTGATAGGAGGCAACAAATCGGGTGACCCTCGCAGCCTACGCAGCACTCACACGGGATCTCCCAATAGCTTATACTGAGAGTAGTCTAAATCTTGACCACACTCATCCTCGATTCTCATGTTATGCATGATCACACAAGAGTGCATGATGTACGAAAGGATCTTTTGGAAATCTAGATTTTTGTTGCCTTTCGATTTTTTGAACGACTTCACAAATATTTGCCACTTTGGATAGATGTCATCCGCAAGATAGTAGCCATGGTTGTATGTATGGTCATTGGCTACAAACTGCACCGATGGCAGTTTACCATTTGCGATCTTATTTATGAGTGGTGGACGATTAACAACGTTGATGTTATTTAAAGATCCAGACATTTAAAAAAACATGCCAAATCCAAGTCTGTTGATCGGCCAACGTTTCAAGGATTATAGTAGAACCTTTTTTCTGACCATGCAATTGTCCATGCCACGCTTTAGGACAATTTTTCCAACTTTAAAGGATGCAATCTATTGAGCCAAGCATACCTGGGAATCGCAAGCTTTGTTCATCTTCAAAAGCCTTGCGACGTCTTCAGCATTAGGAGCTCTCAAATAGTCCAGACCAAACACTTGCACAATTCCAACTACGAAGCTCTTGACATACAGATGATGGCTTGACTCTCACCCATGGCCAAGTGGTCATCAACGAGATCAGCCGGAGTAACGTATACCAACATACGCATAGCGGTTGTCACCTTTTGAAAGGTTCTATGCCCGAGTTCTCCGGCGGCATTCCTCCTTTGCTGATAAAACCGATCATTTCAAGTTCCTCCTCCTCTTCAATATCAAATTCTTCGTCGGAAGAATCATATAACGAACTCATCTCCAATATTGAATTTAAATTAGTCTATAAAAACTACAAACAACATGCACCAAATTCATGGAAAAATGTGAAGTTGAAGCAATACATACCTTGCAATCATTTTGTCGAACACCTTGTGAGCGTCGAGTGGCAGTGGGCGGCCGAGCGCTGTTTGTCGGAGGAATGTCGCCCTCGGGGGTAGCGGCGACTACAGACACTAGTAGAAAACAGGGCATTGAGCCAACCACATTGGACCCGGATTGGATATAAACCGGTTCTAAAGGGTCTGTCCGCTGGGCCCCCTCCCTGCAGCAAACGGCCGCAAGGCCTTTAGAACCGGTTTGTAACACAAACCGGTCCTAAAGGTTTTTGGACCGTTTGCTGCAGGGAGGGGGGCCCAGTGGACATACCCTTTAGAACTGGTTTGTATCACAAACCGGTGCTAAAGGTTTTCTCACTTTTGCAGCAACTGCGGGGCCCGCTGTCAGACCCTTTAGAACCGGTTTTTAACACAAACCGGTCCTAAAGCCCTCCTCTCCTTCCTCCCCGAGCACCCCTATATTCCACCCCGAGCTCAGCTCCATTTTTTCCAGCTCGATCTCAACTCCATTTTTGCTCTCTCCTTCCTCTTGGGAGCTCTAATCCATCCCCATTTTTCTCCACCATTTGTCAAGATTGTTGGCACCCATCGGTCCTCCGGTTAGCATCAACATTCCCTCTTCCGGCATTGCAAGTTTTGCTCCTTTTCTTGCTCATTTCATTTTTGTTGTGCTAGCTAGGTGTTTGATGAAATGCCTAAGCTAGAGAGAGTTCATCATTTGTTATGTATACATATGCAATTTGAGCTCAAATTTAATTATGATTTGTGTTTTTTTTAGTGTCGCGCACCTTGTCCCCTTCCTCACCGTCGTCGATCGCCCCGTCACCGACACAACCTTGGTGAGCCTATTGTTTTTATTTACCAAAACAAATTTTGATTTGTATGATTTACATATTTACTTGTATATAATTTTCTTATTGTGTAAGATTTTTTTTATATGTATAGCGCCATGGTTTTGATATCCGTCCCCGTTGGCCCTCGTCCAGTCTATGATTCGGATATGGTATATTATCTTTTATAACTACATATTTTCATTTCCTGATTATATGACAATTAATTACGCCGACCAACTTGACATAGATATTTTTATCTAGGAGGTAGTGGAACCGGAAATGCCAATCGACCCTATTGTTGAGAAGTTACACTTAGTTGAACGAGAAAATGTTGGCCTGAAAGAAAGATTGAAAAAAACTGAAAAAAGGTTGGAAAAAACTGAAAGAGAGAAGATGACCTTGGAAAAGGTTCTTGCCGGTGTCGTCGATGGTCACAAGAGCGAGATGGACGCAATGCGCCTGAAGATTAGAAAGATTAGAAAATATGCAATTAGTAAAGAGGCTTGGTATCATTATGTCGTCGGGTCAATTGTTACCTTTGTTGCGATTTTGATCGCATTTGTTGTTGTTTTTAAATGCATTAATTATAGAGAGTTTTTTTGGTTGGTTTTAGTGTGTATTTTTATGAGAACTATATATGTATGGTCACTACGCTACTTCGGTTTTAACGTGTGATGAACTTTTTGTATTAATTAATTAATTTAGTCATGATGATTTAGCATAATGGTTTTTGATAAATTTATATAATGCAGATGAACCGGCAATGGATGTACAGTGATCGACGTCGTCCCGAATTCCTTAATGGCATGCATAGTTTTCTCAATGTGGTTGAGAAAAACAGGCAGAATGGATTTATTTTTTGTCCATGTAAAAAATGCCAGAATAAGAGGAATTTCCCTAACTCAAGAACCATACACACCCACCTGTTGCAAGAAGGCTTCATGCCCAGTTATTTTTGTTGGACCAAGCACGGAGAAAGAGGGGTTGTAATGGAAGACAATGAAGAAGAAGAGGATAATGATAACTATCCTATGTTCGGTGAACACGGTGATACTGAAATGGGGGAAGACGAGCCTGAACTTGAGGACATTGTTGATGAGTCTGATGATGATCTTCGTCAGGTCATTCGTGAAGAACATATAAACTGTGGAAGTGAAAACGAGAGGTTGAAGTTGGAGCGCATGTTAGAAGATCACAAAAAATTGTTGTACCCAAATTGCGAAGATGGCCAGAAAAAGCTGGGCACCACCCTAGAATTGCTGCAATGGAAGGCAGAGAATGGAATATCTGACAAGGGATTTGAAAAGCTGCTAAAAATAATGAAGAAGATGCTTCCAAGATATAACGTGCTGCCCTGCAGTACGTACGAAGCAAAGAAGGTTGTCTTCCCTCTAGGATTGGAAGTGCATAAGATACATGCATGCATCAATGACTGCATCCTCTACCGCGGTCAGCACGAGAATTTAAATGCCTGCCCGGTATGCGGTGCATTTCGGTATAAGATCAGGCGAGATGACCCTGGTGATGTTGAGGGCGACGATTGCCCAGGAAGAGGGCTCCTGCCAAGGTGATGTGGCATGCTCCTATAATACCACGGTTGAAACGTTTGTTCCAAAACAAAGAGCATGCCAAGTTGTTGCGATGGCACAAAGAAGACCGTAAGGAAGACGATATGCTGAGACAACCCGCTGATGGGTCGCAGTGGAGAAACATCGACGATAAGTACGAGGACTTTGCACGTGACCCAAGAAACTTAAGGTTTGGTCTAAGTACAGATGGCCTGAATCCGTTTGGGGAGCAGAGTAGCAGTCATAGCACCTGGCCCGTGACTCTATGTATCTATAACCTTCCTCCTTGGTTATGCATGAAGCGTAAGTTCATTATGATGCCAGTGCTTATCCCAGGCCCGTCGCAACCCGACAACAACATTGATGTGTACCTGAGGCCATTGGTTGATGAACTTTTAGAGCTGTGGGCTGACGAAGGTGTACGTGTATGGGATGAGTACAAACAGGAGGAATTTGACCTACGAGGGTTGCTGTTTGTAACCATCAATGATTGGCCCGCTCTTAGTAACATCTCATGACAGTCAAACAAGGGATACAGCGCATGCACACACTGTTTAGGCGAGACTGAAAGTATACATATAGGCAAGAATGTGTACCCGGGGTATCGTCGATTTCTTCCAGACAGGCATCCCGTAAGAAAGAAAGGAAAGCATTTCAAAGGCGAGGCAGATACACGGAGGAAGCCAACCCTCCCTAAAGGTACTGATATATATGACATGGTCAAAGATATAAAAGTAATCTTTGGTAAGGGTCCTGGCGCACAATCTGTTCCGAATGACGCCGACAACCACGTAGCCATGTGGAAGAAGAAATCTATATTCTGGGAACTACCCTATTGGAAATTCCTAGAGGTTCGCTCTACGATCGACGTGATGCACGTGACGAAAATATTTGCGTGAACCTGCTAAACTTATTGGGCGTGCATGGGAAGAAGTCGAGAGATACACCAAAAGCACGGCTGCACCACCAACGTATGCACGAACGAGACGACCTGATGAATCCAGAGAATTTCAAAGGTCCTGCCAGCTACGCTCTTACCAAGGAAGAGAAGGAGATCTTTTTCCAAGTCCTGAGCAGTATCAAGGTCCCGTCTGGCTACTCGTCGAACATAAAAGGAATACTAAACCTGGAAGAGAAAAAGTTCCAAAACCTAAAGTCTCATGACTGCCACGTGATCATGACCCAGTTACTTCCAATTGCATTGAGGGGGCTTCTGCCAGAAAACGTGTGAGTACCCATTGTGAAGCTATGTGCATTCCTCAACGCAATTTCTTAGAAGGCAATCGATCCAGCAACTCTACCAAGTTTACAGAAGGACGTGGTCCAATGTCTTGTCAGCTTCGAGTTGGTGTTCCCACCAACCTTCTTCAATATTATGACGCACCTCATAGTTCACCTAGTCCAAGAGATTTCCGTTCTCGGTCCTGTATTCTTACACAATATGTTCCCCTTTGAGAGGTTCACGGGAGTCTTGAAGAATTATGTTAAAAACCGTGCTAGGCCAGAAGGAAGCATGGTCAAGGGCTATGGAACAGAGGAGGTCATTGAGTTTTGTGTTGACTTTATTCCTGACCTGAACCCGATCGGTGTTCCTCAGTCGCGCCATGAGGGGAGACTGCGTGGAAAAGGCACGCTAGGAAAGAAATCAACAACATGTATGGATGAGCAATCTTTCACTGAAGCACACTACACAGTTCTAGTTAATTCCAGCTTGGCGGCTCCATATATCCAGGAACACAAGGATATTTTACGCTCGGAATACCCGGAGCAACCTGAAGATTTCATTGCTAAAGAACACGCGAAGACTTTCGGCGGTTGGTTGCAAAGACGTCTCATTAATGACAACATTGTTGAAGATGAGCTATACTTGTTGGCCAAGCAACCATCTTCGACTGTATTGACCTTTAAAGGGTACGAGATAAATGGTAAGACATTTTACACGGCAGACCAAGATAAAAAGAGCACCAACCAAAACAGTGGCGTCCGGTTTGATGCAAAAGACGACAACGGGCAAAGGGTCACATACTATGGTTACATAGAGCAGATATGGGAACTTGACTACGGACCTTCCTTTAAGGTCCCTTTGTTCTGGTGCAAATGGTTCAACCTGTCAGGCGTGAAGGTAGACCCGAAGTACGGAATGACAACAGTGGATCAGAAGAATCTTGGGTACGGCAATGATCAATTCGTCCTAGCCAATGATGTGGCTCAGGTTTTCTATGTGAAGGACATGTCTAGCAGACCGAGAAAAAGAAAAGATAAGGAAGCGAATACATCAGACGATGAGCCAAGGCGCCACATAGTTCTTTCAGGGAAAAGAAACATCGTGGGAGTCGAGGACAAGACAGACATGTCAGAAGATTACAATAAATTTGATGAAATTCCTCCCTTCAAAGTCAAAGATGATCCAAGCATCCCGTTAAATGATGAAGATACTCCATGGTTACGGCGCAATCAGAAGAAAGGCAAGAAGAAAAATAGATAGGGGGTGTTGTTGGTGATGTGTAATAATGTATTAAACCTTTTATGTAATTGTGTTGACCATTTTGATAAATATCAAAAATTTGACCAGTTTTCACTAAATTTGACAATTTTGATAAATATCATTTTTATTTTTTAAGTGTTAAAATGACATTTAGACAATTTGTAAATAAATGTAAAAGAAAACAGAAAAGGGAAACAAAAAAGAAAAATAAAAGAAGAAACAGGAAAAAGAAAAAGGAAACAAAAAAATATCTTTATATTTTCAAATTAGTTTGATAAATATCTTATTTTTTATTTTTTTATTGTTCTAAATGACATTTAGACAATTTTTACACAAAATATCAGAAAATATAAATATGTTTTTATAAATATTTGATTTTACAAAAGCTTTTTGAGTCTACTTTGATTTTATAAATAAATGTAAAAGAAAACAGAAAAGGGAAACAAAAAAGAAAAATAAAAGAAGAAACAGGAAAAAGAAAAAGGAAACAAAAAGAAAAAGAAAACAGGAAACAGAAAAAAGGAAAAAAGAAAAAGGAAAAAAAACCTTTAGGACCGGTTTGTAACAACAACCGGTCCTAAAGGTGGGTTCGCTTCGCGCCCAATTTTTGGACCTTTAGTACCGGTTTGTGTTAACAACCGGTGCTAAAGGGTCTTTAGGTCCGGTTGTCAACACCAACTGGTGCTAAAGGCTCCTAGACCTCTCCGGGCCGCCAACTTCTCGCCTTCCCGCGCGTCTTCTCTCCTCGCCGCCTCTCTCCTCGCCTTCTCTCCTCGCCGACTCGACCTCCTCGCCGCCCCACGCCGCCTCCTCGCCGCCCACCGTCGCCTCCTCGCCGCCATCGCCTCGTCGCCGCCTCCTCGCCGCCTCGTCGCCTCGCCGCCTCGTCGCCTCGTCGCCGCCTCCTCGTCGCCTCGTCGCCTCGTCGCCGCCTCCTCGCGGCCTCCTCGCGCCGCCTCCTCGCCGCCTCCTCGCCGCCGTACGTCGCCTCCTCGCCGCCTCCTCGCCGCCCCACTTCATCTTCTTCTCCCACGGTATATCGTCCATATTGTTGTAGTTC
The DNA here is from genome assembly GCF_904849725.1 of Hordeum vulgare subsp. vulgare. Classification (NCBI taxonomy): domain Eukaryota; kingdom Viridiplantae; phylum Streptophyta; class Magnoliopsida; order Poales; family Poaceae; genus Hordeum; species Hordeum vulgare. The sequence goes on from NC_058524.1 coordinate 597,370,342, forward strand.
CTATTTTCGTATATCCTATTTTTGTATATCCATATTGTTGTATATCATATTGTTGTATCATATTTTTCATATATCATATATCCATATTGTTGTATCATATATCCTATTTTCGTATATCCATATTGTTGTATATCATATATCCATATTGTTGTATATCCTATTTTAGAGCCTTATCATATTGTTGTATATCCATATTGTTGTAGTTCCTATTTTTACCCTTAGACTTTATTCTTACCTTTTATCGATGGAGATCGGAAAGTCCTATGATTGTATAAATGAGGTGACGTTTCTAAAAAAAACACCCGAGCATTTGTGCCAGAACTGCGGTGAAGAAATCTGTGTCACACAATATAACTGTGTTGGCCAAGGGACCCTTTCGTCATGTCCCCCCGACCTCTCACTAGTTTTGCTGGGGAAAGTTTCCGACGATTCCGATGATTCCGTAAAACTTTCCGACGATTCCGTAAAACTTTCCGACGATTACGACTCCGACGATTCCGTAAAACTTTTCCGTAAACTTTCCGGTTCCGTAAAACTTTTCCGTAAATAATTTTGCTAAGTTAAATTCTTGTTACTAGCAGGTGTTGAGCTATGGATCCCCAAGAACCACATGATCAGCACGCCGATCAGCTCACGGGAATGGGTGAGGCGGAGAAGGAAAGATACATGTGCCAGATGATTTTTGAAGATGCAACGACCATATATCATGATGACGATGGTGGACATGCGTTTAGCAATCAATTTTTGAACGACTCCGGTGACGGAGCTGAGAATATAGAAGATGTAGTAGATGCAGAAGTGCCCTCCGGAACAAACTCTGCCAATGTATATCTCAAGTCACTGTTGACGCAACAATTAATTTGTATTGCACTTACTAACGAATCATTATTTTCCCGTTTAGGCGCCCTCTGGAACAGCTAGCGCAAGTACTGAGACAAAGTCGAAACGAGGCCCGGCCGCAAGGTTGAAAGATACTGCAAGGTACTCGATCGATAAAGTTGCTGCTGATGGCAAACCACTGGAACCCCCAGAAACTTATCGCAAATTTGTAAATCAGTGCGGAGTTGTTGTAAGAGACCTGGTCCCGATCAACTTAATAGAATGTAATAAGCCGAAGACAGGCGCCAACGTTGGAGCTACTTATGTCGATGACAGATTGAAAAGAGTGCTTTGCGACACGGTCTGGCTAAATTTCAGCATAGCGGAAGATAAGAAGAAGAAAGTCGAGGAGTGGGCTTTGAAGAAGATGGCCACACAATTCCAGAGGTGGAAGATAGACTTGTGGAAGAAATATAAGGACGAAGATCCAGTTTTCACTGGGCACCTAGTGAAGATAAGAGACGCTTGGCCTGATTTTAAGGCGTACAAGAAATCGGGTGTCTTTAATCCCGATCAGCCACAAATACGGAGAATGCGAAGAAGAAGAAATATCACCATATTTTGGGGTCAGGTGGCTACATGACTGCCCTGCCTAGGTGGCGACGCTATGAAGATGCGCTTCTGAAAAGAAATAGCATTCCACAGACACATGACTGGCCCGATAGGTCCAAGTTCTGGTTGTTCGCGCATGGGGCAACGTTGGACGCTGAGACTGGGATGATTGTTACGGAGGGACCATGGTCGGAAAAAATAACACAAGTCGTATCAGATCTAGAGAAGGCAATAGAAGCTGTTCGAAAAGGAACTTTTGTTCCCGATAGAGAGAACGACGAGTTGACGAAGGCACTCGGGAACCCCGAAAAGTGGGGACGAACACGAGGATTTGGAGCCACTACCCCGTGGAACCAAGGGTTTCCGGCGGACCTTGGCACTTACAGAAGCCGTGGTAGAAGCAAGAGGAAGGCGCTGGAACGGATATCGACATTAGAAGAAAAGGTGGCGTTTCTCTTGAAGAAAGGGGGACACCCTGTACCTGACACTGAAGAGGAGGAAGAAGATCCTGCACCTGACGCTGATCAGCAGCAATTAGAAGACGATCCTGTAGCAGATGCCGTCCCATCTCAGCATAGAAGCAGCGTGGGTTCCACGCAGCTGCAGCTAGAAGACGGTCCTCCAGTCGAACCGTCGGCGCCTCACTACCCCGTGGATGATGTCACGGAGAAGACAAACTGTGAGATACATATGCCAATGGGGAACATATCCTTCATGGTGGCGTGAGGCTATGCTTTACCGAATCAACCTGGAGCAACCTACCATGGTGGTCAGATTTCAGCATCCCATGCTCGTGTCGGGTTGTCAACAATTACGCCGGGATGCCAGTCAATTGAGCTTGATATTCCTGGAGGTGAAGGCGAGAAGACACTGGGAGAAATGGAGCTTGGTATCATCTTGTGGAAGAAGAAACACATCGTGTTTCCTAACGTGGCGCCAAGGCCACCGACTCCTCCAGGTACAAATGCACCACCTCCAACAATTACTGAGTGTTGCACCACATGTAAGCCTATTTTTAATAGTTTTTTCACTTTCGTACAGAGAATGCACGACCTCCAAGTCCACCCCCCAACGCACCTCCAAGTCCACCCCACAACGAAGATAGGGAGCCCGAGGCCGAGAGTCCATTGCCCGTGCACTCCAGTGAGCCGACGGATGCGCCCACTACGGGTACGGCAAAGCGGAAGCTGCAGTTCAGAAGAAACGGGACTCCTCCCAAGAAGAGAGAAAGGAAACCCAATAAAGTCAAGACTCCCCCGAAGTTACCAGGCCTGATGACTCCGGAGGAACTAGACGAGGCCGTGAAAGCCAAAAACAACTTATATTATCCTGAACCGCCGCCACCGCCGCCCCTTTCAGACTATGAACGGTTCATTGAAAAGATGCACACCGCATAGATGAAGCAGGCGGAGCAGACGAAATGCGGAAAACAAGTTCCCCAGCTCGGACAACAAGAAGCATAGTCAATTGCCCCGCTCAAGGTGTTATCTGACCAGACTTCAGTGTCCGGTCCACGCATGGGCGACGTAGGTTACGCTATTGCTGATGTGGTATATAAATATAAGCCCGAGCACCCTCTGGTCGAAAATCCTAGTGCTCTAACAACCCAACTATGGAATTTACATGTTTGGTACTTGGAGGCCGCAAGGCAAAAGAGAGACTGTATCATGGCGGCAGTTCAGGATCAACACTACTTCGGAGAGTACGGTGTGGAGGTTGGGTTCGATGATTTTTTCCAGATGTACAATCAACGTGCCCTCGACAAAGCTATCGTCAGCTGCTACTGTTTGTAAGTGATTTATTTGTGTAATTTAATTATTTAGTTAAGCTCGCGTTCATTGCCCGTATAATTATCACTCACGAGACATTCTTTTTGTACGCTACTATGCAGAATGAAGATTCGTGAATGCAGGCTGGCAGGAATCTGGGACTTTGGGTTCATTGACCGGTATTCGTTTCATCAAGAGACAATAGAAAAGTTCAACAAGGATACACCGGATGATTTGCTAAGGTTTTTGAAGCGACAAAGTACCAAAAAAGAAATACTTTGGCCCTACGGATTCAAGTGAGTGTTACTGTCTTGTACACATTCCATTTTGCTTACCTGATGTTAAGTGTAATTGATGAGTATGCATGACTGCGTGTGTACACGTGCGCAGGTCCCACTTCATATTGTTCATCATTAGAATCGATCAAGGACAAGTTGAAGTCTGGGACCCGTTAACCTGGGACGCTGACAAATGGAAGAGCGCGCGTCAGATGCTTCAAAGGTATATATATATCGGCCTCTTTCGTTCATCGGCCTCTTTTTCGTTCATTTCCTGATATCAAGTAAGTAATAATTAACTCTTGTATTCATTTTTCTTTGTCGGCCAGGGTTTGGCAAATGTTCATCAAGGAAGAACCCGGTACATGGGCAGACAAGCTCCACTTTCAGATTAACAAAGTAAGTAGTACTACGTACCCTGGTTTCAATACCATTACCATTCTCTTGATTATTATTAATTTGACTGAATTATGTTCTCGTATATAGGGCGTCCCGCAACAACCACAGGGCACTGATTATTGTGGATACTACGTTTGCGAGTACATTCAGAGGATCATCAATGAGAAATCCCGTACTTCCAGAAATCTAGAGGTACGTAACCGGATCTTCACAACTTTATTTATGTTGCCATCAATTATGTTTAGTTTTGTTCATAACTTAATTGTTTTCATCTACTTCTTTTAAAGCTGCAACGAAAGCGGGCGATGCTCAGACCAATCCAACGTTGCAAGGCAGTTGCAGAGGAATTGGCAGGATTTCTCCTCACGCAAGTCATAGATGAAGCCGGAGAATTTTTCCATCCTATGAACCAATAGCTAGCTCCCTTCTCTATGCAAGTATACAGCTATAGGAAACGAACTTCAAATTATGTAATGATAATCGGTCCAGTACTTCGTGTTACATGTATATATGTACTTTTATTTGGTGCATCAACATTTAACCGCAAACATGGAATCGGAAACACTTAACAGCAAACACGGAATCGGTGTTTCCGGATACGTGTTTCCGATTACGTGTTTCCGATTCCGTGTTCGTAAAAAACGGAACACGGACACACGGAATGGGAAACACGGAATCGGAAAGACGTAAACGGAAATACGGAACCGGAAACACGTAAACGAAAACCCTGAAAATACGGAACACGGAAACACCGAAATACGGAATCGGAAACCCTGAAAAGAAAAGAAAAAAAAAGAAAAAAAAACCATTAGGACCGGTTGGTGTTACCAACCGGTTCTAAAGGTCCTCCGCCTGCGCGCACTCTTCGGCGCCCACGTGGAGGCCTTTAGCACCGGTTTGTAAGAGACCGGTGCTAAAGGGGGGGGGGGGGGCTTTCGTCCCGGATACGTAGCACCGGATGTGTATCCGGGTCCAAAGGCCCTTACCAACCGGTTCTAATACCCCTTTCTCCACTAGTGAGAGAGGTGGAGGAATCATCAGTGGCGCAGCAATAGCCGGGGAAGCGTAGTCGGGTCGCCGAAGCAAATGGGTAGGTGTGGCCGCCGGCGCCAGCGCATGGATATGGCGGTAGGTTAAAGTCGAGGCGCGGATGCTCGAGTATGCAGCGCGCGGGAGCGGGCGCTTTAAATAAGCGACGCATGATGCCGTTTCACTCCGCGCGCTGAACCACTTACTCCACGCGCGCGTTTTTTATGCCTTTGTTGAAGCACTCGAAACAGCTACGCGTGCAAAAAAATGCAATTTATCGAGCGCGACACTAATATCGCGCGCATATTGGAGATGATCTTAGGGCACCGGATTGTGGGGTGAAGTATCCGTGACTTTTCTGAAGCAGTTGCTTTCCTATGCACCGGTTGTTACCGGAGCAAAAGTTCGCTTCTCTCCCCCTTTCTAAAAGTATTTTCCACAGCCGCGCACTAAAAAATTATCCAGTGTTGAAATAGCGTATTTTAGCGCTTTGAAGAATGTTCGTTCTAAAATATGGCATCAAATCCAACGACCCCGTCTGCAGCGGTCAGCCTTCAATGCCTCCATTCGGATTGTTTTTTTAAAAACAGCGCTTTTCTGCATGTCAGCATGCAGCAGAGATTCCTCACGTGAAGCATCTCACATCTAGCAGAGATTCCTCAGGTGAAGCATCTCACATGCAGCAGAGATTCCTCTCAGCGTTGGAGAGAACCGGTGCCAGAGCAGCGTTACGCGAACTTTGAAGCAACTGAAGCATCTCTCACTAGCATCTATGCATTCCGAGATAACTTTATTTGCGACCTAACGGCACTGTTTTTTCCTTGGCACCTGACCATAAGCATCCGCCATTCTACAAGGCCTAATAACAATAAGTAAGGGCGGCTGTTAATATCGACTTAGCTGGTTAATATATTCGATGTTGATGATGCAGTCCGGACTTGTGGCGGGATGGATAAGCCCATTGTTCTTTGAAAAATTTGGTACGGTGCGTTGTCTTCAGCTTGGCCGCCCTCAAGCCGGTTCCGAGCTGGCCGAGCGAGGAACTCGGCTTGATGAAGTGATGACACAATATTATAGATGTGACGGGGGCAGCCCCTGATCTAGCCAATGTGAAGCAACGTTTGATAAGCTGACATTGGAGCCCCAAGAGTAGGTTGGTAAAGTGATGCCGAAGCTTCCAATCCAGCCGAGGTGAGGTTGGCAATGTGACGCTGACTTAATGAAATGGCGGCGTGGGCTTGTAGATATTGGGCAATGCGGCAAGATGACGACACAATTCAAACGACAGAGAAAGGACGTAGATGTCGGCACACTGAGGTGATAGTGCAATCCGGTCTAAATCAATTGCATACACATACTCCCTTCGTCTCAAAATTCTTGTCATAACTTTGTTTAAAAATTAATGTATCTAAATACTAAAACTTGACTAGATACATTCTTATTTATACAAATCTAAGACAAGAATTTTAAGGTGGAGGGAGTATAAAATAGTGCATGTCTTTGATAATAAAATTTTCTTTAAAAAATTATTTATGGGATGGTATGACAATTCCGTCCATCTAAATTCATTACTTGCACATATAAAATAGTGCAAGCCGGAAAATAATATCCATATATAATATAACTTGCATAATTAAATTACGTAAAGTAAATTATAAAATAAATATGGCCCTCGCGGCAAGGTTAGATCATCGATATGAGTAGGATCTCATATTGCGAAGCGGCATAATCCAAACCGCAGGGCGATGTGGACAAGATGTCGGCCGCTGACAAGATCGATGTGTGCTGCAAACTAATACTCAATGGGTTAGTAGTACTTTACTTCTCCAGAAAAAGTAGTAGATGATCAACGGCCAAAGTAAATACGGGATTAAAGAATAAAGACAAGGAAAAAAGATTCCCTCAATGTTGAGGCCTTGGAGAGAGGAGCTACCCCACTAGTGGAAAACGGGCCTTTGGCCGGGACCCTTTAGTCCCGGCCTGCCTCTGGGACGGGACTAAAGGCCCGGCCATGTCACCCCAATTCTCAATGCCTTCTTCGAGGCTTTAGTCCCGGCCCGTAAGGAGCCTTTAGTCCCGGTTCGTGTCCCAAACCGGGACTAAAGGGCTACACGGTGGGCAGCCCCCATGTGCGCCACTAAAGTGCTCTGCCTATATATAGCACAACCCCCCTCTCCCCTCTTCCTTGCATTTTTCTTGGATGGAGGATTGTGGGTGTGTGCTAGCTCTCCACTTTTTTTGATGCACTAGAGGTGTTTGTTGAAATGTGTGTTAGAGCGATGCCGCTTCAGTTCACCGAACACAACTACGATATGAGATGCCTGAGCCACGCTTAAACCTCTTCCTCTTTATTTCTACTTATTCTAAAAGGTTAGCAACTATATTTCCTCGTTTAGACCGTGCGGTACTAATTTTTAGGATCATCATTGTATTTGATATACTGTCGTATAACACAGATGAGTCATCCATGGATGTACGGTGATCGACGCACAACCGCTTACAGAGGAGGCGTGCATTCTTTTCGAGATGCAGCCGATGCGAACAAGCATGGTGGTGGCTATATGTTTTGTCCATGTGTTGAATGTCGGAATGAGAAGGATTACACTTCCTCAAGAGTCATTCAGAGCCACCTGCTTCGGTCCGGTTTTATGTCGGGCTATAATATTTGGACCAAACACGGAGAAAGAGGGGTTATGATGGAAGACGATGATGAAGAAGAAGAGAACGATGATGAAAACTACCGATCTATGTTCCCTGAGTATGCTGATACCGCAATGGAAGACAATGAAGAAGAAGATCGGGATGAAGAACGGAACCAGATGAGCCCGCTGATGATCTTGGTCGGGTCATTTCTGATGCACGGCGAGGTTGCGACACAGAAAAGGAGAGGTTGCAGTTCGAGCAGATGTTACAGGACCACAACAAATTGTTGTACCCAACTTGTGAAGATGGCCAGAAGAAGCTGGGTAGCACACTGGAATTGCTGAAGTGGAAGGCAGAGACCGGTGTGACTGACTCGTCATTCGAAAAGTTGCTGGTACTAATGAAGAAGATGTTTCCAAGAAAGAACGAATTGCCCGCCAGCATGTACGAAGCAAAGAAGTTTGTCTGCCCTCTAGGATTAGACGTGCATAAGATACATGCATGCCCTAATGACTACATCCTCTACCGCGGTGAGAAGTACGAGAATATGGATAAATGCCCGGTATGCACTGCATTGCGGTATAAGATCAGAAAAGATGACCCTGCTGATATTGAGGGCGAGCCACCCAGGAAGAGGGTTCCTGCCAAGGTGATGTGGTATGCTCCTATAATACCACGGTTGAAACGTCTGTTCAGAAATAAAGATCATGCGAAGTTGTTGCGATGGCACATGGAAGATCGTATGAAAGACGATAAGTTGAGGCACACCGCTCATGGTCGGCAGTGGAGAAAAATCGAGAGAGAGTTCCCGAGATTTGCAGCTGACGCAAGGAACTTATGGTTAGGTCTGAGTACAGATGACATGAATCCTTTTGGGGAGCAGAGTTGTAGTCACAGCACCTGGCCCGTTACTCTATGTATCTACAACCTTCCTCCTTGGTTGTGCATGAAGCGGAAGTTCATTATGATGCCAGTGCTTATCCAAGGTCCAAAGCAACCCGGCAACGATATTGATGTGTACCTAAGGCCATTAGTTGATGAACCTTTACAGCTGTGGGCCTAATCAGGTGTACGTGTGTGGGACGAGCACAAACAAGAGGAATTTGACCTTCGAGCGTTGCTTTTCGTCACCATCAATGATTGGCCTGCTCTTAGTAAGATTTCAGGACAGTCAAACAAGGGATACAATGCATGCACGCACTGTTTGGATCAGACAGAAAGTATATATCTCGACAAATGTAGGAAGAATGTGTACCCGTACAATCGTCGTTTTCTTCCGCCCAAGCATCCCTTAAATAAAAAAGGCAAGCATTTCAATGGAAAGGCAGAACCCCGGGGGAAGCCTGTCATCCGTACTGGTGCTGAAGTATTTCATATGGTCAAAGATTTAAAAGTAATCTTTGGAATGGGTCCTGGCAGCCAACCTATTCCTAACGGCCCTGATAAACGCGTACCCATGTGGAAGCAGAAATCTATATTTTGGGAGCTACCCTACTGGGAAGTCCATGAGGTCCTCTCGGCAATCGACGTGATGCACCTGACGAAGAATCTCTGCGTGAATATTCTAGGCTTCCTGGGCTTGTATGGGAAGTCAAAAGATACACCAGAAGCACGGGAGGACCAGGAACGTCATAAAGGAAGAGATGGCATGCATCGAGGGCAGTTTCAAGGGCGTGCCAGCTATGCTCTTACTAAGGAAGAGAAGGAAATCTTCTTTGAAGTCCTTTTCAGTATCAAGGTCCCGACTGGCTTCTCGTCGAATATAAAGGGAACCGTAAATATGAAAGACAAAAAATTCCAAAACCTAAAGTCTCATGACTGCCACGTGGTTATGACGCAATTGCTTCCGGTTGCATTGAGGGGAATTCTACCGGAAAATGTTCGCCTGGCAATTGTGAAGGTATGTGCATTCCTCAATGCAATTTCTCAGAAGGTAATCGATCGAGAAAGTCTATCAGGGTTACAGATTGATGTGGTCCAATGTCTGTGCAGCTTTGAGTTGTTGTTCCCGCCATCCTTCTTCAATATAATGACACACCTCCTAGTTCACCTAGTCGAAGAGATTAAAATTCTCGGTCCCGTGTTTCTACACAATATGTTCCCCTTCGAGAGGTTCATGGGAGTCTTAAAGAAATATGTTCGTAACCATGCTAGGCCAGAAGGAAGCATCTCCAAGGGCTATGGAACAGAGGAGGTCATTGAGTTTTGTGTGGACTTTCTTCCTGACCTTAAGCCGATTGGTGTTCCTGAATCTCGGTACGAGGGTAGGATGACAGGAAAAAGGCACACTAGGAAGGAAAGCAAAAGTATGTATGGACGAGCATTCTTTCTCTCAAGCACACTACACAGTTCTACACAATTCCACCGTGGTGGCTCCGTATATCGTGAGACACAAGAATATTCTACGCTCCGAAAACCCAGGGAAGGCTAACTCTTGGATTAAAGGGGAACACGAGAAGACTTTCGGCAGTTGGTTGCAGACACATCTCATGAATGACGACACCGTTGGAGATGAGCTGTACTGTTTGGCCAGGCCACCATCTTCGACTATATGTACTTTCCAAGGGTATGAGATAAATGGGAATACATTTTACACGGTTGCCCAAGATAAAAAGAGCACCAACCAAAATAGTGGTGTCCGCTTTGATGCAACAGACGAGAATGGGCACTGTTTGGAAACATAATACGGGTACATAGAGGAGATATGGGAACTTGACTATGGACCTACTTTTAAGATCCCTTTGTTTCGGTGCAAATGGGTGAAGTTGACAGGAGGCGGGGTAGTTGTAGACCAAAAGTACGGCATGACAACAGTGGATCTCAACAATCTTGCGTACATGGACGAACCATTTGTCCTAGCCAATGATGTCGCTCAGGTTTTCTATGTGAAGGACATGTCTACAAAAACGGGAAAAAGAAATCAGCAAAAGAAGATATCGTCCGATGAGCCAAAACGCCACATAGTTCTTTCAGGGAAAAGAAACATCGTGGGAGTAGATGACAAGACAGACATGTCAGAAGATTATAATAAGTTTCATGAAATTCCGAGTGTCCTCTCATCTTCGGGTCCAGCTACGTCCCAGAAGAAAACAGAAATAATAGATAGGAATATTGGTGCAATAATGTAATAATGTATTAAACCTTTTATGTAATGCATGTATGGAATGTACTAAATTTCAAACACTTTTCATTTTCATAGTATCCATGTAAGAGATGAGTTCTCGTTCGAAACGCTGATACTTCGAGAGAGATTGTCCGTTTTGTACACGAAGTGCATCCAGTTTTTGTCGTAGCCCTCTCAAATTTTTAACACATGCTATGTGGGTGAAATGATGATAGCATGCCAACTTTCAACATTTTCAGAGTTCATTTGTAGTGCTTTTCAATTTCAGGGTCAAATTGGCGATTCATCTCTATTATGAAATTAAATATATCAAAAAACCTTTGCAGAACATATGACCAAATTAATACAAGTTCATCATCACATTAAAGAAAAAGAACAGTAGTGATCAAATGTTATTATTGCAAAAAATAAATACATAAAGTTCTCTCAGAAAACAACATACGACTATGTAAAACATTTAAATGCAACAACAAACGCGATCAAAATCGCAACTAAGGTAACAATTGACCCAACAACATAATGATACCAAGCCTCTTTATCAATGGCATATTTTCTAATATTCTTAATCTTCAAGCGCATTTCATCCATCTTCAAGCGCATTGCATCCATCTTCAACCGCATCGCGTCGATCTTCATCTTGCGATCATCGATGACATCGGCGACATGCAACTCTAGTTCCATATTCTTATCCTCAACTATTTTCAATTTTTTTCTTCAAGTATTTGTTTTCTTTTTCAACCAAATTTAACTTCTCGACAAGAATTTTTATGTGGGTTGGAATTTCCGGTTCACATACCTCCTAGATTAAAAAAATATATGTCACGTTGGTCGTCATAATTGTCATAAACACTAAATAAAACAAATAGTTATAAAAGATAATATATACCACATCCGAATCATAGACAGGACGAGGGCCGACGGAGGCGGATACCAAAACCATCGCACTATATAATAACAAAAAATAATGAAAGTGAGTAATTTATACAAGTATGTATCTAAATCATACAAGTAAGATTTTTTTTTCTTTTAAAAAGAAGATAAGAACAAGAGGCTCACCACGGTGGTGCTCGCGACGAGATCGGCGCGGGGCGATCGACAATGGTGAGGACGGGCACGGGACGACACCCTACGCATGTGCAGACTCTAAGAAGTTAATTTGAGCATTTGAAATGAGCTACACTAGCAGTGACAAATGAAAGGATTAAGTAGCTAACCTTTTAAAACACTTGTGCAGTTGGTGCACGGCCAAACCTAGACAAATATTAAGGAAAATGGAGCTTGGAGGTCGAGCTTGGAGAGGAGAAAGCTTAAGTAGAGTGGCTCGGGCATTTCATCGAACACGTCATGTGCATGAACTAGAGTGGCAAGAGCATGCCATGGTCACACTTCAACAACCAAAAAACAGGGGATATGGTGGGCATGGGCGAGGGTTTATATAGGCAACACTTTAGTCCCGGTTCTTGCCACGCCCCGGGACTAAAGGTCCCTGCTTCCCGCCTTCTGGTCTGCCGAAAAAGGGTCTTTAGTCCCTGGTCGTGGCTCCACCCGGGACTAAAGACCCCCTTTAGTCCCGGTTCTTGCCACGCCCCGGGACTAAAGGCCCCTGCTTCCCGCCTTCTGGTCTGCCGAAAAAGGGCCTTTAGTCCCGGGTCGTGGCTCCACCCGGGACTAAAGGGGGTCTTTAGTCCCGGATCGAGCCCCGAACCGGGACTAAAGATCTACCTATATAAGCGGGAGTTAGAAAATTTCGAACCCAAATCGTCCATTTCTCTTCTTCTTCCTCTCGTTCTCCTGCCCGGCGCGGCACAGGGACGAACTCGACGACGCCGTCAGGCTGCCCTCCGTCCTGCTCGCCGCCGCCTGCCGTCCTCCTCGCCGTCGTCGTCATCCTGCTCGCCGCCGCCGTCCTCCTTGCAGCGCGCCGCCGTCCTCCTTGCCGCGCGCCGCCGTCCTCCTCGCCGCGCGCTGTCGACACCTGCGTCCGGTAAACCCCCCGCCCTCTCCTCCCCAACACTCTGGCCAGTAGAAGAAAAGAAGAAAAAGGAGAAGAAAAGAAGAAAAAGGAGAAGAAAGGAAGAAAAAGGAGAAGAAAGGAAGAAAAAGGAGAAGAAAGGAAGAAAAAGGGAAGGAGAAGAAAAGAAGAAAAAGGAGAAGAAAAGAAGAAAAAGGAGAAGAAAAGAAGAAAAAGGGAAGAAAGGAAGAAAAAGGAGAAGAAAGGAAGAAAAAGGAGAAGAAAGGAAGAAAAAGGGAAGAAAAGAAGAAAACGATTTTTTTTGTCATTTAGTTCCTATTGTTATTAGGTTTGTGCTAGATTATTAGGGTTAGTAATATGTAGAATTATGAAAAAGGAAAATAAGAAGGGGAGGAGAAGAAAAGAAGAAAAAGGAGAATAAGAAGAGGAGGAGAGGAGAAGAAGAGGAAAAATAGAAGAAGAGGAGAAGTAGAAGAAGAGAAAAAATTAGAAGAGGAGGAGAGGAGAAGTAGAAGAAGAGAAGAGGAGAAGTAGTAGAAGAAGAGGAGAAGTAGAAGTAGAAGAAGAAGTAGAAGAAGAGGATAAATAGAAGAAGAGGAAAAATTAGTTTAGGGTTACAAGAAGAAGAAATATTTTTTTGTCATTTAATTTTGCTATTGTATAGTGTATATGCTTAAGTGTTAATAGTGTTTCTTAGATTATTGCTTAATTTTGCTATTGTATATGCTTAAGTGTTAATAGTTTAATTTTGCTATTGTATATGCTTAAGTGTTAATAGTTTATTTTTAGCAAGAAAATTAATAGAACTAGTTTAATTTTGCTATTGTATATGCTTAAGTGTCTGGGACTGGGCTCCGCCCGGCTGGTATTTTAGAGTTTAGGTTCTAGCCAAGACCCGGGACTAAAGGTCCTCCTATATAAAACGACACTTTGAAGTTTCCAACCCCTCTTATATAGTTTGTTAGTTTATTAGTTAATCAAATGTCCGTTTTTTGCAGAACTATGGATCCACATATCAGGAACCTCGAAGAGGAAGAACTTCTCGAAGATATAATCAAAGACGGCCCCGATGTTGAACCAGCTGAATCTCTGTCGTCATATCTAAACGCCTCCGGATATGGAATGGAGGTCGAGCGACACGAAGATGAAGCCGATGAGGCAGGAGATAGGTCCAATGACGGAGAAGGTGATAGCTCCACTGATGGAGAAGCCGGTGGAGAAATAATAAAGTCCGGCGAGGTATACATATGAAGTTCGACAATCACTTGTAATATGTGAAAAATATTGGAGATAGCTCTATATTGTATACATATACATTCATTTGACGAATGTTTCTCCCTCTTAGGCCTCCACATCGAGCAGAGATACGAAACGAGGCCCGACTAGAAAGTTGGATGCACGGACGCATTACACCTTTGAGGTGATAGTGCCTATGGGCGAACCCAAGCTTCCTAAGAATGCTGCTAACACATTCAAGAAGCAATGCGGAGTTCTCGTTAGGGATCACGTCCCGATCAGCGTTCAGGAGTGGAACAAGCGCAAAGGGGCAGCCGATAGGGACTATGTCGCTGAAAGGTACAAAGATAATCTTTGGAATGATCTCATGTCACATTTCAACCTGCCAGAATGTGAGAATGAAGACGCCGCAGACAAACTGAGGGCCAAAGTCAAGCGGTGGACTCTAAAGAAGATGGCCGAACTATACCGTAGCTGGAAGAAGAAGCTATGGAAAAACTATCTGAAGACAAAGAAAGTGCCGGTATTCGAGGGGTATCTAGCCAAGCAGGCGAATCACTGGAAGGCATTTCAAGAGTACAAGGAGTCAGAAGATGCCCAGGCATTATAAGAAAAGTACAAGATAAATGCCGACAAGAAAAAATATCACCACAAGCTGGGGCCAGGGGGCTATGAGACTGGCATCCCAAAGTGGGATAAGAAAGAGCAAGATCTGCTAGATAAAGGCATCGTACCTGAACCACTCCGTGATGAGTGGGAATTGAGAGCAAGAAATTGGTTCCTTGCGCATGGTGGGTCGTACGACGAAAAAACAGGGGACCTCATCTGCAGTGACGGTCTTAGGATACCCAGGGAGAATTGGAAAAGGATAGTGAAAGAAATTAAGGAGGGAAAAAGAAAGTTCACTGCAGATAGAGAGAAAGATTTGCTCACACTGCTCCTCGGCAATGACGAACATGGAGGACGAACGCGAGGCTTCGGTCCTTCTTACCCGTGGTGGCTTGGGTTTGCCACAGACCAAGACACTTACAGAAGCCGAGAGAGAGAGAGCAAAGAAGTGGCAGTAGGATGAGGAGAATGACAAGTTCAACCAGTTGCTTGCCAGGATTAACGAGCAACAGAAGCAGATTGATGAGCTTAGAGGAGTAGCGTGCCAGGAAGATCCTGCACTTGATATTACCGGCGCCCCATCTAAGCGGAAAAGCAGTGTGGCTGAATCTAAGGCCCCGTCCGACGATGCACGAAGAATGATAGAGGGCGGTCCCCGCTACCCCGTGGATGGAATCAAGGAGTCAACATCATGTGAACTCCATCAGAAATTCAAGAACATATCCATGAAGGTGGCCGTCGGACAAGCTTTACCTTCTGGCCCTGATGCACTCTGGCATGGCCGTGAGATTCCAGCTGGCTTTGCTAAAGTCGGGGTGGATGAAATCATGACGGGGTTTCATGATATGGAGCTCGACATAGCTGGACCCGAAGATGAGAGGACACTCGGAAAAGTACTCGGTGGAGTCATCCTATGGGACAAGAACTACATCAAGCTTCCAGGTTCGGCCCCAAGGACAACAACGCCTCCGAGTCGTCGCAGGTCACCTACACCTCCATTACCTCCAAGCCCTCCACATGACGTCGGCCAGCACAACACGAGTCCATCTCGATCACCGCCGCCGGACTTGGGTCGTCCGTCTCCGTCGCCGCCCACTCCGGATACTAAGCGGGAGCGTGCCACCAAGAACGCTCCGCCGATGATTCCTAAGCGATGGAGCCCCCCAAAGCGCAAACGGTCGCCCCTCCCAAAGGTACGTCATGGTAATCTTCCTATTAGACCTTATGATCGTACCCCCGAGGAAAACGCCAGGATAGCAAAGGAACATCATGATGCGCAGATGAAAAAGAAGGAACCCGAGCCCCGCCCGGAATACACCGAGAAGCAAATAGCATTTGCAAAATACTTCATGACCCTTCCATCACACTATGACTTACACCATAAGCCTGATGACTATACACACACATTGCAGAAGGAAGTGAAAAAGAGCAGATCATCTCCAAGCCCTCCACATGACGTCGGCCAGCACAACACGAGTCCATCTCGATCACCGCCGCCGGACTTGGGTCGTCCGTCTCCGCCACCACCCGCTCCGGATACTAAGCGGGAGCGTGCCACCAAGAACGCTCCGCCGACGATTCCTAAGCGACGGAGCCCCCCAAAGTGCAAACGGTCGCCCCTCCCAAAGGTACGTCATGCTAATCTTCCTATCAGACCTTATGATCGTACCCCCGAGGAAAACGCCAGGATAGCAAAGGAACATCATGATGCGCAGATGAAAAAGAAGGAACCCGAGCCCCACCCGGAATACACCGAGAAGCAAATAGCATTTGCCAAATACTTCACGACCCTTCCATCACAGTATGACTTACACCATAAGCCTGATGACTATACACGCACATTGCAGAAGGAAGTGAAAAAGAGCAGATCACGTGCAAGTGCAAGTGGGAGCAAATCAAGTTCAACTACAAGCAAGAAAAAATCAGACGTTCCTCAGCTTGGACAACAGGCCAAACAGTCGATCCCACCCCTCAAGGTGTTAACCGAGAATGTTCCCCCTCCGGTGTAGGGGCAAGCTTTTGAAATAGCAAAGGAGTTGGCGGCTGAATGTGGTGTCTCGGTTGAAGATTAGCTGGCTTTCCAAGACGACAGGATACCCAAGGCTGTGGTAGCCCCTAAGCCACAGTTTTTCATGGGAGAGCCTTTGGTCAGCAAAGATGATCTTCCAACAAATATGCGTTACTTGCATCAATGGTACTTAAGTGAATCAAAGAATGGGAGAACGATGATCGTGCTGAGTGTCCCACGGGAGTACTACGGCCGCCCCGAACAAATACATATCGACTTTGATGAACTCTTCCAGATGTACAATGGCGACGCCCTCGACAAATCGCTTATGAGTTGCTATTGTCTGTAAGTTTTTCAATTCGTTGTCTACATATAACTTGTTTAGTTATTTCAATTCATTGTCTATATATAACTTGTACTCTATTATGCAGAATGAAGATTCTGGATTGTAAAAGTAAGACCATCCTAAATATTGGGTTTATTGACCCAGATAAAATACATATAGCGACGCTAACTGATAAACCCAAGGAGACGGAGGAAAACCTTCTAAGGTTTCTAACAGATCAAAATTTCTGTGACCACATACTGTTTCCATACAACTTCAGGTGAGGGTCTTTACTCTGTTGTGTCCATTCACTTATAAGTGTAATTGATAAGTTACTGACACATATATATATATATATATATACATGTGCAGCTTCCATTGGATTCTGTTGCACATTCAAATTGATAAGGGAAGAGTTGATGCCTTCGACCCATTATTGAGACCCTTGGAACAGTTTCAAAGCCTGCAGGACATGCTCCAAGGGTAATTTCAATCATTCTTGCGCTCTATCGGTCTCTTTCGATGATTTTCTGATATATCAATTAGTGAAAAACTTAGCAAATCATTATCCTTGTCGGGCAGGGTTTGGAAGCGGTTCAAGTGCGTGACTCCCGGTAACTTTCCTGAGAAGCTGACCTTTAGAGCGGCTCAGGTAAGTAGTAATATGATATACTTCTATTAATTTTCAATAAATTTATGATGCTAGATTATTATTTTGATTATATATATTCTATTCTCGTAAAGTGCGACCAGCAGCCACGGGGAACGCATCTATGCGGATACTATGTTTGCGAGACCATTCGCACGTTTACCTCTGAGCTCAAGGATCACAGATTCGACGTAAGCAATGAACATTCACACCTCTATTTTTACCCTTCATTCTTTGTTATCATGATTGATATTCATATTCGTCTCCTCTTCTTATATAGCACACGGCCATGAGGACGAAGGTCCTACCAGAGCAACGCGCGATTGCTGTTGCAGAGGAGCTTGCGGGATTTCTGAGGACGGAAGCTATATATGACAAAGGACGATTTAGTGTAGCTCGGGGCCATTACTGATGTTCGTCCATGTAATCGAATAGACGGGCTCTAGTCCCGATAATTCAGATCTCCATATAATTGTATATATAAGCTCACTTGTAAGATAAGTTAATCTTATATATATATGCATAATTATTTCTATTTAAATTATATGAAAACTAATTCCCGAACACCAAACGAGGCATCACGTTAATCTCCCAAACACCTAAACCCTAAAACCCTAAAACCCAAAAATAATTTCATTCAAAAAAAAACCAAAAATAAGCAAAATCTGAAAATCTTTAGTCCCGGTCCGTGTAACGAACCGGGACTAAAGGGCCGGCCCCTCGGGCGCTACGAGGCGCCCACGTGGAGCACCTTTAGTCCCGGATTGTAACAGGGACGGGACTAAAGGTTAGGCCTTTAGTCCCGCTCCTTTAGTCCCGGTTGGTGAACCGGGACTAAAGCCCCTTACGGGCCGGGCCTAAAGGCCCCGTCCCCACTAGTGCCCATCGAGGGAAGGACGTGTCTGCGCCCATGCTTGCGCAATATAGAGCACGTTTGGTTGCTTGCATGACACTCGATTAGGCCCACGCGGGGAAAAAGTTAGCTGTTTGGTTGGTTGCATACACTGTTGGGCTTGTATGGCACGATGTTTAAAGCACTACTAAGTCTAGTTTCTTGGTAATGTTTCATTTCATTTCTGTCGAATGTGATAACTTGCTGTCGCAAAGACTTGCTTGCTTGTAACTAAAGCCATTCATCAACCTTCTTCGGATAATCCACTTTCTCACCTATCCAGTTGGCAGTCTCTCCACTTTTATTGTCACTCCTACCTCTTGAGCTTGCGTTGGTTTTCCCTTGAAGAGGAAAGGGTGATGCAGCGAAGTAGATAAGTGTTTCCCTCAGTTTGTTGAGAACCAAGGTATCAATTCAGTAGGAGGAACAAGAAAGCCCCCATAGTAGTACCTACACAAATAATCAAATACTTGCACCCAACGCTATAAAGGGGTTGTCGATCCCTTTAGAGTTATTTACAAGGATGAGATCTGATAGAGATAGATATAAAAGAATGCGGAAACAAAAGTAAATAAATTGCAGCAAAGTATTTTTTGGTATTTTTGGTTTATAGATCTGAAAATATAATATGGAAAATAGATCCGGGGGCCGTAGGTTTCACTAGAGGCTTCTCTCAAAAAGGAAAATAATACGGTGGGTGAACAAATTACTGTGGAGCAATTGATAGAAAAGAAAAATAATTATGAAGATATCTAAGGCAATGATTATGCATATAGGCATCACGTCCGTATCAAGTAGACCGAAACGATTCCGCATCTCCTAATATTACTCCACACATCGACCGACTCCTCCCTGCATCTAGAGTATTAAGTTCATGAAGAACAGAGTAACACATTGAGTAAGATGACATAATGTAGAGGGATAAACTCAAGCAATATGATGAAAACTTCATCTTTTTATTCTTCATGGCAACAATACAATACGTGCATCGCTACCCCTACTTTGTCACTGGGTGAGGACACCGCAAGATTGAATCCAAAACTAAGCACTTCTCCCATTGCAAGAATTATCAATCTAGTTGTCCAAACCAAACCAATAATTCGAAGAGACTTGCAAAGATATGAAATCATGCATATAAGAATTCAGAAGAGACTTAAATAATATTCATAGATAATCTGAACATAACTCACAATTCATCGGATCTCGACAAACACACTGCAAAAGAGTATTACATCAGATAGATCTCCATGAAGATCATGAAGAACTTGGCATTGACGACCAAAGAGAGAGAAGAAGCCATCTAGCTACTAGCTATGGACCCGTAGGTCTATGGTGAACTACTCAGACATCATCGGAGGGGCAATGGAGTTGATGTAGATGCCCTCCGTGATCAATTCCCTCTTTGGCAGATTACTGGAAAAGGCTCCCAGATTGGATCTTTCGGGAACAGAGGCTCCCAGCGGCGTAAAAGTATTTTCGTGTCTCTTTTTGGCGAAAATAGAATATTTGGGAATTTATAGGCCAAAGAATAGGTTTGGAGACCTGCGGGGGGCCCACAAGGCAGGGGGTATGGCCACCCCCCAGGGCGTGCCCTGTTGGCTTGTGGCCTCCCGGTAGAGGCCCTCCCCCCTACTCCAAGTCTCCTGGGTGTCTTCTGGTCCAAGAAAAATCTTTTCGGAGATTTTGTTCCATTTGGACTCCGTTTAATATTCCTTATCTGCAATATTCAAAAACATGGAAAAACAGAAATTCGCACTAGGCTCTAGATTAATAGGTTAGTCCCAAAAATAATATAAAACAACATATTAATGCATATAAAACATCCAAAATATATAATATAATAGCATGGAACAATAAAAAATTATAGATACGTTGGAGACGTATCAAGCATCCCCAAGCTTAATTCGTGCTCGTCCTCGAGTAGGTAAATGATAAAAACAGAATTTTTGATGTGGAATGCTACCTAACATATATATCCATGTAATATTCTATAATGTGGCATGAATATTAAGATCCATAAGATTCAAAACAAAAGTCTAATATTGACACAAAAACAATAATAATTCAAGCATACTAATATGGTAATTTCTTCCTTTCAAAATAACATGGTCTTAGAAAGTTATCCCTACAAAATCATATGGTCTAGCTATGCTCTATTTGCACCACACAAAGTATCTAAATCATGCACAACCCTGGTGAAAATAAAGCAATTCTCTCACACTTTTTATGTTCTCAAACCTTTTCAACTCTCACGCAATACATGAACGTGAGCCATCTATATAGCACGATAGGTGGAATAGAGTGTGGTGGAGGTTGCAAAAAGAAAGGAAGAAAATAGTATTACATCAACCAGGCATATCAAAGGGCTATGGAGATGACCATCAATAGATATCAATGTGAGTGAGGAGAGATTGCCATGCAACAAATGCACTAGAGCTATAAGTGTATGAAAGATCAAAAAGAAAACTAAGTGGTTGTGCAAAAGATGTAATAGCACTAGTTATATAAAAGTGACAAAATAGGAGACTCTCTATGAAGAACATGGTACTACTTTGAAGCACAAGTGTGGAAAAAGATAGTAGCATTGTCCCTTCTCTCTTTCTCTCATTTTTCTTTTCTTTTTTTTTCCTTTTTTTGGATGGGCTTCTATGGCCTCTTTTATTGTTTTATGGGCTTCGCTGGCCTCTTTTTTTTGCAAAGTCCGGAGACTCATCCCAACTTGTGAGGGAATCATAGCTTCCATCATCCTTTTCTCACACGGGACAATGCTCTAATAATGCAAATCATCACACTTTTATTTACTTACAACTCAAAAGATTACAACTCCTTATATAGAACAAAGTATGACTCTATAAGTAATATGGAAGTGATGGTGCGTGTCATAAAAACGAGGCGGTGGTGTTGCATGAAAATATATCTCGGAATGGCTATGAAAATGTCATAATAGGTAGACATGGTGGCTGTTTTGAGGAAAATATATGGTGGCTGTTTTGAGGAAGGTGGGTTTAATGTACCGGTGAAAGTTGCGCGGTACCAGAGAGGCTAGCAAAGTTGTAAGGGTGAGAGTGAGTATAATCCATGAACTCAATATTAGTCATAAAGAACTCACATACTTATTGCAAAAGCCTATTAGTTATCGAAGCAAAGTATTAGACGCATGCTCGTAAGGGAAGGGTTGGTAGGAGTTAACCATCACGTGATCCCGACCTCCACGTAAAGATTGACAACCATTAAACAAATCATGCTTCGACTTCATCACATAACGGTTCACCAGACGTGCATGCTACGGGAATCAAAAGCTTTAACACAATTATTTCTTCTAATTCACAATTACTTATTAGCATGACTCTCATATTACCATCTTCATATATCAAAACTATATGCAAGGAATCAAACTTCTCATCATATTCAATGCACTTAATATGATAGTTTTTATTATATCCCTCTTGGATGCCTATTATATTACGACTAAATTCATAACCTAGCTCAAAAGATATAAGCGAAGCACAAAGAGTATTCTAATAAATTCATCATTCAGTGTGTCTGACTCTCTAAAAATATGTGTGCGGCAAGGATGATTGTGGAAAACTAAAAAGTTAATACTCATATCATACAAGACGCTCCAAGCAAAACACATATCATGTGGTGAATAAAAATATAGCCTCAAGTAAATTTACCGATGGATTGAAGACGAAA
Organism: Hordeum vulgare subsp. vulgare; assembly: GCF_904849725.1. NCBI lineage: Eukaryota > Viridiplantae > Streptophyta > Magnoliopsida > Poales > Poaceae > Hordeum > Hordeum vulgare. The sequence goes on from NC_058524.1 coordinate 597,392,402, forward strand.
GAGGCGATGCCTTCTGGGGCATCCCCAAGCTTAGGCCCTTTGGTATCCTTGAATATGTCATGGGGTGTCTTGGGCATCCCCAATCTCAGGCTCTTGCCACTCCTTATTCCGTAGTCCATCAAATCTTTACCCAAAACTTGAAAACTTCATAACACAAAACTCAACAGAAAACTCATGAGATCCGTTAGTATAAGAAAAATAAATTACCACTTAGGTACTGTTGTGAACTCATTATTTATTTATATTGATGTAATATTTACTGTATTACAACTTCTCCACGGTTCATACCCCCCGATACAACCCGTAGATTCATCAAAATAAGAAAACAATGCAAAGAAAATAGAATGTGACAAAAACAGAACAATCTATAGCAATCTGTTTACTTCGAATACTTTTGTAGCTCCAAAAATTCTGAAAAATTAGGAAGATGTGGGAAATTTGTAAACCAATCTTGTGTAACAAATTCAGATCAAAAGCACGTCCCAGTGAATTTATAAAATTCCTGTACTAAGAGCGAAAGATTTTCTTTTTCAGCAAAATCAACTTGCAAGCACCGTAGACCATCCCAAAGGTCTTACTTGGATCAAGCACTAATTAAAAGAAGAAAACACAATTATTACAGAGGTAATAATGTGTGCAACACTCAAAAGCAAATGCAAAAAACGAAAGCAAAACAAATAAAATTGGGTTGCCTCCCAACAAGCGTTATTGTTTAACGCCCCTAGCTAGGCATAATGCAATAGATCTAGGTATCGTTATCTTTGTTATTGACAATTTTTGTGACGGCTTTCTCAAATCCGAGGGGCTCTTTCCTCTTCGCCGAGTTTTGCTGAAAATAGGAGCGATTTACCCAGTGATTTTACTAGCAGAAATAATAGATAAACCACGACTAACATAATAAACATATGATAAGCCATGCAATTATAGAGAAAATGTGGAAGTTGCATTTGAAAAGATGAACGGGAACGGAACATATCTAGAAAACAAACTACAACAAGAAGTTGAGGCACGAACTCAAACAAGAAGTATACGAGAACATACTGAGTTGCAGCTGCAACAGTAGTGGTGTTGGAGTTGTCATTGGACGTGTTGTCGAAGTGGTGGTCGACATCAGGGAAGAAGTCATCGTCCGGGAAGAGGTCGTCGGTGTCCGTGATGAAAGCCAGTAGTCGCGCAGAGTGCTCCCCAAAAACCTTATCACCCTTCACCCGTACAAGACTCAAAGAAACGAGGTTCCGGAGGCCTACTTTCCCGACCTATAGGGGACGCCGCAAGTCGGGATGGGGAAGAACGTAGCAGCGGGACAGAGAATGGAACCGGTGGTGAGAGGAAGTTCTGATGCGTATCTCTCGAGAGGAGCGACCTCCCTTTTATAGGCGCAGGAGAAAGAGGTGAGAGGCCAACCACGGGAGCTGAAGAGAATGAGGGAGACGAAACAAACACACAGTAGCCGAGTGACCGTTCCTATACTAGTCGTGCATGGCAAAAATTTAGTTCGGCTCGACTCATTCCCGCAACCCACGGCGCGTCGTGATGAGGTGGGTGGCGCAGGAGGAGGAGCGCGCGTGTATGTATCTCTTGTTCTCAAGCTCATACATCTGTGGAAACATCCTCCCTTATAAGGAGGTCCAACTCCCACTAAACTAGCAATGTGAGACTAAACATTTGCACCTCTTGCCTTGTACGAATGGGTTGCGTGGGCCTCTAGAATTTATTAGGAATTTCTGAAACTATATATTGGGTTGGACCAAAATTAAATAAAATTCCAGCAATCCCCCACCAGATCCCAGAGGCACACAAAATTTGCCTTTGGTTCCAAAACATTGTTTTATATACCGATACTGCAGTGGAGACTGTTAAGTTGAACTTCCACCTAGAACTCTATACTACACTAGTAAGCAACTTGAATAGTGGACTAGGCCTTGAACTGCAAGTTTTCTGTGAATCTAGCTTCAGACAGAGACTTGACCGATACTAGGCTACCGTGGGACTTCCCCGTGGGTGGAGCTTATGCGTCATACTCCGAGACCTTTCATGAGTTTACTAGAGAGAACCCTACTCTCATAGATTGCGACGTTAACAATCAGACTCATATAGATATGTTCTTCAAAAGATGTTCTGCAGGACAACATCTCTGCTTCAGTAAGCCACTTAGAACATATTAAGATATATATCAACCTGCGATGCGCTTTAGGAAAGTATTGCATCTTCATGGAGTGGTATTATCAATGATAAGGATACTTTCCTCTCAGTTGACCAACAACTTGTCTTCCACATCTAATTCATGGGATCTCTAATCACAAAGAATAGGTTACCACTGTGAACAACTCATATTGTGGGTCTCATACCCCTCTCCCTCGATGTATTATCTATCAAATTACGTGATAGACCCTTAGTAAAAAGATCTACCAAATTTTAGATGTTTGAATATAATCCAATGCAATAACTCGAGAGTTTCTCATTTTCCTGACAAATTTTAACCTTCTCTCAACATTTCTTGATGACTTCATGTTATCCTTTGAGCTGCTCATTTTCGTGATTACAGTTTGATTGTCGCAGTTCATAAGGATACCTGGCACATGTTTCTCAACAACCGACAAGTGATTCAAGAGACGGCGAAGCCAATCCGCTTTGACCATAGCTGTATCTAGTGCTTTGAGTTCTGCTTCCATTGTTGACCTTGTTAAAATTGTTTGCTTGCAAGACTTCCAAGAAACAGTACCACCTCCATGAGTGAATACATATCCGCTTGTGGCCTTTATCTCATCAGCATGAGAAATCCAGTTTGAATCACTATACCCTTCAAGCACCATTGGGTGTCCACTATACTGAATTCCATAATTTACAGTGCCTTTCAAATAACACAAAACTCTCTCTACAGCTTTCCAATGCACATCTCCTGGTTTTGAGAAAAAACCGACTCAGTTTGCTAACAGCAAAAGAGATGTCACGTCTTGTAGCACTGGCTAAGTACATAAGCGAGCCAATAATCTGATAATACTTCAATTGGTCTGTAGCAATTTTTTGATTCTTTCGAAGCAACACGTTGGCATCATATGGTGTTGGAGAGGGCTTGCAATCACTATATCCAAAGCGACTCAAGATCTTTTCCACATAGCGAGATTGAAGCAATGTAAACCCACCATCATCGTCTCTCAACCACTCCTAAATCCTTCATCTCAAAACAGCGTGATAGAAAATCCTTGACCTCCTTAATAACATTCAAATTTGTTCCGAAAATCACTATGTCATCAACATACAAGCAAAGGATAACTCCCTTGCCCCCACCATGGCGATAGTACACACATTTATTAGCTTTGTTTACAACAAAGCCTGCAGCTATTAAAGTTCTTTCAAACTTCTCATGCCACTGTTTGGGTGCTTGCTTAAGTCCATATAAAGACTTCAGCAACTTGCACACTTTTCCTTCCTGGCCATCTACTACAAACCCATCTGGTTGTTCCATGTAAATTTCCTCGTCCAACTCTCCATTTAGGAAAGCAGTCTTAACATCCATTTGATGAATGAGAAGACCATGTGAGGCAACTAGTGAAAGTAGTATTCGAATAGTGGTCAGTCGAGCCATAGGTTAGTAAGTATCAAAGAAGTCTTGACCTTCCTTTTGGGTATAACCCTTAGCCACGAGTCGTGCCTTGTATTTCTTGATAGTACCATCAGTCCTAAGTTTCTTCTTGAATACCCATTTGCATCCTATAGGTTTAAACCCATAAGGATGATCAGTTATCTCCCAAGTTTCATTTGCAAGATGGAATCCATCTCACTACGGACCGTTTCCTTCCAGTAGTCAGCATCTTCAGACGCATAGGCCTCTGAAATAGAACTAGGAGTTTTATCTTTGAGATACACAAGAAGATCATCACCAAAGGATTTTGCAGTCCTCTGTCTCTTGCTCCTCGTAGGAACTTCATTGTTCTCCTCCATAGAATTTTCAAAGTTTTCCATCAAAATGGTAGGTTCAGTAATTGTAACTAATTCATGATTTGATGAATTAGGCATCTCCTGATTAGATGAGGTGGACATATCCTTCATGGGAAAGATATCTTCGAACAAAGTCACATCATTCGACTCCATGATTGTACGGACATGCATGTCACGTACCTCAGATTCTACAACCAAGAATCTATATCCAATGCTATGAAAAGCATATCCCAGGAAAACACAATCCATAGTTCTTGGTCCTAGCTTGCGCTTCATCGGAATTGACACATTGACTTTCACCAAACAACTCAAGGTTCGTAGATAAGAGAGTTTTAACCTTTTATTCTCCCATTCCTTAAATGGAGTTATCTCTTTGTTGTTTGTGGGAACTCGTTTTAGGACATGACACACAATCAATATCGCCTCCCCCCACCATGCCTTGGAGAGACCCGATGTGTCTACCATGGCGTTAACCAAATCAGTTAGAGTACAGTTCTTTCTTTTGGCTACCCCATTTGACTGATGTGAACAGGGAGGCGTCCTCTCATGGATTATACCATGTTCCGCAGAGAAGGAATCAAATTCATTTGAGAAATACTCCCCACCACGGTCGGACCTAAGCCTCTTGATCTTTCGATCAAGTTGGTTTTCCACTTCAACTTTATAGATCTTGAAATAGTTCAAAGCCTCATCCTTAGATTTCATAAGATACACTTGGAACTATCTAGTGGAGTCATCAATTAACATTAAGAAATATTTCTTTCCACCTTTTGTTGAAATACCATTCATTTCACATAGATCTGAATGTATGAGCTCTATTGGTGCACGATTTGTCGTTTCGGCAGTCGTGTGAGACTTACAAGGTTGTTTGGCTTGCACACAAACTTTACACTTAGATCCATAACAGTGGTGAAACTAGGGATTAAGTTCAATTTGGCTAGTCGTGACATGCAACCAAAATTAACATGACAGAGACGCGAATGCCACACATTTGATTCACTATTGTTGCAAACATGATTAACAACTTTATTGCAAATATCTGCCAAGGATAAACGGAACAAGCCTCCTGACTCATACCCTTTACTAAAAAAAGTTACATACTTGGATATTACAAATTCATTCTACTCAAAGACAAGCTTGTAGCCATCTCTACACAGAAGAGATCCACTAACAAGATTTTTATTGACGGAGGGGACATAATGCACGTTCTTAAGCTGCACGACCTTCCCCGAAGTAAACTTCATATCGACCGTGCCAACAACACGAATAGAGACACTTGAACCGTTGCCCATCAGCACGGTGGAAGTCCCTCCGGTCTAATAAGACGAAAACATGGAAATATCACCGCATACATGCACATTAGCACCCGTGCCAATCAACCACAACAACACCAAGGAGAGGCGTGGCAAAATGTTGGTGTGCCACACCATCAAGGGAGTGTCAACTTAATCCAATATGGCGAGAACTAGGTATGTGGTTGGCATCATGCATCATGCAATTCATTCTGAATGCTATCTCGAGCCCTTTACTAATACAATTTTCCTCTCTCTCTCTCTCTTTTAGGCGCGGCACACTAAGAAGGAGGTGCCATAGATGTACGACCTATATGCGATGGCCCATACTGCCTCGTACAAGAAGGTCAAGGAATTCTCTGAGTCTGACCTCGAGCATCCAGAAAACATTACCAACATCTCCTCCCACCACAAGCTCGTGAAGTACAGAGATCATGGGAAGCCGAGGAAAGGGAAGGACTTTAACCCGAGCGAGGGGCCTATTGATCCAGAGCTGGTGACGATAGCTGGCAACGGGAGGCCACATGGCTTGATCGCCATTGGAGACGGCCTTATACGTTGTTCTAGCACTCTCCGGTAGATAAAGGCACGCCAAAGGAGCTCCTGTCCTGAGATAACACCTCGTCCACGACCAGCCGAGCTCGCCATCGAGGTTAGTTTAATGGACTCATCTATCTTTCCGCATTATGTTGTGCGTGGGAACCAATATGATTACAATGCTAATAATGAGTTGTTTTGCAGGCCGCTATTCTGAAAGAGAGAGAGGCAATGCAGGCGGTTTTGGCGGAGAAGGATAAGGAGATGAAGGAGCTGGAGGAGAGGACGACTGCATTGGTGGAGGCGGAGAGGGCACGGAATGATGCGTCTAACAGGGCCATATACGAGCTCTTCGTGGTAAGTTTCTTCTTCATATTATTTCAAATCTTGCATTTTAATGTCTGTTTCATTAGTAACTAAATTTTTTGACTTGTCGAAACCAAATGTACAATCTATGTGCGAGAAGACCGGCCAAGTCCCTCCGGCGATGCCAGTCATTAACATGGCGGGGGCGGTGAGTTTCATTTCAATGAAGTGATCTTAAGAGTGTCATCATGCTAACGACACATTCCAAACGATGTTTGGTGCAGAATATCTCCCGAAACGCATCGCACGACCCTTCTATAGTGGAGCCTTCTCCAGGGAAGCCTTCACCATGTGAACCAAGCCAGAGCCACCGTGCTTCACCGCCTTGATGATGATAATGGTATGTTATTTCTAGCGTTTTCCTTAATAACCACATAATGGTCTAATACGGTTTATTAAGCATACTTAGATCCAAAATGACATATTTAACCGAAGTTAGCTCCATAATGGTCCAAGAAGGAAGAAGAAGAAGAAGAGAAGAAGAAGAGAAGGAGAAGGAGAAGGAGAAGGAAGAGGAGAAGAAGAAGAAAAGAAGAAGGAGAAGAAGGAGGAGAAGAAGGAGAAGAGAAGAAGAAGGAGAAGAAGGAGGAGAAGAAGGAGAAGGAGCTTCTCTCCTCCTCCTTCTCCTTCTTCTCCTTCTTCTTCATCCTTCTCCTTCTCCTTCTTCTCCTCCTCCTCCTCCTCCTCCTTCTTTTTCTTCTCCTTCTTCTTCTCTTCATGCTTCTTCTCTTTCTTCTTCTACGTAGCTTAGACTCATCCAACAAAGACATACTTAGCTAATTATCCTACAAAATGACATAATTAGCTTAGTTAGGTAAAAACATCATAAGAACCTTAGTTAGCTCCTTAAAATGACTAATTTAGCTCCAAAATGAAATAATAAGCTCAAAATGGCATAAGAACCTTGGTTAGCTCATGAATATTATATACTTAGCTTGGCTTCCACCTAAATGACATAATTAGCCAATTTAGCTCCAAAATGCCTTAATAATCATAGTTGGCTCCAAAATGACATATTTTACCCAAGTTAGCTCTAGAATGGCCTATACTTAGCTTGGCTTCCACCTAAATGACATAATTAGCTTAGTTAGCTCCAAAATGGCGTATTTAATAAAAAATGACCTATAGTTACCTAATTATCCTCCAAAATGACATAATTAGCTCCAAAAACGCATAATTAGCTAATTTAGCCCGAAGAAGAATACAAGAGGAGCAGAAAGAGGAAAAATGAAAAGAAGGAAGAAGAAGAAGAATAGCAGAAAATGAGAGGAAGAAGGAGAAGGAGAACGAGGAAGAAGAAGGAGAAGAAGGAGAAGAAGGAGGAGAGAAGCTCCTTCTCCTTCTTCTCCTCCTTCTTATCCTTCTTCTTTTCTTCTTCTTCTCCTCTTCCTTCTCCTTCTCCTTCTCCTTCTCCTCCTTCTCCTCCTCCTCCTCCTCCTCCTTATTCTTTTTCTTCTCCTTCTTCTTCTCTTCTTGCTTCTTCTTATTCTTGTTCTACGTAGATTAGACTCATCCAACAAAGACATACTTATTAGCTAATTATCCTCCAAAATTACATAATTAGCTTAGTTAGGTAAAAACATCATAAGAACCTTGATTAGCTCATTAAAACGACTAATTTAGCTCCAAAATGAAATAATAAGCTCAAAATGGCATAAGAACCTTGGTTAGCTCATGACTATTATATACTTAGCTTGGCTTCCACCTAAATGACATAATTAGCCAATTTAGCTCAAAAATGCCTTAAGAATCATAGTTGGCTCCAAAATGACATATTTTACCCATGCTAGCTCTAGAATGGCCTATACTTACCTTGGCTTCCACCTAAATGACATAATTAGCTTAGTTAGCTCGAAAATGGCCTATTTAATAAAAAAATGACCTATACTTACCTAATTATCCTCCACAATGACATAATTAGCTTCAAAAAGACATAATAAGCTAATTTAGCTCGAAGAAGAGGACAAGAGGAGAAGATAGAGGAAAAATGAAAAGAAGGAAGAAGAAGAAGAAGAGAAGAAGAAGATAAGAAGAAGGATAAGGAGAAGGAGGAAGAAGAAGGAGAAGAAGGAGGAGAGAAGCTCCTTCTCCTTCTTCTTCTCCTTCTTCTTCTCCTTCTTCTTTTCTTCTTCTTCTCCTTGTCCTTCTCCTTCCTCCTCCTCCTCCTTCTTCTTCTTCTTCTTCTTCTTCTTCTTCTTTTACTTCTCCTTCTTCTTCTTTTCTTGCTTCTTCTCTTTGTTCTTCTACGTAGCTTAGACTCGTCCAACAAAGACATACTTAGCTAATTATCATACAAAGTGACATAATTACCTTAGTTACGTAAAAACATTATAAGAACCTTGGTGAGCTCATTAAAACGACTAATTTAGCTCCAAAATGAAATAATAAGCTCAAAATGGCATATGAACCTTGGTTAGCTCATGAATATTATATACTTAGCTTGGCTTCCACCTAAATGCCATAATTAGCCAATTTAGCTCGAAAATGCCTTAATAATCATTGTTGGCTCCAAAATGACATGTTTTACCCAAGTTAGCTCTAGAATGGCCTATACTTAGCTTGGCTTCCACCTAAATGACATAATTAGCTTAGTTAGCTCGAAAATGGCGTATTTAATAAAAAATGACCTATACTTAGCTAATTATCCTCCGAAATGACATAATTAGCTCCAAAAGGGCATAATTAGCTAATTGAGCCCAAAGAAGAGGACAAGAGGAGAAGAAAGAGGAAAAATGAAAAGAAGGAAGAAGAAGAAGAGAAGAAGGAGAATGAGGAAGAAGAAGGAGAAGAAGGAGGAGAGAAGCTCCTTCTCCTTATTCTCCTTCTTCTTCTCCTTCTTCTTTTCTTCTTCTTCTCCTCTTCCTTCTCCTTCTCCTTCTCCTCCTCCCCCTCCTCCTCCTCCTAATCCTCCTTGTTTTTCTTCTCCTTCTTCTTCTCTTCTTGTTTCTTCTCTTCTTGCTTCTTCTCTTTCTTCTTCTATGTAGCTTATTTTGCCCAACAAAGACATACTTAGCTAATTATCCTCCAAAATGACATAATTAGCCTAGTTAGGAAAAATATCATAATAACCTTGGTTAGCTCATTAAAATGACTAATTTATCTCCAAAATGACATAATAAGCTCAAAATGGCTTAATGATCATAGTTGGCTACAAAATGACATATTTTATCCAAGTTAGCTCTAGAATGACCTATACTTAGCTAAGTTCTCTCCTAAATGACATAATAAGGCTATGTAGCTCCAAGATGACCTATTCCACCTAACTTAGCTATTAAATGGCCTATACTTAGCAAAGTTTCTCTATGAAATAACCTATAATTCTCTTCTTCATCTAGTCTTCTTCTTCTAAATTTCTTATTTGCCATTTTTGCAGATTACATTCACTTCACGGGAAGCTTGGATTATATTGATGGAATACTTGAATATGGTTTCTTCTACCATGGCTTCATGGAAGCTTGGATTGAAACTATTGTAGTATATGGATATATATGAAACTTTGTATGCATGGATGAAACTGGTGTAATATAATGTTTGGTGCGGATGCAACTTGCATAATATGTATGTATTATGGATGAAAGTTATTTTAATATGGTTATGAGTACCGAAACAAAATTATTTCTATGAAATATATATATATATCCTGAAAATTGCTGGATATAATAGAAAATAAAATAAACAGGGGCTGTTGTGAGCCTTTGTCGTCCGCCCACCGACGGCAAAGGCCTTGCGGCAGACGACAAAGGCTCCATGATACGTCTCCAACGTATCTATAATTTTCGATGGCTTCATGCTATTATCTTGTCAAACTTTCGATGTTTTGTATGCCTTTTATATCTTTTTTGGGACTAACTTATTAACTCAGTGCCAAGTGCCAGTTCCTGTTTTTTTCGTGTTTTTGACCCTTTTCACAGGAGGATTTTAAACGGAGTCCAAACGGAACAAAACTTCCAAAAAGATTTTTCCCGAAACAGAAGAAGATCGGGAAGCTTGAGAACCAAGGCAAGGGGTCTCCATGGATCCTACAAGCCCCCTAGCCACGGCAAGGGGGCCCCACGCCTCCCAGGCTTGTGGGCTCCCTGGGCCTCCCCTACCCTAGATCTTTCGCCTATATATTCCCATAAATTCCAGAAAAAATCAGGAGATCATCGAAAGTACTTTTCCGCCGCCGCAAGCTTCTGTCTCCGGAAGATCCCATCTTGGGCACGTTATGGTGCCCTGCCGGAGGGGGGATTCGGATACGGAGGGCTTCTTCATCAACACCATGACCTCTCCGATGATGCGTGAGTAGTTCACCATAGACCTACAGGTCCATAGCTAGTAGCTAGATGGCTTCTTCTCTCTCTTGGATCTTCAATACAAAGTTCTCCATGATCTTCATGGAGATCTATCCGATGTAATCTTCTTTTGCGGTGTGTTTGTCGAGATCCGATGAATTGTGGATTTATGATCAGATTATCTATGAATCTTATTTGAGTTTCTTCTGATCTCTCTTATGCATGATTTCATATCCTTGTAATTCTCTTCAAGTTGTGGGTTTTGTTTGGCCAACTAGATCTATGATTCTTGCAATGGGAGAAGTGCTTGGTTTTGGGTTCATACCGTGCGGTGACCTCACCCAGTGAAAGAAGGAGTAGCGAGGCACGCGTCGTGTTGTTGCCATCAAGGGTAAAAAGATGGGATTTTCATCATTGGTTTGAGTTTATCCCTCTACATCATGTCATCTTGCTTAAGGCATTACTCTGTTCGTCATGAACTCAATACACTAGATGCATGCTGGATAGCGGTCGATGTGTGGAGTAATAGTAGTAGATGCAGAAAGTATCGGTCTACTTGTCTCGGACGTGATACCTATATGTATGATCATTGCCTTAGATATCGTCATGACTTTGCGCGGTTCTATCAATTGCTCGACAGTAATTTGTTCACCCACCGTAATATTTGCTATTTTGAGAGAAGCCTCTAGTAAACACTATGGCCCCCGGGTCTACTCCACACCATATTTTCAGCCTTACTCTTTTACTTCGTTGCACTTTTCGCCTTCAGATCTCACTTTGCAATCAATCTTGAAGGGATTGAGAACCCCTTTATAGCGTTGGGTGCAAGCTCTTTTGCGTTTGCGCAGGTACTCTAGACTTGATGAGATTCTCCTACTGGATTGATACCTTGGTTCTCAAACTGAGGGAAATACTTACTGCTCCTGTGCTGCACCACCCTTTCCTCTTCAAGGGAAAAACCAACGCAAGCCGAGCCTCCGTCAACGTGTCAATCTCTGGCACTATTGTCTATTGCCGCAGCAGAAGAATTTGTGGCGTCGTTGCCGGGGAGGATCAAGTCAAGAAATCATCCAAGTAAGTGTCGCAAACTCATCTCTTGCATTTACTTTTTTTGCCTCTCGTTTTCCTCTCCCCCACTTCTGAAAAACAAAGATTTAAAAAAATATTTGCCTTTTTCGTTTGCCTTCTCGTTCGCCCTTTTTTCTCGCTTCCTTTCTATTCATTTGTGTGGGATAGTCTACCTGTCCTCATGGCTAGATCCACCACTTCGAACGATACTCCCGAGAACGAAGTCCTCAATTTGAAACAAATTGAGGAAGAAAACTTAAAGGACGCTTGGTATAGGATTTGCAATGCTCAGAGTAGATCTACTCATAAGCAATCTACTACCGTCCTGCTTCACAGTTTTTATGTGGGTGTTTCTCCTTGGAATAGGTATATTCTTGACACCATTGTAGGTGGAAATTTCTTGGGTAGCCATACCATTTATTCTTACGGACCTATGATAAATTTGGTAGGCTCACCCCCACTCATGGTTAATGGAACTACCTTAACTCTGGAACATTTGATGTGTAGGCTGGACGTCATTGAAAATAAAGTTGCTACGATCGAACTTATTGAGAATTTGGATAAAAAGATCCACAACCAAATCACTCAGTATGGATCCAAGGTGGGAATGGTTTTGAAAAATTTAAAGGAGAAGGAACCCACAGTTAATGAAAAACTAGGTCATGATTCCGCTAGGATTGGCAAGCTAGAGGATTTTATAACCAACTTGGGTTCCGCTTTTGCCGCTGTGCACAATACTCCAAATTTTGCCCACCATAAGATCACCAAGTCTGTTTTTGTTCCTAAAAATAGTGGCGAATCATCTAGTAATAAAGATAAATACCTTAAGATAATGAGTGATCACGCTTCTTATGGTTTGAGCACCAAAGACGACGATACGTGATTATATCGCTTTTTGCCTACCTAAGGGCGTTAATCAATAGCGCTTGTTGGGAGGCAACCCAATGAATTTATCTTTTTTTTCTGTTTTGTTGTGTCCACACCATCATAATTCTCTTATGATTGTGTTTTTTGTGTTTCTTTTTGTGTTTGAGCCAAGCAAAACCTTTATGACTAGTCTTGGTGATGGTTGTTTGATCCTGCTAGAAAAAGACAGAAACTTTTCGCTCACGAGATGATTTTTCATTTTTATTCAGAAAGATATTTTGAGTTTATTCTTTATGCTGCTGGTTGATATTCTTTTTTCCCAGGCATTCGTAAGTTTTCAGAATTTTTGAGGTAGCAAAAGTATACGAAGTATACAGATTGCTATAGACTGGTCTGTTTTTGACAGATTCTGTTTTTAGTTGAGTTGGTTGCTTGTTTTGATGAAACTATGGATAGTATCGGGGGGTACTAGCCATGGAAAAGTGAGAATACAGTAGCCCAACACCAATATAAATATAAATCAAGATTGCTACAGTACCAAAAGAGGTGGCAGTTTGTTTTCTTGTGCTAATGATATCATGAGTTTCTGTTTAAGTTTTGTGTTGTGAAGTTTTCAAGTTTTGGGTCATGTTCTCATGGACAAAGAGATAAGGAGTGGAAAGAGCTCAAGCTTGGGGATGCCCAAGGCATCCCAAGCCAAATTCAAGGACACCAAAAAGCCTAAGCTTTGGGATGCCCCGGGAAGGCATCCCCTCTTTCGTCTTCAATCCATCGGTAACATTACTTGGAGCTATATTTTTATTCACCACATGATATGTGTTTTGCTTGGACCATCTTGTATCGTACGAGTCTTTTCTATTTGTTGTGTCACAATCATCCTTGCTGCACACCTTTTGAGAGATACATGCACTCATCGTGATTTTGCTAGAATGCTCATCGTGCTTCACTTATATCTTTTGAGCTAGATAATTTTGCTCTATGTGCTTCACTTAGATCTTTTAGAGCACGACGGTGCGTGACTTGGTTGTTGGCTTGTGCTATGAAAGTAGTCCCAAAGGTGATAGGTACCCAAAGAGGATACAAAAACTTCCATCTTCATGTGCATTGAGTAGAAAGAGAAGTCTTGATTCCTGTCAATTAGTTTCGAGATGTGGATTTGGTAATATTAAGAGTTATGTTAGTAGGGTGTTGTGAATCTAGAAATACTTGTGTTGAAGTTAGTGATTCCCGTAGCATGCACGTATGGTGAACCTCTATGTTAGGAAGTCGGAGCATAATTGATCTATTGATTGTCATCCTTCGTGTTAAGGTCGGGATCGCGTGATGGTTAACACCTACCAACCCTTTCCCTAGGAGTATGTGTTTAGCACTTTGTTTCGATTACTAATAAAAACTTTCGCAACAAGTATGTGAGTTCTTCATGACTAATGTGAGTCCATGGTATAGATGCACTTTCACCTTCCACCATTGCTAGCCTCTCTAGTGCCGCGCAATTTTCGCCGGTACACAAACCCACCATATGCCTTCCTCAAAACAGCCACCATACCTACCTACTATGGCATTTTCATAGCCATTCCGAGATATATTGACATGCAACTCCCACCGTTCCGTCTCATGACTTGTGACGCCACTCTCATATTGACATTGCATGATCGTAAGATAGCTAGCGAGATGTTTCAACATCTTACGCCAAGCTAGATCGTTGCACATCCCGGTACACTACCGGAGGCATTTCCTATAGAGTCATCATGGTTCTAAGCTTTGAGCTGTGAGTAAATAAAAGTGTGATGATCATCATTATTGGAGCATTGTCCCATGTGAGGAAATAAAAATAAAAAAAGAGCCCAAAGAGCCCAAACAAATAAAAAAGGGAGAAAAAAGAGGCCCAAGTGCCCAAAATAAAAAAGGATAGAAAATAGAGAAGGGACAATGCTACTATCTTTTCCACACTTGTGCTTCATAATAGCACCATGTTCTTCATGATTGAGAGCCTCTCGTTTCGTCACCACCATATGCTAGTTGGGAATCTTCATTATATAACTTGGCTTGTATATTCCAATGATGGGCTTCCTCAAAATCACCCTAGGTCTTTGTGAGCAAGCAAGTTGGATGCACACCCACTAGTTCTCCTTTTGAGCTTTCACATTCGTATAGCTCTAGTGCATCCTTTGTATGGCAATCCCTACTCATTCATATTGATATCTATTAATGGGCATATCCATAGCCCTTGGATATGTCGATTCAATGTGACCATCTCCTCCTTTTTGTCTCACAACCACCACCACATTCTATTCCACCTATAGTGCTATATCCATGGCTCACGCTCATGTATTGCGTGATAGTTATAAAAAGTTTGAGAAAGTAAGAGTGCGAAAACAATTACTTGGCCAATACCGGGGTTGTGCATGATCTACATTAGTTGTGTCAGGATGATGGAGCATAGCCAGACTATATGATTTTGTAGGGATAACTTTCCTTGGCCTTGTAATTTTGAAAGTTCATGATTACCTTGCTAGTTTGCTTGAAGTATTATTGTTTTCATGTCAATAGCAAACTATTGTTTTGAATCTTACGGATTTGAACCTTCATGTCACATGAAAGAAGTTACAAAGGACAATTATACTAGGTAGCATTCCACATCAAAAATTCAGTCTTTATCTTGGGGATGCTTGATACGTCTCCAACGTATCTATAATTTTTGATGGTTTCATGCTATTATCTTGTCAAATTTGGATGTTTTGTATGCCTTTTATATCTTTTTTGGGACTAACTTATTAACTCAGTGCCAAGTGCCAGTTCCTGTTTTGCCATGTTTTTTACCCTTTTCAGAGGAGGATTTTAAACGGAGTCCAAACGGAACGAAACTTCCAAAAAGATTTTTTCCGAAACAAAAGAATATCGGGAAGCTTGAGAACCAAGGCAGGGGGTCTCCAGGGACCCCACAAACCCCTAGCCGCGGCCAGGGGGCCGCCCCTCCCAGGCTAGTGGGCTCCCTGGGCCTCCCCTGCCCTAGGTCTTTCGCCTATATATTCCCATAAATTCAGAAAAAATCAGGAGATCATCGAAAGTACTTTTCCGCCGCCGCAAGCTTCTGTCTCTGCAAGATCCCATCTGGGGCACGTTTTGGTGCCCTGCCGAAGGGGGATTCGGATACGGAGGGCTTCTTCATCAACACCATGACCTCTCCGATGATGCGTGAGTAGTTCACCATAGACCTACGGGTCCATAGCTAGTAGCTAGATGGCTTCTTCTCTCTCTTGGATCTTCAATACAAAGTTCTCCATGATCTTCATGGAGATCTATCCGATGTAATCTTCTTTTGCGGTGTGTTTGTCGAGATCCGATGAATTGTGGATTTATGATCAGATTATCGATGAATCTTATTTGAGTTTCTTCTGATCTCTCTTATGCATGATTTCATATCCTTGTAATTCTCTTCGAGTTGTGGGTTTTGTTTGGCCAACTAGATCTATGATTCTTGCAATGGGAGAAGTGCTTGGTTTTAGGTTCATACCATGCGGTGACCTCACCCAGTGAGAGAAGGGGTAGCGAGGCACGCATCATGTTGTTGCCATCAAGGGTAAAAAGATGGGGTTTTCATCATTGGTTTGAGTTTATCCCTCTACATCATGTCATCTTGCTTAAGGCGTTACTCTGTTCGTCGTGAACTCAATACACTAGATGCATGTTGGATAGCGGTAGATGTGTGGAGTAATAGTAGTAGATGCAGAAAGTATCGGTCTAGTTGTCTCGGACATGATGCATATATGTATGATCATTGCCTTAGATATCGTCATGACTTTGCGCGGTTCTATCAATTGCTCGACAGTAATTTGTTCACCCACCGTAATATTTGCTATTTTGATACAAGCCTCTAGTGAACACTATGGCCCCCGGGTCTACGCCACACCATATTTTCAACCTTACTCTTTTACTTCGTTGCACTTTTCGCCTTCAAATATCACTTTGCAATCAATCTTGAAGGGGTTGAAGGGGTTGACAACCCCTTTATAGCGTTGGGTGCAAGCTCTTTTGTGTTTGCGCAGGTACTCTGGACTTGACGAGATTCTCCTACTGGATTGATACCTTGGTTCTCAAACTGAGGGAAATACTTACTACTCATGTGCTGCACCACCCTTTCCTCTTCAAGGGAAAAAACAACGCAAGCCCGGCCTCCGTCAATGTGTCAATCTCTAGCACTGTTGTCTGTTGCCGCAGCACTCCACAGCCTGGCAGAAACACGCTGGGAGTGCCCCCTTGCCATCGGCCTCAAACATGGCTGATGGCAAAGGGGGAGGGGCTGACGGCAAAGGTGGGTGGGGCTGACGGCAAAGGTGGAGGGAGAGATGGGCTGGGTGCCCCCCTTTGTCGTCGGCCTCAAACATGGCTGACGGCAAAGAGGGGAGGGCAGACGGCAAAGAGGAGAGGGCTCACGACAAAGAATAGTTGGGCCCAGCAGCCTGCCGTTAGCACTTCACGGGAGCATTTGCGGATCTGCTGTTCCATTTAATTTGTCGTCTTCCCCTCATGGCAAAGATTCTTTGTCGTCCACCTTCTAAAAGTAGACGGCAAATAACCTCTTCACCGGATTTTTTTTTGCCGTCTAGTTTGCCGTCGGCTGACGGACGGCAAAGCCTTTGTCGTCCGGGGTTCCCCCTTTGCCGTCAACCATGGCAGATGGCAAAGTCTCAGATTCCTGTAGTGCTTCTTCATACCCAAAATTAATCATCATACCCGAACTAATTAACTAGAGGTGCGAAGGTCATCGTGTACCCAAAATAATAATCTATATAGCGTTACGCAAGTTTGGCAGGGACACTTGACATAACAAAGTGTTTCATCCCTACATAAAGTACCAGTTCAACCGATACATCATCATCATTGGCATTGTCAATCATTATTGCAAGTTCCATCCATCTGGATCGTCAAGATTGCACGCTAGCTTCTAGAACGGCCTGAGGTCCTGAAGTTGTATGCATATGCAAGTTCGGACGTCAGCTTGCAATATAGGGCCGTGGTGGAATAACCCATTCTCTTTGATGACTTCTTTCATGATGATCGTTGCAATGTCTGTTTGGATGCAAAAGAAGTCACCTCTGAGTTTATATTCCGGTTCTTCTCCTAAGGATTTTGCTCATTTTCGGATATGATCATCATTTCTGGTTTTCATGTTAAGTTGTTGGTGAACCCTTGTGAAATCCATCATGAGATGGATGATGTAGAGTCCATCGTTCTTGCTTGATGTCGATTGATGCATGTCACGGAAGGTAGTTTTATGCGAAAACCTAGCCTGCTCTTCCTTTGTTTCCTGATCTCAAGGTGGCCATCCCTCATGTTGAAGTCATGGAGAGCATCATCCAGAATATCCTATATGTGCGTGTAGTCCTTCTTCTCATAGTTCGTGGACGCGTCGAAATACACGCATGGGAGACTCGTAGGAAAAGAACGATAAAGACGGTGCACCCGTTGCTGTGGGAAAAAGAAAACACCTCAAATTATTCTCCATATGAGAGAGGATGAATGGTTGAAATGTATGAAAGGGTTGTCCGGCAACGACTTACATTGGATGAAAAGGCAGGAGAACCGTTTCCTAGTCCTTATTCATTAACATGAAGTTTTCGATGTAGTTCCTAGCAGTTTTACGCTAAAAGTCATCGAGACTCAAGAAGGACTCGTGCATGTAGTATGGATGTTCCACATAGATTTGCAGGATTTGGTCTCTCCTAATGGCAAAGCTCATATGTAGCACAAAAAGGAGGAATATTGTAAAATCAAGCCGCCTCGTGAAAAACATCTCAAAGATATAATAATACCATAGGAAGAACACCTCAGCGAGAAGTGTGTCGACGTAGCACTTCCCCTAAGGCACACGAAGCGTGTATAGAGGATATCCTGGATCCTCCTAGGAGATAAGGCTTATCTCAATCGAGAGCACATGCTCGTACAATCTCTTGAGATCCCTTGATATACCCTCCAATGGACCCGATGGTAGGATCGGCTCTCTTGTGACATGGAACATCGGCGCACCTTCGACAGGTACACGGTCTTGAAAATCGGTCGGCGGAGCTGACTGTCTGCTAGTAGCTTTGTCAGCTGCTTTGGCGGTAGCAGAACCTCTCTTCGGTGGTCTCTTCCTCTCCTTTTTCTCGTGTTCCTCTTCCAGACCCTTCCTCAACCCCTCACCAGTGTTGTCGGGCTAAGCACTGTATGACCCTATGCTAGTTGACCATGCGTTCAGGCGGCTCTGGAGGCGTGTCCTATGATGATTGCATGAAGAGAGACTTCTTGCAATCAATCCTAGGATGTTCCTTCCTGGGCGCATCATCCATCTGCAATTTCTCATGCTGACATCCTGAGTCATATGATTGACTCATCATTTCTCCATCCTCATTGAGGAACCGCAAAGTGTCTTCCTCGTCCATCTCATAATCATTCTTTGTTCTACGGAGGCGATTACATCATCCACTATTGGACCCCCTTCCTCGCATTGTCCGTCACTCTCACCTGGCACGATAGGTGCTAGTAATTGCGTAGGCAGGGTGGTGGTGTTCATACCTGCTTGTTGATGTGTGGTTATTGGTGTGCTCTCGGTGGCCTCCACACAAAGAAGATTCTTCAGCCTCGGCAGCATCCAACCCCTTGCAGTCTCCAAGCCGCATCGGGATCTCATCCTACTCTCCCCTGAGCCGTACTGGAGGAGGCAAATCCTCGTGGACCACTTTCACACTCGACAAGCTAACCCTAAAGTTACCAACGGGGATCGATTGGTTGTGGAACGTGATTTCGAATGGCTTCATTATCACTGCCATTCCCACGTCTACCTTCTGGCCTTTGATCACGTAGAGTATGGTGCATGGGGTTTCTTTGGCCTGCAAAGACATGTATGCAATGTAAAACATCTGAAAGGCAACTAAAACGGTATATTGTAGATATATGTTGGGTATCGAGGTCAGTGAAAGACGAAGGCCCGCCTAGCATGCGAGGGACAGAGGACGGGCTCCTATGAGTGGGTGCGGGTGCGGGTGCGGGTGCGGGAGGAGGTGTGGTTGCGAGAGCAGGTGATGGTGCGGTTGTGATGTTCACCGAGTTGCTCCCGATGAAGCTAGGCATGGGAAAATCATGTGACGTCTTGTCTGGATTTTCCTTCTGCCAGTTGATGACAGGCGGGATCAAGTTAGTAGCGAAATCATTTCTACACGCAGCTACAGCTGCATCGACTGCCTGCTGGAGCAAATCATTTTTGGCCTGAGCTTCTTTTGCCTCATCCTCAGATGTTTTTTTCTCAATTGCAAGCTTCCACTTCTCATCGATGTCTGCCTGACTAAACTTATTTTTCTTCTTCTTGGCCTCCGAGTCCTCGTTGTAACACAACTTCCATGTGGTGTCGTCTCCAACGATGTTCACTCGTCCATATTACGACCGCTGGTGCAAAGGGAGTCCCTTCAGTTCGTTCAAGGTCTTGTCGAGAGGGGTGTCCCACTTGGGCCTCCTCGACGAAGACTCGCTTTCGGCCGCAAGCCTGTGTTGCTTATCTTGCAAAGAATGTGAACTGTTTATGAATTTGTAGTCTGACTTCATCAGAAGCTAAATGTCAGGTGGTAAAAGAATAATTACCAATGATCTCATCAATTTCCTCGTGATCGGGTTCGTATAAAAAAACTTATTTTCCTTGTCCCACTTTTACCTGGCCCTGATGAAGTCACGCTCCAATGGGTCAATGAACTGCATGAAGGGTTCTGGGATCCCGCGGCATCACGTTCCGTGTCCCCCTTATCCCATCTGGGCCATTTGCCAAGGTAGACATAGCTCCTTATCCCATATGGGCCATTTGCCAAGGTGTTGGTTCCCCGTGTTCCTTTGCTAACGCTCCTTGTATTTGTCAGACTTAGCCTTGGTTGCGTCGGTAGCACAAGTGTCCTTGAACTTTTCAAACTCCTCTTTTGTAAGTGTCGGTTTATCCTCCAAAATCTTGGATAAGGGTTCATCATCCTCAGTAGCTCCTTTCACGCTCCATTTCTAGCAAGCTAAATCATTGTTGAACATGCCCATGGCATGGTTGTTAATCTTTTTCATGGCGGGATCTTTCCACGGGTCTTCTATGTCCTTATTCCTGCCGGGTAACCTGAATCTCTTGTGCAACTTCATTAGGAGCAAGTGCTCCATATTTGGCTTAGTCCTTAAGTCATTGTCGTTGATGCTCATGGTTTCCCGTAGCATGCATCCGACTTGGTTCCTATAGCACTTGAGAGCTCCAGGCGGCTCTACTAGCTCAAATTTGTCGGGGTGCATCTTTGTGACCAGCAGTCTTCTGATGCCACGTTTGTTAGGTTTTCGTGTCCTCTGCTTCTTCTGCTTCTCCTTTCCATTAGCGGCTTCGGCGCCGGTACCTTCCACGCCGGCACCTTTCATACCAGCCTCGGCGCTGCCATCGGTGTCGATGTCGACGCTAGTGCCATCGTCATTGAGGGAGCCCTGCAAACCTTGACTATGCTGGCTAGACAAAAAGTCGAGGTAGTCATGTTCATTATCATATTGTATGTCATCTGCAGTTTAGTCAGAAGCCCCGGTTTCTTCATCGTTCGACATGTTTCGTATGATTTAGTCTACTCGTTTAATTCCTAAACTATAATAAAATGATTAATAACATCAAAAATGCCTATGGTTTGCCGAAATGTCATTTCATTCCCATCTTGGCAATTCCTGGGCACTCGATATGTCCTACTTTCTAGCACAAGGCATGCTAAAATTCACGGGAAATTTTGGCATGACCATTGCTAAAAAGTGGACATATCGAACATCTGAAATTCGCCAGAAACGAAAATGAATCAACATTCTCGCAAAACATAGGTCACTCGGATCTTTTTCCTAGCAAACAACAGAAGGCCACTTGGGCACATTCATAGGCCACTTGGGCACAATTGAACGAGAAGGAAATTTCCTAAAAACCCGGGAAAAAAATTTAGTTAACTACATTGGGTCCAGAGCAACATTGATGAACCCTAATATTACACTAAAACATACTAATATTACACTAAAAAACTCACAGAAATATCAAGCACGCACACTCTCACTCGCTTACTAATATTACACTAGATTTCAATTAACTAAACACCTAAAAAACTTCGAATTCATGTAACACGAACTAAAAACCCTAACCCTAGAATTAACTTAACTAAGCACTTAAATTACATAACCCTAGAATTAAGTTATCTAAACACCTAAAATTCAGTTAACTAAAACACCTAAACACCTAAAATAACTAACCCTAGAATGAGAGAGAGGAGGAGCGGGGACTTACATCGATTATCTAGGGAGACGGCAGCAAGGAGGTGGAGGTCGGAGGACATGGTGGCGAGGCGGAGATGAGGATGGTGCGTCGGAGGGGGCGACGTCAATGAGGGCATGCGCTTAGGCGGCGACGATGTTGGGGCACGGAGAGGGCACGAGCTCTAGCGAGGGGAGGGGTTCCAACGGCACTCGAGGGCAGGGGCTCCAATAGCGGCGCTCTGGAGAGGGAGAGGGAGAGAGAGATCTCGGGAGGGGGAGAGAGAGAGAGGGAAATGGACGGAAGGACGGAACGGTAGTTAGATTATGTTAATAATAGCAGTGGCGAGTTTAGTAAACCGTGTTACTTCTATTGTTAATAGGAGTGGCGAGTTTTATTGAAACCGCGCTACTGCTACTTCTATTTTTTTCTCTTCCCATTTTTTCCTTTTATTTATTTGTTTATTTTGTGCTATTAATTTTCCTTTTCAATTTCTTTTTTACTTTCTCCGTTTTTCTTTTTATTTTGATTTTTTCATTTCTCCTTTTTTTTCTTTTTTACTTCTCTAGAAAGACGACTGAGCCATATCCATGTGCATGTGGTGCGAAGAACAGGCCGCATACAATGTATATAACTCAAGCGATATATATTACAATATTTGACCGATAACACAATCAAGTGCGTATACAAAATAGGTACAAATATAAATGTTATTTTCTCAACGTCGACGTTTTCGTTTTTGAGTGAGCTTCTTTCCCTTCTTGCTCATTGTCGAATAATTGGGCCCCTCGTTGCGTCTTTTACTTTTCCATGGAGGACCATCCTTCTTAGGTAATGTACTATTGATTCTTATTATTACATATGCTTCATGATCATCGTCAGCTTCCCTCATCGGGTAGCCGTACTGGTCGTATTCTTCCTCATTGGCGACTCCATCCTTTTCGATAATGTTCCTTTTGCCTCTCCTCACGACCACATGGCTGGGATGGTTGGAGTCGGTTATGAAGAAGCATTGTGTCACGTGCTTAGCGTGTACCCATGACTCATTTTTTTGGATGGCGTTCACGGTAGCTCCCTTGGTGTAGGGTATCGACATTATATTGTATTGAAATATCGAGTTTCTCTTTCAACATTCTTATCTCATCTCACACGGAACATTGTTGCATTATGCAGTACAGAGTAGTCAAGCTCCGAGACCTCCTCGACCTTTCTGTAGAATCTTTCAATTGCGGCGTTGTCACCGGTCATTCATTCCATCGTCACCACTGAGTTCTGAAAATCACTGTTTATATCTTTGGCCTCTGTGTAGAATGTGTAATCGTTGATATGTATGTCTGATAGGTCGCGAGATTGGCCGCAGGGCCATGTGCTAAGACGTATATGAGCAATCCGTCCGTCGAGCCCTCTTCCGCGGGATAGGCAAGAACGTGCTCTTTGAGCCAAGGCAGGAAAGTGGAGTTGTGCTCTAGATTAGCAAGAACATGCTCATTGAGCCAAGTCAGGAAAGTGGAGTTGAGCTCTCTAATAACTTCGGTGTTCGTCCTGCATAGCCCCCGGTCACAATACTTCTTTGCGATGGTTTCTTTGTGGTGTGTCACGGAAGTATCTAAATAACACAGAAATTGAAAAGCACTACAAATGAACTATGAATAGGTTGAAAGTAGGCAAGGTATCATCATTTCACCCACATAGCATGTGCTAGAAAGTTGACACGGTTGCGACAAAAACCGGATGCACTTCGTGTACAAATCGGACAATCTCTTTCGAAGTATCAGGGTTTCTTACGAAAACTCATCTGTTACAAAATGGATTTCATTTTTTGAAATTATTTGAACTCAATACTTTTTGTGTGTTCAAAATGCACCATTCAAGGCTACATCATCAATTTTCAACACTTTCTGAGTTATTTTGATATTTTTCATGCACTTACTGATTTTTTTAGCTAAATAACCCAGAAATTGAAAAGCACTACAAATGAACTCTGAATAGGTTGAAAGTTGGCATGGTATCATCATTTCACTACTGGAATTGATAAATTTGCCGTTTGTCGTGCCTTTGCCGTCTGCTGACGCATGGCAAAGATGCTCTTTGCCGTCAGTTGGTACAAAGCGGACGACAAAGAGGTTGCAGAGGGCAAATGTCTTATTTGTCGTCTGCCACCTCTTTGCCGTCTGCTGACGCATGGCAAAGGCCATAAAGGCGGACGGCAAAGAGCACGCGGACGGCAAAGGGGCGCCACCCTAACGGCCAACTCGCGCCGCACCCCACCCACCCCTTTGTCGTCTGCCTCCCAGCCTTAGTAGACGGCAAAGGAGCTCCCCCTAACGGCGCACGGCCCCCACCACCCCCCCCCCCCGCTCCCCTAACGGCCAACTCCAGCGCACTGCCCACCCCCCTAACGGCGCCCAGCCCCCTCCCCGCGCACTGCCCACTCCAGCGCCGCCGCCCCTCCTCCCCGCGCAACTCCTCCCCTCGCCGGAGCTCGCCCTCCCCTCCTCCCCGCGCAACTCCTCCCCGCGCCCGTCCTCCACGCGCCCCTCATTCCCGTGTCGTGCCCACCCGAGTGCCGCCGCCGCCAACACCGAAGCCGCTCCGGCCCACCACCGCCGTGCGGCCGGAGGTAGCCCTCCCCTCCTCCCCCGCACCTCCTCCCCGCCCAGGGCCCTCGCCCTCCCCTCCTCCCACTACCCTCCGCCCCGGCCGCCCACTGCCCCTACGCAAGTAAGGTATTTTTTTCTTTTTCGCTTTATTTCTTGTTTTTTCTTTTAAATTAGATAGTTAATTTAGATAGTTAGTTTATTTTGTGTTTCTCTGTTAAATTGGATAGTTAGTTTTTTCTTCTTCTGTGTTTATATTAAATTAGATAGTTAGTTTATTAAGTACAAAAGGTAGATAGAAAAGAAAAAAATAGATAGAAAAAAGAAATGATAGATGAAGAAGGGTATGGGCCCCAAAAAAGAAATGATAGATTTGCATTTGAAGGGTATGCTCCTACTCTACATGCTTTATCTAGTCAAACTTAGAAGAAAATAAGAGAATAATAAACTAGAAGAAGAAAGAAGAAGAAGAAGAAGAAGAAAGAGGAGAGGAGGAGAAAGATAAAAGAAAGAAGTGAAGAAGAAGAAGAAGAAGAAGAAGAAGAAGAAAGAGGAGAGGAGGAGAAAGATAAAAGAAAGAAGAAGAAGAGGAGGAGGAGGAGGAGGAGGAGGAGGAGAAAGAAGAGGAAGAAGAATAATATGATGATCAAGAAGAAGAAGAAGAAGAAGAAGAAGAAGAAGAGGAGAGATGAGAAGAAGAAAGAAAAGGACCCCGACCCCGACCCCCGGCCCACGACCCCTGACGCCCGACGCCACCAACCCCCGACCCTCGACCCCCGACCTCCGACGCCATTGAGACCCGACTCCCGACCCCCGACGCCCGACACCACTGACCCCCGACCCCCGACTCCCGACCCCCGACTCCACTAACCCCCGACCCCCGATGCCCGACGCCATTGACCCTCGACTACAGAAGCCACTGACCCTCGACCCTCTACCCCCGACGCCCGACGCCACTGACCCTCGACTCCCGACGCGAATGACCCTCGACCCCTGACCCCCGACACCCCTGACCCTTGACCCCCGGCCCCCTACCCCCGACCCCTGACACCTTTGACCCCCAACCCCCGACCCCCGACACCTCTTCGGCCTCTTGTTGACCAAAGAGACCCCAACCCCCGACGCCAGTGATCCTCGACCCCCGACAACACTAACCCCCGACCACCGACACAACTAACCCCCGACCGCAGACGCCACCGACACCCGACACCACCGACCATCGCCGCCACTAAGCCGACGGGGTCATAATTTTGTAAATTATGAGTTAGGTCACATATTTTCCGATTATGTTAATTATAAAAACATCATATTTGTGTTGATCAGGTGAAATTCAATGTGTAGTTGTTCGACGACCTCCACGTGCGTTGGACGAGCTCCGCCTTGCGTTTGTTGGTGAGCACAAATGACTTCTCCTCCTACCCCCTTAATTTGCTCTATCCCGGTCTTCGTGCCAATGAAACTTGCTAGCTATAGGTTTGTTCAATCATTAGTATGCGTGACCAGTATGTGTCTCCCGTTCGAAAGGGCGACATCTATAAATATGCATTTCTTTGCATATTTATAACCGCCACCCTTTCGAATTGTCCAACATTATCCATGGATAGCCCGAGTATGTGTAGATTGGGTTTGTTTTCCCGTATGCTGTGCTCCGGATCCGATGTGGAATTTCGTCAGTGCCTCCCCTGTTGTTCTCCGGGTACACATCCTCTCTGCTTATTGCCGAGACGTGTATCAGGAGAACAGCGGGGAGGTGCTACCGAAATTCTGCATCGCATCTGGAGCAGAGCATGGGAAAACGAACCCAGTCTACACATACTCGGGTGGGATTAGGACCTATCTTTACCTATTAGCGTGTAGGTTGCATGGACGTAATAAAACTGACAAACTTGATTAGAGTATGAATATAGATGATGAATTATATATTTATTTCTTGTGCCCCCATAGGTAGCTAGGCAACATGACTGATCGTGCAGGCTGTTCGAGACTACTATGCCACGCTGCGTATTAGGCTTGACAAGGCGAAGTGTCGTGATGCTAAGATGGAGAAGGAGCATTACATGAAGGTAATTACATATTATTAAGGCTTTGTAGTTCGTTTCCTTGATTTGTTTCTTACGCGCTCAAATTTCTCTTTATTAACTTAGGTGCCCCCGAGATGGTGTGTGGATAAGATGGATTGTTGGGAGGCCTTGGTGGATCAGTGGTGCTCCGAAATGTGGGAGGCCAGCCACAACAACAACAAGGAGAGGCGTGGCAAAATGGTTGGCGTGCCACACCATCAAGGGAGTGTCAACTTAATCCAATTTGGCGAGAACTGGGTATGTGGTTTGCTTCATGCCTCATGCAATTCAATTTTCCTTCTCCTTTAACAATACAATTTTCCTCTCTCTCTCTTTTAGGCGCGTCACAATAAGATGGAGGCGCCACAGATGTACGACCTGTATGAGATGGCCCATACTGCCTCGTACAAGAAGGTCAAGGCATTCTCTGAGTCTGACCTCGAGCATCCATAAAACTTCACCAACATCTCCTCCCACGACAAGCTCGTGAAGTACAGAGATCACGGGAAGGCGACGAAAGGGGAGGACTTTAACCCGAGCGAGGGGCCTATTGATCCAGAGCTGGTGATGATAGCTGGCAACGGTAGGCCCCATGGCTCGATCGCCATTGGAGACGGCCTTATACGTTGTCCTAGCTCTCTCCAGCAGATAAAGGCACGCCAAACGAGCTCTTGTCAGGAGATAACACGTCGTGCACGGCCAGTCGAGCTCGCCATCGAGGTTAGTTTAATGGACTCAAATATATTTCTGCATTATGTTGTGCGTTGGAACCAATATGCTAACAATGAGTTGTGTTGTAGGCTGCTATTCAGAAAGAGAGAGAGGCAATGCAGGCGGCTATGGTGGAGAAGGATAAGGAAATTAGGGAGCTGGAGGAGAGGACGACCGCATTGGTGGAGGCGGAGAGGGCACGGAATGATGTGTCTACCAGGGCCATATACGAGCTCTTCGTGGTAAGTTTCTTCTTCATGTTATTTCAAATCTTGCATTTGAATGTCCGTTTCATTAATAAATAAAAAGTTTGACTTGTCGAAACCAAATGTTCAGTCTATGTGCGAGAAGAACGGCCAAGTCCCTCCGCCGATGACAGTCGTTAACGTGGCGGGGACGGTGAGTTTCATTTCAGTGGAGTGATCTTAAGAGTGTCCTCATGCTAACTACACATTGCAAACGATGTTTGGTGCAGAATATGTCCCGAAACGCATCACACGACCCTTCTACAATCGAGCCTTCTCCAGGGCAGCCTTCTCGAGGTGAAACAAGCCACAGCCACCGTGCTTGACCCTAACTTAGGTATGTTATTTCTAGTGTTTTAATAAAAGATAGTTAGATGACATAATTAGCTTAGTTAGCTCCAAAAAGACCTATTTAATAAAATATAGCTAGATGACATAGTTAGCTTAGTTAGTTTAGTTAGCTTAGTTAGCTTAATTAGCTTTGTTAGCTTAGTTAGCTTAATTAGCTTAGTTAGCTTAGTTAGCTCCTCCTTCTCCTTCTTCTTCCAACAAAGCCTAAATTGCATAATTATCCATCTAAATGACATAATTAGCTTAGTTAGCTCCTAAATGGTCTATTTAATACAAAATGACCTATACTTAGCTAATTATCCTCGAAATGACATAATTAGCTCCAAAAAGGCATTCTTAGCCAATTTAGCCCGAAGAAGGACACGAGAGGAGAAGAAAGAGGAAAAATGAAAGGAAGGAAGAAGAAGAGGAGGAGAAGAAAAAGAAGGAGAGGGAGGAGGATAAGAAGAAGGAGGAGAAGAAGGAGAAGGAGCTCCTCCTTCTCCTTCTTCTTCCTCCTTCTTCCTCCTTCTCCTTCTCCTTCTTCTTTTCTTCTTCTTCTCCTCTTCCGTCTCCTTCTCCTCCTCCTCCTCCTCCTCCTCCTCCTCCTCCTCCTTCTTTTACTTCTTCTTCTCTTTCTCTTATTCTACATAGCTTAGACTTATCCAACAAAGCCTAAATTGGCTAATTATCCATCTAAATGACATAATTAGCTTAGTTAGCTCCTAAATGGTCTATTTAATAAAAAATGACCTATACTTAGCTAATTATCCTCGAAATGACAAAATTAGTTCCAAAAAGGCATTCTTAGCCAATTTAGCCCGAAGAAGGGGACGAGAGGAGAAGAAATAGGAAAATTGAAAGGAAGGAAGAAGAAGAAGAGGAGAAGAAGAAGAAGGAGAGGGAGGAGGATAAGAAGAAGGAGGAGAAGGAGGAGAAGAAGGAGAAGGAGCTCCTCCTTCTCCTTCTTACTCCTTCTTCCTCCTTCCCCTTCTCCTTCTTCTTTTCTTCTTCTTCTCCTCTTCCGTCTCCTTCTCCTCCTCCTCCTCCTTCTTTTACTTCTTCTTCTCTTTCTCTTATTGTACGTAGCTTAATTAGACTCATCCAACAAAGCCTAAATTGGCTAATTATCCATCTAAATGACATAAATAGCTTAGTTAGCTCCTAAATGGTCTATTTAATACAAAATGACCTATACTTAGCTAATTATCCTCGAAATGACATAATTAGCTCCAAGAACGCATTCTTAGCCAATTTAGCCTGAAGAAGGGGACGAGAGGAGAAGAAAGAGGAAAAATGAAAGGAAGGAAGAAGAAGAAGAGGAGAAGAAGAAGAAGGAGAGGGAGGAGGATAAGAAGAAGGAGGAGAAGAAGGAGAAGGAGCTCCTCCTTCTCCTTCTTCTTCCGCCTTCTTCCTCCTTCTCCTTCTCCTTCTTCTTTTCTTCTTCTTCTCCTCTTTCGTCTCCTTCTCCTCCTCCTCCTCCTCCTCCTCCTTATTTTACTTCTTCTTCTCTTTCTCTTATTCTACGTAGCTTAGACTTATCCAACAAAGCCTAAATTGGTTAATTATCCATCTAAATGACATAATTAGCTTAGTTAGCTCCTAAATGGTCTATTTAATAAAAAATGACCTATACTTAGCTAATTATCCTCGAAAT
This sequence comes from Hordeum vulgare subsp. vulgare, assembly GCF_904849725.1. Lineage (NCBI taxonomy): Eukaryota > Viridiplantae > Streptophyta > Magnoliopsida > Poales > Poaceae > Hordeum > Hordeum vulgare. The sequence goes on from NC_058524.1 coordinate 597,421,610, forward strand.
GACATAATTAGCTCCAAAATGGCATTCTTAGCCAATTTAGCCCGAAGAAGGGGACGAGAGGAGAAGAAAGAGGAAAAATGAAAGGAAGGAAGAAGAAGAAGAGGAGAAGAAGAAGAAGGAGAGGGAGGAGGATAAGAAGAAGGAGGAGAAGAAGGAGAAGGAGCTCCTCCTTCTCCTTCTTCTTCCTTCGTCCTCCTTCCCCTTCTCCTTCTTCTTTTCTTCTTCTTCTCCTCTTCCGTCTGCTTCTCCTCCTCCTCCTCCTCCTCCTCCTCCTTCTTTTACTTCTTCTTCTCTTTCTCTTATTCTACGTAGCTTAATTAGACTCATCCAACAAAGCCTAAATTGGCTAATTATCCATCTAAATGACATAATTAGCTTAGTTAGCTCCTAAATGGTCTATTTAATAAAAAATAACCTATACTTAGCTAATTATCCTTGAAATTACATAATTAGCCCCAAAAAGGCATTCTTAGCCAATTTAGCCCGAAGAAGGGGACGAGAGGAGAAGAAAGAGGAAAAATGAAAGGAAGGAAGAAGAAGAAGAGGAGAAGAAGAAGAAGGAGACAGAGGAGGATAAGAAGAAGGAGGAGAAGAAGGAGAAGGAGCTCCTCCTTCTCCTTCTTCTTCCTCCTTCTTCCTCCTTCTCCTTCTTCTTTTCTTCTTCTTCTCCTCTTCCGTCTCCTTCTCCTCCTCCTCCTCCTTCTCCTCCTTCTTTTACTTCTTCTTCTCTTTCTCTTATTCTACGTAGCTTAATTAGACTCATCCAACAAAGCCTAAATTTGCTAATTATCCATCTAAATGACATAATTAGCTTAGTTTGCTCCTAAATGGTCTATTTAATAAAAAATGACCTATACTTAGCTAATTATCGTTGAAATGACATAATAAGGCTTACGTTGCTGCAACATGACCTATTCCCCCTAACTTAGGTATTAAATGGCCTATAATTAGCCTAGCTAGATCAAAAATGGCTTAATAAGCATAGTTTGCTCCGGAATGACCTATTTTACCCAAGTTAGCTCTGAAACGACGTATAGTTACCTAGGGTTCCACCTAAATGACATAATTAGCTTAGTTAGCTCCTAAATGGTCTATACTTAGCTAATTTCTCTCCGAAATAACCTATATATACACTACTTCATCTAGTATTATTCTTCTAACTTTCTTATTTGTCATTTTGCAGATTACCTTCATTTCACGGGAAGCTTGGCAAATATTGATGGAATGCTTGAAGATGATTTCTTGTACCATGGGTTGTATTGAAACTATTGTAGTATATGAATATATGAAACTTTGTATGAACGTGGATGAAACTGGTGTAATATATGAAACTTTGTATGCACGTGGATGCAACTTGAAAGCTGGATATAAGAGGTTATTTTAATATGGTTATGAGTACGGAAAGAAATTTATTTATGTCAAATATATATATATATATCCGGATTATTGTTAAAATGCTGGATATAACAAAAAATAAATAAATAAGGGGTTGGTTCCCCTCTTTGCCGTCTGCCCCCACATGGCAAAGGGGGGAGGCAGACGGCAAAAGGGGGAATCTGCCCCCTCTCTCTCCCCTCTTTGCCGTCTACCCCCACATGGCAAAGGGGGGAGGCAAATGGCAAAGGGGCAATCTGCCCCCTCTCTCTCCCCTCTTTGCCGTCTGCCCCCTCATGGCAAAGGGGTGGAGGCAGACGGCAAAGGGGGGGGGGGAATCTGCCCCCTCTCTCTCCCCTCTTTGTTGTCTGCTCCCACACGGCAAAGGAGGGGAGGCAGACGACAAAGGGAGGAGGCCTGCCGTTAACACTTAACGGGGACGTTGCACCCTTTGCCGTCCCAGTTAATTTTCCATCTACCCACTCATGGCAAAGATTCTTTGCCGTCCGCTTTGGGAAAGCTGACGGCAAAGAACCTCTTCACCGGATTTTTTTTACCGTCTACTTTGCCGTGTGCTGACCGACGGCAAAGCCTTTGCCGTCCGTGGTTGCACCCTTTGCCGTCCGCTTTGGCAGACGGCAAATTTATGAATTTCAGTAGTGTTTCACCCACATAGCATGTGCTAAAAAGTTTAGAGGGTTGCGGAAAAAACTGGACACACTTCGTGTATAAATCGGACAATCTCTTTCGAAGTATGAGGGTTTCTTACAAAAACTCATCTGTTACAAAAGGGATTTCATTTTTTGAACTTATTTGAACTCAAGACTCTTTGTGTGTTCAAAATGCACCATTCAAGGCCACATCATAAATTTTCAAAACATTATGAGTTCATTTGGTGTTTTTCATGCATTTACTGATTTTTTTAGCTAGATGACCCAGAAATTGAAAAGCACTACAAATGAACTCCGAATAGGTTAAAAGTTGGTATGGTATCATCATTTCCCCCGCATAGCATGTGCTACAAAGTTAAGAGGGTTGCGACAAAAACTGGGTGCACGTCGTGTATATTTATGTGGTCAAAATGCATGATACCATGAAACGTAGCAAATGAAGTTAGAAAGGGCTAAACCATTCAAATTTGGAAACTATAGTGGCACAAACAGAAACTAGACATATATAAATTGGTCCAAGCAGTACATAATAATACTTGTCCAAGCAGTACATAATAATAGCTAGCACATATATATATATATATATATATACAAGTGTTCACCGTTGTGAACACTACTCGTGTGAATGTCTGAATCAGAATGTCCCCAATCTGGTGTGAGGTGACGCTAGCCAGAGTTGATGATTCGAATCTTGCGGTACAACTAGTATGAAACGTATGCATCTTTTCTTGCATACTCAATGTTGATAGGGTCAAGTGGGGTTCCTCTCCTAATGTGTGTGTTGAGACCTTAGGAATTTGGTCTTCATATCAGTGTACTCTTCGTCGATCAAGGCGACTGCCATATGAGTCATCGAAGTCCTGTCATGTCGAAGCCTAAATTTCTCTTGGAGATCAATGTGGCAGTCAGCTGGTATCTCAATACCGAAGTTGTGCCTCATCTTTAGCTTGTCGTTCCTTATGTCAACGCTAGCAAAACTTGTGTCGATGCGAAGGAAGTCCATGAGTTCTGGACAATGCTTGTCACTACTGCAACAACAACAAATTAAAATGGAACAAATGTTACATATTGCTGCAACAAGGAAATTTTTTTCACTACAACTAAAGAGAAATTTATCTTTAGGATTCAAGTGGAACATATTGCTATCCTATGCAATTTTCATATCCTATGAATTGATCAAAAATTGTTGAGTAAAAGGCTCAATCCCAGAAAATAAAAGGCCAAATTATTGGGCGTGGCCCATACAGCTAAGAAAAATAAAGAGAAAAAACATTTAATGGGCTGAATTATTGGGCTTGGCCCATGTAGACGACCGGAATGGACCAGGCTGATTCTAATTTACGACCTTTTGTTTGGTCGTAAATGTCTACGACCAATCCAGAAGAAAGGTCGTTATAGTTCATTAGAGACGCTCAACTTTTGGCCGTCGTTTTGGTCGTAAAAAGGTCGCAAATGAAAATCAACGACTATTCGGTGACCAATATTAAAGATCGGAAGTTAGCATATTTCTTGTGCTGCTAGTACTACTTACATTGAGTTGTTGAAATTGCAGCTCCTTTTTCCACTCACCCCTAGCCTTCTTAGTGAATCTTTCCAAACCCTATCCGGTAAATAAAATGAATAAAGGAGTTATTAATTACTTGATATTAGAAAAAATGAATGAAATTTTCCGATATAGTGCGATAATGATTGAAATTACCTGCATTTTCTCCAGGTCCGCCCATATCTCAGGGTCTTTAAGTTTCGAGTCCATGACAAGTACTTTTCCTACGTCAAACTAAATGACTAGCAAAATAAAGTGAAACCTGCAGACGTATAACTCATTAATTACACTTATCATCGAGTAAGCGAAACACAATACATACAAGACAATATAACACTCACTTGAAGTTGTAAGGAAATAATATTCCCTTTTTGTTTGTTGTTCAATTAACGCCCTTCGCAAGATTTTCTCTATATCTTTACTATTCTTTTGTACCATCATTTCATGAAAAATATTTGGTTTAATGAACCCAATGTCAAAGATTAGTTCTATTTTGCATTCGAGGATCTTCTTTCTGCATAATATAGGGAGGATAATTATACGTGAAACGAACGATCTCAGCTAGAGACTTAATTACATAAATGATACTTACACACAATAGCAACAGATGAGAGATTTGTCGATGGCGTCTTGATTGTATAATTAAAAAAATTCTTCAAATTCAATGTACATCAGCTCGTCTCTTTTGAAGTAATGCTCATTAATACGTCCATTTTGCATCATGCTTTCTTGTTCATATTTATTGCTTTTTGGGCTGTTATATTACTTGTGGTACCAGTTTTATGCCTTTTATCTCTTATTTTGCAAGGTTTATTTGAAGAGGGGGAATTCAGGCAGCTGGAATTATGGACTAGAAAATGAGCAAATCCTAGTCCACTATTCTGCACATCTCCAAATGCCCTGAAAATTTATGTAGATTTTTTCTGGAATATATTAAAAATACTAGGCGAAAGAACTACCGGAGGGGGGCCACCAGGGCCCCACAAGCTTGCCCACCGCCACCACCCCCTAGTGGCGCAGGGCGGGCTTGTGGGATGCCTGAAGGCCCACTAGCCCCCCTCTTTTTCTATATGAAGCGTACTGGTCTGAAAAAAAAAATCAATCGGGAGCTTTTTCGTGGTTTCGCCGCCGCCACGAGGCGGAACTTGAGCACATCCAATCTAGAGCTCCGGCAGGACGATCCTACCGGGGAAATTTCCCTCCTGGAGGGGGAAATCGTCGCCATCGTCATCACCAACACTCCTCTCATCGGAGGGGAGGCATCTTCATCAACATCTTCATCAGCACCATCTCCTCTCCAATCCCTAGTTCATCTCTTGTAACCAATCTTCGTCTCGCAACTCCGATTGGTACTTGTAAGGTTGCTAGTAGTGTTGATTACTCTTTGTTGTTGATGCTAGTTGGATTACTTGGTGGAAGAGTTTATGTTTAGATCCTTGATGCTATTCATTACACCTCTGGTCATGATTATGGTTATGTCTTGTGAGTAGTTACTTTTGTTCCTGAGGACATGAGATAAGTCATGTTAATAGTAGTCATGTGAATTTGATATCCGTTCGGTATTTCGATACGTTGTATGTTGTTTTTCCTCTAGTGGTTTTATGTGAACGTCGACTACATAACACTTCACCATATTTGGGCCTAGAGGAAGGCATTGGGAAGTAGTAAGTAGATGATGGGTTGCTGGAGTGACAGAAGGTTAAACCCCAGTCTATGCATTGCTTGGTGAGGGGCTGATTTGTATCCACTAGTTTAATGCTATGGTTAGACTTTTTCTTAATTCTTCTTTTGTAGTTGTGTATGCTTGCGAGAGAGGTTAATCATAAGTGGGATGCTTGTCCAAGTAAGGGCAGTACTCAAGCGCCGGTCCACCCACATATCAAACTATCAAAGTAACGAACGCGAATCATGTGAACATGATGAAACTAGCATGACAGAAATTCCCGTGTGTCCTCGGGAGCGTTTTTCCTCCTATAAGACTTTGTTCAGGCTTGTCCCTTGCTACAAGAGGGATTGGGCCACTTGCTGCACCGTTGCTACTACTTGTTACTTGTTACTCTTTGCTTGCTACGTTTCACCTCGCTACACAATCACTTGTTACCGCTACTTTCAGTGCTTGCAGTTATTACCTTGCTGAAATCCGTTTATCAGAGCCTTCTGCTCCTTGTTGGGTTCGACACTCTTACGTATCGAAAGGACTACGATTGATCCCCTATACTTGTGGGTCATCACTCATCTTTAACTCTCACAATGAGATAGTTGATCCCTCGATAATATGAGGCTTTCATGTACCAGTCATGCAATCTTCGCATTTCTGTTGGTAGAAAGAGGACCTCCTCATATTTGACGAGAAGCTTCCCGTACTCGTATATGTATGCTAACTCAGTCATGGGGAACTCTACCTGTTCGCCTAAGTATTGACAAGAGTGAAACCAAGATCATGGCCCGCTGCCTCCGCATCATAATTAATTATTATTATCGGTGAACAAGAGTGAAACCAAAAATATTGTTATCGGTGAACACGTTGAGCTGGGGGGGGGGGGTGAGAGGCACGATTGGTTTTTCTGTTCGCCGAGCTGGGGAATTCTTTTTCCACTTGCACTATGATACGCCTCTGTCATATCTATATTTTTTGATTGTTCCATGCCAATACTATACAACTTTCACATATTTTTGACAACATTTTATATGATTTGTTGGACTAACATATTGATCCAGTGCCAAGTGTCAGTTCCTGCTTGTTGGATGTTTTTTGTTTCATAGAATATCCATATCAAACAAAGTCTAAACACACTAAAAATTTACGAAGAATTATTTTGGAATATATGTGATTTTTGGGAGGTGGAATCAACGTAAACGGAGGCCGACGACCTCCACTACACACCAGGGCGCGGCCTATACCCCCTGGCGTGCCTTGCCTTCTAGTGGACACACCGTGAGTCAGTTGGGGCTCTTCTTCCGGCACAAGAAAAATAATTTATGGGAAAAATCGTGTAAAATTTCAGCACGGTCGGTATTACGGATCTCCATGAATTTAAGAAATCGTGAAAGGCCAGAAACGAGGAACGTGAATCAGAAAAGATGAGAGAGGGAGATCCAATCTCGGAGGTGCTCCCGCTCCTCCACTGCCATGCATAATCATTACTAGTTCACATTCGTTTATGCGTAGATCACTCTTCTTATTCTTGTATTCATAAGTTAGCCACTCAAATAAATGCTTAGTGTTTGTTGCAGCCTCACCACTTAACCATACATCAGCCATTAAACTTTGCTAGTCTTGATACCTTTAGAAATGAGATTGCTGAGTAACGGTGGCTCACAGATTACTACAACAACAGTTGCAGGTACAGGTAAAGTTATGCTTTGACGTGAGAGCGATGTTTGTTTGATTTAGAGTTCGTCTTCTTCATCATCGATTATAGGATGGGTTCCAGGTCGGCAGCCTAGGATTAGCAAGGATAAATGCCGCTTTCATCGTTTGATTTTGTCCATAGTCGGAACCTGCTTTTTATGTATAATGATTGTTATGTAAATTTGTATTGAGATGATCATGATTTAGGGTGTAGCGAGTGTAAGCCAATTCAATATACTCATCTTCTCTTTACATTAACTTGTAACACTATCTATGCTTGCCAAACGTCGAGATGCGCTTTTATCCCTATCGATAAGGATAGGACCGCATCGATCTTAGGCGTTATAAGTTGGTATCTAAATGCTCACTCCTTACTTACTGTATGTCTTAAAATAAGTGTTTTCATTTTATACTAACTTTATTTAATAACAAAGAATCATTAAAGTTAAGACAATTATATTAAATTGGGGAAAAGTATAACATAAAATATAGGAGATAAATTATTCTAGGAACGACTGAATACAAGAGGGTACAATGTAGAGACGGTTACATGGGCAAATAGAAAAGCTAGCCCAAAAAGGAAGGACATACTATATGGACGTGAAGAGGGAAACATGGAGCATGAACGACCTGATCTGCACTTCAGGTCGACAGTGCAAGAGCTCATACAGATACAGGATATATGGCACCAGGTCCGCGTTGGGCAGCGACGAGAAGCGCCGATGCGCGCGGCAGGAGGATCAGCGGAGGTCGACTTCCTCCCCCTCCTCTGCCCGGTCGAGCTTGCCTGTCAAGGCGCCTCCGTCCAAGATGCTGCCAAACATGGCGGCCTCGTACAGGTAGTTCACCTGCCAGGCGTGGTGGCTCGCGTGGGCGAGGAGCCATGACATTTCGACGACGAGGCCCTTGGAGAAGAGCTGGGCCAGTTGCAGGCGCACGGATTCGGCGAGCTGCTCCTCCCGCTTCTCGTCCACCTCGCCCTGCCGGACGTACTCCAGCGGGCCGGTGACGAGGGACCCCCAGAGGTCGCCGAGCAGCTGCTTGTCCTCGCGGTGGAGGAGGAACCAGCGCACATGGTTGCACGTTTCCTCACCGTCGCATGCGTACTCGGGGTCCAGTGGCCTGCTGAAGCCGGTGGTACGGAAGTCGGCGTCGAAGACCTCGTCGAAGTCCGCCTCGCGCTGGGGCCTCGCCGGCGACTTGCGGACCTTGGGCCATCCCAGGAGGGCGCGCCGGAAAAGCATGTGCCGGTCGTTGGTGATCTGCCACGCATATTCGTTGTCGACCATCCGGGTCGAGGGTTCGTGCCACCTCTGGGTGAAGGCCCGTGCGCTCGTGGCGGCGTATGCGTCGTAGATGGCCCGGAGCGCCGGCTCGCTCACGACGCCCGAGGCGGCGATGTCGGCCACGTTGAGGAACGAGTTCATGATCTCCGAGTTGACCAGGTCGGAGCCCACGTCGATGACGTCGTGGCTGTTGATGCTCAAGACGAGGTCGCTCATGACGGCGCCGACTTCAAAGCCACGGGCCGTGGCATCGGCCGCAATGCCGAGCACGCTGCTGTCGAACAGGTAAATGACCTGGGCGGCGCGGCGATCCATCTGCGCGGAGCGGTCCTTGAGGCATGTCTTGTGCGCCACCTCCATCGCGATCTTGTCCTGGATGTACGGGAGGCCAACGGCGACGGCTTCACGGCGCTTCCGGCCGTGAGGGGTGCCCAGCGCGTGGGCGTCGGCGAGCGCATCCTGCACCAGCCCGTGGAGCGAGGGGAACACGTGCATGTACCCGTACTCGTAGTTAACGGCCATGTCGGTGACGTAGTTGGAGAACATGGTGCGCACGTCGGCGGCGCCAATGAGCATGTTGGACATGCAGCCGCCGAACAGGGCGTTGTTGGTCGTCAGGGCCTCGGGCCAGTCGGTGGCGCCCAGCTGGGCGAGCACCTGCGGCGAGGCTTGCCTCAGGGCCTTGCCCTTAGGGGGAAGCACGTTGCCGACTGCGTGTTGGGTGCTTTTCCACAGCTCCAGCTCTGGCGATAGCCGCAGCTGCACCACCCTGGGCCGCGCCGGCGCCGCTGCTTCCAACAGCTCGTCCCTGCCGCCGACGGTGATGCTAGCGAACATCTCCGCCACCATGCCTTGGGCCTCGCGTGAGAGCCTTCTCAGATCCGCCGTGGCTCCCTCGCCGATCAAGGCCCTCGCCTCCGAGTAGCCCGCATACACGGGGAAGCCAAGCTCTGCGTCGGCCACCGGACCCTCACCCCAGAAATGCGGAGAGATCCTAATGCCGCTGCCGCCGTTGGGGAGAGATCCTAATGCGTCTTTATCCAGCTCTGCTCGGACCTCAATGTTGAGGCCTTGCAGAGAGCAGCTACCCCATCGAGGGAAGGAGTCGTCTGCGCCCATACTTGCGCAGTATAAAGAGAAGAATGTGATCGAGTAGAGAGAAATTGAGGCGTGGTGCTACTGCTCCATCCTACGTATTCCTCAGCCATATATAGCCGCTGGTTTGCTAGATCCATCCAATCACGCCGCCATCATGTTTCTTCACTGCATCTTCCTTTTTATCCTAAAAAACTTGTGAAGGAAAACAACTATGACACTCGTACCCGAGATCACATGATATAATATGTAAATGGCGGCTGCTAGGCGCAGGGGCGGCTAAGGCCCTGTATAATGGCAGGTGCTTGCACAGGTGCCTCAGAAAAAACACGGTTTATTTTTTGAAAATGAAATGCAACGGTCCAAAAATTCTTCATATCCTAAATTTTTTGTTTTTTGGGTGTTGAAGACAAAAAACAACGTTCTAACAGAGGATGTAAAATAAGACCCGTACAAAATTCGTGCGACCACGTTGTAAAAGTTGTGCTGGCTTTCAGGCTGCATATTTAGAGCATCTTCAACAGCCGCCCAACGCGCGGCGCACTAAGTCTGCAGCGCGTTGTTCGTCTGTTTTGACGTTGCGGCCAGCGCTAGCTCAAGCGACCGCTGTAAAATGCAACGCATGCACTTAGCTTCAGCAGGCGCGTTAAAAACGAAGCTCCTAGATAAAAAGTACATAGATATTTCATACATATATAGATAAAATGATACGTAGATATTTTTCATAGTACATAGATAAAACGATAATAACTACTAGAATCTACTAGATAAAAACTACGGTGCAACTACTAGAACCTATTCGGAGTCGTCCTCCTTCTCATCATCATCATCCTTGGTGTCCGAGGTAGCGAGCGAAATATCATCCCAACGTTCGTCGTCACTCCCGAAGAACGACTTGCCACCGTTGTTGACGACCTCGCACTACAATATGGCCAGTGCCTTGTGTCGACGCCTGTCATCCCGCTCTTCGCAGCGCCAAGCCGTCCTCTCTGCCCAGAAGGCGTTCTCGGCGGCAACGTCCTCTAGGTGGCGCCGGCGCCACTCCGCCATAGATCGGTCGTCCTTCTCGGCGATGAGGAGACGGCGCTGCCGTCGACGGTGGTCCTCACGGTCCTGGTCTGTTATCAGACAAGGCGGAGGGGCGACGTCCTGCGCCTGCTCGCGCTTATAGACATTGTGGAAATTCATCTGCGCGCGAGGCCTCCCTAGGAGCCACGCCGCCGCATTGTATGCACGGGCGGCCTCGTCCACGGTCTCGAACATGCCGAGGCCGAGGAGAACGTCGCCGGACCGGATCTCGCCATAGTAGACGCCGGAGGGGCGCGCGCGGACGCCTATGTAACCCGAAGATCCACGGCGGCGCAGCGGCATGGTGCATTGGTGGGGGCGCTTTGGTGGCGGCGCGGCAGAAGGAGAAGCGAGGAAGCGGCTGAGCGCGCGTGACAGAGGGAGCGGCGAGGAGAGGGATGGCAGTCGCGAGGCGAGCATCGCAATTTATAGGCGCGTCTGAAGTGGTGCGCCAAATTTAGCGCATGGCCAACGGCTTTCTCCCGCGTGCGCGCAATTCGTTTGGCGCGCGCTAATTTTCCGCAACTGCTGGAGCGCGTGTTTCCGTCCCGCGCACGCTAAAAGCTCAGTTTACCGCACAGCACGTTTTTTAACGCCGTTGTTGGACATGCTCTTAGAGCATCTCCAACGGGGATGCAACACGTGATGCCTTAAAATAACTTTTACAGCAGCGAAGTAGCAAGTTTTGCCACGCTGCGAAACGCTGGCTCCAGCGACTGCTGCAAAATATAACGCGCGCGAACCACTCCAGCAGACGCTGCAAAAAAAGGCGTGCATTCAGCACAAACAACATTTGACACTTCAAACAAAAACAAAAAAATCAAACACATAAAAAAGAAATGTACAATATATAGTTCAATTTTATTACAACTCAAACAAATAGTTTATTTTTCAATACAACAAATAGTTCAGCATGTTGGGGAACGTTGCATGGGAAACAAAAAAATTCCGACGCACACGAAGACCTATCAGGGTGATGTCCATCTACGAGAGGAGATTAGATCTACGTACCCTTGTAGATAGCTAAGCGGGAGGCGTTAAGAAACGTGGTTGATGTAGTGATACAGCTTCGTGATTCAAATCACCGTCGTCCCACGATCCGTTCCGATGTAGCACAGAACGAACGGCACCTCCGCGTTCAGCACACGTACAACTCGATGACGATCTTGGCCTTCTTATTCCAGCAAGAGAGACTAAGAAGTAGATGAGTTCTCCGGCAGCGTGACGGCGCTCCGGTGGTGGTGATGATCTACTCCTGCAGGGCTCCGCCCGAGCTCCGCAGAAATCCGATCTAGAGGCAAAACTATGTGGAATAAGTTTGAGTTGCACGTGAAAAAGTTGTGTCTCAAAAACCCTAAAACCACCAGTATATATAGGAGGAGGGGAGTGGCTAGCCTTGGGGCACAAGGGCCCCAAGGGTGCGTCGGCCGAAGTGGAGAGGAGGACTCCTTCTCCAATTCGGTTTGGGAAGGAGGAGTCCTCCTCTTCCTTCCCACCTCCCTCTTTCCTTTTTTCTTCTTTCTTTGGTTTTTTCACTTGTCGTGTCATAGCCCTATTGGGCTAGCTCCACCAGCCCACTAAGGGCTGGTGCGCCACCCTAGGGTTACTGGGCTCACTCCCGGTTGGGTGGGCCCCTTCCGGTGAACACCTGGAACCCATTCGTCACTCCCGATACACTACCAGAAATGACCGAAACTTTCGGTGACCAAATGAAACCATCCTATATATCAATCTTAGTTTACAGACCATTCCGGAAACCCTCGTGACGTCCGTGATCTTATCCGGGACTCCAAAAAACATTCGGTAACCGCACATATAACTCAACTATACTAAAACATCATCGAACCTTAAGTGTGCAGACCCTGCGGGTTCGAGAACTATGTAGACATGACTTGAGACACTCCTCGTTCGATATCCAATACCGGGACCTGGATGCCCATATTGGATCCTACATATTCTCGAAAGATCTTATCGGTTGAACCTCAGTGCCAAGGATTTATATAATCTCGTATGTCATTCCCTTTGTCCTTCGGTATGTTACTTGCCCGAGATTCGATCGTCGGTATCCGTATACCTATTTCAATCTCGTTACCGACAAGTCTGTTTACTCATTCCGTAATACAAGATCCCGTGACTTACATTTAGCCACATTGCTTGCAAGGCTTGCTTGTGATGTTGTATTACCGAGTGGGCCCCGAGATACCTCTCCGTCACACGGAGTGACAAATCCCAGTTTTGATCCATACTAACTCATCGGACACCTTCGGAGATACCTGTAGAGCACCTTTATAGTCACCCAGTTACGTTGCGACGTTTCATACACACAAGGTATTCCTCCGGTGTTAGTGAGTTATATGATCTCATGGTCATAGGAATAAATACTTGACATGCAGAAAACAATAGCAACAAAGTGACACGATCACATGCTATGTTCATAGTTTGGGTCTTAGTCCATCACACGATTCTCCTAATGATGTGATCCATTTATCAAGTGACAACACCTTGCATATAGTCAGAAAACCTTGACTATCATTGATCAACTGGCTAGCCAACTAGAGGCTTGCTAGGGATATTGTTTTGTCTATGTATCCACACATGTTTCTATGTTTTCATTCAATACAATTATAACATGGATAATAAGCTATTATCTTTGAAATAGGAAATATAATAATAACTATTTTATAATTGCCTCTAGGGCATATTTATATAACATCGAATATACGAATCACTCGTTTTGTCCGCCATTCCATTTTCACCACTCCTCGATTAGATGCATCTACAGATCGTCATGTGTTTCGGCACGTCGAATGACATGATAGGAGGCAACAAATCGGGACACCCTCTGTAACGACTAAGATGTGGCCCTTTCCTTATTTGGGGGCGAGGCCTCAAACGGGGACAGAGGCGCATCTACGCATTTCGCAAGCAAGATAATCATAGCAATATAAATAATTGAGAGAGTGACAAGTAGGGCATACACTTGCCATCTGATAAAGTACATAGTCATACAGTCATACATTATTCAAAACATGGAATGGTCCGGCTACGGACAAGATAAATAGCAGAAGCTATGATATGTCGTATGCTGGCCCCACGATCACGACCACGGCCTCTAGTCCTCGGGATAAGTCACGTATAGCCTGCCGCTGTCCTCATCGAACTCCCACTTCAGCTAGCTATCATCGGGAACTCCTGCATCAGGGGTACTTGTACCTGTGGGTGTTTGTAGTAAATCGTGAGCCACGAGGACTCATCAATATTATGACCTTGGTATCGAATCTAACTGAGTTAAGTGGGTAAGGAAGGTTAAGTGTTTGAGTTTGCAGCAACCTAAGCTTATATGGTGGCTATCTTATGATGAACAGAGTTAACATATGGTGGCCTACGCAAGACGGCGATAACTAGATTGATCACTAATTGATCCTGAACACTTACTTACGTCATTCATAACCCCACCGTGTTCTCGATCAGAGAAGGAGCTCAGAAAGATACAGTCACGGTTACGCACTCAGTTGGCAAGTTTTATTAGAATTACTTTAAGTTGTCTAGAACCGTATGTTAACAAAATATCCATGTTTGCCACATAACCGCGGGCACGGCTTTCCAAAAGATTAAACCTTGCAGGGGTGCTCCAACTAGTCCATCACAAATTACCACAGGCCGCATAGTAATCCTCTACCACGAAACTCGTGATCTCGTCGGATTCCTTAGAGGAAAACCTCAACTCTGAGAAGACTCAAAGTCTCACCGGAATCCCAATGCGCAAGATATATCGCTAAGGTAAGACAAATCCAGCAAGACCGCCCGATGTGTCGACGACCCTGATAAGAGCCGCGTATCTCAGTCTCAGGACACGACGGATGGGAAAGCCTACAGGATACCGGACCTCAAGTTTCCTCGCGGTGGCCCCGCGGTCTGCCATTTTGGACCAACACTCATGAGGAGCACTCGCCCAGGGGGGTTGATTAAATTCCTCTGGATAGCTATTCCCTATGCATTTAATTATTAAGTTGTTAGCAAATTAACACCAAAGTTGGGTCTTGCTAGACAAGTCTTAACACTATACGATTTCTCGAGGGGGTCTCCATAAGAACCCCGAACGTGTTAGGAGCACTCAGTTATGGAATAAAACACCGGTAGCCAAAACTAAGGCGGCAACAACGGAACAAATCACCCGGCAAAAAGGCTAGGACTTTCGTTATTTACTGTTACGTCCATTTTGCATCATGCTTTCATGTTTATATTTATTGCTTTTTGGGCTGTTATATTACTTGTGGTACCATATTTATGCCTTTTCTCTCTTATTTTGCAAGGATTATTTGAAGAGGGAGAATTCAGGCAGCTGGAATTCTGGACTGGAAAAGGAGCAAATCCTAGTCCACTATTCTGCACATATCCAAATGCCCTGAAAATTTACGTGGATTTTTTTGGGAATATATTAAAAATACTGGGCGAAAGAACTACCGGAGGGGGGCCACAAGGGCCCCACAAGCCCCCACTCCGCCACCACCCCCCTAGTGGCGGTGGGCAAGCTTGTGGGCTGCCTGAAGGCCCACTAGCCCCCCTCTTTTGCTATATGAAGCGTCCTGGTCTGGAAAAAATAAAAAGGGAGCTTTTTTGTGGTTTCGCCACCGCCACGAGGCGGAACTTGAGCAGATCCAATCTAGAGCTCCGACAGGACGATCCTGCCGGGGATACTTCCCTCCCTGAGGGGGAAATCGTCGCCATTGTCATCACCAACACTCCTCTCGTCGGAGGGGAGGCATCTTCATCAACATCTTCATTAGCACCATCTCGTCTCCAATCCCTAGTTCATCTCTTGTAACCAATTTTCGTCTCGCAACTCCGATTGGTACTTGTAAGGTTGCTAGTAGTGTTGATTAGTCTTTGTAGGTGATGCTAGTTGGATTATTTGGTGGAAGAGCTTATGTTCAGATCCTTGATGCTATTCATTACACCTCTGGTCATGATTATGATTATGTCTTGTGAGTAGTTACTTTTGTTCCTGAGGACATGGGATAAGTCATGCTGATAATAGTCATGTGAATTTGATATTCGTTCGGTATTTTGCTATGATGTATGTTGTTTTTCCTCTAGTGGTGTTATGTGAACATCGACTACATAACACTTCACCATATTTGGGCCTAGAGGAAGGCATTGGGAAGTACTAAGTAGAAGATGGGTTGCTGGAGTGACAGAAGCTTAAACCCCAGTCTATGCGTTGCTTCGTGAGTGGCTGATTTGGATCCACTAATTTAATGATATGGTTAGACTTTGTCTTAATTCTTCTTTTGTAGTTGCGGATGCTTGCGAGAGAGGTTAATCATAACTGGGATGCTTGTCCAAGTAAGGGCAGTACCCAAGCGTCGGTCCACCCACATATCAAACTATCAAAGTAACGAACGCGAATTATATGAACATGATGAAACTAGCATGACAGAAATTCCCGTGTGTCCTCGGGAGCGTTTTTCATCCTATAAGACTTTATTCAGGCTTGTCCCTTGCTGCAAAAGGGATTGGGCCACTTGCTACACCGTTGCTACTACTTGTTACTTGTTACTCTTTGCTTGCTACGTTTCACCTCGCTACACAATCACTTGTTACTGCTACTTTCAGTGCTTGCAATTATTACCTTGCTGAAATCCGTTTATCAGAGCCTTCTGCTCCTCATTGGGTTCGACACTCTTACTTATCGAACGGACTACGATTGATCCCCTATACTTGTGGGTCATCAAGACTCTTTTCTGGCGCCGTGTCCGGGGAGTGAAGCGCCTTTGGTAAGTGGAAATTGGTAAGGAAACATCTATATACTATGCTGATATTTATTGTCACTTGTCACTATGGAAACTCTTCCTTTGAGGAGTTTGTTCGGGGTATCTTCACCACGATAGGAAGCACGAGGAGTTGCTCCTCAACCTGAGGTACCTACTGAAAATATCTTTTATGAAATTCCTTTGGGTATGCTTGAGAAACTGCTGGCTAATCCTTTTACAGGAGATGGATCTTCCCATCCAGACTTTCATCTAATCTATGTAGATGAAGTTTGTGGTTTATTTAAGCTTGCAGGTTTGCCCGAGGATGAGGTAAATAAGAAAGTCTTTCCTTTATATTTGAAGGATAAGGCGTTGACATGGTATAGGCTATGTGATGATGCTGGATCATGGGGCTACAATCGGTTGAAATTGGAATTTCATCAAAAGTTCTATCCTATGCATTTAGTACATCGTGATCGGAACTTTATTTATAACTTTTATCGTCGTGACAGGGAAAGCATAGCTCCAGCTTGGGGAGTCTTAAATCAATGTTATATTCATGCCCCAATCATGAGCTCTCGAGAGAAATCATCACTCAAAACTTTAATGCTCGGCTTTCTCATAAAGATCGTACTATGCTTGACACTTCTTGTGCCGGTTCTTTTATGAAGAAGGATATTGATCACAAGTGGAATTTATTGGAGAGAATCAAATGCAACTCTGAAGATTGGGAGCTGGAGGAAGGTAAGGAGTCAGGTATGAATTTCCAGTTTGATTGTGTTAAATCTTTTGTTCAGACAAACACTTCTAGAGATTTTAGCGCTAAGTATGGACTTGACTTTGAGATAGTAGCTTCTCTTTGTGAATCTTTTGTTGCTCATGTTGATCTTCCCAAAGAGAAGTGGTTTAAATATCATCCTCATATAGAAAGTAACATAGCCAAAACCAATCTAGTTGAGGAGAAAATCATAGCTTTTAGTGATCCTGTTGTTCCTTGTGCTTACACTGAGAAACCACCATACCCTGCTAGGATAAAGGATTATTCTAAAGCTCCAACTGTGATACGTAGGGGTTACATTAGACCACTTGCACCCCCTGAGGAGATTAGAGTTGAACCTAGTGTTGCTATTATCAAAGATCTCTTAGCCGAAGACATAGACGGGCATGTTATCAAATTATGTGAGGACTCCGCTAGAATTGCTAAACCTCACGTGAAAGACAAACACGGACCTGTAGTTGGCCTGCCCGTTGTTTCTGTTAAGATAGGAGATCACTGTTACCATGGTTTATGTGATATGGGAGCTAGTGTTAGTGCAATACCCCTTTCCCTATATGATGAAATCAAAGATGAGATTGCACCTGCTGAGTTAGAACCCATTGATGTCACTATTACGCTAGATAATAGAGACACTATCTGCCCTCTGGGAATTGTGAGAGACGTAGAAGTCCTGTGTGGTAAGACGAAGTATCCTACTGATTTCCTCGTCCTTGGTACTGCACAAGATAGCTTTTCTCCCATCATATTTGGTAGACCCTTTCTCAACACTGTCAATGCTGACATTGATTGCATTAAGCAGACTGTCCTAGTAAGTTTCGAGGGTGTGTCTCATGAATTTAACTTCTCCAAGTTTGGAAGACAACCCCATGAAAGAGAGTCGTCTGGTAGAGATGAAATCATTGCTCTTGCCTCTATTGTCGTACCTCCTACGGATCCTTTAGAGCAATATCTGCTTGAGCATGAAAATGATATGCATATGGAGGAGAGAGATGAGATAGATAGAATTGTCTTAGAACAATATCCTCTTCTCAAGAATAATCTTCCTGTTGAACTGCTTGGGGATCCTCCCCCACCAAAGGGTGATCTTGTGTTCGAGCTAAAACAATTGCCTGATACTCTTAAGTATGCCTATCTTGATGAGAAGGAGATATATCATGTCATTATTAGTGCTCTCCTCTCAGCGTGTGAAGAGAAGAAGTTACTAAAAACTCTGAGGAAGCACTGCGCTGCTATTGGATATACTCTTGATGATCTTAAGGGTATTAGTCCTATTCTATGTAAGCACAAGATTAAAACCGATCCTGACTTAAAAC
Source organism: Hordeum vulgare subsp. vulgare (assembly GCF_904849725.1). Taxonomy (NCBI): domain Eukaryota; kingdom Viridiplantae; phylum Streptophyta; class Magnoliopsida; order Poales; family Poaceae; genus Hordeum; species Hordeum vulgare. The sequence continues at coordinate 597,439,843 of NC_058524.1, forward strand.
CAGTTGCTGATCATCAAAGGAGATTAAATCCTGAGATGAAAGAGGTCGTTAGAAAAGAAATATTAAAGCTTCTGGAAGCAGGAATCATTTATCCTGTCGCTCATAGTGATTGGGTAAGTCTTGTACATTCTGTACCTAAGAAGGGAGGTATCACCGTCGTTCCTAATGATAAGGATGAACTAATCCCACAAAGGATTATTACCGGCTATAGAATGGTGATAGACTTCCGGAAACTGAACAAGGCAACCAGGAAATATCATTATCCTTTGTCGTTTATCGACCAAATGCTAGAAAGGCTATCAAAGCACACACTTCTGCTTTCTAGACGGTTATTCAGGTTTCTCGCAGATACCTGCTGCACAATCTGATCAAGAGAAAACCACTTTCACCTGCCCCTTCGGTACCTTTGCCTATAGATGTATGCCTTTTGGCTTATGTAATTCACCTGCCACCTTCCAAAGATGTATGGTGGCTATATTCTCTCACTTTTGTGAAAAGGTTGTCGAGGTTTTCATGGATGACTTATCCGTTTACGGGTCTTCCATTGATGATTGCCTCAGCAACCTTGATCGAGTCTTACAGAGATGCGAAGAAACCAACCTCCTCTTGAATTGGGAGAAGTGCGACTTTATGGTTAATGAAGGTATCGTCTTAGGACACAATATCTCTGAAAGAGGCATTGAAGTTGATAAGGCTAAGGTTGATGCAATTGATAAAATGCCTTGCCCCACAGATATCAGAGGTATACGAAGTTTCTTAGGTCATGCTGGTTTCTATAGAAGGTTCATTAAAGACTTCTCTAAGATTTCTAGGCCTCTTACCAACCTCTTGCAGAAGGATGTTCCTTTTGTTTTTGATGAGGATTGTGAGGAAGCCTTTGACATACTTAAGAAGGCTTTGATAACCACACCTATTGTTCAACCACCTGACTGGAACTTGCCCTTTGAAATCATGTGCGACGCTAGTGATTATGTTGTTGGTGTTGTTCTAGGACGAAGAGTTGACAAGAAGTTGAACGTCATTCACTACGCTAGTAAAACTCTAGACAGTGTCCAAAGAAACTATGCCACTACGGAGAAGGAATTTTTAGCAGTCGTGTTTGCATGTGAAAAGTTCAGATCTTATATAGTTGACTCAAAAGTCACTATTCACTCTGATCATGCTGCTATTAAGTACCTTATGGAGAAGAAGGACGCTAAGCCTAGGATTATCAGATGGGTTCTCCTGCTACAGGAATTTGATTTGCACGTCGTTGACCGAAAGGGTGCTGATAACCCTCTAGCAGATAACTTGTCTAGGCTAGAGAATGTCCTTGATGACCCACTACCTATTGATGATAGCTTTCCTGATGAGCAAATAAATGTCATCCGCACTTCACATAGTGCACCGTGGTATGCCGATTATGCAAAATATATTGTAGCCAAATACATACCACCCAGTTTCACCTATCAACAAAAGAAGAAATTCTTCTTTGATTTGAGACACTACTTTTGGGATGATCCTCACCTTTATAAGGAAGGAGTAGATGGTGTTTTTAGACGTTGTGTGCCTGAACATGAACAGGGACAGATCCTGCAGAAGTGTCATTCCGAAGCCTACGGAGGACACCATGGTGGAGATAGAACTTCCCATAAGGTATTGCAATCAGGTTTCTATTGGCCCACTCTCTTCAAGGATGCCCGTAAGTTTGTCTTGTATTGTGACGAATGCCAAAGGATAGGGAACATCAGTAAGCGTCAGGAAATGCCTATGAACTATTCACTTTTCATTGAACCATTTGATGTCTGGGGCTTTGATTATATGGGACCCTTCCCGAGTTCCAATGGGTACACTCACATCTTAGTTGTTGTGGATTACGTTACTAAGTGGGTAGAAGCTATCCCCACTAAAAATGCTGATCACCACACCTCTATTAAGATGCTTAAAGAAGTCATATTCCCAAGATTTGGAGGCCCTAGATACTTGATGACTGATGGCGGTTCACACTTCATTCATGGTGTTTTCCGCAAGATGCTAGCTAAGTATGATGTCAACCATAGAGTTGCATCTCCTTATCATCCTCAGTCTAGTTGTCAAGTTGAGTTGAGTAATAGGGAGATCAAGTTGATCCTACAAAAGACCGTCAATAGATCTCGAAAGAACTGGTCTAGCAAACTTGACGATGCACTATGGGCTTATAGGACTGCTTATATGAATCCCATGGGCATGTCACCGTATAAAATGGTTTACGGTAAGGCCTGTCATTTACCTCTTGAGCTGGAACACAAAGCTTATTGGGCAATCAAAGAGCTCAACTTTGATTTCAAACTTGCCGGTGAGAAGCGGTTGTTTGATATCAGCTCGTTAGATGAATGGAGAGCCCAGGCATATGAGAATGCGAGGTTGTTCAAGGAAAAGGTTAAGAGATGGCACGACAAACGAATACAGAAACGAGAGTTCAATGTAGGTGATTATGTCTTGCTATACAATTCTCGTTTGAGATTCTTTGTAGGCAAGCTTCTCTCTAAATGGGAAGGTCCCTATGTTGTCGAGGAAGTATATCGTTCCGGTGCCATCAAAATCAATAACACGGAAGGAAATTTTCCTAGAGTGGTAAATGGGCAAAGAATCAAGCATTACATCTCTGGTACTCCCATAAATGTTGAGACCAATATCATCAATGTCATAACTCCAGAGGAGTACATAAGGGATGTTTGTCAGCCTGTTCCAGACCTTGAAAACAAAGATGTTCCTGTTTCGGCAAGAAATTGGACTCCGATGCTTTTCCAATAGGAAATTTCCTCAGTTTTGGAATTTTGGAAAATTAGAAAAATAAAAAGCAGTCCGGAGAGCAAACGAAACAGCCACAAGGGCCCACTCTGCCACCCCCTGGTGGCGGTGGGAAAGCTTGTGGGCACCTCGTGTGCCTCCCGGACTCCGTTTTCTTGCGGAAGACTCCTTCTGGCCCAGAAAAATCAATATATAGTCGCCCGAAGGTTTTGATCTCCATATCGCGCAGCTTTCCTCTGTTTCCGTTTCGAGCTTGTTCTGCTGCACATCTAGGTCAAGATGTCTTCTCAAGATTCAGAGGGAGAGAGCTATGTGGCTGACTACCTTGCTAACCCCAAGGTCTATGGGGACTTGGAACCATATGGCTAGACCACTGATGAGGAAGAGGACTATGAGCCCAAAGGGAAGGAGCAAACGAGTTCCGGTGAAGAGGAGGCTCCTCTACCTCAACCTGCAAACACCCATGTGGAGTTCAAGAAGTCAAGCCTCCCTGACCATAGGAAGAAGCCTAAGACCTTGTTTATCCCTTCTCGTTTCTTGCAGGAGAGCAAGCAGGAACTTTTCCATAGAGTGTTGAAACTTGAGGAAGAAAATGACGATCTAAGGGAGAAGAACTTTTTGCTCAAGTGGAAATTAGACAAGCTCAAGACTGCTTCAACAACAACACCACCATCACCACCGAAGGAAGGCAACTAAGCATTGGTATGGGCAATCCCGTTGGCTTCTGCCAAGCTTGGGGGAGTTGCCCTGATATCGTATCACCTTTATATCTTTTTATTTTACCTTTGTTTTAGTTCTTTCCTTTCCAGTTTTTATTTCTTCTTTTAGAGGAATAAGTCTTTAGTTTTTAGTTTGAGTCTTTTGCTTTTGTCTCTGTTGGGGAACGTCGCATGGGAAACAAAAATTTTCCTACGCGCACGAAGACCTATCATGGTGATGTCCATCTACGAGAGGGGATGAGTGATCTACGTACCCTTGTAGATCGAACAGCAGAAGCGTTAGAGAACGCGGTTGATGTAGTGGAACGTCCTCACGTCCCTCGATCCGCCCCGCGAACAATCCCGCGATCAGTCCCACGATCTAGTACCGAACGGACGGCACCTCCGCGTTCAGCACACGTACAGCTCGACGATGATCTCGGCCTTCTTGATCCAGCAAGAGAGACGGAGAGGTAGAAGAGTTCTCCGGCAGCGTGACGGCGCTCCGGAGGTTGGTGATGATCTCGTCTCAGCAGGGCTCCGCACGAGCTCCGCAGAAACGCGATCTAGAGGAAAAACTATGGAGGTATGTGGTCGGGCAGCCGTGAGAAAGTCGTCTCAAATCTGCCCTAAAAGCCCCATATATATAGGAGGAGGGAGGGGGACCTTGCCTTGGGGTCCAAGGGATCCCCAAGGGGTCGGCCGAGCCAGGGGGGAGGACTCTCCCCCCCCCCCGAAACCGAGTTGGACTTGGTTTGGTGGGAGGAGTCCCCCTCCCTTCCCACTTCTTCCCTCTTTTTTTTTCTTTTCCTTTGATTTTCTTATCTTGGCGCATAGGCTCCCTTGGGGCTGTCCCACCAGCCCACTAAGGGCTGGTGTGTCCCCCAAAAGCCTATGGGCTTCCCTGGAGTGGGTTGCCCCCCTCCGGTGAACTCCCGGAACCCATTCGTCATTCCCGATACATTCCCGGTAACTCCAAAAACCTTCCGGTAATCAAATGAGGTCATCCTATATATCAATCTTTGTTTCCGGACCATTCCGGAAACCCTAGTGACGTCCGTGATCTCATCCGGGACTCCGAACAACATTCGGTAACCAACCATATAACTCAAATACTCATAAAACAACGTCGAACCTTAAGTGTGCAGACCCTGCGGGTTCGAGAACTATGTAGACATGACCCGAGAGACTCCTCGGTCAATATCCAATAGCGGGACCTGGATGCCCATATTGGATCCCACATATTCTACGAAGATCTTATCGTTTGAACCTCAGTGCCAAGGATTCATATAATCCCGTATGTCATTCCCTTTGTCCTTCGGTATGTTACTTGCCCGAGATTCGATCGTCAGTATCCGCATACCTATTTCAATCTCGTTTACCGGCAAGTCTCTTTACTCGTTCCGTAATACAAGATCCCGCAACTTACACTAAGTCACATTGCTTGCAAGGCTTGTGTGTGATGTTGTATTACCGAGTGGGCCCCGAGATACCTCTCCGTCACACGGAGTGACAAATCCCAGTCTTGATCCATACTAACTCAACTAACACCTTCGGAGATACCTGTAGAGCATCTTTATAGTCACCCAGTTACGTTGCGACGTTTGATACACACAAAGCATTCCTCCGGTGTCAGTGAGTTATATGATCTCATGGTCATAGGAATAAATACTTGACACGCAGAAAACAGTAGCAACAAAATGACACGATCAACATGCTACGTCTATTAGTTTGGGTCTAGTCCATCACGTGATTCTCCCAATGACGTGATCCAGTTATCAAGCAACAACACCTTGTTCATAATCAGAAGACACTGACTATCATCGATCAACTGGCTAGCCAACTAGAGGCATGCTAGGGACGGTGTTTTTGTCTATGTATCCACACATGTAAATGAGTCTTCATTCAATACAATTATTGTTGGAAATATGCCCTAGAGGCAATAATAAATTAGATATTATTATATTTCTTAGTTCATGATAATCGTTTATTATCCATGCTATAATTGTATTGATTGGAAACACAATACTTGTGTGGATACATAGACAAAACACTGTCCCTAGTAAGCCTCTAGTTGACTAGCCCGTTAATCAAAGATGGTCAAGGTTTCCTGGCCATAGGCAAGTGTTGTCACTTGATAACGGGATCACATCATTAGGAGAATCATGTGATGGACTAGACCCAAACTAATAGACGTAGCATGTTGATCGTGTCATTTTGTTGCTACTGTTTTCTGCGTGTCAAGTATTTATTCCTATGACCATGAGATCATATAACTCACTGACACCGGAGGAATGCTTTGTGTGTATCAAACGTCGCAACGTAACTGGGTGACTATAAAGATGCTCTACAGGTATCTCCGAAGGTTTTAGTTGAGTTAGTATGGATCAAGACTGGGATTTGTCACTCCGTGTGAACGGAGAGGTATCTCGGGGCCCACTCGGTAATACAACATCACACACAAGCCTTGCAAGCAATGTAACTTAGTGTAAGTTGCGGGATCTTGTATTACGGAACGAGTAAAGAGACTTGCCAGTAAACGAGGTTGAAATAGGTATGCGGATACTAACGATCGAATCTCGGGCAAGTAACATACCGAAGGACAAAAGGAATGACATACGGGATTATATGAATCCTTGGCACTGAGGTTCAAACGATAAGATCTTCGTAGAATATGTAGGATCCAATATGGGCATCCAGGTCCCGCTATTGGATATTGACCGAGGAGTCCCTCGGGTCATGTCTACATAGTTCTCGAACCCGCAGGGTCTGCACACTTAAGGTTCGACGTTGTTTTATGCGTATTTGAGTTATATGGTTGGTTACCGAATGTTGTTCGGAGTCCCGGATGAGATCACGGACGTCACGAGGGTTTCCGGAATGGTCCGGAAACGAAGATTGATATATAGGATGACCTCATTTGGTTACCGGAAGGTTTTCGTGCATTACCGGAAAAGTTTCGGGCTCATCGGTAGTGTACCGGGAGTGCCGGGAGGGGTGCCGGGGACCATCGGGAGGGGTGTCACGCCCCAAGGGGTCTCATGGGCTATGGGAAGAGATAAACCAGCCCCTAGTGGGCTGGAATAAGTTCCCACTAAGGCCCATAAGGTTTGAGAAGGAAAAAACACAAGGTGGAAAGAGTTTCCAAGTGGGAAGGTGGAATCCTACTCCAAGTAGGATTGGAGTAGGACTCCTCCACCTCCAATTTCGGTCAAACCTTTAGGTTTTGAGGCTGCCTCCTCCCCTCCCTCCCACCTATATATACGGAGGTTTTAGGGCTGATTTGAGACAACTTTTTCTCACGGCTGCCCGACCACATACCTCCATAGTTTTTCCTCTAGATCGCGTTTCTGCGGAGCTCGGGCGGAGCCCTGCTGAGACAAGATCATCACCAACCTCCGGAGCGCCGTCACGCTGCCGGAGAACTCTTCTACCTCTCCGTCTCTCTTGCTGGATCAAGAAGGCCGAGATCATCGTCGAGCTGTACGTGTGCTGAACGCGGAGGTGCCGTCCGTTCGGTACTAGATCGTGGGACTGATCGCGGGATTGTTCGCGGGGCGGATCGAGGGACGTGAGGACGTTCCACTACATCAACCGCGTTCTCTAACGCTTCTGCTGTACGATCTACAAGGGTACGTAGATCACTCATCCCCTCTCGTAGATGGACATCACCATGATAGGTCTTCGTGCGCGTAGGAAAATTTTTGTTTCCCATGCGACGTTCCCCAACAGTGGCATCATGAGCTAGGTTCATGCGTAGATGTCTTCTCGAGTAGAACACAAAAGGTTTTGTGGGCGGTGATGTGCGTTTTGCTGCCCTCCTTAGTCTTTTCTTGATTCCACGGTATTGTTGGATTGAAGCGGCTTGGACCGACATTACTCGTACGCTTACGAGAGACTGGTTTCTTCGTTACGAGTAACCCCCTTTGCTCAAAGATGACTGGCAAGTGTCGGTTTCTCCAACTTTAGTTGAATCGGATTTGACCGAGGAGGTCCTTGGATGAGGTTAAATAGAAACTCATATATCTCCGTTGTGGTGTTTGCGTAAGTAAGATGCGATCCTACTAGATACCCTTGGTCACCACGTAAAACATGCAACAACAAAATTAGAGGACGTCTAACTTGTTTTTGCAGGGTATGATTGTGATATGATGTGGCCAACGATGTGATGTGGTATATTGGATGTATGAGATGATCATGTTGTAATAGAAATATCGACTTGCACGTCGATGGTACGGCAACCGGCAGGAGCCATAGGGTTGTCTTTATACTAACATATGTGCTTGCAGATGCGTTTACTATTTTGCTAGGCTGTAGCTTTAGTAGTGATAGCATAAGTAGCACGAAAACCACGATGGCAACACGTTGATGGATGATCATGGTGTGGCGCCGGTGACAAGAAGATCGTGCCGGTGCTTTGGTGATGGAGATCAAGAAGCACGTGATGATGGCCATATCATGTCACTTATGAATTGCATGTGATGTTAATCCTTTTATGCACCTTATTTTGCTTAGAACGACGGTAGCATTATGAGGTGATCTCTCACTAAAATTTCAAGACGAAATTGTGTTCTCCCCGACTGTGCACCGTTGCGACAGTTCTTCGTTTCGAGACACCACGTGATGATCGGGTGTGATAGACTCAACGTTCACATACAACGGGTGCAAAACAGTTGCACACGCGGAACACTCGGGTTAAGCTTGACGAGCCTAGCATGTGCAGACATGGCCTCGGAACACATGAGACCGAAAGGTCGAGCATGAATCGTATAGTTGATATGATTAGCATAGGGATGCTTACCACTGAAACTATTCTCGACTCACGTGATGATCGGACTTGAGATAGCGGATTTGGATCATGTACCACTCAAATGACTAGAGAGATGTACTTTTTGAGTGGGAGTTCTTAAGTAATATGATTAATTGAACTAATTGTCATGAACATAGTCTAATGGTCTTTGCGAATTACGATGTAACTTGCGCTATAGCTCTACTGTTTTTATATGTTCCTAGAGAAAATTTAGTTGAAAATTGATAGTAGCAACCTTTGCAGACTGAGTCTGTAAAACCGAGGATTGTCCTCGTTGCTACGCAGAAGGCTTATGTCCTTAATGCACCACTCGGTGTGCTGCACCTCGAGCGTCGTCTGTGGATGCTATGAACATCCGACATACACATTACTGATGACTACACGATAGTTCAGTGCAAGATACTTGATGGCTTAGAAGCAAGGCGCCGAAAACGTTGTAAAACGTCACGGAACATAAGTGATGTTCCGAAGAGATGCAATTGTGATTTCATGCTTGTGCCCTTGTTAAGAGGTACTAGACCTCCAACAAGATTCTTTGACCACAAAGTAAAGGAGAAAAGCTCAATCGTTGAGCATGTGCTCAGATTGTCTGAGTACGACAATCACTTGAATCAAGTGGGAGCTAATCTTCCAGATGAGATAGTGATGGTTCTCCAAAAGTCACTGCCACCAAGCTTTGAGAGCTTCGTGATGAACTATGACATATCAAGGATAGATACAATGATCCTTGAGCGATTCGCGACGTTTGACACTGCGAAAGTAGAAATCAAGAAGGAGCATCAATAGTTGATGGTTTGGAAAACCACTAAGTTTCAAGAAAGGCGAGGGCTAGAAGGGATACTTCGTGAAACGGCAAAACAGTTGCTGCGCTAATGAAGAGACCCAAGATTAAACCCAAACCCGAGACTAAGTGCTTCTGTAATAAGGGGAACAGTCACTGAGGCGGAGCAACTCTAGATACTTGGTAGATAAGAAGGCTGGCAAAAGTCGAAAGAAGTATATTTGATATACATAATGTTGATGTGTACTTTACTAGTACTCCTAGTAGCATGAGGGTATTGGATACCGGTTCGGTTGCTAAGTGATTAGTAACGCGAAATGAAAGCTACGACATAAACGGAGACTAGCTAAAGGCAAGGTGACGATACGTGTTGGAAGTGTTTCCAAGGTTGATATGATCAAACGTCGCACGCTCCCTCTACCATCGGGATTGGTGTTGAACCTAAATAATTGTTATTTGGTGCTTGCGTTAGGCATGAACATGATTGGATCGTGTTTATTGCAATACGATTATTCATTCAAAGAGAATAATGGTTACTCTATTTGCTTGAATAATCACCTTCAATGGTTTATTGAATCTCGATTGTAGTGTTACACATTGGTGCCAAAAGATACGAGTTAAATGATGATAGTACCACTTACTTGTGGCACTGCCGCTTGAGTCATGTTAGTATGAATTGCATGAAGAGGCTCCATGCTGATGGATCTTTACTCACCTGATTTCGAATCACTAGTGACATGCAAATCATACCACATGAGCAAGGCCTTGTTTTCATTGAGATGAAACAAGATAGTAACTTGTTGGAAGTGATACATTTTGATGTATGCAGTCCAGTGAGTGTTGAGGCACGCAGTGGATATCATTATGTTCTTACTTCACTGACGACTTGAGTAGATACAGGAGTATTTACTTAATGAATCACAAGTCTGAAATATTGAAAAGTTCAATTCTGTTTCAGAGTGAAGTTCGTCGTAACAAGAGGATGAACTGTCTACGATATGATCATAGAAATGAATATCTGAGTTACGAATTTTTGGTACACAGTTAAGACAATGTGGAAATTGTTTCACAGTTCATGCCACCTGGAACATCATGGTGTGATGATGTGTCTGAACGTCATAGCCACGCACTATTTAGTATGGTGCATGCTGGGATGTCTCTTATCGAATTACCACTATCGTTTATGGGTTATGCATTAGAGACAACCACATTCACTTTAAATGGGGCACCGCGTATTTCCGTTGAGATGACACAGTATAGACTGAGGTTTAGAGAAATCTAAACTGTCGTTTCTTGAAAGTTTGGGGCTTCGAAACTTATGTGAAAAAGGTTTTAGTCTGATAAGCTCGAACCCAAAGCGGATAAATGCATCTTCATAGGATATCCAAAACAGTTGGGTACATCTCCTATCTCAGATCCGAAAGCAAAGTGTTTGTTTCTAGAAAAGGATCCTTTCTCGAGAAAAGGTTTATCTCGAAAGAATTGAGTGGGAGGGTAGTAGAACTTGATGAGGTTATTGAACCATCACTTCAACCAGTGTGTAGCAGGGTGTAGGAAGTTGTTCCTGTGGCGCCTACACCAATTGAAGTGGAAGCTGATGATGGTGATCATTAAGCTTCGAATCAAGTTACTACAAACCTCGTAGGTCGACAAGGTCGCGTACTGCTGCAGAGTAGTACGGTAACCCTGTCTTGGAGGTCATGTTGTTGAGCAACAGTGAACCTACGAGTTATGGAGAAAGCGATGGTGGGCCCAGATTCCAACAAATGGCTGGAAGCCATAAAATCCGAGAGAGGATCCATGTGTGAAAACAAAGTGTAGACTTTGGTAGAACTACTTGATGGTCATGGGACTATTGGGTAAAATGGATCTTTAAAAGAAGATAGACGATGATGGTGATAAGTCACTATTAAGAAAAGCTCGACTTGTCGCAAAGATGTTTTCGACAAGATCAAACAGTTGACTATGATGAGACTTTCTCACTCGTAGCGATGCTAAAGGTCTGTTAGAATTATGTTAGTTGTTGATGCATTATTTATGAAATATTGCACGTAGGATGTCAAAACATTGTTTTCTCGACGGTTTCCTTGAGCAAACATTGTATGTGATACAACGAGAAGGTTTTGTCGATCCTAAAGATACTAGCAAGTATGCAAGCTCCAGCGATCCTTCAATGGACTGGTGCAAGCATCTCGGAGTTGGAATATATATACTTTGATGAGATGATCAAAGATTTTGGGTGTGTACAAGGTTTATGAGAAACTTGTATTTCCAAAGAAGTGAGTGGGAGCACTATAGAATTTCTGATAGGTATATGTGGTTGACATATTGTGGATCAGAAGTAATGTAGAATTTCTGTAAAGCAGACAAGATTGTTTGAAAGAAGTTTTCAAAGGAGTACCTGGATTACGCTACTTGAACATTGAGCATCAAAGATCTATGGAGATAGATCGAAAACGCTTAATAGAAGTTTCAACAAGATGCATGCCTTGAAAAGTTTTTGAAAGAGTTCAAAATAGATCAGCAAAGAAGGAGTTCTTGGTTGCGTTGTGAGGTGTGAATTTGAGTAAGACTCAAAACCCGACCACGGCAGAATAAAGAGAATAGACGAAGGTCGTCTTCTATGCCTTAGCCGTAGAATCTAAAGTATGCCATGCTGTGTACCGCACCTAATGTGTGCCTTGACTCAAAGTCTGTTGAGGGTACAGAGAGTGATCCATGATTGAATCACTAGCAGCGGTCAAAATTTATCCTTAGTAACAAATGGACTAAGGAATTTTTCTCGATTATGGAGGTGGTGAAAGAGTTCGTCGTAAAGGGTAACGTCGATGCAAGCTTTGACACTAATCTGAATAACTATGAGTAGTGAAACGGATTCATATAGTAGAGTGGATATTTGGAGCATTTCCGAATAGCACGTAGTAGCAGCATCTATAAGATGACATAAAGATTTGTAAAGAACGCACGGATCTGAAAGTTTCAGAACCGTTGACTAAAACCTCTCTCACAAGCAAGACATGATCACACCCCATAACTATATGGGTGTTGGATTCGTTGGAATCACATGGTGATGTGAACTAGATTATTGACTCTAGTGCAAGTGGGAGACTGTTGGAAATATGCCCTAGAGGCAATAATAAATTAGTTATTATTATATTTCTTAGTTCATGATAATCGTTTATTATCCATGCTATAATTGTATTGATTGGAAACACAATACTTGTGTGGATACATAGACAAAACACTGTCCCTAGTAAGCCTCTAGTTGACTAGCTCGTTAATCAAAGATGGTCAAGGTTTCCTGGCCATAGGCAAGTGTTGTCACTTGATAACGGGATCACATCATTAGGAGAATCATGTGATGGACTAGACCCAAACTAATAGACGTAGCATGTTGATCGTGTCATTTTGTTGCTACTGTTTTCTGCGTGTCAAGTATTTATTCCTATGACCATGAGATCATATAACTCACTGACACCGGAGGAATGCTTTGTGTGTATCAAACGTCGCAACGTAACTGGGTGACTATAAAGATGCTCTACAGGTATCTCCGAAGGTGTTAGTTGAGTTAGTATGGATCAAGACTGGGATTTGTCACTCCGTGTGAACGGAGAGGTATCTCGGGGCCCACTCGGTAATACAACATCACACACAAGCCTTGCAAGCAATGTAACTTAGTGTAAGTTGCGGGATCTTGTATTACGGAACGAGTAAAGAGACTTGCCAGTAAACGAGATTGAAATAGGTATGCGGATACTAACGATCGAATCTCGGGCAAGTAACATACCGAAGGACAAAAGGAATGACATACGGGATTATATGAATCCTTGGCACTGAGGTTCAAACGATAAGATCTTCGTAGAATATGTAGGATCCAATATGGGCATCCAGGTCCCGCTATTGGATATTGACCGAGGAGTCCCTCGGGTCATGTCTACATAGTTCTCGAACCCGCAGGGTCTGCACACTTAAGGTTCGACGTTGTTTTATGCGTATTTGAGTTATATGGTTGGTTACCGAATGTTGTTCGGAGTCCCGGATGAGATCACGGACGTCACGAGGGTTTCCGGAATGGTCCGGAAACGAAGATTGATATATAGGATGACCTCATTTGGTTACCGGAAGGTTTTCGTGCATTACCGGAAAAGTTTCGGGCTCATCGGTAGTGTACCGGGAGTGCCGGGAGGGGTGCCGGGGACCATCGGGAGGGGTGTCACGCTCCAAGGGGTCTCATGGGCTATGGGAAGAGATAAACCAGCCCCTAGTGGGCTGGAATAAGTTCCCACTAAGGCCCATAAGGTTTGAGAAGGAAAAAACACAAGGTGGAAAGAGTTTCCAAGTGGGAAGGTGGAATCCTACTCCAAGTAGGATTGGAGTAGGACTCCTCCACCTCCAATTTCGGCCAAACCTTTAGGTTTTGAGGCTGCCTCCTCCCCTCCCTCCCACCTATATATACGGAGGTTTTAGGGCTGATTTGAGACGACTTTTTCTCACGGCTGCCCGACCACATACCTCCATAGTTTTTCCTCTAGATCGCGTTTCTGCGGAGCTCGGGCGGAGCCCTGCTGAGACAAGATCATCACCAACCTCCGGAGCGCCGTCACGCTGCCGGAGAACTCTTCTACCTCTCCGTCTCTCTTGCTGGATCAAGAAGGCCGAGATCATCGTCGAGCTGTACGTGTGCTGAACGCGGAGGTGCCGTCCGTTCGGTACTAGATCGTGGGACTGATCGCGGGATTGTTCGCGGGGCGGATCGAGGGACGTGAGGACGTTCCACTACATCAACTGCGTTCTCTAACGCTTCTGCTGTACGATCTACAAGGGTACGTAGATCACTCATCCCCTCTCGTAGATGGACATCACCATGATAGGTCTTCGTGCGCGTAGGAAAATTTTTGTTTCCCATGCGACGTTCCCCAACAATTATAGCATGGATAATAAACTATTATCTTGATACAGGAATTACAATAATAACTATACATTTATTATTGCCTCTAGGGCATAATTCCAACAGTCTCCCACTTGCACTAGAGTCAATAATCTAGCCCTCACATCACCATGTGAATTACATTGTAATAAATCTAACACCCATACAGTTCTGGTGTCGATCATGTTTTGGCCGTGGAAGAGGTTTAGTCAGCGGGTCTGCTAAATTCAGATCCGTGTGCACTTTGCATATATTTACGTCCTCCTCCTCAACGTAGTCGCGGATGAGGTTGAAGTGTCGTTTGATGTGTCTGGTCTTCTTGTGAAACCTTGGTTCCTTTGCTAAGGCAATGGCACCAGTGTTGTCACAGAACAAGGTTATTGGATCCAGTGCACTTGGCACCACTCCAAGATCCGTCATGAACTGCTTCATCCAGACACCCTCCTTAGCCGCCTCCGAGGCAGCCATGTACTCCGCTTCACATGTAGAATCTGCTACGACGCTTTGCTTGGAACTGCACCAGCTTACTGCACCCCCATTAAGAATAAATACGTATCCGGTTTGCGACTTAGAGTCGTCCGGATCTATGTCAAAGCTTGCATCGACGTAACCTTTTACGGCGAGCTCTTCGTCACCTCCATACACGAGAAACATCTCCTTAGTCCTTTTCAGGTACTTTAGGATATTCTTGACCGCCGTCCAGTGATCCACTCCTGGATTACTCTGGAACCTACCTGCCATACTTATGGCCAGGCTAACATCCGGTCTAGTGCACAGCATTGCATACATGATAGAGCCTACGGCTGAAGCATAGGGGACGGAGAGCATATGCTCTCTATCTTCATCAGTTGCTGGGCACTGAGTCTTACTCAATCTCGTACCTTGTAACACCGGCAAGAACCCTTTCTTGGACTGTTCCATTTTGAACCTCTTCAAAACTTTATCAAGGAATGTGCTTTGTGAAAGTCCTATCAGGCGTTTTGATCTATCCCTATAGATCTTAATACCTAGAATGTAAGCAGCTTCTCCTAGGTCCTTCATAGAGAAACTTTTATTCAAGTAACCTTTTATGCTCTCCAAAAGCTCTACGTTGTTTCCAATTAGTAATATGTCATCCACATATAATATTAGAAACGCCACAGAGCTCCCACTCACTTTCTTGTAAATACAAGATTCTCCAACCACTTGTATAAACCCAAATGCTTTGATCACCTCATCAAAGCGCTTGTTCCAACTCCGAGATGCTTGCACCAGTCCATAAATGGACCGCTGGAGCTTGCACACCTTGTCAGCATTTTTAGGATCGACAAAACCTTCGGGTTGCATCATATACAACTCTTCCTTAAGGAAACCGTTAAGGAACGCCGTTTTGACATCCATCTGCCAGATTTCATAATCGAAAAATGCAGCTATTGCTAACATGATTCTGACGGACTTAAGCATCACTACGGGTGAGAAAGTCTCATCGTAGTCAACTCCTGGAACTTGTGAAAAACCCTTTGCCACAAGTTGAGCTTTATAAACGATCACATTACCATCAGCGTCCGTCTTCTTCTTAAAGATCCATTTGTTCTGAATAGCCTTGCGGCCCTCAGGTAGTATCTCCAAAGTCCACACTTTGTTCTCATACATGGATCCTATCTCGGATTTCATGGCTTCTAGCCATTTGTTGGAATCTGGGCCCACCATTGCTTCTTCATAATTTGCAGGTTCATTGTTGTCTAACAACATGATTGATAAGACGGGATTACCATACCACTCTGGAGCAGCGCGTGATCTCGTCGACCTGCGTGGTTCAACAGAAACTTGAACTGGAGTTTCATGATCATCATCATTAACTTCCTCCTCAACCCGCGTCGCAACGACAGAGGTTTCCCCTTGCCCTGCGCCACCATCCAGAGGGATGAGAGGTTCGACAACCTCGTCAAGTTCTATCTGCCTCCCACTCAATTCTCTCGAGAGAAACTCCTTCTCGAGAAAAGTTCCGTTCTTAGCAACAAACACTTTGCCCTCGGATTTGAGATAGAAGGTGTACCCAACTGTCTCTTTTGGGTAACCTATGAAGACGCACTTTTCCGCTTTGGGTTCCAGCTTTTCAGGCTGAAGCTTTTTGACATAAGCATCACATCCCCAAACTTTAAGAAACGACAACTTTGGCCTTTTGCCATACCACAGTTCGTATGGCGTCGTCTCAACGGATTTCGATGGTGCCCTATTTAAAGTGAATTCAGTTGTTTCTAATGCATAACCCCAAAATGATAACGGCAAATCAGTAAGAGACATCATAGATCGCACCATCTCTAATAAAGTACGATTACGACGTTCGGACACACCATTACGCTGTGGTGTTCAAGGCGGTGTTAACTGCGAAACAATTCCACATTGTCTTAAGTGAGTACCAAACTCGAAACTCAGATATTCACCCCCACGATCAGACCGTAGGAACTTGATCTTCTTGTTACGATGATTTTCCACTTCACTCTATAATTGCTTGAACTTTTCAAATGTTTCAGACTTGTGCTTCATCAAGTAGACATAACCATATCTACTTAAATCGTGAGTGAAGGTGAGAAAATAACGATATCCGCCGCGTGCCTCCACGCTCATTGGACCACACACATCGGTATGTATGATTTCCAATAAGTCACTTGCACGCTCCATTGTTCCGGAGAACGGAGTCTTAGTCATCTTGCCCATGAGGCATGGTTCGCACGTGTCAAGTGAATCAAAGTCAAGTGACTCCAAAAGTCCATCAGCATGGAGTTTCTTCATGCGCTTTACACCAATATGACCCAAGCGGCAGTGCCACAAAAATATGGCGCTATCATTGTTTACTCTAATTCTTTTGGTCTCAATGTTATGTATATGCGTATCGCTATCGAGATTCAATATGAACAATCCTCTCACATTCGGTGCATGACCATAAAAGATGTTACTCATAGAAATAGAACAACCATTATTCTCAGACTTAAAAGAGTAACCGTCTCGCAATAAACAAGATCCAGATATAATGTTCATGCTCTACGCAGGCACTAAATAACAATGATTTAAGTTCATCACTAATCCCGATGGTAGTTGAAGTGACACGGTGCCGACGGCGATTGCATCAACCTTGGAACCGTTTCCTACGCGCATCGTCACTTCGTCTTTCGCCAGCCTTCGTCTATTCCGCAGTTCCTGCTTCGAGTTGCAAATGTGAGCAACAGAACCGGTATCGAATACCCAGGCACTACTACGAGAGCCGGTTAAGTACACATCAATAACATGTATATCAAATATACCTGATTTTTCTTTGCCCGCCTTCTTATCTGCCAGATACTTGGGGCAATTGCGCTTCCAGTGACCCATACCCTTGCAATAGAAGCACTCTGTTTCAGGCTTAGGTCCAGCCTTGGGTTTCTTCAGCGGATTGGCAACAGGCTTGCCGTTCTTCTTCGAATTGCCCTTCTTGCCTTTGCCGTTTCTCTTGAAACTAGTGGTCTTGCTCACCATCAACACTTGATGCTCTTTACGGAGTTCAGACTCTGCGACTTTCAGCATCGCAAACAACTCGCCGGGAGACTTGTTCATCCCTTGCATGTTGTAGTTCAACACAAAGCCTTTGTAGCTTGGCGGCAGTGATTGGAGGATTCTGTCAGTGATAGCTTCTTGTGGGAGTTCAATCCCCAGTTCAGCTAGACGGTTTGAGTACCCAGACATTTTGAGCACATGTTCACTGACAAACAAGTTTTCCTCCATCTTGCAAGCATAGAATTTATCGGAGGTCTCATACCTCTCGATTCGGGCGTTCTTATCAAAAGATAAACTTCAACTCCTGGAACATCTCGAATGCTCCATGACGCTCAAAGCGGCGTTGAAGTCCCGGCTCTAAGCCATACAAGACTGCACATTGAACTATTGAGTAGTCCTCCTTACGTGCTAACCAAGCGTTCTTAACATCCTGATCAGCCGTAGCGGGTGGTTCATCTCCTAGCGCAGCATTAAGGACATAATCCTTCTTTCCAGCTTGTAAGATTAGCTTAAGATTACGAGCCCAGTCTACAAAGTTGCTACCATCATCTTTCAACTTAGCTTTCTCTAGGAACGTATTAAAATTCAGGATGACACTTGCGTGAGCCATGATCTACAACACAAATATATTCAAAGTGGACTTAGACTATGTTCAAAATAATTAGAGTTCAACTTAATCAAATTATATGCTAAACTCCCACTCAAAAAGTACATCTCTCTAGTCATTTGAGTGGTTCATGATCCACTTACACTATCCCAAGTCCGATCATCACGTGAGTCGAGAGTAGTTTCAGTGGTAAGCATCCCTATGCTAATCATATCAGCTATATGATTCATGATCGACCTTTCGGTCTCATGTGTTCCGAGGCCATGTCTGCACATGCTAGGCTCGTCAAGCTTAACCCGAGTGTTCCGCGTGCGCAACTGTTTTGCACCCGTTGTATGTGAACGTTGAGTCTATCACACCCGATCATCACGTGGTGTCTCGAAACGACGAACAGTAGCAACGGTGCACAGTCGGGGAGAACACAATTTCGTCTAGAAATTTTAGTGAGAGATCACCTCATAATGCTACCGTCGTTCTAAGCAAAATAAGGTGCATAAAAGGATTAACATCACATGCAATTCATAAGTGACATGATATGGCCATCATCACGTGCTTCTTGATCTCCATCACCAAAGCACCGGCACGATCTTCTTGTCACCCGCGCCACACCATGATCATCCATCAACGTGTTGCCATCGGGGTTGTCATGCTACTTATGCTATTACTACTAAAGCTACATCCTAGCAAAATAGTAAACGCATCTGCAAGCACAAATATGTTAGTATAAAGACAACCCTATGGCTCCTGCCGGTTGCCGTACCATCGACGTGCAAGTCGATATTTCTATTACAACATGATCATCTCATACATCCAATATATCACATCACATCATTGGCCATATCACATCACAATCATACCCTACAAAAACAAGTTAGACGTCCTCTAATTTTGTTGTTGCAAGTTTTACGTGGTGACCAAGGGTATCTAGTAGGATCGCATCTTACTTACGCAAACACCACAACGGAGATATATGAGTTGCTATTTAACCTCATCCAAGGACCTCCTCGGTCAAATCCGATTCAACTAAAGTTGGAGAAACCGTCACTTGCCAGTCATCTTTGAGCAAAGGGGGTTACTCGTAACGATGAAACCAGTCTCTCGTAAGCATACGAGTAATGTTGGTCCAAGCCGCTTCAATCCAACAATACCGCGGAATCAAGAAAAGACTAAGGAGGGCAGCAAAACGCACATCACCGCCCACAAAACCTTTTGTGTTCTACTCGAGAAGACATCTACGCATGAACCTAGCTCATGATGCCACTGTTGGGGAACGTCGCATGGGAAACAAAAATTGTCCTACGCGCACGAAGACCTATCATGGTGATGTCCATCTACGAGAGGGGATGAGTGATCTACGTACCCTTGTAGATCGAACAGCAGAAGCGTTAGATAACGCGGTTGATGTAGTGGAACGTCCTCACGTCCCTCGATCCGCCCCGCGAACAATCCCGCGATCAGTCCCACGATCTAGTACCGAACGGACGGCACCTCCGCGTTCAGCACACGTACAGCTCGACGATGATCTCGGCCTTCTTGATCCAGCAAGAGAGACGGAGAGGTAGAACAGTTCTCCGGCAGCGTGACGGCGCTCCGGAGGTTGGTGATGATCTCGTCTCAGCAGGGCTCCGCCCGAGCTCCGCAGAAACGCGATCTAGAGGAAAAACTATGGAGGTATGTGGTCGGGCAGCCGTGAGAAAGTCGTCTCAAATCTGCCCTAAAAGCCCCATATATATAGGAGGAGGGAGGGGGACCTTGCCTTGGGGTCCAAGGGATCCCCAAGGGGTCGGCCGAGCCAAGGGGGAGGACTCTCCCCCCCCAAACCGAGTTGGACTTGGTTTGGTGGGAGGAGTCCCCCTCCCTTCCCACTTCTTCCCTCTTTTTTTTTCTTTTCCTTTGATTTTCTTATCTTGGCGCATAGGCTCCCTTGGGGCTGTCCCACCAGCCCACTAAGGGCTGGTGTGTCCCCCAAAATCCTATGGGCTTCCCCGGAGTGGGTTACCCCCCTCCGGTGAACACCCGGAACCCATTCGTCATTCCCGGTACATTCCCGGTAACTCCAAAAACCTTCCGGTAATCAAATGAGGTCATCCTATATATCAATCTTTGTTTCCGGACCATTCCGGAAACCCTCGTGACGTCCGTGATCTCATCCGGGACTCCGAACAACATTCGGTAACCAACCATATAACTCAAATACGCATAAAACAACGTCGAACCTTAAGTGTGCAGACCCTGCGGGTTCGAGAACTATGTAGACATGACCCGAGAGACTCCTCGGTCAATATCCAATAGCGGGACCTGGATGCCCATATTGGATCCCACATATTCTACGAAGATCTTATTGTTTGAACCTCAGTGCCAAGGATTCATATAATCCCGTATGTCATTCCCTTTGTCCTTCGGTATGTTACTTGCCCGAGATTCGATCGTCAGTATCCGCATACCTATTTCAATCTCGTTTACCGGCAAGTCTCTTTACTCGTTCCGTAATAGAAGATCCCGCAACTTACACTAAGTCACATTGCTTGCAAGGCTTGTGTGTGATGTTGTATTACCGAGTGGGCCCCGAGATACCTCTCCGTCACACGGAGTGACAAATCCCAGTCTTGATCCATACTAACTCAACTAACACCTTCGGAGATACGTGTAGAGCATCTTTATAGTCACCCAGTTACGTTGCGACGTTTGATACACACAAAGCATTCCTCCGGTGTCAGTGAGTTATATGATCTCATGGTCATAGGAATAAATACTTGACACGCAGAAAACAGTAGCAACAAAATGACACGATCAACATGCTACGTCTATTAGTTTGGGTCTAGTCCATCACATGATTCTCCCAATGACGTGATCCAGTTATCAAGCAACAACACCTTGTTCATAATCAGAAGACACTGACTATCATCGATCAACTGGCTAGCCAACTAGAGGCATGCTAGGGACGGTGTTTTTGTCTATGTATCCACACATGTAAATGAGTCTTCATTCAATACAATTATAGCATGGATAATAAACTATTATCTTGATACAGGAATTACAATAATAACTATACATTTATTATTGCCTCTAGGGCATAATTCCAACAGTCTCCCCCCGTTGTATTCGAGCTTACGACCTATATAATAAAGAGTATCTTAGTCAAGGGCTTTGCTTTGTGCCATGATCAAAAGTATGAAAAGAACGATAGCATGAAAGATCATGAGACGATCTTATGGAAAGTGATAACTTCACTTATGACACGTATGATGATTGAAA
Source organism: Hordeum vulgare subsp. vulgare (assembly GCF_904849725.1). Lineage (NCBI taxonomy): Eukaryota > Viridiplantae > Streptophyta > Magnoliopsida > Poales > Poaceae > Hordeum > Hordeum vulgare. The sequence goes on from NC_058524.1 coordinate 597,461,200, forward strand.
CTTGTTGAGAATAAATCAACATAGACCTCAGTCATTGTTGCAATTAATAAGTAATAAGGAAAGAGAGGTTCACATATTAATATATCATCTTAGACAATTTTTGCAATTGTATGCACTCACCAAACTATTACATTCCTAGGAGTAGATGTTGGACAAGGAAGACAACATAATGAATTGTGTTTGCTTGGTTCCAAACAATGTTATATGATTAGAGATCCCTTAGCATGTGACGATTGCTTCCACCTCATTTTAGCCAAAACTCCCGCACCAAGTAGAGATACTACTTGTGCATCCATAAACCTCCAACCAGTTTTGCCATGAGAGTCCACCATACCTACCTATGGATTGAATAAGATCCTTCAAGTAAGTTGTCATCGGTGCAAGCAATAAAAATTTCTCTCTAATATGTATGATCTATTAGTGTGTGGAAAATAAGCTTTATACGAACCTGTGATGAGGTAGACATAAAAGCGACAGACTGCATAATAAAGTTCTTTATCACAGGAGGCAATATAAAGTGACGTTCCTCCGCGCTAAGAGGACACGCATTCAAACCTCAAAAGCGCATGACAACCTTTGCTTCCCTCTACGAAGGGCCTATCTTGTACCTTTACTTTTTACCCTTGTAAGAGTCATGGTGATCACCACCAATTCCCTTTTTGCCTTTGTCTTGGCCACCGTCACATGCTTGGGAAAGATCTATATTCATATATCAACTTGGAGTTGAGTACTCATGCTTTATTGTTGTTGACTTTACCCTTGAGGTAAATCGTTGGGAGGCAAAACTATAAGCCCCTATCTTCCTCTGTGTCCAGCTGAAACTTTGACACCATGAGTACCACGTGAGTTGTAACAATTGTGGAAAACAAAAGAGATGATTGAGTATGTGGGTTTGCCTTACAAGCTCTTATTTGACTCTTTCTGATGTTGTGATAAATTGCAATTGCTTGAATGACTATGGACTATTGTTGGTTACTTCTCGGTAAGGTTTTTGCTTCATGCTTTGCTTTGTGAAGGAATTGTTACTTTTCCATAAGAATATTTATGATGTATTGTTGTTCTATGTGTGATCATGATGCCCTCATGTTCGTATTATGTTTTATTGACGCCTTCGTCCCCAAACATGTGGACATGTTTATGGAACTTGGTTTTCGCTTGAGGACAAGCGAGGTCTAAGCTTGGGGGAGTTGATACGTCCATTTCGCATCATGCTTTCATGTTGATATTTATTGCTTTTTGGGCTGTTATATTACTTGTGGTACCATATTTATGCCTTTTCTCTCTTATTTTGCAAGGATTATTTGAAGAGGGAGAATTCAGGCAGCTGGAATTCTGGACTGGAAAAGGAGCAAATCCTAGTCCACTATTCTGCACATCTCCAAATGCCCTGAAAATTTACGTGGATTTTTTCTGGAATATATTAAAATACTGGGCGAAAGCACTACCGGAGGGGGGCCACTAGGGCCCCACAAGCCCCCACTCCGCCACCACCCCCCCTGGTGGCGGTGGGCAAGCTTGTGGGCTGCCTGAAGGCCCACTAGCCCCCCTCTTTTGTTATATGAAGTGTCCTGGTCTAGAAAAAATAAAAAGGGATCTTTTTCGTGGTTTCGTCGCCGCCACGAGGCGGAACTTGAGCAGATCCAATCTAGAGCTCCGGCACGACGATCCTGCCGGGGAAACTTCCCTTCCGGAGGGGGAAATTGTTGCCATCGTCATCACCAACACTCCTCTCGTCGGAGGGGAGGCATCTTCATCAACATCTTCATTAGCACCATCTCCTCTCCAATCCCTAGTTCATCTCTTGTAACCAATTTTCGTTTCGCAACTCCGATTGGTACTTGTAAGGTTGCTAGTAGTGTTGATTACTCTTTGTAGTTGATGCTAGTTGGATTATTTGGTGGAAGAGTTTATGTTCAGATCCTTGATGCTATTCATTACACCTCTGGTCATGATTATGATTATGTATTGTGAGTATAGTTACTTTTGTTCCTGAGGACCTGGGATAAGTCATGCTGATAATAGTCATATGTGAATTTGATATTCGTTCGGTATTTTGATATGATGTATGTTGTTTTTCCTCTAGTGGTGTTATGTGAACGTAGACTACATAACACTTCACCATATTTGGGCCTAGAGGAAGGCATTGGGAAGTAGTAAGTAGATGATGGGTTGGTGGAGTGACAGAAGCTTAAACCCCAGTCTATGCGTTGCTTCGTGAGGGGCTGATTTGGATCCACTAGTTTAATGTTATGTTTAGACTTTGTCTTAATTCTTATTTTGTAGTTGCGGATGCTTGCGAGAGAGGTTAATCATAAGTGGGATGCTTGTCCAAGTAAGGGCAGTACCCAAGCGCCGGTCCACCCACATATCAAACTATCAAAGTAACGAACGCGAATCATATGAACATGATGAAACTAGCATGACACAAATTCCCGTGTGTCCTCGGGAGCGTTTTTCCTCCTATAAGACTTTGTTCAGGCTTGTCCCTTGCTACAAAAGGGATTGGGACACTTGCTGCACCGTTGCTACTACTTGTTACTTGTTACTCTTTGCTTGCTACGTTTCACCTCACTACACAATCACTTGTTACCGCTACTTTCAGTGCTTGCAGTTATTACCTTGCTGAAATCCGTTTATCAGAGCCTTCTGCTCCTCGTTGGGTTCGACACTCTTATTTATCGAAAGGACTATGATTGATCCCCTATACTTGTGGGTCATCATTTACCAAGTATATAGGTGCGTTAATTATATAGCAGCTCAAAGATGATATCAAGTTGCCTATGTTATCACATGGACCAGCTGGCACCTACAACTAGCAACGCTATCAATTAGTGGTTGAGCAAGCCTACTTAGCTAAACAATATTTTCTAGGAGGGGAGGTGTTTGAGATTTATGGCAATGTTTATTCGCCTATATATATTGTGGTAGGCAGCAGAGATGTCACGAAGGAAACGTAACACTAAGCATAACAAATCTAGAAACGGTGTCAAGGCCATGATCATCTTGCATGTGATTTCTTCAGACTGGAACTGCTCTTGTTCTTCCTGCACGAACTCTCCGGACTCCTCGTATTCGTTTCCGTCCCGGGTAACTACCCAAAAGAAAACAACAACTAATAAACACCAGCAGCAAATGATGCAACAGACAACAATATGCATGCATGCACTGCTCCCAACAAGCACATAAAATGACCCTACATCGATGAAACTATTACCACCTCACCACAAGCGATTTTCAACATAGAAGCCCAAAATCAGAAACTAACAACATCATTGGATTCATTGGGATTTTCTACCCCAAATCCATATATCACACTGCCACCTTTGCATGTAGAAAAACATTACAAACAGGACAAGAAATCTGACATAGAATCAAACTATGGCTATATTCAAGAACAAGAACTGTTCTTGAGCCTATCCAATTTGGCAAATACTTATCTGGACATTTCCACAAAGGGGAATGTGCCATTTTTAGCACCATGACAAATCATAAACAAAAAAATGACAGGGAAATATTAGGAGGGGGTCCCACCTGGCAGTGGCCCCTCTCTGAGTGACATGTGGGACCAGGGGCCCACTGTCACACACACACACAATACCACACAGCTACACACACACCAGAGACACACCAGATCCACACACACAGCTGCATACACACAATATTTCACCGAAAAAGAAAATAGGGAGAGGTGGGTTTCGAACCCAGAACCTCACCCACACATGGCCACACCTCTGCCACTTTGCTGCTACTGAACAAACAGGTGCATCCGACCAGGTAACGCAATATTACAAGATACCTAGCGCCCGAAGAAGAAAACAGAGGAATAAAAAGGGGGGTTTTGCGCTATGCGGGATTCGAACCCAGGTTGACACCGTCACAGCGTCAGGCTCAGACCACTGCACTACGATCATGAGATTGACAGAGAGGGGGGTCTTGCTCTTGTGAGCAGGCCCCTCGACGCTGCTCTCTGCTCTAGGACCGAAGCAGGGGAGGACGGCGGCGAAGCTAGAGGCAACCACCAGCAGGTGATGCAGAGCCCTTGGGGTTTCCATTCCCGAGGGAAACACATCGAGAAGCGGGCCTTGGCGGTGGCGCGACGGGGTTGCACCTGCTCGAGAACAGCACAACGCCGGCGACGCTACACTACCAAGCGGGGCTGCAGAGGAAGGGGAAAGGCGGAGGAGAAGGAGTTCGCTCACCCAAGGCAGAGGAGAGGGGTTCGGCCCGACAAAGAAGAAGACAAGGCAAAGCGAGGACACATAGCCGCTGCTCCGCTCCGGCGACGACGACGCAGGGCAGATGCCAAGGAGGAGGTTCCACCCTCCTAGCGCCGAAAATGGAACGGGGGAGGATCCAGCATCCTCTCTGCGCTCTTGATCTCCCCGGAGGATCTGCCGGTGACGAGGGGGAAGAGGGCGGTCGGGGTTGCTGCTCTGCTCTGAACCTGCCTCCTCTCCCTCACTGAATCTGGGAAGTACGAACCCGACGGCGGCGGCGGAGGAAAGGGGAACCCTAATGGAAGGCACGCACGCCGAGGGGCTTATATGGGCTGGGAGGCACAACCCTAGCCTCGCCACCCTGGCCATGACGGGTCCCCGCGCGGGAGCTCTGTGAGAGGGAGTTGTAAAGCGAGAAGAAGAAGAAAGGGGACAGGAGAAGCTGAAGCGCGGGCCCGGGGCACGCCACACTGGCAGGAACGAGCGCTCTGCCTAGCTGGGCCGTGGGTGAAAAAAAAGATTGCTTGGCCGCGGGAGCGAGCGCTCAGCCTAGCTGGGCCGCTCTAGCTGGCTGGGCCGAAGCTACTGCCTAACTCTAACTCTCTCTCTCTCAAGACTAAACACAGGCTTAGGTAAAAAAACATACAAAGAGTTTTGAAAAAATAACCCACACGGTTAAATCAAAAGTCTTAAAATAAAATAAAAATATTGGAGGCCCTTCTAAAATCTTGCTACAAATTATGAGCATAACTTGGGCAATTTTGAGAGAGTTCAAATAAACCCTATTACTAAACAAATTCAAAAGGAAAAATAAAAAGGAAACCAAAGGGGTTGCCTCCACAATATTAGGATGATATTTTGAAGAGGAGGAACACACTAGTGGGGACAGGGCCTATAGCCCCGGCCCGTAAGGGGCTTTAGTCCCGGTTCACCAACCGGGACTAAAGGGGCGGGAATAAAGGCCTAACCTTTTCGTCCCGGCCCTGTTACACGCCGGGACTAAAGGTGCTCCACGTGGGCGCCTCGTAGCGCCCCACGGGCAGGCCCTTTAGTCCCGGTTCGTTACATGGACCGGGACTAAAGATTTTCAGGTTTTGCTGGTTTTTGGGTTTTTTATTTTTGAATGAAATTATTTTTGGGTTTTAGGGTTTTAGGGTTTAGGTGTTCGGGAGATTAACGTGATGCTTCGTTTGGTGTTCGGGAATTAGTTTTCATATAATTTAAATAGAAATTTTTTGCATATATATATAAGATTAACTTATCTTACAAGCGAGCATATATATACAATTACATGGAGATCTGAATTATCGGGGCTAGAGCCCGTCTATTCGATTACATGGACGAACATCATTAATGGCCCCTAGCTACACTAAATCGTCATTTCTCATCTATAGCTTCCGTCCTCAGAAAGGTCGCAAGCTCCTCTGCAACAGCAATCGCGCGTTGCTCTGGTAGGACCTTCGTCCTCATGGCCGTGTGCTATATAAGAAGAGGAGATGAATATGAATATCAATCATGATAACAAAGAATTATGGGTAAAAATAGAGGTGTGAATGTTCATTGCTTACGTCGAATCTGTGATCCTTGTGCTCAGAGGTAAACGTGCGAATGGTCTCGCAAACATAGTGTCCGCATAGATGCGTTCCTCGTGGCTGCTGGTCGCACTTTACGAGAATAGAATATATATAATCAAAATAACTATCTAGCATCATAAATGTATTGAAAATTAATAGAAGTATATCATACTACTACTTACCTGAGCCGCTCTAAAGGTCAGCTTCTCATGAAAGTTACCGGGAGTCACGCACTTGAACCGCTTCCAAACCCTGCCCGACAAGGATAATGATTTGCTAAGTTTTTCATTAATTGATATATCAGAAAATCATCGTAAGAGACCGATAGAGCGCAAGAATGATTAAAATTACCCTTGGAGCATGTCCTGCAGGCTTTGGAACTGTTCCAAGGGTCTCGATAATGGGTCGAAGGCATCAACTCTTCCCTTATCAATTTGAATGTCCAACAGAATCCAATGGAAGCTGCACATGTGTGTATATATATATATATATGTGTGTGTGTGTCAGTAACTTATCAATTGCACTTATAAGTGAATGGACACAACAGAGTAAAGACCCTCACCTGAAGTTGTATGGAAACATTATGTGGTCACAGAAATTTTGATCTATTAGAAACCTTACAAGGTTTTCCTCCGTCTCCTTGGAATAATTAGTTAGCGTCGCTATATGTATTTTATCTGGGTCAATAAACCCAATATTTAGGATGCTCTTACTTTTACAATCCAGAATCTTCATTCTGCATAATAGAGTACAAGTTATATATAGACAATGAATTGAAATAACTAAACAAGTTATATGTAGACAACGAATTGAAAAACTTACACACAATAGCAACTCATAAGCGATTTGTCGAGGGCATCGCCATTGTACATCTGGAAGAGTTCATCAAAGTCGATATGGATTCGTTCGGGGCGGCCGTAGTACTCCTGTGGGACACTCAGCACGATCATCGTTCTCCCATTCTTTGATTCACTTAAGTACCATTGATGCAAGTAACGCATATTTGTTGGGAGATCATCTTTGCTGACCAAAGGCTCACCCATGACAAACTGTGGCTTAGGGGCTACCACAGCCTTGGGTATCTTGTCGTCTTGGGAAGACATCAATTCTTCAACCGAGACACCACATGCAGCCGCCAACTCCTTTGCACTTTCTAAAGCTAGCCCCTGCACCGAAGGGGGAACATTCTCGGTTAACACCTTGAGGGGTGGGATCGACTGTTTGGCCTGTTGTCCAAGCTGAGGAACGTCTGATTTTTTCTTGCTTGTAGTTGAACTTGATTTGCTCCCACTTGCACTTGCACGTGATCTGCTCTTTTTCACTTCCTTCTGCAATGTGCGTGTATAGTCATCAGGCTTATGGTGTAAGTCATAAGGTCTGATATAGGAAGATTAGCATGACGTACCTTTGGGAGGGGCAACAGTTTGCGCTTTTGGGGTGCTCTGTGGCTTAGGAATCGTCGGCGGAGCGTTCTTGGTGGCACGCTCCCGCTTAGTATCCGGAGCGGGCGGCGGCAGAGATGGACGACCCAAGTCCGGCGGCGGTGATCGAGATGGACTCGTGTTGTGCTGGCCGACGTCATGTGGAGGGCTTGCACGCGATCTGCTCTTTTTCACTTCCTTCTGCAATGTGCGTGTATAGTCATCAGGCTTATGGTGTAAGTCATACTGTGATGGAAGGGGGTACGATCATAAGGTCCGATAGGAAGATTAGCATGACGTACCTTTGGGAGGGGCGACCGTTTGCGCTTTGGGGTGCTCCGTGGCTTAGGAATCGTCGGCGGAGCGTTCTTGGTGGCACGCTCCCGCTTTGTATCCGTGGCAGGCTCAGGCTTTGTATCTGGAGCGGGCGGCGGCAGAGCGTTCTTGGTGGCACGCTCCCGCTTTGTATCCGTGGTAGGCTCAGGCTTTGTATCCGGAGCGGGCGGCGGCGGAGTGTTCTTGGTGGCACGCTCCCGCTTTGTATCGGTGGCAGGCTGAGGCTTTGTATCCGGAGCGGGCGGCGGCGGAGCGTTCTTGGTGGCATGCTCCCGCTTGGTATTCGTGGCAGGCTCAGGCTTTGTATCCGGAGTGGGCGGCGGCGGAGCGTTCTTGGTGGCACGCTCCCGCTTTGTATCCATGGCACGCTCAGGCTTTGTATCCGGAGCGGGCAGCGGCGGAGCGTTCTTGGTGGCACGCTCCCACTTTGTATCCGTGGCAGGCTCAGGCATTGTATCCGGAGCGGGCGGCGGTGGAGACGAACGATCCAAGTCCGGCGGCGGTGATCGAGATGGACTCGTGTTGTGCTGGCCGACGTCATGTGGAGGGCTTGGAGGTAATGGAGGTGTAGGTGACCTGCGACGACTCGGAGGCGGTGTTGTCCTTGGGGCCGAGCCTGGAAGCTTGATGTAGTTCTTGTCCCATAGGATGACTCCACCCAGTACCTCTCCGAGTGTCCTCTCATCTTCGGGTCCAACTATGTCGAGCTCCATATCATGAAACCCCGTCATGATTTCATCCACCCCGACTTTAGCAAAGCCAGCTGGAATCTCACGGCCATGCCAGCGTGCATCAGGGCCAGAAGGTAAAGCTTGTCCGACGGCCACCTTCATGGATATGTTCTTGAATTTCTGATGGAGTTCACATGATGTTGACTCCTTGATTCCATCCACGGGGTAGCCGGGACCGCCCTCTATCATTCTTCGTGCATCGTCGGGCGGGGCCTCAGATTCAGCCACGCTGCTTTTCCGCTTAGATGGGGCGCCGGTAATATCAAGTGCAGGATCTTCCTGACGCGCTACTCCTCTAAGCTCATCAATCTGCTTCTGTTGCTCGTTAATCCTGGCAAGCAACTGGTTGAACTTGTCATTCTCCTCATCCTGCTGCCGCTTCTTTGCTCTCTCTCGGCTTCTGTAAGTGTCTTGGTCTCTGGCAAACCCAAGCCACCACGGGTAAGATGGACCGAAGCCTCGCGTTCGTCCTCCATGTTCGTCATTGCCGAGGACCAGTGTGAGCAAATCTTTATCTCTATCTGCAGTGAACTTTCTTTGTTCCTCCTTAATTTCTTTCACTATCCTTTTCCAATTCTTTCTGGGTATCCTAAGATTTTCATTGCAGATGAGGTCCCCAGTTGTTTCGTCGTATGACCCACCATGCGCAAGGAACCAATTTCTTGCTCTCAATTCCCACTCATCACGGAGTGGTTCAGGTACGATGCCTTTATCTATCAGATCTTGCTCTTTCTTTTCCCACTTTGGGATGGCAGTCTCATAGCCCCCTGGCCCCAGCTTCTGGTGATGTTTCTTCTTGTCGGCATTTATCTTGTTCTTTTCTGATAATGCCTGGGCATCTTCTGACTCCTTGTACTCTTGAAATTCCTTCCAGTGATTCGCCTGCTTGGCTAGATACCCCTCGAATACTGGCACTTTCTTTGTCTCCAGATAGTTTTTCCATAGCTTCTTCTTCCAGCTACGGAACAGTTCGGCCATCTTCTTTAGAGTCCATTGCTTGACTTTGGCCCTCAGTTTGTGTGCGGCGTCTTCATTCTCACATTCTGGCAGGTTGAAATGTGACATGAGATCATTCCAAAGATTATCTTTGTACCTTTCGGCGACATAGTCACTATCGGCTGCCCCTTTGCGCTTGTTCCACTCCCGAACGCTGATCAGGACGTGATCCCTAACGAGAACTCCGCATTGCTTCTTGAATGTGTCAGCAGCATTCTTAGGAAGCTTGGGTTCGCCCGTAGGCATTATCACCTCAAAGGTGTAATGCGTCCGTGCATCCAACTTTCTAGTCGGGCCTCGTTTCGTAGATTTGGTCGATGTGGAGGCCTAAGCGGGAGAAACATTCGTCAAATGAATGTATATGTATACAATATAGAGCTATCTCCAATATTTTTCACATATTACAAGTGATTGTCGAACTTCATATGTATACCTTGCCGGACTTTATTATTTCTTCACCGGCTTCTCCACCGGCTTCTCCATTAGTGGAGCTATCACCTTCTCCGTCATTGGACCTATCTCCTGCCCCATCGGCTTCATCTTCGTGTCGCTTGACCTCCATTCCATATCCGGAGTCGTTTAGATATGACGTCGGAGATTCGGCTGGTTCAACGTCGGGGTCGTCTTTAATTATATCTTCGAGAAGTTCTTCCTCTTCGAGGTTCCTGATATGTGGATCCATAGTTCTGCAAAAAACGTATATTTGATTAACTAATAAACAAACAAACTAGCCGGGCGGAAACTTCGAAGGCTCGTTTTATATAGGAGGACATTTAGTCCCGGGTCTTGGCTAGAACCTAAACCCTCAAATACCAGTCGGGCGGAGCCCAGTCCCGGACTCTTAAGCATATACAATAGCAAAATTAAACTAGTTCTATTAATTTTCTTGCTAAAAATAAACTATAAACACTTAAGCATATACAATAGAAAAATTAAACTATTAACACTTAAGCATATACAATAGCAATAATCTAAGAAACACTATTAACACTTAAGCGTATACACTATACAATAGAAAAATTAAATGACAAAAAAATATTTCTTCTTCTTCTAACCCTAAACTAATTTTTTTCTCTTCTTCTATTTCTCCTCTTCTTCTACTTCTTCTTCTATTTCTACTTCTCCTCTTCTTCTACTACTTCTCCTCTCATCTTCTTCTATTTTTCCTCTTCTTCTCCTCTCCTCCTCTTCTTATTCTCCTTTTTCCTCTTTTCTTCTCCTCCTCTTCTTATTCTCCTTTTTCTTCCTTTCTTCTCCTTTTTCTTCCTTTCTTCCCTTTTTCTTCTTTTCTTCTCCTTTTTCTTCGTTTCTTCTCCTTTTTCTTCCTTTCTTCTCCTTTTTCTTCCTTTCTTCTCCTTTTTCTTCCTTTCTTCTCCTTTTTCTTCTTTTCTTCTCCTTTTTCTTCCTTTCTTCTCCTTTTTCTTCTTTGCTTGTGCTGGCCGGAGTGTTGGGGAGGAGGGGGCGTGGGGCTTACTGGCCGGAGGTGTCGACGGCGCGCGGCGAGGAGGACGGCGACGCGCGGCGAGGAGGGCGGCACGCGGCGAGGAGGGCGGCACGCGGCGAGCAGGACGGCGGCAGCGAGCAGGACGACGGCGACGACGAGGAGGACGACAGGCGGCGGCAAGCAGTACGGCGGGCAGCCTGACGGCGTCGTCGAGTTCGTCGCTTGCCGCGCCGGGCAGGAGAACGAGAGGAAGAAGAAGAGGAAATGGACGATTTGGGTTCGAAATTTTCTAACTCCCGCTTATATAGGTGGATCTTTAGTCCCGGGTGGAGCCACGAACCGGGACTAAAGACCCCTTTAGTCCCGGGTGGAGCCACGACCCGGGACTAAAGGCCCTTTTTCGGGCAGACCAGAAGGCGGGAAACAGGGGCCTTTAGTCCCGGGGCGTGGCAAGAACCGGGACTAAAGGGGGTCTTTAGTCCCAGGTGGAGCCATGACCCGAGACTAAAGACCCTTTTTCGGCAGACAAGAAGGCGGGAAGCAGTGGCCTTTAGTCCCGGAGCGTGGCACGAACCGGGACTAAAGTTTTGCCTATATAAACCCTCGCCCCTGCCCGCCATATCCCCTGTTTTTTGGTTGTTGAAGTGTGACCATGCCATGCTCTTGCCACTCTAGTTCATGCACATGACGTGTTCGATGAAATGCCCGAGCCACTCTACTTAAGCTTTCTCCTCTCCAAGCTCGACCTCCAAGCTCCATTTTCCTTAATATTTGTCTAGGTTTGGCCGTGCACCAACTGCGAGCACCACCGTGGTGAGCCTCTTGTTCTTATCTTCTTTTTAAAATCAAAAAAATCTTACTTGTATGATTTAGATACATACTTGTATAAATAACTCACTTTCATTATTTTTTTGTTATTATATAGTGCGATGGTTTTGGTATCCGCCTCCGTCGGCCCTCGTCATGTCTATGATTCGGATGTGGTATATATTATATTTTATAACTATTTGTTTTATTTAGTGTTTATGACAATTATGATGACCAATGTGACATATATTTTTTTTAATCTAGGAGGTATGTGAACCGGAAATTCCAACCCACATAAAAATTCCTGTCGAGAAGTTAAATTTGGTTGAAAAAGAAAACAAATACTTGAAGAAAAAATTGAAAATAATTGAGGATAAGAATATGGAACTGGAGTTGCATGTCGCCGATGTCATCGATGATCGCAAGATGAAGATCGATGCGATGCGGTTGAAGATGGATGCAATGCGCTTGAAGATGGATGAAATGCGCTTGAAGATTAGGAATATTACAAAATATGCCATTGATAAAGAGGCTTGGTATCATTATGCTGTTGGGTCAATTGTTACCTTAGTTGCGATTTTGATCGCGTTTGTTGTTGCATTTAAATGTTTTACATAGTTGTATGTTGTTTTATGAGAGAACTTTATGTATTTATTTTTTGCAATAATAACATTTGATCACTACTGTTCTTTGGCTTTAATGTGATGATGAACTTGTATTAATTTGGTCATATGTTCTGCAATGGTCTTTTGAACTTATTTGAACTCCATACTTTTTGTGTGTTCAAAATGCACCATTCAAAGGCACATCACAAAATTTCAACAATTTCTGACTTAATTTGGTATATTTCGTGCATTTACTTTTTTTTGAGCTAGTTGACCCTGAAATTGAAAAGCACTACAAATGAACTCTGAAAATGTTGAAAGTTGGCATGCTATCATCATTTCACCCACATAGCATGTGTTAAAAAGTTGAGAGGGCTACGACAAAAACTGGATGCACTTCGTGTACAAAACGGACAATCTCTCTCGAAGTATCAGGGTTTCGAACGAGAACTCATCTCTTACAAAGGGATTTAATTTTTTTGAACTTATTTGAACTCCATACTTTTTGTGTGTTCAAAATGCACCATTCAAAGGCACATCACAAAATTTCAACAATTTCTGACTTCATTTGGTATATTTCGTGCATTTACTTATTTTTTTGAGCTAGTTGACCCTGAAATTGAAAAACACTACAAATGAACTCTGAAAATGTTGAAAGTTGGCATGCTATCATCATTTCACCCACATAGCATGTGTTAAAAAGTTGAGAGGGCTACGACAAAAACTGGATGCACTTCGTGTACATAACGGACAATCTCTCTCGAAGTATCAGGGTTTCGAACGAGAACTCATCTCTTACAAAGGGATTTCATTTTTTTGAACTTATTTGAACTCCATACTTTTTGTGTGTTCAAAATTCACCATTCAAAGTCACATCACTAAATTTCAACAATTTCTGACTTCATTTGGTATATTTCGTGCATTTACTTTTTTTTTGAGCTTGTTGACCCTGAAATTGAAAAGCACTACAAATGAACTCTGAAAATGTTGAAAGTTGGCAAGCTATCATCATTTAACCCACATAGTATGTGTTAAAAAGTTGAGAGGGCTACGACAAAAACTGGATGCACTTCGTGTACAAAACGGACAATTTCTCTTGAAGTATCAGGGTTTCCAACGAAAACTCATCTCTTACAAAGGGTTTTCATTTTTTTGAACTTATTTGAACTCCATAATTTTTGTGTGTTCAAAATGCACCATTCAAAGGCACATCCCAAAATTTCAACAATTTCTGACTTCATTTGGTATATTTCGTGCATTTACTTATTTTTTCTTTGAGCTTGTTGACCCTGAAATTGAAAAGCACTACAAATGAACTCTGAAAATGTTGAAAGTTGGCATGCTATCATCATTTCACCCACATAGCATGTGTTAAAAAGTTGAGAGGGCTACGACAAAAACTGGATGCACTTCGTGTACAAAACGGACAATCTCTCTCGAAGTATCAGGGTTTCCAACGAGAACTCATCTCTTACAAAGGGATTTCATTTTTTTGAACTTATTTAAACTCCATACTTTTTGTGTGTTCAAAATGCACCATTCAAAGGCACATCACAAAATTTCAACAATTTCTGACTTCATTTGGTATATTTCGTGCATTTACTTATTTTTTTGAGCTAGTTGACCCTGAAATTGAAAAGCACTACAAATGAACTCTGAAAATGTTGAAAGTTGGCATGCTATCATCATTTCACACACATAGCATGTGTTAAAAAGTTGAGAGGGCTACGACAAAAACTGGATGCAGTTCGTGTACAAAACGGACAATCTCTCTCGAAGTATCAGGGTTTCGAACGAGAACTCATCTCTTACATGGATACTATGAAAATGAGAAGTGTTTGAAATTTAGTACATTCCATACATGCATTACATAAAAGGTTTAATACATTATTACATTATTGCACCAATATTCCTATCTATTATTTATGTTTTCTTCTGGGTCGTAGCCATGGAGAATCTTCATCATTCAGTAGGATGCTTGGGTCAGTTTTCACTTTGAAGGGCGGAATTTCATGAAACTTATTATAATCTTCTGACATGTCTGTCTTGTCATCTACTCCCACGATGTTTCTTTTCCCTGAAAGAACTATGTGGCGTTTTGGCTCATCGGACGATATCTTTTTTTGCTGGTTTCTTTTTCTCGTTAATGTAGACATGTTCTTCACATAGAAAACATGAGCGACATCATTGGCTAGGACAAATGGTTCGTCCATGTACGCAAGATTGTTGAGATCCACTGTTGTCATGCCGTACTTTTGGTCTACAACTACCCCGCCTCCTGTCAGCTTCACCCATTTGCACCGAAATAAAGGGATCTTAAAAGTAGGTCCAAAGTCAAGTTCCCATATCTCCTCTATGTACCCGTAATATGTTTCCAAACAGTGCCCATTCTCGTCTGTTGCATCAAAGCGGACACCACTATTTTGGTTGGTACTCTTTTTATCTTGGGCAACCGTGTAAAATGTATTCCCATTTATCTCATACCCTTGGAAAGTACATATAGTCGAAGATGGTGCCCTGGCCAAATAGTACAACTCATCTTCAACGGTGTCGTCATTCATGAGATGTGTCTGCAACCAACTACCAAAAGTCTTCTCGTGTTCCCCTTTAATCCAAGAGTCAGCCTTCCCGGGGTTTTCGGAACGTAGAATATTCTTGTGTCTCACGATATACGGAGCCACCACGGTGGAGTTGTGTAGAACTGTGTAGTGTGCTTGAGAGAAAGAATGCCCGTCCATACATACTTTTGCTTTCCTTCCTAGTGTGCCTTTTCTTGTCAGCCTACCCTCATACCGAGATTTAGGAACACCAATCGGCTTAAGGTCAGGAAGAAAGTCCACACAAAACTCAATGACCTCCTCTGTTCCATAGCCCTTGGAGATGCTTCCTTCTGGCCTAGCACGCTTACGAACATATTTCTTTAAGACTCCCATGAACCTCTCGAAGGGGAACATATTGTGTAGAAACACAGGACCGAGAATTCTAATCTCTTCGACTAGGTGAACTAGGAGGTGTGTCATTATATTGAAGAAGGATGGCGGGAACAACAACTCAAAGTTGACCAGACATTGGACCACATCAATCTGTAACCCTGATAGACTTTCTCGATCGATTACCTTCTGAGAAATTGCATTGAGGAATGCACATACCTTCACAATTGCCAGGCAAACATTTTCCGGTAGAATTCCCCTCAATGCAACCGGAAGCAATTGCGTCATAAGCACGTGGCAGTCATGAGACTTTAGGTTTTGGAATTTTTTGTCTTTCATATTTACGATTCCTTTTATATTCAACGAGAAGCCAGTCGGGACCTTGATACTGAACAGGACTTCAAAGAAGATTTCCTTCTCTTCCTTAGTAAGAGCGTAGCTGGCACGCCCTTGAAACTGCCCTGGATGCATGCCATCTCTTCCTTTATGACGTTCCTGGTCCTCCCGTGCTTCCGGTGTATCTTTTGACTTCCCATACAAGCCCACGAAGCCTAGAATATTCACGCAGAGATTCTTCGTCAGGTGCATCACGTCGATTGCCGAGCGGACCTCATGGACTTCCCAGTAGTGTAGCTCCCAAAATATAGATTTCTTCTTCCACATGGGTACGCGCTTATCAGGGCCGTTAGGAACAGGTTGGCTGTCAGGACCCTTTCCAAAGATTACTTTTAAATCTTTGACCATATCAAATACTTCAGCACCAGTACGGATGACAGGCTTCCCCCGGGGTTCTGCCTTGCCATTGAAATGCTTGCCTTTTTTTCTTTAAGGGAAGCTTGGGCGGAAGAAAACTACGATTGTACGGATACACATTCTTCCTACAGTTGTCGAGATATATACTTTCTGTCTGATCCAAACAGTGCGTGCATGCATTGTATCCCTTGTTTGACTGTCCTGAAATGTTACTAAGAGCAGGCCAATCATTGATGGTTACGAAAAGCAACGCTCGAAGGTCAAATTCCTCTTGTTTGTGCTCGTCCCACACACGTACACCTGGTTCGGCCCACAGCTGTAAAATTTCATCCACTAATGGCCTTAGGTACACATCAATATCGTTGCCGGGTTGCTTTGGACCTTGTATAAGCACTGGCATCATAATGAACTTCCGCTTCATGCACAACCAAGGAGGAAGGTTGTAGATACATAGAGTAATGGGCCAGGTGTTGTGACTGCAACTCTGCTCCCCAAAAGGATTCATGCCATCTGTACTCAGATCTAACCATAACTTCCTTGCGTCAGCTGCAAATCTCGGGAACTCTCTCTCAATTTTTCTCCACTGCCGACCATCAGCGGAATGCCTCAACTTATCGTCTTTCATACGATCTTCCATGTGCCATCGCAACAACTTCGCATGATCTTTATTTCTGAACAGACGTTTCAACCGTGGTATTATAGGAGCATACCACATCACCTTGGCAGGAACCCTCTTCCTGGGTGGCTCGCCCTCAATATCACCAGGGTCATCTTTTCTGATCTTATACCGCAATGCAGTGCATACCGGGCATTTATCCATATTCTCGTACTTCTCACCATGGTAGAGGATGCAGTCATTAGGGCATGCATGTATCTTCTGCACGTCTAATCCTAGAGGGCAGATAAGCTTCTTTGCTTCGTACGTGCTGGCGGGCAATTCGTTCTTTCTTGGAAGCATCTTCTTCATCAGTACCAGCAACTTTTCGAATGACGAGTCAGTCACACCGGTATCTGCCTTCCACTTCAGCAATTCCAGTGTGCTACCCAGCTTCTTCTGGCCATCTTCACAAGTTGGGTACAACAATTTGTTGTGGTCATGTAACATCTACTCGAACTGCAACCTCTCCTTTTCATGTCGCAACCTCGCCGTGCATCAGAAATGACCCGGCCAAGATCATCAGCGGGCTCATCTGGTTCCCGTTCTTCATCCTGATCTTCTTCTTCATTGTCTTCCATTGCGGTATCAGCATACTCAGGGAACATAGATCGGTAGTTGTCATCATCGTTCTCTTGTTCTTCATCGTCGTCTTCCATCATAACCCCTCTTTCTCCGTGCTTGGTCCAAACATTATAGCCCGACATAAAATCGGACCGAAGCAGGTGGCTCTGAATGACTCTTGAGGAAGTGTAATCCTTCTCATTCCGACATTCAACATATGGACAAAACATATAGCCACCACCATGCTTGTTCGCATCGGCTGCATCTCGAAAAGAATGCACGCCTTCCCTGTAAGCGACTGTGCGTCGATCACCGTACATCCATGGATGGCTCATCTCTGCGTTATACGACAGTATATCAAATACAATCACGATCCTAAAAATTAGTACCGCACGGTCTAAACGAGGAAATATATTTGCTAACCTTTTAGAATAAGTAGAAATAAAGAGGAAGAGGTTTAAGCGTGGCTCGGGCATCTCATATCATCGTTGTGTTCGGTGAACTGAAGCGGCATCGCTCTAACACACATTTCAACAAACACCTCTAGTGCATCAAAAAAAGTGGAGAGCAAGCACCCACCCACAATCCTCCATCCAAGAAAAATGCAACGAAGTGGGGAGAGGGGGGCTGTGTTGTATGTAGGCAGAGGACTTTAGTCCCGGTTTGAGACACAAACCGGAACTAAAGGTGGCGCACATGTGGGCTGCCCACCGCGTAGCCCTTTAGTCCCGGCTTGGGACATGAACCGGGACTAAAGGTTCCTTACGGGCCGGGACTATAGCCTCGAGGGAGGCATAGGGAATTGGGGCGACGTGGCCGGGACTAATGGGTCCCGGCCAAAGGCCCGTTTTCTACTAGTGACATTTTATTGGGGCAAGACTAGAAACTTCCGAACAACCCAAAATAATTGGAAGAGAGGGGGGTTTAGGTGTTATGGTGCAACAAGGGGTTTTGAGATGCACTTGTTGCACCCACTCTCATGCCAAGACCAACCAAAACACACATGCACCACCAAGGTAACACACAACACAAGGATCAACACAAAGGAGCCAATAATATGATGCTATGCATGATGCACATGAAATGATAAAGCCACACTTCAACTCCGTAACATTGCCTCAACATAGATGCCACATATGGAAAGGATTACAAAAGGGGAAAGAAAAGCACTTGGGCTGTCACACCCTCGCAGCCTACGCCGCACTCCCATGGGATGTCCCAATAGCTCATATTGAGAGTAGTCTAAATCTTGGTCACGCTCATCCTGGATAATCATGTTATGCATGATCACACAAGCATGCATGATGTATCAAAAGATCTTTTGATCCCAAAATCTAGCTGGTCCTCTCACAATAGAAATTGGGCTTGCAAAATCCCAAAATCTCACTCCACATCTTTCCTAGCCGCCGCCTGAGCATTGTCGAAATCTAGAATTTCTTACCTTCTGGTTTTTTCAACGACTTCACAAATATTTGTCACTTTGGATAGATGTCATCTGCAAGATAGTAGCCATAGTTGTATGTATGGTCATTTGCTACAAACTGCACCGGTGGCAGTTCACCATTTGTAATCTTATTTATGAGTGGTGACCGATTAACAACGTTGATTAACAACGTTGATGTCATTCAAAGATCTAGGCATTCCAAAAAAAAGCATGACAAATCCAAGTCTCTTGATCGGCTACCTTTTCAAGGATTATAGTAGAACCGTTTTTCTGGCCATGGAATTGTCCATGTCATTCCTTCGGACAGTTTTTTCAACTGCAATGCATGCAATCTATTGAGCCAAGCATACTTGGGAACTGCAAGCTTTGTTCATCTTCAAAAGCCTTGTCATGTTTTCAGCATTGGGAGCTCTCAAATACTCCGGACCAAACACTTGCACAATTCCAACTACGAAGCGCTTGACATACACATGATGGCTTGAATCTCACCCATGACCAAGTGATCATCAACTAGATCAGCCCGAATACCGTATGCCAACATACGCAAAGCGGTTGGCAACTTTTTAAAGGTGTTATGCCCGAGTTCTCCGGCGACATTCCTCCTTTGCTGGAAAAAATCGATCATGGCTAGCCAGTTTCTCTGCAATGTGCCTGAACAACTCGGTGCTCATCCTAAAACGGCGTCGGAAGTACGACTCTGGGTATACGGGATTATCCATAAAATAATGCCTCATCAATCTATTGTCAGCATCCATCTTATCCCTCCAAATTTTCTACCGACCCATAACCGAACCACCGTGTTTCGGCTTTTTATTGATGTGCATAGCTAGGATCATTTCAAGTTCCTCCTCCTCTTCAATATAAAATTCTTCGTCGCAAGAATCATATGACGAACTCATCTACAATATAGAATTTAAATTAGTCTATAAAAACTACAAACAACATGCACCAAATTCATGTAAAAATGTAAAGTTGAAGCAATACATACCTCGTAAACATTTTGTCGAATACCTTGCGGATGCCGAGTGACAGTGGGCAGCCGGCCGCTGTTCGTCGGAGGAATGGCACGCTCGAGGGGTAGCGGCGACTAGAGAGAGGTGGAGGAAGCAACAGTGGCGCAGCGATAACCAGGAAAGCGTCGTTGGGTCTCCAGAGCAAATGGGGAGGTGCGGGCGGCGGCGCGAACGCCGGGATATGGCGGTAGGTGGAAGTCGAGGCACGAACGCTCGAATATGCAGCGCGTGGGAGCAGACGCATGAAATAAGCGGCGTATGATGCCGTTTCGCTTCGCGCGCTGAACCATTTATGCCGTGCGCGTGTTTTTTACGGCTCCGCTGAAGCGTCCGGAACAGCTGCGCGCGTAAAAAAATGCAATTTATAGAGGGCGACCCTAATATCGCGCATGTTGGAATGCTCTTAAGGCGCCAATCCTGTGCACACTGACCGCTGCAGATAGGGTCACCGGATTGAGCGCCATATTTTACCGTCCCCGTTAGAACAAATATTCTTCAACGCGCTAAAATACGCTATTTCTATGTTGGATAATTTTTATTGCGCGCGGCTGTTGAAAAAGAGGAAGAGAAGCAAACTTTTACTCCGGTGCCAGCCGGTGCATAGAAAAGTAACTGCTCCAGAAAAGTCACGGATGCTTCACCGCAATGCCTCCATTCGGAAAAGAAAAAGAAAAAACAGCGCTTTTATGCATGTGAGCATGCAGTAGAGCTTCCTCGCGTGAAGCATCTTAGCCTTCGAGAGAACCGGTGCGAGAGCAGCGCTACGCGAACTTTGAAGCAACTGAAGCATCTCCCACTAGCATCTATGCATTGCGAGACAAATTTATTTGCGACCTAACGCCGCTCTTTTTTCCTTAGCACCTGATCATAAGCATCCACCATTCTATAAGGCCTAATCTATATACTTACTTATACTAATTAGAGACTTCTTACAAATTCCCACGTTAATTAGATTTTACGAGCCGTTAATCTGGTGGGATTAAATTATTACGGTTTAGATTAATCCAGAGGTATAAAAACCTTATGATTTATCTCTCCAATGAGAATAAAATTGTAAAAAATGTGACTTATCTCTCTCCCATAAAAATGGGCCTTCCTAGGGCCCCCGCCGCCGCCGGCCATCCCCTCTCCCCCTCCCGGATCCGCCCCGTGTCGTCTCCCCGGGAGGTGGTCGGGGCGGCGCGAGCCCCTCCCCTCTTCGGCCTCCCTCCGTTCCCCTTTCCTCCCTGCCGCCCCGGCGCTTGGCCGGGTGGTGTTGGCGGCGGCGGGACTGCCTGTCCCACGCGCACGGCCCTGCCCGGTGCATGGGGGCGGCGGCGGTGCTCCTCGGCTCGGCGACGGTCCGGCGACCCGACAACAGTGGCCGGTGACGCACGAGGTTATGGTGTTGCCCCTTGGCGATGAGACAGCGTGGTGAGGCGGGTTGGTCAGCGGCGCGCCCCCGGCCCAGATCTGGGCCCTGTGGGTCCCATATGGGTCCTAGCGGGCTGGCTCCCGGCGTGGCTTCATCGTCGTCTGTGTGGTGAGGAGGAGGAGCAGCTCGGACGGGGGGCGGCGACGCCGATGGCGCGCCTGCTGCAGCGCGATGGCGCGAGATTTACGGGCGTTGAAGGCCCGGCCGGGCCTGTGGGCCCACGGGCCTGGTATGCTCCTGCTACTGTGCCCGGTCGGCTACCGTCGTCGACGGTGAAGGTTGTACCCTCCCGCGTGCCGACGGTGTTGTGGCCCCCTAGTCCCGGCTTCTATTCCCCGTTGTGCAGGCCTCACTTCATGGTGTTGTGGTGAGACAGCGTGGAGGCTTCATGACCGCGGTAGCGCAAGATGGTGGTCAGTTTGGTGGCAGGCTCTAGAGCATCCGAGGTGAAGGTTGAGATCGGGGAAACCCCTGTCGGCCTGGCCGACACCGACGCGGCGACGCCAGTGGGTGCCGCCGGACCTTCCTGGAGGGCATCGGGGGCAACCCGTCCTCTTGCCTCGTCACGTACTTGGGGAAACCCTTGGCAGCAGCGTCGTCATCGTCGCGGTCCTTCTTGAAGGTGTTGATTTGTACCGGTGCTTCGGAGCCTTGGAGCTTGGTTGGAGATCTTCGGTGGGTGCAGTGGTAGTGAAGCGTCTTCTTTTCCATCGATCCGTCGTTGTCGACATTTTTCTCTTGTTGTTTCTCTTTTGTTTCTTTTGGGTGTGATTGTGCTGCTTCCGCCCCAGCACCTACTATTGATTGTATCGGTTAGTTGCTTTGTAATACAAAGCGGGAGGAAACCCGACGAATGTGACTTATTTTCAAATACTGAATGCAGCATACTGTATTTGACCCTCCACTTGATTGCACTAGATGTTTTAACACTAGGTTGAACATGCTGGTTTTGCTGCTTCAGCACATGCACTGACAGGCATAAGCATCATGTTTGTAAACTGAAAATTAATTCCGTGCTCATGCTAAATTAGCATAAGCTCCTAACTTATTAGGACAATGATACGAGGCTTCAACTCAAAAGGTATACACATAATGGGTATTTTATTTTTATTGCATTGATAAGAATATAAATTATATATATATACATGGCAATAATCTTACATATTACTGATTGTACCTTGCTGAATTCGATGTTTTATATACTTTAGTGTCAGGTGGAATCAAACTTGATCATGAAATCTTGGAAAGTATTAACACGATTCTTGCATGTGTCTGAACTTACAAGCAAACTCCACTAGGTGCTATGTATAACTATTTTTGACCAACCAGTTCAACGCGTAATTTTTTCTAAATGAGTTGGTATAACATCAAATTCAAAACAGTCAGAAGTTATCCAATCAAGGCAATATAGATTATTTATTTCGGACACAGAGTTTTTACACAAGAGAATAAATGCTCCCTCATGTGCTGTAAAATCAAAACAAATAGTCCTAAAAATAGGAAATTCATAATTATTCATGCCGTGTTCTATTAAACTGCATAATGTCTGTTATATAAAAAAACCATATGAGCTGAAGCGTCATGAAACTGATGAATTAATTTTCTTTTTACATGCATGCTTAGCTCGAACAATATATATAGGGTACTAAACTTTTTAGTTTCTCTAATATTAAAAAATATGAGCTAAAACGTCATGAAACTAATGGATTAATTGTCCTTTGGCATACATGACGGGTCTTATAAGCCACTACTCGCCATCGCTAGCCCTTTGTGATCTGCAAGGGGGGACTAATCCATTAAACGCCACCCACTTCCTTTCAACAAATTAAAAGCTGGATCTCACCTTATTTTCAATACATGTCATAATAGAGAATCTAAAAATAACTAGGTCAACACGAAATACAATATGAAAGGGTGTCATATTCTGTTTAACTATATTTTGTTGATACTCACACTGAACATTGTTGCCATTTACTTGCTTTTAAAACCATCTTAATGATTTGTTGTTGTGGTTTTTCTTGGGTACCTAAGTTAATGAAATCAAAACCATGAACATTCTATAAATATGGAATATACAACCATCACCAATCCACTCGAAAGAAATTGATACCAATGCCAAAACAAGGGGATTTTCAAACCTAAAGCTTTTTTAATTAAGACAAAGCTATACAAAATTGCCTTGACATACCATTATTACAATATATTATGTATTTAGGCAGAATTGCTAGCCGTTGCACGGGTTGACGACTAGTAACAATAAGTAAGGGCGGCTGCTCATAGCGACTTAGCTGGTTAATATATTTGATGTCGATGATGCAGTCCGGACTTGTGGCGGGATGGAGGAGCCCATTGATCTTTGAAAATTTTGGTATGATGAGTTGTCGTCGGCTTGGCCACCCTCAAGCCGGTTCTGAGGTGGCCGAGCGAGGAGCTCGGCTTGACGAAGTGATGACACAACATTGTCGACGTGGCGGGCGCAACCCCGATCTAGCCAATGGGACGCAACAGCTTGGTAAGCTGACATGGGAGCCTCAAGAGTAGGTTGGTAAAGTGATGCCGAAGCTCTCAATCCAGACGAGGTGAGGTTGGTAGTGCGACGCTGATTTAATGAAATGATGGCATGGGCGTGTAGATACTGGGCAATGCGGCAAGATAACGGCACAATTCAGACGACGGAGAAAGGACGTAGATGTCGGCACAACGAGGTGATAGTGCAATCCGGTCTAAATCAATTGCATGCACATACTCCCTCCGTCCTAAAATTCTTGTCTTAACTTTGTTTAAAAATTGATGTATCTAAATACTAAAACTTGACTAGATACATTCATATCTAAATAAATATAAGATAAGAATTTTGGGACGGAAGGAGTATAAAATAATGCATGTCTTAGATAATAAAAAACTTCTTTACAAAATTATTTATGCGATGGTGTGACAATGCCGTATAACTTGCATAATTAAAGTACGTAAAGTAAATTATAAAATAAATATGGCCCTTGTAGCAAGGTTAGATCGTCGATATGAGTAGGATCCCATGATGGGAAGCAAGGTTAGATCATCGATATGAGTAGGATCTCATGATGCGAAGCGGCATAATCCAAACCGCAGGGCGATATGGACGAGATGTCGGCCGCTGACAAGATGCGTGCTGCAAACTAATTCTCAATGGGTTAGTAGTACTTTTAACCTAAGCACTTCTCCAGAAAAAGTTGTAGATGATCAACGGCCAAAGTAAATACGGGAATAAAGAATAAAGACAAGGAAAAGAGATTCCCTGAATGTTGATGCCTTGGAGAGAGCAGCTACCCCATCGAGGGAAGGACGTGTCTGCGCCCATGCTTGCGCAGTATAGAGCGCGTTTGGTTGCTTGCATGAGGCTTGACTAGGCCTACGCGGGAAGAAAATTAACTGTTTGGTTGGTTGCATATACTGTTGGGTCTGTATTACATGATGTTTAAAGCATTCTTGGGCCTAGCTTTCTAGAAATGTTCGAATCGATCGGCAGTTTCTCCAGAGCCAGGCCCGAGCGGTGCACGTGGGAGGCGGCGGCTGCACGTGCACGGCCACTCTAAGAAGTCGTGTTGCTTCCCGGAGCGCCGGTAGTTATTAGCCTCACCACCCCTTACCGCTCCCTCTCTCCACTCTCCCCCACTCTCCCAACTCTCACCGGCGGCGGCGGATCGGATGAGAGCAAGAAGACCACCGGACTCCATCACCAACGAGTAGATCATCTCGTGGCTCGCGGCAATGGTGGTAAGCACTTTTTTGTTCGTCATGCACTACTTTTTCGCGTTCAATCTGGCGGTAGATTCGATCCACGGTGGAGAGGGGAATCGGGAATAGAGGTAGATAAGCATGGCACTTCATACTAGTTCATACTAGTTCATACGAGTTCATACTAGTTCATGCAAGATCGGAATAGAGGTAGATGCGGATGGAGTGGCTGGCCTTCATCTTCATGCAAGATCGGGATTGGGGATACACAATTGACACTGTCTAACCGCGCCATTGAGGCGTACAGAGCGGCGGGTCGAGTGGCTGGCCTTCATCTTCTTGTCCATCGTCGTGCGGGGAGGTGGGTCGTCGTCGTCCTTGGTGGAGTCAAGGTCGATTTGCCAGTTACGAAGGCCTGCCTCCGGCGCCCTCACTGGCATATGCACCGGTTCTTCCTCCTCCTTAGGCTCCCCACCGATGACTGCCGGCGGCATGATTGTCGTCTCCCAGTACACTGCGGCACGGCGGTCATTAGGAACCCAATAGTTCTTGTACTTGGACCACCTCTTCCTCTGTTTGCCATCGTCGGAGCCGGCCTGATTCATGGCCTAGCGAATGATGTCTACTGCCATCGCGCCCTTCTCTGGGTTTGGAATCAGTGTCTTCAACTCTTGTGCAGTGGCCCTCATGAGCAGTGCATCAGATTCCTTCTGCATGTCAGGCATGGAGCCGAAGTTCGAACACACCTCCATGGTGTTCTCAAACTTGGTGTGGTCACCAGTCGACCACCAGAGGAAGAAGGCCCTCCAGCCAATACCCTAAGGGAAGGGGTTGGCGTTGGAGCTGGAGCTCGAACTCATGGCGATGGAGAGGAGGAAGGTTGATAGTCAGAGAAGAGAGGGGGTGGGTAAGTAGTGGTGGTCAGGTTGACTAAATATAGGCGCAACGGAGAGGAGGAAGAGTGACAATCATGCTGTTTTAACTACATGCTCTTCAATGAGCCATGAACTCTGTATGTGCCTGACTCCATGAATTGTGTGCGGATCGAGGAGAGTAATGAGATGGGCACGAAGGTGCTCCCGGCCATTGACAAGAAGGGCAAGGAGGCGGTTCATCCAATGTTCGAGGTGGTGTTGCCGCCCACCGCCGAGGAAGAATCGAAGACGCCAACGATTGGCAACGACGAGCGCATGGAGGATTCCCCCAGCAAGCGCCGCAACTACGGCCACTACCATGAGGAGGGTGACCCAACTCACTTCTGCAAGGTCATCCTTGCACCGAAGCTTGAGAGCATCCCCATGTCCCTGGACTTCACCAACCACTTCGCCGCGGTGCCGATGGAGTTCAAGCTGAAGAACAACACCGACTGCTCCTGGAGGGTGACGGACAAGCTGATGAACGGCAGGGTGACCCTGGATCAGGGTTGGGCCACTTTCGCCACCGTTCATCAGATCAATATCGGCTACATGGTGACGTTCAAGCTCCTGAATCCCGACACCCTCAAGGTCATCATCTTCGACGACGATGGCATTGAGGTGGTCAACAAGTCCGGGAAGCACGACGAAGCCTTCGCCGCTAGGGACTAGGGCCACGGCACCTCCTTTCTAAGTACTATCGAGTCTGTTTGAACTATGGTTTATGCATTGAACTATCGTTGTGAACTACGATGTTAAGTAGCTGAAGCTTTGTTTATGCTCTGCTCTGCTTATTATGTGTATGGTTGTGCCGAAGTGTGTTGGTAACCTCACCAACTAGCCAAAAAGATTACCACACAACAGGCGTTGCATACAACCAAACACCATGCCTTGGATTTGTCCATTAACATACAGGCAACCAAACAACAGGCAGTGTGGTTCAACCCATAAAGCCAAGAAGGCATGGAGGCAACCAAACAACTTGCAGCTGACGCCTTTGAGGCTGTTTTTGTTCAACCAGGTTGAGTTAAGAAGTCTATGCAATATAGCTACCGTAGACTAAAGGAACCAAACACGTCCACAAAGAGAAGAATGTGATGAGTAGAGAGAAATTTACGCATACAAATGCACAATGTACCCGTGGTGTTACTGCTCCATCCTACGTATTCGTCAGCCATATATAGTCGCTGGTTTGCTAGATCCATCCAATCACACCACCCATCATGTTTCTTCGCTGCATCTTCCTTTTTATCCTAAAAAAACTTGTGAAGCAAAACAACTACGACACTCGTACCAGAGATCACATGATATAATATGTAAATGGCGGCTGCTAGGCGCAGGGGCGGCTAAGGCCCTGTACAATGACAGGTGCTTGCACAGGTGCCTGAGAAAAAAACACGGTTTATTTTTGGAAAATGGACTACACGGGTGCTTAGGAAGGGAGAGAAGCAAACTTTTGGTCCGGTGCCAGCCGGTGCTTAAGAGAAGTAACTGTTCAAAAAAAGTCACGGGTGATTCATCTCAATGCCTCCATCAGGAAAAGAAAAAGAAAAAACCAGGGCCTCTATGCGTGTGAGCATGCAGCAGACCTTCCTTACGTGAAGCATCTCAGCGTTGGCAATAAGTAAGGTCGGCTGCTAATAGCGACTTAATTAGCTGGTTAATATGTTTGATGTTGATGATGCAGACGCAGTCTGGACTTGTGACAGGATGCAGGAGCCCATTGATCTCTGGAAAATCAAGTATGGTGTGTTGTCCTCGGCTTGTCCGTGTAAAGATTAGGAACGAACGTGTTGTGCGAATCACTGTCTCTCTTTCATTGATCTGAAATATATATGTACAAGGTTTGGGACGCATGCGAAGAGGCGTCTGTACAAAAAGGCGCATGTACGGACGGACGCGTCCGTACGACGTTTTAGACTAATAACTGACTAATCACGTCCTAATGACGGTTTGCTAATTGACGGTTCAGATTTAGTCCGTTCGCAACACTCCCCCTTGTACAACGCCGTCTTGAGTATTCCATTATTGTAAACTCCTTGTATATCCATCAGTCAATTCTTGAGATTCTCCCCCAAAAACCCTGTGTGGAAAAATATGAGGAGAAATGTATAGATATGTTGTTAAAACTCCTTTAAACCCAGTGGGAAAAGTGATAAGGAGAAAATGATACAACATATAGTGATTATTGTCTCTTGATAACTCATATGAGAAAAACCTTCAAAGAAGGAGAAAATTATTAGTGAGTTTTAGAGAACAATAAATATGCTTTAGATACTTTCCTTTAAAAACCTTCATAGGAAAAATAGAAAGTATAGCATATGATCTTAATGAAGATATTGCCTCATTAAAAACATTGTGAGAGAAAATTTTGAAGAAACTCATAATGAAAAGAGTGCAATGAGATGTGCCATGAAAAACTCCTTTAAAACCTAGTAGGAAAAATATAAGGAGAAATATGATATGGCATGCATCAATGCTTGTATTTAATTGTCTCGTTAAAAACCTTTTATGAGAAACCTGTTGGAAAAACTCATAAAGGAAAAGAGTACAATATTCATTACCTGATGATAATTAAAAGGGTTATATTTTCAGGAGATTTCTCCCCCTGAACTTTTCAAATCACGAAGTCGTCTCATACCAATTCCATGAATGTATTTCTGGAATGTTGAATCCGGTAAAGACTTTTTGAACAGATCTGCTAGATTGTCACATGATTTAGTTTGCAAAATATCAATTTCTCCGTTTTTCTCTAATTCATGAAGATAGAACAATTTAGGAGAAATGTGTTTTGTGATATTGATTTTTATGTAACCCATTTGCATTTGAGCAATACAAGCTGCATTATCTTCATAAATAATAGTTGGTGATCCTAATGAACCAACACCACATGTTGTTTGAATGTGGTTAATCATCCTGCGAAGCCATACACATTCTTTTGATGCTTCAAATAATTCAATGATTTCAGAATGATTAGTGGAGGTTGCTACGAGAGTCTGTTTTGTTGACTTCCACGAAAAAGCAGTTCCACCATATAAGAATACGAAACCTGTCTGTGACCTGGCATTGTGAGGATCAGATAGATAGCCAGCGTCAGTATATCCTACCATAGTCATGTCTTGGTTTTTCTGATAGAATAAGCCAAGATCTTTTGTGCCATGTAAATATCTAAGGATATTCTTTACTCCCGTCCAATGACGCTTTGTTGGAGCAGCGCTATGTCTAGCTAGTAAATTTACCGCAAATGCAATATCAGGCCTGGTGCAATTTGCAAGGTACATTAGCGCACCAATGGCACTGAGATATGGGAACTCAGGTCCCAATATCTCTTCGTCATTATCCCGAGGTCTAAAAGGATCTTTATTCATATCAAGGGATCTGACAACAATGGGTGTTTTGGTTGGATATGATTTATCCATATTAAATTTTTCCAAAACCTTTTGAATATAGGCAGGTTGGTATACTAAAATTCCTGAGGGAAGGTGCTCAAGCTGTAAGCCTAAGCAGAATTTGGTTTTTCCCAAATCTTTCATCTCAAATTCCGCCATTAGATGATTGCGTGCTTCTTCGATATCAGGTATACTTCCAATGATATTGAGGTCATCAACGTACACTGAGATGATGCAAAATCCATTTGAGGACTTCTTTATAAATACACAAGAGCAATCATCATTATTTGAGTAGCCTTTCTGAATAAGGAACTCACTTAGTCGGTTATACCACATTCTACCCGACTGTTTTAAGCCATATAGTGACTTCTGTGATTTTACACAATATGCGTTGCGATTTGCTTTTGGATTCGGCATTTTAAGTCCTTCAGGGACTTTCATATATATGTTCGATTTGAGTGACCCATATAAGTATGCTGTCACTACATCCATCAACTGCATAGATAAACTCATTTGTACTGCCATAGATATTAAGTATCGAAACGTTATTCCACTCATAACAGGAGAGTATGTATCATCGTAATCGATGGCGGGTCTCTGCGTGAACCCTTGTGCTACAAGCCTCGCTTTGTATCTCACCACCTCATTGTTTTCGTTCCTTTTTCGAACAAAAACCCATTTTGCTCCCACAGGGAAGACATTTTGAGGAGTAGGTATTACTGAGGAAAATACCTCTCTTTGGTTGAGCGAGTGCAGTTCTGCCTCAATTGCTTCCTTCCATTTAGGTCAATCAGGACGCTTGAGGCACTCCCTGACGGTCTTTGGTTCTGGATCCAGTTGAAGGGTTTCAGCAATTTCAGAGGCAAAATATATGTCGACAATTGTAGTCTCTCTATTATATGATTCTCCTGATTCTACATAGTTTATGGAAATTTCTTTTATACCCTCAGACTATGTGATTTCCCACAACAATAGAGTCATGGTGTTCCGATGTCCCAGCTATTATGTTTTTATGCGCATTTATGCTGGGTTCAAGATGTTGAGCATCTGGTTGGTGTCCTTCAACTTGAGGTTGAATTGCATTTACTCGTAGAGGATTTGGTTTCCTCTGTTTCCGCGGAGGCTTTTGAGAAGCTATATTCCGGCTAACCAGATTTCTCCCCCTCTTGCTCTCATTTGGGGTTTGAGTGGTTTTAGTTGGTACCTCCACTCGTTCTGGTGCATTAACAGCGGGAATATGCGATTTAGTGACACCTTTATGGTCACTAAATGCATCTGGCAGATTATTTGCAATGTGTTGCAAATCTATGATCCTCTGAACTTCAGTTTCAGATTCTTTAGTACGTGGATCTAAGGACTGAATGCCTGTTACGTTCCAATCTATTTCTTGGCATTCTTTGTGGTTTGATTCTCCCCCTAATGCCGGGAAATGGTCCTCATCAACAATTGAATCAGCGTAGCGGGCAGTAAACAGGTCCCCTGTAAGAGGTTCAAGGTATTTAATAATTGACGGAGAATTATAACCCACATAGATCCCTAGTTTTCTGTGGGGGCCCATTGTGGTACGCTGCGGTGGTGATATCGGTACGTATACTGCGCAACCGAATTTTCGCAGATGGGAAATACTTGGCTGAGTGCCACGTACTTGTTGAAGTGGGGAGATTGTATGATATGCAGTTGGTCTGATTTGTATCAGATCTGCGGCGTGTAATACCGCATGTGCCCAACAAGATGCTGGTAAATTACAATTCTGCAATAGTGGTCGAGCAACTAATTTTACTCTTTTTATGAGAGACTCAGCCAAACCATTTTGAGTATGGACATAAGGCACAGAATGTTCTAAATGAATGCCCATAGCCATGCAGTAGTCATTGAATGCTCGTGAAGAGAATTCAGCGGCATTATCCATTCGAATTGTTTTTATCCTATTTTCAGGATGATTTGCTCTTAATTTGATAATTTGAGCAATTATCTTGGCAAAAGCATGATTTCGTGTGGACAATAGACATACATGTGACCATCTAGTAGATGCATCTATGAGCACCATGAAATATCTAAAAGGTCCTGATAGTGGTTGAATTGGACCACATATATCTCCTTGAATGCGTTCAAGAAAGTTAAGTGACTCACTTTTTACCTTAAGATAAGATGGTCTTATAATTAATTTCCCAGTTGCACATGCGGTGCACACAAAATCTGATGATTTTGGAAAAAATTTAGTTGGAAGGTTGTGACCAATAGAATTGTCAATAATTTTTCTCATCATCCCTATACCAGGATGACCTAGGCGATCATGCCAAGTCTTGAATTTATCAAGATCTTGAAAAAAAAAATTTGTATGCAACATGTGATACGGGTTTTATATAACTGTAATATAATCCAGATGAAAGTGAGGGAAATTTTTCAAGAAGTTGTTTCTCAGACCCATTGCTTTTTGTTAAAAGCAAATATTCGGAATTATTTTCAGAAATTGTTTCCAGATGGAAATTATTTGATCTGAGGTCTTTGAAACTTAGAAGGGTGCGTGTAGATTCAGGATACAAGAGTGCATCCTCAATTACAATCGTAGTACCCATAGGTAGAACAAGTGTGGCTCGTCCTGAACCAATAATTGATGCATCGCGGCCGGTGATGATCATGATATTCCCTTTTCTCTTAGTTAGAGTTTGGAAATATTTCCCTTAAAATTGTATTAGTGGTACAACTGTCCACTAAACATAATTCTTCTTCCATTGGATTATTTTTCCGTAAAATCTATATAGAGTAAGAGAATATTTTAGGAAACTTTATTCATATTACTCACATATAAATATACATATACAAAGTATTCATATTACAGTTACAAATAGAAATATGATATTATGTTTGAACTACATAATACAATTGGTCTGTAGGACTTTATTCTACTTAGAGTTATACAAATTATAACATCCATTATTACAATAAAATAGCTGATAACATCAAATGAGTGATGCGGAGATTATATGAGATCTCCATATGCGTCTTGGGTGTATTCCACCATCAGGTTGTCAATATCAAGAAGGTCTTCATCCTTCTGCCTTGTTTCCTTAGGAGCGCTTTGAGAAGTGCTAGCTTCAAGGTTTCCTTCTTGTTGTAAAGCGTTGAAGTGAGCTTCGGCTTTCCCATTAACTTGTTTGCCTTTCCCAATGGATTTTATGTATAAATCCGCTAGATGCTTGGGAGTTCGGCATTTGCTAGTACGATGGTTAGTACATCCACACCTTTGACAAATCTCGGAGTTGGTGTTTCGGTCATTTTTCTTGAAGTGACCTTTACCTTTAGATTGACCAAAGCTTTTCTGCTTGTTGTTCTTTTTCCACTTTCCATTGAATTTCTTGAAATTCTTTTTGTTGCCCCATACTTTTTGGTAAACTGAGTGTTAGCATGTGCTTCAGGGAGTGGCATTGAGCCCGTTGGGCGTGTTTGATGATTCTTCATGAGAAGTTCATCATGTTTCTCAGCCTGAAGTAGAGTGTATATGAGCTCAGAATACTTTTTGTATTTTTGTTGACGGTACTGCTGTTGTAGTACCCTCATCGAGGGGTGGAAAGTGCACAAGGTCTTCTCAATAAGGTCTTCTTCAGAAATTGCTTGATTGCAAAACCTTAGTTTTGAGTTAACCTTGTGAACTGCAGAGTTATATGATGCCACAGATTTGAAGTCTTGGAACCTTATGAGGGACCATTCTCTCTGTGCTTCTGGCAGCATAACTGCTCTTTGTTGGTCATATCTCTCCTTGAGAGAGTTCCACAAAGCTAGTGGATCTTCTTCCATCAAATATTCCGACTTTAAGTCCGGATGGAGATGGTGCCTTAAGAAACTTAAAGCAGTATATTTGGCTGCCGTGGGGATTTCTCCGGCACCTTCATCGGGTGTGGTGATAGTAAAACCGAGTTTACGGCTTTCGAGGGCTATCTTTGCATCCATAGCCCATGGTAAATAGTTACTACCATCTAGTTCAAGTTCATGAAATTCACGATGCATGACGCCAGCCATTTCCTCTTTCTCTCCGTGATGTCTCTGTCTTTCTCTCTGGCAGAGGCAGTGCTGATAACGTGTAAAGATTAGGAACGAAGTGTTGTGTGAATCACTGTCTCTCTTTCATTGATCTGAAATATATATATATACAAGGTTTGGGACGCATGCGAAGAGGCGTCTGTACAAAAAGGCGCCTGTACGAACGGACGCGTCGGTACGACGTTTTACACTAATAACTGACTAATCACGTCCTAATGACGGTTTGCTAATTGACGGTCCAGATTTAGTCCGTTCGCAACAGTCCGCACCAAACCAGTTCCGAGGTGGCCGACATTGCCGACGTGGACGCAGCATCCGATCTAGCCAATGGGACGCAATAGCTCGGTAAGTTGACGTCGGAGCCCGAAGAGTAGGTTGGTAAAGTGATCCCGAAGCCACGATCCAGCTAAGGTGAAGGTGGTGTTTCTTTAGCTAAGGACTAGACTAAAAAGTCCTTTTTAGTCCCTAGGTAAAGAAACAGGAGGGACTTTTCCTTAAGGGACTAGAAAAAGTCTCTATTGAAGGGACTTTTTTCTTTAGTCCCTGGGACTAAAAAAATCTGGTCCCTTGGAAAGAAACACCACCGAAGTCGGCAGTGTGAAGCTGACTTAATGAAGTGACAGCGCTGGCGTGCTGACACTGGGCAATGCGGCAAGATGATGACACAATTTCGACGACAGAGGCAGGACAAAGATGTCGGCACGCCAATGTGACAGTGCAGTCCGGTCTAAATTAATTGCTTGCTTGTATTCCCTCCGTTTCTAAATATAAGTCTTTAAAGAGGTTTCACTAGTGGACTACATATGGATGTGTATAAACATATTTTAGACTGTAGATTCACTCATTTTATTCCGTATGTAGACTCCTAGTGAAATATCTTAAAAGACTTATATTTAGGAACGGAGGGAGTATAAAATAGTGCATGCCATAGATAATAAAAAAATTCTTTACATCAATATTTATGCGACGGGGTGACAATGTCATTCGATCCAAATTCATTACATGCACACATAAAACTGTGCAAGCCCAAAAAAATAATATTCATGTATAATATAACTTGCATAACTAATTAACATAAAGAAAATTATAAAATAAATATGGCCCTCATGTCAAGGTTAGATCGTCGACATGATTAGGATCTCAAGACGCGAAGCGGCATAATCCGAACCGTAGGGCGATGTGGACAATAAGTCGGCCGCCCACAAGATGCAAGCCCAAGCTAATACTCAATGGGTTAGTGGTAGTACTTTCGACCTAATTAGAGCATCGTTAATAGTATAGCCAGCGGGTCGGGGCGGAAAAACTTGCCCGATGCGGGTCGGGGCGAAAAAACCTGTCCGATCAGACCCCGCATCCCGCCCCGGCCCGCAAATATTTTTGCGGGGCGCGGCAAAATCTCGACCCCAACCCGCGTATTCGCGGGTTTCCCTCTCGTCGTTGCGGTGCCCCGCATATAAGCGAAAACGGTTGGTGAGAGGGACATTTCAGGCGGCGCGGGGTCTGAAAAAGCATATTCCACGAATATATTTTTTTACGGATCCGTTATGCAGGGTCTGCATTCGTGGCCGTGCGCGCAGGTCCGCAAAGACGTTTTTTTGCGAACTGCAAACACGTTTTGCGGGCCGGACGGATGTAGGGTCTGCTAGAGTTGCTTTAAGAGAAGTAACTGTTCCAAAAAAGTCACGGGTGCTTCATCTCTTGGACCATTCACTTGGTTCAGAAGTTAGCTACTAACATATTATTCTCGGTCACTGACTGCTAAGTGACGAGACAAAGTTAGTGGGCAATATAGTGATGTACTCAGTTAACTACAAATTGAGCACCAACAACTATGACTTGCTTCGACAAATGAACAATATGAACTGCTTATCAGGGACATAATTATAGAACATTTCCAATGTGATCGCATCAACATGATGACTTCTAACTAGAACAATATAAATCCCTAAATATTTATTGCCTCTTGGACCATTTACTTGGTCAGAAGTTAGCTACTAACATATTGTTATCGGTCACTGGCTGCTATGAGATGAGATAATGTTAATTTGTGGGCAACATAGTGATGCGCTCAGCTAACTGAAAATCAAGTACCGGCAACTATGACTTGCCTCCACTGATGACCGACATGGATTGCTTGCTATGGACAGAATTATAGAAAAAATACAACGTGCTCACATCAACAGAATCACTTCAAACTAGCTGGTAGTAATATAAATCCCTGAATAATGATTACTAGTAAATGGTCACAGTCTCACATGGTCAGAAGTATTTCTGTCGCATATTATCTGTGAACGGCACTAATTTTAATGTCGAATTTTAGAGGGTGCTTGTATCCAAGAGACTAAAACTAGTCTGATTAAAACTAGCTTCTTTAAGAGGCTAAAGTTACAAGCACCCCTGACTAAAAAGAGGCTAAAACTAGTCTTGAGGCTAAAATCTTTTAATCAGGGGTACCCCTACTAAGAGGGTGTTTGGATACGTTTTAGTCCCATGACTAAAAGTAGTGGGACTAAAATTTGCTAGCTTCACCCATGCTTGGATTCAAATAGTAAAGAGACTAAAATCAAGTTAATGAGCATTTATTATCCTCCAAACCCTCCAATTCAGAACTCGTCTATGTTAAAGGAGAGGAGTTAAATGAGAAGAGAGAGGACTAATCTACATTTTAATAGGGTATCCCTGACTAAAAAAATTAGTCTTAAGACTAATTTTAACCTCTCTTTTATCAGAGGTGCTTGAAACTTTAGCCTCTTAAAGAGACTATCCCTTGGATCCAAGCACCCTCTTAATCTAACAAGGCGCATCCTCCATTCTGCCGCAGACTTGATTGCAGGGCGAATCCTACGTGTCTGTGCGAATAAAATGTTACACATACACAATCCCTTACACAGTTATACCTGACGGCTTTTATCGTATCACGTAAGCACGAGTACCACGATTAGGTGTGTGCCTCAGGATTTATAACGGCCGGCGCCCACCTGCGCTCTTCTAGTGACATAAAGTGATAAGGTTAACATGCATGCATGTGCCCGGTCATGAAGCAATAGTTTAGCGCCAATACATGACGTAGTACTACTAGATAAAATGCTAGCATTGTTGGGAGAAGCATTAGAGCATGGTTAACAGTACAGCTAAATGATGCCTTTTGATGTTGGTATGTCACCTATAACCAAGCTTATAGCCGACAAATATTATAATTAGATATAAAAATATGCTACTTTGTTAATACATGACACAACTTTCATTCTCACATATTGCCTAGCAGGATGTGTTGCGGCTCGCTCTTATTCTGTATCCTACTCCTCTTCTCTTCCTCTTATCTTTCCTTCATGTTTGCATAAAAATAATGTTTTAAATCTTATAGCCCGTTTATATAAGCTTATTGTACTTGCTTTGAGAGCTCAATATATGCAACTGATAATCTTGTTAGAACATGGTTAATAATATAGCCAGCTGGTTGTATAAGGTTGACATATCATTAAGAGCTAGCAATATTATTCACTCATACAGTGGGGTTGGCAATAAGGTTGGCTCTAAGACTGGTGATTTCTTTCATTCTCTCTCGCTTTCTCTTTCCCCTCATTGACTCATTTTACTTATGAGCACGTGCGTGAAGATGTTGCCTATGGCATTAGAGCTCACTCCCTGCCTTTTTTACGTGTCTCTCTCCAGCACATGGGCAAAAATACTATGTAAGCGGAGTTAATTCATTATTGTATTTGTTTTTAGTCCTTTTGGACAAAGAAACAACAACAAAAGTACACCAGTACCGTACTACCTCCTTTCAGATTATAAGGCTTGCACGTATCCCTAGATTTGTAATTTGATCAAGTTAAAATGAGTTGTATAGTCTAGAAATTATACCATTAGAAAGTAGACGGTTTGAAGTTTCTAATGTCATATTTTTTGTGATATATAACTTGTATTACAATGGTCTATTTGTCAACCTAGGAATACGTGCAAGCCTTATAAACCGAAAATGAGGTAATACCTCGCATTCCCTGTTTTTATTAAACCGGATAGCGCTAAGTACACATCATTCCAACTCTTTGATTCTCCAAAATCTCGACAATGTCATGTACAACGACTTTCATATAGTGCTAAGTTAATGCACATTTGGTTTAATGCACATTAAGTTAGGACGTGCTAACCGCAACCAACCTCAAAGTTTTCTCTGCATGCATGTGCGTACGTGGTGGAAAAACTGTACTCCCTCCGTTCTTAAATATAAGTATTTTTAGAGGTTTCACTAGAAAATTACATACGGATGTATATAGACATACTTTAAAATGTTGATTCACTCATTTTACTCCGTACGTAGTGTGACAGCCCGAGACCGACGTTTCAAAAGATTCCCCCTTTATTTTCGTTTTCGTCGTGTGATTAGTTTTATTTGTTGCTTCGTCATTTAGTTTGCATCGTCGCATCATGCATGGCATCTTGCATCGTCTCTCACGTGTGGTGTTTTGAGTGTTGTGCTTCGAGTGATCACCGAGTCGTATTGCGATAGTAGCTCCCCCTCTCTCTCCTCTTATTTCATTTTTGTGGTTTTGTTAAAGTTCCGTTTTGACCCCTATTTTAAAAAAAATAAAGATTCGTCTTCTTTTAAAAAAAAGTCATTTTATTAAATGTGGGGGCAACCCCTCTGGTTTTTCGTTATTTTTCCTCTTGTTTATTTTTAAAACAAGAGACCCATTTTATTTATAAAAGGGGGTATTTTATTCTTTTGTAAAAAATGGTTTTATTTTATTCTCTTGTTAAAACAGTTTTATTTTAATTCTTAAAAGTGTTTCATTTTTATTTGTTTAAAAATGCCCAACCTATTTTATAGTTGGGGTATTTTTGTAAGGAGCCAAAATCATTTTTTTATGTTGTTAAAATCGTTTTATTTTAGAGTGTGTTTTTCTGTTTTTTTAAGGGATAAAAAAACATAAAGAGAGGGAGAGGCCCAGCCAGCCAGGCCCAGCTGGACCGGCCCCTCTGCCCTAGCGCACCCTCTGTCTCCCCCTCGTCCCGACGCGCCGCCACCTGCCGAGCCCCTTCCTTCCCCGTCTCGTTCTCCTCGTTCCCCTCGCTCCTCCCGACAGTGCCGCCTCGATCCCTCCTCCCTCTCCCTCGATCGCGCGAGCTCTTCCCAGCGCGGCTCCTTCCTCCCTATGTTTCCTCTCGCCTCCCCTCGGCCTCGCCCCTCGCCGCCTCGCGAGCTCACCGGCGCCTCCTTTCCCCCGCCTGCTCCACCTCGCCCTGTCCCTCGCCCTCGCCCTCGGCCCTCGCAGCTCCAACGCCGTCGGCTGCCGCCATGCTCGCCGCGCCGCCTCGCTGCGCCGTTCCCCGCGCTGCCCTACCGTGCTCGCATCCCGAGGCCTCCGCGCGGCCACCGCCATGGTGTTCGCCATGGCCTCTCCCCGTCGCTCGTGCCCCGCGTTCCCTGGTCGCCGCCGCCAAGCTCCCGGTCGGCCCGAGGCTCTCCGCCGGCGCCGCCCTGGATGGCCTCGACCTCGCCTCTTCTCTCCCTCGAGAAGGACCCACCGCCGAGGTCCCGGTAGCCGCCCTGAAGCCGTCGCTGTGTTGTGGCTGCACGTTGCTGCTGTCGGCATGTTGCTCTTGTTGCTTGCCGTTTGCTGCTACTGGTAGATGCAGGTGGCTGCTTGCTGTTTGCCTGCTGAGCTCATGTTGTTGTCGCTGTTAGCTGCTGTCGCCGCTTGATGCATGTTGCTGCGGTGCCGATTTGTTGCTGCTGCCTGTAGGTAGCTAGTTGCTGGCGCTTGCTGTTGCTGCTGCTAGACTGCTAGGTTTCTTGCTGCTGTTGCTTAGTGTTGTAGTTGTTGTAGGAGTTGCTCTTGCTGCTGTTTGCCTTGCTGTTTGCTTGCTTCTAGTTGTAGTTGATTAGGTGTAGTTGCTTTGCTTGCTAGTTTCTAGGTTTGCTGTTAGATGCTTGCTTGCTGTGCTGCTAAGCGAGTTGTTGTAGTTGTTCTCGGCCGCTGCCCACTAGATGTTGTTGTGTCGCCTGCGTCGCCGCGTAGACCATCCCCGCCGCCGTGGAGACGACAAGATCGACGAGTACCATGACGTCCTCGACGTCGCCGAAAACCCGTGTTCGACTACCGATGTGAAGACCGTGAACCGACGCTGAAGGACCTGTGCCGACGAGAAGAACCGTGTATGACTACCATCGACAAGACCCGAGTACCTGGACGACCACGACTTCCATGACGACCACGACGATCGTTGATCTCCTTCACCGAACCGAACCGCTCCGATGTGCATGCTCCGAAGGTATACCGATGGAATGTTGTCGTGACCGTGTGCATGCGATGTATGAGTTGAATATATGTATGCACCGTATGTTGCCTGTTGCACGTGTACTTCTTTTGTTGTGCCTCGACACATGGGAACCCGGTAACCGGGATCACCCCATTCCTTATTTAGCGTTCCCGCACACGCTATCTATACGTTGGCACGATATCTCGACGAGATTACCGGGATAGGAACGTTGCCGTGGCATCGTTTCCGTTTTGCCGCCATGGTTCCCTCTCGCTCGCCGTGGCGACCCTTGCTCCTTTCTCTTCTTGCCGTGATGTTGTAACTGTTGGGGAACGTCGCATGGGAAACAAAAAATTTCCTACGCGCACGAAGACCTATCATGGTGATGTCCATCTACGAGAGGGGATGTGTGATCTACGTACCATTGTAGACCGTACAGCAGAAGCGTTAGTGAACGCGGTTGATGTAGTGGAACGTCCTCACGTCCCTCGATCTGCCCCGCGAACCGTCCCGCGATCAGTCCCACGATCTAGTGCCGAACGGACGGCACCTCCGCGTTCAGCACACGTACAGCTCAACGATGATCTCGGCCTTCTTGATCCAGCAAGAGAGACGGAGAGGTAGAAGAGTTCTCCGGCAACGTGACGGCGCTCCGGAGGTTGGTGAAGATCTTGTCTCAGCAGGGCTCCGCCCGAGCTCCGTAGAAACGCGATCTAGAGGAAAAACCGTGGAGGTATGTGGTCGGGCTGCCGTGGAAAAGTCGTCTCAAATCAGCCCTAAAACCTCGGTATATATAGGGGGGAGAGGGGGAGCCTTGCCTTGGGGTCCAAGGACCCCTAAGGGCTTCGGCCGAGCCAAGGGGGGAAGGTCTCCCCTTCCAAACCGAATCCAACTTGGTTTGGAAGGTGGAGTCCTTCTTCCCTTTCCCACCTCCTCCTTTTTTTCTCTTTGATTTTCTTCCTATGGCGCATAGGGCCTTCTTGGGCTGTCCCACCAGCCCACTAATTGCTGGTGTGCCACCCCCAAGGCCTATGGGCTTCCCCGGGGTGGGTTGCCCCCCCCCCCCCCGGTGAACTCCCGGAACCCATTCGTCATTCCCGGTAACTCCGAAAACCTTCCGGTAATCAAATGAGGTCATCCTATATATCAATCTTCGTTTCCGGACCATTCCGGAAACCCTCGTGACGTCCGTGATCTCATCCGGGACTCCGAACAACATTCACTAACCAGCCATATAACTCAAATACGCATAAAACAACGTCGAACCTTAAGTGTGCAGACCCTGCGGGTTCGAGAACTATGTAGACATGACCCGAGAGACTCCTCGGTCAATATCCAATAGCAAGACCTGGATGCCCATATTGGATCCTACATATTCTACGAAGATATTATCGTTTGAACCTCAGTGCCAAGGATTCATATAATCCCGTATGTCATTCCCTTTGTCCTTCGGTATGTTACTTGCCCGAGATTCGATCGTCAGTATCCGTATACCTATTTCAATCTCGTTTACCAGCAAGTCTCTTTACTCGTTCCGTAATACAAGATCCCGCAACTTACACTAAGTCACATTGCTTGCAAGGCTTTTGTGTGTTGTTGTATTACCGAGTGGGCCCCGAGATACCTCTCCGTCACACGGAGTGACAAATCCCAGTCTTGATCCATACTAACTCAACGAACACCTTCGAGATACCTGTAGAACATCTTTATAGTCAACCAGTTA
The DNA here is from genome assembly GCF_904849725.1 of Hordeum vulgare subsp. vulgare. Taxonomy (NCBI): domain Eukaryota; kingdom Viridiplantae; phylum Streptophyta; class Magnoliopsida; order Poales; family Poaceae; genus Hordeum; species Hordeum vulgare. Next base: position 597,502,146 of record NC_058524.1, read on the forward strand.
CGTTGCGACGTTTGATACACACAAAGTATTCCTCCAGTGTTAGTGAGTTATATGATCTCATGGTCATAGGAACAAATACTTGACACGCAGAGAAACAGTAGCAACAAAATGACACGATCAACATGCTACGTCTATTAGTTTGGGTCTAGTCCATCACGTGATTCTCCTAATGACGTGATCCAGTTATCAAGCAACAACACCTTGTTCATAATCAGAAGACACTGGCTATCTTTGATCAACTGGCTGGCCAACTAGAGGCTTGCTAGGGACAGTGTTTTGTCTATGTATCCACACATGTAAATGAGTCTTCATTCAATACAATTATAGCATGGATAATAAACGATTATCTTGATACAGGAATTATAATAATAACTATATTTATTATTGCCTCTAGGGCATAATTCCAACAGTAACTTGCATGCATGACGCATTCATGGCATATATATCGTGTGTTGCATGTTTCTTGTGCCGTAGCTCCGATCTATGTTTCGCGTGTTACCCGACTAGGATGTCATGGAGGATCATCGCTCACCCCTTGCCATGTTAACAACATTTAATATTGCGTGTTAAATAATCGGGAGTGAATTAAATAATTAATCGTGGAGTTTCGTCGATATACAACCCGTTGCATATCGAGCTTCACTTAATGTGTAGAGTTTGTGTGAGGTGAATTGCCATGCCATCCCTTGCATCATTGAACTAATCACGCATCATAGTAGGTTATGCATCATGTTGTGCATCGTGTGGTGAATATTTGTGTTGATGTTCGTTTCCAGTTTGCTCCGTTCCGATAGAGTTCCGCAAGCGTGCTGGATTGTGAGGACCCGTTCGACTACGTTGGTTCGTCTGCTTCACGGAGGCATTCTTCTTCCAAGCGAGATCTCGGGCAAGATGACCATTTCCCCAGATACCATTACTATCATTGCCATGCTAGTTTTATCGCTTCTATCGGTTATGTCTCGTTGCCTACCACATGTTAAATATCAGCCTCTCTACAATGCCATGATAACCTTCAACCTGTTCGACCTAGCAAACCACTGATTGGCTATGTTACTGCTTGCTTAACCATGTGTTAGCGTTGCTAGTTGCAGGTGTAGTTGCTTCCATGTGATAACATGGGTTCCTTGTTATATCACCATATTAATGCTATTTAATTTAATGCACATATATACTTGGTAAAAGGTGGAAGGCTCGGCCTTTCTAGCCTGTGTTTTGTTCCACCTTTGCCCCTTAGTTTCGGCTACCAGTGTTATGTTCCATAAACGAGCGCTCCTAACACGATCGGGGTTGTTATGGGGACCCCCTTGATAATTCGTTTTAGATTGAAGCTGGTCTGGCAAGGCCCAACTTTGGTACTACATTTGCCTAATCACTAATGAACTACATAGGGAGTAATTAACCCAAGGATAATTTAATCTACCCCCGGGCCAGTGCTCCTCTTGAGTGTTGGTCCCACCTGAGCGATGTTCGGCGCCCCTCTGGTCACCCGGAGGTTTAGCGATCCCGGCGTCTAGCTCATCCGTCGTGTGCCGAGAACGAGGTACGCGACTCCTATCGTGATCGTCGACACGTCGGGCGGCCTTGCTGGATTAGTTTTACCTTTGACGAAATATCTTGTGCATCGGGATTCCGGTGATGCTTTGGGTAATCTCAGAGTTGAGGTTTTCCACTAGGGAATCCGGCGAGATCGCGAGCTTCGTGATTGAGGATTTCTGTGCGGCTTGTGGTAATTTGTGATGGACTAGTTGGAGCACCCCTGCAGGGTTAAATCTTTTCGGAAAGCCGTGCTCGCGGTTATGTGGCAACGTGGAAACTTTGTTTAACACTGGTTCTAGATAACTTGAAGTTAACTTAATTAAAATATGCCAACTGTGTGCGTAACCGTGACTGTCTCTTTCGTGATTTCCTTCTTCGATCGAGGACACGGTGGGGTTATGTCTGATGTAGGTAGGTGTTCCATATCATTCATTTGATTATCAGTAGTTCACGTCCGTTATGTGTAGATCTTCCCCCTCTTATTTCTTGTACTCGTAAGTTTAGCCACCAAATATATGCTTAGCCGCTGCTGCAACCTCACCACTTATCCATGCCTCACCCATTAAGCTTTGCTAGTCTTGATACCTTTGGAAATGAGATTGTTAAGTCCCCTGTGGCTCACAGATTACTACAACACCAGTTGTAGGTACAGGTAAAATTTACTCGACACGAGCGCATTGATTGTTCATTTGGAGTCGCTTCTTCTTCTTCTTCTTCATCGATCTAGGATGGGTTCCAGGCCGGCAGCCTGGGATAGCAAGGATGGACGTCGTTCTTCTTTTGTCGTTTGTTTTCGTCCGTAGTCGGACCCTGCTCTTACTCTTGATGAATATGTAATGTATTGTTGTGACTCTGATGTAGCTTATGGCGAGTGTAAGCCAATTCTATATATATATATATATATTTCAGTACATGTACTTGTAACAATATCCATTCTTGCGACACGACGAGATGCGCTTCTATCCCTGACGAGGCCTTCGTGCCAAATTGAGGATAGGGTCGCATCTTGGGCGTGACAAGTTGGTATCAGAGCAGTAATGACATAGGAGCCCCCTTGATTGATCGAACTTGGCCGAGTCGAGTCTAGTGAAAAAAAACTTTGAGTCTAGTTATATATCGGAGAGTAGGATTCTTTTTTCTCCTCTTCTATGCTCTGGTGAGGAATCTTGACGTAATATTTTAATTCTACTCCTCTTCTCACTCAAAAAAAATTTAGGATCACGTGTATATTCTTGCGATCTATATGATGCCTATGTGACAGAGTTCTGTCTTGGTGCCTCCTATCTGCTTTGAGTTTCAGGGGAGTTGAGCTCTAGGGGATTCTTGAGCACGTCGTTATCATTCAGATTTCTTAGTATCTCAGAACGAAGGATGTTCGTAATTGCTTCAATACTAGTAGTGGCGAGATAACCCCGATGTCCCTAGTACTGGTGCAGATTGTTCGAGAGTACTGCCATAATTTGTATCGTTGTGATCACGAGGGTTTGTTGTAGATGAAGGTCCGAGATTCTGGTCGTGTGTTGACCGATGTGATACAGGTGACGGGTTAGTATAGGAGTTGTGTGATATTACTCCTTGTATCCATGTACCAGATTGCATGACGAGATATTTCAGGAATTCTTAGGTGGGAATTCAAGTAGTTAATTATAGGACGATCTTCCAACAAATTTGTGTTGCTTCGATGTCAAGTGGTGATTTCGGACCTTTCCAAGAGGTGTTCTCATATTTTTATGTGAATGCTAATCCTTTTGCTTAATCAGTTGTCTTGTCAATTCTTGTTAACCGGAGTCGTCATGTTAATTTTTTTTTAACCGGTGTGCTTCTCTTCAGTAAATTCAATCCTCTTTAATTTTTGCAAGATCATTCTCTCATTTTATTCCGGAGTTCATCTCATCTAGCCCAAGTTGTCTTTGTTTTTCCCCACCCTCCCGCCCTTTTTCTCAGTGATTCAATTTTCATCCAAGAGTTTTTATTTTCATTGTGTTTTCGCTGTGTGTTCTTTTCTCTCTTACACGGTGATTCGTTGTGAAGATTCTCAGGAGATTCATGTCATATTTATTCATTCTTGTCATCTTTTCCGGTGAATTCAGTTCAAGCTATCCGTGTTCACTATATACTATTCATCCCTTTAATTCTTTCCTATGTTGGAAATTCTTGTCAGTCTTCGTGTTATTCATTCCTCTCTTTTCTGTCCGGAGCGTTGAAGCTATCGTCGAAGTTCTTGTTTCCAATCTTTTAATTATTTCGAGGTTCTCAACCTCATCTAGTTCTATTCATACCGGAGCAATATCTCTCTTCTAAGCAATCTTTTCTAACGGTGATTTTTTTGAGTGGGCCCATAACCCACAGGTTTTCCCAGGATCTTTCCTCACTCTTTTAATCTTTTCCCGGAGATCATTAATTCTTTTCAACTATGACGTAAGTATGAATTTCATCATTCATATCCCTTCGTCCAGATCTATTTGAATTAATTCTCATATTGGCTCAACCTTTCATTCTTCTTTATTCCGGAGTGTCTCAGCAATTCTTGGTGTTCTTCTCGTCATCATTCTCATCTTGCAATTCGAAGTAGTGTTTCTCTCAATCTTGGTCCATTCTATTGTAGATTCATCATTTCAGCTTTGTGCCATCATCTTAATTGTTGTCAGTCATGGGTAATTCCTTTCTGGCTATCAGGTGCATTTCTGAGTTGTTTTTATTCTCGATCCTCCAAAGGCCATCATTTTAGAAGATTCTTCGTTCTCAGCTTTCAGCTTTCATCCTCAATTCTTCTCCATTGTTGTCTCTTCGTTCGTCTCTCAATTATTCCGGTGCCTTATTCAAGTTTTCTCTCAGGTGGCTCATGAGCTCTTCATTCTGCCGCTTAGAATTGTCTATTCTATTGTTTTCATTTGTTTTCTATTGTTTTCATCCTCAGCTATCAAGTTTTCTCAGCTCTCTTCTTCCGCTTGAGCTAGTTCCTATTCTATTGTTCCAGAGACTTTGTGATGTTGCTATTTTGGGTCTATTATGTTGTTCTATCAAGATCATGGTGTTCCCTTGTTCTATTTAGTTGTTTGTTATGTATATTGTCTATTTCTTCCATCTTATCGAATTTTTTGTCCCATTTTCCTACCGAAGTGCTGCCGAAATTTTCCGTGAATTCTTGCTTCTTTCCCATATCATTCCTCTTCTCCTAGCAACCTTCAAGGATCGTTGGTCTCACTCGTTTCTCAAAGAAGCGACTAAGTTTTTACCTCTTTTCTTTATCATCCTCTCACCCCTTTCATTCTCGGATCTCGGGGTGTTATCCTCTTGTAGTGTAGGAGAGTTGTGACAGCCCGAGACCGACGTTCGAGAAGATTCCCCTTTATTTCCGTTTCCGTCGTGTGATTAGTTTTATTTTTTGCTTCGTCACTTAGTTTGCATCGTCGCATCATGCATGGTATCTTGCATCGTCTGTCACGTGTGGTGTTTTGAGTGTTGTGCTTCGAGTGATCACCGAGTCGTATTGCGATAGTAGCTCCCCCTCTCTCTCCTCTTATTTCATTTTTGTGGTTTTGCTAAAGTTCCGTTTTAACCCCTATTTAAAAAAAATAAAGATTCGTCTTCTTTTAAAGAAAGTCATTTTATTAAATGTGGGGGCAACCCCTCTGGTTTTTCATTATTTTTCCTTTTGTTTATTTTTAAAACAAGAGACCCATTTTATTTATAAAAGGGGGTATTTTATTCTTTTGTAAAAAAAGGGTTTTATTTTATTCTCTTGTTAAAAGAGTTTTATTTTAATTCTTAAAAGGGTTTCATTTTTATTTGTTTAAAACTGCCCAACCTAATTTATAGTTGGGGTATTTTTTTTCAAGGAGCCAAAATCATTTTCTTATGTTGTTAAAATCGTTTTATTTTAGAGTGTGTTTTTCTGTTTTTTTAAAAGGGATAAAAAACATAAAGAGAGGGAGAGGCCGAGCCGGCCAGGCCCAGCTGGACCGGCCCCTCTGCCCTAGCGCACCCTCTGTCTCCCCCTCGTCCCGACGCGCCGCCACCTGCCGAGCCCCTTCCTTCCCCGTCTCGTTCTCCTCGTTCCCCTCGCTCCTCCCGAGAGCGCCGCCTCGATCCCTCCTCCCTCTCCCTCACTCGCGCGAGCTCTTCCCAGCGCGGCTCCTTCCTCCCTCTGTTTCCTCTCGCCTCCCCTCGGCCTCGCCCCTGGCCGCCTCGCGAGCTCACCACCGCCTCCTTTCCCCCGCCTGCTCCGCCTCGCCCTGTCCCTCGCCCTCGGCCTCGGCCCTCGCAGCTCTAACGCCGTTGGCTGCCGCCATGCTCGTCGTGCCGCCTCGCTGCGTCGTTCCCCGCACTGCCCTGCCGTGCTCGCATCCCAAGGCCTCCGCGCGGCCGTCGCCATGGTGTTCGCCATGGCCTCGCCCCGTCGCTCGTGCCCCGCGTTCCCCGGTCACCGCCGCCAAGCTCCCGGTCGGCCCGAGGCTCTCCGCCGGCGCCGCCTTGCATGGCCTCGACCTCGCCTCTTCTCTCCCTCGAGAAGGACCCGCCGCCGAGGTCCCGGTAGCCGCCCTGAAGCCGTCGTTGTGTTGTGGCTACATGTTGCTGCTGTCGGCATGTTGCTCTTGCTGCTTGCCGTTTGCTGCTGCTGGTAGACGCAGGTGGCTGCTTGCTGTTTGCCTGTCGAGCTCGTGTTGCTGTCGCTGTTAGCTGCTGCCGCCGCTTGATGCATGTTTTTGTGTTGCCGATTTGTTGCTGCTGCCTGTAGGTAGCGAGTTGCTGGCGCTTGTTGTTGCTGCTGCTAGACTGCTAGGTTTCTTGTTGCTGTTGCTTAGTGCCATAGTTGCTGTAGGAGTTGCTCTTGCTACTGTTTGCCTTGTTGTTTGCTTGCTGCTAGCTGTAGTTGATTAGGTGTAGTTGCTTTGCTTGCTAGTTGCTAGGTTTGCTGTTAGATGCTTGCTTGCCGTGCTGCTAAGTGAGTTGTGTTGGGGAACGTCGCATGGGAAACAAAAATTTTCCTACGCGCACGAAGACCTATCATGGTGATGTCCATCTACGAGAGGGGTTGAGTGATATGCGTACCCTTGTAGATCGTACAGCAAAAGCATTAGTGAACGCGGTTGATGTAGTGGAGCGTCCTCACGTCCCTCAATCCGCCCCGCGAACAATCCCGCGATCAGTCCCACGATCTAGTACCGATCGGACGACACCTCCGCGTTCAGCACACGTACAGCTCGACGATGATCTCGGCCTTCTTGATCCAGCAAGAGAGACGGAGAGGTAGAAGAGTTCTCCGTCAGCTTGACGGCGCTCCAGAGGTTGGTGATGACCTTGTCTCAGCAGGGCTCCGCCCGAGCTCCGCAGAAACGCGATCTAGAGGAAAAACCGTGGAGGTATGTGGTTGGGCTGCCGTGGAAAAGTCGTCTCAAATCAGCCCTAAAACCTCCGTATATATAGGTGGGAGGGAGGGGACCTTGCCTTGGGGCTCAAGGAGCCCCAAGGGGGTCGGCCGAGCCAAGGGGGGAAGGCTCCCCCCCAAACCGAGTTGGACTTGGTTTGGTGGGAGGGAGTCCTTCCCTTCCTTCCCACCTCCTCTTTTTTTTCTCTTGATTTTCTCTTCTTGGCGCATAGGGCCCTTTTGGGCTCTCCCACCAGCCCACTAAGGGCTGGTGTGCCACCCTCAAGGCCTATGGGCTTCCCCGGGGTGGGTTGCCCACCCCCCCCCCCCCGGTGAACTCCCGGAACCCATTCGTCATTCCCGGTAACTCCGAAAACCTTCCGGTAATCAAATGAGGTCATCCTATATATCAATCTTCGTTTCCGAACCATTCCGGAAACCCTCGTGACGTCCGTGATCTCATCCGGGACTCCGAACAACATTCGGTAACCAACCATATAACTCTAATACGCATAAAACAACGTCGAACCTTAAGTGTGCAGACCCTGCGGGTTCGAGAACTATGTAGACATGACCCGAGAGACTCCTCGGTCAATATCCAATAGCGGGACCTGGATGCCCATATTGGATCCTACATATTCTACGAAGATCTTATCGTTTGAACCTCAGTGCCAAGGATTCATATAACCCCGTATGTCATTCCCTTTGTCCTTCGGTATGTTACTTGCCCGAGATTTGATCGTCAGTATCCGCATACCTATTTCAATCTCGTTTACCGGCAAGTCTCTTTACTCGTTCCGTAATACAAGATCCCGCAACTTACACTAAGTCATATTGCTTGCAAGGCTTGTGTGTGATGTTGTATTACCGAGTGGGCCCCGAGATACCTCTCCGTCACACGGAGTGACAAATCCCAGTCTTGATCCATACTAACTCAACTAACACCTTCAGAGATACCTGTAGAGCATCTTTATAGTCACCCAGTTACGTTGCGACATTTGATACACACAAAGTATTCCTCCGGTGTTAGTGAGTTATATGATCTCATGGTCATAGGAATAAATACTTGACACGCAGAAAACAGTAGCAACAAAATGACACGATCAACATGCTACGTCTATTAGTTTGGGTCTAGTTCATCACATGATTCTCCTAATGGCGTGATCCAGTTATCAAGCAACAACATCTTGTTCATAATCAGAAGACACTGACTATCTTTGATCAACTGGCTAGCCAACTAGAGGCTTGCTAGGGACGGTGTTTTGTCTATGTATCCACACATGTAAATGAGTCTTCATTCAATACAATTACAGCATGGATAATAAACGATTATCTTGATACAGGAATTATAATAATAACTATATTTATTATTGCCTCTAGGGCATAATTCCAACAGTCTCCCACTTGCACTAGAGTCAATAATCTAGTCCTCACATCATCATGTGAATTACATTGTAATAAATCTAACACCCATACAGTTCTGGTGTTGATCATGCTTTGGCCGTGGAAGAGGTTTAGTCAGCGGGTCTGCTACATTCAGATCCGTGTGCACTTTGCATATATTTACGTCCTCTCCCTCGACGTAGTCGCGGATGAGGTTGAAGCGTCGTTTGATGTGTCTGGTCTTCTTGTGAAACCGCGGTTCCTTTGCTAAGGCAATGGCACCCGTGTTGTCACAGAACAAGGTTATTGGATTCAGTGCGCTTGGCACCACTCCAAGATCCGTCATGAACTGCTTCATCCAGACACCCTCCTTAGCCGCCTCCGAGGCAGCCATGTACTCCTCTTCACATGTAGAATCTGCTACGACGCTTTGCTTGGAACTGCACCAGCTTACCGCACCCCCATTAAGAATAAATATGTATCCGGTTTGCGATTTAGAGTCGTCCGGATCTGTGTCAAAGCTTGCATCGACGTAACCTTTTACGGCGAGCTCTTCGTCACCTCCATACACGAGAAACATCTCCTTAGTCCTTTTCAGGTACTTCAGGATATTCTTGACCGCTGTCCAGTGATCCACTCCTGGATTACTCTGGAACCTACCTGCCATACTTATGGCCAGGCTAACATCCAGTCTAGTGCACAGCATTGCATACATGATAGAACCTATGGCTAAAGCATAGGGGACCGAGCGCATATGCTCTCTATCTTCATCAGTTGCTGGGCACTGAGTCTTACTCAATCTCGTACCTTGTAAAACTGGCAAGAACCCTTTCTTGGACTATTCCATTTTGAACCTCTTCAAAACTTTATCAAGGTATGTGCTTTGTGAAAGTCCTATCAGGCGTTTTGATCTATCCCTATAGATCTTAATGCCTAGAATGTAAGCAGCTTCTCCTAGGTCCTTCATAGAGAAACTTTTATTCAAGTAACCTTTTATGCTCTCCAAAAACTCTACGTTGTTTCCAATCAGTAATATGTCATCCACATATAATATCAGAAACGCCACATAGCTCCCACTCACTTTCTTGTAAATACAAGATTCTCCAACCACTTGTATAAACCCAAATGCTTTGATCACCTCATCAAAACGTTTGTTCCAACTCCGAGATGCTTGCACCAGTCCATAAATGGATTGCTGGAGCTTGCACACCTTGTTAGCATTCTTAGGATCGACAAAACCTTCGGGTTGTATCATATACAACTCTTCCTTAAGGAAACCGTTAAGGAACGCCGTTTTGACATCCATCTGCCAGATTTCATAATCGAAAAATGCAGCTATTGCTAACATGATTCTGACGGACTTAAGCATCGCTACGGGTGAGAATGTTTCATCGTAGTCAATTCCTTGAACTTGTGAAAAACCCTTTGCCACAAGTCAAGCTTTATAAACGGTCACATTGCCGTCAGCGCCCGTCTTCCCTTAAAGATCCATTTGTTCTGAATAGCCTTGCGACCCTCAGGTAGTACCTCCAAAGTCCACAGTTTGTTCTCATACATGGATCCTATCTCGGATTTCATGGCTTCTAGCCATTTGTTGGAATCTGGGCCCACCATTGCTTCTTCATAATTTGCAGGTTCGTTGTTGTCTAACAACATGATTGATAAGACGGGATTACCGTACCACTCTGGAGCAGCACGTGGTCTCGTCGACCTGCGTGGTTCGACAGAAACTTGAACTGGAGTTTCATGATCATCATCATTAACTTCCTCCTCAACCGGTGTCGCAACAACAGAGGTTTCCCCTTCCCCTGCGCCACCATCCAGAGGGATGAGAGGTTCGACAACCTCGTCAAGTTCTATCTTCCTCCCACTCAATTCTCTCGAGAGAAACTCCTTCTCGAGAAAAGCTCCGTTTTTAGCAACAAACACTTTGCCCTCGGATTTGAGATAGAAGGTGTACCCAACTGTCTCCTTTGGGTAACCTATGAAGACGCACTTTTCCTCTTTGGGTTCCAGCTTTTCAGGCTGAAGCTTTTTGACATAAGCATCACATCCCCAAACTTTAAGAAACGACAACTTTGGCCTTTTGCCATACCCCAGTTCGTATGGTGTCGTCTCAACGGATTTTGATGGTGCCCTATTTAAAGTGAATGCAACTGTTTCTAATGCATAACCCCAAAATGATAACGGCAAATCAGTAAGAGACATCATAGATCGCACCATCTCTAATAGAGTACGATTACGATGTTCGGACACACCATTACTCTGTGGTGTTCCAGGCGGTGTTAACTGTGAAATGATTCCACATTGTCTTAAGTGAGTACCAAACTCGAAACTCAGATATTCACCCCCACGATCAGACCGTTGGAACTTGATCTTCTTGTTACGATGATTTTCCACTTCACTCTGAAATTGCTTGAATTTTTCAAATGTTTCAGACTTGTGCTTCATCAAGTAGACATAACCATATCTACTCAACTCGTCAGTGAAGGTGAGAAAATAACAATATCCGCCGCGTGCCTCCACGCTCATCGGACCACACACATCGGTATGTATGATTTCCAACAAGTCACTTGCACGCTCCATTGTTCCGGAGAACGGAGTCTTAGTCATCTTGCCCATGAGGCATGGTTCGCACGTGTCAAGTGAATCAAAGTCAAGTGACTCCAAAAGTCCATCAGCATGGAGTTTCTTCATGCGCTTTACACCAATATGATCTAAGCGGCAGTGCCATAAAAATATGGCGCTATCATTGTTAACTCTAACTCTTTTGGTCTCAATGTTATGTATATGCGTATCGCTATCAAGATTCAATATGAACAATCCTCTCACATTCGGTGCATGACCATAAAAGATGTTACTCATAGAAATAGAACAACCATTATTCTCTGACTTAAAAGAGTAACCGTCTCGCAATAAACAAGATCCAGATATAATGTTCATGCTCAACGCAGGCACTAAATAACAATGATTTAAGTTCATCACTAATCCCGACGGTAACTGAAGTGACACTGTGCCGACGGCGATTGAATCAACCTTGGAACCATTTCCTACGCGCATCGTCACTTCATCTTTCGCCAGCCTTCGTCTATTCCGCAGTTCCTGTTTCGAGTTGCAAATATGAGCAACAGAACCGGTATCGAATACCCAGGCACTACTACGAGAGCCGGTTAAGTACACATCAATAACATGTATATCAAATATACCTGATTTTTCTTTGGCCGCCTTCTTATCTGCGAGATACTTGGGGCAATTGCGCTTCCAGTGACCCATACCCTTGCAATAGTAACACTCCGTTTCAGGCTTAGGTCCAGCTTTGGGTTTCTTCGGCAGATTGGCAACAGGCTTGCCGCTCTTCTTCGAATTACCCTTCTTGCCTTTGTCGTTTCTCTTGAAACTAGTGGTCTTATTCACCATCGACACTTGATGCTCTTTACGGAGTTCAGACTCTGCGACTTTCAACATCGCAAACAACTCGTCGGGTGACTTGTTCATCCCTTGCATGTTGTAGTTCAACACAAAGCCTTTATAGCTTGGCGGCGGTGATTGAAGGATTCTGTCAGTGATAGCCTCTTGCGGGAGTTCAATCCCCAGCTCAGCTAGACGGTTTGAGTACCCAGACATTTTGAGCACATGTTCACTGACAGACGAGTTTTCCTCCATCTTGCAAGCATAGAATTTATCGGAGGTCTCATACCTCTCGATCCGGGCGTTCTTCTGAAAGATAAACTTCAACTCCTGGAACATCTCAAATGCTCCATGACGCTCAAAGCGACGTCGAAGTCCCGGTTCTAAGCCATACAAGACTGCACATTGAACTATTGAGTAGTCCTCCTTACGTGCTAACCAAGCGTTCTTAACATCCTGATCAGCCGTAGCGGGTGGTTCATCTCCTAGCGCAGCATTAAGGACATAGTCCTTCTTCCCATCTTATAAGATTAGCTTAAGATTACGAGCCCAGTCTACAAAGTTGCTTCCATCATCTTTCAACTTAGCTTTCTCTAGGAACGTATTAAAATTCAGGATGACTGTCGCGTGAGCCATGATCTACAACACAAATATATTCAAGGTGGACTTAGACTATGTTCAAGATAATTAGAGTTCAACTTAATCAAATTATTTGCTAAACTCCCACTCAAAAAGTACATCTCTCTAGTCATTTGAGTGGTTCATGATCCACCTACACTATCTCAAGTCCGATCATCACGTGAGTTGAGTATAGTTTCAGTGGTAAGCATCCCTATGCTAATCACATCATCTATATGATTCATGATCGACCTTTCGGTCTCATGTGTTCCGAGTCCATGTCTGCACATGCTAGGCTCGTCAAGCTTAACCCGAGTGTTCCGCGTGCGCAACTGTTTTGCACCCGTTGTATGTGAACGTTGAGTCTATCACAACCGATCATCACGTGGTGTCTCGAAACGACGAACTGTAGCAACGGTGCACAGTCGGGGAGAACACAATTTCGTCTTGAAATTTTAGTGAGAGATCACCTCATAATGCTACCGTCGTTCTAAGCAAAATAAGGTGCATAAAAGGATTAACATCACATGCAATTCATAAGTGACATGATATGGCCATCATCACGTGCTTCTTGATCTCCATCACCAAAGCACCGGCACGATCTTCTTGTCACCGGCGCCACACCATGATCATCCATCAACGTGTTGCCATCGGGGTTGTCGTGCTACTCATGCTATTACTACTAAAGCTACATCCTAGCAAAATAGTAAACGCATCTGCAAGCACAAACGTTAGTATAAAGACAACCCTATGGCTCCTGCCGGTTGCCGTACCATCGACGTGCAAGTCGATATTTTCTATTACAACATGATCATCTCATACATCCAATATATCACATCACATCGTTGGCCATATCACATCACAAGCATACCCTGCAAAAACAAGTTAGACGTCCTCTAATTTTGTTGTTGCATGTTTTACGTGGTGACCAAGGGTATCTAGTAGCATCGCATCTTACTTACGCAAACACCACAACGGAGATATATGAGTTGCTATTTAACCTCATCCAAGGACCTCCTCGGTCAAATCCGATTCAACTAAAGTTGGAGAAACCGACACTTGCCAGTCATCTTTGAGCAACGGGGTTACTCGTAACGATGAAACCAGTCTCTCGTAAGCGTACGAGTAATGTTGGTCCAAGCCGCTTCAATCCAACAATACCGCGGAATCAAGAAAAGACTAAGGAGGGCAGAAAACGCACATCACCGCCCACAAAAACTTTTGTGTTCTACTCGAGAAGACATCTACGCATGAACCTAGCTCTGATACCACTGTTGGGGAACGTCGCATGGGAAACAAAAAATTTCCTACGCGCACGAAGACCTATCATGGTGATGTCCATCTACGAGAGGGGATGAGTGATCTACGTACCCTTGAAGATCGTACAGCAGAAGCGTTAGTGAACGCGGTTGATGTAGTGGAACGTCCTCACGTCCCTCGATCCGCCCCGTGAACAATCCCGCGATCAGTCCCACGATCTAGTACCGAACGGACGGCACCTCCGCGTTCAGCACACGTAAAGCTCGACGATGATCTCGGCCTTCTTGATCCAGCAAGAGAGACGGAGAGGTAGAAGAGTTCTCCGGCAGCATGACGGCGCTCCGGAGGTTGGTGATGACCTTGTCCCAGCAGGGCTCCGCCCGAGCTCCGCAGAAACGCGATCTAGAGGAAAAACCGTGGAGGTATGTGGTCGGGCTGCCTTGGAAAAGTCGTCTCAAATCAGCCCTAAAACCTCCGTATATATAGGTGGGAGGGAGGGGACCTTGCCTTGGGGCTCAAGGGGTCCCAAGGGGGTCGGCCGAGCCAAGGGGGGAAGGCTCCCCCCCCAAACCGAGTTGGACTTGGTTTGGTGGGAGGGAGTCCTTCCCTTCCATCCCACCTCCTCTTTTTTTTTCTCTTGATTTTCTCTTCTTGGCGCATAGGGCCCTTTTGGGCTGTCCCACCAGCCCACTAAGGGCTGGTGTACCACCCCCAAGGACTATGGGCTTCCCCGGGGTGGGTTGCCCCCCCCCCCCCCCGGTGAACTCCCGGAACCCATCCGTCATTCCCGGTACATTCCCGGTAACTCCGAAAACCTTCCGGTAATCAAATGAGGTCATCCTATATATCAATCTTCGTTTCCGGACCATTCCGGAAACCCTCGTGACGTCCGTGATCTCATACGGGGCTCCGAACAACATTCGTTAACCAACCATATAACTCTAATACGCATAAAACAACGTCGAACCTTAAGTGTGCAGACCCTGCGGGTTCAAGAACTATGTAGACATGACCCGAGAGACTCCTCGGTCAATATCCAATAGCGGGACCTGGATGCCCATATTGGATCCTACATATTCTACGAAGATCTTATCGTTTGAACCTCAGTGCCAAGGATTCATATAACCCCGTATGTCATTCCCTTTGTCCTTCGGTATGTTACTTGCCCGAGATTTGATCGTCAGTATCCGCATACCTATTTCAATCTCGTTTACCGGCAAGTCTCTTTACTCATTCCGTAATACAATATCCCGCAACTTACACTAAGTCACATTGCTTGCAAGGCTTGTGTGTGATGTTGTATTGCCGAGTGGGCCCCGAGATACCTCTCCGTCACATGGAGTGACAAATCCCAGTCTTGATCCATACTAACTCAACTAACACCTTCGGAGATACCTGTAGAGCATCTTTATAGTCACCCAGTTACGTTGCGACGTTTGATACACACAAAGCATTCCTCCGGTGTCAGTGAGTTATATGATCTCATGGTCATAGGAATAAATACTTGACACGCAGAAAACAGTAGCAACAAAATGACACGATCAACATGCTACGTCTATTAGTTTGGGTCTAGTCCATCACATGATTCTCCCAATGACGTGATCCAGTTATCAAGCAACAACATCTTGTTCATAATCAGAAGACACTGACTATCTTTGATCAACTGGCTAGCCAACTAGAGGCTTGCTAGGGACGGTGTTTTGTCTATGTATCCACACATGTAAATGAGTCTTCATTCAATACAATTATAGCATGGATAATAAACGATTATCTTGATACAGGAATTATAATAAGAACTATATTTATTATTGCCTCTAGGGCATAATTCCAACAAGTTGTTGTAGTTGTTGTCGGCCGCTGCCCACTAGATGTTGTTGTGTCGCCTGCATCGTCGCGTAGACCATCCCCGCTGCCATGGAGACGACAAGATCGGCGAGTATCACGACGTCCTCGACTTCGCCGAAGACCCGTGTTTGACTACCGATGTGAAGACCGTGAACCGATGCCGAAGACCCTGTGCCAACGAGAAGAACCATGTATGAGTACCATCGACAAGACCCGAGTACCTCGATGACCACGACTTCCACGACGACCACGATGATCGTTGATCTCCTTCACCGAACCGAACCGCTCCAATGTGCACGCTCCGAAGGTATACCGATGGAACGTTGTCGTGACCGTGTGCATGTGATGTATGAGTTGAATATATGTATGCACCGTATGTTGCCTGTTGCACGTGTACTTCTTTTGTTGTGCCTCGACACATGGGAACCCGGTAACCGGGATCACCCCATTCCTTATTTAGCGTTCCCGCACACGCTTTCTATACGTTGGCACGATATCTCGACGAGATTACCGGGATAGGAACGTTGCCGTGGCATCGTTTCCATTTTGCCGCCATGGTTCCCTCTCGCTTGCCGTGGCGACACTTGCTCCTTTCTCTTTTTGCCGTGATGTTGTAACTTGCATGCATGACGCATTCATGGCATATATATCGTCTGTTGCATGTTTCTTGTGCCCTAGCTCCGATCTATGTTTCGTGTGTTACCCGACTAGGATGTCATGGAGGATCATCGCTCACCCCTTGCCATGTTAACAACATTTAATATTGTGTGTTAAATAATCGGGAGTGAATTAAATAATTAATCGTGGAGTTTCGTCGATATAAAACCCGTTGCATAGTGAGCTTCACTTAATGTGTAGAGTTTGTGTGAGGTGAATTGCCATGCCATCCCTTGCATCATTGAACTGATCACGCATCATAGTAGGTTGTGCATCATGTTGTGCATCGTGTGGTGAATATTTGTGTTGATGTTTGTTTCCGGTTTGCTCCGTTCTGATAGAGTTCCGCAAGCGTGCTGGATTGTGAGGACCCGTTCGACTACGTTGGTTCGTGTGCTTCACGGAGGCATTCTTCTTCCAAGCGGGATCTCAGGCAAGATGACCATTTCCCCAGATACCATTACTATCATTGCCATGCTAGTTTTATCGCTTCTATCGATTATGTCTCGTTGCCTACCACATGTTAAATATCAGCCTCTCTACAAGGCCATGATAACCTTCAACCTGTTTGACCTAGCAAACCACTGATTGGCTATGTTACTGCTTGCTTAACCATGTGTTAGCGTTGCTAGTTGCATGTGTAGTTCCTTCCATGTGATAACATGTGTTCCTTGTTATATCACCATATTAATGCTATTTAATTTAATGCAAATATATACTTGGTAAAAGGTGGAAGGCTCAGCCTTTCTAGCCTGGTGTTTTGTTCCACCTTTGCCGCCTTAGTTTCGGCTACCCGTGTTATGTTCCATAAACGAGCGCTCCTAACATGATCGGGGTTGTTATGGGGACCCCCTTGATAATTCGTTTTAGATTAAAGCTGGTCTGGCAAGGCCCAACTTTGGTACTACATTTGCCTAATCACTAATGAACTGCATAGGGAGTAATTAACCCGAGGATAATTTAATCTACCCCCGGGCCAGTGCTCCTCATGAGTGTTGGTCCCACCTGGGCGATGTCCGGCGCCCCTCTGGTCACCCGGAGGTTTAGCGATCCCGACGTCTAGCTCATCCGTCGTGTCCTGAGAACGAGGTACGCGACTCCTATCGGGATCGTCGACACGTCAGGCGGCCTTGCTGGATTAGTTTTACCTTTGACGAAATATCTTGTGCATCGGGATTCCGGTGATGCTTTGGGTAATCTCAGGGTTGAGGTTTTCCACTAGGGAATCCAACGAGATCGCGAGCTTCGTGATTGAGGATTTCTATGCGGCTTGTGGTAATTTGTGATGGACTATTTGGAGCACCCCTGCAGGGTTAAATCTTTTCGGAAAGTCGTGCCCGCCATTATGTGGCAACGTGGAAACTTTGTTTAACACTGGTTCTAGATAACTTGAAGTTAACTTAATTAAAATATGCCAACTGTGTGCGTAACCGTGATTGTCTCTTTCGTGAGTTCCTTCTCCGATCGAGGACATGGTGGGGTTATGTCTGACGTAGGTAGGTGTTCAGGATCATTCATTTGATCATCAGTAGTTGACGTCCGTTATGCGTAGATCTTCCCCCTCTTATTTCTTGTACTCATAAGTTTAGCCACCAAATATATGCTTAGCCGCTGTTGCAACCTCACCACTTATCCATGCCTCACCCATTAAGCTTTGCTAGTCTTGATACCTTTGGAAATGAGATTGCTGAGTCCCCTGTGGCTCACAGATTACTACAACACCAGTTGCAGGTACATGTAAAGGTTACTCGACACAAGCGCGTTGATTGTTCATTTGGAGTCGCTTCTTCTTCTTCTTCTTCATCGATCTAGGATGGGTTCCAAGCCGGCAGCCTGGGATAGCAAGGATGGACGTCGTTCTTCTTTTGTCGTTTGTTTTCGTCCGTAGTCGGACCCTGCTCTTACTCTTGATGAATATGTAATGTACTGTTGTGACTCTGATGTAGCTTGTGGCGTGTGTAAGCCAATTCTATATATATATATATATATATATATATATCTTATTTTCAGTACATGTACTTGTAACGATATCCATTTTTGCGACACGACGAGATGCGCTTCTATCCTTGAGGAGGCCTTCGTGCCAAATTGAGGATAGGGTCGCATCTTGGACGTGACACGTAGAACCTTAGTGAAATCTCTTAAAAGACTTATATTTAGGAACGGAGGGAGTAGCATGCATGTGTGTATGCGGGTGGACTCGGATTCCTCGTTTACTGGTTGAGGGGGCACATTGCCCGTTAATTTCTTCTTTAATTAGAGCATCTTCAACAGCCGCGTTAAATAAGCGTCGCGTCACAAATTTATCTTTTTTAGCGCACGCAATTAATAATTAGGCTTCAGCGAACGCGCAATAAATGCGCATGGCATATAGAGTCTGAGTCGCTATCGCGCATTGTGTATTTTGTGCGCCCGCTTCTGCGCGCCGCACACTCGACCGCTTGCAACGCACTCTCTCCGTCGCACCACCTTCGCCCCGCCCTGCGCCGTCGCCGGAGAATTGACCCGATGGACGCCTACGTCGGCACCCCCCTCACCCCTTCCTACACGCACGACCACTCCGCCGCCGCCGCCGCCGCAAACCCTACACTACAAGAAATATGCGCATACATGACGTTTTTTAAGATGTTGTTGATGAATTTGCCATAAATCTATGACGATTTCATTCGAGATCGTCGTAAACCGTTTGAGGGAATCAAATCTATATATAAATTACGATGATGTGAGTCAAAAATGTCGTAACCGCATAAGATGAGATCGTCATAACTTTTACGACGATTATAAAAATGTCGTAACATGTTCTAACTATGTTGACATGTCACTCGTGGGTCCATTCTATCGCACCTCATCCTAGTTTGTGAAGCAACCTACTACTCTGTCATTCCAAAAAATCTCGAAAAATTCTCATAAATACTTTGGATCATATATCCCTCAAATATGTGAAAACCCTTCCTTCCATAGTTCAAAAATAATTCTGCAATATTCATTTTCCTATTCTGTTTAGAATAGCACTTTGTGAAGGAAGTGCTATTTCTATTTCTTTGATTACCCTCATATTTTTTGGGCATTCTTTCTTATCCAAATCATTGCCTCATGAAAACTTTAGTAACGATTTGCCTAGTAAATCTTTCTCAGCAAATTTCCAAAGTTTGTCTTCAGCTAACAGCTTTGTGAAGGAAGTACTAGATAGGAATATCCTGATGAGTTGAATTTTTTTCACATCTTCTACGTGCCCAAAACATAGCTCTCCGTAAAATTTTAGCCCCATCTAACAATCCATGTGAGCTCATCATCCAATCTTTGTTTCTGACAATATTTTCATTTTGTGAAGCAACTACATTTTCTATTGCTTTATAGTTGATGAAAATTTACCACGGGATGAAACTGACCATATAATCTCACTCCACCAAATTTTAGCTCATTTAATTCACCCAGTTTCCATCAATATTTTTCCCAATATTCTGTTCAGTAGAGAGCATTGTGAAGTAAGTACAATTTTTGTTTATCCAAATTTTATAAAAAAATTACAGTGCCTTAATGTGCCCAAATTATCATCCTCCTCCAAATTTCAGCTCAATCCAATCATCTATGTGAGCCCAGTTTCAATTACCATTTTCTGTCCAGATTGGCACATTGTGAAGAAGTGCCACTTTGGCATGTCCAAATAGTATAATTGTTTTACAGTGCCTTCATATTCCCAAATTAACATCATACACCAAATTTCAGCTCAATCTATTCATTTATTTGATCCCAGGTTCAACATCCATATTTTTGCATAGTGCGTTACTTTGCAAAGCAAGTGCCACCTAGGTTCATGCATTTGAGCTAAAAATTTGCCAAGAGAGTCTCCTTAGTAAATGGTCATCCTCCGCCAAAATTTATACTCATTGTCTATGTGCATTACCCGCACGGCTAATCAAACACTTGGCTGCTAATTCATGTTTGAGCTTAGTTCAGTCTTCTCGTGAGATTCTTCTATTGTATTCTTTTTCCTAACACCTGCCGAGGAATTGTCCAACTCACCAGACATGCCTATTCCACCTAGAACATGTGGCAACACAACGGTCAGGCGGTGACCATGCGGCTGGCATGCAAGTTCACGCGCTCTGGAGTTGGTGCCCTCGACCACCATCCAAACATCGACGTCAAACCACCACACCACGTATTTCTGATTAAATAGATACTTATGTACCTATAAATTATTTTTGAGAAAAATAAAGAGTAAACTATGATGCAGTTGCAGTTCAAATTTAACCTGCTTCGAGCTGAATCAACATAAATTTGTCTTTTTCACGAGAGGTGGATAAGAGCTTTTAATACCCAACCATTTTGTCAATTGTACATTAAATATGGTCTAGTATTTTAGAAAAATGATTTCGTCCAATTTTAAAACAAATATATGGTAGGTCCTTCACAAAAAAGTCATTTTGGGCACTTGAAAAATGAAAAATGATTTTTACATACAAGGAAAATGAAAACTTTCTTAATCAACATTGTTTGCCATTCCAATATGCATACGTGTGCATAATATTATATCATTCCAACAAACTATGTCATGAATGTGACCATAAGATTGATCATTTCGGTTGAAAGTCATGAATCTTCACACACGATAGCCCATTTCTAAGAACACTTTTTCAAAATAATTGTTATATTACCAGTTTATTATTTTTCCTGATAAAATTTTCACATATAATGACACAATGCAAAGATTTTTCCATTTTTTTGAATTTTTCATGGTCATTTCAAAATGCGGTCAAAACAGCGGGAATGACCGTTCCTACCTAATGGTTGAATCTTGGAAATATTTTGGCATTTCTCTTATTAAATAGATATTTGTGTACCTAGAAATATTTTTTTGGAAAAATAAAGAGCGAACTATAATGTAGTTGCAGTTCAAATTTAACCTGCTTCCAGCTGATTCAACGAAAATTTGTCTTTTTCACGAGAGGTCGATAAAAGCCTTTAACACCCAACCATTTGGTGAGTTCTATACTAAATATGGCATGGTATTTTACAAAAATGATTTGATTCAATTTGGCAACAAATATATGGTAGGTCCTTTACAAAAAAACTCATTTTGGACACTTGAAAAATGGAAAATAAAATTTCATACAAAGAAAATGAAAACTTTCTTAAGAAACATTGTTTGTCATTCCAATATGCATCCTTGTGCACAATATTATATCTTTTGAACAAACTATGCCATGAATGTGGCAATAAGATTGATCATTTAGGTTGAAAGACATGAATCTCCATACATGATAGCTCATTTCTGAGAACACTTTTTAAAAATTATTACCGTATTACAAGTTCGTTATTTTTCCTGCTAACTTGGTCACATATAATGACACAATGGGAAGGTTTTCCAATTTTTTGATTTTTTTGAATTTTTTATGGCCATTTCAAAAAGCGGTCAAAACGACGGGTATGACCGTTCCTACCTAGTGGTTGAATCTTGAAAAAAATTTAGTGTTTCTGTGATTAAATAGATACTTTTGTACCTAGAAAAGATTTTTAGAAAAAATAAAGAAGAAACTATGAGGCAACTGCAGTTCAAATTTGACCCAATTCCAGCTGATTCAACAAAAAATTGTCTTTTTCATGAGAGGTGGGTCAAAGCTGACCCGTTTCCAGCTGATTAACAACGACGATTTAGGATCGTCGTAAACGTTACGACTATTCCAGAATCGTCGTAAAAGTTACGACAATTTCGATCAAAACGTCGTTTCTGTCAGTTTTCGACGCTTCGTTTTTCGTCGTAAGATCGCCGTAAATTAAAAACCGTGACGGTGTAGCGACGAAAATATAACGTCGTGTATTAGCATATTTCTTGTAGTGCTAGCGCGGGTAGCTTTGGCTTCGCATCCGCCGGTGGCATGGGCGGAACGGGTGGCGGTGGCATTGGCGGCATGGGTGGCGGTGGCATTGGCGGCATGGGAGGCATCGGTGGCTCCGGAGGTACGATAGGCGGCATGGGTGCCATGGGTGGCTTTGGAGATACCATGGAGAGCATGGGAGCCATGGGTGGCTTTGGAGCACCTCCGCGCGGCATGGGAGGCATGAGTTTTGCGTCTCTCATGGGAGGCATAATAGCACCTTCGAGCGGCATGGGCGGAATGTCTTCCGATGTGCCTCACACACCTTCGGGCGGCATGGGTTGAAGATCTTACCAACACCGCGCGCGACAATGAAGAGGAGGAGGAAGAATCGTCTTCGGATGATGAATCGGAGCAAGAGGAAAAGGAAGATGAAGACGATTATGTCATCATGAATTTGTTTGTGTGATTTAAATTATGTCATGTATTTGTTTTGATGTTTGAAATTCATTTCGTATCCAAAATGCAACATATGGCAAGCGTCGGCTGCTCGCGCGCGCTGCATTTTAACGCGCCTGCTGGAGCTACGCGCGCGCTAAAGTTTACAGTGGCCACTGGAGCCAGCGCTCCCCGCAGCGCCAAAATAGGTGATCGGCGCACTGCAAACGCATTTTTAGCGCGCCGCGCGTTGGACGGCTATTGAAGAAGCTCGTAGGGTGTCATGGTTAACAACCGATGCTATTTTTCAGTACATGGTAACAGTTAATTAGTAACCACCTTGGTTTTAGAGATTTTTCTGACACGCTGTAAACTGTGATAGAGGGAGATTGCTTCGGGTGTGCCTAGAACTCAACTAGCTAAGTGTATGGTCTCATTCATCTGATCCAAGCTGACGTCATATGATGATTGTCCCAACCCGTTTTTGGTTACTCCTCCGAATCAGGCTGTATTCCTTCGAACGCAGTGGTCGCATGTGTTGGGTTGTCACAATGTATATAGGATTTCCGCATAGCCCGTCTGAGTTTTGTGACTGTTTACAAGTTGTTAGGTGTTAAAAATAGTTGGCCAATTGACAAACGTGAAGCTTGTATCACGTGGGTCATAAAAATTTTGCCCAAACGAAGCACTACCTTGGGATGTCGAACTAACGATCAATGTTGAATGCGTCTTGCAAGCCACTCAGCCGATGGGCGTTGGTGATTACTAAACACCACAAAACTTTAAATAACTATCTACTATGACAGATCAAAAATCTGTTGAAATTCCCCAATTTTTTCTGAACTTACAAACAAAATTCGGAAACATCGATATTCTTAAATTTGTGAACGTATTTTGAAATAAATAGGAACATTTTTTGAAATTACCTGACATTTTCTGAATTTGTGAACATAAAAAAATGTGAACAACATTTGAAAACATGAGCATTTTTTAAATTCTGAGGAAAATTTGAAAAAGCTCGATCATATTTTTAAATTCACAAAAGTTTCTGAATTTGTGAAAATGGAAAACAATGAACATTTTTTGAAGTTTTGAACAATTTATGAAAAACACACACATTTATAGAAATTTAGAACCATTTTTGGAAAATCACAAACATTGTTTAAAAAAGAAACAACTTGAAAAAAGAAAAGGAAAACATAAAAGGATAGAAAAAGAAACAGAAAAAGGAAAATGTAAAAGGATAGAGAAGGAAGTAGAAAAAGGATAAATAAAAAAGATAAGGAAGAGCACGTGCAGTTGTGACCTTCCTTGAAAAGTTGCAATTGCGGCTACCCTAAAGAAACTTATAGTTGCACCCGACCTTCAATTTGTTTTTTAGATTGTGACTACCATAGAGAAACATGCACTTGCGAACGACCTTAAAAAGTTGCAGTTGTGATTATCGTAGAGACATTTGCACTAGCGACCAGCCTTGAAAAGTTGCAATTTCGACTACCCTAATGAAACTTGTAATTGCGACCAGGCTTCAAAAACTTGTAATTGCAACTACTCTAGAGAAACTTGCAGTTGTGGTCGTCCTTCAAAAACTTGCAATCACGACTACCCGAGAGAGACTTGCATTTGCGCCCGGCCTTGAAAAGTCCAGTTGTGACTACCCTAGAGAAACTTGGAGTTGTGACTGGCCTTAAAAAAACTTGCAGTTGCGACTACTGTAGAGAAACTTGCAGTAGCGGTCGGCCTTCAAAAACATTCAACCGCGACTAACCTAGAGAAACTTGTAGTTGCCGCCGGCCTTGAAAAAACTTGTAATCGTGACTAACCTAGAGAAACTTGCATTCTGAGCGGCCTTGAAAATTTTCAATTGTGACTGTCCTAGAGAAACTTGTAGTTGCGACCGGCCTTTGAAAAACTTGCAATTGCGACTACCTTAGAAAAACTTACCGTTGCGATTGACTATAAAAAACGTACAATTTCAATCACCTTAAAAACTTGCAGTTGCGATTATCCTAAAAAAACATCGAGTTATGATCCCCACTTAAAGATAGAAAGAAGATGAATGAATAACCGCTGCTCATCGATCCAGATTCTACAAAAAAAGAAAAGAGGACAAGTCATCATGGGCCATCAGCTTCTTTAACAGACAATCAAGAAAAATGGAAAAATGGAAAAACAGGTCACAAGGGAAACATTTTTTTCAATCTAGAAACAAAAATTTGAGAATGGGAACAGTTTTCGGATCTGCGAACATTTTTCGATTTTGTAACTAATTTTAAAACATGGACAAATATAAAATTCATGAAAAATTTTATAAAAGTGTGAATATTTTTTGAATTGTGATTTTTATAAACCGCGAACATTTTTCGAATTGTGAATAAATTTTGAAACATGAACAAAGGAAATGTGATACGGGATTAACTGAATCCTTGACAAAGAGGTTCAACCGATAGGATTTTCGTAGAATATGTAGGATATAATATGGACATCTAGATCCCGTTATTATATATTGACCGAAGAGTGTCTCGGTCATGTCTACATAGTTCTCGAACCCGCAGGGTGTGCACACTTAAAGTTCGTTGACGTTTCGGTATAGTTGAATTATTGATGTTGGTAACCGTATGTTGTTTGGAGTCGCGGATGAGATCTCAGACGTCACGAGGGTTTCCGGAATGGTTCGGAGACGAAGATTGATATATAGGAAGCATCCATTTGGCTTCCGGAAGATTTTCGGGCATTACCGGTAAAGTACCAAAAGTGACGAATGGGTTCCGGAGTTTCACCGCGAGGTGCCACCCACCCGGGAGGGAACCAAAGAGGCCCAAGGATGATGTACCAGACCCTGGTGGACTGGTGGCCAGCCGAAGGAGGTGTATTCGGCCAAGAGGAGAAAGGAAAGGAGATGTGGGCCAAATCGAATTGGGGAAGGGAGTCCTCCTTCCAAATCGTATTGGAGGAGGACTCCACCTCCTCTCTTGCGCCGGCCGAACCCTAGGGCTTTGTCCCTAGGGCGCCACCCCTCCCTCCCACCTACATATAGTGGAGGTGATAGAGGCTTTTGGCACCTCAAGCCAAGGCGCATCCCTCTCTCCCTCCACCACTTTATGACATCTCGTGGCTAGTTCGGTATGGTACGGTGAAGCTCTGCCGAAGTAGCTCCATCACCATCACCGCCACACCATCGTGCTGCCGGAGAATTCAGCTACCTCTTCGTCTCTCTTGCTGAATCAAGAAGGCGGAGATCGTCATCGAGCTGCACGTGTGCTGAATGTGGATGTACCGTCCGTTTGACGCTAGATCGAAAACACACAAAAAAACAGAAAAAAAGAAAAAAGAAATGACACAGAAAACAAAAACAAAAAAAGAAAACAAAACACAAAATAAAACTGCTAAACCAGAAGAAAAACAAAAAACCGGTTCAGGAACCTTCTGGAAGGTTCCCAAAACCGGCTCCCTCACTATGGAGGACTGGGTTGGCCCAATTCCCTCGCCTGAGGGATCCCATGTGCAAAAGCTCGATATTTTGACGCAGTAAGTGTCAAATAGGATTTTCATGTGATGTTGCCTAGTTTTTTCTCTTCAGGATAGCCATGTTGCCTTGTCTATGTGTATCGGGCCATATTGGCCTTTTCTGCTTTATTTTTTTCTCAGTGTTTTTTATTGACTGTTGTCTTAATTTTTGTATTTTTTGTGTTCTAATTTCATCCTTTTAATTTTATTTTTTGTTTCTATTATTCCTTGTTTTTATTCTTTTTATGTTCTGTTTTGTCCTTTTATGTGTTAGTGAAATGAAAAGCCAAGCCTTTCCTTTTGGTGGATTTTTTTTTCTTCTAGTGAGGGTCACAGCTGTATATTTTTAAATGAGACTGAAACTAAAAATTCAAATGGGATCACAATTGCAAACTTTTAGTGATGGTCGTAACTGCATGTGTTCAAATGCTTGTCGCAACTACACGTTTTCGAGGCAAGGCTTAACTACAAATTTTCCAAACAGGTCGCAACTAATTTTTGTAAATGGGGTCACAATTGCAAGTTTTTATTAAGGATCGCAACTGCATGTGTCCGCTTGTCACCACTATACGTTTTCAAGCGGGGGCACACCCGCAAATTTTTCAAACGGGGTCGAAACTATTTTTTTTAATTAGGTCGCAATTTCAAGTTTATAATAACGGTCCATGTGTTTGCTAGTCGTAACTTCATATTTCCAAGGGGGTCAAAACTGCAAGTTTTTCAAATGAGCCGCATCTACAAGTTTGAAATTGGGTCCCAACTTCATGTTTTCGAGGGGAGGTTGCAACTGCACTTCTTTAAGGGGGTCGCAACTGTAAGTTTTAAAAATGGGATTGCAACTGAAAGTTTTTATAACGGGATCGGAGTTGCTTGTTTTTTCAAGGTGGGTCGCAATTGTAAGTTTTTATAATGGGGTCACAACTGCAATTTTTCAAAAAGAAGTTTAAAAGGGGGTCGCAACGACAAGTTTTTCAAGCGGGGACACAACTACCAATTTCAAATGGGGCCGCAACTACAAGTTTACAAGGGGAGGTCGCAACTACACGTTTTCAAGAAGAGCCCGCAAGTAGACGTTTTTAAGGGGGCTCGCAACTGCAAGATTTTCCAATGGGGACGCAAATACCAGTTTCAAATGGGGTCGCAATAACAAGTTTTTAAGGGGTGGTCCAACTGCACGTTTTTCAAGGAAAAGCCACAACTGCACTTTTTCAATGGGTCATAATTGTAAGTTTTTTAAATGGGACGCAACTACCAGTTTTCAATGAGGTTGCGACTACAAGTTCTTAAAGAAACGTCGCGATTGCACGTTTTCAAAGGGAGGCCACAACTACATATTTTCAAGTCTGGTTCGCAACTTCACGTTTTCAAAGGGAAGCTGTAACTGAACGTTTCCAAGTCGGGGTCGCAACTGTACATTTTTAGTTAGGTTGTCGTTCAGCTATATGTCCATCTCTAGACTTGCATTTGCAAGCGTTGTAACCCGACTGCAATTACATGTCCTCCCAACACGATTGCAACTCGTGGCGAGAGGGGGGATTGTCGGTCGGTTGCATATCTATTATTATAGAAAAATCATTGAACAAACACACTGAATGGGTTTTGTAAAAAAATATTCATTGCACAGAGTATGCGGCACAATAGTGTTACACATGTAGTATTTCTTTTCCCCTTTCTCTTATAATATGTAATGTGTGTTTTCTGATTATGTAAGTATGGTATTTTTAACGTCTCATCTTAATAAATGCAATAATTCAAACGAAATCAATCTTTATTAATGTGGTGTTTAGGAGTTAATTGCAATTTTTTTGAGTTTCTTCCCTTTTAAAGACACGCAAATGCAAATATATAATAATATATCCATCCATCTTTTCTTTGAAGGAAGATTCAGCTGCTTGTGGCTGGGCCGTGCATGCCTGATGTCACACAAACCCAGAAGAAAAGAATAAAAAATAGAAAGGAAAGGAAGCTATAGCACTAGGCCACAACCGAAAACCAAAAGAAAAAAAATACCAGGCCGCTACGGGGGAAACGGTGTTAATAGGTGGTTTGATGTCAGGTGACTGAAACCTTACTATTTCTCACCCACCTGAGTTCTAGGTGCACCTAATTTTTTAAAGGTAATATCATCAGAAGTCATAAACTTATGTCACATGTTCAATTTGATATTTTTAGAAAAGGAGGATTGCCTCTGAGGCCGTATCCATGTGTATGACCATACTTATTAATGATGGTGTCTTTAGGCGCGATGTATTTTTACACAAAACCCCCACATTTGGGAAAAAGTTAACCATCATGACACATTTATTTGCACAAAAGGCCCTAATTTTTTTTCTTTACGAGAAAACCCTACCATCGTATTGTACATATATGCAAAAACTAACACTCAAAAAAGGGTCCGCCAGGAGGGACCTCCTATATGCCGCTCTCTGCGGCAAGGAGACACCGTTTCGCACAGGCTGGTTTACGACTGGGCCGGCCCATAAAAACAACGATCGATATTTGACGTATACTGTAGCTCTAAAAGGATTCAAACGCACGATCTAATGCTTATCATGAAGTGTTACTACCACATGAGCTAGGATTTATATCTGTTCAAAACGGAATGCATATCCGAGTTAGTTTAGGAAATTCCAAAGCATTTTTTTTCCAACAGATGGAATGCTCAGTGGAACACAAATAATTTTTTCGAATTGTGAACATTTTCTGAAACTATACCATTTCTGAAATTAGGAACATTTTTTCAAATTCCCGAACATTTTTCAAACTTCTGAACTTTTTTCTTTAAAAATACCAACTATTTTGATTAAAATTCCAGAACAATTTTCTAAATTGCAGAACATTTTTTAAAATTCCGGAAGATTTTCTAAAATTCAGAAGCATTTTTATAAATCCAGAACCGTTTTTCCAAATTCCAGAACATTTTTTTAAACTCCGAAACAAATTTGAAAAATAAACAAAAAAAGAAAAGATAAAAAAAGAAAAATCAGTTCAGGGAATCTTCTAGAAGTTCCCAAAATCAGAAAGAAACCAAACATTTTGGTAAAAATTCCAGAACATTTGTTTTAAAATTTGGAACATTGTTTCAACTTCAGGAACATTTCTTCAAATTCCGGAACATTTTATTAAATTGCGGAACAGTTTTCTATATTCCCAAAAAAAATCAAATTCTAGAACATTTTTCAAATCCCGGAACATTTTTAAAAATTTCAGAACATTTTTTCAAATTCTGGAATATGTTTTAAAAATCCAGAAATTTTCTGAAACAGAAACAGGAAAAATAAAGAAACAAAATGGACACATTGTTTTTTTTTGAAAAACCGGTTCAAGGAATCTTTTAAAATGTTTCCAAAACCGGAAGAAAACTGACTGAAAACTTCCCAAAACCGGCATCAGTGAAAGTGCTAAAGGGCTGGCCCGAACCCCGTCTGTGGCTCGCAGCTCCCGTTCGTTTGCCCACCTATTTGACGCAAAGAGCGTCAAATAGGGTTTTCCCTTGCAAGACTCAAACCCACCATTAAACTAATTTAACCCAAACGGATGGGTTTATCTTTAGCTAATAATAAAGAGGCTATTGTTTCTGTCGGAAAACCCGTCGCACCAGTTTTACATAAAAACCCTCCAGTTTTCTAGGAATCAACCCGCAGTCCAAATCGAACCGGTATGGAGGGGAAGAAAATAGCCATGATTTGCCTCGACCAAGCGGCACTCCGCCCCGCTCACCACCTGCCGCGCCTCACGAGCCGTCAGTTGCCTCTTGCCTCACCGTCCAGCCCCGCCCCGCCCCGCCCACCTCTTGCCATGCCCCGCGCGCCGCCGACCGCCTCCTGCCCGCCCTGTTCAGCGGCCTTGCGGTGGCCCGGTCGGCAAGTACCTGCCGGATCTCACCGGATTCGGTTGAAAATGGTGCTCAGGGGATGGATCTGGAAGGAAGGAGGCCGAAGCTTGGAGCACGACGAGAGGAAGGCGACCTGCTTCCTCTGCATCAAGGCTCTCTCCTCCCGAGCGAGCATGGCCGGTGGTGCTTCCTCTGCATCGAGGCTCTCTCCTCCCGCGCGAGCATGGCCGGTGATGGCCAGATGGAGATGTATTTCCAAATTTGTGGCCTCGCAGATGATGTGTCCCGTCTTCTGGTAAACCTCGAGCTCCAGTTTATGCCCGGTTCCTCTGCATCCTTCCTGCTTGGTAATTTTTGTGGTTGAGTTATACGCCTGTGCTGATTTTTTCCGCAGATTGAGATGAACAAGGCATGGAAGATCAGGCCGGCCGTGGACCGTGCTTCCTCTGCATCGAGGCTCTCTCCTCCCGCGCGAGCATGGCCGGTGACGGCCAGATGGAGATGTATTTCCAAATTTGTGGCCTCGCAAATGATGTGTCCCGTCTTCTGGTAAACCTCGAGCTCCAGTTTATGCCCAGTTCCTCTGCATCCTTCCTGCTTGGTAAATTTTGTGGTTGAGTTATACGCCTGTGCTGATTTTTTCCGTAGATTGAGATGAACAAGGCATGGAAGATCAGGCCGGCCGTGGACCACACACTGCTCCCCAAGGGCAAGGCTCAAGCCAAGTGAGTGCTCTCTCCGTCTCCATGCCCTTCCACAAGTTTCTGAATGTGTTTGCTTGGCTTGGGTGGTGATAGTGTGGAGCCGGCGTACATTTCTCTCTGGAGATGGGGTTTTCTTGTGTGTTTAGACCGCCTGGTGTTAGCTTATGTATTAGAAGCTTTTGCACGTGGTTGTATGTATGGACAACTTAATTTTGTCTGTTTATGAAATTTCTTAGAAGCTCGATAGCAATGCCAGTCTCTGTCTGCCTGCTTGCTTGCTACCAATTGGTGTGTTCTGTATTCTATTGTATTCAGTTTACGATGATATGTGCTTATTTCAGATGTTTCTACAAGTTTCTGAATGTGTTTGTGTGGTGATGATGGGGAGTTGGTGTCCATTTTTCTGTGGAAATGGAATTTTCTTTCTGTGTTTATATGGCGT
Organism: Hordeum vulgare subsp. vulgare; assembly: GCF_904849725.1. Lineage (NCBI taxonomy): Eukaryota > Viridiplantae > Streptophyta > Magnoliopsida > Poales > Poaceae > Hordeum > Hordeum vulgare. The sequence continues at coordinate 597,532,966 of NC_058524.1, forward strand.
GTGGTGTTAGTCTGATGGTTTAGATTAGAGGGTGTTGCAAGGTGCCAAAGTGGCCTTATGAACAACTTAACTTTGTGTGTTTGCGAAATTTCTTAAGATGCCTACTAACACTGTCACTCTGTCAGCTTGCTTGGTAACTTTCTTTCTCTGTTCATATACCGTGTGGTGTTAGTCTGATGGTTTAGATTGGAAGCTGTTGCAAGGTGACAAAGTGGTCGTATGAACAACTTAACTTTGTGTGTTTATGAAATTTCTTAAGATGCCTAATGACACTGTCAGGCTGTCAGCTTGCTTGGTCACTATTGGTGTGTGTTGTATTGTGCACTGCTGATTTTGCAATGAGCAACAACACTACTTTTTAAGATGTTTTCTACAATTTTATTGATGATGCCATATCATTGATTGTGTGCAATGTAACTGGGATGCACTGCCCTAGCCATGGGTCCATGCTGTGAAATGTAACTGGGACGCACAATCCTAGCCGTGGGTCCTTGCTGTGTGATCCTGCTGTAACTTGACTCTGTTCTTGGGTTTCTGGAGCAGCAACTATTCATATAGATCTTCATATGATTTTGTGTCTTCTGTATTGTTATTCTCAATGCTTGATTAAATACATGGGTTGCAACTTTGGCTAAGGGGGGTGGCCTCCCTCCCCTCGCGCGAGCACGGCGAGCGGCGGCTAGATGGAGGTGGCCTCAAGGCTGCTGAACAGGGTGGGGCAGGAAGCGGTCGGCGGCGCGCATGGCGTGGCAAGAGGTGTGCGGGGCGGGGCGGGGCTGGTGAGGCAAGATGCGGCCGACGGCTCGTGGGGCGCGGCAGGTGGTGGGCCGGGCGGAGCGTCGCTAGGTCGAGGCAGACCATGGCTATTTTCTTCCCCTCCATACCGGTTCGAATTGGATTGCGGCTTGATTCCCAGAAAACAAGAGGGTTTTTATGCAAAACTGTCACGTATGATGTTTTGTTTCTCCCGATGCAACGCACGGGCAATTTTCCTATCTAATAATAAAGCGCGGACCACTTCTGCCGTCTGTCGTGGCTTTTTTATAGAAAAGTCCCTCCGTTTTTGAGTATTCAACCCGCAGTCCCTGATTAAGTGAAAAAATAGATTTGCAAGAAAGCCCCTCGCCCCCGGATCGGATCCGCCCCACCGTCGCCAGGGCCGCCCCACGCCTCCCCGGCCTCCTCCTCCCCCCTGCCCCTCCTCTCCACCGAGCGGCTCCTCCTAGCACCCGGCCATAGCCCCGCCGGCCACCACGTCGGCGACCGATGATGACGACTGCCACGGCGACGGAGACGGCTGCGGCCCTGAATGAGGGCGCCCGTGCCGGGATGGACAAGTACGAGGAGGTGCGGGACATCGGGTCGGGAAACTTCGGGGTGGCCCGGCTGATGCGCAACCGCGAGAACGACGGGCTCGTCGCCATCAAGCTCATCGAGCGCGGCCACCGGGTCGGCCTGAGAATGGTGGAAAGAAGGCAACAGAGAATGGAAATGCAAAGAAGAGAGATAGGGACAAGGAAGACAGAGTCCGGGAGAGGGATTCAAGTGCCCGGCAGAAGAGATGTGGTGATCTTAGGGCCTGAAAATATGTTAAATGTTGCAATCACTTTACTGCTTGCCAGCAAATATGCCATAGGAATTTGAAGCTAGAGAATGTTCTCTTGGATTCCTCTAACAGCTGGTACTGTTTTGTATGCTCTTGCAACGTTCCGGATGCTACAAGATCCAATCTTCACACTTCCCGATTTACTTTCGGTGTTTTCCCAGGGAAAAGTTTCAGCTGATCGAGTAGCACAATACCTCCAGGAAGAAGAATTGAAATGCGACGCAATTACAGAAGTACCAAGGAGTGATACAGACTATGATGTGGAGATTGATCATGGAGCATTCAGCTGGGAACTTGAAAACACATCTCCAACTTAAAAGTAAAGAGAGGGATGAAAGTAGCAATCTGTGGAATGGTCGGCTCTGGGAAATCCAGTCTATTATCATGCATACTTGGGGAGATGCCTAGGTTAGCCGGGGCTGTGAGGGTCAGTGGGAGCAGAGCATATGTTCCTCAGACTGCATGGATCCTGTCTGGGTACATCAGAGACAACATTCTGTTTGGAAACCCGTATGACAAGGAAAAGTACCAAAAGATAATACAAGCTTGTGCATTGACAAAAGATCTTGAGCTATTTGCAAATGGTGATTTGACGGAGATTGGAGAAAGAGGAATTAACATGAGTGGTGGACAGAAGCAGAGGATTCAGATTGCAAGGTCAGTGTACGAGGATGCAGATATATACCTCTTTGATGATCCCTTCAGTGCAGTAGATGCTCACACTGGAGCCCAACTTTTCAAGGTTTGTTTATTCTTCAAAAACCCATAAAATGTTTGTATGTCGTTAACTTGATAAAAAAATCAGTGCAATAGATGCTCATACTGGAGGGCAACTTTATCTATGTTTGTATGCAGTTAACTTGATAATTTATTTTCCAAAATTTAGTCGCATATGATTCAAACAGGATAAATATCACTAGTTTTCCTTATTGTTCAACGATTTAGAGACATCACTCTGGACAAATGCTAATAGAATGAACTACTATATTATTCTAGAGGATTGCTTCATGGGGATGCTTGAAAACAAAACAATATTGTATGTGACACATCAAGTTGAATTTCTTCCAGCCGCGATTTTGGGTACTCCAAGGTTGGTTGTCGAATCTCATTATAGTTTCTTTTTCCTGAACAATTTTTGTTAACAACAAATCTGATAGGAGTGTGGGCACATGCACTGTAAATCCTGTCATGTTTCTGCAAGTCTGCATAAGAATAATTATTTGATGTTTACTGCTAATCATTGTACCCTTTGCCATTTTGTGACAGTCATCGGTACTACATTCAAGGCCCAAGTCTGCAGTGGGTACACCAGCATACAATGCACCAGACGTTCTTTGTCGCCGGGAATATGATGGGAAGGTGACCTAAAAGAAACCCTTCTTCATATATGATGTGCGTTTTTATGTTTCTGAAATTTGTAAGCACATCTTCTGAGAGCACACCCCTTATGTTCTTCGTCTTGGCATTGTGTATGGATAGATTCACTCATCTTGCTACAACCATGACATGCACAAAAATACATGATGGAGACATGCTGCATTACTTAAAAGAATGAGTTGCCACGCAAAACAAACCTGAAAGTGTTGTTTGGTTGAGCACCATATTTGGTAGTAGAAGTTGTACCAACTCTTTAGGTGATGTTGACTGAAGTTCTACATGAAAAATTATACAAGACCGTGATAGGATATGGTACAGGATGTGCTTGAGTTTATGGTTTTGATTTTTTGTAGGAAGTTAAATCTGACAGCCCACAGTTTTGTGTCTTGATTATGGAAGTTGAATTCGATTCAACATTAATATCAATGTGAGGAAGGGACTTGGATCATGGACGATGGCTGTTTTGGGAATAGGAAGGCCGTGGCGGAGGAAAAGAAGGTCTTGCCGGAGGGGTTTCGGCTGGAGAGGCATGTGACGGAGGAGTTGAATATTGCATATGCATACCATGAATTTACCAGCCTGGAGAATGGAGAGATCTTCAAATGGTTCGATTCCCATATGGATCACAAGATTTGAAGGCGCATCATTTCTAGATGGCCAGCTTGATGTCGGATTCATGGAGTGTTGCCGGTTTTGAGAGGATGCACCATTATGATTCATCGGAGGTGGAAAGAAAGCAGTATATTCTTATCCTCAAAGCTTGTAGTTTAACATACTCACTTATGGAATACGGTTTCTCATAGTGTCATAATTTCCTTTGCTATTGTGTTCACTGCCGTATTGGTGTCACAGGCAAATGGGTGAACTGCCCTCATTGTTGTTACTGTTGTAACTCATCCCACAGAAATTAAAACTTTAAAAGAAGCTCCTTCCGTCCAAAAATAGATGTCTAACATTTAACATTTATTAAAATTAATGCCGCATAATAACAAAACAAGTAGGTTCTGCATTTTTTTCTTGCCCGATGCAACGCACGGGTATTTGTACTAGTATATCTAATGTGGATAACGAATGTATATGTATTAAACGGGAACACATGCGGAAATTGAATGTGCTATTGATATTGCGGCCCATTTTGCACATGCTATTTTTTTAAACATTTGTGTTAAACCTGAGTATTATATAAATGTGTGTATTACATATTTCGTTTTCAAAGTTGCAATTTTAAAAGATTATTTTTTTAGTAAAAAATCAGTAAATTATACTTACATTTATATAGGTCAATGCTTGTAAAATTAAAAATAATCATTATTTAAATTTTATAAATGTCAATATGAATAATCAATCGTTTTCCTTCATTATTCGTAATTATACTTACGTTTTAAAATATTTATAAAAACAGCGCCCAAAAAATCCCAATTAAGTTCCACATAGTTTTCCTTGAGTACATATAAGTTCATTATACAAAGTATACATAAGTACCAGAAATGCCTAGTGACTAGACCGTCTCGTGTTTAAACATTCCTTGTGTACCGTTTTATTATTTATTTCACATATATGTTCAGTTCTGTGCTCTGTTTTCCGTAAAGAAAAAAAAATTGGGGTGCAAAAATTATCGTTGTGGTTGACTTTTCTACAAATAATAAAATATATGAGGGTCTTCTGTGTGAAAACTACGTCATACCAGCACCAGCACTCACTGACAAGTGGGGGCGTACACATGGATACGGCTGCATACGCGTTATTATGACCGTATATGCACCTTAAGTCAAGTTAGGTAACCACAAAACAGTATTTACACAGTTCTAGCACCAAATTAAACATGCGACACAGTTCTATGGCTCCTGATGGTATCACCTCATGCTTTTATAAGAATTTATAAGAACGTTTTGTTTTCCTAATAAATAATTATGCTTATGCTCCTAATGTTAAACACCGTACGTTCTTTTATGCTTCATTACTAGAAAGGTTGTGTATGTTTGTTTGCGCTGTTTGTGTTGTCGGGATTTATTTTTTTTCTTCTAGTTTGACGCTTGACGGAGTTGATGGTGTATGTATTTTTTTTTTGTAAATGTGATATTTTGGCCGGTCCTTTTTAGAAGTGTGGTTCTGTGTTATTTGCTAATCGATCCACATGTATGTGGTAAAATTTCTTGCGCTGGTGATTGTATGTACTATACTGGTGCTATATTGCCACATGTTAATGATTCTTTTTTGAAATGTGATGAGGGGGTGTGAACGACTCTTTTGTTGTTGCCGATTGATTTGAGAAATCACTAACTCGGTCAGAATCATGAACCAAATCAAAATTAAACACCTTAATCAAAATTGTTGACATGTCTTTATTGTGAAATAGATCGGAAATTGAACATCTCACTTGAATAAAAATATGGACCAAACTCGAAATAACCTCAATTAAAATTGTGAACCAAATTTGAAATTGACACCTCAATTGAATCTGAGAGCTTAAAAATTAAGAAACATATTGTACTTATTAGAAGCGAGGGCCCGCTTTGCGTGACCGCTCTTCTTGACACCCTATTGTTCTGTACGTTGTCGGCATAGGAGTTTGATCTCTGGCTTTGCGTGTGCGATCTTTTTTTTTGAGGTAAATACATCAGTGATGCTTAAACTTGTCATGGATGTGCACTTTAGTGCATCAATTTAAAAAATAGATTAAACTAGTTCAAATGGTATTTGTAGACGTCTGTGAAGTTGAGGAGGTGCGCCACCTTGCCATGGGGCCTGTTCTTAGTGACAAGGATGGGTGGCCTGTTTTTTTTTTCAGGAAACCTCCGATATTATTTTCTTACAATAAGACCCTCAGGAAGACACTGACAAAATATAAAATAAAAACTAGGAGTATAACTATAAGATAAAAACTAAAACTGGTGTCACAAGTGGGGACGGGGCCTTTAGCCCCGACCCGTAAGGGGCTTTAGTCCCGGTTCACCAATCGGGACTAAAGGGACGGGACTAAAGACCTAACCTTTAGTCCCGGCCCCGTTACAAGCCGGGACTAAAGGTGCTCCACGTGTGCGCCTCGTAGGGCCCCAGGGGCAGGCCCTTTAGTCCCGGCTCGTTACACGGACCGGGACTAAAGAGTTTCATATTTTGCTTATTTTTGGGGTTTTTTTTTGAATGAAATTATTTTTGGGTTTTAGGATTTTAGGGTTTAGGTGTTCGGGAGATTAACGTGATGCCTCGTTTGATGTTCGGGAATTAGTTTTCATATAATTTAAATAGAAATAATTATGCATATATATATAAGATTAACTTATCTTACAAGCGAGCATATATATACAATTATATGGAGATCTGAATTATCGGGACTAGAGCCCGTCTATTCGATTACATGGACGAACATCAGTAATGGCCCCTAGCTACACTAAATCGTCCTTTGTCATCTATAGCTTCCGTCCTCAGAAAGGTCGCAAGCTCCTCTGCAACAGCAATCGCGCGTTGCTCTGGTAGGACCTTCGTCCTCATGGCCGTGTACTATATAAGAAGAGGAGATGAATATGAATATCAATCATGATAACAAAGAATGACGGGTAAAAATAGAGGTGTGAATGTTCATTGCTTACGTCGAATCTGTGATCCTTGTGCTCAGAGGTAAACGTGCGAATGGTCTCGCAAACATAGTATCCGCATAGATGCGTTCCCCGTGGCTGCTGGTCGCACTTTACAAGAATAGAATATATATAATCAAAATAATAATCTAGCATCATAATGTATTGAAAATAGAAGTATATCATACTACTACTTACCCGAGCCGCTCTAAAGGTCAGCTTCTCAGGAAAGTTACCAAGAGTCACACACTTGAACCGCTTCCAAACCCTGCCCGACAAGGATAATGATTTGCTAAGTTTTTCATTAATTGATATATCAGAAAATCATCGAAAGAGACCGATAGAGCGCAAGAATGATTGAAATTACCCTTGGAGCATGTCATGCAGGTTTTGGAACTGTTCCAAGGGTCTCGATAATGGGTCGAAGGCATCAACTCTTCCCTTATCAATTTGAATGTCCAACAGAATCCAATGGAAGTTGCACATGTATATATATATATATATATATATATATGTGTGTGTGTGTGTCAGTAACTTATCAATTACACTTATAAGTGAATGGACACAACAGAGTAAAGACCCTCACCTGAAGTTGTATGGAAACAGTATGTGGTCACATAAATTTTGCTCTGTTAGAAACCTTAGAAGGTTTTCCTCCGTCTCCTTGGGTTTATCAGTTAGCGTCGCTATATGTATTTTATCTAGGTCAATAAACCCAATATTTAGGATGTTCTTACTTTTACAATCCAGAATCTTCATTCTGCATAATAGAGTACAAGTTATATATATACAATGAATTGAAATAACTAAACAAGTTATATGTAGACAACGAATTGAAAAACTTACAGACAATAGCAACTCATAAGCGATTTGTCGAGGGCGTCGCCATTGTACATCTGGAAGAGTTCATCAAAATCGATATGGATTTCTTCGAGGCGGCCGTAGTACTCCCGTGGGACACTCACCACGATCATCGTTCTCCCATTCTTTGATTCACTTAAGTACCATGTATGCAAGTAACGCATATTTGTTGGGAGATCGTCTTTGCTGACCAAAGGCTCTCCCATGACAAACTGTGGCTTAGGGGCTACCGCAGCCTTGGGTAACCTATCGTCTTGGGAAGCCAGAACATCTTCAACCGAGACACCCATTCAGCCGCCCACTTCTTTGCTAATTCAAAATCTTGCCCCTGCACCGGAGGGGGAACATTCTCGGTTAACACCTTGAGGGGTGGGATCGACTGTTTGACCTGTTGTCCAAGCTGAGGAACGTCTGATTTTTTCTTGCATGTAGTTGAACTTGATTTGCTCCCACTTGCACTTGCACGTGATCTGCTCTTTTTTACTTCCTTCTGCAATGTGCGTGTATAGTCATCAGGCTTATGGTGTAAGTCATACTGTGATGGAAGGGTCGTGAAGTATTTTGGAAATGCTATTTGCTTCTCGGTGTATTCCGGGCGGGGCTCGGGTTCCTTCTTATTCATCTGCGCATCATGATGTTCCTTTGCTATCCTGGCATTTGCGTCGGGGGTACGATCATAAGGTCTGATAGGAAGATTAGCATGAGGTACCTTTGGGAGGGGCGACCGTTCGCGCTTTGGGGGGCTCCGTCGCTTAGAAATCGTCGAGAAGTTCTTCCTCTTCGAGGTTCCTGATATGTGGATCCATAGTTCTGCAAAAAACAGATTCTCTTAACCTTTGTACCAAAAAAGAATTATTCTATGAGGAACTCCGTTCCAAAACAACTTTAGTCCCGGGTCGTGGCTCCACCCGGGACTCCTAGATTTCTGCATAGTATTCAAAGTAGGAGTACTTTTCCAATTTGATCATTCAATAAGCAAAACCAAATCGTAAAATAAAGTAGTATTCAAATTAGTTCAAGCAGGTGTCCTCCGCCGAGTCGACGACGAGGATGCGGGATAGGCATCGTAAAATGAACTAAAAAAATAAATTACTTATATTAGTTTTCTTGCTAAAAATAAACTATTAACACTTAAGCATATACAATAGCAAAATTAAGCTATTAACACTTAAGCATATACAATAGCAAAATTAAGCAATAATCTAAGAAACACTATTAACACTTAAGCATATACACTATACAATATCTCTTCTTCTTGTAACCCTAAACTAATTTTTCCTCTTCTTCTATTTCTCCTCTTCTTCTACTTCTTCTTCTACTTCTACTTCTCCTCTTCTTCTACTACTTCTCCTCTTCTCTTCTTCTACTTCTCCTCTCCTCCTCTTCTAATTTTTTCTCTTCTTCTACTTCTCCTCTTCTTCTATTTTTCCTCTTCTTCTCCTCTGCTCCTCTTCTTATTCTCCTTTTTCTTCTTTTCTTCTCCTCCTCTTCTTATTTTTCTTTTTCCTAATTCTAAATATTACTAACCCTAATAATCTAGCACAAACCTAATAACAATAGGAATTAAATGACAAAAAAATCTTTTTCTTCTTTTCTTCCCTTTTTCTTCCTTTCTTCTCCTTTTTCTTCCTTTCTTCTCCTTTTTCTTCCTTTGTTCTCCTTTTTTTTCTTTTCTTCTCCTTTTTCTTCTTTTCTTCTCCTTTTTCTTCTTTTCTTCTACTGGCCGGAGTGTTGGGGAGGAGGGGGCGGGGGGCTTACCGGCCGGAGGTGTCGACGGCGCACGGCGAGGAGGACGGCGCGCGGCGAGGAGGACGACGCAGCGCGCGGCGAGGAGGACGGCGCGCGGCGAGGAGGACGACGGCGACGGCGAGGAGGACGGCAGGCGGCGGCGAGCAGGACGGCGGGCAGCCTGACGGCGTCGTCGAGTTCGTTGTTGTGCCGCGCCGGGCAGGAGAACGAGGAAGAAGGAGAGAAGGAAATGCGATTTGGGTTGGAAATTTTCTAACTCCCGCTTATATAGGTGGATCTTTAGTCCCGGTTCGGGGCTCGATCCGGGACTAAAGACACCGTTTAGTCCCGGGTGGAGCCACGACCCGGGACTAAAGGCCCTTTTTCGGCAGACCAGAAGGCGGGAAGCAGGGGCCTTTAGTCCCGGCGCGGCGCTCAAACCGGTACTAAAGGGTGTCTTTAGTCCCGGGGCGTGGCTCCACCCGGGACTACAGCCCCTCCTCGGCTGCACGATAAATTTAGTCCCACCTCGCCCAGGGAGGGGGACTAACACTTGTTTATAAGCCCCGTCGCAGCTTCTCCATCGAGCTCCTCTCTAAAGCAGGCTTACGGGCCTAAACTCACTGAAAATTGAAACTATATTCGAAATTATGGAGAAAATTCAACATGAATTCAAAGTGAGTTCACTTTGAATTTAGATTGAATTTTCTCTATAAATTCTCGTATAGTTTCAATTTTTTTTTTCATAATTAATAATTTTGACTATCCAAACTATTATATATTTTGTTATTTTCAATTAAAAACTATGTTTATTAAAAATTCTTTTTGCATATTTGAGAATTTGACAAAACTATGATAATGAAAAGTGTTTGAAATTGAATAAATAATGCAAAACTATTTTCTATTTTCATAATTAATAATTTTGACTATCCAAACTATTATCTATTTTGTTATTTTCAATTAAAAACTATGTTTATTAAAAATTCTTTTTGCATATTTGAGAATTTGACAAAACTATGATCATGAAAAGTGTTTGAAATTGAATAAATAATGCAAAACTATTTTCTATTTTCATAATTAATAATTTTGACTATCCAAACTATTATCTATTTTGTTATTTTCAATTAAAAACTATGTTTACTAAAAATTCTTAAAGTAGGTAGGGTAGCTCGCTCACCTGCACGTTGCTTATTAGTGTAAGAGTGTAGACTGCACGGAGATAATGGTGGTTGGAGCACCAATTGAGATTTTTATAGAGCGGAGTAGCTGAGAATGATAAGGGCTCTGCGTCTCATGTCATGTCAGTCAAGTCGAGTCGATGGGGCTTTTCCGTCTTGTCCCGCCGCTTCGGTTAAGGACGGGCGACAGCTGCTTGGCTGGCACCCAAGTGAGCGTCGTGGCACTTGCATGCACCGTGCGTTGTCATCCTTCGCGTGTGTTGCTATGCTCGTGCTCCGCGGTGGCACTCGCACTTGAAGCTGCTTGGTCGGCAGCTGGATGCACGTGGAATTAACATGAACGCTTGGTAAGACATGTGTGCCGCGCCACGTGGCGAGGCCTTCAACTTGCTACATGTGGTCGCGTGCAAAAAAAAGCTCAATTTTTATAACACACTACATATGCAAACACTTATATACACATGCATATGCTTATTTCTATGAATATACACACGCACATTTTATTTTTTGAGCATCTTCGAGGGACTAAGCCGGCATATGATCTTGAAATTTATGAAGTCATCTTAGACGCCTCGTTGTTGATGGGAACGTCTCCTTCCACTGAAAGCATATCATCGAAAATCCTGAAATAAATACAAAAATGATGTAAGCATCATGATTTAAACTCTGATGGGCTGGAATGACACTGTGCCTCTAACCATCCAATCATATATGGTGGACACTAGCTCACCTGATTTTTCAACCGTCGATGATGGTCGCTACTCCTACTTCCCCTAGTGCATAACCAATATCTAGCACAAGGAGAAGAAGGAGAAACGACCCCCCACAGCAACAGTTGACATTCTTCTTCTCTCATGTATGGTGGACACTCCCTCACCTGATTTTTCGACCGTCGATGATGGTTGCTACTCCTTCTTCCCCTAGTGCATAACAAATATCTAGCACAAAGAGAAGAAGGAGAAGCAACCCCCACAACAACAGTCGGCATTCTTCTTCTCTCATGTATGGTGGACACTCCCTCACCTGATTTTTTGACCGTCGATGATGGTCGCTATTCCTTCTTTCCCTAATGCATAACAAATATCTAGCACAAGGAGAAGAAGGAAAAGCGACCCCCACAACAAAAGTGGTTCCGCGGCACGCCACGTGGTTCCGCTGCACGCCACGTGGTTCCATTGCACGTCACGTGGGACTAATGATCTTTCATTTTTAAATGACTGTTTTAATCAAAAACAGATCTGTTACAAAAGGGATTTCATTTTTTGAACTTATTTGAACTGAAGACTTTTTGTATATATATGTGGTCGAAATGCATGATACCATGAAGTTAGAAAGGGCTAAACCATTCAAAAGTAGCAAATGAAGTTAGAAAGGGCTAAACCATTCAAAAGTAGCAAATGAAGTTAGAAAGGGCTAAACCATTCAAATTTGGAAACTATAATGGCACAAACAGAAACTAGACATATATAAATTGGTCCAAGCAGTACATGATACTAGTCCAAACAGTACATAATAATAGCTATCATAGATATATATATTCGAGGTGACGCTGGCCATAGTTGACGACTCGAATCAGAATGTCCACCTTATTCGAGGTGACGCTGGCCATAGTTGACGAATCGAATCAGAATGTCCACCTTATTCGAGGTGACGCTGGCCATAGTTGACGAATCGAATCTTGCGGTACAACTCGTATGAAATGTATGCATCTTTTGCTGCATACTCAATGTTGATACGATCAAATGGGGCCTTCTCCCAAAGTTTGTGCTGAGATTTTGGGAAATTGGTCTTCATATCACCATATTCCTCGTCCATCAAGGCAACTGCCATATGAGCCATCGAAGTCCTGACATGTCGAAGCCTGAATACCGTTTGGAGATCAATGAGGCAACTAGTTGGTATCTCAATACCGAAGCTGTACCTCATCTTCAGCTTGTCGTTTGTTATGTCAACGGTAGCAAAAGTGATGCCGCTGCGAAGGAAGTCCATGAGTTCTGGACAATGCTTGTCACTACTGCAACAGAAACAAATTAAAATAGAACAAATGTTACATACTGCTGCAATAAGGAAACATGTTTCACTACAACTAAAGAGAAAATTATCTTTAGGATTCAAATAGAACATATGCAATGGAACCTAGAGAGATCACTATAGCTATCCAATGGAACCTAGAGAGATCACTAACTATATGCAATTTTCATGACTATGACATATCATATTGCTATCCAATGGAACCTAGAGAGATCATTAGCTATATGCAATTTTCATAACCTTGGATCAAAGAACACCGCATAAAATTGTATCACTACAACTATGATTTCAATGGAACATATTGAACCAATCAGTTTTTCAGATTGTGGAACACTATTCCAATCAGATTGTGTTCCCTTCAACTAATCAAAATTGTTTCACTACAACTATTTGAAGCGAACCAACTATGATTCCAATGGAACATATTAAACACTAGTTGATTCTAATACGATTTTTCAGATTATGGAACAATATTCCAATCAGATTGTGTTCCCCTTCAACTAATCAAAATTGTTTCACTACAACTATTTAAAGGGAACCAACTATGATTGAAACAAATAAACTTACAATGTCATTACCTTGGATCAAAGAAAGCCTAAAAACTTACCTCGCCCATTGGAAGATCAAGACATGGTGTGCGAAGCATAGTTGGATGACGGCAACACCGCGTTGATCGGCCGTGTACTCCAGATCAAGCCCCGAGAACTTCTCATGATCCATTGCGGCGTCAAGCCATCGTTCCTTCAACTGTTCAAGAAAATACGGCATCTCCCTGCTCTCGTTCGTGTACACGACATCGAGCTTGGTCTTGCCATGTGCGAGCACCTCTTCAAAGCGAGTTGGCATGGTGGAAGAAGAGAAGGGAAGAAGAGAGGAGAAGAACAGAGCGAGAGCGAGAGAGAAGAAGAAACAGAGAAATGGCGACTCTGCTTCGGTTCGTGCTTTTCATCGCCCGAAACGACGCGGAATGCAAACCGTTTGGGCCTTTAGTCCCGGGTTGAGCCACCAACCGGGACTAAAGAGGTATACCAACGGTTGCCACCACTACGGCAAGCCACGTGTTAGGCCTTTAGTCCCGGGTTGAGCCACCAACCGGGACTAAAGGGGGATACGAACGGTTGCCACCACAACTGCCCACCGCGTAGCCCTTTAGTCCCGGTTTGGGACACGAACCGGGACTAAAGGCTCCTTACGGGCCGGGACTAAAGCCTCGAGGGAGGCATTGCGATTTGGGACGACGTGGCCGGACCTTTAGTCCCGGCCCAGAGGCAGGCCGGGACTAAAGGGTCCCGGTCAAAGGCCCGTTTTCCACTAGTGTGTGCTGGATCGAAATAGGGATGTTCCAATCGAGTGCATGCAGCTAGCCACTCAACAACTTCACATTTGCTGATAATCAATGATTCATAACCTTTATAAACATTTTATCGAAGAAAAAACAGCGCCGGATCTGTGCCCCGGACCAAAGCTTGTAGACCAGGCACGGATGCCACTCCAACCAATGAGTTGTCATGCACTCCTAAAAAGTACAAGTACTCTTTATGACTGTATAGCAAACATGATTTCAAAAGATTGCAAAAATCTTCATGTCACTTTAAAAAGAATTCACGTGTTATTTTTAAACATATTCATAAAACTGAAAATATTTATGAGTGTTAAAATGTTTATGTGATTCAACTATTATTCAACTGGGGATCTGCAGTCTAATGGCGCACTAGGATTGATTTTTTTTATAAAACACACAAACTTATATATTATATAAACTTTAAAACAGCACAGTTTTTTGTTAAAGCATGAACACATTGATATGCTACATAAATAGTATATTAAAAATGTGGAAAATTTAAATATATGAACATTTCTAAAATTACTTTAATATTCTGTTAAAATGCAAACATTTTTTCAAATTATAAAATTTATTCTTTATTCATAATTTCATTATGTGTACTTCTGTTATGAAATTATATGAACCTTTTAACGTACTCCCTCCGTCTTAAAATAAGTGTCTCAACTTTGTACTAGCTCTAGTACAAAGTTGTATTAAGCTTGAGACAGTTATTTTGGGACGGAGGGAGTATTGTTCAAAATATATGTATATTTTTTGTAATGTGATAATAATTTATGTATTTTTTAAATGAAATGAAAAAGAACAAACCCGTTGAAAACTGAGCCACACTGTGGTCCGTTTTAGCTACACGGGCTGGTTTGTCATAAACCTGAATTTATCATTTTATCATTCGACGTCGTCGATTGCAGTGCTATGTGCGGCTGCAATATAGCCTCTGGTTGCAGGTTCAAATCAACGGCACTATATTGCACGAATAATTTTTTTAGTTTATGTTGTTCAGCTTTATGTTCATAAAGTATATGAATCATTTCTTGACATTAAATTTGAACGGGTCAACTGGTTAGCCACGCACACCTGCGCGTGTGGTTCGATCCCCAGACCAGTTTTAATTATTAATTAATAGATTAGTATTAGATTTTTTCAATCTATCAATTTCCCTCCAAGTGCCTTTTTGCAAAAAAAAATATATCCTTGGGGTTTTCCGTAAAAAACAGGCCACACACCTCGTCCTTACATCCTGGCGTGCCGCGTTAGCTTCATGGACGCAACCATAGAGCAAGGGTGTCAGTTCCTTTCTAGGCGGTTTAGTATCTTTAGATAGATATACTACCGACTAATTTGCTGAAGAAAAAGCCAATGGTGATGCACTTTCATCCATCCAGTAAATATAATTTTTTACCTAGCATGGCACCAAACATTTTTCTAGTTTATATATTACTCCCTCAGTTTCAAAATAAGTGTCTTAAGCTTTAATATAACTTTATACTATAGCTAGTATAAAGTTAAGACAGTTATTTTAGGATGAAGGGAGTATCTCTTCTACTATAACTTAAGAGATCCACAAACATAAAGTAACCTCTGCCCTGCCTCGATCACTCTGCACAGGGACTGACTCTGCACAATTGCAATTACTCATGTATGGGATTAATTTCCTTCGGCAGGAAATAACACAAAAGACTCTGTCTGGTTCAGTGGCTGGTAGTTTTTTTAAGGAAGATTAGGCCAATAAATATGTTTAGAGAAAAAATCATTATGAATAATCTGCAGTCAAAAGATAAATCAATAAGAGTAATGCACGCCTCAGGACATCCCAGATTAAGATTTGTAAACCCTAGTTATGGTTTTTCCACCTGAAAAAAAAAAGAAAAAAAACCACCAACAATAAAGAAAAAATGAAAAAAAAACAAACAAAAAAATAAAATCAAACGCACCCAGAAGCACAATTGCATTCTTCACGTATTTAGGAAGCATCTCTCGAACTAGGCTTTCACGCTGCTCTATAGATAAATCAAACATCCATACAAACCAGTCTCGAAAGATAAACATAGGAGCCTGCTAGGGCCAAGCAGCACAAATGCGTCCAAGAAAAGCAAGAAGAAACAAGAAAGGCCACCTAGTGGCAAGCTAAGAAGACGACGAGCAGGTGGAGAGCCGTCGTGCAGAAGCCAGGAGAGCGTTCAAGATGGAGTCCAGGCGGTCACGGTCACCCTGCCTAGCGAGCGGGTGCCAGTGCTGTAAGAAAGCAAGAAATTTAAAGAACGAATCAGACGCTTAACGCGAGAAGATCCGCTCAATCACAATTTTATTGCGCGTTGTCCAAAGGGTCCATGTGAGGGCCGCAAAGATAAGCCAGAACAGACGGCGCTTGTGTCCCGTTTGGGTGGCCCTAGACTGCAGGACATCAGCCAGGTCTAGGGCCTCCCAGTCAGGCCCAAGGGCCTCATGAACAAAGCGCCAGAGCGCTTGGGCCGCGACACACGAGAACAAAATGTGAGTTCCCGTTTCTGAGACTCGACATAGGCGGCAGAGACCATTGCTCGGGCCGTGCCGCTTAAGAACATCTGTCCTAGAGGGAAGGCGATCACATAGGAGTTGCCAATCGAAAATCTTGATCTTGAGGGGCATTGGAGCCTTCCAGAGCAAAGAGAGCCATTGAATGACTTGGCGTCGGCAGAAGGCCACATATCCTGAACTCACGGAGAACTCTCCTGCAGGAGAGAGGCTCCAAGAAACTGAGTCAGGGGACTGAGACAACGGGAGAGGGACTACCTCCCTCTTGTCCCACCCGAGCACTTCAGCCGGACCAAAGGAGCGATGGAACATGATGTTCCATTGCCCATCTAGGCTCGCTTCAGAGACGAGTAGCTTCGGGTGCAAGCAGATAGCAAAAAGCCTAGGGAAACGAAAGCGGTGTGGTTCCCCTTCAACCCAGGGGTCAATCCAGAACTGGGTGCAATTCCCATCGCCAACTGAGAAGGTAACACCCAGCATGATCCCCAGGAAGGATGTACATCCCCATCATATACATGGGGAGGCTAGCAAGGTTAGAACCAATGAGAACAGTTTTGCGACCTTTAGAAGTGAATCGCCCACACCAGGGCTCCGCCCGGGATGCTACACGTCCCACAAGAGGATCATAGACAGACACCAAGATCCTAGAGTCTGATAAAGGCATCCCTAGATAAGAGATGGGAAAGGAGTCAAGCCTGCAGTTGAGGTTATGAGCGATCCTTTCTTGCTCGACACGCGAGTATACTACGACCACCACCTCGCTCTTGTCAAAGTTAATCTTAAGTCCCGACATAGCCTCAAATCACAGCAGAGTGAATTTAAGATTAACAATGTCCAAGGTAGATCCCTCAACCATGATCATGGTGTCATCAGCATACTACAAATGGGCTACGCCTCCACCACGAATCAGGTGGCTAACAACACCCTTAAGGTGATCGGCCTGCCTAGCCCTATCTAGGATGCCAGCTAGGGCATCGACAACTAGGTTGAAGAGAAGAGAGGAGATGATGTCTCCCTGCTTCACTCCCCTAGAGGACCTAAAATACAGTCAGATATCACCATTCATATTGATAGCCGTTTTCCCACACATGACCATCTGCATGATCTGCTGGGGAACGTTGCATGGAAAACAAAAATTTTGCTACGCACACGAAGACCTATCATGGTGATGTTCATCTACGAGAGGGAGATCGGATCCACATACCCTTGTAGATCGCTAAGAGGGAAGCATTAAGAAACGCGGTTGATGTAGTGGTACAACTTCGTGATTCAAATCACCGTCGTCCCACGATCCGTCCTGATCTAGAACCGAACGGACGACACCTCCGCGTTCAGCACACGTACAACTCGATGACGATCTCCGCCTTCTTGATCCAGCAAGAGAGACGGGGAAGTAGATGACTTCTACGGCAGCGTGACGGCGCGCCGGTGATGGTGATGATCTATTCCTGCAGGGCTCCGCCCGAGCTCCGCAGAAATCCGATCTAGAGAAAGAACTACGAGGTATAGGTTTGAGTTGCACGTGCCAAAGTTGTGTCTCAAAAACCCTAAAACCTTTAGTATATATATAGGAGGAGGGGAGGGGCTAGCCTTGGGGCTCAAGGGAGGCCCTAGGGTGTCGGCCGAAGTGGAGAGGAGGACTCCAACTCCAATTCGGTTTGGGGAAGGAGGAGTCCTCGGTCCTCTTCCTTCCCACCTCCCTCTTTTTTTTTCTTTTCTTTTGGTTTTCTTTCCTAGCTCCATAGCCCACTTGGGCTGGCCTCACCAGCCCACTAAGGGCTGGTGCTCCACCCTAGAACTATTGGGCTCACTCCCGAGTGGGTGGGCCCCTCCCGGTGAAAACCCGGAACCCATTCGTCACTCCTGGTACACATCCGATGATGCCCAAAATCTTTTCGGTGACCAAATGAAACCATCCTATATAACAATATTCGTTTCCGGACCATTCCGGAAACCCTCGTGACGTCCGTGATCTCATCCGGGACTCCAAATTAACAACCTTCGGTCACCAACACCTATAACTCAACTATACCGGAACGTCACCGAACCTTAAGTGTGCAGATCCTGCGGGTTCGAGAACTATGCAGACATATGACCCGAGACACTTCCCGATCAATATCCAATAGCGGGACCTGGATGTCCATATTGGATCCTACATATTCTACGAAGATCTTATCGGTTGAACCTCTGTGCCAAGGATTCATATAATCCCGTATAACATTCCCTTTGTCCTTAGGTATGTTACTTGCCCGAGATTTGATCGTCGGTATCTCTATACCTATTTCAATCTCGTTACCGGCAAGTCTCTTTACTCGTTCCGTAATACAAGATCTCGTAACTAACACTTGAGTCACATTGCTTGCAAGGCTTATATGTGATGTTGTATTACCGTGTGGGCCCCGAGATACCTCTCCGTCACACGTAGTGACAAATCCCAGTCTTGATCCATGCTAACTCAACGGACACCTTCGGAGATACCTGTAGAGCACCTTTATAGTCACCCAGTAACATTGTGACGTTTGATACACGCAAGGTATTCCTCCGGTGTCAGTGAGTTACATGATCTCATGGTCATAGGAATGAATACTTGACACGCAGAAAACAATAGCAACAAAATGACACGATCACATGCTACGTTCATAGTTTGGATCTTGTCCATCACATCATTCTCCTAATGATGTGATCCCATTATCAAGTGACAACACTTGCCTATGGTCAGGAAACCTTGACCATCTTTGATCAACGAACTAGTCAACTAGAGGCTCACTATGGACAGTGTGTTGTCGATGTATCCACACATGTATTTGAGTTTCCAATCAATACAATTCTAGCATGGATAATAAACGATTATTATGAACAATGAAATATAATAATAACTAATTTATTATTGCCTCTAGGGCATATTTCCAACATGATCCAGGAGCACCATCACTCATGAAATCCTTGACACTGCATGACTAATCTTAAGAAAGATCAATCCACACGATCATAAGCTTTCTGGAAATCAAGCTTAAGGAAGACGCCTTTGAGCCTACGAGAAGCAACCTCGTGCACAATTTCATGAAGGGCCAAGATCCCATCATGGATGCACCGAGCCTTCAGGAAAGCAGACTGGAGAGGGTGAGTGAGCCGAGACGCCACAGGGGAGAGACGAGTAGCGCAAACCTTCGCAAAGATCCATTCCAGCACATTAATCACAGTGATGGGGCGGAAGTGGCGAATATCCGTCGCCCCAACTATTTTGGGGATCAGGGATATGACGCGATAGGTTATTCAGGACATATCAAGCGTCCGAATATAGAACTCATGGAACATAGGCATGATGATAGGGCGTAACACCTCCCAGAATTTCTGGAAGAACGAAACCGGGATACCATCCTGGGTAGGCGTCGAGTTAGCCTTCATGGATGAAATCGCTAGCCACACCTCCTCAAGAGTGAAAAGGAGAGTTAGCTCAGCATTATCAAAGTCAGAGACCCTAGCCTCCGGGGGCCTAAAGTCTTCTCTAAGAGAGACGCCTAGGAAGCATAGGTTGTGCTCCTCGTGGAATCATAACTGTGCTTCTTGCAGAAGTACAAACTGTGTTTTCTTCTTCTTCTTTTTTATGGAAGCACAATTGTGTTTTTTGCTTTTGGGAAAGCAGATGTTGTGCTTGTTGGGGAACGTCGCATGGGAAACAAAAATTTTCCTACGCGCACGAAGACCTATCATGGTGATGTCCATCTACGAGAGGGGATGAGTGATCTACGTACCCTTGTAGACCGTACAGCAGAACCGTTAGAGAACGCGGTTGATGTAGTGGAACATCCTCACGTCCCTCGATCCGCCCCGCGAACAATCCCGCGATCAGTCCCATGATCTAGTACCGAACGGACGGCACCTCCGCGTTCAGCACACGTACAGCTCGACGATGATCTCGGCCTTCTTGATCCAGCAAGAGAGACGGAGAGGTAGAAGAGTTCTCCGGCAGCGTGACGGCGCTACGGACGTTGGTGATGATCTCGTCTCAGCAGGGCTCCGCCCGAGCTCCGCAGAAACGCGATCTAGAGGAAAAACCGTGGAGGTATGTGGTCGGGCTGCCGTGGAAAAGTCGTCTCAAATCAGCCCTAAAACCTCCGTATATATAGGTGGGAGAGGGGGGGCCTTGCCTTGGGGCTCAAGGAGCCCCAAGGGGGTCGGCCGAGCCAAGGGGGGAAGGTCTCCCCCCCCCCCCAACCGAGTTGGACTTGGTTTGGTGGGTGGGAGTCCTTCCTTCCCTTCCCACCTCCTTTTTTTTTCTTTCTCTTTGATTTTTCTTCCAATGCGCATAGGGCCCCTTTTGGGCTGTCCCACCAGCCCACTAAGGGCTGGTGCGCCACCCTCAAGGCCTATGGGCTTCCCCGGGGTGGGTTGCCCCCCCCGGTGAACTCCCGGAACCCATTCGTCATTCCCGGTACATTCCCGGTAATTCCAAAAACCTTCCGGTAATCAAATGAGGTCATCCTATATATCAATCTTCGTTTCCGGACCTTTCCGGAAACCCTCGTGACGTCCGTGATCTCATCCGGGACTCCGAACAACATTCGGTAACCAACCATATAACTCAAATACGCATAAAACAACGTCGAACCTTAAGTGTGCAGACCCTGCGGGTTCGAGAACTATGCAGACATGACCCGAGAGACTTCTCCGTCAATATCCAATAGCGGGACCTGGATGCCCATATTGGATCCTACATATTCTACGAAGATCTTATCGTTTGAACCTCAGTGCCAAGGATTCATATAATCCCGTATGTCATTCCCTTTGTCCTTCGGTATGTTACTTGCCCGAGATTCGATCGTCAGTATCCGCATACCTATTTCAATCTCGTTTACCGGCAAGTCTATTTACTCGTTCCGTAATACAAGATCCCGCAACTTACACTAAGTCACATTGCTTGCAAGGCTTGTGTGTGATGTTGCATTACCGAGTGGGCCCCGAGATACCTCTCCGTCACACGGAGTGACAAATCCCAGTCTTGATCCATACTAACTCAATTAACACCTTCGGAGATACCTGTAGAGCATCTTTATAGTCACCCAGTTACGTTGCGACGTTTGATATACACAAAGAACTCCTCCGGTGTCAGTGAGTTATATGATCTCATGGTCATAGGAACAAATACTTGGCACGCAGAAAACAGTAGCAACAAAATGACACGATCAACATGCTACGTCTATTAGTTTGGGTCTAGTCCATCACGTGATTCTCCTAATGACGTGATCCAGTTATCAAGCAACAACACCTTGTTCATAATCAGAAGACACTGACTATCTTTGATCAACTAGCTAGCCAACTAGACGCTTGCTAGGTACAGTGTTTTGTCTATGTATCCACACATGTAATTGAGTCTTCATTCAATACAATTATAGCATGGATAATAAACGATTATCTTGATACCGGAATTATAATAATAACTATATTTATTATTGCCTCTAGGGCATAATTCCAACAGTCTCCCACTTGCACTAGAGTCAATAATCTAGCCCTCACATCATCATGCGAATTACATTGTAATAAATCAAACACCCATACAGTTCTGGTGTTGATCATGCTTTGGCCGTGGAAGAGGTTTAGTCAGCGGGTGTGCTACATTCAGATCCGTGTGCACTTTGCATATATTTACGTCCTCTCCTTCGACGTAGTCGCGGATGAGGTTGAAGCGTCGTTTGATGTGTCTGGACTTCTTGTGAAACCGTGGTTCCTTTGCTAAGGCAATGGCACCCGTGTTGTCACAGAACAAGGTTATTGGATTCAGTGCGCTTGGCACCACTCCAAGATCCGTCATGAACTGCTTCATCCAGCCATGTACTCCGCTTCACATGTAGAATCTGCTACGACGCTTTGCTTGGAACTGCACCAGCTTACCGCACCCCCATTAAGAATAAATACGTATCCGGTTTGCGACTTAGAGTCGTCCGGATCTGTGTCAAAGCTTGCATCGACGTAACCTTTTACGCGAGCTCTTCGTCACCTCCATACACGAGAAACATCTCCTTAGTCCTTTTCAGGTACTTCAGGATATTCTTGACCGCTGTCCAGTGATCCACTCCTGGATTACTCTGAAACCTGCCTGCCATACTTATGGCCAGGCTAACGTCCGGTCTAGTGCACAACATTGCATACATGATAGAACCTATGGCTGAAGCATAGGGGACGGAGCGCATATGCTCTCTATCTTCATCAGTTGCTGGGCACTGAGTCTTACTCAATCTCGTACCTTGTAAAACTGGCAAGAACCCCTTCTTGGACTGTTCCATTTTGAACCTCTTCAAAACTTTATCAAGGTATGTGCTTTGTGAAAGTCCTATCAGGCGTTTTGATCTATCCCTATAGATCTTAATGCCTAGAATGTAAGCAGCTTCTCCTAGGTCCTTCATAGAGAATCTTTTTTTCAAGTAATCCTTTATGCTCTCCAAAAACTCTACGTTGTTTCCAATCAACAATATGTCATCCACATATAATATTAGAAACGCCACAGAGCTCCCACTCACTTTCTTGTAAATACAAGATTCTCCAACCACTTGTATAAACCCAAATGCTTTGATCACCTCATCAAAGCGTTTGTTCCAACTCCGAGATGCTTGCACCAGTCCATAAATGGATCGCTGGAGCTTGCACACCTTGTTAGCATTCTTAGGATGGACAAAACCTTCGGGTTGCATCATATACAATTCTTCCTTAAGGAAACCGTTAAGGAACGCCGTTTTGACATCCATCTGCCAGATTTCATAATCGAAAAATGCAGCTATTGCTAACATGATTCTGACGGACTTAAGCATCGCTACGGGTGAGAATGTCTCATCGTAGTCAACTCCTTGAACTTGTGAAAAACCCTTTGCCACAAGTCGAGCTGTATAAACGGTCACATTGCCGTCAGCGTCCGTCTTCCTCTTAAAGATCCATTTGTTCTGAATAGCCTTGCGGCCCTCAGGTAGTACCTCCAAAGTCCACACTTTGTTCTCATACATGGATCCTATCTCGGACTTCATGGCTTCTAGCCATTTGTTGGAATCTGGGCCCACCATTGCTTCTTCATAATTTGCAGGTTCATTGTTGTCCAACAACATGATTGATAAGACGGGATTACCGTACCACTCTGGAGCAGCACGTGGTCTCGTCGACCTGCGTGGTTCGACAGAAACTTGAACCGGAGTTTCATGATCATCATCATTAACTTCCTCCTCAACCCGCGTCGCAACGACAGAGGTTTCCCCTTGCCCTGCGCCACCATCCAGAGGGATGAGAGGTTCGACAACCTCGTCAAGTTCTATCTTCCTCCCACTCAATTCTCTCGAGAGAAACTCCTTCTCGAGAAAAGCTCCGCTTTTAGCAACAAACACTTTGCCCTCGGATTTGAGATAGAAGGTGTACCCAACTGTCTCCTTTGGGTAACCTATGAAGACGCACTTTTCCGCTTTGCGTTCCAGCTTTTCAGGCTGAAGCTTTTTGACATAAGCATCACATCCCCAAACTTTAAGAAACGACAGCTTTGGCCTTTTGCCATACCATAGTTCATATGGCGTCGTCTCAACGGATTTTGATGGTGCCCTATTTAAAGTGAATGCAGCTGTTTCTAATGCATAACCCCAAAACGATAACGGCAAATCGGTAAGAGACATCATAGATCGCACAATCTCTAATAAAGTATGATTACGACGTTCGGACACACCATTACGCTGTGGTGTTCCAGGCGGTGTTAACTGTGAAAAAATTCCACATTGTCTTAAGTGAGCACCAAACTCGAAACTCAGATATTCACCCCCACGATCATACCGTAGGAACTTGATCTTCTTGTTACGATGATTTTCAACTTCACTCTGAAATTGCTTGAACTTTTCAAATGTTTCAGACTTGTGCTTCATCGAGTAGACATAACCATATCTACTCAAATCGTCAGTGAAGGTGAGAAAATAACGATATCCGCCGCGTGCCTCCACGCTCATAGGACCACACACATCGGTATGTATGATTTCCAACAAGTCACTTGCACGCTCCATTGTTCCGGAGAATGGAGTCTTAGTCATCTTGCCCATGAGGCATGGTTCGCACGTGTCAAGTGAATCAAAGTCAAGTGACTCCAAAAGTCCATCAGCATGGAGTTTCTTCATGCGCTTTACACCAATATGACCTAAGCGGCAGTGCCACAAAAATATGACGCTATCATTGTTAACTCTAACTCTTTTGGTCTCAATGTTATGTATGTGTGTATCGCTATCAAGATTCAATATGAACAATCCTCTCATATTGGGTGCATGACCATAAAAGATGTTACTCATAGAAATAGAACAACCATTATTCTCTGACTTAAAAGAGTAACCGTCTCGCAATAAACAAGATCCAGATATAATGTTCATGCTCAACGCAGGCACTAAATAACAATGATTTAAGTTCATAACTAATCCTGATGGTAACTGAAGTGAAACTGTGCCGACGGCGATTGCATCAACCTTGGAACCATTTCCTACGCGCATCGTCACTTCATCTTTCGTCAGCCTTCGTCTATTCCGCAGTTCCTGTTTCGAGTTGCAAATATGAGCAACAGAACCGGTATCGAATACCCAGGCACTACTACGAGAGCCGGTCAAGTACACATCAATAACATGTATATCAAATATACCTGATTTTTCTTTGGCCACCTTCTTATCTGCCAGATACTTGGGGCAATTGCGCTTCCAGTGACCCATACCCTTGCAATAGTAACACTCCGTTTCAGGCTTAGGTCCAGCTTTGGGTTTCTTCGTCGGATTGGCAACAGGCTTGCGGCTCTTCTTTGAATTACCCTTCTTGCCTTTGCCGTTTCTCTTGAAACTAGTGGTCTTACTCACCATCAGCACTTGATGCTCTTTACGGAGTTTAGACTCTGCGACTTTCAGCATCGCAAACAACTCGCCGGGAGACTTGTTCATCCCTTGCATGTTGTAGTTCAACACAAAGCCTTTATAGCTTGGTGGCAGTGATTGAAGGATTCTGTCAGTGATAGCCTCTTGCGGGAGTTCAATCCCCAGCTCAGCTAGACGGTTTGAGTACCCACACATTTTGAGCACATGTTCACTGACAGACGAGTTTTCCTCCATCTTGCAAGCATAGAATTTATCGGAGGTCTCATACCTCTCGATCCGGGCGTTCTTCTGAAAGATAAACTTCAACTCCTGGAACATCTCAAATGCTCCATGATGCTCAAAGCGACGTTGAAGTCCCGGTTCTAAGCCATACAAGACTGCACATTGAACTACTGAGTAGTCCTCCTTATGTGCTAACCAAGCGTTCTTAACATCCTGATCTGCCGTAGAGGGTAGTTCATCTCCTAACGTAGAATTAAGGACATAATCCTTCTTCCCAGCTTGTAATATTAGCTTAAGATTACGAGCCCAGTCTACAAAGTTGCTTCCATCATCTTTCAACTTAGCTTTCTCTAGGAACGTATTAAAATTCAGGGTGACTGTCGCGTGAGCCATGATCCACAACACAAATATATTCAAAGTGGACTTAGACTATGTTCAAGATAATTAGAGTTTAACTTAATCAAATTATTCGCTAAACTCCCACTCAAAAAGTACATCTCTCTAGTCATTTGAGTGGTTCATGATCCACTTACACTAGCTCAAGTCCGATCATCACGTGAGTTGAGTATAGTTTGAGTGGTAAGCATCCCTATGCTAATCATATCATCTATATGATTCATGATCGACCTTTCGGTCTCATGTGTTCCGAGGCCATGTCTGCACATGCTAGGCTCGTCAAGCTTAACCCGAGTGTTCCGCGTGCGCAACTATTTTGCACCCGTTGTATGTGAACGTTGAGTCTATCACACCCGATCATCACGTGGTGTCTCGAAACGACGAACTGTAGCAACGGTGCACAGTCGGGGAGAACACAATTTCGTCTTGAAATTTTAGTGAGAGATCACCTCATAATGCTACCGTCGTTCTAAGCAAAATAAGGTGCATAAAAGGATTAACATCACATGCAATTCATAAGTGACATGATATGGCCATCATCACGTGCTTCTTGATCTCCATCACCAAAGCACCGGCACGATCTTCTTGTCACCGGCGCCACACCATGATCTCCATCAACGTGTCGCCATCGGGGTTGTCGTGCTACTCATGCTATTACTACTAAAGCTACATCCTAGCAAAATAGTAAACGCATCTGCAAGCACAAACGTTAGTATAAATACAACCCTATGGCTCCTGCCGGTTGCCGTACCATCGACGTGCAAGTCGATATTATCTATTACAACATGATCATCTCATACATCCAATATATCACATCACATCGTTGGCCATATCACATCACAAGCATACCCTGCAAAAACAAGTTAGACGTCCTCTAATTTTGTTGTTGCATGTTTTACGTGGTGACCATGGGTATCTAGTAGGATCGCATCTTACCTACGCAAACACCACAACGGAGATATATGAGTTGCTATTTAACCTCATCCAAGGACCTCCTCGGTCAAATCCGATTCAACTAAAGTTGGAGAAACCGACACTTGCCAGTCATCTTTGAGCAACGGGGTTACTCATAGCGATGAAACCAGTCTCTCGTAAGCGTACGAGTAATGTCGGTCCAAGCCGCTTCAATCCAACAATACCGCGGAATCAAGAAAAGACTAAGGAGGGCAGCAAAACGCACATCACCGCCCACAAAAACATTTGTGTTCTACTCGAGAAGACATCTACGCATGAACCTAGCTCATGATGCCACTGTTGGGGAACGTCGCATCGGAAACAAAAAATTTCCTACGCGCACGAAGACCTATCATGGTGATGTCCATCTACGAGAGGGGATGAGTGATCTACGTACCCTTTTAGACCGTACAACAGAAGCGTTAGAGAACGTGGTTGATGTAGTGGAACGTCCTCACGTCCCTCGATCCGCCCCGCGAACAATCCCGCGATCAGTCCCACGATCTAGTACCGAACGGACGGCACCTCCGCGTTCAGCACACGTACAGCTCGACTATGATCTCGGCCTTCTTGATCTAGCAAGAGAGACGGAGAGGTAGAAGAGTTCTCCGGCATCGTGACGGCGCTCCGGAGGTTGGTGATGATCTCGTCTCAGCAGGGCTCCGCCCGAGCTCCGCAGAAACGCGATCTAGAGGAAAAACCGTGAAGGTATGTGGTCGGGCTGCCGTGGAAAAGTCGTCTCAAATCAGCCCTAAAACCTCCGTATATATAGGTGGGAGAGGGGGGGCCTTGCCTTGGGGCTCAAGGAGCCCCAAGGGGGTCGGCCGAGCGAAGGGGGGAAGGTCCCCCCCCCCCAAACCGAGTTGGACTTGGTTTGGTGGGTGGGAGTCCTTCCTTCCCTTCCCACCTCCTTTCTTTTTCTTTCTCATTGATTTTTCTTCGAATGCGCATAGGGCCCCTTTTGGGCTGTCCCACCAGCCCACTAAGGGCTGGTGCGCCACCCTCAAGGCCTATGGGCTTCCCCGGGGTGGGTTGCCCCCCCGGTGAACTCCCGGAACCCATTCGTCATTCCCGGTACATTCCCGGTAACTCCGAAAACCTTCCGTTAATCAAATGAAGTCATCCTATATATCAATCTTCGTTTCCGGACCATTCCGGAAACCCTCGTGATGTCCGTGATCTCATCCGGGACTCCGAACAACATTCGGTAACCAACCATATAACTCAAATACGCATAAAACAACGTCGAACCTTAAGTGTGCAGACCCTGCGGGTTCAAGAACTATGCAGACATGACCCGAGAGACTTCTCGGTCCATATCCAATAGCGGGACCTGGATGCCCATATTGGATCCTACATATTCTACGAAGATCTTATCGTTTGAACCTCAGTGCCAAGGATTCATATAATCCCGTATGTTATTCCCTTTGTCCTTCGGTATGTTACTTGCCCGAGATTCGATCGTCAGTATCCGCATACCTATTTCAACCTCGTTTACCGGCAAGTCTCTTTACTCGTTCCGTAATACAAGATCCCGCAACTTACACTAAGTCACATTTCTTGCAAGGCTTGTGTGTGATGTTGCATTACCGAGTGGGCCCCGAGATACCTCTCCGTCACACGGAGTGACAAATCCCAGTCTTGATCCATACTAACTCAACTAACACCTTCGGAGATACCTGTAGAGCATCTATATAGTCACCCAGTTACGTTGCGACGTTTGATACACATAAAGTACTCCTCCGGTGTCAGTGAGTTATATGATCTCATGGTCATAGGAACAAATACTTGACACGCAGAAAACAGTAGCAACAAAATGACACGATCAACATGCTACGTCTATTAGTTTGGGTCTAGTCCATCACCTGATTCTCCTAATGATGTGATCCAGTTATCAAGCAACAACACCTTGTTCATAATCAGAAGACATTGACTATCTTTGATCAACTGGCTAGCCAACTAGAGGCTTGCTAGGGACAGTGTTTTGTCTATGTATCCACACATGTAAATGAGTCTTCATTCAATACAATTATAGCATGGATAATAAACGATTATCTTGATACAGGAATTATAATAATAACTATATTTATTATTGCCTCTAGGGCATAATTCCAACTGTGCTTGTTGGGTAACGTAGCATAAATTCAAATTTTTCCTACGCCATATTCAGATCTTCCTATGGAGAGACCAGCAATGAGAGAGGGGTAAGAGCATCTTCATACCTTTGAAGATCGCTAAGCAGAAGCGTTGCTAGAACATGGTTGATGGAGTCGTACTCGCAGCGATTCAGATCGCAGTGTGATTTCGATCTAGTGTCGAACTACGGCACCTCCGCGTTCAACACACGTGCAGCCCGGTGACGTCTCCCGCACCTTGATCCAGCAAGGAGGAGGGAGAGGTTGGGGAAGAACTCCAGCAGCACGACGGCGTGGTGTCGATGGAGAGACGAGGTCTCCCGGCAGGGCTTCGCCAAGCACCGGCACAGAGGAGGAGGAAGAAGGGCAGGGCTGCGCCGAGTGAGAGGGAGAAGTCTGTGTCCCAAGGGCCAAAACCCCTCTCTATTTATAGGAGGAGGGGAGGGGGTGCGCCACCCCTAGGGTTCCCCCCCTAGGTGGTGCGGCAGCCACCAGATGGGAAAGGGGGCGGCGGCTAGGGTGGAAGGGGGTGGCGCACCACCTGGTGGGCCTAAGGCCCACCTGCGCCTAGGGTTGCCCCCTCTCCCACCACTTGCGCATTGGGCTGGGTGTGGGAGGCGCACCAGCCCACCTAGGGGCTGGTTCCCTCCCGCACTTGGCCCATCTAGCCTCTTGGGGTCGTTGCCCCCCTTCGGTGGACCCCCGGGGCCACCTCCGGTGGTCCCGGTGGTCCCGGTACGTTACCGGTGACGCCCGAAACACTTCCGGCGTCCAAAACCATCCATCCTATATATCAATCTTTACCTCCGGACCATTCCGGAGCCCCTCGTGACGTCCGGGATCTCATCCGGAACTCCGAACAACTTTCGGTAACCTCGTATAACAATTCCCTATAACCCTAGCGTCATCAAACCTTAAGTGTGTAGACCCTACGGGTTCGGGAGACAGGCAGACATGACCAAGATACCTCTCCGGCCAATAACCATCAGCGGGGTCTAGATACCCTTGGTGGCTCCCACTTGCTCCACGATGATCTCATCGGATGAACCACGATGTCAAGGATTCAATCAATCACGTATACAATTCCCTTTGTCGTCGGTATAGAACTCGCCCGAGATTCGATCGTCGGTATACCAATACCTTGTT
Organism: Hordeum vulgare subsp. vulgare; assembly: GCF_904849725.1. Lineage (NCBI taxonomy): Eukaryota > Viridiplantae > Streptophyta > Magnoliopsida > Poales > Poaceae > Hordeum > Hordeum vulgare. The sequence goes on from NC_058524.1 coordinate 597,562,892, forward strand.
CAATCTCGTTACCGGTAAGTCTCTTTACTCGTTTCGTTGCACGTCATCGTGTGACTAACTCCATAGTCACATTGAGCTCATGATGATGTTCTACCGAGTGGGCCTAGAGATACCTCTCCGTCACACGGAGTGACAAATCCCGATCTCGATTCGTACCAACCCAACAAACACTTTCAGAGATACCAGTAGTGCACCTTTATAGTCACCCAGTTACGTTGTGACGTTTGATACACCCAAAGCACTCCTACGGTATCCGGGAGTTGCACAATCTCACGGTCGAAGGAAAAGATACTTGACATTAGAAAAGCTTTAGCATACGAACAACACGATCTAGTGCTATGCTTAGGATTGGGTCTTATCCATCACATCATTCTCCCAATTACGTGATCCCGTTATCAATGACATCTAATGCCCATGATCAGGAAACCATGATCATCTATTGACTAACGAGCTAGCCAACTAGAGGCTTGCTAGGGACACATTGTGATCTATTTATTCACACATGTATTACTGTTTCCTGTTAATACAATTATAGCATGAACAATAGACGATTATCATGAACAAGGAAATATGATAATAACCATTTTATTATTGCCTCTAGGGAATATTTCCAACAGTCTCCCACTTGCACTAGAGTCAATAATCTAGTTACATTGTGATGTATCGAACACCCATAGCATTATGGTGTTGATCATGTTTTGCTCGTGGAAGAGGTTTAGTCAACGGGTCTGCAATATTCAGATCCGTGTGTACTTTACAAATATCTATCACTCCACTCTGGACATGGTCCTGGATGGAGTTGTAGCGGCGTTTGATGTGCTTCGTTTTCCGGTGAAACCTGGGCTCCTTGGCTATGGCAATGGCCCCAGTGTTATCACAGAAGAGTGTCATTGGACCCGACGCGCTTGGAACCACTCCAAGGTCGGTGATGAGCTCCTTCATCCAAATTCCTTCATGAGCCGCTTCTGAAGCAGCTATGTACTCCGCTTCACATGTAGATGCTGCCACGACTTCTTGCTTGCTGCTGCACCAGCTCACTGCCCCACCATTCAACACATATATGTATCCGGTCTGTGACTTAGAGTCATCCAGTTCTGTGTCGAAGCTAGTGTCGACGTAACCCTTTACGACGAGCTCTTCGTCACCTCCATAAACGAGAAACACTTCCTTAGTCCTTTTTAGGTACTTAAGGATATTCTTGACTGATGTCCAGTGTTCCATACCGGGATCACTTTGGTACCTCCCTATCAAACTTATGGCAAGGTTTATATCAGGTCTGGTACACAGCATGGCATACATTAGAGAGCCCACGGCTGAAGCGTAGGGGACAGAACTCATCTTCTCTCTATCTGCTGCCGTGGTCGGCAACTGAGTCTTACTCAATCTCATACCTTGCAAAACTGGCAAGAACCCTTTCTTTGAGTTTTCCATATTGAACTTCTTCAATATCTTGTCAAGGTATGTGCTTTGCGAAAAACCTATGAGGCGTCTCGATCTATCTCTATAGATCTTGATGCCTAATATGTATGCAGCTTCTCCAAGGTCCTTCATCGAAAAACTCTTGTTCAAATAGGCCTTTATGCTCTCCAACATCTCTATATTATTCCCCATCAATAATATGTCATCCACATACAGTATGAGGAAAGCTACAGAGCTCCCACTCACTTTCTTGTACAGACAGGCTTCTCCGTAAACCTGTATGAACCCAAACGCTTTAATCACCTCATTAAAGCGAATGTTCCAACTCCGAGATGCTTGCACCAGCCCATAGATGGAGTGCTGGAGCTTGCACACTTTGTTAGCACCCTTAGGGTCGACAAAACCTTCTGGTTGCATCATATACAACTCTTCCTTAAGGTTCCCGTTAAGGAACGTTGTTTTGACGTCCATTTGCCCAATTTCATAATCATAAAAGGCGGCAATTGCTAACATGATCCGGACTGATTTCAGCTTCGCTACGGGAGAGAAAGTCTCTTCGTAGTCAACTCCTTGAATTTGTCGAAAACCCTTTGCGACAAGTCGAGCTTTGTAAACGGTTACATTACCGTTTGCATCGGTCTTCTTCTTGAAGATCCATTTATTTTCTATGGCTCGCCGGTCATCGGGCAAGTCCACCAAAGTCCATACTTTGTTCTCATACATGGATCCTATCTCGGATTTCATAGCTTCAAGCCTTTTGTTGGAATTCGGGCCCGCCATCGCTTCTTCATAGTTTGAAGCTTCACCGTTGTCTAACAACATGATTTCCATCACAGGGTTGTCGTACCACTCTGGTGCGGAGCGTGCCCTTGTGGACCTTCGCGGTTCAGTAGTAACTTGATCCGAAGCTTCATGATCATCATCATTAACTTCCTCTTCAGTTGGTGTAGGCGCCACAGGAACAACTTCCCGCACTGCGCTACTATCCTGTTCGAGAGGGGGTGTAATTACCTCATCAAGTTCTACCTTCCTCCCACTTACTTCTTTCGAGAGAAACTATTTCTCTAGAAAGGATCCGTTCTTGGCAACAAAGGTTTTACCTTCGGATCTAAGATAGAAGGTATACCTAATAGTTTCCTTAGGGTATCCTATGAATACGCATTTCTCCGCTTTGGGTTCGAGCTTTTCTAGTTGAAGTTTCTTCACATAAGCATCGCAGCCCCAAACTTTAAGAAATGGCAACTTAGGTTTCTTGCCAAACGATAGTTCATACAGTGTTGTCTCAACGGATTTAGACGGTGCCCTATTTAAAGTGAATGCTGCAGGTTCTAATGTGTATCCCCAAAATGATAGCGGTAAGTCGGTAAGAGACATCATAGATCGTACCATATCTAACAAAGTGCGATTACGACGTTCAGACACTCCGTTGCGTTGCGGTGTGCCAGGCGGTGTCAGTTGTGAAACGATTCCACACTTTCTTAGGTGTGTGCCAAACTCGTGACTCAAATATTCTCCTCCACGATCAGATCGTAGACATTTAATTTTTCTGTCACGTTGATTTTCAACCTCACTCTGAAATTCCTTGAACTTTTCAAACGTCTCAGATTTGTGCTTCATCAAGTAGATATACCCATACCTACTCAAATCATCGGTGAGAGTGAGAACATAACGATAGCCACCACGAGCTTCAACGTTCATCGGACCACACACATCAGTAGGTATTATTTCCAATAAGTCGGTTGCTCTCTCCATTAGTCCTGAGAATGGAGTCTTAGTCATCTTGCCCATGAGTCACGGTTCGCATGTGTCAAATGATTCAAAATCAAGAGACTCTAATAGTCCATCAGTATGGAGCTTCTTCATGCGCTTAACGCCAATATGACCAAGGCGGCAGTGCCACAAGTATGTGGGACTATCATTATCAACTTTACATCTTTTGGTACTCACACTATGAATATGTGTAACATCACGATCAAGATTCATCAAGAATAAACCATTCACCAGCGGAGCATGACCATAAAACATATCACTCATATAAATAGAACAACCATTATTCTCTGACTTAAATGAGTAGCCGTCTCGCATTAAGCAAGACCCTGATACAATGTTCATGCTTAAAGCTGGTACTAAATAACAATTATTAAGGTTTAAAACTAATCCCGACGGTAGATGTAGAGGTAGCGTGCCGACGACGATCACATCGACCTTGGAACCATTCCTGACGCGCATCGTCACCTCGTCCTTGGCCAGTCTCTGCTTATTCCGCAGTTCCTGCTTTGAGTTGCAAATGTGAGCAACAACACCAGTATCAAATACCCAGGAGCTACTACGAGCGATGGTAAGGTACACATCAATAACATGCATATCACATATACCTTTAACGTTGTCGGCCTTCTTGTCCGCTAAGTATTTGGGGCAGTTTCGCTTCCAGTGACCTTTTCCCTTGCAATAGAAGCACTCAGTCTCAGGCTTGGGTCCATTCTTTTTCTTCTTCCCGTTATCTGGCTTACCGGGCGCGGAAATAGCTTTGCCGTCTTTCTTGAAGTTCTTCTTACCCTTGCCTTTCTTGAAACTAGTGGTCTTGTTGACCATCAACACTTGATGCTCTTTCTTGATTTCTACTTCTGCAGACTTGAGCATCGAGTACAACTCGGGAATGGTCTTCTCCATCCCTTGCATGTTGTAGTTAAGCACAAAGCCTTTGTAGCTTGGTGGGAGAGACTGGAGGATTCTGTCAATTATAGCATCATACGGAAGTTCGACTCCAAGTGAAGTCAGACGACCCTGTAACCCAGACATTTTGAGTATGTGCTCACTGACAGAACTGTTCTCCTCCATCTTACAACTAATGAACTTGTCGGGGACTTCATATCTCTCGACACGGGCATGAGCTTGAAAAACTAGCTTGAGCTCCTGGAACATCTCATATGCCCCGTGTTGCTCAAAACGCCTTTGGAGCCCCGTTTCTAAACTGTATAGCATGCCACACCTAACGAGAGAGTAGTCATCACTCCGCGTTTGCCAGACGTTCAGAATGTCCTGGGCTGCTGCGGGAGCGGGAGGGTCACCTAGCGGCGCATCAAGGACATAAGCCTTTTTAGCTGCTTCAAGGATGAGCTTCAAGTTGCGAACCCAGTCCTCATAGTTGCTACCATCATCTTTCAGCTTGTTTTTCTCTAGGAATGCGTTGAAATTGAGGTTGACGTTGGCCATCTACAATATTTATAAAGACAACTTTTAGACTAAGTTCATGACAATTAATTTTATTTAATCAAATTAAGTATGAACTCCCACTTAAATCGACATCCCTCTAGTCATATAAGTGATACATGATCCATGTTGACTAACTCGTGTCCATGTTGGGGAACGTCGCATGGGAAACAAAAAATTTCCTACGCGCACGAAGACCTATCATGGTGATGTCCATCTACGAGAGGGGATTTCCGATCTACGTACCCTTGTAGATCGCACAGCAGAAGCGTTAAGAAACGCGGTTGATGTAGTGGAACGTCCTCACGTCCCTCGATTCGCCCCGCGAACCGTCCCACGAACCGCCCCGCGATCCGTCCCATGATCCGCTCCGATCTAGTGCTGAACGGATGGCACCTCCGCGTTCAGCACACGTACAGCTCGACGATGATCTCGGCCTTCTTGATCTAGCAAGAGAGACGGAGAGGTAGATGAGTTCTCCGGCAGCGTGACGGCGCTCCGGAGGTTGGTGGTGATCTAACCAGCAGGGCTCCGCCCGAGCTCCGCAGAAACACGATCTAGAGGTAAAACCGTGGAGGTATGTGGTCGGGCTGCCGTGGCAAAAGTTGTCTCAAATCAGCCCTAAAACCCCACTATATATAGGAGGGAGGGAGGGGAGGAGGCAGCCTCAAAACCTAAAGGTTTGGCCGAAATTGGAGGTGGAGGAGTCCTACTCCAATCCTACTTGGAGTAGGATTCCACCTTCCCACTTGGAAACTCTTTCCACCTTGTGTTTTTTCCTTCTAAAACCTTATGGGCCTTAGTGGGAACTTATTCCAGCCCACTAGGGGCTGGTTTATCTCTTCCCATAGCCCATGAGACCCCTTGGGGCGTGACACCCCTCCTGATGGTCCCCGGCACCCCTCCCGGCACTCCCGGTACACTACCGATGAGCCCGAAACTTTTCGGTAAGCACGAAAACCTTCCGGTAACCAAATGAGGTCATCCTATATATCAATCTTCGTTTCCGGACCATTACGGAAACCCTCGTGATGTCCGTGATCTCATCCGGGACTCCGAACAACATTCGGTAACCAACCATATAACTCAAATACGCATAAAATAACGTCGAACCTTAAGTGTGCAGACCCTGCGGGTTCGAGAACTATGTAGACATGACCCGAGAGACTCCTTGGTCAATATCCAATAGCGGGACCTGGATGCCCATATTGGATCCTACATATTCTACGAAGATCTTATCGTTTGAACCTCAGTGCCAAGGATTCATATAATCCCGTATGTCATTCCCTTTGTCCTTCGGTATGTTACTTGCGTGAGATTCGATCGTCAGTATCCGCATACCTAATTCAATCTCGTTTACCGGCAAGTCTCTTTACTCGTTCCGTAATACAAGATCCCGCAACTTACACAAAGTCACATTGCTTGCAAGGCTTGTGTGTGATGTTGTATTACCGAGTGGGCCCCGAGATACCTCTCCGTCATACGGAGTGACAAATCCCAGTCTTGATCCATACTAACTCAACGAACACCTTCAGAGATACCTGTAGAGCATCTTTATAGTCACCCAGTTACGTTGCAACGTTTGATACACACAAAGCATTCCTCCGGTGTCAGTGAGTTATATGATCTCATGGTCATAGGAACAAATACTTGACACGCAGAAAACAGTAGCAACAAAATCACATGATCAACATGTTACGTCTATTAGTTTGGGTCTAGTCCATCACATGATTCTCCTAATGATGTGATCCCGTTATCAAGTAACAACACTTGCCTATGGCCAGGAAACCTTGACCATCTTTGATCAACGAGCTAGTCAACTAGAGGCTTACTAGGGACAGTGTTTTGTCTATGTATCCACACAAGTATTGTGTTTCCAATCAATACAATTATAGCATGGATAATAAACGATTATCATGAACAAAGAAATATAATAATAACTAATTTATTATTGCCTCTAGGGCATATTTCCAACAGTCTCCCACTTGCACTAGAGTCAATAATCTAGTTCACATCACAATGTGATTTCAACGAATCCAACACCCATATAGTTCTGGGGTCTGATCACGTCTTGCTCGTGAGAGAGGTTTTAGTCAACGGTTCTGAAACTTTCAGATCCGTGCGTTCTTTACAAATCTTTATGTCATCTTATAGATGCTGCTACTACGTGCTATTCGGAAATGTCCAAATATCTACTCTACTATATGAATCCGTTTCACTATTCATAGTTATTCGGATTAGTGTCAAAGCTTGCATCGACGTAACCCTTTACGACGAACTCTTTAACCACCTCCATAATCGAGAAAAATTCCTTAGTCTATTTAGTTACTAAGGATAACTTTGACCGCTGATCAGTGATTCAATCCTGGATCACTCTGTGTACCTCTTAACAGACTTGCTGCAAGGCACACATCAGGTGCGGTACTCAGCATGGCATACTTTAGAGTCTACGGCTAAGGCATAGAAGACGACCTTCGTCTATTCTCTTTATTCTGCCATGGTCGGGTTTTGAGTCTAACTCAAATTCACACCTTACAACACAGTAAAGAACTCCTTCTTTGCTGATCTATTTCGAATTCCTTCAAAAACTTGTCAAGGCATGCATCTTGTTGAAACTTCTATTAAGCGTTTTGATCTATCTCCATAGATCTTGATGCTCAACGTTCAAGTAGCTCAATCCAGGTATTCCTTTGAAAAATTCCTTTCAAACAACCTTTTATGCTTCACAGAAATTCTACATTACTTCTCATCAACAATATATCAACCACATATACTTATCAGAAATTCTATAGTGCTCCCACTCACTTCTTTGGAAATACAAGTTTCTCATAAACCTTGTACAAACCCAAAATCTTTGATCATCTCATCAAAGTGTATATTCCAACTCCGAGATGCTTGCACCAGTCCATTGAAGGATCGCTGGAGCTTGCATACTTTTTAGTATCTTTAGGATCGAAAAAACCTTATGGTTGTATCACATACAATGTTTGCTCAAGGAAACCGTCGAGGAAACAATGTTTTGACATCCTATGTGCAATATTTAAAAAATAATGCAACAACTACTAACATAATTCTAACAGACTTTTAGCATCGCTACGAGTGAGAAAGTCTCACCATAGTCAACTGCTTGATCACGTCGGAAACATCTTTGCGACAAGTCGAGCTTTTCTTAATAGTGACTTATCACCATCGTCGTCTGTCTTCCTTTTAAAGATCCATCTTTACTCAATAGTCCTACGACCATCAAGTAGTTCTTCCAAAGTCTACACTTTGTTTTCATACATGGATCCTCTCTCGGATTTCATGGCCTCCAGCCATTTGTCGGAATCCGGGCCCGCCATCGCTTCTCCACAGCTCGTAGGTTCATTATTGTTCAACAACATGACCTCCAAGACAGGGTTACCATACCACTCTGTAGTAGTACGCGACCTTGTCGACCTACGAGGTTTGTAGTAACTTGATCCGAAGCTCAATGATCACCATCATCAGCTTCCACTTCAATTGGTGTAGGCGCCACATGAACAACTTCCTGTGCCGTGCTACACACTAGTCGAAGTGATGGTTCAATAACCTCATCAAGTTCTATCACCCTCCCACTCAATTGTTTCGAGAGAAACCTTTCCTCAAGAAAGAACCCGTTTCTAGAAACAAACACTTTGCTTCCGGGTCTGAGATAGGAGATGTATCCAACTGTTTTCGATATCTTATGAAGATGCATTTATCCGCTTTGGGTTCGAGCTTATCAGACTGAAACTTTTTCACATAAGCATCGCAGCTCCAAACTTTCAAGAAACGACAACTTAGATTTCTCTAAACCTTAGTCTATACTGTGTCATCTCAATGGAAATACGCGGTGCCCTATTTAAAGTGAATGCGGTTATCTCTAATGCATAACCCATAAACGATAGTGGTAATTCGATAAGAGACATCATAGTATGCACCATATCAAATAGGGCGTGGCTAAGACGTTCAGACACATCATCACATTATGGTGTTCCAGGTGGCATGAACTGCGAAACAATTTCCACATTGTCTTAACTGCATACCAAAACTCGTAACTCAGATATTCATCTCTATGATCATATCGTAGACTGTTTATCCTCTTGTCATGACGAATTTCACTCCTGAAACAGAATTGAACCTTTCAATATTTCAGACTTGTGATTCATTAAGTAAATACTCTTGTATCTGCTCAAATCGTCATTGAAGTAAGAACATAATGATATCCACTGCGTGCCTCAGCACCCATTGGACTGCATACATCAAAATGTATCACTTCCAACAAGTTACTATCTTGTTTCATCTCAATGAAAACAAGGCCTTGCTCATGTGGTATGATTTGCATGTCACTAGTGATTCAAAATCAAGTGAGTATAAAGATCCATCAGCATGGAGCCTCTTCATGCAATTTATACCAACATGACTCAAGCGGCAGTGCCACAAGTAAGTGGTACTATCATCATTACCTCGTATCTTTTGGCATCAATATCATGAACATGTGTAACACTACGATCAAGATTCAATAAACCATTGAAGGTGATTATTCAAGCAAATAGAGTAACCATTATTCTCTTTAAATGAATAATCGTATTGCAATAAACACGATCCAATCATGTTCATGCTTAACGCAAGCACCAAATAACAATTATTTAGGTTTAACACCAATCCCGATGGTAGAGGGAGTGTGCGACGTTTGATCATATTAACCTTGGAAACACTTCCAACACGTATCGTCACCTCGCCTTTAGCTAGTCTCCGTTTATGCCGTAGCTTTCATTTCTTGTTACTAATCACTTAGTAACCGAACCGGTATCCAATACCCTCGTGCTACTAGGAGTACTAGTAAAGTACACATCAACATCATGTATATCAAATATACTTCTTTCGACTTTTGCCAGCCTTCTTATCTACCAAGTATCTAGAGTTGCTCCGCCCCAGTGACCGTTCCCCTCATAACAGAAGCACTTAGTCTCGGGTTTGGGTTCAGACTTGGGTCTCTTCATTAGTGCAGCAACTGTTTTGCCGTTTCACGAAGTATCCCTTCTAGCCCTTGCCTTTCATGAAACTTAGTGGTTTTACTAACCATCAACCATTGATGCTCCTTCTTGATTTCTACTTTCGCAGTGTCATGCATCACGAATCTCTCAAGGATCATTGTATCTATCCTTGATATGTTATAGTTCATCACGAAGCTCTCACAGCTTGGTGGCAGTGACTTTGGAGAACCATCACTATCTCATCTGGAAGATTAACTCCCACTTGATTCAAGTGATTGTCGTACTCAGACAATCTGAGCACACGCTCAACGATTGAGTTTTTCTCCTTTACTTCATGGACAAAGAATCTTGTCGGAGGTCTCATACCTCTTAACAAGGGCACAAGCATGAAATCACAATTTCATCTCTTTAGAACATCTCTTATGTTCCATGACGTTTCAAAACGTCTTCGGCGCCTTGCTTCTAAGCCATTAAGTATTTTGTACTGAACTATCGTGTAGTCATCAGAAACGTGTATGTCGGATGTTCACAACATCTACAGACGACGCTCGAGGTGCAGCACACCGAGTGGTGCATTAAGGACATAAGCCTTCTGTGCAGCAACGAGGACAATCCTCGGTTTTACAGACTCAGTCTGCAAAGTTTGCTACTATCAACTTTCAACTAAATTTTCTCTAGGAACATATAAAAACAGTAGAGCTATAGCGCAAGCTACATCGTAATTCGCAAAGACCATTAGACTATGTTCATGATAATTAGTTCAATTAATCATATTACTTAAGAACTCCCACTCAAAAAGTACATCTCTCTAGTCATTTGAGTGGTACATGATCCAAATCCACTATCTCAAGTCCGATCATCGCGTGAGTCGAGAATAGTTTCAGTGGTAAGCATCTCTATGCTAATCATATCAACTATACGATTCATGCTCGACCTTTCGGTCTCATGTGTTCCGAGGCCATGTCTGCACATGCTAGGCTCGTCAAGCTTAACCCGAGTGTTCCGCGTGTGCAACTGTTTTGCACCCGTTGTATGTGAACGTTGAGTCTATCACACCCGATCATCACGTGGTGTCTCCAAACGACGAACTGTCGCAACGGTGCACAGTCGGGGAGAACACAATTTGAGCTTGAAATTTTAGTGATAGATCACCTCATAATGCTACCGTCGTTCTAAGCATAATAAGGTGCATAAAGGATTAACATCACATGCAATTCATAAGTGACATGATATGGCCATCATCATGTGCTTCTTGATCTCCATCACCAAAGCACCGACACGATCTTCTTGTCACCGGCGCCACACCATGATCTCCATCATCATGATCTCCATCAACGTGTTGCCATCGGGGTTGTCGTGCTACTCATGCTATTACTACTAAAGCTATGTCCTTGCAATATACTAAACGCATCTGCAAGCACAAATGTTAGTTTAAATACAACCCTATGGCTCCTGTCGGTTGCCGTACCATCGACGTGCAAGTCGATATTAACAATTACAACATGATCATCTCATACATCCAATATATCACATCACGTCGTTGGCCATATCACATCACAAGCATACCCTGCAAAACCAAGTTAGACGTCCTCTAATTGTAGTTGCATGTTTTACGTGGTGACCATGGGTATCTAGTAGGATCGCATCTTACTTACGCAAACACCACAACGGAGATATATGAATTTCTATTTAACCTCATCCAAGGACCTCCTCGGTCAAATCCGATTCAACTAAAGTTGGAGAAACCGACACTCGCCGGTCATCTTTGAGTAACGGAGTTACTCGTAGCGATGAAACCAGTCTCTCGTAAGCGTATGAGTAATGTCGGTCTGAGCCGCTTCGATCCACAATACCGCGGAATCAAGAAAAGACTAAGGAGGGCAGCAAAACGCACATCACCGCCCACAAAAACTTTTGTGTTCTACTTGAGATTACATCTACGCATGAACCTAGCTCATGATGCCACTGTTGGGAACGTCGCATGGGAAACAAAAAATTTCCTACGCGCATGAAGACCTATCATGGTGATGTCCATCTACGAGAGGGGATTTCCGATCTACGTACCCTTGTAGATTGCACAGCAGAAGCGTTAAGAAACGCGGTTGATGTAGTGGAACGTCCTCACATCCCTCGATCCGCCCCGCGAACCGTCCCACGAACCGTCCCACGAACCGTCCCGCGATCCATCCCACGATCCGCTCCTATCTAGTGCCGAACGGACGGCACCTCCGCGTTCAGCACACGTACAACTCGACGATGATCTCGGCCTTTTTGATCCAGCAAGAGAGACGGAGAGGTAGATCAGTTCTCTGGCAGCGTGACGGCGCTCCGGAGGTTGGTGGTGATCTAATCTCAGCAGGGTTCCGCCCGAGCTCCGCAGAAACGCGATTTAGAGGTAAAACCGTGGAGGTATGTGGTCGGGCTGCCGTGGCAAAAGTTGCCTCAAATCAGCCCTAAAATCCCACTATATATAGGAGGGAGGGAGGGGAGGAGGCAGCCTCAAAACCTAAAGGCTTGGCCGAAATTGGAGGTGGAGGAGTCCTACTCCAATCCTACTTGGAGTAGGATTCCATCTTCCCACTTGGAAACTCTTTCCACCTTGTGTTTTTTTCCTTCTCAAACCTTATGGGCCTTAGTGGGAACTTATTCCATCCCACTAGGGGCTGGTTTATCTCTTCCCATAGCCCATGATACCCCTTGGGGCGTGACACCCCTCCTGATGGTCCCTCGCACCCCTCCCGGCACTCCCAGTACACTACCGATGAGCCCGAAACTTTTCCGGTAATGCACGAAAACCTTCCGGTAACCAAATGACGTCATCCTATATATCAATCTTCGTTTCCGGACCATTCTAGAAACCATCATGACGTCCGTGATCTCATCCGGGAGTCCGAACAACATTCGGTAACCAACCATATAACTCAAATACGCATAAAACAACGTCGAACCTTAAGTGTGCAGACCCTGCGGGTTCGAGAACTATGTAGACATGACCCGATAGACTCCTCAGTCAATATCCAATAGCGGGACCAGGATGCCCATATTGGATCCTACATATTCTACGAAGATCTTATCGTTTGAAGCTCAGTGCCAAGGATTCATATAATCCCGTATGTCATTCCCTTTGTCCTTCGGTATGTTACTTGCCTGAGATTCGATCGTCAGTATCCGCATAACTATTTCAACCTCGTTTACCGGCAAGTCTCTTTACTCGTTCCGTAATACAAGATCTCGCAACTTACACTAAGTCACATTGCTTGCAAGGCTTGTGTGTGATGTTGTATTACCCAGTGGGCCCCGAGATACCTCTCCGTCATACGGAGTGACAAATCCCAGTCTTGATCCATACTAACTCAAGGAACAACTTCGGAGATACCTGTAGAGCATCTTTATAGTCACCCAGTTACGTTGATACGTTTGATACACACAAAGCATTCCTCCGGTGTCAGTGAGTTATATGATCTCATGGTCATAGGAACAAATACTTGACACGCAGAAAACAGTAGCAACAAAATGACACGATCAACATGCTACGTCTATTAGTTTGGGTCTAGTCCATCACATGATTCTCCTAATGATGTGATACCGTTATCAAGTAACAACACTTGCCTATGGCAAGGAAACCTTGACCATCTTTGATCAACGAGCTAGTCAACTAGAGGCTTACTAGGGACAGTGTTTTGTCTATGTATCCACACAAGTATTGTGTTTCCAATCAATACAATTATAGCATGGATAATAAACGATTATCATGAACAAAGAAATATAATAATAACTAATTTATTATTGCCTCTAGGGCATATTTCCAACAGTACGATCATCACGTGAGACGGACTAGTCACCATGGTGAGCAACTTCATGCTGATCGTATTCAACCATACGACTCATGTTCGACCTTTCGGTCTCTTGTATTCGAGGTCATGTCTGTACATGCTAAGCTCGTCGAGTCAACCTAGGTGTTTCGCGTGTGTAAATCTGGCTTACACCCGTTGTATGCGAACGTTAGAATCTATCACACCCGATCATCACGTGGTGCTTCGAGACAACGATCCTTCGCAACGGTGCACACTTAGGGGAATACGTTCTCGAAATTTTAAGAGGGATCATCTTATTATGCTACCGTCGTTCTAAGCAATAAGATGAAAAACATGATAAACATCACAATGCAATCATATAGTGACATGATATGGCCATTATCATCTTTGCCCTTTGGATCTCCATCTTCAGGCATCGCATGATCATCATCGTCACCGGCGTGACACCATGATCTCCATCATCATGATCTCCATCATCGTGTCTCCGTGAAGTCGTCACGCCAACTACTACTATCACTACTACTATAGCTAACCGTTAGCACATGGCGTTGAATCTCATACAATAAATTAAGACAACTCCTATGGCTCCTGCCGGTTGTCATACTCATCGACATGCAAGTCGTGAAACCTATTACAATAACATGATCATCTCATAAATCATACATGCAACATCACAAGTTTGGCCATATCACATCACATGTCAAATCCTGCAAAAACAAGTTAGACGTCCTCTAATTGTTGTTGCAAGTTTTACGTGGCTGATTTGGGTTTCTAGCAAGAACGCCTTCTTACCTACGTGACAGCCACAACGATGATATGCCAAAGCTATTTACCCTTCATAAGGACCCTTTTCATCAAATCCAATCCGACTAGAGTAGGAGAGACAGACACCCGCTAGCCACCTTTATGCACGGTGTGCATGTCTGTCGGTGGAACCAGTCTCACGTAAGCGTACGTGTAAAGTCGGTCCGGGCCGCTTCATCCCACAATACCGCCGAAAAATAATAAGACTAGTAGCGGCAAGAAAATTGACATATCATCGCCCAAAACTTTTGTGTTCTACTCGTGCATAGAATCTACGCATAGAAAACCTGGCTCGGATGCCACTGTTGGGTAACGTAGCATAAATTCAAAATTTTCCTACGCCATATTCAGATCTTCCTATGGAGAGACCAGCAACAAGAGAGGGGTAAGAGCATCTTCATACCTTTGAAGATCGCTACGCGGAAGCGTTGCTAGAACGCGGTTGATGGAGTCGTACTCGCAGCGATTCAGATCGTGGTGTGATTCCGATCTAGTGTCGAGCTACGGCACCTCCGCGTTCAACACACGTGCAGCCCGGTGACGTCTCCCGCACCTTGATCCAGAAAGGAGGAGGGAGAGGTTGGGGAAGAACTCCAGCAGCTCGACGGCGTGGTGTCGATGGAGAGACGAGGTCTCCCGGCAGGGCTTCGCCAAGCACCGGCGGAGAGGAGGAGGAAGAAGGGCAGGGCTGCGCCTAGGGAGAGGGAGAAGTCTGGCTCCCAAGGGCCAAAACCCCTCTCTATTTATAGGAGGAGGGGAGGGGGTGCGCCACCCCTAGGGTTCCCCCTAGGTGGTGCGGCAGCCACCAGATGGGAAAGGGTGGCAGCGGCTAGGGTGGGAGGGGGTTGCGCACCACGTGGTGGGCCTAAGGCCCACCTGCGCCTAGGGTTGCCCCCTCTCCCACCACTTGCGCATTGGGCTGGGTGTGGGAGGCGCACCAGCCCACCTAGGGGCTGGTTCCCTCCCGCACTTGGCCCATCTAGCCTCTTGGGGTCGTTGCCCCCCTTTGGTGGACCCCCGGGGTCACCTCCGGTGGTCCCGGTACGTTACCGGTGACGCCCGAAACACTTCCGACGTCCAAAACCATCCATCCTATATATCTATCTTTACCTCCGGACCATTCCGGAGCTCCCCGTGACGTCCGGGATCTCATCCGGAACTCCGAACAACTTTCGGTAACCTCGTATAATAATTCCCTATAACCCTAGCGTCATCGAACCTTAAGTGTGTAGACCCTACGGGTTCGGGAGACAGGCAGACATGACCGAGATACCTCTCCGGCCAATAACCATCAGCGGGGTCTGCATACCCTTGGTGGCTCCCACTTGCTCCACGATGATCTCATCGGATGAACCACGATGTCAAGGATTCAATCAATCCCATATACAATTCCCTTTGTTTGTCGGTATAGAACTCGCCCGAGATTTGATCGTCGATATACCAATACCTTGTTCAATCTCGTTATCGGTAAGTCTCTTTACTCATTCCGGTAGCACGTCATCGTGTGACTAACTCCTTAGTCACATTGAGCTAATGATGATGTTATACCGAGTGGGCCCAGAGATACCTCTCCATCACACGGAGTGAAAAATCCCGATCTCGATTCGTACCAACCCAACAGACACTTTTGGAGATACCCGTAGTGCACCTTTATAGTCACCCAGTTACGTTGTGACGTTTGATACACCCAAAGCACTCATATGGTATCCAGGAGTTGCACAATCTCACGGTCGAAGGAAAAGATACTTGACATTAGAAAAGCTTTAGCATACAAACAACACGATCTAGTGATATGCTTAGGATTGGGTCTTGTCCATCACATCATTCTCCCAATGACGTGATCCTGTTATCAATGACATCTAATGCCCATGATCAGGAAACCATGATCATCTATTGACTAATGAGATAGCCAACTAGAGGCTTGCTAGGTATACATTGTGATCTATTTATTCACACATGTATTACTGTTTCCTGTTAATACAATTATAGCATGAACAATAGACGATTATCATGAACAAGAAATATGATAATAACCATTTTATTATTGCCTCTAGGGCATATTTCCAACAGTGCTCCTGTGCTTCCCCCGGAAGCAAGGCTGTACTTCTCGCAAAATACATATTTTTCTTTTTTCCATTTACTAGTGTAAGGACAACTATGGTTTTTCCCTTACAAGAAGAAGCAAGGCTATGTTTTTTGTGAAAGCACATGTTGTGCTTCTAGTGGAATAGTGTTGCTCCCAAAAAAATAATGAAAAAAATGCCCAAACCACGACACATGGCGACGGTTGGACGCACCACTTGTCGTGCTCTCAAGTGAAAACAAGATGGCATTTGCGGGTGCCCTTCGACACCCATATGAATTTACAAAATAACTGTTTTTTTCTTTTGGCTAATTCAAAAAATCGCTCACACCATAGTTTTTTTTAGGATACTTACACCATAGTCAAGCACGTGCTTCCAACCCAACAATCCCCGATGGACCAAGACGGACACTCCTCGGTCCTAAACCCTAAACCTTAAACCCTACAAGCGTTAACGACGAGACGAATGGAAGCCCAACTCAAGAAACACCCTATCTACCGCCTTTAGTGGCGCCACGCGAGACCGCCGGTACCAGCTACCGGCACAACCACCGCCAACGAGCTCGAACACTCCGAGCCCCCTCCGGTCGATGAAACCAACGCGAGCGACTTGGTGCGCCAAGTCAAAGAAGGAATTTGGAGGATCCCCTTTCCATTGGGGCGACCGCATGCCCGTTTCCTACATATGTGCGAGAAATCACCAGATTTTGGAGGATCCCCTTTCCATTGGCGCGAAACAACTTCTTCCAGCTTCAACTCCTGCCTTCACCGTCGCCTACCCGACCTTCGGCCTCACGGTGCCGAAATTTAACCGGATGGATTGCCCATCAGCCCCGGGGATGCCATACCATGTGCGACCGCCACTGTCGGTCTGTTTTTCTGGGCCTCCCATGGCTTCAACTTTGACCGTCACCACTCCAATTTCTCCTGCCGCCCCCTCCACCACCAATAAAAAGTGGCGAAGGAGCCATCTCATGCAAGGGATCGTTGGAGCCAGCGCGGTACTACGGAGTGTCGACCCCGCTCCGGTTCCAAGCGCCCGGGCCAAGAGGAAGAAGACTGGCTCGGCCGGCCCCGCGGGTGCGCGGGGGAAGGTCCCGAGGGAGAAGGCGATTGCGTCAAGGGGTCATGATCCTCCTGTGTCTTCGGCCGATCCCGACATCCACATTGACGGCAAAGCCGCAGGCCACACCCACAATGTGTTTGATGAAAGAACCGGGAGGTAAACATCTTGCTTTTCTCCGGTCATATTTGTTTCTGCCGTTCAGAATACTTTCTTGAGTTTTCGCCATTGTCTTTTGTAGCCAAAATGTGCCATGCACATATACAAATTTGTTGGCTAAGAGCACGGTGAATTTGAGTGTCCCCGCTTGCTGATTACGACGCATCATATGTCGAGGTCGATGCGGAGGTGAATGGCGAACATGAAGACACGAGGAAGTTCAAGAAATCGAGGAGGCCGACTAAGACGCTAGGGCGGGTGCACGGAGAGGCGTCGCAACTACACGAAGACGGAGGATGTGTGCTTAGTAGAAGCATTGGAAATCATTTCTATTGACGCCGTTGTCGGCAAGGATTAAACTACGGTAACTATTGGCAAAGAATTGAGGATAACTTTCATCAAATGAGGCCATAACCATCCGGTCGGACCAGGTAGGGTCTTCAAGGGCGTTGGGACACCATCAGCAAAGCTTGCACCCGTTGGTCCGGATACTTGGAGCAAGTGCGGAATGCACCACCGAGTGGCATCACTATTGATGATCACGTGGGAATTTTTCATCCATATGGGACAAACCGTGTTCGTACGAAGGCTATGAGCTCATAATTGTCTCGATATTTCTTTGTAGGATTGCGTCGCCAATGAGTAATACAAGCAAAGCTCTTCAAAGGGCCGGTCATTCAATCTTCAACGTTGTTCGGTTAGGCTCTGGGATAGTGAGAACTGGAGGGTGAGGTACAAAGAATTCCCACTAGATAGAGGCGTGAAAGTGTAGGTTGAGGATGATGTTGATAGTGATGATGCACCAAGAGGGTGAAGAAACAAGGACAAACCGGATGGAAACAAAAAAAAAGTGAAGAGGACGTCCGACGCAATATCTTTGTGGGATCAAATTGGTGCGATGGCAAAGATAAAGGAGGCCATGCTAGCCAAGCATTGGTATGCAAAAGTTGCCATGGCCGAGAAGAAAGAGAAGCATAGAGAGGAGAAATGGGAAAAGAGGCGTGCCTTTGAGGAGCGCAAGCTCGCCCTAGAGGAGCAAAAGAGGAAGGACGAGAGGATCACCGAGGAGGACTGGTTCATGGTGATGAATCCAGAGGGCATGGATGCAATGGAAGAGAATTTTGGGAGATGAAAAGAATGGAGATCATGCTCCGGAAGAAGATGGAACTTCAAAATCTTATGGCCAGTTGTGGTGTTGGGTTTGGTGAGGGCTTTTCTTTCGGCAATGGTGGTGGTGGCCTTGGCATGGGTGGTGGTAGTGGCTTCGACATTGGTGGTGGTGGTGCCAGCTTCGGCATTAGTGGTGGTGGTGGTTGGTTTGGACTTGTGGTGGTGATAGCGGCTTTGGCATTGGTGGTTTTAGCATGTGTGGTGGTGCTTCGGCAAGCTATGTGAATGGTGGTGATGGTAGTCGTGCTCAATCTTTGGTCCAAGTTCATGAAGATGGTGGTGCAAGCTTTTCGGTTCAAGTTCATGAAGATGGTGGCGCGAGCTCCGTGGTTCAAGTTCATGAAGATGGGGGTGCGAGCTCTACGGTTCAAGTTCATGGAGGTGGTGGTGCGAGCTCTGCGGGTCAAGTTCATGAATGTGGTGGCGTTGATGGCGACGTTCTTCGCAACAATGAGAATATCGCTTGAATTATCTATGTGGTTTGAGCATCTTTTGTCTTGTTTTATCGCACATCCATGAACCTAAACTTGATACCTACTCCCTCCGTTCCTAAATATAAGTCTTTATAGAGATTCTACTAAGAGACTACATACGGATGTATATAGACATACTTTAGAGTGTAGATTCATTCATCTTGTTTCGTATATAGTCACCTAGTGAAATCTCTTAAAAGACTTATATTTAGAAACGGAGGGAGTAGTATATTGTACATGATTTGGGACGTAATGAACTAACATGATGATTTACTAGTGATGTATAAATATGATGATAAACTTGTTTTAATGCATTTGTTGTAATGAAGTTCACTATATTTACGAAACGACAAGCCCTTCAATGCGGAATAGATCCCGCATGCGCGTCCCACAAAATAATTAGGGAATCGTTTCCCATCCGCGCGCGCGGACCCTTGCAACATTTTTCCCATCCGCGCGCTTCTCCGGTCAATGGATGCAACATTTTTCGTCTAAATATGTTGCAACCTGCGTCATTTTTGCTGCAAGCGTTTTTTTACTATATTTTGTCTCGGTAAAAAAAGCTGCATATACGTTTGGTTGCAACTCTAGTTCGTCGGATTTTTTTGTTGCAATCGATATTTTTTACTTTTTGCTACAACCGTGTTAATTTTTGCTACAACCGACATCATGTTTTGCTGCAACCGTTCACTAAAAAGTTGCATACACGTCACGTAAATTTTTGTTATAATCGGCGTTTGACTTTTGCTACCACGTATCATCAGCTTCGTTTTTTTGCTACGATCACGTAGATATTTTTTTGCTATAAATTTTGTTTTTTGTTGCAACCGTTGAAAAAATTGCCGCATCGCATCGAAATTTTGCTGCATAGGGAGGAAAATGTTGCATGCGGATCCAACGGTGCAGACGACGCGGGGTTGGTGGATCCTGCGGCCCACGTGCGGCCGGCCGAAAATCTGGACCGACGCGCCGGCGCAGATCACTCCCCAAATAATTACGGAACAGGTTTGCTGGGATCTGTTGTACCGGAGGGCTCGCCGTCCTATATTTTTTTTTTTTTTTTTTTTTTTTGCAGGAGCCGTGGAACAATTTTTACGGAGCAATCGTCCACGAGGTCTGCTAGAGATGCTCTTATCCTCAACCGGACCCAATCCCAGCCACCGGCGAGAAACACCACCTAGTGATCTCAGCGCGGCGCGCCAATAGCAGATGTGTCCAGATCCGAGACTACTGCTGCCGTGTCCGCCATCGCCGATAAACTATCGCCGGTAGTTCTCCGTCTGACTCCGAGTCGCCGTCCCAAAGAACCCAGAACTGTCTTCTTGGGACGTGAGGTCCGGAAACTCTTGGTTTGTGTGGACGACCGTTAAACTCCAGACGCGAGTGGTAGATTCAGTCATAGCTGCAGCTCAGTCAGAGGAGCTTCGCTAGAAAACTTCAAAATTGACCGTGACAGCTAACAAATTCCATGACGACTGGCTTGTCTGGACAGTACACTCTTTGGCTCGATCCCTAGTCTATTTTCTTGCTTTCGGGGTGGAGACCAGTTCAAAATTGACCGTGACAACTAACAAATTCCATGACGTTCATTGGTCCGAGCTACTCATCACTTTTGTCTTCACTGAACTCTGCGTCGTCCGGTCGCCGGTTTGAAATGTCGATGAGCTATGATTCGCCAAAAAATGAAAATGTCGATGAGCTATGCAATTATCTCTTCCCCCTATTTTATAATGCTCTCCTCAAGCTAGATTCCTCATTGTCAAGCTTCCAGGCAAGCACCGTACCAAGGGCAAGCCATGGGCTCCCGCCGTCTTCCTACTCCTACCACCTTAGTCCTGCTGCTGCTGCTACACCTCTACTACGCGCCGCGCTGGGCCTTCTCGCTCTCCTTCAGCCTCAACTTCTCCGACCCCAGTGCCGGCTCATGGGTCGACCTGGACGGCGACGCATCCATCACTCCGCCGAGGCTCGAGCTGACGGGAAACGTCCAGAGCAGCGTCGGCCGGGCGTCGTACCGACACAAAGTGCCGCTGTGGAACAGCGACACGGGCGAGATGGCTAGCTTCACCACCAACTTCTCCTTCCGAATCACGCCGGAGAAGACCGGCGTGACAGGCGACGGGATGGCCTTCTTCCTCGGGCATTTCCCTTCGGAGATCCCGCCTACCAGCAAAGGCGGCGGCCTCGGCCTCCTCCCGGCCTTCACCGACGGGACGGGCAGCACCCGGATCGTGGCCGTGGAATTCGACACTCTCCGCAACTCGCACTATGCCGACATCAACGGCAACCATGTCGGCATCGACGTCAGCTCCGTCACCTCCGTGGCGTCCACGGACACGACGACCAGGCCGGGCAAGAACCTCACGTCCTCCTACGTTATGGAGGCCACTGTGAGGTACTATAACGTGTCCAGGATGTTGGCCGTTGATCTCCTCATCGACGATGCCTTGTACAAGGTCAATGCAACCGTCGATCTGAGCAGATGCTTACCGGAGGAGGTTGCTGTCGGCTTCTCCGCGGCCACCGGCGACTTCTCCGAGCAGCACCAGATACTGTCATGGTCGTTCAGTTCCACTCTACCTCCTCTTCCGAAGAGGAAGAACCGCAAAAAGTTAGTGATGATCCTACTATCCGTACTAGTCCCGTTGCTCCTTTTATTATTAGTGTGTTCGGCCGTGGTGCTATGGCGGCGACACAAGAAAATGGGACAAAATATGGACAGCCAAGAACGGTGTGCCAACAGAACCGACCTCGAGAGAGGTGTGGCCGCCGGCGGTCCCAGACGGTACACCTACAACGAGCTGGCTGCCGCAACCAGACACTTCGCGGAGGAGGAGAAGCTCGGGCGAGGCGGCTTCGGTAGCGTTTACCGGGGCCACCTTACGCTCACATCCGCAGCCGCCGACCATCGTGCGGTGGCGGTAAAAATGTTGTCGGCGGAGTCATCGGCGCAGGGGAGGAAGGAGTTCGAGGCCGAGGTGAGGATCATCAGCAGGCTGAAGCATCGGAACCTTGTGCAACTGCTGGGTTGGTGCGACAGCCGCAAGGGGCTCCTGCTCGTCTACGAGCTGGTCAGAGAGGGCAGCCTAGACAGGCACCTCTACAGCAAGGACGGCAGGCATCTGACATGGCAACAGAGGTACAAGATAATCCTCGGCTTGGGGTCAGCGCTGCACTACCTCCATGGAGAGTGGGAGCAGTGCATCGTGCATGGCGACATTAAGCCCAGCAACATCATGCTGGACTCGTCGATGAGCACCAAGCTCGGGGACTTCGGGTTAGCCCGGCTAGTGGACCACGACACGGGGTTGCTGCAGACCACCAAGGCCGTGCTCGGCACCGTCGGCTACATCGACCCGGAGTTCGTCAACACGCGCCGGCCGTGCACCGAGTCGGACGTGTACAGCTTCGGTGTCGTCCTCCTGGAGATCGTCTCCGGCCGGCGGCCGGTGGTGGAGACCGCGGGGAAATCCTTCACACTGCTCAGGTGGGTGTGGAGCCTGTATGGAAGGAATGTGATCCTCGACGCGGCGGACGAACGGCTGAGGGGTGATGAGGCCGAAGAGCGGTGGATGGTGAGGGTGCTTGTCGTCGGGCTCTGGTGCGCGCACCCGGACCGGAGCGAGCGGCCGTCTGTCGCCCAGGCCATGCATGTCCTGCAGTCCGACGAGGTGAGGCTGCCGGTGCTCGCGCTACAGATGTACAGGACTATGCAATACCCCAGGTCGTCCTCCGGCCCGTATGAGGCCTTCTCCATTGACAGCTCCACCTCTAGTTCCGGTTGTGTGCGTTCTTCCTTCGTCAGCACTGGCGACGACAGTCTTTCTTCTGGATCGTCCTCAACTGCATTGCTACGTCATTCCAAGGATCTAGCTAACTGATTCATCCAAATTTGTAAGTGTGGTGGCCATTATATGTAAGCATCACACTAAACTTAACATTAGGAGCAGCAAACATATTTTTCACATGTGAACCTTGTGGCAATTTTTGGGTAGGAGCCCCCTACCTCTACATCATTGTGATGCACACACAATTGTTTCAATTTACGTCATAGTTTTAAATAGGCGGCTTGAGCAGGATGCCGTATTAAATGGTAAGATGTGCAAATAGCCCGCTATAGCTTCATTATAGGCTTATAGCTGATTTAGAGGTCCGCCCCTATTTATCATATCCCACTATTTAAAACATTGATTAACATTGACGTAAGTCAGTAAGGATAAAGACACAAATAAAATAGAAAAGAACATAGGTCTGACAAGATATGAATAAAATATTACGATTAAATCTACTTTTCCCATAACAATGCCTTTGGATGAATGCCTTCGCTTCGTCGGCACACCGTCCGGCCTGACATGACTAGGACATGAATTTTCATGTTGGTTACCGAGACTAACCACTTAGGACCAACACATCACCAAAAAGACAATGCCTTCAATTGGGCGACCAAAGTAAGCTAAATCCTTGAAGCATTCCATTAAACACTTTTTTTTGCATGCACTAACAAGCAAACATAATTTGACATCTAATGTCACGACAAGATGATGAGTCGACATTCGGATGGGCAATTCCTAGATTGTTTTCGCCAACGCGTGTGGCTGAGGAGAATGTGTGTGACTCTCCGCATCTACAACATATGCGGAAAAACACTGGAAGCGTCGGCGCCGGGTCTGCCCACGCCATGTTCGACAGGATGTCGCAGGAGGACACTGCTGGGTTACGTAGCATAAATTCAAAAAAATTCTACGCATATTCAGATCTTCCTATGGAGAGACCAGCAACGAGAGAGGGGTGAGTGCATCTTCATACCTTTGAAGATCGCTAAGCGGAAGCGTTGCTAGAACGCGGTTGATGGAGTCGTACTCGCAGCGATTCCGATCTAGTGCCGAACTACGGCACCTCCGCGTTCAACACACGTGCAGCCCGGTGACGTCTCCCGCACCTTGATCCAGCAAGGAGGAGGGAGAGGTTGGGGAAGAACTCCAGCAGCACGACGACGTGGTGTCGATGGAGAGACGAGGTCTCCCGGCAGGGCTTCGCCAAGCACCGGCAGAGAGGAGGAGGAAGAAGGGCAGGGCAGCGCCGAGGGAGAGGGAGAAGTCTGTCTCCCAAGGGCCAAAAACCCTCTCTATTTATAGGAGGAGGGGGAGGGGGTGCGCCACCCCTAGGGTTCCCCCTTAGGTGGTGCGGCAGCCACCAGATGGGAAAGGGGGCGGCGGCTAGGGTGGGAGGGGGTAGCGCACCACCTCGTGGGCCTAAGGCCCACCTGTGCCTAGGGTTTGCCCACCTTCCCTCTTCCCTGCGCATTGGGCTGAGTGGGGAGGCGCACCAGCCCACCTAGGGGCTGGTTTCCTCCCCCACTTGGCCCACCTTACCTCCCGGGGTCGTTTCCCCCTTCGGTGGACCCCCGGGACCACCTCCGGTGGTCCCGGTACGTTACCGGTGATGCCCAAAACACTTCCGGTGTCCGAAACCATCCGTCCTATATATCAATCTTTACCTCCGGACCATTCCGGAGCTCCTCATGACGTCCGGGATCTCATCCGGGACTCCGAACAACTTTCGGTAACCTCATATAACAATTCCCTATAACCCTAGCGTCACCGAACCTTAAGTGTGTAGACCCTACGGGTTCGGGAGACAGGCAGACATGACCGAGACACCTCTCTGGCCAATAACCATCAGCGGGGTATGGATACCCATGGTGGCTCCCACTTGCTCCACGATGATCTCATCGGATGAACCACGATGTCAAGGATTCAATCAATCACGTATACAATTCCCTTTGTCGTCGGTATAGAACTCGCCCGAGATTCGATCGTTGGTATACCAATACCTTGTTCAATCTCGTTACCGGTAAGTCTCTTTACTCGTTCCGTAGCACGTGATCGTGTGACTAACTCCTTAGTCACATTGAGCTCATGATGATGTTCTACCGAGTGGGCCCAGAGATACCTCTCCGTCACACGGAGTGACAAATCCCGATCTCGATTCGTACCAACCCAACAGACAATTTCGGAGGTACCGTAGTGCACCTTTATAGTCACCCAGTTACGTTGTGATGTTTGATACACCCAAAGCACTCCTACGGTATTCGGGAGTTGCACAATGTCACGGTCAAAGGAAAAGATACTTGACATTAGAAAAGCTTTAGCATACGAACAATACGATCTAGTTCTATGCTTAGGATTGGGTCTTGTCCATCACATCATTCTCCCAATGATGTGATCCCGTTATTAATGACATCTAATGCCCATGATCAGGAAACCATGATCATCAATTGACTAACGAGCTAGCCACCTAGAGGCTTGCTAGGGACACTTTGTGATCTATTTATTCACACGTGTATTACTGTTTCCTGTTAATACAATTATAGCATGAACAATAGACGATTATCATGAACATGGAAATATGATAATAACCATTTTATAATTGCCTCTAGGGCATATTTCCAATAGTCTCCCACTTGCACTAGAGTCAATAATCTAGTTACATTGTGATGTATCGAACACCCATAGCATTATGGTGTTGATCATGTTTTGCTCGTGGAAGAGGTTTAGTCAACGGGTCTGCAATATTCAGATCCGTGTGTACTTTAAAAATATCTATCACTCCACTCTGGATATGGTCCTGGAAGGAGTTGTAGCGGCGTTTGATGTGTTTCGTCTTCCGGTGAAACCTGGGCTCCTTGGCTATGGCAATGGCCCCAGTGTTATCACAGAAGAGTGTCATTGGACCCGACGCGCTTGGAACCACTCCAAGGTCGGTGATGAGCTCCTTCATCCAAATTCCTTCATGAGCCGCTTCTGAAGCAGCTATGTACTCCGCTTCACATGTAGATGCTGCCACGACTTCTTGCTTGCTGCTGCACCAGCTCACTGCCCCACCATTCAACACATATACGTATCTGGTCTGTGACTTAGAGTCATCCGGATCTGTGTCGAAGCTAGCGTCGACGTAAGCCTTTACGACGAGCTCTTCATCACCTCCATAAACGAGAAACACTTCCTTAGTCCTTTTCATGTACTTAAGGATATTCTTGACCATTGTCCAGTGTTCCATACCTGGATCACTTTGGTACCTCCCTACCAAGCTTATGGCAAGGTTTATATCAGGTCTGGTACACAGCATGGCATACATTAGAGAGCCCACGGCTGAAGCGTAGGGGACATAACTCATCTTCTCTCTATCTGCTGTCGTGGTCGGCGACTGAGTCTTACTCAATCTCATACCTTGCAAAACTGGCAAGAACCCTTTCTTTGAGTTTTCCATATTGAACTTCTTCAATATCTTGTCAAGGTATGTGCTTTGTGAAATACCTATGAGGCGTCTCGATCTATCTCTATAGATCTTGATGCCTAATATGTATGCAGCTTCTCCAAGGTCCTTCATCGAAAAACTCTTGTTCAAATAGGCCTTTATGCTCTCCAACATCTCTATATTATTCCCCATCAATAATATGTCATCCACATACAGTATGAGGAAAGCTACAGAGCTCCCACTCACTTTCTTTAACAGACAGGCTTCTCCGTAAACCTGTATGAACCCAAACGCTTTAATCACCTCATTAAAGCGAATGTTCCAACTCCGAGATGCTTGCACCAGCCCATAGATGGAGCGCTGGAGCTTGCACACTTTGTTAGCACCCTTAGGGTTGACAAAACCTTCTGGTTGCATCATATACAACTCTTCCTTGAGGTTCCCGTTAAGGAACGCTGTTTTGACGTCCATTTGCCAAATTTCATAAGCATAAAAGGCAGCAATTGCTAACATGATTCGGACTGATTTGAGCTTCGCTACGGGAGAGAAAGTCTCTTCGTAGTCAACTCCTTGAATTTGTCGAAAACCCTTTTCGACAAGTCGAGCTTTATAAACGGTTACATTACCATTTGCATCAGTCTTCTTCTTGAAGATCCATTTATTTTCTATGGCTCGCGGTCATCGGGCAAGTCCACCAAAGTCCATACTTTGTTCTCATACATGGATCCTATCTCGGATTTCATAGCTTCAAGCCATTTGTTGGAATCTGGGCCCGCCATCGCTTCTTCATAGTTCGAAGGTTCACCGTTGTCTAACAACATGATTTCCATCACAGGGTTGCCGTACCACTCTCGTGCGGAGCGTGCCCTTGTGGACCTTCGCGGTTCAGTAGTAACTTGATCTGAAGCTTCATGATCATCATCATTAACTTCCTCTTCAGTTGGTGTAGGCGCCATAGGAACAACTTCGCGCGATGTGCTACTATCCTGTTCGAGAGGGGGTGTAATTACCTCATCAAGTTCTACCTTCCTCCCACTTACTTCTTTCGAGAGAAACTCTTTCTCTAGAAAGGATCCGTTCTTAGCAACAAAGGTTTTACCTTCAGATCTAAGATAGAAGGTATACCCAATAGTTTCCTTAGGGTATCCTATGAATACGCATTTCTCCGCTTTGGGTTCGAGCTTTTCTGGTTGAAGTTTCTTCACATAAGCATCGCAGCCCCAAACTTTAAGAAACGACAACTTAGGTTTCTTGCCAAACCATAGTTCATACGGTGTCGTCTCAACGGATTTAGACGGTGCCCTATTTAAAGTGAATGCTGCAGTTTCTAATGCGTATCCCCAAAATGATAGCGGTAAGTCGGTAAGAGACATCATAGATCGTACCATATCTAAGAAGGTGCGATTACGACGTTCAGACACTCCATTGTGTTGCGGTGTGCTAGGCGGCGTCAGTTGTGAAACGATTCCACACTTCCTTAGGTGTGTGTCAAACTCGTGACTCAAATATTCTCCTCTATGATCAGATCGTAGACACTTGATTTTTCTGCACGTTGATTCTCGACCTCACTCTGAAATTCCTTGAACTTTTCAAATGTCTCAGATTTGTGTTTCATCAAGTAGATATACCCATACCTACTCAAATCATCGGTGAGAGTGAGAACATAACGATAGCCACCGCAAGCTTCAACGTTCATTGGACAACACACATCAGTATGTATTATTTCCAATAAGTCGGTTGCTCTCTCCATTATTCCTGAGAATGGAGTCTTAGTCATCTTGCCCATGAGGCACGGTTCGCATGTGTCAAATGATTCAAAATGTAGAGACTCTAATAGTCCATCAGTATGGAGCTTCTTCATGCGCTTAACGCCGATATGACCAAGGCGGCAGTGCCACAAGTATGTGGGACTATCATTATCAACTTTGCATCTTTTGGTACTCACACTATGAATATGTGTAACATCACGATCGAGATTCATCAAGAATAAACCATTCACCAGCGGAGCATGACCATAAAACATATCACTCATATAAATAGAACAACCATTATTCTCTGACTTAAATGAGTAGCCGTCTCGCATTAAGCAAGACCTTGATACAATGTTCATGCTTAAAGCTGGTACTAAATAACAATTATTAAGGTTTAAAACTAATCCCGACGGTAGATGTAGAGGTAGCGTGCCGACGGCGATCACATCGACCTTTGAACCATTCCCGACGCGCATCGTCACCTCGTCCTTGGCCAGTCTCCGCTTATTCCGCAGTTCCTGCTTTGAGTTGCAAATGTGAGCAACATCACCGGTATCAAATACCCAGGAGCTACTACGAGCGCTGATAAGGTACACATCTATAACATGTATATCACATATACCTTTAACGTTGCTGACCTTCTTGTCCGCTAAGTATTTGGGGCAGTTCCGCTTCCAGTGACCCTTTTCCTTGCAATAGAAGCACTCAGTCTCAGGCTTGGGTCCATTCTTTTTCTTCTTCCCGGCATCTGGCTTACCGGGCGCGGCAACAGCTTTGCCGTCTTTCTTGAAGTTCTTCTTACCCTTGCCTTTCTTGAAACTAGTGGTCTTGTTGACCATCAACACTTGATGCTCTTTCTTGATTTCTACTTCTGCAGACTTGAGCATCAAGTACAACTCGGGAATGGTATTTTCCATCCCTTGCATGTTGTAGTTAAGCACAAAGCCTTTGTAGCTTGGTGGGAGAGACTGGAGGATTCTGTCAATTATAGCATCATCCGGAAGTTCGACTCCAAGTGAAGTTAGACGACCGTGTAACCCAGACATTTTGAGTATGTGCTCACTGACAGAACTGTTCTCCTCCATCTTACAGCTAAAGAACTTGTCGGAGACTTCATATCTCTCGACACGGGCATGCGCTTGAAAAACTAGCTTCAGCTCCTGGAACATCTCATATGCTCCATGTTGCTCAAAACGCCTTTGGAGCCCCGTTTCTAAACTGTATAACATGCCACACCTAACCAAAGAGTAGTCATCACTCCGCGTTTGCTAGACGTTCAGAATGTCCTGGGTTGCTGCGGGAGCGGGAGGGTCACCTAGCGGCGCATCAAGGACATAAGCCTTTTTAGATGCTTCAAGGATGAGCTTCAAGTTGCGAACCCAGTCCGCATAGTTGCTACCATCATCTTTCAACTTGTTTTTCTCTAGGAATGCGTTGAAATTGAGGTTGACGTTGGCCATCTACAATATTTATAAAGACAACTTTTAGACTAAGTTCATGACAATTAAGTTCATTTAATCAAATTAAGTATGAACTCCCACTTAAATCGACATCCCTCTAGTCATCTAAGTGATACATAATCCATGTTGACTAACCCGTGTCCGATCATCACGTGAGACGGACTAGTCACCATGGTGAGCAACTTCATGCTGATCGTATTCAACCATACGACTCATGTTCGACCTTTCGGTCTCTCGTATTCGAGGTCATGTCTGTACATGCTAAGCTCGTCGAGTCAACCTAGGTGTTTCGCGTGTGTAAATCTGGCTTACACCCGTTGTATGCGAACGTTAGAATCTATCACACCCGATCATCACGTGGTGCTTCGAGACAACGAACCTTCGCAATGGTGCACACTTAGGGGAATACGTTCTCGAAATTTTAAGAGGGATCACCTTATTATGCTACCGTCGTTCTAAGCAATAAGATGTAAAACATGATAAACATCACAATGCAATCATATAGTGACATGATATGGCCATTATCATCTTTGCTCTTTCGATCTCCATCTTTAGGCATCGCATGATCATCATCGTCACCGGCGTGATACCATGATCTCCATCATCATGATCTCCATCATCGTGTCTCCGTGAAGTCGTCACGCCAACTACTACTATCACTACTACTATAGCTAACCGTTAGCAATGAAGTAAAAGTAGTAAGCACATGGCGTTTCATCTCATACAATAAATTAAGACAACTCCTATGGCTCCTGCCGGTTGTCATACTCATCGGCATGCAAGTCGTGAAACCTATTACAATAACATGATCATCTCATACATCATACATGCAACATCACAACTTTGGCCATATCACATCACATGTCAAACCCTGCAAAAACAAGTTAGACGTCCTCTAATTGTTGTTGCAAGTTTTACGTGTCTGATTTGGGTTTCTAGCAAGAACGCCTTCTTACCTACGTGACAGCCACAACGATGATATGCCAAAGCTATTTACCCTTCATAAGGACCCTTTTCATCAAATCCAATCCGACTAGAGTAGGAGAGACATACACGCGCTATCCACCTTTATGCACGGTGTGCATGTCTGTCGGTGGAACCAGACTCACGTAAGCATACGTGTAAAGTCGGTCTGGGCCGCTTCATCCCACAATACCGCCGGAAAAGAATAGGACTAGTAGAGGAAAGCAAATTGACAAATCATCGCCCACAACTTTTGTGTTCTACTCGTGCATAGAATCTACGCATAGAAAACCTAGCTCGGATGCCACTGTTGGGTTACGTAGCATAAATTCAAAATTTTCCTACGCATATTCAGATCTTCCTATGGAGAGACCAGCAACGAGAGAGGGGTGAGTGCATCTTCATACCTTTGAAGATCGCTAAGCGGAAGCGTTGCTAGAACGCGGTTGATGGAGTCGTACTCGCAGCGATTCTGATCTAGTGCCGAACTACGGCACCTCCGCGTTCAACACACGTGCAGCCCAGTGACGTCTCCCGCACCTTGATCCAGCAAGGAGGAGGGAGAGGTTGGGGAAGAACTCCAACAGCACGACGGCGTGGTGTCGATGGAGAGACGAGGTCTCCCGGCAAGGCTTCGCCAAGCACTGGCAGAGAGGAGGAGGAAGAAGGGCAGGGCTGCGCCGAGGGAGAGGGAGAAGTCTGTCTCCCAAGGGCCAAAACCCCTCTCTATTTATAGGAGGAGGGGAGGGGGGTGCTGTGGGGGAACGTCGCATGGGAAACAAAAAATTTCCTACGCGCACGAAGACCTATCATGGTGATGTCCATCTACGAGAGGGGATGAGTGATCTACGTACCCTTGTAGACCGTACAGCAGAAGCATTAGAGAACGCGGTTGATGTAGTGGAACGTCCTCACGTCCCTCGATCCGCCCCGCGAACAATCCCGCGATCAGTCCCACGATCTAGTACCGAACGGACGGCACCTCCGCGTTCAGCACACGTACAGCTCGACGATGATCTCGGCCTTCTTGATCCAGCAAGAGAGACGGAGAGGTAGAAGAGTTCTCCGGCAGCGTGACGACGCTCCGTAGGTTGGTGATGATCTTGTCTCAGCAGGGCTCCGCCCGAGCTCCGCAGAAACGCGATCTAGAGGAAAAACCATGGAGGTATGTGGTCGGGCAGCCGTGAGAAAGTCGTCTCAAATCAGCCCTAATTGCTCCATATATATAGGAGGAGGGAGGGGGGCCTTACCTTGGGGTCCAAGGACCCCCAAGGAGTCGGCCGAGCCAAGGGGGGAAGGACTCCCCCCCCCCCAAACCGAGTTGGACTTGGTTTGGTGGGAGGAGTCCCCCTTCCTTCCCACCTCCTTCCTTTTTTTTTTCTTTCCTCTTGATTTTTCTTCTCTTGGCGCATTGGGCACTTGTGGGCTGTCCCACCAGCCCACTAAGGGCTGGTGTGGCTCCCCAAATGCCTATGGGCTTCCCCGGGGTGGGTTGCCCCCCCCCCCCCGGTGAACTCCCGGAACCCATTCGTCATTCCCGGTACATTCCCGGTAACTCCGAAAACCTTCCGGTAATCAAATGAGGTCATCCTATATATCAATCTTCGTTTCCGGACCATTCCGGAAACCCTCGTGATGTCCGTGATCTCATCCGGGACTCCGAACAACATTCGGTAACCAACCATATAACTCAAATACGCATAAAACAACGTCGAACCTTAAGTGTGCAGACCCTGCGGGTTCGAGAACTATGTAGACATGACCCGAGAGACTCCTCGGTCAATATCCAATAGCGGGACCTGGATGCCCATATTGGATCCTACATATTCTACGAAGATCTTATCATTTGAACCTCAGTGCCAAGGATTCGTATAATCCCGTATGTCATTCCCTTTGTCCTTCGGTATGTTACTTGCCCAAGATTCGATCGTCAGTATCCGCATACCTATTTCGATCTCGTTTACCGGCAAGTCTCTTTACTCGTTCCGTAATACAAGATCCCGCAACTTACACTAAGTTACATTGCTTGCAAGGCTTGTGTGTGATGTTGCATTACCGAGTGGGCCCCGAGATACCTCTCCGTCACACGGAGTGACAAATCCCAGTCTTGATCCATACTAACTCAACTAACACCTTCGGAGATACCTGTAGAGTATCTTTATAGTCACCCAGTTACGTTGCGACGTTTGATACACACAAAGCATTCCTCCGGTGTCAGTGAGTTATATGATCTCATGGTCATAGGAATAAATACTTGACACGCAGAAAACAGTAGCAACAAAATGACACGATCAACATGCTACGTCTATTAGTTTGGGTCTAGTCCATCACGTGATTCTCCCAATGACGTGATCCAGTTATCAAGCAACAACACCTTGTTCATAATCAGAAGACACTGACTATCATTGATCAACTGGCTAGCCAACTAGAGGCATGCTAGGGACGGTGTTTTGTCTATGTATCCACACATGTAAATGAGTCTTCATTCAATACAATTATAGCATGGATAATAAACTATTATCTTGATACATGAATTATAATAATAACTATACATTTATTATTGCCTCTAGGGCATAATTCCAACAGTCTCCCACTTGCACTAGAGTCAATAATCTAGCCCTCACATCACCATGTGAATTACATTGTAATAAATCTAACACCCATACAGTTCTGGTGTCGATCATGTTTTGGCCGTGGAAGAGGTTTAGTCAGCGGGTCTGCTACATTCAGATCCGTGTGCACTTTGCATATATTTACGTCCTCCTCCTCGACGTAGTCGCGGATGAGGTTGAAGCATCGTTTGATGTGTCTGGTCTTCTTGTGAAACCTTGGTTCCTTTGCTAAGGCAATGGCACCAGTGTTGTCACAGAACAAGGTTATTGGATCCAGTGCACTTGGCACCACTCCAAGATCCGTCATGAACTGCTTCATCCAGACACCCTCCTTAGCCGCCTCCGAGGCAGCCATGTACTCCGCTTCACATGTAGAATCTTCTACGACGCTTTGCTTGGAACTGCACCAGCTTACTGCACCCCCATTAAGAATAAATACGTATCCGGTTTGCGACTTAGAGTCGTCCGGATCTGTGTCAAAGCTTGCATCGACGTAACCTTTTACGGCGAGCTCTTCGTCACCTCCATACACGAGAAACATCTCCTTAGTCCTTTTCAGGTACTTCAGGATATTCTTGACCGTTGTCCAGTGATCCACTCCTGGATTACTCTGGAACCTACCTGCCATACTTATGGCCAGGCTAACATCCGGTCTAGTGCACAGCATCGCATACATGATAGAACCTATGGCTGAAGCATAGGGGACGGAGCGCATATGCTCTCTATCTTCATCAGTTGCTGGGCACTGAGTCTTACTCAATCTCGTACCTTGTAACACTGGCAAGAACCCTTTCTTGGACTGTTCCATTTTGAACCTCTTCAAAACTTTATCAAGGTATGTGCTTTGTGAAAGTCCTATCAGGCGTTTTGATCTATCCCTATAGATCTTAATGCCTAGAATGTAAGAAGCTTCTCCTAGGTCCTTCATAGAGAAACTTTTATTCAAGTAACCTTTTATGCTCTCCAAAAGCTCTACGTTGTTTCCAATCAGTAATATGTCATCCACATATAATATTAGAAACGCCACAGAGCTCCCACTCACTTTCTTGTAAATACAAGATTCTCCAACCACTTGTATAAACCCAAATGCTTTGATCACCTCATCAAAGCGTTTGTTCCAACTCCGAGATGCTTGCACCAGTCGATAAATGGATCGCTGGAGCTTGCACACCTTGTCAGCACTTTTAGGATCGACAAAACCTTTGGGTTGCATCATATACAACTCTTCCTTAAGGAAACCGTTAAGGAACGCCGTTTTGACATCCATCTGCCAGATTTCATAATCGAAAAATGCAGCTTTTGCTAACATGATTCTGACGGACTTAAGCATCGCTACGGGTGAGAAAGTCTCATCGTAGTCAACTCCTGGAACTTGTGAAAAACCCTTTGCCACAAGTCGAGCTTTATAAACGGTCACATTACCGTCAGCGTCCGTCTTCTTCTTAAAGATCCATTTGTTCTGAATAGCCTTGCGGCCCTCAGGTAGTATCTCCAAAGTCCACACTTTGTTCTCATACATGGATCCTATCTCGGATTTCATGGCTTCTAGCCATTTGTTGGAATCTGGGCCCACCATTGCTTCTTCATAATTTGCAGGTTCATTGTTGTCTAACAACATGATTGACAAGACGGGATTACCGTACCACTCTGGAGCAGCGCGTGATCTCGTTGACCTGCGTGGTTCAACAGAAACTTGAACTGGAGTTTCATGATCATCATCATTAACTTCCTCCTCAACCGGCGTCGCAACGACAGAGGTTTCCCCTTGCCCTGCGCCACCATCCAGAGGGATGAGAGGTTCGACAACCTCGTCAAGTTCTATCTTCCTCCCACTCAATTCTCTCGAGAGAAACTCCTTCTCGAGAAAAGCTCCATTTTTAGCAACAAACACTTTGCCCTCGGATTTGAGATAGAAGGTGTACCCAACTGTCTCTTTTGGGTAACCTATGAAGACGCACCTTTCCGCTTTGGGTTCCAGCTTTTCAGGCTGAAGCTTTTTGACATAAGCATCACATCCCCAAACTTTAAGAAACGACAACTTTGGCCTCTTGCCATACCACAGTTCGTATGGTGTCGTCTCAACGGATTTTGATGATGCCCTATTTAAAGTGAATGCAGCTGTTTCTAATGCATAACCCCAAAATGATAACGGCAAATCAGTAAGAGACATCATAGATCGCACCATCTCTAACAAAGTACGATTACGACGTTCGGACACACCATTACGCTGTGGTGTTCCAGGCGGTGTTAACTGCGAAACAATTCCACATTGTCTTAAGTGAGCACCAAACTCGAAACTCAGATATTCACCCCGACGATCAGACCGTAGGAACTTGATCTTCTTGTTACGATGATTTTCCACTTCACTCTGAAATTGCTTGAACTTTTCAAATGTTTCAGACTTGTGCTTCATCAAGTAGACATAACCATATCTACTTAAATCGTCAGTGAAGGTGAGAAAATAACGATATCCGCCGCGTGCCTCTACGCTCATTGGACCACACACATCGGTATGTATGATTTCCAACAAGTCACTTGCATGCTCCATTGTTCCAGAGAACGGAGTCTTAGTCATCTTGCCCATGAGGCATGGTTCGCACGTGTCAAGTGAATCAAAGTCAAGTGACTCCAAAAGTCCATCAGCATGGAGTTTCTTCATGCGCTTTACACCAATATGACCCAAGCGGCAGTGCCACAAAAATATGGCGCTATCATTGTTTACTCTAACTCTTTTGGTCTCAATGTTATGTATATGTGTATCGCTATCAAGATTCAATATGAACAATCCTCTCACATTCGGTGCATGACCATAAAAGATGTTACTCATAGAAATAGAACAACCATTATTCTCAGACTTAAAAGAGTAACCGTCTCGCAATAAACAAGATCCAGATATAATGTTCATGCTCAACGCAGGCACTAAATAACAATGATTTAAGTAAATCACTAATCCCGATGGTAGCTGAAGTGACACTGTGCCGACGGCGATTGCATCAACCTTGGAACCATTTCCTACGCGCATCGTCACTTCGTCTTTCGCCAGCCTTCGTCTATTCCGCAGTTCCTGTTTCGAGTTGCAAATGTGAGCAACAGAACCGGTATCGAATACCCAGGCACTACTACGAGAGCCGGTTAAGTACACATCAATAACATGTATATCAAATATACCTGATTTTTCTTTGCCCGCCTTCTTATCTGCCAGATACTTGGGGCAATTGCGCTTCCAGTGACCCATACCCTTGCAATAGAAGCACTCTGTTTCAGGCTTAGGTCCAGCCTTGGGTTTCTTCGGCGGATTGGCAACAGGCTTGCCGCTCTTCTTCGAATTGCCCATCTTGCCTTTGCCGTTTCTCTTGAAACTAGTGGTCTTGCTCACCATCAACACTTGATGCTCTTTACGGAGTTCAGACTCTGCGACTTTCAGCATCGCAAACAACTCGCCGGGAGACTTGTTCATCCCTTGCATGTTGTAGTTCAACACAAAGCCTTTATAGCTTGGTGGCAGTGATTGAAGGATTCTGTCAGTGATAGCCTCTTGCGGGAGTTCAATCCCCAGCTCAGCTAGACGGTTTGAGTACCCACACATTTTGAGCACATGTTCACTGACAGACGAGTTTTCCTCCATCTTGCAAGCATAGAATTTATCGGAGGTCTCATACCTCTCGATCCGGGCGTTCTTCTGAAAGATAAACTTCAACTCCTGGAACATCTCAAATGCTCCATGACGCTCAAAGCGACGTTGAAGTCCCGGTTCTAAGCCATACAAGACTGCACATTGAACTATTGAGTAGTCCTCCTTACGCGCTAACCAAGCGTTCTTAACATCCTGATCAGCCGTAGCGGGTGGTTCATCTCCTAGCGCAGCATTAAGGACATAATCCTTCTTCCCAGCTTGTAAGATTAGCTTAAGATTACGAGCCCAGTCTACAAAGTTGCTTCCATCATCTTTCAACTTAGCTTTCTCTAGGAACGTATTAAAATTCAGGATGACACTCGCGTGAGCCATGATCTACAACACAAATATATTCAAAGTGGACTTAGACTATGTTCAAGATAATTAGAGTTCAACTTAATCAAATTATATGCTAAACTCCCACTCAAAAAATACATCTCTCTAGTCATTTGAGTGGTTCATGATCCACTTACACTATCCCAAGTCCGATCATCACGTGAGTTGAGTATAGTTTCAGTGGTAAGCATCCCTATGCTAATCATATCAACTATATGATTCATGATCGACCTTTCGGTCTCATGTGTTCCGAGGCCATGTCTGCACATGCTAGGCTCGTCAAGCTTACAACATGATCATCTCATACATCCAATATATCATATCACATCATTGGCCATATCACATCACAATCATACCCTGCAAAAACAAGTTAGACGTCCTCTAATTTTGTTGTTGCATGTTTTACGTGGTGACCAAGGGTATCTAGTAGGATCGCATCTTACTTACGCAAACACCACAACGGAGATATATGAGTTGCTATTTAACCTCATCCAAGGACCTCCTCGGTCAAATCCGATTCAACTAAAGTTGGAGAAACCGTCACTTGCCAGTCATCTTTGAGCAAAGGGGGTTACTCGTAACGATGAAACCAGTCTCTCGTAAGCGTACGAGTAATGTCGGTCCAAGCCGCTTCAATCCAACAATACCATGGAATCAAGAAAAGACTAAGGAGGGCAGCAAAGCGCACATCACCGCCCACAAAACCTTTTGTGTTCTACTCGAGAAGACATCTACGCATGAACCTATCTCATGATGCCACTGTAGGGGGAACGTCGCATGGGAAACAAAAATTTTCCTACGCGCACGAAGACCTATCATGGTGATGTCCATCTACGAGAGGGGATGAGTGATCTACGTACCCTTGTAGACCGTACAGCAGAAGCGTTAGAGAGCGCGGTTGATGTAGTGGAACGTCCTCACGTCCCTCGATCCGCCCCGCGAACAATCCCGCGATCAGTCCCACGATCTAGTACCGAACGGACGGCACCTCCGCGTTCAGCACACGTACAGCTCGACGATGATCTCGGCCTTCTTGATCCAGCAAGAGAGACGGAGAGGTAGAAGAGTTCTCCGGCAGCGTGACGGCGCTCCGGAGGTTGGTGATGATCTTGTCTCAGCAGGGCTCCGCCCGAGCTCCGCAGAAACGCGATCTAGAGGAAAAACCGTGGTGGTATGTGGTCGGGCAGCCGTGAGAAAGTCGTCTCAAATCAGCCCTAAATGCTCCATATATATAGGAGGAGGGAGGGGGGCCTTGCCTTGGGGTCCAAGGACCCCCAAGGAGTCGGCCGAGCCAAGGGGGGGAGGACTCCCCCCCCAAACCGAGTTGGACTTGGTTTGGTGGGAGGAGTCCCCCTTCCTTCCCACCTCCTTCCTTTTTTTTCTTTCCTCTTGATTTTTCTTCTCTTGGCGCATTGGGCACTTATGGGCTGTCCCACCAGCCCACTAAGGGCTGGTGTGGCTCCCCAAATGCCTATGGGCTTCCCCGGGGTGGGTTGCCCCCCCCCCCCCCCCCGGTGAACTCCCGGAACCCATTCGTCATTCCCGGTACATTTCCGGTAACTCCGAAAACCTTCCAGTAATCAAATGAGGTCATCCTATATATCAATCTTCGTTTCCGGACCATTCCGAAAACCCTCGTGACGTCCGTGATCTCATCCGAGACTCCGAACAACATTCGGTAACCAACCATATAACTCAAATACGCATAAAACAACGTCGAACCTTAAGTGTGCAGACCCTGCGGGTTCGAGAACTATGTAGACATGACCCGAGAGACTCCTCGGTCAATATCCAATAGCGGGACCTGGATGCCCATATTGGATCCTACATATTCTACGAAGATCTTATCGTTTGAACCTCAGTGCCAAGGATTCGTATAATCCCGTATGTCATTCCCTTTGTCCTTCGGTATGTTACTTGCCCAAGATTCGATCGTCAGTATCCGCATACCTATTTCAATCTCGTTTACCGGCAAGTCTCTTTACTCGTTCCGTAATACAAGATCCCGCAACTTACACTAAGTTACATTGCTTGCAAGGCTTGTGTGTGATGTTGCATTACCGAGTGGGCCCCGAGATACCTCTCCGTCACACGGAGTGACAAATCCCAGTCTTGATCCATACTAACTCAACTAACACCTTCGGAGATACCTGTAGAGTATCTTTATAGTCACCCAGTTACGTTGCGACGTTTGATACACACAAAGCATTCCTCCGGTGTCAGTGAGTTATATGATCTCATGGTCATAGGAATAAATACTTGACACGCAGAAAACAGTAGCAACAAAATGACACGATCAACATGCTACGTCTATTAGTTTGGGTCTAGTCCATCACGTGATTCTCCCAATGACGTGATCCAGTTATCAAGCAACAACACCTTGTTCATAATCAGAAGACACTGACTATCATTGATCAACTGGCTAGCCAACTAGAGGCATGCTAGGGACGGTGTTTTGTCTATGTATCCACACATGTAAATGAGTCTTCATTCAATACAATTATAGCATGGATAATAAACTATTATCTTGATACAGGAATTATAATAATAACTATACATTTATTATTGCCTCTAGGGCATAATTCCAATAGTTGCGCCACCCCTAGGGTTCCCCCCTAGGTGGTGCGGCAGCTACCAGATGGGAAAGGGGGCAGCGGCTAGGGTGGGAGGGGGTGGCGCACCACCTGGTGGGCTTAAGGCCCACCTGTGCCTAGGGTTTGCCCCCCCTCCCTCTCCCCTGCGCATTGGGCTGAGTGGGGAGGCGCACCAGCCCACCTAGGGGCTGGTTCCCTCCCTCACTTGGCCACCTTACCTCCCGGGGTCGTTGCCCCCCTTCGGTGGACCCCCGGGGCCACCTCCGGTGGTCCCGGTGGTCCTGGTACGTTACCGGTGATGCCCGAAACACTTCCGGTGTCCGAAACCATCCGTCCTATATATCAATATTTACCTCCGGACCATTCCGGAGCTCCTCGTGACGTCCGGGATCTCATCCTGGACTCCGAACAACTTTCGGTAACCTCATATAACAATTCCCTATAACCCTAGCGTCACCGAACCTTAAGTGTGTAGACCCTACGGGTTCGGGAGACAGGCAGACATGACCGAGACACCTCTCTGGCCAATAACCATCAGCGGGGTCTGGATACCCATGGTGGCTCCCACTTGCTCCACGATGATCTCATCGGATGAACCACGATGTCAAGGATTCAATCAATCCCGTATACAATTCCCTTTGTCTGTCGGTATAGAACTTGCCCGAGATTCGATCGTCGGTATACCAATACCTTGTTCCATCTCGTTACCGGTAAGTCTCTTTACTCGTTCCGTAGCACGTCATCGTGTGACTAACTCCTTAATCACATTGAGCTCATGATGATGTTCTACCGAGTGGGCCCAGAGATACCTCTCCGTCACACGGAGTGACAAATCCCGATCTCGATTCGTACCAACCCAATAGACACTTTCGGAGGTACCCGTAGTGCACCTTTATAGTCACCCAGTTATGTTGTGACGTTTGATACACCCAAAGCACTCCTACGGTATTCGGGAGTTGCACAATCTCACGGTCGAAGGAAAAGATACTTGACAATAGAAAAGCTTTAGCATACGAACAATACGATCTAGTGCTATGCTTAGGATTGGGTCTTGTCCATCACATCATTCTCCCAATGATGTGATCCCGTTATCAATGACATCTAATGCCCATGATCAGGAAACCATGATCATCTATTGACTAACGAGCTAGCCAACTAGAGGCTTGCTAGGGACACTTTGTGATCTATTTATTCACACATGTATTACTGTTTCCTGTTAATACAATTATAGCATGAACAATAGACGATTATCATGAACACGAAAATATGATAATAACCATTTTATTATTGCCTCTAGGGCATATTTCCAATAGACACCATATTTTTGTTGGTCTTTTCCTATCAATACCTTGCATATACTATTGAATCATTTAGCTGCATATGTCTTTATATCCTTTTGTTGCATATCCCGTTAGCAATTATGATAATTTTAAGACAATATCATGTCGGGCATGATCAATGAGAATCAAGAACCTATCCAAATGGACTATGAATTGGGGGATCCAAATTATCGTACGCTTGAAGTTGGGGGACATCAAACCCCAACAAGAAAAAGAAAGGCAAAGATACCCAAGCCAAGACGTCCGGCTTTCACAACATTTGAGGATATCTTGTTGGTTAAATCTTAGTTGACCACAAGCATGGACTCTATATGGGGCACATAGCAAAAGGGAAGCAAGTATGGGAGAAGATTTGAAAGTATTATCAAGAACACAAAGGAATGTGTGGAGTCGCATCCATCCACAGTGTGGCCTCTATCCAACATTGATGGTTCATCATTCAAGGGGAAGTTAACATGTATGTCAGCTACTATGCACAAGTGATTGGTTGCCCTTAAAGGATGGGAATGTCATCTCACATTGTGAATGATCTCAAGGTCGACAGAAGGAAGAATGATGACTCAAACTCCCAACAATCATTTGGGTTGGATGACAAATAGGTGGAAGTAGAATGGAAGAATGGAAAAGCCATCATGCCAATAAATAACTCACAAGTGATGGAAAATAAGTGGGAGAAGGTGAGGGTTGCCCGTGATGCCGCTGTGACAAAAAGGCCCACCACATGGACGTGCATCTTTTCACAAGGTGGGGCAAGAAAGATGAGAGGTAGAAACTCATGTTGGATGCTCAAAAATAAAGGATGTATTGGTTGAGAAGGAGAGGTTACAACTTGCTCGAGAAATAGATAATTCGAAGATAATATTGACAGACACAAGACTCTTGAATGAGGAAGCAAAGAATTGGCTTTACGGAAGGAATGAGATCAACGAAGTACCAGAAGGAGGCAATGGCGGTGGCAGCAGCGGAAGCGGAACGGACTACAGCCGCGGCAGAGCATGCGACACAGAAGGCATCTGACGAGTTATCCATGACATTGAGTAGCCTTGACTCAGAGTTGATTATTTTTTTGCATGTCCGTATTATTGAGTTATATGTTTTATTTTGCGTTGTTGCATTGTTGAATTACTGAATTGTGATGAACTTATGCTATATCATCCACGTGCATGGATTAAGGGGATGTTTGGTTCCCAGCCACACTTTGCCAAGCCAAAATTTGGCAGCCACAATTTAGTTGGCATATGTTTGATTTTTGCCACACTTTGGTTTGCCACACTTTATTGTCGCTATGGCCCATTTGTCATAGAGTAAATTTTTTTGCCAACTTTTGCCAAAGTTTGGCGTTCGTTTTTTCAGCCACACTTTGTGGCTTGCCACACTTTAATGGCTTGCCACACTTTGGCTTGGCAAAATTAGTCCCCAACCAAACAGGCCCTAAGTGTTTAGATTTGCGTAGTGTGGCCGCCGAGCAAGCAATATGAGAGGCTGTTCGCGGTTGCATCCGGGACCGACCGCGGATCTTTAGGGGGGCGAGTTTTCCAAGTCCGCTGTTCGCGGTTGCATCCGGGACCGACCGCGGATCTTTAGGGGGGCGAGTTTTCCAAGTCCATCCTCTAATGACCCTTGGAAACCTCAATGATGTGCGGCATCTCATCCAAATTTGCATATTTTTCAAACAATTCCCTAGAGCCAGGAAAATCAAAAGATAGAATCGAAGCATTTCTCGAAGAAACATATCTTTCAATTACAACACTGCTAAACTAGTCTGCATTTTCATTCACAACATGGAATTGGCTATCTGAGCTTCAGTCCCCTAAATGACAGGACACAAACTTTTTTTGGAGGTGGACGCAAAGTTAACTAAAAACCAGACTACACATTAAACCCAGCTATATTTTAGTATCATTTTTTGAAAACAAAAAAGCAGATGCACCAGCCGGGAATCGAACCCGGGTCTGTACCGTGGCAGGGTACTATT
Organism: Hordeum vulgare subsp. vulgare; assembly: GCF_904849725.1. Lineage (NCBI taxonomy): Eukaryota > Viridiplantae > Streptophyta > Magnoliopsida > Poales > Poaceae > Hordeum > Hordeum vulgare. The sequence goes on from NC_058524.1 coordinate 597,606,046, forward strand.
CTACCACTAGACCACTGGTGCTTTGATGAAAGAATTATTAATAAAGACTTAAGTATTCTATTACTTGAAAACCAAAGAGCATTTGTCCATGCATTATAGTGTTGACCAACTAAATTTTAATACAACACACTACTTCGATCATATACATCATTATAGTTCTGGGCACCTGTAGAAGACGCCAACGTGTGATAAATAAAGATGAATAGTATTTTGACACTAACGTAGTGTTAAAAACACTCTTATATTATGGGATAGAGGGAGTATTAGGCGTCAACGTGTGATCAATAAAGACAGAAATCATCTTTTTTACAGGGCGTACGGAAATTACTTTGATACTAATGTAGTGTAAAAAACGCTTTTATATTATGGGACGGACGGAGCAGTAGACTAATTTGACATACACATAAATCAGCAGGAACTAATTCAGAGAACATGGCAAGTAATGTCGACCATGATTGGTCCATATAACGAGTAAACACATTCTGCTGCCGAAAATGGAAGAACTTAAACCAAATTAACAAATATAACTCCATCTCTATGTGAGATGGAAAATCAGTAATGGGGAAACAGACCACAAGACATTCGTATTCTAGTTCTCTTCTAGAGAAAAAGGCAAAGCCAGACACATTGAAACGGAGGTTCAAAAGATACATAGCATATGGCATCGGGGCACACAAGCAGGCTCGGATCCTAGATGCATGCCGGAGGGCGCATCCGGATCTCTAGCAGCGGTGGGACTTTCCCTACCGAGGAAATACAGAATTTTAGAAATGCAGTGAAATCATACGCATGATCTGGTCGAATTCATGGTTTATCCTGCAGACAAAACAGGAAAACAAAGAGCTGATGATGCAGGTGGTAAAAAAATTTCAAGCAAGTAGCAAACTGAGCCTCCCCTTAGTTCTATGTGTGGGAGGCTGGGGATTCAACAGATGGCTGGTTGGTTGAAAATGCCCTTCAACCGAGTATGCTCCAGCAGAAAATCTTCTGACCTGGGAATAAAAATCAACCACTTGATTGAATTTAAAGCCGTGCTCATCAGCCTCTAGCATAATCTTTTCAGCAATTATGCTTTTCTATATTTATTATTTTACAGGTCGCAATCATCAACGAAAACCAGGGTGCTGTTGTACCAATTTGATCATATTACTCCTTTTCCTAGTAGGTTGATAGTAACCGTAATGCTTCAGTAACTACAGACCGTAATGCTTCAGTAACCACACAAGTTTTTCTCTGTTTAGTTGCAAGAACAGAGCGAGTAGAAAGCGAGGCACCCTGACTTGATGTTCGGATGTTCCTGAAGGCGCTCTCGCTAGCACCAGTGGTGAGCAGGTTAGATGGCCTGGTTCACCCTTCTCAGTCCAGGAGAATAACCACACCCTGCCTCCTTAAAATACCATATCAGAGTTTTTTTTTGGAAGAAAGGGGCTCCCCCTGCTCCACTTTATTACTGAAGCAAACACAGCCAGCAGGTTCTTACAAGACTCATAGAAAAGCAAAATAAGACCCAACATAGGTCGAAAACCAAATCACCAAATAAGTTCAGCTAACAACAGAACACACAGCTAAGGGCAGCACAACCTCCTCTAACAGCTTCTCGAGGCGATGCGCAACAGCTCCCCCCTAGACTTGTCCAGCTTAGAGATGAATTGACGTAGCACCAGCTCATGTGTAGCGTCGCAGAGAATAGACCATTGCCGTAGGAAATTCCTTAGCTTCATGAGCACGCAGTTGTGCAAAGAGAGCCTTGGCTCTGTGGTTGGGCATGCGGTTGTGCAGCCCAACGACCCAAGTTCAATTCCTAGAATTGACAGGTGATGCACAGGGAGTTTTCTCCCATTTATTGAGGATCAAGTTTGGTGTGTGGTAAAACCACTCATCAAAAAAATCTTGATACTCACTTAAAAAAAATTCTGAGGGCCATGTTTATCTTGGTACTCATACTAAAATGGTCGTATGCATCCCTTGTTGGTGCAGAGGCCGGGAAGTGAAAATCTCTCCCATTTTGACACCTTTTCTAGAGAAAGAGGTGTTACAGGCAATTGAGGGTATGAAGAATGGTAAAGCTCCTGGCCCAGACGGGTTTCCAGCAGAGTTTTATAAACGGTGTTGGCATATCATAAAGGCGGATCTTATGCATATGTTCCATGATCTGTTTTCTGGGCATCTTCAACTCTTTCATCTCAATTTCGGTACGATTACACTATTACCGAAGAAAGAGGGGGCCTCCAGAATTGAACAATTTTGTCCTATATGTCTGCTCAATGTCAGCTTTAAAATTTTCACAAAGGTGGGAACGGATAGGCTAACTAAGATGGCACATTCGGTGGTCCAATCTTCGCAGACAGCTTTTATGCCTGGAAGGAATATTCTTGAAGGGGTGGTCGTTCTGCACGAGATCCTTCATGAATTACACTCTAAGAAACTCAATGGAGTTTTATTTAAGGTTGATTTCGAGAAGGCATACGACAAAGTTAAATGGTCCTTCCTGCAACAAACTCTACGTATGAAGGGGTTTGGTGACATCTGGCGAAAGCATGTAGATTGTTTTTATAAAAAAAGGGAGCGTTGGTGTTAAAGTAAATGATGACGTTGGTCATTTCTTTCAGACGCTTAAGGGACTTAGGCAAGGAGACCCTATGTCCCCTATTTTATTTAACATTGTGGCAGATATGTTGGCGCTAATGATCAGAAGGGCTAATGACAAAGCCTTAGTAGGGGGACTAGTACCGCATCTAGTTGATGGGGGTGTCTCTATCCTACAATATGCGGACGATACGATCCTTTTCATGGAGCATGATCTCAAAAAGGCCAGAAATCTGAAACTCATTTTATGCCTGTTTGAACATCTATCTGGGTTGAAGATTAACTTTCACAAAAGTGAGCTTTTTTGCTTTGGAGATGCAAAAGCTCAACAGCTCACGTATTTCCAACTGTTCGGATGTGAGGGTGGTTCATTGCCGTTCTCATATTTAGGCATTCCCATCCATCACCGCAAGTTGACCATCAGGGAGTGGAGATGTATCGAAGATCGGTTTGAGAAAAAACTAAGTTGCTGGAAGGGCAAGTTATTATCCTATGGAGGAAGATTAGTTCTTGTCAACTCAGTGTTGACAAGTATGCCAATGTTCCTCCTATCCTTTTTCCAAGTGCCTGTTGGGGTACGGAAAAGGTTGGATTTCTATCGATCTCGATTTTTCTGGCAGAGTGACGAGATCAAGACTAAATATAGGCTTGCTAGATGGGCCATTATTTGTAGACCCAAGGATCAGGGAGGTTTGGGAATTGAAAATCTTGAGGTCAAGAACAAATGCCTACTTAGCAAATGGTTATTCAGACTGTCTGTCGAATCGCAAGGGATGTGGGTACAAATTCTGAAGAACAAGTATCTACAGCATAAAACTTTAGCCCAGGTCACTGCGAGACCGGGTGATTCCCCTTTCTGGAAGGGTCTAATGAGGACAAAGGACGCCTTTTTTAACAGAACTAGATTCGTCATTGGTAATGGTGAAACTACTAGATTCTGGGAGGATACTTGGTTAGGAGCTCAACCTTTAGCTTTACAGTATCCGCAACTATATAATATTGCACAACGAAAACAGACTTTCGTTGCGACAGTGTTACGGCAGGTTCCTCTAAACATTCAATTTCGCAGAGCCTTGCTCGGCAATAGATGGGTTAGTTGGCTATCTAGTCAGAAGACTGATGAATATTTTCCTGTCTGATCGCCCAAGCATCATTCGTTGGAGGTTGACCACGAATGGTTGTTTCTCAGTGAAACCGATGTACGACCATGTTATTGATACGACGCCTATCCCAAAGTCCATGCATATTTGGAAGGTCAAGGTTCCTCTTAAGATAAAAATCTTCATGTGGTTTGTTCACAAGGGAGTTGTTTTAACTAAGGATAACCTAGCTAAAAGACACTGGAAAGGAAATAAAAGATGTAGCTTTTGCCAAACGCATGAGACGATTAAACACCTCTTTCTGGATTGTCCTATGGCCAAATTATTATGGCGTTCACTACAAATTTCTTTTAACATTACACCGCCTACTAGCATTCACATGTTATTCGGGACGTGGCTAAACGGGGTTAATGTACTGTACGCCAAACTAATTCGAGTCGGTACTTGTGCCATTTTGTGGGCGATATGGAACTGCAGAAATGATCTAGTATTTAACAGAATGAATTACATTAACTTTTTGCATGTCATCTTCAGGGCTACCGCCTTGATCCGCACGTGGTCCTTACTCACTCCTGTGGAAACCAGGGAGCCTTTGGTTACTGGGTGTGTCCGATGGGAGATGGTAGCTCAGGATATCTTCAACCGATATGGATGGCGGCATGCTAATAGGATTGGACCTTAGTCCAGTTTTCTCTTATACTCGGTTGTTGGGTGGCCTGAGTGCCATGTATTTCTTGTTTTTTTGATTGGTCGGATTCTTGTGTTTTGATTACAGACTTGTTAGTTATTAATAAAAATGGTTGTATGCATCTATCGATGCAGAGGCCGGGGCAACGCCTCCTTTTCAAAAAAAAAAATGAGCACGCAGTCCAAACTTTTCCACGTTCGACCCTGGAAACAATATTCGTTTCTCAGTCGCCAAATACTCCACAAGGAGGCAGCTACAACCATGTTAGGAATAGGTTTATTTTTACATACCAGCCACAGGGTATAGACATCATTGAAACAGGAAATTGTAATATGATACACCTCATCAAATAATTTTCATATGCATCTAGCTACAACACACTCAAAAGAAAAGATGATGAATTGATTCCAGTTCAGAACAATACCATATCAGAGTTCAAACGGAGTAAACAAAAATATGCATCGGGCACTAGTGTATCCAAAGTAACTACTGTATGTGACAATCTGCAAGAGCTAAAACGAAAGACATATGCCAAGCCTTTATCCCTTACAAGACAGTGTAATAAAAAACACTTAAATCAGGGCCATGACCAATTCAGCACAGCAAACTAGCCATCATGAAATGATGATGATACTTAGGGGTAACTTGTCCAAATGAAACTAAAATTCAACCACGGTGGTTCAGTTTCAAAGAAAAAAGTGCATATCCAGTTCCAAGTGAACTTGCCACATGTTGACTGAAAATATAGCTCATGTGCCAAGAAGCATATCTTAGATCTGACCTTTTAACGGTTTAGCCGACAGGAAAACGGCTCATTCAAAACAGGCAAATACCCGAGATGCAACCTTTATTTGTCATCAAGCACAGAAGAGCTTGTTGTGCATAGATTAATACCCAGGAGAAACAGGAGGGCAAAGAAATATACCGTCCAGGACTGCAGTTCATGTGTTTGTGTTCAGAAATAATATTTGTAGATCTGGCCCTCAATAATTGTGAGGTGTGCTTTATGAACACCACAATACCATGGGTGAAAAAGCCACTTCAATTTTCAGTTTAGAACAATTACATGAACGAGCTTTCTAACCTTCTAAACTATGCATCCTTATAGAAAATTAAAAACCATACACAACCACAAGTTTGCTGCAACAAATTCAAGCAGAATTCGCCACAGCAAACTGAATCTGAAAGCCAACCAATATATATGATCCATATTGTAGGACATTGTACAACTTGACAAACACCAGCAAGGTCTTGAATCGCATGGAAACAGTTAAGATTAGTTATTCAATCCAATTGAGTCCTCTCCCTCTTCATATCATTAGCACTGTCCGATCTTGGTCTTAGTACCATGTATGCATCTGAGAACTACAAAAACATGGCAGAGTTAATTACGTCTAGATTTTAACCATCTTTTTCTACATAACAGAATACTCAGTAAAAGTAAGGCAAATTAAAGCCGGAGACAGCATGAGTACAATAACCATAAATCAGGCAACCAAAGGAAGCTGTTTAAAGCGGTAATCGACTATATGGCATCCGGTGGAACTCGTCCATGGCAACAACCATCCTTCCCATCCTGCAAAAGGAGCCTGCCATAGCAGAATGGCAGGTTGTATATGAAAATTTCAACCGGGTGACAGAGATGATGAGCGACTCTCTGCTTCAACCTGGTTGTGGGCTCAGCACATTCAGCGGTAAGCAAATTTTCTTCCCCAAATCGAGTACGTCCCAAGTCCCAACCACGGGGTTAAATTTATCCTCAGCACTAGCCATCAGATTGTACCCATCGTGCTAGAAAAGCAGAGGATTGGCTAAATGCTATGGACAAAGGACTGGCTCCCTGCTTCTGTGCGCCTCGATTTGGGCAGCAGCCACGATGAAAGACACTTCCGAAGGTAGGATGACCGTCGGACAGGAAGCGAGAGGGCGCACGAACCTCGACCTCTGCGCCCCGCCGCCGACGCCGTCAATCGAGTTAGAATGGTTGGTCAGGGTTTGCTGAAGGGCCGGAGCAACTAGTTAAGAGCATCTCCAACAGCCCGCTATACAAGCACAAGCGCCGCGTCGTAAAAAAGGCTGTATTTAGCGCGCGCGCGACGCGACGGCAGCTCCAGCGGGCGCGTAAAAACTGCGCGCGCGTCATTTTCAATTAAGCGCGCTGGACGAAACGCAATCCCGCGCCCATTATTTGCTGCGCCGGCTCCCGCGCGCGCGACTCTCCCGCGCTCGCTCCTTCTTTCTTGTGCGCTCTCTCCTGGTATCTCCTGCGATGTGCACTCTCTGCGCTCGTTGTACACTCTCGCGACCGGCCCATCCGACCGCGCCGCCGCCCCCATCCGACCGCGCCGCCGCCGCCGCTCGCGCCACCGTTTGGCGCTGCACCGGCCTATCCCCGAGCCGCCGTCGCCGCCGGCGCCCGCCGTTCAGGCGCTTCCCCGGCCTCCCCGCGCCGCCGCGCTTCCGCCCCACCCCTCCTAGTCCGGCCGGCCCTCGCGCGCCTCCGACGTCCGAGGAACAGCGCCCCACCGCTCGCTGCCGCGCCGCGCCCGCAAGGTGTTCGACAAAACGCCTACAAGGTATGTATTGCTTCAAATTTATGAATTTGGTGCATGTTTTGAATTGTAGTTTTTTATAGTATAGTATTGAACATTGTAGATGAGTTTGTCGTATGCTTCTTCCGAAGAAGAATTTGATATGGAAGAGGAGGAGGATCTTGCAATGATCATAGCTATGCATATCAATAAAAAACCGAAGCACGGTGGTTCGGTTATGGGTCGGGAAAAAATTTGGAGAGATAGGATTGATGCCCATAACAGATTGATGAAGAACTATTTCGTGGAGAATCCCACATACCCGGAGTCGTATTTTCGTCGCCGGTTTAGGATGAGCACAGACTTGTTCAAGCGCATTGCAGAGAAACTTGCGAGCCATGACCGGTTTTTCCAGCAAAGGAGGAATGCCGCCGGAGAGCTCGGGCATAGCACCTTTCTGAAGGTGACAGCCGCTTTGCGTATGTTGGCATACGGTATCCCGGCTGATTTAGTTGATGATCACTTGTCTATGGGTGAGAGCCAAGCTATCATGTGTGTCAAGCGCTTTGCAGTGGGAATTGTGCAAGTGTTTGGCGAGGAGTATTTGAGATCTCCCACTGCTGAAGACGCCGCAAGGCTATTGGCGATGAACAAATCTCGCGGCTTTCCTGGCATGCTTGGCTCAATAGATTGCATGCATTGGAGTTGGAAAAATTGTCCAAAGGCATGGCATGGGCAATTCCACGGCCAAAAAAAGGGTTCCACTATAATCCTTGAAGCGGTGGCCGATCATGAGACTTGAATTTGGCATGCATTCTTTGGAATGTCTGGATCTTTGAATGACATCAATGTTGTCAACCGGTCACCACTGATGAATAAGATTGCGAATGGTGAGTTGCCACCGGTGCAGTTTGTAGCAAATGGCCGTACGTACAACTATGGCTATTATCTAGCGGATGGCATCTATCCAAAGTGGCAAACCTTCGTGAAGCCGTTGAAAAAGCCAGAAGGTAAGAAAAATCTTGATTTTCACAATGCTCAGGCGGCTGCTAGAAAAGATGTGGAGAGAGCATTTGGGATTTTACAAGTCCAATTTGCTATTGTGAGAGGACCAGCTAGATTTTGGGATCAAAAAATGCGTTGGTACATCATGCACGCTTGTGTGATCATGCACAACATGATCATCGAGAATGAGCGTGGCCAAGATGTAGACTACTCACAGTATGAGCCCTTGGGACATCCCGTGCGAGTGCGACGGAGGGCTGAAAGGGTTGCCCATTTTGTTGCCTCGTATCATGCCATTCGGCGTCCCGCAACACATAATGATCTTCAGAAGGATCTGATTGAAGAGTGGTGAGGACGACAAAGAGCATGATTTGATTGCTTTATTTGTATTGTATTGTTCATGAACTATTGGTTGTGTTTATTGCATTATTTGTTGTACTGAACGAGAAACTATTTGTTTGAGTTGTAATAACTATTATTGTTGATTTATTTTGTTTGTTTGATCGTTTTTTTCACTATTTTTTAAAATGTATATGTGGTTTGTGCCTGCTGCGCGCGCTGCATTTTTGGGCACTGCTGGAGCGACGCGCGCTGCATTATAGCGCGGCTGTTGGAGCCAGCGCCTATCCCTGCGCTAAACCAGCCGACCCGCGCGCTGTAAAAATATTTTTTGGGCGCGGCGCGAAGCGCGGCTGTTGGAGATGCTCTAACGAGCACTCATTTGAGATCCTCCAAGCAATCACTCCCGCGCGCCGCCATGTGGCACGTTCTCAGCCGCCGCTACGTGTCGCACTCTAAACGTCCCCTTCATATTTTTTTTATTTTTTCACACGACGTTTTCGGCTTTTTAGTGTGGTTTTTCTCGCACGGCCGTGCCTTCCGGAAAGGGAAAGAACGCGTTTTATGTTATCTTTTTCTTCGCGGGAGGTACGGTTTTGTTTTCGCGAGAGGCACGGCCGTGTCTCTCGGAAAGGGAAAAACACGTTCTGCTTTCTTTTTTTCGTGAGAGGCACGATTTTTGCTTCCGCGAGATGCACGGTTTTGCTATCGCGACAACACGGCCGTGCCTCTTTGAAAAAAAACGCTTTTTCTGCTTTCTTTTTGTTCCGCGAGAGGCACGGTTTTGCTTCCACGAGAGGCACGATTTTGCTATCGAAAAGAGAAAAAAAACGCGTTTTCTGTTTTGTTTTTTTTCGGGAGAGGCACTGTTTTGCTTCCACGGGAGGCACGATTTCGTTATCCCGAGAGGCACGATCGTGCCTCTTGGAAAGAGAAAAAACGTGTTTTCTGCTTTTTTTTCATGAGAGGCATGATTTTGCTTCTGCGAAAGACCCGGTTTTGCTATCGCGAGAAGCATGGCCGTGCCTTTTGGAAAGTAAAAAAACTGGTTTTTTCATCCGGTTTTTTTGTGAAAAAAAGTTTGTCAAAACCTATTAACATAGGATCTAGTTTTAAAGATGGGCCAGCCCAAGAATAAGCACGGCCACAAATTAAAATAAATTGTGTAATTTGTAAAAGAGTTCATCAAACTACAAAAAAGTTCAGTCAATTCTAAAAATTGTTCACCGATTTTAGAAAAAGTTCATAATTTCTGAAAATAAGCTCATCGATTTTGGAAAAATCTTCATTCATTTTTAAAAATAGTGCACAATAAAAACAGTTCAGCAATTTAAAAAAAAAGTTCATCGATCTTGGAAAAAAAATTATCGAATAAAAAAAAAAGTTCATCGATGTTGAAAAGAGATCATCGATCCAAAAAAAGTTTATCAAATTTAAAGAAATTAAATTTAAAAAACGTTCATCTATGTAGGAAAAAAGATCATCGATCCGAAAAAAGTTCATCAAATTTTAAAAAGTTTATAATTTTTGAAAAATGTTTATCGGATTTGAAAAAAAATTCAGTGATTTTGAAAAACGTTCATTGATTTTTGAAAAAGTTAATGTATTTTGGAAAAAGTTTATTAAATTTGAAAAAATGTTCAGTGATTTTGAAAAACGTTCATACAATTTGAAAATATTAATGGATTTTGAAAATCGTTCACCAAATTTTTAAAAAAGTTCACTGATTTTGAAAAACGTTAATCAAATTTAAAAATACTTAATGGATTTAAAAAAGCATGGAATTTAGAAAAAGTTCATTTTTTAAAAAAAAGGTTCATTAATTTTTAAAATATTTCACTGGATTTTTCAAAAGTTCATCTAGTTTGAAAAAGAAAATTACCGATTTTAAGTAAAAATTCATTGTTTTCTAAAAAACCATCTATTTTTAAAAAATCATCATTTTTTTCAAAAAACAATTTCATTCAATTTAGAAAATTAACATCAGAGAAAGAAAATAAAAATGAAAACTGGGGAAAAGATATAACAAGAAAAGTTTGGAAAGATGAAACTGAACATGTGAGGTGAATGGAGCCGGTCGGTTTGTGTAGCAGAGGTTGCTCACCGTGCCCTCGGCGAAGAGGTCGTAGGTTCGAATTGTAGAGCTCGCACATTTTCTGGATTTTAGAAAACAGAAGAAAGAAGATAGAATGGGCCGAGCCCAAGTAACCCTGCTGCAGGTGCCGGTTAACAGAAACAGGAAGCAACCGGCACCTGCAGCGCTGAATAGGAAATACTGGAGCCCCAAAATGCCACTGGTTGGACCAGAGGGAGGAATAGCCACGTTCGGGCGCAACTATATATCGCTTAAAGCGCCTCCCGAAAAGCGTCCCCTGCAATGCTCCCTAAATTGGTCCGCCCTAGAAACATAGCTGTGTGGACGCTGCTTCGTTTGCATTCTTTTAATCACTCATTTGTTCCATACTTTAGCCTAAAGACCTTAAAAAAATACTTTAGCCTAAAATATAAATTTATATTCAAAATTTTCCATGCAGTGTTTAAATTTTCTTTTACAATTTTAAAAATATATGCAGTGTAAAAACAATATCCACACAACTTTTAAAGAATGTTAATAACATTCATTACAATGTACGTAAAAAATGTTAAAGTGTGTCAGAAAAAATGTTTATGACATGTAAAAATGTTTCCACAATGTGCAAATTGTTTTTATAATTTAAAAAACAATTTTGTACAGTTGAAAAGCATGTACATGTAGTTTGAAAGAAATTCCAGACACTTAAAAATATATGTCCGTGAACTTTAAAAAAAAATTGTACTAAAAAACTAGACATGTGTTGAAAACAGAAAAGAAGAAGAAGCAATGAAGAAAAACAAAAACCGAAGGAAACCGGTGAAAGAAGCACAAAACCACCAATAAAGAAAAAAGAAAAAAAACACGCAAAAATGGTAAAACCACCAAAAAAGAAAACATTAGTAGCCAGGCAAAATACTAATCAAAACCACCATAAAACAAATAAGAAAATAAAAAAAGCACAACTAAAACCAGTTAGAAATTACGCTGAAAATCAAATCCCTAGGGCCCATATTGGGCCGGACAATTTGCCTCTCGCGACGTGCCATACATAGCTCTCGTGCAAGAGCCTTTGTTCCAAAAAAAACAGCAAAGCCTTTGTTCCACAGCAGCACCCTCACGCCGCTTATGTGAAGGTTAGGAGCTCGCAGGGCATTTTACGGACCGGTGGGAGCATTTTCGAGGTGAGCCCCACGCTGACACATAGCCATGTTTGGACGGGATCATGTATTCCTCACAATGATCCCCAGTGGCCTAATTCAAGTTTTTGGAGTGGGAAACCCAATTGAGTGGGGGCATGTTCTCTCAAAATTTAAAGAATTTAAGCATATTTTTTAAAAACACAAGGAAATCAGACTGAATTTCAAATTTTCGGCAGGGGCCTGGCGATCCCGAGCGCAATGTCACGCGTATTAGTCACAAAATGGATTGTCCCAAGAGAAATGTAGCTACATTGGGACGCTGCTTTGTTCGCTTCCTTTCTATCGCTAGATTGCTTCAATTTTCAATTTTTATTTACATTCCAAAATATGCATAAATAGAAATACTTTCATAAAGTGTTGACGGCCATTGCAAAATGTACACACAAAATCTTCACGTGTTTGAATTCATTTTATGTCAACTGAAAACAGCTAAAATCAATATTAATATGCTTAAAACAATCGTAACAATAAAATATAAATGTGAAAATGTAAAATGATTTTTACGTGTTTCAAAAAATATGTTTGTGACACTTTAAAAATGTTTATACAATGTAAAACAAATGTTCACCTGGGTATACAAAATGTTTTGTACTCCATCTGCAAACAAATATAAGATCGTCTAGATCACTAAATTGGTGATCTAAACAATATTATACTTTTTTACGCAGGGACTACCATACAGAAGAATGTTTTATCAGGTTTAAAAAAATACATGTCATGTTTTTTAGACAAGATATATATCATGTATATGAATATGTCCAATGTGTATCAAAAAATATTTCATGTGTTGAAAAATAGAAAAGAAAGAAGAAACCGTTGAAGAGACATAGAAAATGAAAGAAAAGCTTAGAAAGGAAACAGTAACCACCCTAGATACAAATATGAAGAAAATTACCACATATGAGGAAAATGGTAAAAACCACCGCAAAACACAAACAGGAAAAGAAACCACACAAAAAACCATTCAAAATCACCACATAAACAAACAGGAAAAAACAATGTGGAAAACCAGACAAAAACTTCTATGAATCTGCTCCCCAAGGACCCGTATTGGGCAGCCCGTATGCCTTCCTTTAGAAGAGACCTACTTGAAGCTCGCAACGGGCGATATATAGCTTCCGCGTGCAGCAGCCGCCTATGCTAAAAAAAACACAGCTGAAGCCTACGTTCCAGCAAAAGCTAACCGAAGCCGCTTACCTGAACCTGGAGGTCGGGGAGCACGTTGCGCCGCCAAATGAGGATGGATAGAGCAGAGGGAGGAATTCATACCGAGCCCCCACGTTGTTACATAGCCATGTCTGGGCATGGCTATGTATGGCTTGCAGCTGTACCGAGCGCAACGTCGCTTTGCGGCGCTCTCTAACTAGGCTGGCCAAGAAGTATTGCTGCGTGCGATGCTGCCTCGATTACTTCCTTTTGATCGCTCTCCTGTTTCATTTCTTTATTCTTTTTCTAGCAAACATGCCCCGTAGCCAAATAAATATGGCTCAATACCTGACATATCCTTGTCCTCTGTTTTACTATTTTAACACCGTGGACCATCATGTTACGACTTATCTTTTTTGCCACCCTCGTTGATGATGGCGGCAGTGTCCATGTGATCAATTTTTGAAGATTGATGCCAAATTATCTTTTTTGTGAAATGCATGGACAATTTTTTACACAGTGAACATTTCTTAAATCGATGAACTTTTTCGAAAATGGAGTACAAATTTTGAACTTCGCATTTTTTGTGTTTCTATGAACTTTTTTTTAAATTCCATACACATTTTTTGTGTTTCTATGCATGGATGTGTTTTGAATACATGATCATTTTAAAAATCATGAATGTTTTATATTTGCTGAAAATATTTCCGAAATTGTGAATTCTCTTACAATATCGGAACGGTTTTTGAAAATCATCAACATTTTTTATGTCCTTGAACATTTTATGATTTCCTGAACATTTTTTTGAATTATCAAACATTTTACGATTTCATGTTTTTTTAAGAAAACTTGAAACCTTTAAAATTTAGAATTTTGAAAAATTCCGAATTCATTTAAACAAGAAAAACAAGTTCAAATAAGAAACGTTGTATATTTTTAATATTATTTGTCAAAATTGTGAATCCTTTTATAATATGCGAACACTGTTTTCAAAATCATCAACATTTTTGAATCCGCAAACATTTTATAATCTACTGATCCTTTTTTCAAATTCCTAGCTATTTGATGATTTCATGAACATTTTTTTTCTATGTTTTGAATACAAGATCAATTTCAAATCATGAACGTTTTATATTTTCTGATTATAATTTTGAAAATTATGAATTCTTTTATACTATGGTAACAGTTTTATAAAATCGCCAACATCTATTAATCCATGAATATTTTTTAATTTCCCGAATATTTCTTTTTGAATTCCTAGACATTTTATGATTTCATGAGGATTTTTTTTTCGAAACTCAAAAGTTCTTTAAAATCATTAAATTTTTTTGAATCCGTGAACATTTTATGATTTAGTGAATATTTTTTTGAATTCCCAAACATTTTATGATTTCATGAACATTTTTCTCAAAACTCGAACCTTTTTAAATTTGGAATTTAAAAAATTCTGAATAATTTAAAGAAGGTAAAGAAAAATTGAAATAATAAAACAGAAAATGGGATGAAAACAATGTAAATTACGGGGTTCAGGAGCGGCGCTCTAGCCACTACGCCACACAACCTCTTCTGATTTTCATTGGGTCTCACGTTCTAAGTAGCGGATCGGGCGATGACTTTGACAGAAAAAAAATTGAATCGTTTTCTTAACTTATGGGTAGCATACTGGATAATTTAGGACAACATTAGGAGCAATTTTAATGACGTACTATCATAAGAATTATTTGCTTTTATTAATAGGTAAAGATACTTTTATTTATGTTCCAAAATATACTAAAATAATAATTTAATATGTTTATGTTTAAAAAATGTTTATGCAGCCTTAAAAAATGCCTCCACAACTTTAAACTAATGATAATGCCATTAACAAATACACATAAAAAATTCATGCGTTTGAGGAAAATGATTATAATATCTTTTTAAATATTTTTGTAACTCAAAAAAAATTTCATACTATTTTAAAAAGGTACATGACACTTTGAAAAAGTGCCCATGCACTTCAAAAATATGTTCATAGCATTTAAAGAAATTTATTATATAATGAATAAAAATATTCCTTTAGTTTTAAAATATGTCTTGTATCAATCAAGAAAATGTGTCAATGTGTATTTGAAAAAAAATTAATATGTATTTTCAAAATCTTTCAAAAATATGTATTAGCAAAAAATGTATATCATATATTTGAAAAATTCTCAACTTGTAAAAACAATGTTTCATGTGTATATGAAAAATATATAATGTGTATTAAAATTATAGGCACATGTTGAAGAAAATTGAGAAAACTAAGAAAACCAATGAAAATGCATCCAAAACCAAAAAAACAAGTGAAAGAAGCACAAAAACTACCACTTAAAAAAGAAAAACATGAAAAACAATTCAAAATCAAAAAAACAAACAGGAAAAACCACTCAAAATCACAAGAGAAACAAACAGGAAAAACCGCGTGAAAAGTCGGTCAAAAACTTCCCTACAAACTAATCCCTAAGACCCATATTGGGGCGGCCCATGTGCCTCTACCTCCCGACAGAGTGAGTGCCTACGTAGGACTTTTATCGCGTAATATATAGCTCTCGCACACGAGCTGCCTAATCTAAAAAAGCCAAAACATAAGCCTCAATAGCAGTGCATGCACGTCACTTTTGCAAACACAGATGTCGTGGAGTGAGCGTTAGGCCACGAGACAGCGTTGGATGGGCCGAAGGGAGTTCATGCCGAGCCCCATGCCAGCAAGTGGGAGGATGGGAGTTCCAAGTGTGTGAAAGGTAGTCTTCCACACAATGAGCTAAGGTAGCCCCGAAGGTAGTGCACCGGCGGCTAGTCGCGAAAAGAGGAGGCCAATAGGCATCGACCATGACCAAAACACCAACATGCGAGAGGAGACTAATGCATCGAGCGTGGCGTGACAAGTTCGAGCTATTTTTACTAAATTCAAGTGTTTATAATTACTTCAGTAGCTCTAGTTATAAGCTTGTAATACATTAAGTGTTTTTGTTCTTCGTAGATTTGTTGATGAATAGAAGGACTTTGCATGGTTTACAAGTTGTTCGAATACACCCCCCTATCACACATATTGTTCCTGAACCATCCCCAATTGATGTTGTTCAATGAACGTGGAACAATTAAGCATGAACTTCCAACTGATGAGCACAAACCAACCACCAAGGCATCAAGATACAATTCCACTAAGAGAAACATCGAAAAATACATTTGCTTATAGTGTAATATGGTCTTAAGAGGTATGATTTATTTTTAGTGTGGTTCTAGTAGTCAACTGTTTTGTAAATATATTCCTTGCCTCTTTCCATCAATATTAACTTTTGAAGCAACTGGCTGGAGTATAAAATAAATATGATATCAAACAAATCTAGGCAAGTTGTAGAATGTGCGTGTTACAACTGAAATTTATAGTACGGATTGCACTATAATGAGGCCTTCTATTAAGAGAGATAGATATAGAGAAAGGGGGAGGGAGGGAGGGGGAGAGGGAGAGGGGGAGAGAGAGAGAATGGCAGGGGCATGGGCACTTCATACTATGAGTAACAAACTACGTGGGATACATGCCTAAAGACTCGGAATGATGGCTACAACACAGCTACATGTATAGATCGGTGTTTAACAACCCTAACGGTATGAACATTGCCTCGCAAGATGTTTAGACTGGACCAAAATCTAAGAACACTAAATAAGGGATCCCTTTGGTGAATATGTCTGAATTGTGAAGTCGTAGGCATGTGAAGGATACGAGCTTCGTCGAGGTTGGTATGGTTCCAAACAAAGCGTAGATCTATCTCAACATTTTTGTCTTTGCTAATGCATGAGGTTTGAGGACAAATACATGGCACTTACATTATCACAATATACCACCGTAGCTCTTGTCGGAGGATGGTATAGATCGGTCAGTAGTTGTCATAGCCAACATGAGTCTGCCACACACTTAGCAACTGTCGATACTCAACCTACAACAGTTAGTTCCTCTTTTCTGATTATTTTTTTATTTATCTACGGAGGTCAAATCACGTTGTTGATTTAACACTATTGTTTTGGGCAACAAAAACACTGGAAGCTTCGTGAAGCATTGAGAGGGCCCACTGGCCAGCCACATGGACACATGAGGCGACCGGGGGTGGCCATGCCACGTGTCCATGTGGGTCCCTCGGTTTATCTCGTGTTGACTTGATTCCACTGCCTCTGTTCAGAATAAATCTCATTTGGAGCTCGCTTCCGAAGCCCTGTGGGTGGGGGGATCAATTGCTGGAGGCTTGTGCATCAACCTTAATGCCGCCATTGAAATTGAGTCTTAGCAATCATAAAAGACTATATGATAATTGAGTATGTGGATCTCTTACTTAGACTTGATGATGCATTAAAATTGTTTGATGACTAAGAACATATGATGTCGAGTTTCAAGAGAATGCATTGTTTGAACCATGACATGTGAATTGATTGCTACTCAACGATGATGATTTTTATGAAAAAGTTGTTGGTTGTGATGCTAGAAAAAGTGATTGGAATTATCATAGATCAAACTTACATACTATGCTAGCATTCACACTTCATAAATTGTTTTTTTTATCATTTACCTACTCGAGGACGAGTAGTGATGAATCTTGGGAATGTTGATACGTCTCCAACGTATCGATAATTTATGAAGTATCCATGCCATGTTTGCCTATTTTTACAATACTTTTATATGGTTTTGATTCACTTTATATGATTTATTTAGAACTAACCCGGACTGACACTGTTTTCAACACAATTACCATGGTGTTGTTTTTGTGCAAAAAATGGAAGTTCTCGGAATCGCCTGATTTTTTTTATTTTTTTCTAGAGGAAATAAGCAATATTGGAGCGGAGAACCACGGGAGGGGAGCCATCGTTGGCTCACAAGCCAACAGGGCCCCCCTAGGTCGCACCCTAGTGGCTTGTTGGGTCCACAGGCTTCGTTTGGCGTGATTCCAATGCTGAAAAATACTATATATACCAGAAACCCCAGAAATAAGAAAACTTCCACTCCGCTACCGCAATTCTCTATATCAATGAAAACCCATCTGGAGCCTTTTCCAATACCCTACCGGACAGAGGAAATCATCTCCGGTGGCCATCTTCATTATCCTGGCAGAGGCCGTGACGAGGAGGGAGTAGTTCACTCTCGGGGCTGGGGGTATGTACCAGTAGCTATGTGTTTGACATGTCTCTCTCGTGTTCTTGAGAAGGCACAATCATGATGTATCACGGGCCCTGTTAATCTAGTTGGATCATATGATGTTATTCCCTTGCTACCTTGTTGTGATGAATTGAATCTTTCTATTTAAGATCTCGTTATGTTGGATTGAATATTTTGGTTTGAGAACACTAGATGTATGTCTTGCATGCAGATACCCATAGTGATATTGGGGTATTCAAGTGATTCACTTGATATATGTTAGGTATCAACTTGCGGATTCGGCGATCTTGGGGATCTATGCATAGGGGTTGATTGCACGTTTTTGTACTATGTTCTCCGACAGAAATCTTGGGGTGCTACTTGAAGTTCTTTGTGCTGGATTGAATATGATAGGTCTCAAATTTTTTTACGCATGTCGCATGATTTACCCACGGATAATTGAGGTGACATTGGAGTATCTAGGTGAGGGTCGATTGATATGTATCATGTGTGTTATTCTAGTACGAACTCTAGGGCTTTTTGTGACACATATAGGAATAGATCAAAAGATTGATGAGAAAGAATAGCTTTTAGGCGGTTCTACTACTTGCACCAATTTCATCTTATTGTTCTCCACTAGATAGGAACTTTGGAGTGATTCTTTGTTGCACGTTGAGGGATGATCATATGATTCTACCATGTTAGCACTATTGCAAGATTGCACTAGTGAAAGTATGAACCCTAGGCCTTATTACCAAACATTTATATAATGTTTTGCTTGCTGTTTTACACTTGCTACCTTGCTGTTTTATGTTTTCAGATTACAAAAATCTATATCTACTATCCATAGTACACTTGTATCACCATCTCTTCGCCAAACTAGTGCACCTACATAATTTTCCATTGTATTGGGTATGTTGGGGACACAAGAGATTTCTTGTATTTGATTGCAGGGTTGTTTGAGAGAGACTGTCTTCATCCTACACCTCCCATGGATTGATAAATCTTAGGTCATCCACTTGAGAGAAAATTGCTACTGTCCTACAAAACTCTGTGCTTGGAGGCCCAACATAGTCTACAAGAATAAAGTTGTGTAGTAGACATTAAGCGCGTGTTTACGGAGCGGATCTCCGTGTAAAACACACCGTGGCACGAACACCGAGGAAGCCCGAGCTTCTTTGAAGGCACGGCGTGGTGGCGACGAGGCGCTGGAAGAGGCGGGTGATACTTGTCATCTGTGTTGGGTTTTATGTGAAGAGGAACGGGTGATGTAGCACAATATAGATAAGTATTTCCCTCAGTAGGGAACCAAGGTTTATCGAACCAATATGAGTAACAACCAGTCCCATCTTCAACAACTGCACACAAGGAAGTAAACACTTGAACCCAACGCGGGCAAGAGGGTTGTCAATCCTCTTGGACTCATTATTTACAAGCAAGTAAAGTGTGTAGATGAAAGTTAATAATTGCAAAGTAAATAAAGACAGCGAGGTAATTGTAGCGTTTGTAAACTTATAAGTGAATAGACCCGGGGCCATAGTTTTCTCTAATGGCATCTCTCATGTAGTAGGCATACGGTGGGTAAACAAATTTCTGTTGGACAATTGATACAAAAGCACATAGTTATGTGATATTCTCGACAATGATCATGTATATATAGGCATCACGTCCATAAGCAAATAGGCCGACTCGTGCCTTGCACGCATTACTATCACTCCATCCATCGATCGCTATTTAGCATGCATCTAGAGTATTAAGTAAAACATGTTAATGCTTGGAGAATAATGACATGATGTAAAAAAAGAGAAATCAATCAATATGAATCAACACAATCGTTTTATCCTTAGTGGCAACAATACAAAGACGTGTTATTGTCTCTTTCTATCACTCGGATATAGAACTCCGCCAGATTGAACCCACTACTACGCACCCCTCTCACTGAAGAAATATCAATTTAGTTCGCCAAATTATTTCAATAGATTGGAGAGATTTACGAAGCTATAATAACCATGCAAATGAGAATCATAATAGAATTCAAAGAAGACTCAAATCATGAATAATCTAAACATAAACCCATAATTCATCGGATCCCAACAAACGCACCGCACAAAAGAATTACATCGGATAGATAAAAGTGAAAATTTGATGATCATTGTAATGAAGATTAAGAGAGAGAGAGAGAGAGGTATAGCTATCTAGGTACTAACTACGTGCATGTAGGTGTGTGGTAAACTACTCACACATCATCATGGGAGCAACAAACTTGATGTAAAGGTCCTTTGTGATTGTTCCTCCCTCCAACAAGGCACCGTAAAAGGGCTCTAGATGGGCACATGGTGGAGCAGAGACTTGCGACGGTGGAAAAAATTGTTTCTGGTGGCTCTCGTAGGTTTTTTGGATATTCTAAAATTTATAGGCCAGAGAGGGATGTCACGGGCCACACGAGCGGGGCAACACACATCAGAGCGCGACCACCCCCCTGGGTGCGCCCTGTTGTATGTTTTCTCCCTTGTGGATTATCTGGACTCCTCCTGAAGCTTTCAGGTCTTATTTTGGTACATAAAAATTCATAAAAGAAGTCGTGGCAATTGGACTCCATTTGATACTGTAAACCTGAAAAGCTAAAAACATGCAGAAAACATCAACTAATACTGGATTAATATGTTAGTGCTAGAAAATAATATAAATTGGTATAAACACCCTAAAAACATCATAGAATGATAATATTATAACATGAAATAATAAAAAATTATAGATACATTGAAGACGTATCAGCGGAGGAGAAGACACGACGGGGGAGCACAGGAAGAAATCGAGGCGGCGACGGAGCATGGGAGGGGATGGGGCGGTTGGAGAGCGCAGACACGTTGCGGGATTTATAGCGCATGCTGACCGACACACTGAAAAATGGCAGGGGGTTTGCCTTTTTTCCCGCACACGATTTTTTTTATGCATCACCGCTTTCGTACGTCCGTTTGCACGCCAAAACAATGATTTTTTACTACGCACATAATGTTTGACGTCTTTGTTGAAGATGCTATTAGAGCATCTCCAGCAAACATCGTATATCACCGATCCGCAAAACTTGTTTACAGTTCGCGGAAAAACGGTTTTGCGGACCGGCGCCGGTCGAACAAACCCCGCATAGTGGAACTGGAAAACGGAATACTCATAGATATTCCGTTTTACAGTTCCGCTATGCGGTGTGTGTTTTGCCGGTGCCCGCGCCAGCCAGCATATCAGGTGCGGTTTTATCTGAATTTGACACATATGCACATATTCAGAATTACTAATTTGCAATATAAGAAAAATGTCAATATTACAATACAATAATCATCCAAATTACAATAATTATTCAAGTCATCTAAGCAAACTAAATAATTCGATACAAAACTTGTCCCTAACACAAATCACACATGAATTAAATGAAAATGATTGGAAAAATGAAATGTGTTACTGTCTAGCCCTTTGCCAATGGAGCTCAATGAGAGCAACTCCAACGGTCCTACCCAAACGAACGGTGTTTTTGTCCGCTTTTTGTCTGTTTGTGTCGGCCGCCTGTCCGGCGTCCGCCCTATTTTAGATTTGCGTCGGCAGTGAGCCCAACACCCCGACCCATTTCATGTCAGCACACAATTTTTTTTAAAAGGCTCGCGGCCATAGATCATGCCAGCGGCCATGCCTCATGCCGGCACCATGCCAGCTGGGCATACAATGACCACATAGTTCATGATGGCACACTCGCCAGCGGCCGACACACATGCCAACACACAAAAAAGGGTGGGACTTGAGTTCGACCATGCCATCGCGGCCCTGTGGTCATGCCAGCACACATGTCAGCATACAAAAAAGGGCTCGCGACCATAGATCACTCCTCGTCGAACTTGAGCATGTTGTCCTGCATATTCTCTAATCACAACCTCTTCCTTGGCGACACGGTGTTGAGATCCACCTTCATGATCTCCATCCCGGTCATCATGCTCGTGAGAGCCACTTCTTTCGCCTTGGTCTTGGCGTTGGCGGCTTCGATCTCTAGCATCTTGGCTTGTTTCTCCGCCTCCATCTCAAGCATCTTGGCTTGCTTCTCCGCCTCCATCTCAAGCCTCCTCCTTTGGATCTTCTTGAAGGCGTTCATTTGCTCTTGTTTGTAACGCCGACGCTACTCCTCCCTTGAGTCCTTCTTGCTCATCATGCCCTCCACACTTGCGATCAAGGCGTTCGACGCCGCATCCCGCTTGTCCTCCTTCTTAGAATTGGTCTTCCCCGCGGCCATGCGTTCTCACCGTTCCCAACCTCCCCCACGACTTGCTTCCCCCCACGCGACTTGAAGGCGGCGAGGCGAGTCGGGCAGCCCCATCCGAGAGAACGCGGATGAGCCAGTGCTGGCCGCGGCCACGGCAGCGTTGACGAGGCTGTGCTGGTTAGGGTTTAACCCTAGCATATAGAGCGCCTCCCTCGTTGCCGCCGCGACGCGGCCATTGGTGACCTCCAGCTGCGTGGCGACGACAACGGCGACCGCCGCTATGGCTTCATCCCTCGCATCCGCCGCGTGGGTGTGGCCCTTCCTCTTGGTCGACTCCCTTGCGTGTTGTTAGGGCGTTAGCGTCTTCTTCGGCTTGGGTACAGCTACGGTCTTACGCTTGCCTTTGCTGGAGGGGCGGTCGTCATGTAGGACGAGGCGAGGGAGGCGGCGGCGTCGAGGTCGTCGTCCATGGCGAGGGGTGGGGCAGGAGCGCGCGTGGGCAAAATGGTTTTCGGGGGAAATGGAGGGAAATGGTGGAGGCTGCCACCGACTAGCGGGCCGGGGGGGAGGAGAAGGCACACGCACATACGTCTCGTGTCCACGCCGATGCAAATCCGGCTCAAAAATGGTCCGGGAATGGGTCGACATGCGGACTCCAAGTGGACGCGTGCCCTTTTGGGTCGACGCGTTGGGCCGACTTTTGTGTCCGCGCCGACCGAAAAGGACACCAGCTGACGAAATGGGTCGCCACGTTGGAGTTGCTCTGAGATCCTCCTGAAGCTGAAAGTGGGTGTATGCATTTTCAATCTCCTTGTAGGTTTGAAGAAAAGCTCTAATGCAATTAGGGTCTCTAGCTGGTTTGACATGGCTACCCACATTATCGTAGAAGAACTCCAAGTTCATGCCTCTCTAATCTTCGATAATCATATTATGAAGAATAACACAACTTGTCATGATGTTTTTCAAGGACCGCTTGTCCAAAAAACGAGCAGAACCACAAACAATAGAAAACCTAGCTTGCAAAACCCCGAATGCTCTTTCAATGTCTTCTCGGCCTGCCTCTTGTGCCCTTGCAAGTTCACATTATTTCCTGGTTTGGGGGTCTTTGATGCTCTTGACAAATATGCACTAAGCAGGGTATATACCATCTGCAAGATAGTACCAGATAGTACCTCTTTGTATATTCATGTCCATTGATAGTGTAGTTGCAAGCAGGAGCATCATCACTAGCAAGCCTAACAAACAAATGAGACTATTGCAACACATTGATATCATTGAGAGTACCCCGCATAAAAAAAACAATGCCAAATCCATAAATCCTCGGATACTACGGCGTCTAGAACAATTGTTGCATCACGAGACTTGCCACAATACATTCCCTGCCATGCCTTTGGGCAATTTTTCCAATTCCAATGCATAAAATCTATGCCTCCTAACATGCCAGGCCAACCTCTTCTATCATCAGATGCCATAAAATTTTTTGTGTCTTCCTCGATGGGTGCCCGAAGATATTCAAGTCCAAAGACACAGATGATCACTTTGGCAAACCTACACACTGACTCAATTGTAGTATCTTCACCAACGCGAAGGTACTCATTGGCACAGTGAGACGGAATGACGTATGCAATTACACACATGGTTGTCGAGATTTTTTGATATGCACTAAATCCCTTCAAGCCCGTGACATTTCTTCTTTGAGTAAAATGCCGAGAATTGGCCTCGCAAGCTTGAACAATTTTCACAAAGATGGATCGGCGCATTCAGTACCTTCTCCGGAAGAGGTGCGGCGGATACGTTGGATTGTCCGTGAAATAGTCTTTCATCAACATCTCGTTCCCGAGATGGCGATTTCAAGGAATGCAAAGACGGCCGACGGTCGATTCTCGCCGCCTCTTTCGGTTCTCGTCTTCGTGCTCCTTCATGGCAAGGGCCATCACCAACCTCTGCTGGCGATAGTTGACAAGCAGTGTCTCAACATTCGAGTCGTCCGAATCGTCGAGCAAAAACTTCTCACGCGGGCTCAATTCCATCTAAATTCACAAATACGTGCGTCACGTTAACCAACTGTGCATACTGCTCGGCACAAGCACAAGTACAAACTCACCGGCTGCTCGGGGGCGGTGGCTCTCCGGCGGTGGATCGGTGGATTCGGGGAGCCGGTGCAGCGACTCGGTGGAAGAGGGTAGGGGCTCCCCCGCAGCGCGATTCCGCCCGCAGAGATGGTCAGAATCACCGGTGGCGGACGGGCGGAACCAATGGCGGGCGGTGGCGAAAGAGGGTGGGGAAAGGGCGTGGGCTGAAATGTCCCTCCCGCCAATTGCTTTCACGGAATACGGGACACCGTAGGGGCGAGTCGGAAACCTGCGTGTTCGCGGGTTGGGGATGGAATTTTGCTGCGCCCCTCAAAGATATTTACGGGTCGGACGCGTTTGCGGGGTCTGGTCGGACATCATTTTTCGCGCCGAGCCGTATTTTGACGGTTATTTTGCGGGTCGCGGCTGACGTAGCGGCGACGCTGTGTGCTCTTGGCCGCAGTTCGTTGCCTTTGATTTGTTCTACTGAGCACTTTGTATCTTTGATTCCACTTTTTTCTTGTAAGTTTTTCTTTGATCCATTCATCTTCAATCATGATATTACAAGGAATGTTACAAAAAATAAAAATTATATTCAGATCCGTAGACCATCTAACGATGACTACAAGCACTGAAGGCACGCCGTCGTCATCGCTCCTTCATTATTCGAATGAGACACAACTTATTATAATAGACAATCGAAAAATCGTCGTGTAGAACCAGCCTACCAGAACAGCACCGAGGATGGCCTGAGATTCAAATACTTTGTGGGGTGGACGTTGCGTATAGGTAGGAGTACAATAGAGAAGTGACTGAAGGTGGTGTCCCGGCCAGCCCAGGCGCCGGCTGAGCTGGGACTGGGGTATTAAACTCGTGCGCAGCAGGGTAGGTGGTCAACATCAAATGCAGTCCTCCAAACCGATTTATTTCGCAGCAGCTCCACCCACTTGCGCTTGCCAAATGCCCATCATCACCATGGCTCGGATCCAAGGAAAGGTACGTGAGTGAGTGATATACTCCCACTGCCATGCGCTCCTCCCTCCTAGTCCACACCTTCTCCCCCCCATCCCCCTGCCCGGCCCTGCTCCTCATTTACGCGCCCGGTGCGTACATTCATGCATGATGCACACGGCCATGAAGAAGAGGAGGAGGAGGAGGAGGCGGCATGGCCAGCCTCATCATCTTCACCTCCTTGTCTCCCTCCTCCTCCTCCTCCTCCACCACCACCGTGCTTGTGCCGCTCTACCGTCGTCGCCCAAGATGGCAAGGATCCAGCAACATCTGGACCGCGCCAACAAGCCAGCACTGCGCACCATACAGGTACTCGACATGTATCTATTCTCACATCATTCCCTCCTCCCACAGTCCCATATCCTATCACAACTTTCCGTAATATGTATGTGGTGATGGAAGCAGAGCATGGACGGCGACACCATCGACTGCGTGCCCCGGCACAAGCAGCACGCGCTGGACCACCCGCTCCTCAAGAACCACAGGATCCAGAGCGCGCCGCCGCGCCCCATGCCCGCCTCCGCCACGGCCACCTTCCGTGCTAGCGCGGCGGCGTCGGGCGGCAACTCCACCGGCAGGGCCAGGGCGGCGTGGCAGACGTGGCACCACGCCGGCCACTGCCCGAAAGGCACGGTGCCCGTGCGCCGGACAACCGCCGAGGACGTGCTGCGCGGCGGGCGGTCGCTCTTCCGCTTCGGGCGCAAGCGGCACCGCCGCGACCGCGCGCCCCGCGCCGCCAACGCCCCCGACGTCGTCACCGGCAACGGCCACGAGGTTCGCCATTTCTCCTCCGTCAGTTACTACCTTGCTTGGCATGAATGATCCGAGCTAGCTCTAGTCGGGGTGGGTGGCGCGCAATAAGTGGCGCCTGCCCTGCCCTGTGCCCTGCGCCCTGGGTGAATGATGCATGGCTTTCATCCATACATGATCGATCCATCCATGCCGCTGGCTAGGAGTACTGGTCCGTTGCCATTAACTGGAGTGAGTTGGATGGGATGTGCAGCACGCGATCGCGTACACGGCGGTGGGGCAGCAGGAGGTGTACGGGGCCAAGGCGACCATCAATGTGTGGGATCCGGCCATCCAGGAGCCCAACGGATTCAGCCTCTCGCAGCTCTGGCTGCTCTCCGGCTCCTTCAACGGCTCCGACCTCAACAGCATCGAGGCCGGATGGCAGGTCACTCCCACTGTTCCGTCCCATTTTCATCTCTCCATCTCACTTGACTTGTTCATTAACCGTTGTAGTAGTAACTTATTGCATCTGCATCCATATGTACTGAGATTGCATGGACGGTAAAGAAAAAGATCATTGAGATCTGCAGCGCGGGCACATGGCGCCATAAATGCGTGCACATCTCGACTCGATAGATCGATTCCGTTGTGTACGACGACCACCATAGTTTAACCTCTTCTCTTCATTTGAGGTCAACCCGTTCATATGCATGGAGAAGCACTCCCAAGTGTGCCATACAAGTAATCCCCGCAGAAAAAGGAGAAATATATAAAATGAGATTGTACTTGGCTGCAGCGCAAGACAAAATTACTCCAAACATGCTAATGAGCCGTGGTAATCGACACACACACACACTCAACTCAGCGCTAACTTTGGATCTACGCCGGCAACATGCATGATAAGCACTGCATGCATGCATGCATGTGTGCTGCTTAGGGTTAAGTAGTCGATCTGCGCATGAAAGCTTACAGTTTACGTTTCTTTCTAGTCAGGTCAGCCCTGAGCTGTACGGTGACAGCAGGCCAAGGCTCTTCACGTACTGGACAGTGAGTCAAATCTCAAACGATTCTTCCATTCCATCACACTAATCCTTGTACTGATCATAAACAATCAGGGATTGACAGCTTCATGCACGTTGCCTTGACAGAGCGACGCCTACGAGGCGACGGGCTGCTACAACGCGCTGTGCCCGGGCTTCGTGCAGACGAGCTCCCGCGTGGCCATCGGCGCCGCCATCTCCCCGGTCTCCTCCCTCGCCGGAGAGCAGTACGACATGACGCTCCTCATCTGGAAGGACCCCAAGCTCGGCAACTGGTGGCTCAGCTACGGCGACGCCGGCGCCTCCCAGCTCGTCGGCTACTGGCCCGCGGAGCTCTTCACGCACCTGTCCGGCCACGCCAGCATGGTCGAGTGGGGCGGCGAGGTGGTCAACACCAGCCCCGGCGGCGCGCACACCGCCACGCAGATGGGCTCCGGCAGGTTCGCCTCCGAAGGGTTCGGCCGGGCCAGCTACTTCCGCAACCTCGAGACGGTGGACGCCGGGAACAGCCTCGCGCCCGTGTCGCTCGACGCCGTGCAGACGTTGGCGGAGGACGGCGGCTGCTACGACATCAGGAAGGCCTACGACGAGCGGGACGGATGGGGCACGCACTTCTACTACGGTGGCCCGGGACACAACCCGGCCTGCCCGTAGCCTACGTACGTACAGTACCAGGGGACCAACCATGTCTTGCTGGTGTACATTTTGCCTTGCTTTTCGGGGACTCGCTCAGCCGATCGTGATCAGCAAAGTCTTGGCTAATTCTAGTGTTAGTTGTACCCGCACGGCAATCGGAATTGCTGAGATCGAGCCTAATTTTGACGAAGGAAGCCGTAGGTTGTTTCTAAAACGTTGTGCCCTTATCGGTAAGCTTGGGCACTCAAACATTGCGCCCTTAGAACCTTTACAATTGGACCCCTTAAATCCGTCTCAAACCACCGGGCAGGCCGTCCGATCATTTAACTTGTCACAAAAATCGGTCTCAAATGTCCGGGCTAACCCCATAGTCCGACCATACCTCAAATTGTACCAAATCTCCCAAACCCTTCCTCTTCCTTCCACCTCCCTCCAACATTTTTCATGTCCGACCCCTCGCCGTCCGCCATCCTTGCTCTCCATCCTCACCACCTGTCCCGGTCAGCCGCCGTTATGTCTTTCAGCCCGTTCCTGACCGCCGCGACGGAGATATAGTCCGTCTCCTCCGTCGGCAGCCCTGCCTCCGTTTCGTCTTGCAAGCCGAAGAACATCCCCCGTAAGAAGCGCCATCACCGGGAGCGACAGAGGGAGGCTGAGTTGGCGGCTTGAAATTGAGAGGGAGAATATCGAGTTGGAGAAGCAAGAGGTGGCGATCAAATGGAAACTTCAGAAGGCCAAGACATTTGGAGAGATTGAGCCCGAGAAGGTGCGGATGCAACTCTTAGGCGATGCGGATGATGCAAAAAATCATGCTCGCGGATGAATCCGCCTTGAATGAACATGCCAAAAAATGGCTTGGGGAGAAGAGGAAGGAGATCAACGACCGTAGAGCGTTGGAGGCGGCCAGGACGGCTACGGCTGCGGCAGCGGAGCAGGCGGACAAGATGCAGGCGGAGGAGGCAGCCCGGATGCACGCGGCGATCGTTGCCAGGATCCAGGAGGAGGAGGCAGCCCCGATGCAGGTGGAGATGGATACCAGGTAGAACAGGACACATGGATGAAATCATACAGCCAGTGATCCGATAATCAACACTTGTTGGGCGGACATTGATTTCATTTGGCATGTTCGTTTGGTTGAACGATGAGATTTTGTTTAAAACCGCTGAATTCGGATAATTTGTATCAGATGATTGACGTACATGGCTTTCGTATAGATTTAAAAGTCTGGATATGAAGTATATGTATACATGAAGCAAAATATAAAGGGTCGTCTGGATGTATCCGCTGACATGCCTGGACACGTCCGCAGATATATAGGGGCCAGATTGGTCCAGTCCGGCTGTAGATGTTCTCGTGGGTAAGCTTGAGCACTAGAACATTGCGTCATTGGATTTCTAACCGATCCCTTATAAAATAAAGAAGGATCTGGTCGAGCAAAGCTTAATGGAGGAAATATATTCTATTAACTCGGTTCGGTTAGGTCCCGATTAGAAGAGTAAAACAGATTTTTTACTCTTCTAACAGGTTATAGGAATCAGTTAGTGTTTGCCTTGTAAGCTTGGGCCAAATACCGAAATAAAATTATTGCAGAAACCACTGTTCAAGAACTCATCCGATTAATCGGTTAATTAGTCAATAAATCGCTATTCCTCACGTGGTCTAATGGAACAACCTCTATTCACCATGTTAACTTGCCAGATCGATTAAATGGTTTGTTAGACCGATGAAATGGTTTATTAGACTCATTAATCGGTTATCAGTCTGATTAATCGATGTTGGACCGCAAACTCGTGGACAAACAAAAACTGATTATTTGTCCTATAGCCCCTCTCACCCGCACCTCGTCCTAACGTGACATTCTTGGATTAAGCTAAAGTGACCATTGTAATTAAGCTATAGTTATGGTCAAGATTAAACTAAATGCTTTTGCTAAAAAGTGCTTGATCAATCTTAGAATCATATCTCGTTTCAAATTCCCTTTTAAATTCAAATTTTAAATAATAAGTGGATTAAATATTTTTCCAAACATGAAATCTAAAATCATGATAATCATGATGCCTTTGCAAATATTCACCTAGTGATTATAAAATTGAAAACATATTTTATTAAATATAGAAGTGCTTCCAAACAATAATAACACAGGCACAAATATTTAATTAAATAACTTTTGAATTACGGAAAA
Organism: Hordeum vulgare subsp. vulgare; assembly: GCF_904849725.1. Lineage (NCBI taxonomy): Eukaryota > Viridiplantae > Streptophyta > Magnoliopsida > Poales > Poaceae > Hordeum > Hordeum vulgare. The sequence goes on from NC_058524.1 coordinate 597,635,770, forward strand.
TACCCATACCTTTCAAATGCCCCCAATTCTTTTTTTGGCAGTACCATAAATTGCAAGATAAATAATGGACCTTGTGCCATAACTTTGCAAAGGAATTTTGCTAATAACATAAAATATAATATAAAACAAATAAAATAGAAAAGCAAAAAGGGAAAAAAATTAAAAAAAATGGCCTAAGTGCATTGCCCAGCCCACCTAGCCCCCCATCGTCCTCCTTTATTCACCACACGGGACGTGGGCGCGGTGATGGCCGCCAGCGGCCATGGTCGTCGCTGTGACGTGCATCCATCGGCTCGCCGGCGCCTAAAAGGCCCTCCCTGCACCCATGGAACCCTAGCCCCCTCTCAGTTTCCCCCAAGCTCGCCCCTTCCTCCCCTCTGCTCGGAATAGCACCGCCGTCGGCATGGTTGCTGCTTAGTCGCGGCCACCGGCCCTCCAGCTCCCCGCCATCGGGTCGAGCACGTTCACCAGCCTTGTCTTTTTCCACCCCGTCGATCAGATCGGGCCCGAAGCCATCGCAGCTCACCGTCGCCCCCGTCTTTCTCCTTTGAATCGCCGAATCTCTACCTCCTTGATCCGCTCTGGCAAGCCCTCCCCGAGCCCACCTGAGCACATCTACAGGGCCCGGTGAGCCCCGCTCCTCTCTCTCTCTCTCTCTCTCTCTCTCTCTCTCTCTAAGCTCGCGCGCGTCCCCTAGCCCCTGCTGCTACCGGAGCCGAAGCTCATCGTCACGGGAGCTCATCGCCGTCGGCTCTCCTATGATCCATTGACCCCACGATCGCCTCTGTTAGCTCCCTGTGTCGCGTAGGTCCTCCCCAACCCACGTGGTAGCTCACTAGCACATTGTAGCATCGTCCCCATCGTCGCCCGAACACGGCCGTCGCTCCACCCTGTCGTCGGTGACGATGTCGTCCCCCGCAGCCTCGGCCACCACCCCAGATCAATGCAGGGCTCTCCCCTCGTTCGTTTCTATCGTCCACGAGCCAAATGGTGGTTGGTAGGGGGTTTTCGCCGTTGCCCGAGCCCTCCGCGACATCTGTTGCTCACCTGCGGCGAGCCGTAGGCCGCTGCCGACGTGGCCAGGCCGGGGCCACCTCCTGTGTCCCTGCTAGTGGGCCCTGGGGCCCTAGGTTGCTGGGTTGACCCTGGTCAGCTGCTGACTGGGTAGCCCTAGTGGCTGACCAGTGGGCCACACCCCCGTGGGCCACTCACATGTGGGCCCAAGGCCATTAGCCCCTAATTTGCATGTTTAGATAAATTAAATAATTAATTTGAATTAGTTAGGCTATGATAGGTGGGGCCCTGTTAGTTTAATTAGATATTTTTAATTAAATGAAACCATATTAACCCCACTGTCTATGACAGGTGGGGTCCAGCTGTCAGTTTGACCACTCAACAAAGATTTTTGACACCCGATGTCATAGTGAGGTCATGCTGATGCAATAAAGACTTCTAATTAAAATAATTCTAAAAATTTCTTTAAAATGACTTAAAATTTTGAAAATTTATATCAAATAATATCTAAGTTAGATGAACATATTTTATATATGAAAGTTGATAAAAAAAAACCACGAATCCAAATATGACGATCGTTCATATGACACATGTCCCTAGCAGCATGAACATGGACATTTAGGCGTCAGAATCACGTGCCCGGTAGTAGCGAGACACCGGGGAAATATCGTCGGATATTTTCCTGCTCTGTTCATGACGTCTAGTACTGCGTGAGCTCATGCCTAGCACTGCATATTGCCATGTCATGCATCGTGATGCATCTAACTGCTTTTATTTATTGTTTCTTCCCCCTCTTCTCTCCGCTAGATGCCGAAGCTGATGTTGTTGTTGGGTATGACTACCCCCCTGATGACCAACCTTTTGCAACAGAGCAACAAGGCAAGCAACCCCTTGGTTATTCTTATATCACCCATTCCTTCTCCCTCATGCTTGCATTAGATATTGCTACTGTTGTAGATAGTTCATATTCTGATGCATAGCCTGTTTTTGATAAACTACTATTGCAACCTACTCCATATCAAATGCTTAGTATAGGTGGATTAGTGATCCCCAGTGACCCCAATTAGCCCCAGTTGCCCCTGCTTCATCATCGAAGACTCGACAACTTGCAGACCCGTAGACTCGGTCAACCGATCGACAAGCCATGACCCATCACATAACTTCACACCCCCTTTGTTGTACGACTCTACAAAGCTACTATCGAGTATCGAGGGTGCTACCTCGTAATGTACTTCTGATGGTAACCCTGTAGTGTAGTTAACCGAAGGTGGATTACGAAGGGTGATTCCTCCTTCACCACTTACGATAACGACTCTGTCGTGCAACCCCCTCAAGCGTGAACCATCGAGAGTGATTCCTCCTTGGTCACCTTGACGATTACATCGATTGGAATTCATAGAGGGTGATACCTCGGATTCCTCTGATGTTATAGACACATGGTTACTTTCACTTTACTACTGTAACGTGATGAAATGTGTGGTGAGGGTGGATTCCCGTGTGATTGTGACGAGTTATGGACGGGCATTCTTGGCCCTTGCCACACATCCTCGAGACGGGACGAAGGGACCACATATCGTGGATCACTAATTGTCATCATAGTTAACAAAACATTAATGGGATTGGGTATTTGATCTGAGTTGGTCAATTGACCTTTTGGCACTAACCTTCACACGGGGACAGCTATGGGCACTCAGTGTCGTTGTATCAGCCAAAGCTATTCAGACGTCAGCATTGGAGCGATGCGCGCCCGAGTGGTTTGTGTAAGCATTGATCTTGTATAAGAGGTGCCAGGAATGATCTTGGCCACCCTCGCAACGTGCAGGAGTGCAAAGGGTGATGGGCCCAGGAGCCCTGTGCACTTAGGATTTAGATCGGCGAGCTGGCCTCTCTGTTGAGCTTAGGTAGGGCTACGACGTGTTGATCTCCTGAGGTTGGGCATGACCCAGGAAAGTGTGTCCGGCCGGAGTTGATTGAGCATGTTGGGAAATGTGGTGCACCCCTGCAGGGATGATATATCTATTCGAATAGCCGTGTCGACGGTAAGAGGACGACTTGGAGTTGTATCCTGATCTAATACAACTAGAACTGTGACTTAACTTGAATGATTGTCTATGAGATTGCTTTCTCGCGGGGAGTCGAGGAAGGATCTCTGGATGTGCCTTAATAAATTTGCTACAACAATATGACTACATATGTGTTACTCGTATGTACTCTTCTAATGTCGCAAGACAGTGGAGATGCTAGTCTTTGATAGGACTAAGCTTGGACTAAGCTTTCTCTCTATTCTTGCATTGCTACAATCAGTCCAAAGATATAGCCCCATTCCTTTTATATTGATGCATACTTAGCAAGTTATAATGCCAGTCCTGCGAGTACTTTGGATGAGTACCCACCGTTACTTTGCTCCCCTTTTCCTCTTGATACGATTGCCGTGATCAGATGACGGAGCCCAGGAGATTGCTGATCACACCGACGACTACTACCCCGACGGAGCCTACTACTACGTGGAGGCCGCTGACAACCAGGAGTAATTAGGAGGTTCCCAGGTAGGAGGCCCCGCCTCTTCGATCTATGTTATGTTTGTGCTAGCCTTCTTAAGGCAAAACTTGTTGACTTATGTGTGTACTCAGATATTATTTGCTTCCGCTGACTCGTTTGTATACGAGCTTATGTATTCGAGCCCTTGAGGCCCCTGGCTTGTAATATGAAACTTGTATGACTTTAGTTTGTGTCTAGAGTTGTGTTGTGATATCTTCCCATGAGACCCTAATCTTGATCATACACATTTGTGTGTATGATTAGCGTACGATTAAGCTGGGGGTGTAACAAGTTGGTACCAGAGCCGACTGCTTGTAGGTAGTCCTCTTTCCAACGCATTGGCCGAAGTTTAGTCTAGTACTTGAAAAACTTTTACTAACATTGTTGTGTGGCATACGGGCCCACACCTCAATCGGGTGGGATTAGGATCTTTTACTCCTCTTCTATAAGGTGGGTTATGATCTCTCTTCTCTTTTGGATTAAAGATTTTGCTAACTCTAGCATTACATTCTCGTGATCACATCAACCCAAAGAGCTAGATTATCTACTGCTATTCTTTTGCAAGTACGATGCATACTGATACATCTCCAACGTATCTATAATTTTTGATGGTTCCATGCTATTATCTTTTCAACTTTGGATGTTTTGTATGCATGAATATGCTATTTTATATCTTTTTTGGGACTAACCTATTAACTCAGTGCCAAGTGCCAATTTCTGTTTTTTCCGTGTTTTTGACTTTTTTCAGAGAAGAATATTAAACGGAGTCCAAACGGAATAAAACCTGCGGAATGATTTTTCCATAACAGAATATACGTAGGAAACTTGAGAACCAAGGCAAAGGACCCCGGGGGAGGTCACAAGCCCCCTAGCCGCGGCCTGGGGAGGGGGGCGCCGAGCAGGCTTGTGCCCCCCCCCCCCCCCCCGTGGCTCCTTTGACCTACTTCTTCCGCCTATAAATTCTCCAAAAATCTGAAACTGCCGGAGAGAGCCACGAAAACACTTTTTCGTCGCCGCAAGCTTCTGTCTCCGCAAGATCCCATCTGGGGACTGTTTTGTCGCCCTGCCGGAGGGGGGATTCGGACACGGAGGGCTTCTTCATCAACACCATTGCCTCTCCGATGATGCGTGAGTAGTTCACCACAGACCTTCGGGTCCATAGCTAGTAGCTAGATGGCTTCTTCTCTCTCTTGGATCTTCAATACAAAGTTCTCCATGATCTTTCCTCTGTTTTTGTTTCGAGCCTGTTTTCTGTCGCAGATTTAGGGCAAGATGTCTTCTCAAGATTCAGAGGGGTATAGCTATGTGGCAGATTACCTTGCTAACCCCAAGCTCTATGGGGACTTGGATCCTTATGGCTGGACCACTGATGAGGAAGAAGATTATGATCCCAAGGGGAAGGAACAAACAAGTTCCGATGAGGAGGAGACTCCTCTACCTCAACTTGGACACACGCATGTGGAGTTCAAGAAGTCGAGCCTCCCTGACTCAAGGAAGAAGCCTAAGACTTTGTTTATCCCTTCTCATTTCTTGCAGGAGAGTAAGCAGGAATTATGCCAAAGGGTGTTGAGGCTTGAAGAGGAAAATGATGATCTGAGGGAGCAAAATTTTATGCTCAAGTGGAAATTAAACAAGCTCAAGACCTCTGCAACAACTCCACCACCATCACCTCCAAAGGAAGACAACTAAGCATGGGTATGGGCAATCCCCTTAGCTTGTGCCAAGCTTGGGTGAGTTGCCCCGGTATCGTATCACCATCACATCTTTTGTCTTTACCTTTGTTTTAGTTTGTTCCTTTTCAGTTTTCTCTTTCTCTAGTAGAATAAAGGTCTTAGTGTTTTAAGCTTGAGTTTTTATTTGTGTCACCACCGATGTATTCGAGCTCGTGAGCCATATAATAAAGAGTGTCTTAGTTGAAGGGCCTTGCCTCTTGCCATGATCAAAAGATTGAGAAAAGAAAAAAAGCATGAAAGATCATGTAATGATCTTATGGGAAGTGATGGATTCACATATAAAAAGAATGTTGATTGAAACTTGTTGAGGGTAGAAAAACGTAGACCTTGGTCATTGTTGCAAATAATAGGAAGTGATAAAGAAGGAGAGTTTCACATATAAATATATCATCTTTGACACCATCTATGATTGTGAACACTCACTAAACTATTACATGCTTAGAAGTAGATGTTGGACAAGGAAGACAACATAATGAATTGTGTTTTCTTGGTTCCAAACAATGTTATATGATTAGAGATCCCTTAGCATGTGACGATTGCTTCCGCCTCATATTAGCCAAAACTCCCGCACCAGGTAGAGATACTACTTGTGCATCCATAAACCTTCAACTCAGTTTTGCCATGAGAGTCCACCATACCTACCTATGGATTGAATAAGATCCCTCAAGTAAGTTGTCATCGGTGCAAGCAATAAAAATTGCTCCCTAATATGTATGATCTATTAGTGTGTGGAAAATAAGATTTGTACGAACCTATGATGAGGAAGACATATAAGCGACAGACTGCATAATAAAGTTCTTTATCACAGGAGGCAATATAAAGTAACGTTCCTCCGCACTAAGAGGACACGCATCCAAACCTCAAAAGCGCATGACAACCTCTGCTTCCCTCTGCGAAGGGCCTATCTTGTACCTTTACTTTTTGCCCTTGAAAGAGTCATGGTGATCTTCACCAATTCCTTATTTCGCCTTTATCTTGGCTAACGTCATATGCTAGGGAAAGATCTATATTCATATGTCAACTTGGATGTAAGTACTCATGAATTATTATTGTTGACATTACCCTTGAGGTAAGCAGTTGGGAGGCAAAACTATAAGCCCTTATCTTTCTCTATGTTCAGCTGAAACTTTGATCCCATGAGTACCACGTGAGTTGTAGCAATTGTAGAGAATGAAAAGATGATTGAGTATGTGGATTTGCTTTACAAGCTCTCATTTGACTCTTTCTGATGTTGTGATAAATTGCAATTGCTTCAATGACTACAGGCTATCGGTTGTTACTTCTCGGTAAGGTTCTTGATCCATACTTTACTTTGTGAAGGAATTGTCTCTTTAGCATGAGAGATTATGTTGGAAATATGCCCTAGAGGCAATAATAAATTAGTTATTATTATATTTCTTAGTTCATGATAATTGTTTATTATCCATGCTATAATTGTATTGATTGGAAACACAATACTTGTGTGGATACATAGACAAAACAATGTCCCTAGTAAGCCTCTAGTTGACTAGCTCGTTGATCAAAGATGGTCAAGGTTTCCTGGCCATAGGCAAGTGTTGTCACTTGATAACGGGATCACATCATTAGGAGAATCATGTGATGGACTAGACCCAAACTAATAGACGTAGCATGTTGATCGTGTCATTTTGTTGCTACTGTTTTCTGCGTGTCAAGTATTTGTTCCTATGACCATGAGATCATATAACTCACGGACACCGGAGGAATGCTTTGTGTGTATCAAACGTCGCAACGTAACTGGGTGACTATAAAGATGCTCTACAGGTATCTCCGAAGGTATTCGTTGAGTTAGTATGGATCAAGACTGGGATTTGTCACTCCGTGTGACGGAGAGGTATCTTGGGGCCCACTCGGTAATACAACATCACACACAAGCCTTGCAAGCAATGTGACTTAGTGTAAGTTGCGGGATCTTGTATTACGAAACGAGTAAAGAGACTTGCCGGTAAACGAGATTGAAATAGGTATGCGGATACTGACGATCGAATCTCGGGCAAGTAACATACCGAAGGACAAAGGGAATGACATACGGGATTATATGAATCCTTGACACTGAGGTTCAAACGATAAGATCTTCGTAGAATATGTGGGATCCAATATGGGCATCCAGGTCCCGCTATTGGATATTGACCGAGGAGTCACTCGGGTCATGTCTACATAGTTCTCGAACCCGCAGGGTCTGCACACTTAAGGTTCGACGTTGTTTTATGCGTATTTGAGTTATATGGTTGGTTACCGAATGTTGTTCGGAGTCCCGGATGAGATCCAGGACGTCACGAGGAGCTCCGGAATGGTCCAGAGGTAAAGATTGATATATAGGAAGTCCTGTTTTGGTCACCGAAAAAGTTTCGGGCTCATCGGTAGTGTACCGGGAGTGCCGGGAGGGGTGCCGGGGACCATCGGGAGGGGTGTCACGCCCCAAGGGGTCTCATGGTCTATGGGAAGAGATAAACCAGCCCCTAGTGGGCTAGAATAAGTTCCCACTAAGGCCCATAAGGTTTGAGAAGGAAAAAACACAAGGTGGAAAGAGTTTCCAAGTGGGAAGGTGGAATCCTACTCCAAGTAGGATTGGAGTAGGACTCCTCCACCTCCAATTTCGGCCAAACCTTGAGGGTTTGAGGCTGCCTCTTCCCTCCCCCTCCCTCCTATATATACTGAGGTATTAGGGCTGATTTGAGACGACTTTTTCACGGCAGCCCGACCACATACCTCCACGGTTTTTCCTCTAGATTGCGTTTCTGCGGAGCTCGGGCGGAGCCCTGCTGAGACAAGATCATCACCAACCTCCGGAGCGCCGTCACGCTACCAGAGAACTCTTCTACCTCTCCGTCTCTCTTGCTGGATCAAGAAGGCCGAGATCATAGTCGAGCTGTACGTGTGCTGAACGCGGAGGTGCCGTTCGTTCGGTACTAGATCGTGGGACTGATCGCGGGATTGTTCGCGGGGCGGATCGAGGGACGTGAGGACGTTCCACTACATCAACCGCGTTCACTAACGCTTTTGCTGTACGATCTACAAGGGTACGTAGATCACTCATCCCCTCTCGTAGATGGACATCACCATGATAGGTCTTCGTGCGCGTAGGAAATTTTTTGTTTCCCATGCGACGTTCCCTAACAGATTATATGTTGGTATTGCTGTTCTGATCATTATCATGATGCCTGCATGTTCGTTTCTTGTTTTGTCGACACCTCTCTCCCTAAACATGTGGACATATTTATTGAGCTAGGCTTTCGCTTGAGGACAAGCGAGGTCTAAGTTTGGGGGAGTTGAGACGTCCATTTTGCATCATGCTTTCATGTTGATATTTATCACTTCTTGGGCTGTTATTTCACTTCACGGTTGCTACTTCTCAAACAACAGCGCCAGAATTTGACACGTTGACGGAGACTTGCTTGTGTTGGTTTTTCCCTTGAAGAGGAAAGGGTGATGCAACACATGAGCAGTAAGTATTTCCCTCAGTTTGAGAACCAAGGTATCAATCCAGTAGGAGAATCTCGTCAAGTCCAGAGTACCTGCGCAAACACAAAAGAGCTTGCACCCAACGCTATAAAGGGGTTGTCAATCCCTTCAACATTGTTTGCAAAGTGAGATATGAAGGCGGAAAGTGCAACGAAGTAAAAAGTGTAAGGCTGAAAATATGGTGTGGAGTAGACCCGGGGGCCATATTGTTCACTAGAGGCTTCTCTCAAAATAGCAAGTATTACGGTGGGTGAATAAATTACTGTCGACCAATTGATAGAACCGCGCAAAGTCATGACGATATCTAAGGCAATGATCATACATATAGGCATCACGTCCAAGACAAGTAGACCGATACTTTCTGCATCTACTACTATTACTCCACACATCGACCGCTATCCAGCATGCATCTAGTGTATTGAGTTCATGACAAACAGAGTAACGTCTTAAGCAAGATGACATGATGTAGAGGGATAATCTCAAACCAATGATCAAAACCCCATCTTTTTACCCTTGATGGCAACAACACAATGCGTGCCTCGCTACCCCTTCTGTCACTGGGTGAGGTCACCGCACGGTATGAACCCAAAACCAAGCACTTCTCCCATTGCAAGAATCATAGATCTAGTTGGCCAAACAAAACCCACAACTTGAAGGGAATTACAAGGATATGAAATCACGCATAAGAGAGATCAGAAGAAACTCAAATAAGATTCATAGATAATCTGATCATAAATCCACAATTCATCGGATCTCGACAAACACACCGCAAAAGAATATTACATCAGATAGATCTCCATGAAGATCATGGAGAACTTTGTATTGAAGATCCAAGAGAGAGAAGAAGCCATCTAGCTACTAGCTATGGACCCGTGGGTCTATGGTGAACTACTCACGCATCATCGGAGAGGTCATGGTGTTGATGGAGAAGCCCTCCGTATCCGAATCGCCCTTCTGGCAGGGCACCAGAACGTGCCCCAGATGGGATCTTGCGGAGACAGAAGCTTGCGGCGGCGAAAAAGTACTTTCGATGATCTCCGGATTTTTTATGGAATTTTTGGGAATATATACGCGCAAAACCTAGGGCCACGCCATGAGGGCTTGTGGGGTCCCTGGTGGGCCCCTACCCTGATTCTCCGGCTTTCCGATCTTTTTCTGTTTTGGAAAAAATCTTTTTAGCACTTTTATTCCGTTTGGACTCCGTTCAGAATCCTCCTCTGAAAGGGGTCAAAAACACGGAAAAACAGGAACTGGCGCTTGGCACTGAGTTAATAAGTTAGTCCCAAAAAATATATAAAAGGTATACAAAACATCCAAAGTTTGACAAGATAATAGCATGAAACCATCAAAAATTATAGATAGGTTGGAGACGTATCAAGCATCCCCAAGCTTAACTCCTGCTCGTCCTCGAGTAGGGAAGTGATAAAGAATGAATTTTTGATGTGGAATGCTACCTAGCATAGTTGTCCTTTGCAACTTCTTTCATGTGACATGAATGTTCAGATCCATAAGATTCAAAACAATAGTTTGCTATTGACATGAAAACAATAATACTTCAAGAAAACTAGTAAGGTAATCATGAACTTTCAAAATAACAAGGCCAAGGAAAGTTATCCCTACAAAATCATATAGTCTGGCTATGCTCCATCATCCTCACACAACTAATGTAAATCATGGACAACCCCGGTATTGGCCAAGTAATTGTTTTCGCACTCTTACTTTCTCAAACTTTTTATAACTATCACGCAATACATGAGCGTGAGCCATGGATATAGCACTATAGGTGGAATAGAGTGTGGTGGTGGTTGTGAGACAAAAAGGAGGAGATGGTCACATTGACTCGGCGTATCAAAAGGCTATGGAGATGCCCATTAATAGATATCAATGTGAATGAGTAGGGATTGCCATACAAAGGATGCACTAGAGTTATAAGTATGTGAAAGCTCAAAAGAAAAACTAGTGGGTGTTCATCCAACTTGCTTGCTCACGAAGACCTAGGGAAATTTTGAGGAAGCCCATCATTGGAATATACAAGACAAGTTATATAATGAAGATTCCCACTAGCATATGGTGGTGACAAAGCAAGAAGCTCTTAATCATGAAGAACATGGTGCTATTATGAAGCACAAGTGTGGAAAAGTATAGTAGCATTGTCCCTTCTCTTTATTTTATTTTATTTGGGCTCTTAGGCCTCTTTTTTCTTTTCTCTTTTCTCCTCTAATAATGATGATCATCACACTTTTATTTACTCACAACTCAAAGCTTAGAAATGACTCTATAGGAAATGCCTCCGGTAGTGTACCGGGATGTGCAACGATCTAGCTTGGTGTATGACGTTGAAACATCTCGCTAGCTATCTTACGATCATGCAATGGCAATATGAGAGTGACGGCACAAGTCATGAGACGGAACGGTGGGAGTTGCATGGCAATATATCTCGGAATGGCTATGAAAATGCCATAGTAGGTAGGTATGGTGGCTGTTTTGAGGAAGGCATATGGTGGGTTTGTGTACCGGCGAAAGTTGCACGGCACTAGAGAGGCTAGCAAAGGTGGAAGGTGAAAGTGCATCTATACCATGGACTCACATTAGTCATGAAGAACTCACATACTTATTGCAAAAGTTTTTATTAGTAATTGAAACGAAGTGCTAAATGCATACTCCTAGGAAAAGGGTTGGTAGGTGTTAACCATCGCGCGATCCCGACCTCAACACAAAGGATGACAATCAATAGATCAATTATGCTCCGACTTCCTAACATAGCGGTTCACCATACGTGCATGCTACGGGAATCACTAACTTCAATACAAGTATTTCTAGATTCACAACACCCTACTAACATAACTCTTAATATTACCGAATCCACGTCTCAAAACTAATTGAGAGGAATCAAGACTTCTCTTTCTACTCAATGCACATGAAGATGGAGGTTTTTGTATCCTCTTTGGGTACCTATCACCTTTGGGACTACTTTCATATCATAAGCCAACTACCAAGTCACGCACCACCGTGCTCTAAAAGATATAAGTGAAGCACATAGAGCAAAATTATCTAGCTCAAAAGATATAAGTGAAGCACTATGAGCATTCTAGCAAAATCACGATGAGTGCATGTATCTCTCTCTCAAAAAGGTGTGCAACAAGGATGATTGTGACACAACAAAAATAAAAGACTCCTACGATACAAGATGCTCCAAGCAAAACACATATCATGCGGTGAATAAAAATATAGCTCCAAGTAATGTTACCGATGGATTGAAGACGAAAGAGGGGATGCCTTGGGCATCCCCAATCTTGAGATCTTTCCACTCCTTATCTCTTTGTCCATGAGAACATCACCCAAAACTTGAAAACTTCACAACACAAAACTAAAACAGAAACTCGTGATAACATTAGCACAATAAAACAAACTACCACCTCTTTTGGTAGTGTAGCAAACTTGAATTATATCTATATTGATATTGGGCTACTGTATTCTCACTTTTACATGGATAGTACCCCCCGATACTAACCATAGTTTCATCAAAACAAGCAACCAACTCAACAAAAATAGAATCTATCAAAAACAGACCAGTCTGTAGCAATCTGTATACTTCGTATACTTCTGGTACCTCAAAAATTCTAAAAACTTACGAATGCCTGGGCAAAAGGCATATAAACCAGAAGAAAAAAGAATCAACTCAAAACCTCTTTCGGAATAAAAATTAAAAATCATCTCGTGAGCGAAAAATTTCTGTCTTTTTCCAGCAGGATCAAACAACCATCACCAAGAATAGTCATAAAGGTTTTGCTTGGCTCAAACACAAAAAGAAACACAAAAAACACAATCACAACAGAATTATGAAAGTGTGGACGCAACAAAACATAAATAAAAAGATAAATCCATTGGGTTGCCTCCCAACAAGCGCTATTGTTTAACGCCCTTAGCTAGGCATAAAAGTGATAGAATCACGTATCGTCGTCTTTGGTGCTCAAACCATAAGTGGCCCTCATCATGGATTCATAAGGCAATCTTATTTTCTTTCTAGGAAAGTGTTCCATGCCCTTCTTTAAAGGAAATTGAAATCTAATATTCCCTTCCTTCATATCGATGATAGCACCGATAGTCCTTAGGAAAGGCCTACCAAGAATAATAGGGCATGTAGGATTGCAATCAATGTCAAGCACAATGAAATCCACGGGTACATAGTTCCCATTTGCAATAATAAGAACATCATTGATCCTTCCCATGGGTTTCTTGACAGTAGAATCCACAAGATGCAAATTAAGAGAACACTTTTCAATCTCATGAAAACCCAGAACATCACATAAAGACTTTGGAATCGCGGAAACACTAGCACCAAAATCACACAAAGCATTGCATTCATAGTTTTTGATTTTTATTTTGATGGTAGGTTCCCACTCATGATGAAGCTTTCTAGGGATAGAGACTTCCAATTCAAGTTTCTCTTCAAGAGATTTTATCATGGCTTCGACGATATGATCGGTAAAGGCCTTGTTTTGGCTATAAGTTTGTGGAGAGTTTAACATGGATTGTATTAAGGAAATGCATTCAATCAAGGAGCAACTATCATAATTGAATTCCTTGAAATCCAAGGTAGTAATTTCATTACTACTCAAAGTTTTAATATCTTCTACTCCACTTTTAATGCTTTTAGCATCAAGATAGATGGACTCCGAATCATTGGGGCACTTTTCAACCAAAGTGGATTCATATCCAGCCCCATAATCATTAGGTTTGACACAAGAAAACAAAGATTCAATGGCAGTCACACCAAGCACTTTAAGATTTTCGTGATTCTTATCACGAGAACACGCCTTTTTAAGCCATTCATGTCTAGCCCGAATTTGGGCGGTTCTTTCTTTGCTCTCAATCATGGAAACACGCATCGCTTTCAAAGTTTCATCCATATTGATCTTGGGAGGAGCACATCTAACTTTCAAAGCATCAACATCACTAGACATTCTATCAACGCTCTTAGCCAAATCGTCAATTTTGAGTAGTTTTTCCTCTATGGACGCATTGAATTTTTTTGTGAGTTGATAAACTCTTTGATATTACTCTCTAGATAAGAGGGTAATCTATTGTAATTTCCATGAGTATTGTTGTAGGAGTTGCCAAAGTTATTAGAGGAGTTACTAGGAAAAGGCCTAGGAACATAGTTTCCTCTAAAATCATTGTTGTTGCCAAAATTATTCCTACCAACAAAATTAACGTCCAAGCTAGCGTTGCTATTCTCAATCAAAGAAGACAAGGGCATTTCAATAGGATCTAAAGGAGCACTTCTACTTGCAACGAAATTCATTAACTCATCCATCTTAGCACTCAATGAGTTAATTTCTTCTATAGCGTGTACCTTCTTACTAGTAGGTGACCTTTCAGTGTGCCACTGAGAGTAGTTCGTCATGATATTGTCTAGGAGCTTTGTGGCCTCCCTAACGTGATTTCCATGAACGTTCCACCTAAGGCGGAGTCCAAGATATTTCTAGAAGCGAAATTCAAGCCAGCGTAAAAGATTCGTATAATCATCCAAAGACTCAAGCCATGACCGAGACAATTTCTAATCATCAATTTCATTCTCTCCCAAGATTGTGCAACATGTTCATGATCAAGTTGCTTGAAATTCATGATATCATTACGGAGAGAGATGATCTTAGCCGGCGGAAAATACTTGGATATATAAGCATCTTTGCACTTATCCCAAGAATCGATACTATTTTTTGGCAAAGAAGAAAACCAAGTTTTTGCACGATGTCGCAACAAGAAAGGAAAAAAGCTTCAATTTAATCACATCATTATCCACATCTCTCTTCTTTTGCATATCGCAAAGCTCAATGAAGGTATTGAAATGGGATGCGGCATCTTCACTAGGAAAGCCAGAGAATTGCTCTTTCATAACAAGATTCAGCAAAACGGCATTGATTTCGTATGACTCCGCACTAGTGGCGGGAGCAATCGGAGTACTAATAAAATCATTATTATTAGTATTCGAGAAGTCACAAAGTTTGGTGTTTTCATTCATGGTGACTTCAGCAAGAAAGCAAGCACACAAGCGAAAAAAGAGCAAGCGAGAAAAAGGGCGAACGAAAAGGCAAACGAAAAAGGCAAATTGGTGAAGTGGGGGAGAGGAAAACGAGAGGCAACTGGCAAACAAAGTAAATGCAAGAGATGAGTTTGCGACACTTACTTGGATGAGTTCTTGACTTGATACTCCCCAGCAACGGCGCCAGAAATCCTTCTGCTACTTCTCAAACAACAGCGCCAGAATTTGACACATTGACGGAGACTTGCTTGCGTTGGTTTTTCCCTTGAAGAGGAAAGGGTGATGCAGCACAGGAGTAGTAAGTATTTCCCTCAGTTTGAGAACCAAGGTATCAATCCAGTAGGAGAATCTCGTGAAGTCCAGAGTACCCGTGCAAACACAAAAGAGCTTGCACCCAACGCTATAAAGGGGTTGTCAATCGCTTCAAGATTGTTTGCAAAGTGAGATCTGAAGGCGGAAAGTGCAACGAAGTAAAAAGTGTAAGGCTGAAAATATGGTGTGGAGTAGACCCGGGGGCCATAGTGTTCACTAGAGGCTTCTCTCAAAATAGCAAGTATTACGGTGAACAAATTACTGTCGAGCAATTGATAGAACCGCGCAAAGTCATGACGATATCTAAGGCAATGATCATACATATAGGCATCACGTCCGAGACAAGTAGACTGATACGTTCTGCATCTACTACTATTACTCCACACATCGACCGCTATCCAGCATGCATCTAGTGTATTGAGTTCATGACGAACAGAGTAAAGCCTTAAGCAAGATGACATGATGTAGAGTGATAATCTCAAACCAATGATCAAAACCCCATCTTTTTACCCTTGATGGCTACAACACAATGCGTGCCTCGCTACCCCTTCTGTCACTGGGTGAGGTCACCGCACGGTATGAACCCAAAACCAAGCACTTCTCCCATTGCAAGAATCATAGATCTAGTTGGCCAAACAAAACCCACAACTCGAAGAGAATTACAAGGATATGAAATCATGCATAAGAGAGATCAGAAGAAACTCAAATAAGATTCATAGATAATCTGATCATAAATCCACAATTCATCGGATCTCGACAAACACACCGCAAAAGAAGATTACATCGGATAGAACTCCATGAAGATCATGGATAACTTTGTATTATAGATACGTTGGAGACGTATCAACGGTACAATACTTATGCCTTTTCTCTCTTATTTTCCAAGGTTTACATGAAGAGGGAGAATGACGGCAGCTGGAATTCTGGCCTGAAAATGGAGCAAGTTTGAGATACCTATTCTGCGCAACTCCAAACGCCGTAAAAATCAACGATGATTTTTTTCGGGATTTATAAAAAATACTGGGCCAAAGAAGTGTCAGAGGGGCGCCACCAGGTGGCCACAAGCCTGCTAGGCGCGGCCACCCCCGTGGCCGCGCCTAGGGGGCTTGTGGGCACCCAGCTGGCCCTCTGCCCCCCCCTCTTATGCTATATTAAGGGTTTCGTCCGAAAAAAAATAGGAGGAGGTTTTTCAGAGGATTCGCCGTCGCCACGAGGCGAAACTTGAGCAGAACCAATCTAGAGCTCTGGCAGGACGGTCCTGCCGGGGAAACTTCCCTCCCGGAGGGGGAAATCGTCGCCATCGTCATCACCAACACTCCTCTCATCGGAAGGGACTCATCACCATCAACATCTTCATCAGCAACATCTCATCTCCAAACCCTAGTTCATCACTTGTAACCAATCTCCGTCTCGCGACTCCGATTGGTACTTGTAAGGTTGCTAGTAGTGTTAATTACTCCTTGTAGTTGATGCTAGTTGGATTACTTGGTGGAAGAGTTTATGTTCAGATCTTTGATGCTACTCATTGCCTCTCTGGTCATGAATATGATTATGCTTTGTGAGTAGTTACTTTTGTTCCCGAGGACATGGGATAAGTCATGCTAATAGTAGTCATGTGAATTTGGTATTCGTTCGATATTTTGATGTGTTGTATGTTGTTTTTCCTCTAGTGGTGTTATGTGAACGTCGACTACATAACACTTCACCATTATTTGGGCCTAGAGGAAGGCATTGGGAAGTAGTAAGTAGATGATGGGTTGCTAGAGTGACAGAAGCTTAAACCCTAGTTTATGCGTTGCTTCGTAAGGGGCTGATTTGGATCCACTAGTTTAATGCTATGGTTAGACTTTGTCTTAATTCTTCTTTCATAGTTGCGGATGCTTGCGAGAGGGGTTAATCATAAGTGGGATGCTTGTCCAAGTAAGGGCAGTACCCAAGCGTTGGTTCACCCACATATAAAACTATCAAAGTAACGAACGCGAATCATATAAACATGATGAAAACTAGCTTGACAGAAATTCCCATGTGTCCTCGGGAGCGTTTTTCCTCCTATAAGACTCTGTCCAGGCTTGTCCCTTGCTACAAAAGTGATTGGGCCACTTTGCTGCACTATTGCTACTTTTGTTACTTGTTGCTCGCTACGAATTATCTCACCGCACAATCACTTGTTACCGATAATTTCAGTGCTTGCAGATATTTCTTTGCTGAAAACCACTTGTGAGATACTTCTGCTCCTCGTTGGGTTCGACACTCTTACTTATCGAAAAGACTACGATAGATTCCCTATACTTGTGGGTCATCAACGACCCATGAGACGGACAAAAACCGGAACTTCAAAAAATTGGTGTAAACGATTTCCACAACATTGGTGTAAACCAAAAGATCTAATTAAATTCAGTTGGATTGGTCTTCTTCTGTGGATGACTGAAAAACCGAGATAGCCCGTATATGTACAATTCTTTGTCTCTTTGTGGCATAATTAGCACAATCCCCGGTCTTCTAGGGATGTCTATGGCAAAATTCTGATTGAATACATGATATACACATGTTGTCTGAACATCTGACTTTTGGTTGCATACACCTGTCACACATATTTATTGTCAGAATTCTACTTGCATGCATCACTTTTGTAATATACACGAGTCTGAGTTGTACCATGAAAATTGATCTATTTGGTTCATACCTGGCCAAACGGGCCGGCCCGGCACAGCCCGGTCCGCCGTAATCGGGCCAGGCACGGCACTGCCCGTGTGGGCCCGATTAATATACGGGCCGTGCCGTGCCGGCCCGCATGCCAGCCTCCCAGGCCCAAGCACGACATGTGGCCTAATCAGGCTGGCCCGCGGCACGTTAAGGCACGGCGGCCCGCCACAGATTTGCTATTTTTTTCATCTCGCCCTCTCTCGCACCGCGGACCTCTACAGATCCCGCCTAAATTCCCGCCCGCTCCCCGTTTCCCGCCCGCCAGCCCCCCTTTTCCCGCCCGCCTGGTCCCCATTTCCCGCCCGCTCCCCCTAGATTCGTGCCGCGACTGGGACTGGCGCCCTTTTTCCCGCTCGACGCCCCGCGCCCCCGCCCAACGCCCCGCGCCCCCAGTCCCCCCATTTCCTTCGCTGCCTAATCGTGCCGGGCCGGCACGCGGGCTCGGGGTGGCAGCCCGAGCACGGCCCATGGCGTGCTCGTGCCTGGCCCGAGCACGATTAGCACGTCTCGGGCCCGGCCCATGTCGTGCCTGGCCTGCGGGCAGCCGTGCCGGCCCGCGTGGCACGACCCGTTTGGCCAGGTTTGATTTGGTTGGGACCGAACATCATCCTATATATATATATATTAATAAAGCACATATTGCTTTTGTGGTACGTCATTAAAATTGCCTTCAAAATTGTCTAATATTACCCACTAAGAGCATCTCTAACAGCTGCCCTAAATAGGGCAGTGTTGCATAAAAACTGTCATATAGGACACAAAACAGCCAAAAACGTGCTCCAACAGCTGCCCTATCTTCATCAACTGCCCTAAAAAATTTACAGCACTGCCCTAAATTTGGCCCAACTGTTGTATATTTGCAACACTTGCGTGGCTGCCCCAAATTCCATTCCCCACGCACGCGCAGCCCAATCGCCACCCGGAACGTTCCGTTGCCCGCTCCCGCCCCGCACGCCTCGCCGAATTCCCGCCGCCGCCGCGCGCCGGCGACCACCGTACCGCCATGGAAGGCCAATCTGCACCCCCCCTGACGATCCCTGGTCCGTCAGACGGCCAATCGCCGCTCCCCGCCGCCCCCGCAGCCACCACCTCCGTCGCGATGCCGCCACCGTTGAGGCCTGGATTCGTGCCGCCGCGGCCGATTGGCACGACATATCCTAGCCAGATACTAGCCGCGAAGCCGCCGGCGCCATCAAAACGAGGGAGGAAGGCCGGCATGGGCGCGGGGAGGCAGACGACGAAGAGGACGACGAAGGCGAGCGCGCAGCCGGCACGCAGCCGGCGAGGCGAGCGCGGGGACGGTGAAGAAGAAGGCCACTGCAGGCCGCGGGAAACCTCCACTCCCCTCCCCGGAAGACATTCAGCCGTCGCCGCCGCCGCAGGCCGAGGAAGTGGTGGAGGAGCAGCCGGAGAAGCAGGTCGGGCAGCAGGCCGACCCCAACATGTTCGATGATAGGTCGCAAAGGTGATTTTTCTTCTTCTTCGTTTTGTTTTGTCAATTGATCATGTGTTGTATCTAAATTGTTTCTTATCCACTTATCTATGTAGTATGGACGATGAAACTTATTTGCAAAACATGAACTTTGCAAATTCCGAGTATGTTGGATCCACGGAGATACCATCGCAAGAAACGGAGGAGGAACTTGATGCCGAGGATGAGGGCTTCGTGGACGTAGTTCCGAAGGGAAGGTCGGGCAATTTTAGCAACGCCGAAGATCTTGTCATCGTTGCAGGGTGGAAGAAGATCGGTCGTGATCCGGTCAAGGGCACCGAGCAACATCGCAACCAATATTGGTCAAGGGTGAAGGAGTTCTTTGATTCTCGCAATCCACATGGGAATGATAAAACCGCCGCTTCTCTTCGTCATCGGTGGGGGACAATTCAAACCGATTGCCAAAAGTGGTCGGCATGTTTGGCAAATGTGCAAAGGTTAAATCCTAGTGGCACAAATGAGACCGATTGGGTGAGTCTTATCTTTGTTGTGTGTCTTGTTTCAAGTTTGTCTTATCATTGTTGTGTGTCTTATCTTTGTTGTGTGTCTTGTTTCTTTTTGTGTGTAGAATGCCATGGCACAAAACCTTTTCAAAGGCCGTTTGAAGAAAGGAGCAAAGAAGGATGGAAAGAAGGGGAGGACATTCACTTTGCATCATTGTTGGAAGGAGCTAGAGAATGGTGAGAAGTGGAAGAACCGTGACACCTACGAGATTCCCAATGGAAATAATAAGTTGAAGAGTTCCTTGGGTGATCTTGTGGATGTTGATGGTGATGTCTCAAGTGATGATGAAGATGATGATGAGCAAAGAAGCCCAACCCCCAACTCCGTTGCAAAGACGAAGAGGCCCGATGGAAGAAAGGCGGCGAAAGAGAAAATGAAGGGGAAAAAGGCCGGCGATGATGACATTCAAAAATCATTGGATGCCATTATGTCTACTCGCATGGAGTTGAATGAGAAGAGAGAGGCGATAAAAATGAAGCAAATGGAGGAGGCCAAAGAAAGCGAGCTATGCAAGGCGGCGGTGGAGGAGAGGAAGGCGGCGGCCAAGGAGAGGAAGGCGGTGGTCAAGGAGCTAAAGGCGGCCACCGAGAATAGGAAGGTGTTGATGGATGAGAGGAAGCTCGCGATGGAGGAGGCTCATAGGGCCATGGAGGTTGAGCGCCAACTCATGTTCATGGACACAAGCAACATGGATGAGAAGCAAAAGGCGTATGTGATGTGTCGGGATGAGGTGTTGCGGAAGAAGCAAATGTTGGCATGGGAGGAGAAGCAAAATGCATATGTTGAGATGGGAGGAACCATGGGAGGTGGAATGACAAGCTTCATGAGTCCCATGGGAGGAGGAATGGGTGTTGGCATGGGTGGCTATGGAGGTGTTGGAGTGGGTGTTGGAATGGGTGTTGGCATGGGTGGCTATGGAGATCTTGGCATGGGAGGAGGCATGGGAGGAGGCATGGGAAGAGGCATTGGAGGTGGCTATGGATCCATGGGAGGAGGGGAAGCTAGCAACATCAACAACAACACCGGCACCACCAACAACATCAACAACACCGGCACCACCGAGGAAGAAAGGAAGCAACCGATGTCGACAAAGATTAGTTGTCATTGTTTGTTTCATGTTTTCTATGTGATGTGAACTATGGCGTCCTTCGTTTTGAGCTACCGTATGGGTTGAACTATGCTATGATTATGTAGATTTGTGTTTATGTTGACTATGTCACTATTTTCAGTTTATTTTTAGATGTTTGTGATGATGTTGTGTTTGTTTTCATTCAAAAATGTCATATTTTGGCCACAGCCGTTTTGCATCCGTGCCCTATATAGGATAGTTGCTGGGGCGGGTGCTGCCCTATCTTGGGCTGCTGGTAAAACGGTTGTTGTTTTGCTGCCCTATATCTCGATTTTGCCTGTCCTATAATTGAAAAGAGGCTGCCCTATTTAGGGCAGCTGTTAGAGATGCTCTAATGCCACCTATAAATATATAAAACGTTTTCCAGGGAATCCTCGCATGGGCCGGCCAAAACATAGGGACCAGCTATACTACGCTCTGCTCCCTGGAAAATAAACAGTACACCCATTTGGCCAGCCCATGGGCGGGGACCTGTTTTTTTTTTAGTTTTTTAAATATTATTTATTTGTTCCTTTTTATTTTTTCTAATTCAAATAAATGGAAAAAACTTTCACAATTCAAAAAATTATAATTACATAAATGTTTGTTAAAACATAAAATGTTTGCGAATTCAAAAATTGTTCGGGATTTTTTTAAAAATGTTTGCATATTAAAAAAAATCTTAATTTTGAAGAAAACATTCGTGAATCAAAAAAAGTCCATCATTTTGAGCAATTTATTTAATGCAATTATAAAAATGTTTGATAATTCAAAAAATGAATTATTCGCCAATTCACAAGAAAATACTTCAAAACAGTTCGTAGTATAAAATATTGTTTGAAATTAAAAAAATGTTTATAAATAGTAAAAAATGTTCTCGATTTTAAAAATGAACCCGTTTGTAATATAAAATTTTGTTTGTAAAAATGTTCACGAATGATTGAATGTATGCAGTTAAACAGTAATGCTTCTGAGTCTTTCTGATTATATACCTAAGTGAATTTTGAAGAATTAATTGTCGGGGTGGATCGGAATATTATAGTATATTTTAAAAAATGTTTCTTGAAATTCAGAATAATTCTTTGAGTTACCAAGTTTTTTGACAACCGTGATATTTTTTTTAAAATATGAACATTGTTTCAACTTGTGAATTGTGAATAAAATTAAAAGAAGAAATATTTTCTTGCATTTGTGAACAAATTTTCGAAATCATGCGATGAGATATGAACATAATGTGGTTATCGCCATTGAAGATGGTGTTTTTTTTTCTCCCGTTGCAACGCACGGACCCTTTTGCTAGTCATCCTATAAAGGCCGAAGATCAAATAGTGGAGAATCGAGAAGACCAAAATAATGTTGGTCATCGATTATGGAAGACCAAATTCTTGAAAGGCTGAAAAGATTGGGCCAAGCAAACTAAAAAGTCTGAATGCTTGGGCTTACTTATGAAATTCAAATATGTCCCCGGTTATGGGCCAAGGCGCGTAATCACTTAAACTGAACCCAATAACCAATTGAGGTACGCTTGGTTGGCGTATAATTTTAAAAAAAATCCTTATTGACCTTTATTCTTAATAAAATATCTACTAAATTGGAGTTGAAACGGATAAAACGAGCCGCAATTTAGATTCATCTGTTTCAACTCCGTACCGATGACCAACCCATTAAGCCTGCCGATTGAGGTAATGAAAGCAAGCTCACTCGACTGAACCGAGCGAAACGAGCTGCAATTTAGACTCATTTGGTTCAACTCCGTACAGATGACTGAACCGGTAAGCTTGTCGATTAAGGTTTAAAACTATGGTCTTATTCGGAAGACCTCAACTTTTTTCCTCTTTATAAGCCGACTTTGGTCATTGTTAGAAAACATTAATATGTGTGGGTGTGCATTACTGAATAAAGAGGCCAAATGTCTTCTCTTAAAAAATACCCCTTGTGGACACATTTTAGACTATATTTTTTCCATATTTTGTTAACTAAGATGGACAATCATGCACTAGATATTTATGAGATAGAAAAAATGAAGTTCTCTGCTAGGATATTTAAGATTCAATAAAATAGGCGAGAACACACATATACACACATACATAAACAAATGATCTGATGCATCTAAGTTGTACCAATTCATCAGTGGAGACATGCGGTTTGAACAATTTGATTAGTATAAGAAGATTTGGTTTAATTAACAAATGATCATTGTAATTTTGGTTATGAATCTCTTTATAACATTTTTTAAATTTAAGCCAATTTTCTAATAAGTCATAAAAATAATGTGATTAACTATAATAAATATAGCAGATAATGTATTATTTCAAATTATACGTAGTAGAACTATGTGAAATATAAGTAAAAAAAGCTAGTATAAATAACTTAATAGTGTTGTTGTGTTGTTGTTATTCATGTATTCACCAATCTTGTCATCGGTAAAGTATTACTTATGTTAGTATGTCATTAGTTTGGTTGTCCACCACTCTATGCATTGTTATGGAATGAAGCTCAATTAACGAGTCACGATAAAAAAATTAAACATGGTTGCGGAGCAAAATAAGACAAAACGAACTAAGTTAAACACCACAAGTCTCGAAATGAGCCCATTAATGCACACAACACCGTCTTAGATTTACTTGATCATACCTAGGGCCTCATGAATAATTGATGTTAAACACGAAGAACAATAAGAACGAGGAAAAAGAAACTTAGGTAAAATTGTTGACTTTATGGATAAGCTTGGGCATTAAAATTAAAATTATTTTGGTCTTACAAAAGTTCTAAAATAAAGAAGGATATGGTCGAATAAAATTGTTTAACCGAATTTTAATATTCTAACAAGTTATAGGGAATCATTAGCGTTGGACTTATGGGTAAGCTTAGGCATAAAAATTAAAGACCAAAGACCGAATCCGTAAAGTCAAAATAAAATTGTTGTGAAAAACTGAAAGACCTAATTAAATTTGGTTGGATTAGTCTTTTTATCCGGATCCGAATAACCAAGATAGACTGTCTACGTACAATTCTTTGTCTTGTGGCATAATTAGCACAATTCCCGGTATTCTTCACATGTTTAGGGCACAATTATGATTGAATATATGATGTGCACATGTGATGGGTTTGGTTACCCGCACCGTTTTCCAGGTTCAATGAAAAATCAGGCAAGGCAAGAGCCTGGTTGAAAAAATACAGACCAAAATAGGGCGTTTGCATCTTGATTGGTTATGTGCATCGTGCAAAACTCCTCTACCCGATGTTTGGTTGTATACATACATGACGATCAGGAGTTAACAAGTACATTAAACGGGGGGTTAAAATAGAATGTTCACTACCACTACGATCAGAACCGAGTCCGATCTCTGGTGGCTCCTCCTCAACCGGCTCACTGCCACTGTCGCTACAAGCGCGAGGGACCGTCACACATGTCCAGGGCGCCCGCCTACGCGCTCACCACCATAGCCGTCATCTCTACACTCCTCTTCTTGGTCCTTCTGCTGCCCAGTCACACCATACATATGTGTTTCACGACCAATTATGTCATGGACGACGGCGCCCCGGCTACTGCATCGGACAATACCGTTGCTGCCGCCTACCGAGACACCCACACAGCGCTCCTAGGAGCGCTGCCTGAAGCCTGTTCCTAGGTGACCACGCACTAAGTGATTGTCTGGCATGCCTCACCGTGGCCGCCAAGAAGCTCACCGGCTGCGGCGCGAGCAGGCGCGCCGACGTATGGAGGAGCGAGGGCTGTTAGACCAACGGGAACACCTCCTCCACGCACAAGGATGCCTTCGACGACGTCGTCTCCTTCCGCGAGGAGGTCTATCCCGCAGTCATCTCCGTCGACGAGTGGACGGCGCCCTCCAACCTCCACACATTGTCACATGTAGATCTACTCGTCCATGACTAGTGAAACAGAGAACGCACAATACGGAAGTCGTGTCAAACAGCGAGGTGAAACTACTCCTCAAACGAAACTTCAAACGGTCGACCGTGTCTCATGAATTTGTCAAAAATCCGCCAAAAAAGCTTCAATGTGAACACGAAATTGAAAATATGTAGTGAATGAAGCTACGATCCAATAGCCTGAATGAAATCAAAACATCAAAGTGCATATTTTTCGTGTACGGCTTATCGCGAATCCAAGCACGGTTGTGTAGAAGGGATGAAGGAGATTAAGGAGGTGCTTAAAAAAATACGTGCTAACCACGTGCACACATGGCTCGCTAGAGCCATGAAGAGCATGAACAGGCATGGCTCACTAAAAACTGTCAATTTAAGCGTTTGCAGCGACGCATGCAAGATAGTGCTTTATAAACTGTACGATGCAGGTCTAACAGTTATTGCATATAACCAAAAAGCCCAACACAAAAAGAAAAGATGCATCCAGTGGGCCTGGTTGGGTTGGATGCAGGCTATCAAACGCATCCATGTTGATTGAACATCTGACTTTTGGTTCCATACACCTGTTACACATATCTTTGTCTGAATTCCGCTTGCATGCATCACTATGATATACACAAATCTGAGTTGTGCAATGAAAATTCGGAAATTGCTTTTGGCTCCCGAGCTCCATGGAGCCCTTTAAATTTGAAACTCAAATTTCATGAAAATTCATATTTTTATAATTCAAAAAATTCTGAAAACAAATACAGAGATAAGTGAAGGCGTAACACACATGTGTGTAAATTTTCAGAAAAAAATATATTGAAATGAGGGCTGTGCAAAAAAGACAAATCTGAGACTTTTTTACACATGACACTATTCATCATTTCAGGTCATGAATTTGTCTTTTTTGTGCAGATCGTATTTCAAGGTATTTCATCCTAAATTTTTGCATACATACGCATAACATCCTTCTTTACTTCCATATTTTTTTAGATTTTTTTGAAACCGAAAAGTTTGAATTTTGAATTATTCAAAAATTTCGGCCTCCATGGAGACCGAGCTCCAAACGCCCGCACTCATGAAAATTGGTCTATTTGATTGGGACCGAACACCATCCTATAAAGATTAAAGATTAAATAGAGGAGAATCGAGAAGACCAAAATAATTTTGGTCATTATGAAAGACCAAATTCTTGGAAGACCGAAAAGATTGGGCCGAGTAAACCAGACCGAATGCTTGGGCTTACTTATGGGATCCAAACAAGTGTCCCCCGTTATGGGTCAAGGCACGTAATCACTTAAATTGGACCAAATAACCACTTGATGTATGCTTGGTTGGAGTACAAATTGAAAACATCATCCTAATTGACCCTTATTCTTTAAAAAAGATCTACTAAATCGGAGTTGAACCGGACAAAACGAGATGCAATTTTGATTCCGCTGAAAGTTACTCGTAATCAAAATAGAGTTGCTCTTCGTCTTGCTAATGTAGGGAGATCCGGAGGTAGCACCGTCTGTCGGTTGCACCAAACTTCAGATAGTGTGAAAAGTTTTGTCTTACCAGACCGTAACACTATTTCCAAGGAATAAAACACCACTATTTTCCCACAAAGAAAAGAATCCTTTCCGAAAAAATAGTTTCATGTAGAACTAGAAGTCTGCGTATACTTCAGCACAATGTTCCAAATAATGCATTTTCTTTTGATAGGCCCCGCAAAAATAGCACTAAAGATTCTGAATGGGCGAAAACTGCCGAAAATGCTGAATGGAGGCCGGGCTCCATGGAGGCAGAATTTGAAAAATTGGAAATTCATACTTATATGTTTCAAAAAGATTTAAAAATATATTAAACATACATCCAGAGACGTAATGTACATGCGTGTAAATTTTCATGATGAAATACATTAAACTAAGATCTACACAAAGAAAAACAAACCTGTGGCTTTTCAGCACTTGCACCGTCATTCTCAAAATTCATAATTTTTTTGCAGTTCCCAATATAAGGTATTTCGTCATAATTTTTTACATGCATATACATTACATCCCTGTATACATGTATATTCGTTTTCAAAACTTTTTGAAATTGAAAAACCGCACCCCTTTATTCTCACAACAAGAAGTCAAAACAAACACAGCTCAAGCCATGCAGTATACAGTGTTACATCGACCAATAAAGGTTTGCTTGTGCCAAATAGTCTGACAAAACCTTGAGAGATGTTTGCTCCCATTGCGTCGGAAGTCAAGCTTATTCACTACTGATCGTCTGACAAAACCTTCAGAGAAACCTCTACTTCTATTTCAGGATACACTCGCATCTGTACACCAAGGGTCCGAACAATAGAGTGGAGTAAAGCTAGGTAACCACGTCTTGCCACCAGCCTAGCCTATGCGTCGTCGAGAGCAAGGACGCCTGGGAGAGTCTTGCCTTCCAGCAGCTCCAGGCTTGCGCCACCACCGGTCGAAATGTGGCTCATCTTACTCGCCAACCCAGCCTTCTCGACGGCAGCAACAGAGTCGCCGCCTCCGATGATGGTTGTCACGCCTTGTGCTGTGATATCAGCCAACTTTTTCGCGATTGCCTGAAGAAAGAATGCATGTTTTAGCAGCAGAACACAAACTCGCATGCGCACTGTAGAAAGTGCATGTGCTGAAAATGAGTACTCACATCGGTGCCAGCAGCAAACTTCTCAAATTCAAAAACTCCCATCGGCCCGTTCCAGATGACAGTTTTGGTAGTGTCCAAAGTTTCACTGAATTTCCTGATAGAATCCGGGCCAATGTCAAGGCCCATCCAACCATCAGGAATAGCAGAGGCAGGAACAGTCTGTAAATGGCGTCCGGATGAGTACATGACAGCTAGCAAATATCTCCATTCCAAACCATGAACAATTGTGTTGAGTTTGTGTCCATGTACAACGCAACGTGACATACTTCCTCCGTTCTTAATTAAAAAGACTTATATTTAGGAACAGAGGGAGTACATGATACAGGATACAGATAATGCCAGACATGTATGACAGAATCACACGACCATGCATGTCTTGCTCTGCCAGTTATGAACTACTCCCTCTATAAACTAATATAAGATCATGTACATACCTAAAGTAGTAATCTAAATATTTTTATATTAGTTTACAGAGGAAGTACAATTACCTATGCCAACATAAAAAAATTGGGTGCATATTCCACATTAAGTACATGTGACACTGAATTAGGATCAAATTGTTGAAATTAGTGATGGGCCTTAGGCCCATAAGAGAATTTCAGAAAAATTTCCAAGGGCCCATGTAGGTGGTGGCATGACAAGGTGGTGGAAAGTTTAGTCCCATCCCGTTAGTGGAGGAGAAGTTGGACCCCTTTATAAGGGTCTCTCTTCCACATGCTATTGGATAGTGAGAAGAGAAGGTGCCCTCGCGCACTCCCCCGCCGCCCGCCTCGTCACGACGCGCCGCGGGTTGCGGGAATGAGCCGAGCTCATACCTACACGCTTATTTTTGTCGGTCAGGAACGGAGAATACGTAACAGACACGGCACGATCCGAGACGTCGGATCGTTCCTTCTGCTGCTGCCGCCGGCGACTCCGTCCCGTTTACCGCATACACGGTCGACGGGAGAGCAGGCCTCCGAAACCCCGCCTCTCCGGTTCCTGTACGGGAGAGGGGCGATTAGGTTTTTGGGGAGCGATCACGCGACTGCTCGCCTCCGTCCGTCTGCTTCGTCTACGTCCGCGTCGTCCTCGTCATCGCCATGTCTTCACCATCCGAGGCCGATCGTCTCGCCCTTGAAGCTGAGAAGAAGAGAGCAGTGGATGCTGTTGCGGCTACGGCCGCGGCCAGCACCAACGCTGCTGCTACGGTCAATTGGCCTATTGGAGGGTATGACTCGTTTATCCTCATGTTCGCATTTATCCTAGCAGTACTACTTGTCTGCATAGATGTATCCACTATATGCATAGTATGTGCTAGGCTAGCTCAAGAACAGTACATCATTAATCTAGTCAATGCCATGCTAGTTATTATCTCGTGGATTAATATACTCGGAAAATTGCCTATTTACTCAACAATCCAAAAACCTAATTTGTGTAGGAATTTTTCGAGTAATGGTTTTGCTGCTCCGCTGAAACCGGACAAGTTTACCGGTACTTATTTCAAGCGTTGGCAAACGAGAACCACCTTATGGCTCACGGCTATGAACGTGTTCTGGGTAGCCGGTGTCACTCCAACGGGAACGATCTCTCCTGAACAGGAGAAGATGTTCGCGGAGGCCACCGTCCTATTCCTTGGAGCAGTCATAAGTGTGATTGGAGATAAGCTGGTTGACGCATACTTACATATGCATGTTGCCAAAGACTTGTGGGAGGCGCTCGAATCTAAATTCGGGGCCAGCGACGCTGGGAGTGAGATGTATGTTATGGAGCAGTTCCACGATTACAAGATGGTTGACAACCGTTCTGTATTGGAACAGGCTCATGAGATAATATGCATAGCTAAAGAACTTGAGGTTCTTAAGTGCAATTGGCCGGGCAAGTTTGTCGCGGGCTGTATAATTGCTAAGCTCCCTAATTCGTGGAGGAACTTTGCTACTACTCTAAAACATCAGAGGCGTGAGTTCTCAGTAGAGGACATCATCGGCCATCTGAGTGTTGAGCAGAACTCGAGAGCAAAGGACTCCAATGGAAAAGCGGTGGAAAGCTCTTCTGCTGCCAATATGGTACATCAGAGGAACTTCAATTCCCACAAGCCCAAGGGAAAGAATTCTGTCCAACAGAATACCGACTTTAAGAAGAAGGGAAAGAAGCCCTTCAAGAAGAATAAGAAGGGAGATGGCTGCTATACTTGTGGTTCAGAGGAACATTGGGCGAACAAATGCCCAAACAAGTACAAGAAGCCGGCGCAGGACTCCAAGTCTGCCAATATGATTGTGGGCAACAATGAAAGTGGTGCATCTGGGTACGGTAATTTACTTGCTGTATTTACAGTTTGTCAGTCCACCGATTGGTGGGTGGACACGGGTGCAAATATTCATGTGTGTGCTGACTTATCATTGTTCTCTTCTTATCAGGCCACCGGTCGCGGGTCCGTATTGATGGGGAATGGCGCGAGTGCTTCTATTCTTGGTGTTGGCACGGTCGATCTGAAGTTTACTTCGGGAAGGATCGTGCAGCTGAAGAACGTGCAACATGTCCCCGCCATCAAGAAGAACCTCGTTAGTGGTTCCCTTGTGTGTAGAGAATGGTTTAAGTTGGTATTCGAGTCTAATAAAGTAGTAGTTACGAAATATGGACTTTTTTGTTGGAAAAGGTTATGAGTGCGGAGGTCTGTTCTGCCTTTCCCTCGCAGATTTTTGTAATAAAATCGTGAACAATATTCATTCGAGTGTTAATGAATCTGAAGTTTGGCATTCACGTCTTTGTCACATAAGTTTCAGTGTTATGTCGCGGCTAGAAAAACTGAATTTAATCCCGACTTTCACTTTAGCCAAAGGTTCTAAGTGCCATTCGTGTGTGCAAGCAAAGCAACCTCGCCAAGCCTCACAAGGCTGCAGAGGAGAGACACTTGGCACCATTAGAACTCATACATTCTGATCTTTGTGAGATGAATGGTGTGTTGACTAAAGGTGGAAAGAAATATTTCATGACATTGATAGATGATTTCACTAGATATTGCTATGTGTATCTGTTAAATACTAAAGATGAGGCTCTACACTACTTTAAAATCTATAAGGCAGAAGTTGAGAATCAACTTGAAAAGAAAATTAAACGAGTCCGGTCTAACCGTGGTGGAGAGTACTTCTCAAACGATTTTTATTCCTTTTATGCGGAACACGACATTATTCATGAGAGGATGCCTCCCTATTCACCCCAGTCAAACGGGGTTGCCGAGCGGAAAAATCGTACTCTAACTGATTTGGTTAACGCCATGTTAGATACATTGGGTTTATCCAAGGTATGGTGGGGGGAGGCTATATTGACCGCGTGTCATGTCCTGAATAAAGTTCCTACAAAAGATAATGAAGTCACTCCTTATGAGGAGTGATCGAAGAGAAGGACGACACTCTCGTACTTACGTACTTGGGGCTGCTTGGCGAAAGTCAATGTACCGATCCCCAAGAAGCGTAAGCTTGGACCAAAGACTGTGGACTGCGTTAATTTGGGATACGCTAAGAATAGCTTAGGCTATAGATTTCTAGTAGTGAAATCTGAGGTACCTAACGTGAAGGTCGGTACAATAATGGAATCGAGGGATGCTACATTTTTTGAGGATATATTTTCCATGAGAGATATGCAAAGCACTTCTAGACAGGAATCTGAGATAACTCCTGAGCCTGCCATTCCTATGGAATACTATGAACAAACACATGATGAAAATCCTGAGGAGGATGACGAGGAAGCCCGTGGTAGGGGCAAGAGACAAAGGACTGCAAATACCTTTGGTGATGATTTCTTCGTATACCTCGTGGATGATAATCCAACTTCTATTTCAGAAGCGTATGCTTCTCCAGATGCTGATTACTGGAAAGGTGCGGTTCGTAGCGAGATGGATTCCATCATGGCTAACGGGACATGGGAAATCACTGATCGTCCCTATGGTTGTAAACCATTGGGATGCAAGTGCGTGTTCAAAAAGAAGCTTAGGCCCGATGGTACGATTGAAAAGTACAAGGCTAGGCTTGTGGCCAAGGACTATGCCCAGAAAGAAGAAGAAGATTTCTTTGATACTTACTCACCTGTGGCTAGACTGACCACCATTCGAGTACTACTCTCATTGGCGGCCTCTCATGGTCTTCTCGTTTATCAAATGGACGTTAAGACGGCTTTCCTGAATGGAGAGCTAAATGAGGAAATCTATATGCAACAGCCAGATGGCTTTGTGATAGAAGGTCAGGAAGGAAATGTGTGTAAGTTGCTGAAATCTTTATATGGTCTGAGACAAGCACCTAAGCAATGGCATGAGAAGTTTAATACAACTCTGACATCTGTTGGCTTTGTTGTTAATGAAGCTGAAAAATGTGTATACTATCGCCACGGTGGGGGCGAAGGAGTTATACTGTGTTTGTATGTTGATGACATACTGATATTTGGAACCAACCTCAAAGTAATTGAGGAGGTTAAGTCTTTTCTGTCTCAAAACTTTGAGATGAAGGATCTTGGGGTGGCTGATGTTATCTTGAACATCAAGCTGTTGAGAGATGATGAGGGTGGGATTACACTTCGGCAATCCCACTATGTTGAGAAGATTTTGAGTCGCTTTGGATATTCAGACTGCAAAATTTCTCAAACACCATATGATCCTA
Organism: Hordeum vulgare subsp. vulgare; assembly: GCF_904849725.1. NCBI lineage: Eukaryota > Viridiplantae > Streptophyta > Magnoliopsida > Poales > Poaceae > Hordeum > Hordeum vulgare. Next base: position 597,667,865 of record NC_058524.1, read on the forward strand.
GTGTGCTTATTCGAAAGTTTAAAGGCACAACTATAGATCAATTGAGATTCTCTCAAATTATCGGTTCGCTTACGTACCTAGCTAGCGCAACGAGGCCTGACATCGCGTTTGCTGTGAGCAAACTTAGCCGGTTTGTTGCAAACCCGGGCGATGTTCATTGGCGTGCTGTTGAAAGAATTATGCGCTACTTGAAAGGTAATGTCTACCACGGGCTTCACTATACGGGATACCCATCGGTACTTGAAGGGTATAGTGATGCGAATTGGATCTCTGATGCTGATGAGATGAAGGCCACTACTCGGTATATGTTTACTCTTGGCGGTGATGCAGTTTCCTGGAAGTCTTGCAAGCAAACGATCTTAACGAGATCGACAATGGAAGCAGAATTAACAGCATTAGACACATCTAGTGTCGAAGCAGAATTTCTTCGAGATCTTTTGATGGACTTACCTGTGGTTGAGAAGCCGGTTCCGGCTATCCTTATGAACTGCGATAATCAGACAGTTATTGTCAAAGTGAAGAGTTCAAAGGACAATATGAAGTCCAACAAACATATAAGAATGAGATTGAAGTCTGTCAGACGTTTGAGAAACTCCGGAGTGACAGCGTTGGATTACATCCAAATGGCTAAGAATCTGGCAGATCCCTTTACTAAAGGGCTATCACGTGTTGTGATAGATAGTGCATCGAGGGAGATGGGTATGAGACCCACATGAGTTGCCATGGTAGTAACCCAACCTATATGATCGGAGATCCCGTGAAGTAGGACCTGGGAAAACAAGCCAGTGGTGAACTGAGGAGAGTAACTTTACTAACCCACTCCGTTGGAGATGCAATGCTCTCGGATACTGTATGGTAGGATGACTACTGTCTTATTGTGTTCTAAAGCTTATGTGTAAGTAAGATGTTGTCCTACAGAGCGATCTTTGGAGGAACACACCTATATGAGCTTGACTGCAGGTCACAGTCTATGAGATTTGGGTGATCTCTAATAAACTCATGAATAGGCAAGGAGTATGACTAATATGCTCCACACGAGGGGTCACCTTCGGCAGTCTAGTACTAGTAAGACTTGTGGTGAAGCTCCTTTACGTCAAACTGACAATTCAAGGCATAGTCCATTGTTCAGTTGTAAAGGAGTGTAGCTACTTGCTCTAGGTGAAGCTCAACCTTAACAGGTCTTCACTAAAATGATGGTATATTAAAACAGTGATTGGAACGAGGGAACACGATGTGCCCTTGAGATTTGGTGGGGGATTGTTGAAATTAGTGATGGGCCTTAGGCCCATAAGAAAATTTCAGAAAAATCTCCAAGGGCCCATGTAGGTGGTGGCATGACAAGGTGGTGGGAAGTTTAGTCCCACCCCGCTAGTGAAGGAGAAGTTGGACCTCTTTATAAGGGTGTCTCTTCCACATGCTATTGAAGAGTGAGAAGAGAAGGTGCCCTCGCGCACTCCTCCTCCGCCGCCCGCCTCGCCGCGGGTTGCGGGAATGAGCCGAGCCGAGCTCATACGTACGTGCTTATTTTTGTCGGTCAGGAACGGAGAATACGTAACGGACACTCGGATCGTGGGCTGTTACCGACTCGGACGTGGGTTGGGGCCACGTCTCTCTGTCCAGTCGCCTATATAAGCAGGCTAACGCCTACCCTAGCCGTCACGAGAATCAGATCACATCTGCCTCACGCGTTCGTTCCTTTTGCTGCTGCTGCCGCCGGCGACTCCGTCCTGTTTACCGCGTACACGGTCGACGGGAGAGCAGGCCTCCGAAACCCCGCCTCTCCGGTTCCTGTACGGGAGAGGGGCGATTAGGTTTTTGGGGAGCGATCACGCGACTGCTTGCCTCCGTCCGTCTGCTTCATCTACGTCCGCGTCGTCCTCGTCATCGCCATGTCTTCACCATCCGAGGCCGACCGTCTCGCCCTTGAAGCTGAGAAGAAGAGGGCAGAGGATGCTGCTGCGGCTACGGCCGCGGCCAACGCCAATGCTGCTGCTATGGCCAATTGGCCTATTGGAGGGTATGACTCGTTTATCCTCATGTTCGCATTTATCCTAGCAGTACTACTTGTCTGCATAGATGTATCCACTATATGCGTAGTATGTGCTAGGCTAGCTCAAGAACAGTACATCATTAGTCTAGTCAATGCCATGCTAGTTATTATCTCGTGGATTAATATACTCGGAAAATTGCTTATTTACTCAACACAAATAGTACTTGCATCAGCTGGTGCCCCCAACACTAGTATTTTCTTTCATTTATTCTACCTGACTTGTATGAAATGGTTGTGTGGTTGCTTGCTTTATAAATAAAACGGGACTAAGGCCTTTTTCGGTATAATAATGCTTGCAATGAATATAAAATCTAATGCACAACCACTACTATTGAATGATCATACCTTGCTCTCGGCATCTGCAGCAAAATTATTTGCTACTACAATATCAGTGGGAAGCAAAAGAGAGACTCCCTTCGACTTGGCCTTCTCAATAAGCGAGTTTGCCAGTTCAAGCTTGTCATCCTCCACTAGAGATTTTCCAACAGCATGACCCTGTGCCTTGTAAAATGTGTAAATCATACCGCCACCAAGGATGAGGATGTCAACCTTCGCCAAAAGAGACTCGATCACCCCAATCTTGGTCGACACTTTTGATCCACCAACAATTGCAGCAAATGGCTTTTTCGGGTCGGCAACAGCCCCGACAAGATAGTCAAGTTCCTGCAGTGAGGCAATCATGCATTATCTAGGACACTTAGCTCAAGAGTGAAATCAGTTGCACTGATACTGTAAATAGTAGCAGTGGAACATTTTCAGTAGTTCATGGACCAATGCAACTTCGGCAGTACCTTCTGCATAAGAAAGCCAGCGACAGCAGGCCTCAAATACTTGGTAACCCCCTCTGTTGAAGCATGTGCTCTGTGTGCAGTGCCAAAGGCATCGTTTACATAAAGATCAGCAACGGATGCTAGTTTCTTGGCGAACTCAGGGTCATTCTTCTCTTCCTCCTTGTAGAATCTAACATTTTCTAGAAGTAAAACACCTCCATCTGGTAAAGCAGCAGCTAAATTCTCTACTTCCTCACCGATGCAGTCATTGGCCATCACAACCTTTTTAGAGCACATGAACAAATCAAGAAAATATAAGATCAGCTAGGGCTTTAGATTAAAGTAAAAAATAAGCATGAGTTTTAATACTCTTAACACTTATGACGTACATCAACCCCAAGAAGCTCAGACAGGCGTGGAACAAGAGGCTTCAAGCTGTACTTCGGGGTGACACCTTTTGGACGGCCCTGTAAAGCCAATAGCGTTAGTACGTACAAAAAAAGTTAGTTTTTGATGAGCTTTTTTGTTCTGAAAAAAAATATATGCAGTTCCTTGTTGGTTTAAGTGTTAAAAAAATAAAATTCAGAAAATGCCACAAAAATAAACAGTTAAGTGGCATGAGGCTGAGCTCTGAGCATTTCTCAGTATACAGCTCTGTGCCATCTCATATTCTCATTCATGGATCAATAAGTAGTAAGTAACACATCATTGTTAGGAGTAAAACAAATTAAGTACTCCCTCCGTAAACTAATATAAAAGCATTTAGAATACTAGTTTAGTAATCTAAATGCTTTTATATTAGTTTACAGAGGAAGTAGTAAGTAACACATCAATAAGTATATATAAGCAATTTAACACTAAAATACTAGGTGACAGGCGTGCTCTGCTTTTGCTCACCAGATGGCTGGCGAGGACGACCTTGGCGCCCTTCCCCATGAGGAACTTGATGGTGGGCACGGAGGCGCGGATGCGGTTGTCGTCGGCGATCCTCTGGCCGTCGTCCAGCGGCACGTTCAGGTCGGCGCGGAGGAGCACCTTCTTCCCGCCGAGGTCCTTGTCGCCCAGGGTGCCCACGCTCCTCTTGGTCGGCATTCCTTCCCCTCCCCTGCACCAAATCCGACGCCGGGAACATCAGAATAGTCCGCGGAGGAACCATGGGCTCGGATGACCGGGAGATTTACCAGGCCAGGGATCGGTCGGGGTAGATGGGGTGATTTCAGCCGCGAGGTGAGGTGGATGGGAATGGAGTTTGAGTCGAGGAAGGGAAAGTGTTGAGCTTTCTGCCTTTCTCTTCTTTCTTTGTTGGCGCTGTGCCGGTCAGGCTCACGAAGATACAGAGGCATAGCCAAACGGGCCGATTTTCACGTGCCTGCCAAGTGACGGGACTGGCTTGACATGGGACTAAAACGTAGGCGTTTGAATGAAGTGAGAGCTTTTAAGAGCAACTCCAACCAGTCGACCAAACGGATGATGATTTTAATCGCTTTACGTCTGTTTGGATCGTTCGCTGGCTTTGTGTCCGTTCGGTTTATGATCTAGATTGACAGCGCGTTCAACACGTCGATTCATATTTGTCCGCATGATCAGCGAACCGTCGATTTTTGAAAAGTACAAATATTTTGCATATTTTTCAAAATCAAATGATATAGAATAGTTTCACAGTCGAAAATAAAATATAGCAAAATTTTACAATCCTAATAAAAACTAAATTGTCTAAAAAATACACCTATTGATTGCCAACATGACCCCACATATGCTCAACCAAATATTCTTGAACTCAATATGAGTTTCCAAATCATGCATTTCATGATGAAATTGGATGAACTGTGCAAACGATGCCGCTTATCCGCCATGCTGAGGCACCACATTGTCTCTCTGAAACTTAAAACCTTGATCGTGGAGACGTTCTGGGCACTCATCCTTTACGATCATATTGTGCATGATCACACAAGCAGTCACCACTTCTCACAACTTCTTGGTGCTCCAAGTTCTAGCAGGATACCGAACTATGCCCCATCGAGATTGCAGAACACAAAAGGCACGCTCGACATCCTTCCTAGCACTCTCTTGCTCTTTGGCAAATCTTTTCCTCTTCTTTCCGACGGGGTTGGAGATTGTCTCCACAATAGTGGTCCACTATGGATAGATTCCGTCGGCTAGATAGTATCCTTCGTTGTAGTTGTGACCGTTGATGCTAACATTGACCGGCGGGCGGTTGCCTTCGGCAAGCCTTGCAAACACCGGCGATCGTTGAAGCATGTTGATATCATTGTGGCGATCGTTGAAGCACGTTGATATCATTGTGCGGTCCCGTCATGTCAAAGAAAGAATGTCAGATCCAGAGATCTTGAGAGGCCACAGCCTCAAGTATGACAGTGCAAGCCTTGACATGGCCCTTGTAAAGGCCTTGCCAAGCAGAAGGGAAGTTCTTCCACACCTAGTGCATGCATTCTATGCTGCCAAGCATCACTGGGAAGCCCCGGCTAGCATTGGTCACCAACAAGCGGGTTGTGTCTGCAGCAGTCGGCTCTCTCAAGTACTCAGGGCCAAACACTGCAATCACACCCTTGCAGAATCTGTACAACGACTCTAGACACGTAGACTCATTCATACGGATGTACTCATCGATAAGATCATCGGGTACTCCATAAGCAAGCATCCAGATGGCTCCATTGCATTTCTGATAAGATGAGAAGACAATCTTTCCAATGACTTCCTCTTTGCACTCGAAGTAGTCATCGTATCCGACCACGCCATCTCGAATCCGGTTGAAAACATGCCTAGCCATACGAAAACGACGCCGGAATTTCTGATGTTTGAACATCGGATTACTTGTGTCAAGTCCTTCCATAGAAGGAAATGGCCGCTAGGGAAGTACGGGAGGAGGCTGCCGGAATTGGGCGGCGGCGGCAGAGACGACGTGGCTGGGGCGAGGCAAGGGCTAGCTGTCAGCGCTGTCGGTAGGGGTGGAGAACGGCCAATGGCCAGGGGATGGAGAAAGCGAGCGTCGCCCGCGTCCGCTTTCTGTCCGCGCCGACCCAAATCATGCCCAAAATTGGGCCAGAAATGGGACGGCAGGCGGACTAAAAGCGGATGCTCACTAGGGCATTTAATGCTAATAACTATGGGAGTTACTAGAAACGGTGGCTTTAACTACAACGTTACTCGTAATGCGGGTATTCATGGGCCTTCATGTAGGCGTTTAAGTCCTTGGCCGTTGCAGTCCCTTCGTTGTCCCTGCCTAGCTGTGGACCGAGTGCTGGGGAGCGTCCGACTGCCGCAAAGCAGGCCGAGTGACCTCATGTGACCGAGTGAGGTTGAGACTATCACGATGACTTGTAGGACACTGATTTCCTTACGGGTACTCAGGTGGTCCGTATGGAAACGGGTCCATAGGCCTACCCCTTAAGTATAACCCCGTCAGCCCATTTGGCCTGAGACTTTATTGCTTTCTTGGCTTCGAACTTGATCTCCAACGGGAGGAGCTCAATCGCCCATCTGGCCACTCGGCTCGTGGCATCCCGATTGTGCAGGATTTCCGCCAAGGGAGCATCACTAATGACCGTGACCGAGTGATCTTGGAAGTAATGGACCACCTTCTTCACCGTGAGATAGATTCCGCACACAAACTTTTGATAGTGTGGGTACCTCCGTTTTCAAGGGGTCAAGACTTCAGAGATGTAGTAGATTGGCCTTTGCACCTTGTGTGCTTTGCCTGCCTCCTTGCGCTCGATGGTGAGAACGGTGCTAACCACTTGGCTAGCGGCAGCGATGTATAGGAGCAGGGGATCCCGGCTGCTCGGAGCAGCTAACACCGGCTGGGTGGAGAGCAGGGCCTTGAGTTGGACGAATGCGACCTGCGCCTCGTCGGTCCACTCGAATCGGTCGGATTTCTACATCAGTCAGTAAAGAGGTAGAGCCTTCTCACCGAGTCTTGAGATGAAGCGGCTCATGGCCGCAAGGCAGCCCGTAAGTCGTTGGACGTCGTGGATGCGCTCCGACAGTCTCATCTGGACGATGGCGCCAATCTTGTCGGGGTTGGCGTCGATACGTCGTTCGGAAACGAGGAATTCGAGTAACTTGCCGGCTAGTACGCCGAATGTGCACTTTGCCGGATTGAGCTTGATACCAAAGCGCCGGAGGTTCGCGAAGGTTTCGGCGAGGTCGGTCAAGAGGTCGGAACCTTTTCTGGACTTGACCACGATGTCGTCCATGTATGCTTCGACATTCTGAATGATTTGCTTTTGAATAATGCGCTGGAAAGTGGCACCAGCATTATTAAGACCGAGTGGCATCGTGATGTAGCAAAAGCACCCGAATGGGGTGATGAAAGATGTTTTTATTTCATATGGTCCGTATATTCGGATCTGGTGGTACCCAGAGTATGCATCCAGGAACGACAAGCTTCCACATCCGGTAGTCAAATCTATGATATGATCTATGTGAGGAAAAGGGAAGTGATCCTTAGGGCATGGATGCCCGATTAAGGTTCTTGAAGTCAATGCACATTAGGAGTGAATTGTTTTTCTTTGGCACCAGCACCACGTTCGCCAACCACTCGGAGTGGTAGACCTCACGAATGAACTCGGCAACTAGGAGTCGAGCGATCTCCTCGCCAATAGCCTTGCGCTTCTCTACGGAGGAGTGGCGCAGGTGCTCTTTGACGGGCTTGTCTTTTGGGTCCACTCGGAGGCGATGCTCAGCCAGCTCCCTGGAACCCCCCTCATGTCAGAAGGTTTCCATGCGAAGATATCCCAGTTCTCGCGGAGGAATTGAATGAGCTCGGCTTCTTATTTCTCCCCGAGTGAAGTGGAGATGTTCGTCGCGGAAGCACTTGGATCGGTGGTGTGGATGTGGACTTTCTTCATCTCGCCGGCCGACTGAAAAGCGGACTCAGTAGTCGGCCGCTTTGCTTTGAGCAGATCTGAAGTGTCCACTGCCTTCTTGTACCCGTCTAGCTCGGCCGCGAGGACCTGCTCGTTGGTGATCTTCGAGCCTTGCTGGAGGCATTCTTCGTCCACCTTCCGATTGCCATTGACCGTAATTAACTTTCGGCCCTGGCATCTTAAGTTTAAGATACACGTAGCATGGACGGGCCATGAAACGTGCGTAGGCAGGCCTACCCCGGATGGCGTGATAGGCACTTCGGAAGTCACTACCTCGAAGGTCAGCTTCTCCTTCCTGAAATTTTTCTCGCTCCCAAATATGACATCCACAGCTTCTCCTTCCTGAAATTTTTCTCGCTTCCTGAAATTTCCGCTTAGCGATCTACACGGGTATGTAGATGCACTCCCCCTCTCGTAGTTGTTAGTCTCCATAGATTGATCTTGGTGAGCGTAGGAAATTTTTTGTTTCCCATGCGACGTTCTCCAACAATATTAATTTTCGGAACAAATCTGAATGTCATTAAGGAGGTCAAGGATTTCCTATCTCGTTGTTTCGAGATGAAGGATTTAGGAGTAGATGATGTTATTCTGAATATCAAGCAGCTGAGAAGTGATGATGTTGGGATTACATTGCTTCCATCTCACTATGTGGAAAAGATCTTGAGTCGCTTTGGTTATAGTGACTTCAAGCCCTCTCCAACACCGTATGATGCTAGCGTGCTGCTTTGAAAGAATCCAATAATTGCTAGAGATCAATTGAAATACTTCAGATAATTGGCTCGCTTATGTATTTAACGAGCGTTACGACACGTGACACCTCTTTTGTTGTTAGCAAGCTGAGATGGTTTGTCTCAAAACTTGGAGATGATCATTGGAAAGATCTAGAAAGAGTTATGCACTATTTGAAGGGCACTACAAGTTATGAAATTCACTACACTAGGTACCCAAAGGTACTTGAAGGATATAATGACTCAAATTGGATCTCTGATGCTGATGAGATAAAGGCCACGAGTGGATATGTATTCACTCATGGTGGTGGCGCTGTTTCTTGGAAGTCTTGCAAGCAAACCATCTTAACAAGGTCAACAATGGAAGCAGAACTCACAACACTAGATACACCAACGGTCGAAATAGATTGGCTTCGTCGGCTCTTGAATGACTTACGTGTTGTTGAGAAACCTGTATCGGGTGTTCTTATGAACTGCAACAATCAAATTGTGATCGCCAAAGTGAGTAGTTCAAAGGATAACATGAAGTCATCAAGACATGTTCAAAGAAGGTAAAATATGTCACGAATATGAGAAACACTAGAGTTATTGCATTGGATTATGTCCAAACATCTAAAGACCTGGCAGATCCTTTCCCTAAGGGTCTATCACGTAATGTGAAAGATAATGCATCCAAGGATATGGGTATGAGACCCACAATATGAGTTGTTCATATTGGTAACCTATTCTATGTGATCGAAGATCCCGTGAATTAGATGTGGAAGACAAGCTGTTGGTCAACTAAGAGGGAAGTATCCATACCATTGATAATACCACTCCATGAAGGTGCAATACTTTCCTAATCTGCATGGCAGGTTGATATATATTTTAATGTGTTCTAAGTGGTTTATTAAAGCAGAGATGTTGTCCTACATGACATCTTTTGAAGAACACACCTATATGAGTCTGATTGTTAATGTCGCAATCTATGAGAGTAAGGTGCTCTCTAGTAAACTCATGAAAGGCCTCGGAGTGTGACGCATAAGCTCCACCCGCGGGGAAGTCCCACGGTATCCTAGTATCGGTCAAGGCTCTGTGTGAAGCTAGATTCACAGAAAACTTGCAGTTAAAGGCATAGTTCACTGTTCAAATTGCTTACTAGTGTAGCAGAGAGTTCTAGGTGGAAGTTCAACTTAAGAGTCTCCACCGCAGTACCAGTATATAAATAGTGTTTTGAAACTAAAGGAAAATTTTATGTGCCTCTCGGATCTGGTGGGGGATTGCTGGAATTTAATCCATATGGACCAGCCCAATCACCATTTGTAAAATTCGTAATAAATCCTAGAGGCCCACTTAGCCCATTCGTGCAAGGCAAGAGGTGGAACTAAAGTTTAGTCTTACATTGCTAGTTTGGTAGGAGTTGGACCTCCTTATAAGGGAGGATGTTTCCATACATGTATGAGCATGAGAACAAGAGAGACATACATGTGTGCTCCTCCTCCTCTGCCGAGTGCCTCGCCTCTCCACGACGTGCCGCGGGTTGCAGGACTGAGCCGAGCCGACGAATAAATTTTTGCCACGCACGACTGGTATACGGAAGATCGCTCGGGAGCTGAAATGTTTTGCTATAGTGGATACTAAATATGAACGCTGCATCCTTCAGCTGTTGCCTGTTCGTTTCGTCTCCCTCTTTTGCTTCGCCTCCCGTCACTGCATGTTCACCTCCTTCTCTTCTGCCTATATAGGAGAGGTCGCTCCTCTCCAGAGAGACACACGAGAACATCATCTTCCTCACGCCATCGAGTCACAATCTCTGAACTAATGCTAGGTTCTTCCCCATGCCGGCTTGCGGCATACACCGCAGACTGAGACAGTAGGCCTCCGAAACCCCGCCTTTTTGGGTCCTGTACACGAGAAGGGTGATAAGGGTTTTGAGGAGTGCTCTGCGCGACTACTGGCTTCTTCATCACTGACACCACGGATGGCGACAACCACTTTTCGGACGATGACTTCTTCCCCTACATTAACAACCTTTTCGACAACATGGCCGGTGACGACGTCAATGCCAATCCCACTGCTGCTGTTGTTGCTGTAACCTAGTACGTGTTTGTGTTCTTCTTGTTTGAATTTCTGCCGCAACTTCTTGTTCTAGATATGTTCCATTCCTATTCACCACTTCATATGCTATTTGCATACTCTCTGCATGATCGCATGACTTGTCCTATGATTGATATGATAGTCATGATTTATCTATCTTTTCTGCTAGTAAAATCGCATGGTGAATCGCTCATATTTCCAACACAACTTACGGGCACTCTAACCACTAAATCCACCCATGATTTCAACTATACCACCACCACCGTATGTTTTCCAATCAGATAAGACCACATCAGCATGTAGGTTGTAATTCCGTAGAATTTGTCCGTAATTGTATCAAGTTCCCCGTGAGTATGTCCGACATCACTGGTAGGAAGATACCGATGGGTAGAAGACCATGCCCTCAAGGGAGCATTTTATAATTTGGATCGAAAGCATTAATGCTCGGGTTTTGCGCAACAAATGCGCTCCGTCCATGGTCTTGCTAAACTTGATCAAGGAGATAAACTTTGGATGACCAGGGGCACGAAGTAACTAGGGGTTTTGATGTCCGGTGAGTCCCGTCGCTGTGTGTGGGTCACCTGTAATACAAACTCTATTCTTCTATTAATCAATATACAAGACAAATCTTTTGCCTCTGTTTGAAAAAACATTTAAGTAGTCCAATTCATGATCAAAGTTTAGTTTTAAGATGCGTGTGTGCCTTATTCATTGGAATGGAGGCAGTAAGTAACATGAACCCTTATTCATTGGAATATGTGGTAGATATTTTGATGTGTGAGGTCTGTTTTAAATTTTAATTTATTTGGACATCTGAGCAACTCTTGACAAAAAAGTCAAATCGGATCAGAACAACTAGTGAAAAGTAAATCTCTTTTACAAACCTCGATTTGTCTTTTTTACTTAGAGCTGCTCAAATGTTCAAATAAATTGAAATTTGAAGCATTCCTCACGCATCAAATTATATATATTTCTAATTTTTTGTTTTATGAGTGCGGATGCAGATGAGCACAAGAACAGAAACACAGCTCTCATTATAAACGTGACGAAACCAACAATGACACTTATTAAAAAGTGATCGCCAGGAAAGCGTTACATTTTCTCAACCGGGCAATCCCGCCATGGAGCCAGCCAACCACCATGCATTACTACCACTTCCTCTGTCCTTAAATACTTGTTGTTGGGGAGAACTAGACTAGTTCTCTCCAACAACAAATATTATGATACAGAGGGAGTAGGTAGTAGTACTAGACTACTAGCCAACATTAGTTGTTGACTCTCCAGCATACCTTTCTGATCTCTGCATCTTTCCCGCGTCTGGTTTTGATCCCGATTTTCCCCATATTCTCCATGGCTCTCTCGAACTTCCTCTCCCACATCCCTGCCTTGTTCGCGTTTTCTTTCACCTGCTTTATGGTTTCGGTCGAGTTAAGCACGGCGTCCGATGTGAACAGCACTTTCCTGTCGATAATGTCCTGGTAGTACCGCCTATCCAGGACGTCGGGGGTCACATGGTCTTGGTTCACGTTGGTGTCGTCGTCGCACCGGGCCCTGAGCTTGGCGGCAAATGCCGGGTCCATTTCAGAGAATCGGCTGGAGAAGAAGGCGCACCGGGCGCGGCCGATGGTGTGCGCGCCGGAGAGCGTGACCATTTCGTCGGAGGTGAGACCCTTGGCCCTGAAATTGCTCTGGAGCACCGTAGCGCCGGAGAAGGGCCCGGGCAGCTGGTCGGTCTCGTTGGCGAAGGACTCGCGCCCGTCGAAGCGGCCGCCCTGCATCCGGATGTTGATCCTGCGGTTGCTGAGGATGGAGGACGCATCGCGGGCGGCGAAGGCGACGATGTCCGCGCATGAGACTCTGCCGGGGCAGGCGGCCTCGATCGCCGCCTTGGCCGCGTCGATCACCTCTAACCCTCGCAGGCTGTTCTTGTTCGGTTGGCCTTCCCTCTCCGTGTCGCTGTTGTTGGAGTTGGTCTCGGTGAGGAGGACGGAAGCATCGCAACCCTGAATATAGTTAACGTAAAAGACCTCATATATGATCATGTTGATCTTCATATGTACACAAACAACAATGCAGTTAGTATACAAGCTAGAATCGACTAGGTGTGTCTAGTGTACCCGAACGAAGCAGTCGTGGAAGAAGAGACGGATGAGCCCCGCACCAATGCCAGGTTCCGCGGCCACGGCCTTGCTCACGGTAGCCCTCACGATCCCTTCCGCTCTGGGGCAGTACGACGACCTCGAGCTCCTGTTGTTGTAGTACCCGAAGCCGAGCCCTAACCCCGAGGGGCGAGGCACCAGCTGCCGCGGAATGCCGCTCCTCATCCTGGAGCCCGGAGGACAGAGCCGCGGGTCCTGGATGGGTAGCCTCAACCAGCCGTTGAAGCAAATGATGTCGCCCTCGCATGCCGGGGGCTCGGCGAGGAACGCCACCAAGACGATGAGCGCTGCGAGCTTAGTCGCCATCTTCTTTCCGCACTAGCTGCTAGGCGCTAGATATACATCATAGATGGTCGTGTACGCTGAGTGTTCTTTGCTCCGGCTGAGTACGGCGGATGGCATAATTATAGCTCGTCCCCGACGACGACGAAGGCAATAGGCCACGACTTATTGTATGGGCAGCCACGTTTCGTCCAGCTGGGTAGTCAGTTTGACTACCTAATTTTTCTTAGGCTGGTCACAATGGAGAGTAACATAAGGTAGGAACCTACACACTTTTCTAGACTATGTTCCTATACCTCCACAATGGGGAGTAACATATATGTAGTGTCAATGCAACAATGCATTTATTAGGCTATAGACTCATTGTTTGTTGGAGTGTGTGATGTTTCGGTAACTAGCTAGTTACCACAAGCACCTCTCTCTTCATTAAATATGTGCCACATAAGCAAAGTTGTATTGGAGTGTGTGATGTTACTGCTAAGTTCCTCCCCATTGTGACCAGCCTTAGCCCTCTGTCAATGCTAGTTTTTTTAACACGGTTTTATAGTCATTTTGGTCACGTGTCATATTAGTTAATAAAGAAAGAGAATAACCTTGTTTGGATACTCTAACTCGGTTAGAGGTTAGAGTTAGATTCTAACCCTGGACTAACTTTAAACTAACTCTAACCAAAGAGGTGTTTGGATGATAGGGTTAGATTGTCAATAAAGACACTTTTTTCAACCATTTGACTCCTTTAACTAGGATTTGGTGTGGTGGAGGTAGAGAGAAAAGTAACTTTTTTTGGGCCCCACCTAACTCTGACCCAAATAGGCACCTCTTGGGTGTGTTAGTTTTTTTGGATGAGTTAGAGGGTGCTTGGATACGTTTTAGTCTCATGACTAAAAGTAATGAGACTAAAACTTGCTAGCCACACCCATGCTTGGATCCAAATACTAAAGAGACTAAAATTGAGTTAATGAGCATTTATTATCCTCCAAACCCTCCAATCCAGAACTTGTCTGAGGAGTTAAATGAGGAGAGAGAGGACTAATGCATTTCTTAGTAGGGGTACCCCTGACTAAAAGATTTTAGTCTCAAGACTAGTTTTAGCCTCTCTTTAGTCAAGGGTGCTTGGAACTTTAGCCTCTTAAAGAGACTAGTTTTAGTCAGACTAGTTTTAGTCTCTTGGATCCAAGCACCCTCTGAGATGCATCTAACCAACTATAACCCTCCTGTTTGGATGTTTTGGGGTTAATTTGGTCCAATCTAACCAACTCTAACTCTAACCCATGGAACCAAACAGGGCCAATGAAGTTATATCTTAGCTACTACCTCTATCACAGTTTAGAAGGCGTGTTTGGAAGTTCTCTGAAACCTAGGTTGTTATTGATTGGTTGTGAGATGAGTTAAAAAATAGCATTCATACTATGATGCATATGGAAGTAGTACAACGAAGTACTAATTAGCTAATAGGAGTAAATGCAATGCATCTTAAACCTTGTCTATTGTGAAAATGCACGTAAATTTAACTGTGCTTCTAAACCGTGACGGAGGGAGTAACATACAACCGGTCATATGCAAAAAATGATTCTAGCCCAATCATAATATTCACGCACTTAAATGTAGATACAACTCATAAAAACAATGCATTGACATGGTTGTACTCCCTCCACCATAATTTAAAAGGCATGCACGTGTATCTAAATCCTCAATTTGACTTAAATAAAATATATTGTTTAACAAAAAATTATATCATTAGAAAATAGAACATCTAAATTTCTAATGATGTATTTTTTATATACATGCCTCTCATCAAGTTGGTCAAATTGACGATCTAGGTACATATGTCAAACTTGTAAACTGAGACAAAAGAAGTATTTTAAATTATTAATGTTCCTATGATAATATAATAAAAAACGATGCATTGATACAGACCTTATATGAAATCAGCATATACTATCTGCGTATCGGTTAGTTTATTGGTTCCTTTTGTATTTTATGTTAAATTTTAATTAAGAATTTAGCTAATAAATTAAAATGCATGTTACCAGAACTTATATCTTCTGATTCATATTTGTATAAAGTTGTCAATGATATTATTTTTGATGACATCCATTAACATTTTTTTAGTTAAGTTTGAAATCAAAATTTAGCATAAAATATAAAGAGGGCTAATAAACTAGACGAATGTAATGCATGTTTGGATCTTGCGAAAAAATACTATAAATTCACATACTGTCACCATCTCGGTGTATAAGTCATCTTACGAAAATTAAATAATCCCAAAATACTTAAAGGCGGTGCATTAATTTTTATCTCATTTCTTGTTTTTTGACATGAATAAAGAAATTAATCTATAAGTGACGCGGGGTGTGTATGTTTTTAATAACTTTAAACTAACTAGCACGACATGCAATGATCAATTCATTACATGCAATGATATTAATTAGTAAATTAACATTAATTCTTCAAGTTTTTCTTTTCGTGTTGATCACGGTGCACAACATAGAATGAATTATACATAGAGACGGGGGAGTATTTAACTACAGAATTGAAAATTGACTACACCAGATTAGGCTGGCCATAGTGGGAGTAACTTAAGTAGTACTTCCTTCGTGTCTTTTTAGTCTGCATATAAGATTTGGTCAAAGTCAAGTGAAACAAAGTTTGACCAAATATATATCAAATGATATCAACATCTATAATATTAAACATATATGCTATGAAAATTAATATTATGGTGCATCTACTAATATTGATTCAATATTATAAATGTCGATATTTTATTCTATAAATTTAGTCAAAGTTTATGACTTTGACCAAATCTTATATGCGGACTAAAAAGAAACGAAAGGAGTATCATATACTTGGGACTAGCAAACATGCTGATGTGGCAGACAATTAAAGTTGAGAGAGATGGTTAGAGTAACATAGGTAGATAATGTAACATGTTAAATGCTATGCTACTATGTGTCATGCATATCAATAAATAAGGTCATCTATGATACTAATTTATGAATGTAGTATCATACAATAGTACTACTATATTAGAGCAAGTACAATAAGGTACAATCAGCAGGCTGTAAGGATTAAAATACTATATTTTTGCTGAGTTGGATGAGAGGGAAGAGGAGAGAGAATGGAAACAGGCTCTTCGTGAAGAGCCAGCTCTAGCACGTGCCCCAAGGTATTTTGTGAGAATGAAAGGTGAGCCATATATGATAAAAGTAGTACTCTTTTATAGCTAACTATTGTACAAGCTAGCTATAAGATGGGCTATAAGATGGCTTATAGCCAGCAGTTGGCTATACTATTAACCATGCTCTTAGTAGGTGCACCATAATATTAATTTTCATAGCATATAGGTTTAGTATTATAGATGTTGATATCATTTGATATATATTTGATCAAACTTTGTATCACTTGACTTTGACCAAATCTTATATGCATGATAGTACTACTCCCTCCGTCTCGGTGAATAAGTCATCTTACGAAAATTAAATAATCCAAAACACTTAGGCACGATCCATTAACTTTCACCTCGTTTTTTGTTTTTTGACATGAATAAAGGAATCAACCAATAAGAGACGTGGGGCATGTATGTTTTTAATGACTTGAGACTAACTAACACAACATGCATTGGCCAATTCATTGCATGCAATGATATTAATTAGCAAATTAGCATTGATTTCTCTCGTTTTCTTCTTCATCTTGATCACGGTGCACAACCTAAAATGACTTATACACCGAGAGAGAGGGAGTACTATATGATACTCCTCACTATGACCAGCCTTAAAGTTCTCACACCACAAGCGGCGCACGTTGCGATGGACGTGAATTTCAATTGGAGCTGAAGCAGTTGACTGGCGACGTTCGATACCATGTCTCGATCTTGTCGTGGTGCGATCAAGTTGCGTTTTGACTCATTGATTGCGCGTCCGTCTCGAGAGGTGCTGACCTCGCTGTACATTAACTCCGACATTGGATCACGGGTCAACCGGTGCACTAATTAACTTCGGCATGCAGGTTGCATTGCTCTTGCATGCATACTCATGTTTCGTGCATTAGAGCATGCTCAATAATACAGCCTAGTGTTGGGTAGCTATAAGATGTTGTTATATTATTTACAATCAATATATGTAATCATTTATATAATAAGATTAGCTATAAAATTAGTTATAAGATTAGTTTTTCTTTTTTTGATATTTCTATCTATTTCTTCACATTTATTGTAATCTAGAAGCATGCATATAGTTACTCTCTTGTATAAGTGTCCACTTCCTTTACTTTTTTTACTTCTCTCTCCTCCACGGCTCCACATAAAATAATGTCATGTAAGCGTATTATAGGCCAACTATTGTGCTAGTTCCTGTTCGAGTGCGTTTGGTTCCGAGCCAAAGTCAAACTTACCAAAATAATTAGGATGTATTTGGTTGCCTGCATCGATTTTGGGGTGTTTGCATAGACTTGTCATATGGGCATGGTTGAGGAAAAACTGGCTCTAATTAAATTATACCATATGCACATTGTTTGATGACCCGCGTATAGGTTAGCTACATGAGGAAACTAACTTTGACCCACTTTTTTGTTGGCCAGAGAACATTAGGCGTACATAGGGCACGTTATTTTATTACAATCTGTATCATGTGTTGTCTCCACTTCTCACTAGTAATGATCTCACAACACACGATCTTAACAGTTTCACTCTTACCTAGGAGACAAATTATGGTTCATCATAGGTAGTACTATCAAATGATAGTACACATTATTAAGAGCCAAATCGTTGAATGGGGAAAATTCATCATCCATCCTGTTCATGTTCCTCTTACCTGTTCTGTTGCCGTTGTTGTTCCTCCCCCTCTTCTGCTAATGTCCCTCTTCTGTTGCTGCTCTTGCTCCTCTTCTTCTTCTTCTTCATGAAAAAGTATAAACAAAAGTAGAAAAGAGAAACAAAAAATAAAAACCCAAAACATGAAGAAAAAAAACTATGGGCCGGCCTAACTGGCGGTTCCCTTCAGCAACTCAGTGGCTCCTATCGCGTAACGGGAGGAGAGCAACTAGTTGGCGAGCGCTCCTTCGGGAGCCTCCCAACGATCACTCCCAGGGGTCGTAACTAGGAGTATTTTCAGCCGCTCTCACGTGTTGTGCTCTGAACATTTTCTTTGGTGTTTTTCTACTTTTCCGCACGTATTTTTGGTTTTTAGGTGAGTTTTTTCCAGGGGTTTTTAGTGTTCCGGTTTCCCACCGGTCTTTCTTAGCTTTTGGATGAAAACATACAAATTTTTCTTGAAAAATGTGTTTTTTTAAAGTATGGTTTTTCTTTCGCGAGAGGCACGGTCGTGCTTCTCCCAAACAAAAAAACATGTTTTCTTTTACTCGAGAGGCACTGTTTTGTTTCCGCAAGAGGCACGAATTTGCTTTCACGAGAGGCACGACCGTGCCTCTTGAAGACAAAAAAACGTGTTTTTTTCCTTTTTTTCATTCCTGAAAGGCATGGTTTTGCTTCCACGAGAGGCATTGGTTTGCTTCCGCGAGAGGAAACAAAACAAATATGTTTTCTTTTTTCTTTCTTCTGCGAGAGGACTGGTATTTTCTTCCGTTTTTTTCATGAAAAAAGTTCATCAAAATTTATCAACATTGGATATAGTTTTAAAGATCTCGACCCGGGGAATCCAACGATGAGAACGATTCGAGGACGCACAACTCAAGAGATAAAACTTTTTAAAAATAAGGATCTATGAAAAAAAGGGAAACCTATCAGATTATGACAAGTGTGAGACATAC
This sequence comes from Hordeum vulgare subsp. vulgare, assembly GCF_904849725.1. Classification (NCBI taxonomy): domain Eukaryota; kingdom Viridiplantae; phylum Streptophyta; class Magnoliopsida; order Poales; family Poaceae; genus Hordeum; species Hordeum vulgare. The sequence continues at coordinate 597,686,582 of NC_058524.1, forward strand.
GGTGCGCCACTCGTGGCAACCTGAGGAGGTGAAAGTGATCTTTGAAAGGAGTACTACTCAATTAGTGATTTCGGAAAAATAGCCGGGCTGCTATTTTATACCAATGGAGCGAACGGCTGGGTAGATGGGATTCTAACAAATCCTGACCCGCTCGCATCGATGGTAAGGAGATGGTTCTAAAAAATCCGGTTCTCGTATTGATATTTGGCATGACCCTGCAAACCGACTAGTGCAACACGAAAAGTGATTACAGCAAAGGGACTGTTAATGTTTATCTAAAGTGGAGGAATTGATAAACCTTTACACAGGCGGGTGGGATGAACAACTTCTACGGGATTGCTTCTTGCTTGTTGATGTGCAATGAATCTTGCAAATTTCACTTAGTAGTAATCTAGAGGAGGAGTTTGTGGCTTGGAACTACACAAGATCGTGGACCTTTTCCGTCCGATCAGCTAACTATAAGGAACTTGATCACCAGTTTGGCGACAGGCTCTCTAGTTCCGATGGACAAGGAAATACCCATGTCAATTATATATGGAAAGAGGCTTGGAAACTTAAAAATCCGTGGTATTGGCATGGAAAGTTTTACACAGAGTCTTGTCAAGTTTTGGGGTATTGGCTGTACGACATATTCTGCTTTTGTCCCAATGCCCTCGCTGCAAAGTTGGGATGGAAGATACCCAACATACACTCTCCAACAGTCGAGGAGTTCAGAAGGTCTGGTCGCAACTGGGTCTAACTGATACAATACGGAAGGAAATTACTGAGGACAGATACGGCTCTGTAACGATGGAAATTCTTCTCAAGCTAGTAGCAATAAGTGATGGCATTCCTACGACAAAAACTTGCATCTTTTGCAGCTTGGTTCTTGTGGTGACGGCAACAACAGATTGTGAAATGGGTGTGAGCACAAACACCGGAGAAGACACCCATGTCCATCATAGCGTTAGCAACCAATTACATCAGATCACTTACCTCTAAGCTGTCGCTGAGGCTAGGAGATCATATGTGGAAGAAACCGACTTGTGGCATGGTGAAGATGAATGTTGATGCATTTGTTCATGCGGATACACTTTCAGGAGCAAGTGTACGTGTGGTACGAGATGATAAGGGCGAAGTTATTGCTGCAGTCAAATGGTTCATACAACATGTCCGTGATGCTGATTCCGCTGAACTTCTTGCTACCAGAAATGGCATTTATCTCCTATCTAGCATTGGAATCACTAAAGTGGAGGTTGAATCTGATTGTTCTTTTACGATGGAATTCATACAACTCTTGAACAATTATATGGGGCCTGACAGTGTTGTTATTGCGGAGTGCGAGCAATTATCTATCGACTTTACTAAATTTCCTTTTGAGCATTGCTTTAGAGAAGCAAATCAGGTAGCTGATGAGTTAGCTAAACAAAGCTTTAGGACTAGATCTTGTGGTTCGTTCGGTTCTTCAGCCCCGGATTTTATTTTTCACATCCTTATAAACGACATGTCTATTATATGTCTCATGGCTAGGCGCAGTGCCTCCACGTGGAGATTGAGGCGCCCGATCGATGTGTGAGCCACTACGTACGACTCATTAGAGCATCTCCAACAGCTTGTTGGTTAGCTTGTTGGTAAAATATGCCATGTCATCAGCCAACACCTTAACATACAACTACTCCAATGGGTTGTATCTAGTTTGCCCAAAAAATGTGAGGTAATAAATAAGGTGCTCTCTCATTCTATATTGGAGCTTGTGCAAGGGTGTTGATTAATTAATTTACATACAACCTTACTCTCTTTCCTCATTTATTGTAAGACACATTATCAAAAATTTCATGTATTAAAATTACCAACAACTATCTTATAACCATTGAAGATGTCCTTAGAAAAGCAAACAGACCAGCTAGTAGTGGTCATGCACGGTGATCGTTGGTATTCTACGTTCACTGATATCGTTTGTTTCCAACATGCACCGCCCAATGGCCTAATGGTATGCACTCTAGCCTCTTTACGCAAGGAGACACAGCCTCACTAGTTTTTAGGACATGTTTTTTTTTAAAAGTCCTAAAACTTTTTTTTAGTCCCAACTAAAAAGCCCTAGTCCCTATTCGTTTGTTTCCAGAAAGAGTTAAATACACCACGGGTGCCTTAACTTGTCATGTTCGGTCAGTTTAGTGCCTAAAGTTGAAAAATACATGAAAGTGGTGCTCTAACTTGTCCGGCTGTGCAAATACGGTGCCTCGTACAGTATCCAGGCATATGCCTTGCCCGCATAGCGAGCCACTATGATGACGGCCCGCATGTCAGTGACCGGGAGCATTTTTTACATCCAACCCCTCACATTTTATTTATTTACTCATAATTGTATCACATACAGATGCATACTGATGGGTCCAACCTGTCAGGTTTGGATCCTGCATATCAGCTACACCAAGCACGGTTGTATGTGCAAATCATAGATATAATGAAAATTATAATAATGATACCGTGCAAGATATTAAAGAAAAATAAGAAAGAAAAAAGGGATCTGAAGTTTCAAACCTAGGAGCTCACATGTGCCACCCTTGCAATCTAGCCGATAAACCAAGCAAAATCTTATGTTTATTTAGAGCATTTAGTTGGAATTTTCCTATGAATTTATTTATCTCACCCTCTAAAAAATGTAAACATTATTTCTCCATTTTAGGCATCACGTGGTGTCGTGCCTCGTGGTTATATTGTTCACCGAGGGACCTCTCATTTGATGCCTAAATGAGATAATTTACTTCTTAAACATTTTAGTATCAAAGGAGATTTAGGGAATGTGCTGGTGCATTTGAAAAAAAAATGCTTTTGAAACATGTGTCACGGGTATTATAAAATTATAAACTTATATTTGAAAGATGTTTGTCATGCGTTCAGGAAAATGACAACATGTATTTTTATAAATGTTCAACGTGCATTAGAAATGTTATTGTGTAAAATTGTTCTTACATTTCTACAAACACATTTAAGATATTTTAATACATTTCTAAAATTACTATTATTACACACTAATTTCTAATGCACATCGAACAGTTACATTGTCAATTTTTCTGTAATTGTGTATTTTAAAAAATAGTAATACAGTGAAGATACACACTAATTGTCCGTGCTTGTGGTCTTGCATGAAGATACATAAATTTACACAACAATTTTCAATATACATTGAACTGTCTAAAGACACATAAATTTTTTAAAACGTTCACGTTAACCTCTTCAAAGTACACAATAATAAAGATATAATAGATGTTTAAAATACACAATAATGCCCTACCGATAATTACTGTATATTTATTTGGTAAAATTTACATATCATGAAAATTAAACATGATCTTGATTTTTTCTATAAAATTGATGCAAATGTGTTGAAGAATTGCAGAACGATACGCCGAATTGGTCTGTATACATTTCTAGCTAATACTACCACGTATAACTTAGTTTGGCTCGGTGACCAGCATGCTATTGCATTAAGCAGGATGTCCGAGCTTCAAATTTTCATCCCAACAAAAATAAAAAATTACTCGTTCACTTCCAGCCACTGACTCGTGGGCCGCCGCCATGCTGGCACGTCACACGGGCAAGGCGTACATCCGAATACGGTAGGAGGCACCGTATTTGCACGGTCGAACAAGTTAAAGCACCATTTTCGTGTATTTTACAACTTTAGGCACCAAACTGACCGCACATGACAAGTTAAGGCACCTTTGATGTATTTAACTCTTCCAGAAACTAAAGGTCATTAAATGACATGCAAAAATATCATGTTACCCCTAGTAATGTACTACTCCCTCCGTTCCTAAATATAAGTCTTTGTAAAGATTTCATTAGTGGACTACATACGGATGTATATAGACATACTTTAAAGTGTACATTCAATCATTTTGCTTCGTATGTAGACATCTAGTAAAATCGCTTAAAAGACTTATATTTAGTAACGAAGGGAGTAGAAGTTATTAAATGACATGCTAAAAATAGAGGCACTGTTGAAAACAGTGCCGGAAAAGTTCCAAAAAGACCCTCTCATAGGGACTTCTTCCTTTAGTCCCAAATGCCCCCTTTTAGTTCCTAAAAGTCCATACTGTTTATTTCACATGGGACTAAAATGAATCTTTTTTAGTCCCTACAGCAAAAAGTCCCTGTAAAAAACCATCCCCTTAGTAATACCACTGCTTTTGAAGGTTACCGTGCTCCACCATTTTTCTCACCCGCAAGGCCGCAACCTCCACTTCACAACTTCCTCAGCTCTCCCCACCCTCCACTTCTCCAGATTTAGCCATGGCTAATGCTTGCACAAACCTCACCGACACTGTGCGCTCTGTGCGGTTGTTCAAGATCGACGGTTTCAACATTGTCTCTATTGGATTTAGTCCCACATCGGTTGTGGGAGGAGACATAACACGACTTATAAGAGTGGGGGTGTCCCCTCCTAACACGCTAGTCTTTTGGAGGGAGAGGGCCCAAGGCCTGTCATAAGTCGGTGTTGCTCTCCGGTTCGGCCTGTTGACGCATGTGGGTCGAAAACGAAGGTGTTAGCGGATCCGAGATTGCGTAACAAGTGGTATCAGAGCCCAGGTGCCCGGAATAAATCTCCGTGGACTCACGGACGGTCGGTCATGGTAGGTGGGCTGGAACGCTGGTGTTAGCGGACCCACCAAAAGGTGGTCATGTCGGTCATGGGTGACCGATGTGTGAGGGAAAGATTGCTGGGTTTAGTCCCACATCGGTTGTGGGAGGAGACACTCTTTTGGGGGAGAGGGCCTAAGGCCTGTCATAAGTCGGTGTTGCTCTCCGGTTAGGCCTGTTGACGCATGTGGGTCGAAAACGCTGGTGTTAGCGGACCCGGTATTGCGTAACAGTTTCCTCCACCCTTGGCCCCCACGGTGAGACTATCAAATCCAGGTGGGATGTCTGACAGGTACGAGTGAGAAATCCATTGCTATCCACCTGGTTGGTTCCCTGATTGGGTAGAACTCAACCTTAAGCTGCTGAGTGAAGCCCGTACTGGCGGTGTGACGGCGAGCCTAAGCTGTTTCCTGGAACATCCGAGGATGGAGGATGATATGGCACAGTCTGAAAGGAGGGTGTCACATGTGTTCAAACGCCACGAAGATTGCCCAAATCGACTCAAGCTCGTGCAAGAATCATCTCTACCACTGCCAGCTTGTCCCCAGGATGATTACTTGATTGTGCGGTGCACCATCACAGTTATGAAGGAAAGGTCGGATGCGGCAACCACGGTGCCCGTGCCGACCTCCAACTTGCACCACCACCTTGGTGAGCTGCTGCGGAGCGGCACCGGAGCCGACGTCACGTTATTCGTCCGTGGTGAGTCCTTCCTTGCTCACAAGCTCATCCTCGCAGCAAGGTCCCCTGTCCTCATGGCTGAGTTCTTCGGGCACATGAGGGAGGCAAGTTCTCCAAATGTTGTGATCGAGGACATGGAGCCGGCAGCTTTCAAGGCCATGCTGCACTTCATCTACACCGACACCGTGCCTGAACTTGATCAAGAGCTGTTAAACATGGCGCCTATGGCTCAGCATCTTCTTGCGGCTTCTGACAGGTACGGACTTGGCAGGCTCAAAGTCATCTGTCTGGGTAAGCGCTCCGCTGGCATCACCGTCGACACGGCAGCGACGACTCTGGCTTTGGATGAGCAGCACCATTGCTCGCACCTCAAGGCCAAGTGCGTCGAGTTCATCATCAGCACGCCTGCAATCTTTGACGCCGTGGTGGCGACGGATGGGTACAGGCATCTGGAGGCAAGCTGCCCTGCAGCGCTTACTAGCATTCTCCTCTCTGTGCGTGGGAGAGTGTACTGAAGGCGAAGCTGTAGGTGTTTAATTACTCCATTATGCATTTTGTTACTTCCTTTTGATGGAGTACTATATTTCCTTTTGATGGATGATTTACTAGAACTTAATTATGGTGTTGTAGAACTTAATCATGCATGTATTTCGCCTCATGATGACATCTATCCTACTCCCTCAGTTACGATTTAGAAGGCATGTTTAAAAATTCTATAGAACGTATGTGGTTATTAATTGGCAGTGAGATGAGTTAAAAAATAGCATTCACAATACGCATGCATATAAAAGTAGTACAACGGAGCACTAATTAGCTGCTAGTAGTAAATGCAATGCGTCCTAAATCTTGTCTATTATGAAAATGCATGTAAATTTAACCATGTCTTCTAAACTATGATGGAGGAAGTACTTCTATGTGTGTTTATGAGCAACTGTCATTCCACTGCGTGTTCTACTTAAATTTGAAGGATTTGAGTTCGTGCTAAATGCTTGAGTGTGTGCAAAATCATAATTGCCACGGTTGTTTTGTTATCCCCGTGCATATGCCCCCCCCCTCTTGCATATAAGGATTTGAGTTCGTGCTAAATGCTTGAGTGTGTGCAAAATCATAATAATAACAGGTTATTTCTTGCATATAAGATTGCAGCTACTTGTTCAGTTCTTTTTGAACTCGATAAGACTTGGTGAGAACGGTTTCATCGGCCATTATAGTAACAGGTTATTGCTTGGTCATATTGAGGTAATGTATAGGGGGTGTTTGTTTTCAAGGACTTTTTGGTGTAGGGACTAAAAAAAGTCCCAAAAAGTCCTATGTGAAACAAACAGGAGAGACTTTTAGGGACTAAAAGGGGGTATTTGAGATTATTTGAAGAAGTCCATATGGGAGGGTCTTTTTGGACTTTTTTGGCACTTTTTCCAACAATGCCCCTACTTTTAGCATGTCATTTAATAACTATTACTACATTACTAAGGGTAACATGATCTTTTTGCATGTCATTTAGTGACCTCTAGTCCCTATTTAGTCCCTGGAAACAAACGTGTAGGGACTAGGGACTTTTAAGTTGGGACTAAAAAAAGTCTCGGAACTTCTGAAACAAACAGGGCCATAATTTGACTTGAAGACTATCGACCGAGCAAAGTTAGCTCATTTCCATAACAACGGCGATACTGTAACGAAAAGGCCCCGTGTCGCTCCCACGAGCGGCCCGGGCGCAACCCTAGGCGCCGCCGCCGGCACATACTTCGTTGCACACCTCCCACACCGCCGCAAGAGGGTGTCGCCGGGCAAAGCCCACGCGTGCGTCGATGGCGACGGGGCTCTTCTCTCCCCTCCTCCGTGGGGCTCTTATCCCCCTCCGTACATGCATCGATGAACCAATACCTGCATTTGGCGTCGGGGCTTTGTCGGGGCTGTGCGGGATGCTCCCTGATCAATCCATGGCTTGACGGAGCCGTTGGTGGCTGGAAACACCAAATCCGACGACCGCGACAAACAGGCGTTGATCTGCAACTTTTCGACCGACCGAGGCAAGAGGAATTGGTGGAGGTCAATCTCGGGCATGTGGCAGCCCGCCGGCATGATCCCGACGTTTGGTATGGTTGGAATCATAGGTGGAGTATATTTTTGCTGAGTTAGATGAGAGAGAAGAAGAGAGAGAAGGAAAGCGGGCTCTTCGTGAAGAGCTAGCTCTAGCACGTGCTCTTAGGTGTTTTGTGAGAATAAAATATGGGCCATAGATGATAAAAATAGTACTCTTTTATAGCTAACTATTGTACAAACTAGCTATAAGATGACTTATAGCCAACAGTTGGCTATACTATTAACCATGCTCTTATGATTGTAGTGTCTCGGCTCATGACTCACGATAATGATGTTTGATGTTTCTAATCATTTGTAATACATTTGTAAAACCGTAATTTATTGCCTGTGATACATATATATATAGCCATAAAATACAAAACCAATGGGAATCAAAAGAATGGATAGAACCAGAAAAAACACAAGATTATTGAAGACACACTGCCAGGGGGCAAAGTTTCTTGGTTGGCATGCATATGCATGCACCGATGTATTACGTACGACTTGTTTAGTGGAGAGGGTGGCTGGCGATGCTGCACTTCTTCCTGATCCCGCCCTTGCTCCCGGCGGGCATGGAGAGCTTGCTGAGCTTGAGCAATGACTCGGCGAAGTCCCCGTCCCAGAGCGTGGCGTTGTCGGCGTACTCGTGGACGTGTCCCCTGGCCTCGGTGTGGGTCATGAGCTGCCAGTCGGAGTTGAAGCTGACGATCCTGGCGAGGTTGTTGTGGTAGAAGGTGTTGTCCAGGACGTCGCTGATCTTGCGCACCCGGCTGGTGAACCCCGGCATGAACCTGGCGACCGTCTCGTAGTCCTCGTCGCGGACGTTGTTGACGACGGCGGGGTTGGCGCCCTGGTGGCACTTGTGGTTGAGCAGGTTGCGGTAGGCCGGGTTGATCTGCTCCGGCGGCGCGGTGAGGCGGCCGGTGAAGGAGGAGCAGTGGCCGACGCCGATGGAGTGCGCACCGGACAAGATGACCAGCTCCTCCACGTCGAAGTCCTTGCGGGCGAAGTTGTCGATGAGCTGCTGCACGGTGAAGGTGGAGTCGGGAAGCTCCGCCTGGGCCTCGGCGGCCGAGGACACGAGGCCGTCCAGGCGCCCGGCGGGGACGTCGAAGTGGATGTTGCCATTGCTGAGGGCGCTTGCCGCGTCCCGGGCCGCGTAGATGAGGATATCGGAGCAGGAAACCACTCCCGGGCACCTGTGCTCCACGGCCGCCTTGATCTCCTCCAGGAGGTCGAACGCCGCCAGCCCGATGTTCACCGGCGCGTCCTTCTCCGGGTTAGGGTTCTGGGGGGACGCGTCGAGGAGGACGGAGGCATCGCAACCCTGCATGCATGTCATCGTTAATTAGGCACGGTTAGACACATACGTCAGCAACATAAGGAAACTCAGATGAAAATGAAAATGAAAGTGCCTAGAACTCATCTAAAAGAGATATAATTTGATCTCATCCACAGTGGCGAAATGTACGTACCCTGACGAAGCAATCATGGAAGAGGAGGCGGACGAGGGCGGCGCCGGCGCGGCGGTTGGTCTTGAGAGCCCTCCTGACGTGCCACTTGACGACGTTCTCCACGCCCCGGCACTTGTTGTCGTAGTACCCGACCACCAGCTCGCCGCCCTCCGCCGGCGCGGCGAGGAGCGCGACCTGGACGGCCACCAGGGCACACAGGAGAACCACCGCGAGCCTCATGTTTCCTGGACTATCGAAGCGAGAGAAGCTAGTTAGCTTAGCTTACCCTAGCTGCTTCGTTAGATGATGTGATGCTGTGGGCTCAAGGCTCGACGGGGGTATATAAAGCCGGGTTCGGCTAGTTTTTTAACGGTTGATGCGTGGTTTTCCGCACCTATTTTTATTCGAAGGAACGGTTCATGATTGAGTACAGCACCGAGAGCCACCGATAACGAGAGCCCAACAGGAATGTTACCACCGATTGTTATTTCATTTTTGATATGAACCATGCATGTACCCGACTTTGAAAATGTGACGCTGTGTGGTGGTATAAACAATACTATCTGCACGGGGTATTGCTGATCTGGTTACACGAAGATACAATACACATATGTACACCACACACACCAGAACACACCACTTGACCACTACACATCGATGATGGTCTGCAACCATCCAAACACCGGTGACCTGGCTCCGCTCGAACCTTCCCTTCTGTATGCATGTTCAAATGATAGATAGGAATATATACCGACCCGGCAGATATAATTAATTGATCTAAACGGTGCAATCCATCATTAGCCAATGAACAAGACAAGGCTACTACCAAGAACCAGAACGGGAGCTATCAACGGAGTGTTGCAACGTCGCGATCATGCATGCGTAAAAGAACAAAGGGATCGATCGGAAAGGTACGTAATCACGGAGACTGTCGGCTAGGCCGTCGTCCTACCCCTACCCAACCGATCCCCATGTTGACACTTTGACTCGAGAATCCCGTTTATCCTCTTAACAAAAGAACACATTTCCCATATGCACACGCGGCAACCTCCGTCTTCTCATCAACAATCCCCGCATGTTGTGCCATACGTTTGTTCGCGCGGCTCACGCAACGTAAAAACCACTTGTTTTACACCGTTCAACTACCTCGTCGTGCATATGATATGACACGCGAAATGAGGGAATAAACAAGCTACCACATGGCCCGGATAAATGTGCTGATCGTGCGCACCTACCACATGCATTCCTGCCACCCTAGAAGTCTTCGACCAGAGAGACGAACAGAGAGCCTTCTTGCCCTACTTTATTTCAGTTCCAGCTAGAAGACGATAAACGTATTCGGGTTGAAGAGAACTAGCTAGTACACGGAACACGCCACTTGCCCAACTTCCATGTATTATTCGCTAGCTGTTCCCGTAGGCGCACAGGCTAGCACGTTCATTGACCTTCCTTCTTCCTACCCAACCCTACTTTCCCTTAGTTTTATGTATATATGTATCATGAGGAGTGTGGTAGCCACTCGCTGTTATGCCAGTTACCCCTATATCCACGCCCTCGCTTCAGAATTATTTAACGAGATGGTGTTACAGCTCGTGGCACGTAGTTTTTCCGTTGACGTGATGAAGCACAAGTAGTTGAAGACACAACTGTCATATTGATTTTGTCAATTTTGGATCGAGACTTGTAAATGGTAAGAGTGAATTCCGGTTTTTACCCCTTGTTTTGATATATTTTTACAGTAATTACCTCATTTAACAGGATTTCATCCGTTTTACCCCATTTAACCAAAGTTCTGCCACAATTTAACCTATTTAAAATTTTGTGAGCGTCTTGAAGGGAAAGTCTCAATTGTCTTGCATACCAAGTCGATGATTTTTTATGTCTATATTGCTTCATGTTGAACCAGTCCTCGCAGCTTATCCCGACCCGAACGGCCCGATATGATCGCATCAATACAGTTCGTTCACGAAACCGGCCAATGCATAACTCGGTTTTAGCAGGGTGATACGTATACACGTGATCTTCTAAGAAGCATCTTAATTCTGCACGAATCAAACGCCTCATCGGTCAATGCATGAGTCACGAAAATTTAAGAATATACAAATTGCTATGATAGTGATGATCAAAATCATGTGGAAAAGGATACGAATGAGAGGGCAATAGACCCCCATCTATTGAGCACAACCTGATAGGGTCCAACTATATCGCTAAAATAGAAAGGACAACTAAGCATATCATGATGGTGTCACGTATATGCACACGCTCATGCCGACGTCGTCGAGCTTGACGGAGTCGTCAGACTCCATGGGATCGTATCTTGCCTTGATGTTGCGGCCATACAGCCCTACTCGAGAAGGTATGGAATCGCATCACCATCGCCATCATCGTTGCCTGACAATCCCTAACCCTATATTCAAGTGAGCCTGATGGGTGCGTGTAGTCGGAAATCTGGACGGGCGATGCAATCAATTAGGGGCGAGTGTGGCGCGGTCGACTTAAACATTGTACGTTGGACGTGATGCGAGCGACCTACATTAGATCGGGTCTGATCGAAAGAAGTTGTGATGACCGGTTCAGTAGAAAGAAAAATAGGCAGGAAAACAAGTTTAAGTGATTGAATGCTCATAAAGTTTTAAACGGAATAAATCGTGGTAGAACTTTTGCTAAATGAGGTAAAACAAATAAAATCTCACTAAATGAGATAATTAGTATCAAAACCGTTAAAATAAGGGGTAAAAAACGGAATTCACTCAAATGGTAATGACATGGGAGATTCTAAGTGGACCGATAGATTACAGAGGTTTCTTCTAAATACTAAAGTTCTTTTGGAAGGTTTAGAGCATCTCCAACAAGCGTCCAAAAACTACTCCATGGGTTAAAAGCGCGCGGACCATAGGTAGTATCATGCATGTCAACTAAGCAATTTTGATGAGGTGACATAGAATTAAATGAAGAAAGAGAGGGTTGAGTATACTATGCATTACGGCTGTAGTATCATACGCTAATATCATAAGCATGATATTAGTATATGATACTCCCCATTACAACCAGCCTTAGCCGATTTATAAACAACTACTTTACTCCGGTGCTATCCAGCTCATCGGGCAAACCATACAGCGTGGACAACTAGCTTTTTTCAGAGAAAGAAAAAAACACGGCAAGCCTCCCGACCACGGTTTTGGGTACCGAGCGAGAAAAACGGATACCGGGCGGTACCCGTGATTCTCGCTACCCCTTGAAAATTGGGCATCCCGAGCAAAAAAAAAATCAAATTTTTGAAATTTTTGAATTTGAACGCTGAAACAATAGCTAAGTAAGGTCCAATCTCATGTAAATCATGGTAGTTCTTTTGCTGTGGTGGTTAAAGCTTAATGCTAGTCGACGTCAGGTCACGCGTTCGAGTTCCAATTCGCGCATGTTTTTTGCGTTCTCTAGTATTAAGTTGACGAAATCTAAAAAAGAAAATTTGCCAAAAGCAGGGATTGAACCTACGACACAGCAAGTACTTAGAGCAAGTACAATAGAGCTGAGTCAGCTGGCTATAAGGAATAAAGTAGTATATTTTTGCTTAGTTGGAGGATAGGGAAGAGGAGAGAGAAGGTAAACGGACTCTTAGTTAAGAGCCAACTCTAGCACGTGCTCCTAGGCATTTTGTGAGAATAAAAGGTGGGTCGTATAATAAATAAGTAGTACACTCTTCTAACCAACTATTGTACATGTTAGATATAAGATGGGCTATAGGTGACATGGCATGAGCTTACAACCGGCAGCCGGCTCTATTATTATACTTGCTCTTAACAGCAGGCTAGTTACCACTGTGACAGGAAACGGCTCATGTTCAACCAGCGTACAATAGCTATCCATTACATGCTTGAAAATTTTGGATTCAAAATTCGTTTAAAATATTTCAGTTGGTATTTGAACGGTATTTCACGTATCCACGGTATCCGCATATTCCGGCGCCCCTCGGTAAAAAAGTGCAGCCCGGTAACCAAAATCTTGCTCCCCACCTGTTGAAAAAACAACTCTTTTGTTTTCCACTTTAGCTATACGTAAGTCCTTCGAAAGTTAAATTTGGGTCAGTCAATTTTTTTGGCTGTTCTTTTTTTACTGACCCCTGTTTTGGATCAGTCAATTCTTTCACGCGATGCCTTTGTTTGGCCAATCTAACTCCTGAGCCCTCCTCTTTCTCTTTCTTTAGAACATCTCCACACCTCCCTCCTCCCACTTTCCCCAACAACCCCTTGAGGGCCATTTTTCTGCGTCGGTTGTAAAAGAATGCCTAGCCGTGCACCTAGAAGCTTATTTTTCGTTGGATTTGGCTAAAGTTTCAGCCAGCGCTCCGAGGCGGACCCAATGCGTTCGGGGCGAGCTGGGAAGACCGGCGTTATTTTTCAGCGTGCAATTGGCCCACAGTCAGTCACATTTTCCCTCGGTCTCCCCTATTTGCCGTCGTCAGCAGTCCAGCTCCAGGACCTAGCCACAACAATGGCGCGCTTGGTGATCATCCTCAGCTCCGAGTTCCCGGACCCGCAGGAGGACTACCGGGAGGAATAGCAGGACGACGCCGCCGACGCGTCGGGCGATAGCTTCGAGATCGCGTTCGCACGCAGCTGTCACCTACGGGCGGGAGCACCCGGCGGAGGCGCTCGCGGACGACCTCTTCATGCACGGCCGCATCCTACAGGCCTACCCGGTGTTCCACCGTCGCCAGACCCACGACGACGCCTCAACCTCGTCCGCCACGACGCCACCCTCGTCGGACAAGTCCACGGGCACGGGCGAGGCCACGCGCCGGTTTCACCTGCGCGACATCCTCGGTTCCAGCGGCCGCTCCCATAGCGACAGCAAGGAGAAGTTCATGTTCCCGCAGACCACGCTCCCGCCAAGCCCAAGCCCAGCGCGCAGGCTCTTCTACAGCAAGCCCGACACCACGGTCGGCCCCGGTGGCGAGAGGACGACGACCAACACAAAATGTCCTACCTGCCCTACCGGCTGGCCATCGTCGGCTTCTTCGCCACCGCGCCCACCGTCGCAAAATCCCACGCCACCCTGCTCAAGTCCGACGCCACCTCCTTCACTCCCTGGAACCAGCTCCTCACCTCCTACTCTCTCACCCCTCTTGGCCTCGTCGGCGCGTGCCAGGTGTTCGACCAAATTCCCCACCCGGACGCCGCCTCCTTAAAGCAAGTACAATAGGATGATGTAGGCGGGCTGTAAGACTTAAAATAATATATTTATGATGACTTGGAAGAGAGAGAAGAGGAGAGAGAAGAGAAGCGGGCTACAAACTAACAGCCGGCTGTAACACATGCTCCTAGACACTTTGTGAGAGAGAATGATGGGCCTTGTATCAATAAAGTAGTACTTATTTACATATAGCTATTGTACTTGTGGGCTATAAACTTGGCTATAAATGACGTGTCAATATCATATAGCCAGCAGGTGGCTGTACTATTAACCATGCTCTTAAAATCCCTCGTTTAGTGGCTGGGGGCGCAACGACTGAGAAACTCACCCCCAGAGCAAAATTAGGGTCGGCAAATCTCAGTCCAGCGCAGAAATCGTCCCTAGTGTGGCACAACGGCTGGAGATGCTCTTATCTTATACTACTTGACCACGGATTGATGACGAGATGCACATACATATTATTTATTGTGACAGATGCATGTAGAACACAATGTCATATAGTCTCTCACTTTGTCACAAACCCTTGCCTATTTGTTTTTAATTTTTTGGTCCCCCAAAACAACCTGCCCCTTGCTTCCATATCCCTCTCCAACAACTGTCATATCTACCTTCAACTATGTTGATGTTGCTTCCTTGTTGTGATTTCCAATCATGTTACTTTCAGTTATGTCTTTGCATGCATTCTCCAACTATTGAGGTGGTTCCCATCATCTAATTCGGCTCCAAGAAGCACATGCCCCTGTAGACCAAAAATGTTATATTTTTCTACCTATAAATCTGAAAGAAAAACATAATTGTGCTCATGGTGACATCCAGCTGTTTATTAGTAAAGCGTAAGCATTTTGACGTGTGCAAAAAGAAAAACAAGTCCAACACCCAATGTATTACACTTAATTTGTTTTTTCACTAATGAAGTACCGTTGACTCGTTTCACATGAAAATTGTCAAGCATGCTTGTTAAACTAATATGAGCATCTAAAAACATATATTTTTAATTGATTGTTTATTTGGAAATTTATGCTCCCCAAAGGCAAAACGGCCCTCTCGTATGTGAGCTAGAACCTCAATGGGATTTATGCTGGATATTCAACATCATTGTAAAAATTAGTTTTTTTGTGGCACTGTTGTCAACCTCTCTTGTTAACGTTGCCTCTGCCCTATCCAGGATTGAGTCATGTTCTCTCGCCTTTTTCCATCTCCTTGCAGTAGTTGTTTGTGCACATTCTTTTGTCGGCTTGGTGACTACCCTTTATCAAGTCACATTCTTATCTCGTTATGGCAATGGTTTTCAAGGGAGTACGTTCCCATATCACATATGTGAAAGATATATTTACAAGCAAGTAGATGTACCAAATAAGAAACAACTATTTTGTTGATTCTCATCCATGAACTCACAAAATCAATTCCGCCAAGATAGCTAATGGATTCCAACAGTATATAGAAAAAGAGGTTGCCAAATCTCAGTCAACTAAGACTAAACAAGTCTTAGTTGATGCTATATTCGTAAGATCTTACATGGAGATTTGTGGATTTCTTTCTTCTTGTTTATATGCTCTATTACTTGACCGGGGCATGGTTAAGTCTCTATGATCTAGCCACACCCATAGAAAAAGGAAACTGTTTGCATAGCAAATTTCCATTCAAAATACTGAGAAATGGTAAAATAGAATCAATAGGAAGGGGACGGGACACAAAAATTAATCCAATAAAGAAGCTACTTTTACAGAAGTAGTCAACGAACTATTGCCTCATTGCGTAACTCATTGTGACACACACTCTTCACTAATAGGTCTGATGTGCAGTACCTTTTGGGATTTTTGGTTCCGTTCTTCTCGGAGCGCAGTTGCCATGTTTCTTTGAGATAATATTACTCAAACATGTAGGGGTAGTCTGATATATAGAGGCAAAATCACATGATTTAATTTGGGTGGTCATGCATGCATAATCAAGTGCACTATCCTGAAACTGAAATCAACGTTCGCATACAAGAGTAAGCAACTCACCTCTATGACACATCAATAATAAACCAACACTTCATTTTGTGGTCTATCGCTGGCCTACGGCGACAACCCAAAGTTATCATAGAATCATGCTCTAACTACCATCATGCTGGTATGTACAGTCTAGAACATGTACATGGACTTGTAATGAGGATGCAAAAAGGAGTAAAATCGGTCTTTCTACCTCAAGGTACCTATATACATCTAATTAGAATTCATATTTATTTTTGACAAGTGAATTCATATATCCTCTAAGTGTGTAAAACTGAACTGAAATGCCATCAGTACACTACACTGAGAGGTGGATTATGTAGAAGTATTGACACCTTACAAATGAACAGCCATGGTTAATGTATTTGGAGGAGATCCAGGCAAAGTTAACTGATATCACATGACCATGATAAGCACCCAACAAAGTTTACAGTTGACAAATCACTAAACTAAAAGGAAAATCTAATATGACCTACCTCATCTTCGGCTAACCATATCACTCGCGGAATCATGTTGCAACCAGAAGGTATGACACACACCGGTAAATTTGATCCAGCACAGTGCACTACCAATACTATTGTAAAATACCATATACATTCTAGAGAGCCACTTCCACAAAGGAGAAAGTCAAGAGTATTTTTAGTCTGAAGAAGAAAGGACAATTTTTTTCTTTATGACCCACACTACCATTTAGCAAGCAACCAGGTTGAGCTATTTGGAACCTACATACTCAAGAAACAAGTTTAATCTCCTTTCATTCTCACAACCAACAGATTAATAGATAATTGCCATAAATGGAACCGTTGTACTTACATGTTTGAAAGAAGAAGATATATATGAATGTTTCTTCATAAATAAGAACTGCACAAATATATTACAATAGAGTTAGCTTAACTGATCTTTCAAACAAATTGAACTTCAATGTGAATCAGAGCAGATATATACTTTTAACTGTCAGAATAGTGCACATTACTTACCTGCATTTTCTTCTCACAAATATTTTAAATCAGGATCACCGTTAACTAATGTATGATTGTTCACTACATATTGGAAGCAGAAGCAGTTGATACCTGATAACATCATACAATGATCCAAGCAATAACACATGTAGCCCACTCTATAAAAGTTGTTGCTTCACATATGCAGTAACGGGGTGGTGAGAGGATTGATATAAACAAGAAGTTTAATTTATATTATACAATAAAATCTATACTTGGAGAAGGAATTTTGTTATCAAACCAAACATGTAATTAGATGATATGGTAATAACTACACAGACAATGGCGGACGCATCAGGTGTGCATCTACCTGATGCTGACGTGACTAAGAAAATACACAGCCTCACGCACCTACTTCTAAAGCCGTTGATTGCTTGAAACATGCGGGCAGCATATCAACTAAAGTGAGTGTGGGCAGCAAGCACGAATATATACCATGGTGGCGGTGAACTGAAAAGCCATGGATCAATTTGTCTCTGCAGATTAGAGCGGCAACACGGGAGATGCCTTTGCACCATTGAGGTAAACCTGATTGGTCTTCTTTTTTTGGATGCTTGACTGATTCTTGCATGTGGCGTATCCCTTCAGCGACCTTTTTTGGCATCGTCAAGCTGATGTGGTGCAGCGGCCATACTGTCATGTAGAGCCAGGCAACTCCAAAGCTGGCAGTGCTGCCGAACAAGCTCCTCCTCAGAGCATCCGAGCTCTTCGTCACCGCTGCAACCACCCATACTCTCGCTGTCAGATTGCTCGATGTCGCAGCCACCTCCAATGAGATCCACGTCGCTGCGACGCGCCGACGCCTCTCACCCTTGCCGTCGTGATCGAGGGCTGCGCGGCCTCGCTGCCCTTGCCGATGACGCCGTTGCCAGACTCCTCTGAAACCGCACGCGCAAGGCCGTCTTTGAGGAGATCGGATTGGGAGAGAGCGGACGGAGACGAGATCGGGAGAGAGGACAGAGACGAGATCAGGATCGAGGGGTGGGCGATATGGAGGCGTGGGAGGTTGTTTTTCTTTTCGTTTTTACCAGAACGTGGGTGCGCGGTGGGTTGGTTTCCAGATTATATTTATCGTGCGACCCTGAGATTTTTTTCTGTCGATGGTTGTCGTGGATGGGAGATGGTCGAACCATCACGACGATGATAGATTCCCCTTTAATAATAGAGATGTATTCTATTTCTATGTGTTTTTGCTTTAAAAAATTTATATTCTTTATTAGTTCGTTTTCCTTTTTTTTATGTTTCTGGGTATATTTGGGATGTTGGGTGAGTGTAAATGTATACATAAAATACTATACAATAAATGTGAAGGCGAGCACTATTGTATGATTATTCTTTGCATAAAAGCACCGCAATTCAGGTGCAAAATTGTGTGATGTTTTTTGTTACATTATGTTTTTCTTGAAAGACAATATATTCCTTGTTAGAAAACTATTTCTTTAAAAGTTTCACTATTATATTGTTATTTCTTGCATATTACTAAAAAATCAATTTCTACGAAAGTTGTGTGCATCTTTTGCCATTATTTTATTTATTCATATATCATTTTTTAAAGCTAATACCAATTCACTAAGTTATTGATCCTTTAAAATTCTGATTTTTTGAATTTTTTTTAGTTTTTATTTTCTTCTTAAACAGTAATATCAATGTAACTAATTCATTAGTCCTTGCAAAAACTTCATTTTCTAGCTCTTAAAGTTTTGTACTAGTGTTTTAATTTTTTTGTATTTTTCTCTTCTTATTAACGGGTAAAACAAGTGTCACTGATTCATTAATTTTTTTAAATTCCATTTTGATTTTTTCTTTAGTTTTCATTTAATTTTGTTTCTTCCTTAAGGGTAATACCAATGCGACCAAATCATACTTACTTAGTAAACTTCTTATTTGCAAAAGTTATACCATTATATGCTTGGTTAAAATACAAACAGGGCTAGTAAACTTCTTAGTAAGTCTTTGGTTAAAATTAGTTTGGTGTTAGTCATGAGTTAGAAACTAACTCTCAGTTCTAGCTAAGTTAGAGTATCACAAACAGGGCCGATGCGTAGGAGTGTGGCTCTCTAGCTGTTGGCGTCTCCGGACGCTCTTACGAAGCGGCTGCAGCTCGATGATGCATATGTTGCTCCTCCTCTTGTTGTCAGACTTCTTGCTGGTTGTGGCGTATTTGAGCTGGCTATCAATGGGTTTGGTGCGAGTTGTTTTTTAGAGATAGCTTAACAGGCTTGCTGCCTGGTGGGTTTGGTGCGAGTTGTGCATGAAAGGTAGCGCTTTCACTCGCTTCATGCCAGACGGAAGACCCTACTCGCCTCAAGCGCTTCCTTAATGTGCCGGCCCATGGAGGAGCGTTGGCTTTTTTTTTCATCGTTTATTATTTATATTTATATTTTAGAAATGGGAAAATATTTTTAATTGAAAATTATTGCATTGTGAAAAAATGTCCGTGCAACTTTTGTAAAACGTTAATAGTGGTAAAAAAAACTTTCAGGCATTTATAAAACTTACAAAATGTAAAAAAAAAATGTGCGCTCACCTTTTTTTAATTAATTGAACCATTAGCCAAAAAAGTGTGATATTTAAAATGTTATACAGTGTTAATGTAAATATTTGTGTAAGTCATACAAAACATGTCCTACCATTCAAAAAATGCAAGTGACCATATAAAATGTTCACTGGTTAGTGCAATTAATAGATGCTTGTTGTAGATCTTTTCAGCACTTAAAAAAAAATATGTAGATGGAAATTGTACGTGTTGCTTTGCCAAATTTGAATTCTCAAATTTGCTCCTGCTGCCGCACTCATGATTTGGTATCAGACAATTTGAGGTTCGGCCATACATACCCAGATGAAGACAGTACATTGACTGATTTTAAACAACGGCGCCATATTACAGAAGTCAATTTTTATATTATAGTAGTTCTCCGTCATTCTTTTTCAATTCAAAGAGTATAAATACTATTCAAACAGCAGTCTTATGCGCGCCAAAATATGAGTGCGAAATAGGCATGTCGGCAATCACAAACATTTTAATAAAAGTTGGACAGTAGTTGATAATTTGTAAAAAGATAAACATAAGTTTTACAGCTCATGCATATGATAAGGTGGAGAAATACTAAAACGCATAGATTAAATTGGAATTTGAGCACCTAGCCCCGCTTCAGTTCCTTCTCCCACGCATGGAGATGACAATGCTAGTAACTGCGGAAGGGCAGCTCTCTTCCAGATGCTTATACCCCTCCGACGCCACCACAGCATCAAGGATAGCAGGAGTGCTGACAATGAACTCGACGCACTTGTCCTTAAGGTGCGAGCAGTTGTGCTGCTCAGCCTACGCCAATGTCGTCGCTGCCGTGTCAACGGTGATGCCACCAGAGAGCTTGCCCTCGCAGATCACCTTGAGCCTCTCGTACCTGTCAGCTGCCGCAAGCAGATGCTGAGCCATCGTTGCCACGGCCTCCAGCTCCTGATCAAGTTCAGGCACTGTGTCGGTGTAGACAAAGCCAAGCAGCGCCCTGAACACGGCCGACTCCGTGTCCTTGATCTCCACGCTCCGCGAGCACGTCTCCTTCATGTCTCCAAAGAACTCTGCCATAAAAACCGGGGACCTCGCCGCCAGCACGAGCTTGTGCGCGGGGAACCACTCGCCAGACACGAGAAATGCAACATCAGATGCGGCGCCGCTTCGCAACAGTTCACCAAAGTGCTCGTGCAAGTTGGATGGTGGCATGGACAGCGCTTCTTTAACTGGGATGGTTGGCACCGGTAGTTCCTTGAGCACCGTGATTGTGCATTCCACGATCAGAGTATCATCCTCGAGGTAGCCCGATGCCACTAGATCACATCTCTTCCCAAGATCAACAAAAACTGTAGGTGAGCTACCGTTGGGGCGCTTGAATGCTCCTGACTTGCTCTTTCTTTCAGATGGTTCAGCTACGCCTCTCGGATCAACCAGTCGACAGCTTAGGTTCGCCCTCACGATGGGCGTACGGGCTTCACTGATAAAGGCAAGGCCTACTGCCACCAACTGCCCTGCGGGGTAAATACGGATCTCCCACACATAGCCATCGACGTTCCATCTGGATTTGATGGAATCGCTGGTAGACATGGCCGACGTGGTGCAAAAGCCACGGATCTTGAGCTGCTGGACCGAGCGTGCAGCATCAGTGAGTTCTGTGCATGCATTAGACATGGCGGTGGTGGAGACTAAGGATGTGAGATTGTGAGATTACTGTGGACTGGAGTGCTATGCAATTTATACAACAAAGGTGGCGCTTCGGGTAGAGTGGCCAGCATGCATGGACTCGGGTAGAGTGGTCAGCATTCATGGATAGCATGCATACTACTGGACGTTGGAAGTTGCAAACTCTCTCTATATCATCAATACAGAATACTCACTTACATCAGCATTTTTTTTTTCCGAAGACCAAACATCAGCATTTACCAACTCTTCTCGCCTTCTCGAGGACTCGTCGTGGCTGTGGCCAACATGCAGCTGTTGGAAGGATATCGCGATTTTTAGTTTGAGAAAAAGATTACTTTCCCGCAATGATGGTTGCATGCATTGTTCTCCCATTCTCTCTCCCTGTCCCCAATCAAAATACATGCCTTCCATTTTATTTTATTTTTGATAATTTAGATGATTCATCCTGTTAAACCAACATTTTGTTATTTTGTACGCTTTTGAATTCCCGACGATAAAACTTTGAAAAACAAGACCAATGTTGGATGCATTTCGAACTAATTTAAATTGCATTGTTTTAATTAAAAAAAGCACACGTTAAATATTTTCTGAAACTGACTGAAATAACTGACATATGTGTTAAATGTTTTGAATTTGATTAAAATGTGACTAATTTTTTCAAATACCAATAACATTCCAGTCATTTATCACAAGTTTAGTCCCACAAACTTCACGTTATTTCCTGAAATAAACAATTTAAGTACCATTAGACAGCTCTCGCTTCACAAAATTCACTTGCCTTCACGCTGAAGGAGATAAAGCTTGTGAGGGCCGAGAGGAATCAGCTGAAACTGGAGAAAACCCATTTCAAACAAGACGCTAGAGGAAGTTAATCCTTCAGACAGAGAGAGAGAGATGTGAGATGTAGGTAGTTTGTTTGATGATGGCCTTTGTGAAGATGAACTGCTAGCTATAATACTGACTTTTGTGGAGTTTGTGAACATGTAGGTAGTTTGGTTGACGCTGAACTTTTGTGAAGTTGAAACTAGTAAGTTTAAATTGCGTTATATAAGGACTAGGTTTAAATTGCTGCATATAATTTTGTTTTATTAGCAAAAAATCATATTGTTGGCGTTGGAGAACAAGGCACGGCAGTGATAACATTGTTTAGAGTTGATCAACAGAAGCGAGAGACAATGAACATAATAAATGAGTAGTAAAATCGTGACCCTTTATTGATGATTTAGTTAGACAATATATATGCCCCGTAGGGATGTGATGGTATAGGGGGGACGCGAGTAGCGTAGGTTTGTGAGATCAAAGGGAGATTCGTCCATTACCAATAGGCAACCGTATGGCAGTTAGCAAGGGGAGATTATGTTCCATTTAATCATGTGTTTAATTCTAACATAGATCCCAAATATATTTGAGGGACCAATGATGTATGCTAGGTTGGTGGTATCGGTACGCAACCGAATTATCACAGATGGAAAATACTTGATAGCTTTTCTGGTATCAAAGAGAGAGGGGAATAATATTAGAGCTCTTTTACCGTACCATGTAATCAATACTGACGGTTCATTCTTGTAAATCCAACGTCCCAAAGAAATTTATACTGCTCGAATCAGCTTTGCAGTACAGCTTGCACTACTCGGTTCAACACGAGCAGTATATGTGATTTGAGGGCAATTTCAGATGATATTTAATTTCCAGCTCGTTAGACAGATTGAGGCGATCAACCTGTTCTTCCTCTCATCTTCCTCCGCGAGGCCATATCCTGTCCCTTCCTCGGCCTGCCCGTGCTCGTGGAC
This sequence comes from Hordeum vulgare subsp. vulgare, assembly GCF_904849725.1. NCBI lineage: Eukaryota > Viridiplantae > Streptophyta > Magnoliopsida > Poales > Poaceae > Hordeum > Hordeum vulgare. The sequence goes on from NC_058524.1 coordinate 597,709,583, forward strand.
CAGGCGCTTGGCAGCATTGCGCGGGTCACGTCCGACGTCTCCTACGTACATCATTTTCCTCTTCATTGCCAAGCCGTATTAGATGCACTTACATTAATCGTCGTGGCCTGGTTCATGACGGTGGTGCTGAAACCACCGATCGTCGTTGTCGAGCTTGCCGTCATGAACAAGAAGGCCATATAAGAAATACGACATCCCCACCACGGTTCTCGGGCAGCGGGACGTAGCCGACATGACAGGCACTCACGGTCATGGATAATTTAGTGTTCATCTTTATAGAGTTGGCCATGTCCAATCAAGGTAATTGATGTGGGAGCCTGCAAGGTCTACAAGAGGAGCATGACAGACAACCAAATGGACCGAGCGAACTAATGCAGCGGCAGCGGCAAGAGCGGTCGATGGGAGTTGGACTGCCGGCTGGGCGCGCTATACGAGGGACGGCGTGTCGGGATTAAGGTGGAGCTTGGCTCCTTGAGGCGGTGGCGGGAGGCAAGATTGCTCCGCGCGCGATGGCGTTTTCTCTCGACGGTGTTGAAAGATTCGAGATACAATGAAGAGTTTTAATCTAAAGATTAGGGCCTAAACTACCCTTAGGAAATCAATGGCAAAGATTAGATACACTAGTGGGGACAGGGCCTATAGCCCCGACCCGTAAGGGGCTTTAGTCCCGGTTCACCAACCGGGACTAAAGGGGCGGGACTAAAGGCCTAACCTTTTCGTCCCGGCCCTCTTACACGCCGGGACTAAAGGTGCTCCACGTGGGCGACTCGTAGCGCCCCAGGGGCAGGCCCTTTAGTCCCGGTTCGTTACACGGTCCGGGACTAAAGATTTTCAGATTTTGCTGGCTTTTGGGTTTTTTTTGAATGAAATTATTTTTGGGTTTTAGGGTTTTAGGGTTTAGGTGTTCAGGAGATTAACGTGATGCCTCGTTTTGTGTTCGGGAATTAGTTTTCATATAATTTAAAATAGAAATAATTATGCATATATATATAAGATTAACTTATCTTACAAGCGATCATATATATACAATTATATGGAGATCTGAATTATCGGGACTAGAGCCCGTCTATTCGATTACATGGACGAACATCAGTAATGGCCCTTAGCTACACTAAATCGTCCTTTGTCTTCTATAGCTTCCGTCCTCAGAAATCCGGCAAGCTCCTCTGCAACAGCAATCGCGCGTTGCTCTGGTAGGACCTTCGTCCTCATGGCCGTGTGCTATATAAGAAGAGAAGATGAATATGAATATCAATCATGATAACAAAGAATGACAGGTAAAAATAGAGGTGTGAATGTTCATTGCTTACGTCGAATCTGTGCTCCTTGAACTCAGAGGTAAACGTGCGAATGGTCTCGCAAACATAGTATCCGCATAGATGCGTTCCCCGTGGCTGCTGGTCGCACTTTACGAGAATGAAATATATATAATAAAAATAATAATCTAGCATCATAAATGTATTGACAGTTAATAGAAGTATATCATACTACTACTTACCTGAGCCGCTCTAAAGGTCGGCTTCTCAGGAAAGTTATCGGGAGTCACGCACTTGAACCGATTCCAAACCCTGCCCGATAAGGATAATGATTTGCTAAGTTTTTCATTAATTGATATATCAGAAAATCATCGAAAGAGACCGATAGAGCGCAAGAATGATTAAAATTACCCTTGGAGCATGTCCTGCAGGCTTTGGAACTGTTCCAAGGGTCTCGATAATGGGTCGAAGGCATCAACTCTTCCCTTATCAATTTGAATATATATATATATATATATATATATATATATATATATATATATATATATATATATATATATGTGTGTGTGTGTGTGTGTGTGTGTGTGTGTGTGTGTGTGTGTGTGTGTGTGAGTAACTTATCAATTACACTTATAAGTGAATGGACACAACAGAGTAAAGACCCTCACCTGAAGTTGTATGGAAACAGTATGTGGTCACAGAAATTTTTATCTCTTAGAAACCTTAGAAGGTTTTCCTCCGTCTCCTTGGGATAATTAGTTAGCGTCGCTATATGTATTTTATCTGGATCAATAAACCCAATATTTATGATGCTCTTACTTTTACACTCCAGAATCTTCATTCTGCATAATAGAGTACAAGTTATATAGAGACAATGAATTCAAATAACTAAACAAGTTATATGTAGACAACGAATTGAAAAACTTACAGACAATAGCAACTCATAAGCGATTTGTCGAGGGCGTCGCCATTGTACATCTGGAAGAGTTCATCAAAGTCGATATGGATTTCTTCGGAGCGGCCGTAGTACTCCTGTGGGACACTCAGCACGATCATCGTTCTCCCATTCTTTGATTCACTTAAGTACCATTTATGCAAGTAACGCATATTTGTTGGGAGATCATCTTTGCTGACCAAAGGTGTTGGGGAACGTCGCATGGGAAACAAAAATTTTCCTACGCGCACGAAGACCTATCATGGTGATGTCCATCTACGAGAGGGGATGAGTGATCTACGTACCCTTGTAGATCGTACAGCAGAAGCGTTAGTGAACGCGGTTGATGTAGTGGAACGTCCTCACGTCCCTCGATCCGCCCCGCGAACAATCCCGCGATCAGTCCCACGATCTAGTACCGAACGGACGGCACCTCCGCGTTCAGCACACGTACAGCTCGACGATGATCTCGGCCTTCTTGATCCAGCAAGAGAGACGGATAGGTAGAAGAGTTCTCCGGCAGCGTGACGGCGCTCCGGAGGTTGGTGATGACCTTGTCTCAGCAGGGCTCCGCCCGAGCTCCGCAGAAACGCGATCTAGAGGAAAAACCGTGGAGGTATGTGGTCGGGCTGCCGTGGAAAAGTCGTCTCAAATCAGCCCTAAAACCTCCGTATATATAGGTGGGAGGGAGGGGAGGAGGCAGCCTCAAAACCTAAAGGTTTGGCCGAAATTGGAGGTGGAGGAGTCCTACTCCAATCCTACTTGGAGTAGGATTCCACCTTCCCACTTGGAAACTCTTTCCACCTTGTGTTTTTTCCTTCTCAAACCTTATGGGCCTTAGTGGGAACTTATTCCAGCCCACTAGGGGCTGGTTTATCTCTTCCCATAGCCCATGAGACCCCTTGGGGCGTGACACCCCTCCCGATGGTCCCCGGCACCCCTCCCGGCACTCCCGGTACACTACCGATGAGCCCGAAGCTTTTCCGGTAATGCACGAAAACCTTCCGGTAACCAAATGAGGTCATCCTATATATCAATCTTCGTTTTCGGACCATTCCGGAAACCCTCGTGACGTCCGTGATCTCATCCGGGACTCCGAACAACATTCGGTAACCAACCATATAACTCAAATACGCATAAAACAACGTCGAACCTTAAGTGTGCAGACCCTGCGGGTTCGAGAACTATGTAGACATGACCCGAGAGACTCCTCGGTCAATATCCAATAGCGGGACCTGGATGCCCATATTGGATCCTACATATTCTACGAAGATCTTATCGTTTGAACCTTAGTGCCAAGGATTCATATAATCCCGTATGTCATTCCCTTTGTCCTTCGGTATGTTACTTGCCCGAGATTCGATCGTTAGTATCCGCATACCTATTTCAATCTCGTTTACCGGAAAGTCTCTTTACTCGTTCCGTAATACAAGATCCCGCAACTTACATTAAGTTACATTGCTTGCAAGGCTTGTGTGTGATGTTGTATTACCGAGTGGGCCCCGAGATACCTCTCCGTCACACGGAGTGACAAATCCCAGTCTCGATCTATACTAACTCAACGAACACCTTCGGAGATACCTGTAGAGCATCTTTATAGTCACCCAGTTACGTTGCGACGTTTGATACACACAAAGCATTCCTCCGGTGTCCGTGAGTTATATGATCTCATGGTCATAGGAACAAATACTTGACACGCAGAAAACAGTAGCAACAAAATGACACGATCAACATGCTACGTCTATTAGTTTGGGTCTAGTCCATCACATGATTCTCATAATGATGTGATCCCGTTATCAAGTGACAACACTTGCCTATGGCCAGGAAACCATGACCATCTTTGATCAACGAGCTAGTCAACTAGAGGCTTACTAGGGACAGTGTTTTGTCTATATATCCACACAAGTATTGTGTTTCCAATCAATACAATTATAGCATGGATAATAAACGATTATCATGAACTAAGAAATATAATAATAACTAATTTATTATTGCCTCTAGGGCATATTTCCAACAGTCTCCCACTTGCACTAGAGTCAATAATCTAGTTCACATCACCATGTGATTCCAACGAATCCAACACCCATATAGTTATGGGGTCTGATCACGTCTTGCTCGTGAGAGAGGTTTTAGTCAACGGTTCTGAAACTTTCAGATTCGTGCGTTCTTTACAAATCTTTATGTCATCTTATAGATGTTGCTACTACGTGCTATTTGGAAATGCTCCAAATATCTACTCTACTATACGAATCCGTTTCACTACTCATAGTTATCCGGATTAGTGTCAAAGCTTGCATTGACGTAACCCTTTACGACAAACTCTTTAACCACCTCCATAATCGAGAAAAATTCCTTAGTCCATTAGTTACTAAGGATAAATTTCGACCGCTGCTAGTGATTCAATCATGGATCACTCTCTGTACCTCTCAACATACTTTGAGTCAAGGCACACTTCAGGTGCGGTACACATCATGGCATACTTTAGATTCTACGGCTAAGGCATAGAAGACGACCTTCGTCTATTCTCTTTATTCTGCCGTGGTCGGGTTTTGAGTCTTACTCAAATTCACACCTCACAACGCAACCAAGAACTCCTTCTTTGCTGGTCTATTTTGAACTCTTTCAAAAACTTGTCAAGGCATGCATCTTGTTGAAACTTCTATTAAGCGTTTTCGATCTATCTCCATAGATCTTTGATGCTCAACGTTCAAGTAGCGTAATCCAGGTACTCCTTTGAAAACTTCTTTCAAACAACCTTGTATGCTTTACAGAAATTCTACATTACTTCTGATCCACAATATGTCAACCACATATACCTATCAGAAATTCTATAGTGCTCCCACTCACTTCTTTGGAAATACAAGTTTCTCATAAACCTTGTACAAACCCAAAATCTTTGATCATCTCATCAAAGTGTATATTCCAACTCTGAGATGCTTGCACCAGTCCATTGAAGGATCACTGGAGCTTGCATACTTGCTAGTATCTTTAGGATCGACAAAACCTTCTGGTTGTATCACATACAATGTTTGCTCAAGGAAACCGTCAAGAAAACAATGTTTTGACATCCTACATGCAATATTTCATAAATAATGCATCAACAACTAACATAATTCTAACAGACTTTTAGCATCGCTACGAGTGAGAAAGTCTCATCATAGTCAACTGTTTGATCTTATCGAAAACATCTTTGCGACAAGTCGAGCTTTTCTTAATAGTGACTTATCACCATCATCGTCTGTCTTATTTTAAAGATCCATTTTTACTCAATAGTCCTATGACCATCAAGTAGTTCTACCAAAGTCTACACTTTGTTTTCACACATGGATCCTCTCTCGGATTTCATGGCTTCCAGCCATTTGTCGGAATCTGGGCCCACCATCGCTTTCTCCATAACTCGTAGGTTCACTGTTGCTCAACAACATGACCTCCAAGACAGGGTTACCGTACTACTCTGCAGCAGTACGCGACCTTGTCGACCTACGAGGTTTGTAGTAACTTGATTCGAAGCTCAATGATCATCATCATCAGCTTCCACTTCAATTGGTGTAGGCGTCACATGAACAACTTCCTGCGCCCTGCTACACACTGGTTGAAGTGATGGTTCAATAACCTCATCAAGTTCTACTACCCTCCCACTCAATTCTTTCGAGAGAAACCTTTCCTCGAGAAAGGATCCGTTTCTAGAAACAAACACTTTGCTTTCGGATCTGAGATAGGAGATGTACCCAACTGTTTTGGATATCCTATGAAGATGCATTTATCCGCTTTGGGTTCGAGCTTATCAGACTGAAACTTTTTCACATAAGTGTCAAAACCCCAAACTTTCAAGAAACGACAGTTTAAATTTCTCTAAACCTCAGTCTATACTGTGTCATCTCAACGGAAATACGCGGTGCCCTATTTAAAGTGAGTGCGGTTGTCTCTAATGCATAACCCATAAACGATAGTGGTAATTCGATAAGAGACATCATAGTATGCACCATACCAAATAGTGCGTGGCTATGATGTTCAGACACATCATCACACTATGATGTTCCAGGTGGCATGAACTGCGAAACAATTTCCACATTGTCTTAACTGTGTACCAAAACTCGTAACTCAGATATTCATTTCCATGATCATATCGTAGTTTATCCTCTTGTTACGACGAACTTCACTCTGAAATGGAATTGAACTTTTCAACATTTTAGACTTGTGATTCATTAAGTAAATACTCCTGTATCTACTCAAATCGTCAGTGAAGTAAGAACATAATGATATCCACTGCGTGCCTCAGCACCCATTGGACTGCATACATCAAAATGTATCACTTCCAACAAGTTACTATCTTATTTCATCTCAATGAAAACAAGGCCTTGCTCATGTGGTATGATTCGCATGTCACTAGTGATTCAAAATCAGGTGAGTACAAAGATCCATCAGCATGGAGCCTCTTCATGCAATTTATAGTAACATGACTCAAGCGGCAGTGCCACAAGTAAGTGGTACTATCATCATCAACTCGTATCTTTTGGCACCAATATCATGAACATGTGTAATACTACGATCGAGATTCAATAAACCATTGAAGGTGATTATTCAAGAAAATAGAGTAACCATTATTCTCTTTAAATGAATAATCGTATTGCAATAAACACGATCCAATCATGTTCATGCTTAACGCAAGCACCAAATAACAATTATTTAGGTTTAACACCAATCCCGATGGTAGAGGGAGCGTGCGACGTTTGATCATATCAATCTTGGAAACACTTCCAACACGTATCGTCACCTCGCCTTTAGCTAGTCTCCGTTTATGCCGTAGCTTTCATTTCGCGTCACTAATCACTTAGCAACCAAACCGGTATCCAATACCCTCGTGCTACTAGGAGTACTAGTAAAGTACACATCAACATCATGTATATCAAATACACTTCTTTCGACTTTTGCCAACCTTCTTATCTACCAAGTATCTTGAGTTGCTCCGCCTCAGTGATTGTTCCCCTCATTACAGAAGCACTTAGTCTCGGGTTTGGGTTTAATCTTGGGTCTCTTCATTAGTGCAGCAACTGTTTTGCCGTTTCACAAAGTATCCCTTCTAGCCCTTGCCTTTCTTGAAACTTAGTGGTTTTACAAACCATCAACTATTGATGCTCCTTCTTGATTTCTACTTTCGCAGTGTCAAACATCGCGAATCGCTCAAGGATCATTGTATGTATCCTTGATATGTTATAGTTCATCACGAAGCTCTCACAACTTGGTGGCAGTGACTTTGGAGAACTATCACTATCTCATCTGGAAGATTGACTCCCACTTGATTCAAGCGATTGTTGTACTCAGACGATCTGAGCACATGCTCAACGATTGAGCCTTTTCTCCTGTGCTTTGTGGACAAAGAATCTTGTCGGAGGTCTCGTACCTCTTAACAAGGGCACAAGCATGAAATCACAATTTCATCTCTTTAGAACATCACTTATGTTCCGTGACGTTTTACAACGTTTTCGGCGCCTTGCTTCTAAGCCATTAAGTATTTTTGCACTGAACTATCGTGTAGTCATCAGAAACGTGTATGTCGGATGTTCACAGCATCCACAGACGACGCTCGAGGTGCAGCACACCGAGTGGTGCATTAAGGACATAAGCCTTCTGTGCAGCAACGCGGACAATCCTCGGTTTTACAGACTCAGTCTGCAAAGTTTGCTACTATCAACTTTCAACTAAATTTTCTCTAGGAACATATAAAACAGTAGAGCTATAGCGCAAGCTACATCGTAATTCGCAAAGACCATTAGACTATGTTCATGACAATTAGTTCAATTAATCATATTACTTAAGAACTCCCACTCAAAAAGTACATCTCTCTAGTCATTTGAGTGGTACATGATCCAAATCCACTATCTCAAGTCCGATCGTCACGTGAGTCGAGAATAGTTTCAGTGGTAAGCATCTCTATGCTAATCATATCAACTATACGATTCATGCTCGACCTTTCGGTCTCATGTGTTCCGAGGCCATGTCTGCACATGCTAGGCTCGTCAAGCTTAACCCGAGTGTTCCGCGTGCGCAACTGTTTTGCACCCGTTGTATGTGAACGTTGAGTCTATCACACCCGATCATCACGTGGTGTCTCGAAACGACGAACTGTAGCAACGGTGCACAGTCGGGGAGAACACAATTTCGTCTTGAAATTTTAGTGAGAGATCACCTCATAATGCTACCGTCGTTCTAAGCAAAACAAGGTGCATAAAAGGATTAACATCACATGCAATTTATAAGTGACATGATATGGCCATCATCACGTGCTTCTTGATCTCCATCACCAAAGCACCGGCACGATCTTCTTGTCACCAGCGTCACACCATGATCTCCATCAACGTGTCGCCATCGGGGTTGTCGTGCTACTCATGCTATTACTACTAAAGCTACGTCCTAGCAAAATAGTAAACGCATCTGCAAGCACAAACGTTAGTTATAAAGACAACCCTATGGCTCCTGCCGGTTGTCGTACCATCGACGTGCAAGTCGATATTATCTATTACAACATGATCATCTCATACATCCAATATATCACATCACATCGTTGGCCATATCACATCACAAGCATACCCTGCAAAAACAAGTTAGACGTCCTCTAATTTTGTTGTTGCATGTTTTACGTGGTGACCATGGGTATCTAGTAGGATCGCATCTTACTTACGCAAACACCACAACGGAGATATATGAGTTGCTATTTAACCTCATCCAAGGACCTCCTCGGTCAAATCCGATTCAACTAAAGTTGAAGAAACCGACACTTGCCAGTTATCTTTGAGCAACGGGGTTACTCGTAGCGATGAAACCAGTCTCTCGTAAGCGTACGAGTAATGTCGGTCCAAGCCGCTTCAATCCAACAATACCGCGGAATCAAGAAAAGACTAAGGAGGGCAGCAAAACGCACATCACCGCCCACAAAAACTTTTGTGTTCTACTCGAGAAGACATCTACGCATGAACCTAGCTCATGATGCCACTGTTGGGGAACGTCGCATGGGAAACAAAAATTTTCCTACGCGCACGAAGACCTATCATGGTGATGTCCATCTACGAGAGGGGATGAGTGATCTACGTACCCTTGTAGATCGTACAGCAGAAGCGTTAGTGAACGCGGTTGATGTAGTGGAACGTCCTCACGTCCCTCGATCCGCCCCGCGAACAATCCCGCGATCAGTCCCACGATCTAGTACCGAACGGACGGCACCTCCGCGTTCAGCACACGTACAGCTCGACGATGATCTCGGCCTTCTTGATCCAGCAAGAGAGACGGATAGGTAGAAGAGTTCTCCGGCAGCGTGACGGCGCTCCGGAGGTTGGTGATGACCTTGTCTCAGCAGGGCTCCGCCCGAGCTCCGCAGAAACGCGATCTAGAGGAAAAACCGTGGAGGTATGTGGTCGGGCTGCCGTGGAAAAGTCGTCTCAAATCAGCCCTAAAACCTCCGTATATATAGGTGGGAGGGAGGGGAGGAGGCAGCCTCAAAACCTAAAGGTTTGGCCGAAATTGGAGGTGGAGGAGTCCTACTCCAATCCTACTTGGAGTAGGATTCCACCTTCCCACTTGGAAACTCTTTCCACCTTGTGTTTTTTCCTTCTCAAACCTTATGGGCCTTAGTGGGAACTTATTCCAGCCCACTAGGGGCTGGTTTATCTCTTCCCATAGCCCATGAGACCCCTTGGGGCGTGACACCCCTCCCGATGGTCCCCGGCACCCCTCCCGGCACTCCCGGTACACTACCGATGAGCCCGAAGCTTTTCCGGTAATGCACGAAAACCTTCCGGTAACCAAATGAGGTCATCCTATATATCAATCTTCGTTTTCGGACCATTCCGGAAACCCTCGTGACGTCCGTGATCTCATCCGGGACTCCGAACAACATTCGGTAACCAACCATATAACTCAAATACGCATAAAACAACGTCGAACCTTAAGTGTGCAGACCCTGCGGGTTCGAGAACTATGTAGACATGACCCGAGAGACTCCTCGGTCAATATCCAATAGCGGGACCTGGATGCCCATATTGGATCCTACATATTCTACGAAGATCTTATCGTTTGAACCTCAGTGCCAAGGATTCATATAATCCCGTATGTCATTCCCTTTGTCCTTCGGTATGTTACTTGCCCGAGATTCGATCGTTAGTATCCGCATACCTATTTCAATCTCGTTTACCGGAAAGTCTCTTTACTCGTTCCGTAATACAAGATCCCGCAACTTACATTAAGTTACATTGCTTGCAAGGCTTGTGTGTGATGTTGTATTACCGAGTGGGCCCCGAGATACCTCTCCGTCACACGGAGTGACAAATCCCAGTCTCGATCTATACTAACTCAACGAACACCTTCAGAGATACCTGTAGAGCATCTTTATAGTCACCCAGTTACGTTGCGACGTTTGATACACACAAAGCATTCCTCCGGTGTCCGTGAGTTATATGATCTCATGGTCATAGGAACAAATACTTGACACGCAGAAAACAGTAGCAACAAAATGACACGATCAACATGCTACGTCTATTAGTTTGGGTCTAGTCCATCACATGATTCTCCTAATGATGTGATCCCGTTATCAAGTGACAACACTTGCCTATGGCCAGGAAACCTTGACCATCTTTGATCAACGAGCTAGTCAACTAGAGGCTTACTAGGGACAGTGTTTTGTCTATACATCCACACAAGTATTGTGTTTCCAATCAATACAATTATAGCATGGATAATAAACGATTATCATGAACTAAGAAATATAATAATAACTAATTTATTATTGCCTCTAGGGCATATTTCCAACAAAAGGCTCTCCCATGACAAGCTGTGGCTTAGGGGCTACCACAGCCTTGGGTATCCTGTCATCTTGGGAAGCCAGCAAATTTTCAACCAAGATACCACATTCATCCGCCAACTCCTTTGTTTTTTCAAAAGCTTGCCCCTGCACCGGAGGGGGAACATTCTCGGTTAACACCTTGAGGGGTGGGATTGACTGTTTGGCCTGTTGTCCAAGCTGAGGAACGTCTGATTTTTTCTTGCTTGTAGTTGAACCTCATTTGCTCCCACTTGCACTTGCATGTGACCTGCTGTTTTTCACTTCCTTCTGCAATGTGCGTGTATAGTCATCAGGCTTATAGTGTAAGTCATACTGTGATGGAGTGGTTATGAAGTCTTTTGCCCATGCTATGTTCTTCTCGGTGTATTTTGGGCGGGGCTCGGGTTCCTTCCTTTTCATCTGCGCCCCATGTTGTTCCTTTGCTATCCTGGCGTTTTCCTCGGGGGTACGATCATAAGGTCTGATAGGAAGATTAGCATGAGGTACCTTTGGGAGGGGCGACAGTTTGCGCTTTGGGGAGCTCCTTCCCTTAGAAATCATCGACGAAGCGTTCTTGCTGGCACGCTTCCGCTTAGTATCATGTGCGGGCGGCGGCGGAGACGGACGACCCAAGTCCGGCGGCGGTGATCGAGATGGACTCGTGTTGTGCTGGCCGACGTCATGTGGAGGGCTTGGAGGTAATGGAGGTGTAGGTGACCTGCGACGACTCGGAGCGGTGTTGTCCTTGGGGCCGAGCCTGGAAGCTTGATGTAGTTCTTGTCCCATAGGATGACTCCACCTAGTACTTCTCCGAGTGTCCTCTCATCTTCGGGTCCAGCTATGTCGAGCTCCATATCATTAAACCCCGTCATGATTTCATCCACCCCGACTTTAGCAAAGCCAGCTGGAATCTCACGGCCATGCCAGCGTGCATCAGGGCCAGAAGGTAAAGCTTGTCCGACGGCCACCTTCATGGATATGTTCTTGAATTTCTGATGGAGTTCACATGATGTTGACTCCTTGATTCCATCCACGGGGTAGCCGGGACCGCCCTCTATCATTCTTCGTTCATCGTCGGGCGGGGCCTCAGATTCAGCCACGCTACTTTTCCGCTTAGATGGGGTATCGGCGCGGGCGGTGGACACCCAAAGAGAAGGAACCATCACAGGATCATAGCTCCAGTGAGATCCCCGAAGAACCTGCCAGGTATGCTCGAACCTGCCCTCCAACGCAACCATGTAGCGACGGACGTGCTCATCCTCCTCGCTGACACGGTGACGTACCACCTCCGCGGTGTCCGGAACCTCGGCACCCTCACTGGCCCACGCGACCGCCACCAAACAAGGATCGGGTCAACGACGAGCTGGCTCCTCACCAACCTACGCCCCCCGAAGGTAGCACCTCCCAATACCAGCCGGGCGGAGCCCAGTCCCGGACAGGGCCCCTCTCATCAAGCAGGTGTCTTCCGCCGAGTCGACGACGAGGATGCGGGATAGGCATCGTAAAATGAACTAAAAAAATAAACTAGTTCTATTAATTTTCTTGCTAAAAATAAACTATTAACACTTAAGCATATACAATAGCAAAATTAAAGTATTAACACTTATTTTCATTTTTCTTCTCCTCCTCTTCTTTCTTCTCTTCTCCTCCTCTTCTTTTCTTCTCTTCTCCTCCTCTTCTTTTCTTCTTTTCTTATACACTATACACTACATACACTATAGCAAAATTCCTCCTCTCCTTATACACTATACACTATATACACTATACACTTAAGCATATACACTATACAATATACACTTTTTCTTCTTTTCTTCTCCTCCTCTTCTTATTTTCATTTTTCCTAATCTTATTTTCTTATTTTTGTTCATATTTCTTCTTCTTGTAACCCTAACCTAATTCTAAATATTACTAACCCTAATAATCTAGCACAAACCTAATAACAATAGGAATTAAATGACAAAAAAATCTTTTCTTTTTCTTCTTTTCTTCTCCTTTTTCTTCTTTTCTTCTCCTTTTTCTTCCTTTCTTCTCCTTTTTCTTCTTCTCTTCTCCTTTTTCTTCTTTTCTTCTATATTGGCCGGAGTGTTGGGGAGGAGGGGGCGGGGGGCTTACAGGCCGGAGTGTTGGCGAGGAGGACGGCACGGAGGACGGCGCGACGGCTAGGAGGACGGCGCGACGGCGAGGAGGACGGCACGGCGACAAGGAGGACGGCGCGGCGGCGAGGAGGACGGCGCGACGGCGAGGAGGACGGCGCGGCGGCAAGGAGGACTGCCGACGGCGGGCAGCCTGACGACGTCGGTTAGTTCGTCGCTGTGCCGCGCCGGGCAGGAGAACGAGAGGAAGAAGAAGAGAAATGGACGAATTGGGTTGGAAATTTTTGAAGTCCCGCTTATATAGGTGGATGTATAGTCCCGGTGCGTGGCTCGGGCCGGGACTAAAGACCCCCTTTAGTCCCGGGTGGAGCCACGACCCGGGACTAAAGGCCTCTTTTCGGGCAGACCAAGAGGCGGGAAGGAGGGGGTCTTTAGTCCCGGTGCGTGGCTCCAGCCGGGACTAAAGGGTGTCTTTAGTCCCGGGGCGTGGCTCCACCCGGGACTAAAGCCCCTCCTCGGCTGCACGATAAGTTTAGTCCCACCTCGCCCAGCGAGGGGGACTAACACTTGTTTATAAGCCCCGTCGCAGCTTGTCCATCGAGCTCCTCTCTAAAGCAGGCTTACGGACCTAAACTTACTTAAAATTGAAACTATATTCGAAATTGTGGATAAAATTCAATCTGAATTCAAAGTGAATTCATGTCGAATTTTGTCCATGATTTCTCATATAGTTTCATTTTTTTTCTATTTTCAAAATTAATTATTTTGACTATCCAAACTATTAACTTATTTTGTTATTTTCAATTAAAAACTATGTTTATTAAAAATTCTTTTTGCATATTTGAGAATTTGACAAAACTATGATAATGAAAAGTGTTTGAAATTGAATAAATAATTCAAAACTATTTTATATTTTCAAAATTAATAATTTTGACTATCCAAACTATAAACTTATTTTGTTATTTTCAATTAAAAACTATGTTTATTAAAAATTCTTTTTCCATATTTGAGAATTTGACAAAACTATGATAATGAAAAGTGTTTCAAATTGAATAAATAATGCAAAACTATTTTTTATTTTCATAATTAATAATTTTGACTATCTAAACTATTATCTATTTTTTTATTTTCAATTAAAAACTATGTTTATAAAAAATTCTTTTTGCATATTTGAGAATTTGACAAAACTATGATAATGAAAAGTGTTTCAAATTGAATAAATAATGCAAAACTATTTTTTATTTTCATAATTAATAATTTTGACTATCCAAACTATTATTTATTTTGTTATTTTGACTTCATTTGGTATATTTCATGCATATACTTATTTTTTTTGAGCTAGTTGACCCTGAAATTGAAAAGCACTATAAATGAACTCTGAAAATGGTGAAAGTTGGCATGCTATCATCATTTCACCCACATAACATGTGTTAAAAAGTTGAGAGGGCTACGACAAAAAATGTATGCAGTTCGTGTACAAAACTGACAATCTTTCTCGAAGTAGGAGGGTTTCGAACGAGAACTCATCTCTTACAAAGGGATGTCATTTTTTTTAAACTTATTTGAACTCCATACTTTTTGTGTGTTCAAAATGCACCATTCAAAGGCACATCACAAAATTTCAAAATTTCTGACTTCATTTGGTATATTTCGTGCATTTACATATTTTTTTTGAGCTAGTTGACCCTGAAATTGAAAAGCACTACAAATGAACTCTGAAAATGTTGAAAGTTGGCATGCTATTATCATTTCACCCACATAGCATGTGTTAAAAAGTTGAGAGGGCTACGACAAAAACCAGGTGCAGTTCGTGTACAAAACTGACAATGTCTCTCGAAGTAGCAGGGTTTCGAACGAGAACTCATCTCTTACAAAGGGATTTCATTTTTTTTGAACTTATTTGAACTCCATACTTTTTGTGTGTTCAAAATGCACCATTCAAAGGCACATCACAAAATTTCAACAATTTCTGACTTCATTTGGTATATTTCGTGCATTTAATTATTTTTTTGAGCTAGTTGACCCTGAAATTGAAAAGCACTACAAATGAACTCTGAAAATGTTGAAAGTTGGCATGCTATCATCATTTCACCCACATAGCATGTGTTAAAAAGTTGAAAGGGCTACGAAAGAAACTGGATGCACTTCGTGTACAAAACTGACAATCTCTCTCGAAGTAGCAGGGTTTCGAACGATAACTCATCTCTTACAAAGGGATTTCATTTTTTTAAAACTTATTTGAACTCCATACTTTTTTGTGTGTAGAAAATGCACCATTCAAAGGCAAATCACGAAATTTCAACAATTTCTGACTTCGTCTGGTATATTTCGTGCATTTACTTATTTTTTTGAGCTAGTTGACCCTGAAATTGAAAAGCACTACAAATGAACTCTGAAAATGTTGAAAGTTGGCATGCTATCATCATTTCACCCACATAGCATGTGTGAAAAAGTTGAGAGGGCTACGACAAAAACTGGATGCAGTTCGTGTACAAAACTGACAATGTCTCTCGAAGTAGCAGGGTTTCGAACGAGAACTCATCTCTTACAAAGGGATTTCATTTTCTAAAACTTATTTGAACTCCATACTTTTCGTGTGTTCAAAATGCACCATCCAAAGGCACATCACAAAATTTCAACAATTTCTGACTTCATTTGGTATATTTCGTGCATTTACTTATTTTTTTTGAGCTAGTTGACCCTGAAATTGAAAAGCACTACAAATGAACTCTGAAAATGTTGAAAGTTGGCATGACATCATCATTTCACCCACATAGCATGTGTTAAAAAGTTGAGATTGCTACGACAAAAACCAGATGCAGTTCGTGTACAAAACTGACAATGTCTCTTGAAGTAGCAGGGTTTCGAACGAGAACTCATCTCTTACAAAGAGATTTCATTTTTTTGAACTTATTTGAACTCCATACTTTTTGTGTGTTCAAAATGCACCATTCAAAGGCACATCACAAAATTTCAACAATTTCTGACTTCATTTGGTATATTTCGTGCATTTACTTTTTTTTTTGAGCTAGTTGACCCTGAAATTGAAAAGCACTACAAATGAACTTTGAAAATGTTGAAAGTTGGCATGCTATCATCATTTCACCCACATAGCATGTGTTAAAAAGTTGAAAGGGCTACGACAAAAACTGGATGCACTTCGTGTACAAAACTGACAATCTCTCTCGAAGTAGCTGGGTTTCGAACGATAACTCATCTCTTACAAAGGGATTTCATTTTTTTTAAACTTATTTGAACTCCATACTTTTTGTGTGTTCAAAATGCACCATTCAAAGGCAAATCACGAAATTTCAACAATTTCTGACTTCGTTTGGTATATTTCGTGCATTTACTTATTTTTTTGAGCTAGTTGACCCTGAAATTGAAAAGCACTACAAATGAACTCTGAAAATGTTGAAAGTTGGCATGCTATCATCATTTCACCCACATAGCACGTGTTAAAAAGTTGAGAGGGCTACGACAAAAACTGGATGCAGTTCGTGTACAAAACTGACAATGTCTCTCGAAGTAGCAGGGTTTCGAACGAGAACTCATCTCTTACAAAGGGATTTCATTTTTTTAAACTTATTTGAACTCCATACTTTTTGTGTGTTCAAAATGCACCATCCAAAGGCACATCACAAAATTTCAACAATTTCTGACTTCATTTGGTATATTTCGTGCATTTACTTATTTTTTTTGAGCTAGTTGACCCTGAAATTGAAAAGCACTACAAATGAACTCTGAAAATGTTGAAAGTTGGCATGCTATCATCATTTCACCCACATAGCATGTGTTAAAAAATTGAGAGGGCTACGACAAAAACCAGATGCAGTTCGTGTACAAAACTGACAATGTCTCTCGAAGTAGCAGGGTTTCGAACGAGAACTCATCTCTTACAAAGGGATTTCATTTTTTTTGAACTTATTTGAACTCCATACTTTTTGTGTGTTCAAAATGCACCATTCAAAGGCACATCACAAAATTTCAACAATTTCTGACTTCATTTGGTATATTTCGTGCATTTACTTATTTTTTTGAGCTAGTTGACCCTGAAATTGAAAAGCACTACAAATGAACTCTGAAAATGTTGAAAGTTGGCATGCTATCATCATTTCACCCACATAGCATGTGTTAAAAAGTTGAAAGGGCTACGAAAGAAACTGGATGCACTTCGTGTACAAAACTGACAATCTCTCTCGAAGTAGCAAGGTTTCGAACGATAACTCATCTCTTACAAAGGGATTTCATTTTTTTTAACTTATTTGAACTCCATACTTTTTGTGTGTTCAAAATGCACCATTCAAAGGCAAATCACGAAATTTCAACAATTTCTGACTTCGTTTGGTATATTTCGTGCATTTACTTATTTTTTTGAGCTAGTTGACCCTGAAATTGAAAAGCACTACAAATGAACTCTGAAAATGTTGAAAGTTGGCATGCTATCATAATTTCACCCACATAGCATGTGTGAAAAAGTTGAGAGGGCTACGACAAAAACTGGATGCAGTTCGTGTACAAAACTGACAATGTCTCTCGAAGTAGGAGGGTTTCGAACGAGAACTCATCTCTTACAAAGGGATTTCATTTTTTTAAACTTATTTGAACTCCATACTTTTTGTGTGTTCAAAATGCACCATCCAAAGGCACATCACAAAATTTCAACAATTTCTGACTTCATTTGGTATATTTCGTGCATTTACTTATTTTTTTTGAGTTAGTTGACCCTGAAATTGAAAAGCACTACAAATGAACTCTGAAAATGTTGAAAGTTGGCATGCTATCATCATTTCACCCACATAGCATGTGTTAAAAAGTTGAGAGGGCTACGACAAAAACCAGATGCAGTTCGTGTACAAAACTGACAATGTCTCTCGAAGTAGCAGGGTTTCGAACGAGAACTCATCTCTTACAAAGGGATTTCATTTTTTTTGAACTTATTTGAACTCCATACTTTTTGTGTGTTCATAATGCACCATTCAAAGGCACATCACAAAATTTCAACAATTTCTGACTTCATTTGGTATATTTCGTGCATTTACTTATTTTTTTGAGCTAGTTGACCCTGAAATTGAAAAGCACTACAAATGAACTCTGAAAATGTTGAAAGTAGGCATGCTATCATCATTTCACCCACATAGCATGTGTTAAAAAGTTGAAAGGGCTACGACAAAAACTGGATGCACTTCGTGTACAAAACTGACAATCTCTCTCGAAGTAGCACGGTTTCGAACGATAACTCATCTCTTAGAAAGGGATTTCATTTTTTTTAACTTATTTGAACTCCATACTTTTTGTGTGTTCAAAATGCACTATTCAAAGGCAAATCACGAAATTTCAACAATTTCTGACTTCGTTTGGTATATTTCGTGCATTTACTTATTTTTTTGAGCTAGTTGACCCTGAAATTGAAAATCACTACAAATGAACTCTGAAAATGTTGAAAGTTGGCATGCTATCATCATTTCACCCACATAGCATGTGTGAAAAAGTTGAGAGGGCTACGACAAAAACTGGATGCAGTTCGTGTACAAAACTGACAATGTCTCTCGAAGTAGCAGGGTTTCGAACGAGAACTAATCTCTTCCAAAGGGATTTCATTTTTTTAAACTTATTTGAACTCCATACTTTTTGTGTGTTCAAAATGCACCATCCAAAGGCACATCACAAAATTTCAACAATTTCTGACTTCATTTGGTATATTTCGTGCATTTACTTATTTTTTTTGAGCTAGTTGACCCTGAAATTGAAAAGCACTACAAATGAACTCTGAAAATGTTGAAAGTTGGCATGCTATCATCATTTCACCCACATAGCATGTGTTAAAAAGTTGAGAGGGCTACGACAAAAACGAGATGCAGTTCGTGTACAAAACTGACAATGTCTCTCGAAGTAGCAGGGTTTCGAACGAGAACTCATCTCTTACAAAGGGATTTCATTTTTTTTGAACTTATTTGAACTCCATACTTTTTGTGTGTTCAAAATGCACCATTCAAAGGCACATCACAAAATTTCAACAATTTCTGACTTCATTTGGTATATTTCGTGCATTTACTTATTTTTTTGAGCTAGTTGACCCTGAAATTGAAAAGCACTACAAATGAACTCTGAAAATGTTGAAAGTTGGCATGCTATCATCATTTCACCCACATAGCATGTGTTAAAAAGTTGAAAGGGCTACGACAAAAACTGGATGCACTTCATGTACAAAACTGACAATCTCTCTCGAAGTAGTAGGGTTTCGAACGATAACTCATCTCTTACAAAGGGATTTCATTTTTTTTAAACTTATTTGAACTCCATACTTTTTGTGTGTTCAAAATGCACCATTCAAAGGAAAATCACGAAATTTCAACAATTTCTGACTTCGTTTGGTATATTTCGTGCATTTATTTATTTTTTTGAGCTAGTTGACCCTGAAATTGAAAAGCACTACAAATGAACTCTGAAAATGTTGAAAGTTGGCATGCTATCATCATTTCACCCACATAGCATGTGTTAAAAAGTTGAGAGGGCTACGACAAAAATTGGATGCAGTTCGTGTACAAAACTGACAATGTCTCTCGAAGTAGCAGGGTTTCGAACGAGAACTAATCTCTTACAAAGGGATTTCATTTTTTTAAACTTATTTGAACTCCATACTTTTTGTGTGTTCAAATTGCACCATCCAAAGGCACATCACAAAATTTCAACAATTTCTGACTTCATTTGGTATATTTCGTGCATTTACTTATTTTTTTTGAGCTAGTTGACCTTGAAATTGAAAAGCACTAAACTTATTTGAAATTATTTGAACTGAAGACTTTTTGTATATATATGTGGTCGAAATGCATGATACCATGAAGTTAGAAAGGGCTAAACCATTCAAAAGTAGCAAATGAAATTAGAAAGGGCTAAACCATTCAAATTTGGAAACTATAATGGCACAAACAGAAACTAGACATATATAAATTGGTCCAAGAAGTACATGATACTAGCCCAAACAGTACATAATAATAGCTACCATATATATATATACAAGTGTTAGACGTTCAAAACACTACTCGTCTGAATCATCTAAATCAGAATGTCCACGTTTCTTGAGGTGACGCTGGCCATAGTTGACGACTCGAATCTTGCGGTACAACTCGTATGAAACGTATGCATCTTTTGCTGCATACTGAATGTTGATATCATCAAGTGGGCCCTTCTCCCAAAGTTTGTGCTGATACTTTGGGAAACTGGTCTTCATATCACCATATGACTCGTCGATCAAGGCAACTGCCATATGAGCCATCGAAGTCCTGTCATGTCGAAGCCTGAATATCGTTTAGAGATCAACGAGGCAACCAGCTGGTATCTCAATACCGAAGTTGTTGCCTCATCTTCAGCCTGTCGTTCCTTATGTCAACGGAAGCAAAAGTGACGCCGCTGCGAAGGAACTCCATGAGTCCAGGACAATGCTTGTCACTCCTGCAACAGAAACAAATTAGAATGGAACAAATGTTACATACTGCTGCAATAAGGAAACATGTTTCACTACAACTAAAGAGAAACTTATCTTTAGAATTCAAATAGAACATATGCAATGGAACCTAGAGAGATCACTACAACTATTTGAAGCGAACCAACTATGATTCCAATGGAACATATTAAACACTAGTTCATTCTAATACGATTTTTCAGATTATGGAACACTATTCCAATCAGATTGTGTTCCCCTTCAACTAATCAAAATTGTTTCACTACAACTATTTGAAGCGAACCAACTATGATTCCAATGGAACATATTAAACACTAGTTGATTCTAATACGATTTTTCAGATTATGGAACACTATTCCAATCAGATTGTGTTCCCCTTCAACTAATCAAAATTGTTTCACTACAACTATTTGAAGGGAACCAACTATGATTCCAATGGAACATATTAAACACTAGTTGATTCTAATACGATTTTTCAGATTATGGAAGACTATTCCAATCAGATTGTGCTCCCCTTCAACTAATCAAAATTGTTTCACTACAACTATTTGAAGGGAACCAACTATGATTCCAATGGAACATATTAAACACTAGTTGATTCTAATACGATTTTTCAGATTATGGAACACTATTCCAATTAGATTGTGCTCCCCTTCAACTAATCAAAATTGTTTCACTACAACTATTTGAAGGGAACCAACTATGATTCCAATGGAACATATTAAACACTAGTTGATTCTAATACGATTTTTCAGATTATGGAACACTATTCCAATTAGATTGTGCTCCCCTTCAACTAATCAAAATTGTTTCACTATAACTATTTGAAGGGAACCAACTATGATAGAAACAAATAAACTTATACAATGTCATTATCTTGGATTAAAGAAAGCCTCAAAACTTACCTCGCCCATTGGAAGATCAAGACATGGCTTGCGAAGCATATTTGGATGACGGCAACACCGCGTTGATCGGCCGTGTACTCCAGATCAAGCCCAAAGAACTTCTCATGATCCGGTGCGTGGTTAAACCATCGTTCCTTCAACTGTTGAAGGAAAAACGGCACCTCCGTGCTCAGGTTCATGTACACGACACGGAGCTTCGTCGTGCCATGCGCGACCACCTCATGAAAGCTAGTTGGCATGGTGGAAGAAGAGAAGGGAAGAAGAGAGGAGAAGAACAGAGAGGGCGACGCGAGAGAGAAGAAGAACAGAGAAATGACGACTGTACGCTTCGGTTTGTGCTTTTCATCGCCCGAAACGACGCGGGATGCAAACCGTTTGGGCCTTTAATCCCGGTTTGAGCCACCAACCGGGACTAAAGAGGTATACCAAACGGTTGCCACCACTACGGCAGGCCACGTGTTAGGCTTTTAGTCCCGGGTTCAACCACCAACCGGGACTAAAGAGGTATACCAATGGTCGCCCCACTACGGCAGGCCACGTGTTAGTCCTTTAGTCCCGGGTTAAGCCACCAACCGGGACTAAAGGGGGATACGAACGGTTGCCACCATCACTGCCCGCCGCGTAGCCCTTTAGTCCCCGTTTGTGACACGAACTGGGACTACAGGCTCCTTAAGGGCCGGGACTAAAGCCTTGAGGGAGGCATTGAGAATTGGGGCGACGTGGCCGGGCCTTTAGTCCCGGCCCAGAGGCAGGCCGGGACTAAATGGTCCAGGCCAAAGGCCCGTTTTCTACTAGTGATATATACTGCTGCCTTCGCCTGGCAATATAGGGTACCATAAAAAAGCTATAATATTATGCAGTTTAATCATGGACATGGAAAACTACATGACTCCAAATAAAGTTAGTAAGTAGCAATTCCGAAATAAAGATCATGCAATCAGCTCTAATTCTTTGAATAAAAGGATTCTAACAAACCGTTTTGAGTCTAGAGATTAGGAAAAAATGCTAAAATTCAATTTGAGGGCCATAGTGAAGCCACCAAGGAGAATTCTAAAATATTATTCATTTGATTTACATGAAATTGATGCCAGGATAATGAGCAGAAGGTTTCGCGTGAATAAAGAACACCCTTAAGACCGAGATGGGGAGTAATTATGAAGAGTGGAGCGATGGACCGGAGCACTGCAATATTACTTCATTGCATGCCCTTTAAATCCAGGGAGATAGCGGTCCTCGGGCACCGCTTTGAACAATACGATGCATCGCTTGGACGTGAGGATGCGTTTTAGGTGGTGTTTCTTTGTCGAGAAAATTGGATTTTTACCACTTTCAATACCTGGCTTCTCAAAATTGCCACTTTCAACGTTGGCTTTGCAAAATTGCCACTCTGTTCGTTGGCTTGTTGATTACCATACCACTTCTCTCCTTTTAGTGATTTTCTTTTTCTTTTTACATTTGTAAGCACAAGAAAAGACCAAACTGCCCCTGACTGTATATACTCACACCTTATCTGTATGGCTTATCCGTATGAGCAGGGACGAACAAGCTGCAGAGTGCAGACCGACCATGTCGCTGCCTGCCCGACGGACCGCCGTGGTCGCTCGCCCTGCCCGACCACCATCGTTGCCGCTCGCCCCGCCCGACCACCGCCGTCGCTACCTCCGCTCGACTGCCGTGGTCGCTCGCCCCGCCCGACCATCGTCGTTTGCCGCTCGCTCCACCCGACCACCGCCGCCGCTACCTCCGCTCCACCGCCATCGCCGCCCGCCAGTGTGCTCGCGTCCCTCGTCCCGGTCGCCTGACCACTCGATTGGGATGAGGGGCAGGAAGGAGCGTCCCAGGAGGATGAGGAGGTTCAGCTTTTGCTAGCTTCAGCTTCTCCTTCAGCTAATGGGGACAAAAATAAGGAGGTATTCTCATGATGTATGGTTTCTAATTTAATCATAGGATTAATGGTCAAATTTCACATGCCTCGATGCTGCATGATTGCTGAGATATTGCTAGTACGAGATAGAAAATATTGATATTCCAATTAGGGGGTGCCAAGTTAATAGCCTAGTTCAGCTATAAAAAAGTCAATAGCCTAGTTGTTTGCTAAATGGAATTAATATGTGTGTGAATGCCAGAAACTTGATTTTATCAGACTGCGAGATACCTGCTCAACGGTAATTTGGTGACTATCAGAACTCAGAAGTGGTAAACTGGCAAGGCAGTGTAGACAGAAACATTTTGTGCTGTTATGGATTGATAGTCATTTTGTTCGGATTGTAGTTTTTTGTTCACATGACAAGAATAATAATGAGACATAAATTGTTGCATCTCAAAACTAGCTTAAGTTTTCAGTTCCAAGCTCATGGAAATTATGAGTTCACATCTCAGAGTGAATAAAAGTACTAGTGAGTTCATTTCTCCCATAACAAGCATATTTCAAACAGATAATTCATCCAACCAGTAGCTTCCTCTTTGGAGTCATCTTCTTTGGTGGAGCTGCTGTCGGCATCCTCCTTGGGGTCATCTTCTTTGGTGGAGCTGTAGTTCAATTTTTTTAAATTTTTTGGCATGATGTGATAATTTAAGGTTTGAATAAAATAAAAACACTTGTCTTTTTTTGGTTCCATTGAGTAGACACTTGTAACTAGCTTGCCTATGACCCTTTTCGCCACATTTCTTGCAAGTCACTGGCCCTCTAATCATTTTCTTCCCTTTAGAATTGGTGGTAGCAGTACTATCATCCTTGGAAGTGTCATTGACACCTTTCTTCTTGTGTGCACCTTCAAGACATCCTTTGATCCTCAGTTTCCTTTGTCTTCCTTTATTTCTTTTTGCAAGTGGTGCCCCCACAACAAATGGTAGATCCACACGTGGCCATTGTGATTTATCTGTCATTGGCTCAATCTCTCTCCCATAAGCAGCCTTGAATTTACCCACAGAGTAGTACTCATGCACAAATTGTTCAAGGTTTACTCTCTTTTGGGATGTCACAAAGGCCAAGACATGTTGACACGGCTTACCAGTGTGCTTCCATTCAAGACAAGTACACATTTGTTGATTTAGCTTCACATAATTGATCATCACTCAGTAGTTCAATTTGACCTTCGTCATCATGTGTCTCCACTATCTGCAAGTTATCCCAATCGACTTCTGGGATAGGTGATGTTAGTTGCAGAGTACTACTCCCCATAGCGACCTCCGAATCATGCCTACTCGAAACAGTTAGGAAAACATGACCACAAGATTGAGTTAGTGGGAGTAAACGAAAAGTTAAAGTAGTTATTGCAAACTGTTGGATTTAAAATATGCTCCCTCCGTCTCAAAGAGTTATTTTTTCAGTGTGCCTACTACAGTATAGATTTCTGGTAGGTATACTGCTAATTTTTCATATAAGTATAAACGCAAAACTAATAAGAAATAAAGGATCACTTGTGCATTCTATTTTGTCATTTCTCGTTTCAGGATCTGTAAGAAAAGAGAGACCAAGTACTGTAGATTTTGAACTGGAGATCAAACGAACAAAGCAAAGGAAAGGAAAATCATATTACCCTCCAAGACAATTAGGTTCCATGCCGCCACTTCGATAGCAGATGATCTACAGAGCACACCGTGCAGGCACTCAGCAGTCCAAGACGTCCAGCCGGCGGCACGCGACGTCCAGGCGATCGACGGCACAAGACGTCCAACCGGCGGCACGCGGCGTCCAGGCGATCGGCGGCGCAAGACGGCGAGAAGAGTCGCTCGAGCGCGACGTCGAAGGACTCGTAGTATGGCAGTTAGCTATATTATTGGCAGCCAGCGCAAGCCTTGCCGTTGTAGCGCTGATTCGTTGCCACATGCAGTTTGCAGCGTTGATTCGTTGCCAGGTACGTACATGTACATAACTAAGGGGCAAGCTGGTCTTTTCACTAGCCAATTAATGTAAAAGATAATTTAAATGGGGCTAATGGCATGCTAATCAAGGATGCAATGACTTAAATGGCAATTGTGCGAATCAAATCTCTAGAGTGGCAATTGTGCGAAGCCCAACGAATAAAGTGACAAAAATCCAATTTTCTCTTCTTTGTCCAGGTACTAGACTAAAAAGTCCCTTTTAGTCCCTAGGTAAAGAAACAGGAGGGACTTTTTCTTAAGGGACTACAAAAAGACTCTATTGAAGGGACTTTTTTTTAGTCCCTGGGACTAAAAAAAGTCTAGTCCTTAGGAAAGAAACACCACCTTAATAGCGCGTGCGGCGGGCGTATGTTGCGAAGCGGTTTCTGGCCAAGTGGGGAGAGTTATTGTTGTAGTATCGCCCTTGTTACGGAAATGAGCTAAGAGCAACTTCAATGGAACGACCCAAACGGACGGCGATTTTGTCCGCTTTTCGGTCGTTTGAGTCGTGTGTCAGCCTGTCAGTGTCCGTTTTTTAAATGGGTTAGCACATGCACCTAACGGGAAACAAGTGGGCAGCAGCACTATGGCAATAAAATAATAGAAAAGAGGTGAATGGTGGTTGGCCAACAAATTAAATAAGCAGACGGAGGTGGGTGGGTGGCTGTGTGACAAGTGGGCCAGGCCGGACACATGCGGACATCGAGAGGGCGCGTGCGCGTCCGTTTCGCGTCCGTGCTGACGCATTTCAGTCCCAAATTTAGAACAGAAATTGGTCGGCGCAGACAAGAAGCAGACACATTTTGGCAATGGATCAGTGCGTTGGGCTATCACTTTTGTTCGCACCGATCTAAAGCGGACGACGGTGGATGAAATGGATCGTCCCATTGAAGTTGCCCTAACTTTGCTTGGTTGATAGTTAAATTATACATTACCCCAGTTTGAACAATAAAAAACCTCTTACTCCCTGTTTAAAAAAAAACCTATTACTCCCTTCGTCTAGGTGCATTAGGCATCTAATGAGGTAAGCTATAACCTAGGCATGCAAGGATTGGGGTAGGAAAAAAAAATCAAAAAGGAAACCAATCACACTATTCCCTTCTTAAGTCAAATGAGACTTCTTCAAATTCAAAAAACGTGCCTCATAAATTATATGCATTGGTTTTTGAATTAATAGATGGTGTCTAACTAATATACATGCAATTAATAGATGAAACCGTTCTTTACGAAGTCTTATCCAGTTTCAAAAGAACCAAACAAGCAGCTGCAATCTTATATGCAAAAAAAAAATGATGTTATATGCATGGGGATAACAAAACAAGCGTGGCAGTGATGCTTTTGCACACAATCAGGCCTTTAGCACGAACTCAAATCCTTCAAATTGAAGAAAAAGAGCGCAGACGAATGGCAATTGCTCATAAACATACATAGAAGCAGGGTTCAATGAAATTTCCTAAATTTCACATATTTGAGTGGGGTGTGGAATATTTTTAACCCCGAAATTTCAAGGTAGATTCAAACTGATTTTAAAATAAAATAAAATTATGTTGAAATTCAGTAAAATTAAGGGAAATTTGGAATATGAAACTCCAAAAGAATTTCCGAAATATCTCAGTGAAGTCGGAAATATTTTGTTTCGGAAATTAAAAATCTTGCATAGAATTAGGATAGATGCATGCCATCATCAGGCGAAATACATGCATAATTAAGTTCTACAACACCATAATGAAGCTCTAGTAAATCACCCAGCAAAAGAAAATATAGTAACAAAATGCATAATGGAGTAATTAATCACCTACAATTTCTCCTTCAGTACATTCTCCCACGCACGATTGTTGCGGAACCAGTCAGTCTCCCGCGACTCCCGTGACTCCTGCGACTCCTAGGGTTCCCTCCCCCCCCCCCCCCGCCGGCCTCCCCCGCCGCCGTCGGCCGTCCCCGCCCCCCTCCCCCCTCCCGGATCCGCCCCGGGAGGTGGCCAGGGCGGCGCGAGCTCCGCTCCTCTTCGGCCTCCCTCCTCCTCCTTCCCTTCCTGCCGCCGCCGACGGCCGCCCCCGGCGCTTGGCCGGGTGATGTTGGCGGCGGCGGGACTGCCTGTCCCCGCGCGCGCCTCCTTGCCCGGGGTATGGGGGCGACGGCGGTGCTCCTCGGCTCGACGACGGTCCGGCGACCCGGCAGCAATGGCCGACAACGCGTGAGGTGGTGGTGTTGCCCCTTGGCGATGAGACGGCGTGGTGACGCAGGTTGGCCGGTGGCGCGCCCCCGGCCCAGATCTAGGCCCTGTGGGCCCCATCTGGGTCCTAGCGGGCCGTCTCCCGGCGTGGCTTCATCGTCGTCTGTGTGGTGAGGAGGAGGAGCAGCTCGGACGGGGGGCGGCGACGCCGAAGTCGCGCCTGCTGCAGCGCGATGGCGGGAGCTTTACGGGCGTGGAGAGCCCGACCGGGCTTGTGTCCGGTCGGGTGCCGTCGTCGACGGTGGAGGTTGTACCCTCCCGCGTGCCGACGGTGTTGTGGCCCCTAGTCCCGGCTCCTATTCCCCGCTGTGCAGGCCTCACTTCATGGTGCCGTGGTGAGACAGATGGTGGCGCAAGATGGTGGTCGCTTTGGTGACAGGCTCTGGAGCATCCGAGGTGAAGGTTGGGATTGGGGGAAATCCCTGTCGGCCTGGCCGACACTGACGCGGCGACGCTTGTGGGTGCTGCCGGACCTTCCTGGAGGGCGTTGGGGCGACCCTTCCTCTTGCCTCGTCAAGTACCGGGGGAAACCCTTGACAGCAGCGTCGTCATCGTTGCGGTCCTTCTTGAAGGTGTTGATTGGTACCGGTGCTTCGGAGCCTTGGAGCTTGGTGAGATATCTTCGGTGGGCGCAGTGGTCATGAAGCTTCTTCGCTTTCGTTGATCCGTCGTTGTCGGCATTTTTTCTCTTGTTGTTTCTCTTTCGTTTCTTTTGAGTGTGATTGTGCTGCTTTCACCCAGCACCTGCTGTTGACTGTATCGGTTGGTTGCTATGTAATACAATGCGGGGGAAACCCTTTTTCGGCATTCTCCCACGCACAGAGAAAAGAATGCTAGTAAGCGCTGCAGGGCAGCTTGCCTCCAGATGCCTATACCCATCCGTTGCCACCACGGCGTCAAAGATTGCAGCAGTGCTGATGATGAACTGGACGCACTTGGCCTTGAGGTGCGAGCAGTTGAGCTGCTCAGCCAACGCCAGAGTCGTCGCGGCCGTGTCGATGGTGATGCCACTAGAGAGCTTGTCCTCGCAGAGGGCTTTGAGCCTATCCAACCCATACCTGTCAGCAGCCACAAGAAGATGCTGAGCCATCGTCGATGTGGCCTCCTGCTCCCCGCCAAGTCGAGGCACAGTGTCGGTGTAGATGAAGTGCAGCATGGCCTTGAATGCTGCCGGCTCCATGCCCTCGATCACAACAGTTGGAGAGCTTGACTCCCTCATCTGCCCATAGAACTCGGCCATGAAGACAGGGGACCTGGCGGCAAGAATGAGCATGTGAGCACGGAAGGAGACACGACGGACGACGAACGTGACGTCCGCTCTGGTCGTGTTCTGCAGCAGCTGTCCAAGGTGCTGGTGCAAGTTGGAGGTCGGCACGGGCACTGAGGTTGCCACGTCCGGCAGATCCTTCAGAATTGTGATGGTGCACTGCACAGTCAAATGATCGTCGCTGGGACGGTTGGGCACTGGTAGAGCGGCCGTATTCACGAGGAAGATTTGTGGTGTACATTCATTTGGACACTTGAATATATGCGACGCTCGCTTCTCTTGGGATACTGCATCCAGCCTCGGATGTACCAGGAGACAGCCCAGACTAGCCCTCACGTTGCAACTGGCACCGGCGTCGCTGAGGAAAAAAAAGCTTCAGCATTACCGTCGAATGATACGAGGGAAAGCAATGGAGTTCCCACTCGTACCCATCGACGTCCCACCTAAATTTGAAGCACTCACGGGTGCCGATTGTGCTGGACACCAAGCTGAAACCGTCGATCCTGAACAGCCGCACAAAGCGCACGGTAGTGGTGGCGTTTGTGCAAGCACCGGCCATGGCCAAGGCTGGGGAAGTGAAGGATGGGGATGCCGAGGAGGCGAGGACTGAGGAAGCAGAGGTTGGGGGTGAGAAGATAATTGTGGAGCGGCCAATCTTAAAACCGGCGAGGCTGTGGCCTTGTTTGGATCCATGGGTTAGAGTTAGTTTGAGCTAGTTGGGGTTCAACTAGTCCTAAAGTATCCAAATATAAGGGTTGGATTGGAGCTAGTTGCATCTAACCCACCCAAAAACACTATCCCATCCAAGAGGTGCTAATTGGAGCTAGTTTTCATGGGGTCCATTAAAATATTTTTTTTCTCTCTCTCCCACCAGCCAAGAGATGGTAATTGGAGCTAGTTTTCATGGGACCCATTAAAAAATTACTTTTCTCTTTCCATAAAGTGCATCTATTGTCAATCTAACCCTTCTATCCAAACACCTATTTGGCTAGAGTTAGTTTAGGGTTAGTCATGAGCTAGAAACTAACTTTAACCACTAGCTAAGCTAGAGTATCCAAACAGGGCCTGTGACTGCGACTCCTCGGGTAAAGAGGTCGGAATGAATGCCATTGGGCGGGGCATGTTGGAAACAAGCGATATCAATGAGAAAACAGAATATACCAGCGATCATCTTGCACGACCACCCGTTAATTAGCAGCTCCGTTTGCCTTTCCGACAAGGCTGTCCGTAATGCGAGTATCATAGGTAGTATCATGCATGTCAACTAGGCAATTTCGATGTCGTGTCATTGAATTAAATGAAGAAAGAAAGGGTTGAGTATCATATCATGATACCGTATCATATTAAATGATGTGATACTATGTGTCTTGCATGACAATAAATGAACTACCCTATGATATTCCCTCCGTCACGGTTTAGAAGGCACAGTTAGACTTGCGTGCGTTTACAAAATAGACAAAGATTAAGGCACATTACATTTACTCCTAGCAGCTAATTAGTACTCCGTTGTACTACTTCTATATGCATGCGTAGTGTGAATGCTATTTTTTAACTCAATTCACAGCCAATCAATAACCACCTAGGTCCTAGAGAATTTGCATGCACGCCTTCTAAACTGTGACGGAGGGAGTACTATGCATTACGGATGTGGTATCATAGACTAGTATCTTATGCATGATACTAGTATATGATACTATCCATTACAACCAGCCTAAGTCGTACGCAGTGGCCAACACGCCCACATCGGCGGCTCGATCTCCAAGCGGAGCACTGAGAGGGTGCTTGGATATGTTTTAGTCCCATGACTAAAAGTAGTGGGACTAAAACTTGCTAGCCTCATCCATGCTTGAATCCAAATACTAAAGAGACTAAAATCAAGTTAATGAACATTTATTATCCTCCAAACCCTCTAATCCAGAACTCACATGTGTTAAAGGAGGGGAGTTAAATGAAGAGAGAGAGGAATAATCCACATTTTAGTAGCGGTACTCCTGACTAAAAGATTTTAGCCTCAAGACTAGTTTTATCCTCTCTTTAGTCAGGGGTGTTTGGAACTTTAGCCTCTTAAATAGACTATTTTTAGAGGGTGCTTGGATCCAAGAGACTGAAACTAGTCTGACTAAAACTAGTCTCTTTAAGAGGCTAAAGTTCCAAGCACCCCTGACTAAAAAGGGCTAAAACTAGTCTTGAGGCTAAAATCTTTTAGTCTGGGGTACCTCTACTAAAATATGCATTAGTCCTCTCTCTCCTTATTTAACTCCTCATGCAAGTTCTAGATAGGAGGGTTTGAAGGATAATAAATGCTCATTAATATGATTTTAGTCTCTTTAGTACTTGGATCCAAGCATGGGTGAGGCTAACAAGTTTTAGTCTCATTACTTTTAGTCATGGGACTAAAACATATTCAAGCACCCTCTTAGTTAGCCTAGTTTTAGTCCCTTGGATCCAATCACCCTCTGAGCGTGGCCATGGCTTCCGTGGGGTTCGTTTCAAGCACTACCGTAGTAGGAGTAGTACTGCGAGTAGAGTGCAAAGCGCAAATGGTGTGGATACCCGAAAACGTCGATGGGTTCCAACGATTTTGTAGGCGTGGCGAAGGGTTTAATAGCACGCCTTTGGTTGGTCGCATATACCTCACTCAGACCCGCACACAAAGAAAAAGCCCGTTCGATTACCCGCATTTATTGTTGGGCATGCATAGTATGAAGATTAAAGCATGCGAATAGCGCGAATAGCAAGTGAAATATGCATAGCGTAGCGTTTAGTTTTCAAATACGCTATTAGCGTGCTATAGCGGCGTTTTAGCGCGCTATTTAGCGCGAATAGCGTCGTAGCGAGTGAAATATGCATAGCGTAGCGTTTAGTTTTCAAATATGCTATTAGCGTGCTATAGCGCCGTTTTGTGACACGCTATTTTGCAAAATAGCGCGCTATTAGCATGCTATTTCGTTCATAGCATTTTTTAAAGGCTGCGCTATTTCAAATGGCGCGCTATTTTTTTCCTTGGCCTGCATCGAGAGGAACATTCAAATTGCCCGTTTTTGTGGAGCCAGGCCCGCACGATGCAACCCTATACACGTGGGTGTGGCCGGTTGCACGCGTGGGTGCGGTCGCGAAACATCGCGTTGTTTCGAGACGCGTCGGTCAATAATTACCCTCACCTACCTTCCACACCGCTCTCTCCCCTGTTCCCCACTCACACCGGCGGCGGCAACAATCTGAGCTCTATTGCGAAGCGATCCAAGACGGTGACAACAACCATTGGAGCAAGTGCAAACCTCCACAGGAGCGCATCGGCCATGGCGGTAAGACCTCGCCCTCTCTGTACATTAAGTTCTTTTCACTCGGGCTAGATTAGATTAGAGCAATCGATTGAAGAGTTAGGGAGGGGAATGAACACATCGGGGGTGGAGGATTGCTATCAATCGATTCTGCATCGACGACTACTAGGTTTCATAGGTTATTTTTCGACTACATCGGGGTGGGGATTGGGGGTTTCTTGTCTAGCCACGGCAACCCTGGAGTCGTGCCGAGCGGCAAGGGGGAGTAGTCATCTTCTAGTCTTCCTCGTCTTCTTCGTCCTCGTCATCTTCGCCAAGAACGATGGGTCTTGCACAGTCGCCTATCGTCGGTGCCCTAACCACCATCTGCACCTCGTCGTTGTCGGCCTGTGGCGACACGAACGTCGTACACCAGTACACCGCCGCACACTGGTCTTGAGGCGCCTTGTACTGCATGTACTTGGCCCATCTTGCCCGCTATCCAAGGAGTTGGAGTTGGAGTTCATGCCAACGGGGAGGTGGTGAAACAAAGAGGTGGAAGAGGAGAGGTGGTCAAACGGAGGGGGTTTGAGTGTGGTGTTGGGTTAGTGAGGTGGGTTAATATAGGACGATATGAATGAATGTTAACCATTGAACTACGTGTTGTTCATAATGCAAATGGATAAGGGCAAAGAGGTGCTGCCACCATTGGAGAAAGGCAAGGAGGTTATGCCTCCATTGATTGAAGAGCCAGTGCAAGATCACCCAAGCCCCAAGCGGAGGAACTATAGCCACTACCATCAGAAGTCAGGACCAAGCCACTTCTGCAAGGTTATTGTAATGCCCCAAGTGTGGAACCTTCCCTATTTGGAACATGTTGCATGTGGGTCCACCTTGTCAGAGATATGATGATGTCACTTGTGTCTATGATTTCCTGTGCCACCTTGTGTCCCTTGCATATATTCCTTGCATGCATGCTTAGCATAACATAACATGTCATCTCCTTGATCTTGTGATTTCATGTAACTCTTATTTTTAGTTTCCCTTGCATGCATGCAAACCATGATGCTTCATTTCATGTCTTGTGTGCACATATCTTGCTAGGTGTGATTGTGTGATCTTGTGATTTCATGTGTGGGTGCATAAGTGTAGTAGTGGGGTGATTTAGTGGAGTGTAGTGTTTGGCATGGTATTATTTTCAACCACTTTTTAGTTTCCAACCTATCTCTCTTTAATTCCCAAGTTCAAAATCTATTTGCTCCTAGGCTGTTTTAAAAATGTTGCACCTTTAGCGCATATTAGTTGGTATGTGGGGATGAAGCAGAGGGGTTTTTAGACTTATTTGGTTTAGAGTTTTTTCCTTTGTTTTCAGATTATTTTAATCTGTTTGTCAATTAATTTTAGTTGCAAAAATATCATTTGGGTATTTTATAAATTTGGGCATAAATCCCTTGTGCCCAGGGGTATTTTTTTTTGAGGCCTTAGTATTTCTTGGTGTATTATTTGATGTGGTGGCATTTATATATATGAGAGGGCCAGGTTCCTTTTTATTTTTTTTCTCTCCCTGGCATTTGAGGCCCAGTTCCTCCAGGGCCCAAGTCCCTCGCCAGCTGCCCGCTCGTCCACGTCGTCTTCCTCCCTCGACGTCAGGCTGTACGAACCTCGCTCCACCTCCCGATCGCCTCCCCCCCAATCCAGCGGCTCAAGCTCGCCTCCCGAGACGATATAAGGAGCCCAGGTCCTCCTCCTCCGCCCTAGGGTTCCCTCTCCTTCTCCCCAGCGCCGCCACCTTCCCCCTTCTCTCTTTCTTCCCCTGGTAAGCCTCTGTAGAAGTTAGCAGAGAGAGAGAGAGTGCAGCGCCGCCACCGTCAACCCCGTCGTTCCCGTCGTCTCCGGCACCGGTGGCCATGTCCAGGGGCTCGGGGTGGTTCCCCGCGCTCCATTCCCGCCATCGCTGAGGTCGTGGAGCGACCTCAACGACGGCCAGGACCTCGTCATCGCCTCGGTCCAGGGGTTCTTCTTCCTCTTCTTCAGTAGCAGCAGTAGTTCGCTCCTCCCTCGCCGTCGTCTCGTCGCCGTGGGGTTCCCTCCTTCCTTACCCAAGGTGAGGTGCCTTCCCCCCCTTCCTTCTTCCTCCTCGGTTCCGTCTTGGAGCCGCCGTGGTGGTGCTCCGTGCTTCTCTGGCAGGCAGCCGGCAGCAGGTGCAGGTGGTGTTCGTAGCGGTAGATCAACAGCAGATCGTGTAGGGTTGTGGTGATTTCAGTGTCGCAGGTAGCATGGCTCCCTCCCCGCGTAGCTGTAGGCCAGTAGCAGCGTGCAACCACGGCAGGTGCAGGTCCGGCCGGCGAGCTGAGTTGTCAGGCGTCCCTGTCCCGTGCAGTGTAGTGGAGTTCGACGTGTAGGGTTGTGCCTTGTCGTGCTCGCGAAGTAGCTAGGTAGAGAGAGCTAGCGCTGAGCAGCAGCAGGCAGTGGCGTAGAGCAGGTGTTCGGGTTGCCTCAGTGACGCAGCAGAGAGCCCCGGCGTCTTCTCTGTCGCTGGCGAGCAGCAGTTTTCGCGCAACGCATGGCAAGTTGGTTGGGAGCGTAGCTTACCTGTTCCAGTTTCTCCCCTCTGTCAAACGTCGTAGCTTAGCACAGTGGCAAGTACGTGGGTTTGTCCTCCTGAGATCCAGGTTCGAGTCCCAGCGGCGCAAGCCCCTTTTTTTCTAATTTTTTTTCCTTTGTTTGCACCGCATCTCAGTAACTGCAGTTAGCAGCCATACCAGGCAATCCCCTCTGTTCTGTCTAAAGATTGGCAAGCAGCAGGGTGGATTCGGCCTTGGGGTTTATCCAGGGGGTCCTGGGATCGAACCCCCCCTTCCCCTTTTTTTTATTACATTCCTTTGGTTTGCTCCTATTTTATCTCCTGTTTTAGGTGGGCTTGCTCTATAGCAAGTGAGGTAGGTGTTTTGGCTTAGCAGTAGTGTTCTTGTACTTAATGCTTTAACTAGTATAGGAAAGCATGCATGTATTTAGGGAGCACTTATGTTGAGTGTGTGTAAGTAGCAAGGGGATGTGTGTCTAGATGAGAGGTGTAGAGATTTGCGAGGTAGTGTATGTGCATGTGTGTGTTCATTGGAGTGGTGTATGTGTATTCTCATGGGGTTGGCCACATGTGAGTGTATGTATAGTGATGCTCTTAGTAGATGATCCTAGGAGCATATCAGATAGAGTAGATATAGCATGTGTAGATTCTTCTTTGTAGTAGGTTCTAGTAATTGTTGACTGCAATAGGTTGTGTGTGGGGGGGTAGTGTGATGAAATGTGTGTGTGTGGACCTTCCCACCTTTGCAAGTGGTGCACCTCCTCATGTTTAATATGAGAAAGAGCATGTTGTGTGTGTGGGGTTGGCTTGTGATAAGCATTGGGGTTGTTGGTGGGCATGACACAAACATGGGGTTCAAACCCCCATGTCACTTTGTTATTGTGCACATGAACTCTACCTTGGTAGTAGTTGTCTTAGTAGGGTGTTTTATGGAGTTGCATATTCAGTTTTGTTGCAAGTTTGGTCTTTAATTCCATGGAATAGGTGGAGCCCAAGGGCATGGATTTTTGTGTGTTAATAGTAGGGGTTTGTGCTCAACACCATAGTGGTGTCAACTACCTCTTGGTGTTGTGTGTGTGCAAACTATGCCTAGACAAAGTGGACATGTGGCTGGAAAATTCCAGATTTTTGAACTCTAAAGATTTCACTAAGTCTGGGATGCTGGAAACATTTTCTTCCCCTGTAGATGAGGATGTGCTGGTCATTCTGTTGAGAACTGGCCTTAGTTCAGTGCTAGTATTATGAACCTGGTATGTTTGTGAAGCTTCCTGTAAATTTTCAAGTCATTTGGAGTCCAGTAGCTTGTGTTTTGATTGCTGTCAAAAAAGCTTGAGAACAGAAACAGAAACTCAGGTGCAGGAATTTTCACTAAGTCCCTGAGATCTGATGGTTTTGGGAAAGTTTGTGGCCTTGTATCTTCTAGAGTTTAATTCCTTTTTCTGTGATTCTTGCTGGGGCTTGTAGTGTTCTTGGTTGGCAACAGCCACATATATTATTTGTCATGTTTGAAGACCTGTAGCTATGTTGCATGTTCCTCCCAAACAGCTAAGATGCAGAAACTGGCAGATTATGTAGTTTTGCCATTTTGTTCAAAGTTTGAGCTTAATTGATGTTGTGGTGTTCTACCTTGCTCCATTTCATTCATGTTGGATTATTACATGTCTTGGCTACCTGGGAATACCAGATTTGTGCCAAATGTGTGTGTGGTGTTGAATCTTTCACGTAGAGCTTCATATCTTGTTTTGTTGATTCTCGTTGATCCGTAGCTCCGTTTGCAATGTTCCTTATATGGTTTTGCACCATTTTTACGAGCTGCATCTGTTCATGTCATTCTCATACCTGTCAAAATAGCTTAGCGCACAGTTCTGTCCAGAAACTTGCTGTAGTTCATTTTGCTTGTGCTAGTGATAGAAATAGTGGTGCATGCTCAACTTTCATCTCATGCATCATGTGATTGTTGCATTTTGTGGTGCTGCTGTTCATTGGCTGTTATTCTTATGTTGGGTAGCACCGGGAGCGGAGAACGAATACGTGGAGTCAGGAGAGTACGTGCAGAACGATCCAGAACCATTCCAAGCTGAGGATATCACAGGCAAGATGATATGACCTTGATTCCATCTCTAGACTTGTTATGTTAGTTTTTGATTCCATGTCATATTGCTCGCTGCCTACCACTAAAAATATATTGCCTCTTCATATGACATGAGCCTAAACACCGTACTCTTTCCTAGCAAACTTGTATGGCTAGGTAGGCTGGCTCAGCTACTAATGTTAGCATTGTTAGTTGCAGGTGTTTTGAACTCATGTGAGGACATGAGCTTGATACCATTATATTAAATTATGTTATTTAATTAATGTACCTATATACTTGGTAAATGACGGGAGGCCTAGCCTTTTGCCGGGTGTCTTGTTCCGTTATTGCCGCCTTAGTTACCGGTTACCGGTGTTTGATTCCATAATGATCGCTCCTAACACATTCGGGGTTGTTATGGGGCCCCCCTTGATAAATCGCGTAGTGTTAAGGCTTGTCCGGCAGGACCCAACTTTGGTGTTAATTTCTAATCACTTAATAATAATCTGCATAGGGAGTAGCTACCCCGAGGTTTCTTAATCAACAACCCGGGTCAGTGCTCCTCATGAGTGTTGGTCCAAACTGGTCTGCCTGCAGGGCCACCACAAGGAAACTTGAGGTTTGGTACCTGTAGCTAGTTCCATCCGGCGTGTCCTGAGACTGAGATACGCGGCTCTTATCAGGGTCGTCGACACGTCGGGAGGTCCTGCTAGCCTTGTCTTACCTTAGCGGTATATCTTGCGTATAGGAATCCCAGTGAAGCTTTGGTTTCACCCAGAGTTGAGGTTTTCCTCTAAGGAATCCGACGAGATCACGAGATTCGTGATAGAGGATGCCTTTGCGGCCTGTGTTCGTTTGTGATGGACTAGTTGGAGCACCCCTGCAGGGTTTAATCTTTCGGAAAGCCGTGCCCGCGGTTATGTGGCAACTTGGAATATTTTGTTGACATCCGGTATTAGAGAACTTAAACATAAACTAGTAAAAGATGCCAACTGTGTGCGTAACCGTGAATGTCCCTTCGAAGATCTCTCTTCGATCGGGAACATGGTGGGGTTATGAATGCCGTAGGTAGGTGTTCAGGATCACTTTCTGATCAAGTAATCCCGACCGTTAGTGTAGACCACCTTCCATCCTCTTTTGCGTAAGTTAGCCACTTATTCTATCTTAGGATGCAGCAGCCTGAAACACTTCACCCCTTCCTTACCCAATGACATGACTAGTTCTGGCACCAAGGTCTTAGATTGCTGAGTCCCCGTGGCTCACGGATTCCTCCGAAACTCCCAGCAGGTACAGGTACCCCAGAGGCAGATGATCCCGACGGCACCCAGCTGGCGTGGCAGTACGACGAGGAGACAGATCGCCTTTACGTGAACTATCCAGAGGACTGAGCCGTGGTCGTGATCGTGGGCCTGCAGCGGGTAGCATAGCATTTTCCTTGTTTTGTAGTCCGTACCGGAACTACCTTGTTTGTATCTGCGTTGTACTCTGTATTATTAATAAGAAGACAGTTGAATCCCAAATTGTCTACTTGTAATTGTTATTTTGTGCTATGTTTACTTGCTTGCGAAACGCTTAGATGCGCTTCTTTCCTATTCGGGGGCCTCGACCCCCAGATCGGAAAGGACCGCAACTTGGTCGTTACAGTTATCCTTGCTCCAAAGCTGGAGAGTCTGCCATTTGCCCCTGGGCTTCACGAAGCACTTCCTCGCCATCCCTTCAGAGTTCAAGCTGAAGGCGAACACCGGCTGCGCATGGAGGGTGACAGTGAGATTGTTTGAAGGCGGGGTCACCCTTAATCAGGGTTGGGCCACCTTCGCCGCCGTTCACCATATCATGATTGGGTACATGTTGACGTTCAAGCTACTGACCCCCGACACCATGAAGGTGATCGTCTTTGACGACGAGGGTGTGGAGGTGATCACCAAGTGCAAGGTGCACAAAAAATGCCTTCGCCGCGATCGCCTGAGCTGCTGTTAAGACCTAGGTTTCGTTTAGGACTTATCTTACTATGTTGGTTTAAAACTTGTTCCTGCGTGGTTAAGACTTATATTTGTTCTTAAGATCGTTGTGTTGCTACTAGTTTACTTGTTAGTCGTTCATGTGTGCCTTTGATATCCTCACCACATCGAGGAGGAGGTTACCACAGTACTGTCCTGGATGTAACCAAACAACATGCACTTGTGTGAGCACATACAATTCGATTAACCAAACGCGGTGCGTAGAGGCGTCGCTATGATGCAGGAAGAGGACATGCAGATGTTGGTTTTTTATGTGTATATGCTCAACCAGGCCCAACTGGGACAAGTATGCAAATGGGCAAAAAACAATGCACGCAACCAAACACGTCATAGGAAAATCAAATGGTGCGCTTGACGGGGAAACGGACATTGGGGTGTACTCCTACTTCTCTGGCTAACAAAAGTTAATCGATTCGGCACTACGATGTTTCTAGTAGTCCACCAATTACGCACACCGTAGTGCAGTGCAGCGTACCCGTAGTCGTCGACGTTTATGTATGGATGGTTTTCACTCATCCTCAATGTTTGGGTACCCTAACCCTCTACCCGAACCCGAATATAACCAAATTATCCGAATTGTCGGGTAATACAGGTATCGGTTTAGGGTTCGCTTCTCATTTCCTGGCTATTCAATTTTCGGGTTAAGATTTGGGTTTTAATCTGAAAAACACGAAATACTATCTGAATTATTCATACTAGCCAAATTATTGATACTAGTATTACACTTACATGTTATCCATACTAACTAAAATACCCATACTATTCAAAATACCCACACTATCCGAATTATTCATACCAAAAATTGATATGTGCTTCGAATATTTTGGGTTTTTGGGAACCCAAATAACCGGAATCAAAATTTTGGGTAATTTGGGTTTGGTTATATTTTTGTCAGAAAAAATTTGATTCCCATTTTTTAGTGCCTGAATTACTCATAAACCGAATTATCCGAATTGGAATAACTGAAATACCTGAACGCCCGGGCTGAGTTTCACCACTAGCTGACCGCCTGACCGGGGCAAAACCGCAAAACCAAGCCGCAGTTACCATGCATGCAAACATGCTCAGATTCGACCAACTTTTTATAAATCGCTGGCTGTTTTTCGAATGTGCAGATGGTGCGCGTGCAAGTGCATGGCAATCACACGCAAGCCAGAAAATAGATGAATTGCCACATCTTGAACTATTTAGCCCGATATTCATCCAATAATATTTAAGGTAAAATGCAGGCACGCACTAGGACCTTCACCAATTTTTATTTTATGTTTCCCCTCCAATAGGCATAAGACATCCATGATTAAGTTCA
The DNA here is from genome assembly GCF_904849725.1 of Hordeum vulgare subsp. vulgare. NCBI lineage: Eukaryota > Viridiplantae > Streptophyta > Magnoliopsida > Poales > Poaceae > Hordeum > Hordeum vulgare. The sequence continues at coordinate 597,749,648 of NC_058524.1, forward strand.
CTGAATAACGCAGTGAAGGTGAAGAAGTACCAAAACTGAAAGGATCAACTGCAACTTTAGTCACACTTCAGTTCCTTCTCCCACGCATAGAGAGAACAATGTTGGTAAGCGCGGAAGGACAGCTTGCCTCCAAATGCTTATAGCCCTCCGTCGCCACCACAGCTTCAAGGATCACAGGGTGTGCTTATGATGAACTCGACGCACTTGGCCTTGAGGTGCGAGCAGTTGTGCTGCTCAGCCAAAGCCAGAGTCATCGCCACCGTGTCAACGGTGATGCCACGGGAGAGCTTTCTCTCACAGATGACTTTGAGGCTGTCAAGTCCGTACCTCTCTGCCGCGTCAAGTAGATGCTGAGTCATCCTCGCTGTGGCCTCCTGCTAGGCTGCTACCTGTCAAGTCCAGGCACGTTGTCGGTGTAGATGAAGTGCAGCATGGCCTTGAATGCTGCCGCCTCCATGGCCTCCATCAGAACACTTTGAGCGCTCCTCTCCTTCATGTGCCCGAGGAACTCGGCCATGATAACAGCGGACCTTGCAGAGTGTATGGCCTTGTGACTTGTGAGCAGCAAACGACTGTAGACAGCACAGGTTTGCTGGGGAAAAGCACGATTTCTGTAGTTCCTACTACTCCATCTCCATGGAGTACTAGTATAGCTGACTGATACCAGTGGCGGGGCAAATCCAGGCATCAGCTATCGCACAGTCCAACAAAATAAACAGAGGATAGTTGCAGAAAAAATGATACTACACTAGTATGCTGGAACCTACAGGCATATACCATGACCATACCGGCTTGTGAGAGCACATCACGACCATACCGGCTTGTGAGAGCACATCACAACAACAAACGAAAACATACAGAGAGTAATGCACAAGCTCTGATTCTACCGGGAGAGGGCTCTGTGTACGGATCTTTCCATGTATGAAAAATGGATGCCGGTTTTTCCAATCCTTACCGAGGGCATAACCGCAGTGCCTTACTTTACCCTTCAATAACAACCAAAGAGTCTGACGATATGCACCCCTGTTAATTGCTCTGCGAACTCAGGTCCATACACAGTATATGTGCAAAACCCAGTTTAATAACCAGCAGGTGGCAAGTAACATTCACTTCACAGAAATGGTCAGACAACAAGTAATTCAACAATAGACTATGGTCGATCACACAGAAGCAGAAAAAAAAGCATACGCTGCTCTTAAACTTAACCAGGCGGCCATTTCATCTGCCTTCCGCCGAGTACATGCACGTGCAGATGGTAGACTGATTGACCTGTGAGCACAAAGATGGTGTAGCATTATAATCGATGCTGAAAGTACTGTGATGAAAGGGGCAGAAAGAATTATTGGGGGCAAGGTCTGCAGCATGAGCCAGCTTACATCCTTCTGCTCCGTTGTTTATGACGACGCGGAATCCATCTGCTACGCCTTCCTTCTCGGCCACTACTTTCGCAGCGTAAAGAAGCTGCCCCAGAATGTCAGCATGCCTTGGTTCAGCCTACATGCATATCCTTGTATAAATAAGGTGGCATAATGGACACAGAGGACTATAAAAGAAAGGTTAAATTACTAAGCTTCGTCAAACACATAGTTGAGAGGGCATTAACATGTACTAAAATAAAGCTAAGTAGCGTAGGTACTTAGGTAGATACAGCATTAAAGCCATGCCAGAACATTTTATAGGGGAAACTCCTTATGTCGTCATAGCTGTAAGTAAGCAGTAGAACCTACCTTGTCAAGTCCAGTTAGCCCATCTCGTAGTTTTGGGATGACTAGGACATGCACCGGAGCTTGTGGATTAATGTCTCTAAATGCCAACACCTTCTCATCTTCATAGACAATGCTTGAAGGGATTTCCTTTGCAATGATCTTGTCAAAACTAACATAAATGAACAAAGGAGAATATTCAGACGCAAACAAAGATTATAAAGAATTTAAATGAGCAAACTGATCAGAGATTTACATGGTTGGTCCTCCAGTATCAGCAGTCGCTGCCGCTGTTCTGGCAGCAGCCTCTTCATTTGTTGATGAAGCAATGTGGCGTGCAAATCTAGTATAGCGGCAAATGTATAAAAGAAAATATTAGTGAAGGACCGTAAGTCCGCACTTAGAGAAGGACCTTAAAAATAGCAGTGAAGATTTGAAACGGCCATGACTAGAATAGAGTGAGTTCGGACAATTTTGAGGCAATTAAAGATTGTTTGTGTGTGGAATCAAATTTCACGGAATAAGATGAGAAGGGGCTGTTATCAGTGAAAGCACAGATGGTTTATGCTGCTATTGGATAAATTCCCATAAGTGTATGTGCAGTGGTGAATTCTGAACTGAAATGTTAATTACTAGTAAATCATTGTTGCTTACTAAAAATTGGGATTCAGTCATGGTCTTTTTGAGAAAGGATTCAGTAATGCCAGTTCTTCGTTGTTGCTTACTCAAAATTGTCAGAATTTAACATGTATATGCACAAGAGGAAATAACTTCAAACAAATCTTCAGCGGCTCTGTTCGCTTTCTATTCGACCAAGGTGTTAACCGATTCTTAAGTTCCTAACACAGAAGCCTATACCAGGTCTTTTCAGGGCATGAAATTCATCCCGGGCGGGTCTTCGCGGCATCACTAAGTCGATAGCTGCAGAAACGTTTTCCATTTCTATGCATCTGGGAGTTGCTCTAGACACGATCAAGTTCAAAATCCATTGAATGTTGCATTGAAATTCTGCAACATTTCCAACTATTTTCGAATTATTTCAAGCAGGTACATGCTTCAGATGCAAGTATAATCACTAGAAATCACAAGAAGCAGCAAGGTCGCACAAAACTACCACTAGCACTACCACCTAACCCTGGCCCAAATCCCCGACTGATCTACACGGGAATCGGGGGGCCAGTAAGATCCCTGACGCAAGGAGACACCTCACCTTCGGGGAGCGAAGTCGCGGGAGACCCGGAGCCCGTGCGGCCGCAGAAGGGGAGAGCGCCTGCGACAACATGGAGGAGAGGGCGTTTTTATTGGAATGGAAGGGGTGCGATATCTTCTCGACTGGAATGAAGGAGGCGCGGGTAGAGCTTACCGGAGGAGGGAGGAGGTGGCCGCCGCGAGCTTAGCCGCCGCGGGCGTGGCCGCCATTGGAGACAGGGTTGGGAGCGGCCGTCTGCGTGCTGGATGGTGTTGCGCTGGGGGCTAAGGTGTATCGGAGTTATCGGCCGACCGATGGAACGTTGACGGTCCAGATGGAGGGTGGTGTCTGCTGTGCCCTCTTGGGTGTTTCACGATGGGAATGGGGTTTCTGAACGTACACAGTTCATTCATTTGGTCCAAGTGGCGGATCTAGCATTTGCAAACAGGGTAAACCGGACTTACCAAATATCTATATACCTAATAATAAAGCGGCTATTGTTTTCGTTGAAAAATTCACCATGGCATTTTTATAAAAAAGCTTCTGTAATTTTTGTTATTCAATCCGCACTTCATCATTTATCTGCAACGCAAAAGGAAAAAACGATTCGCTGCAAAAATTATACCCGTACGCATCGCCTCCTCTCGTCGACCTTGGGCCACCCTGGCCTGTGCCCAGGGCGCGGCCGACCTCAACCGCCACCGCTGCCGATCTCAACCCACCCGCATCCGCGGCTGTACCTCTCCCCGCTCACTGCCCCCGTTGTGGCGCTCGAGCGCATCGTCTCGACCCTGGTCCACCCTGGCCTGTGCCCAGGCCGCTGCCACACCACTCGCCGCCGCGGTCGACCTCAACCACCACTGCTGTCGATCTCAACCCACCCGTCTCCGCGGTCGTACCTCTGCCCGCTTGCTACCCCCATTTCGGTGCTCGAGCACAGCTTCTGGATTAAATCAACGCGACAACTACAACGACTTGGGATGATGCGTCTGCTCGATGCAGAACGGCGGCGGCGCGCGGATAAGGCGCGGCGGAGCGAAGTACTTGCAGGTGGAGGCGGGCCTCCATGGCTCACACGGGAACTCCGAGGTTATGGCGCGGCAACGGCGACTCCTTATGGCCAGATAGAGGCGCCTAACCCTTGCCCCCCCTCATCGTATCCCCTCCCCCGACAGGAACTCATCATCTGGTGAGATCCCCTCCCCATGCCTCCAACCGTGTGCCAAGCACCGGCAAGAAATTTTGTTTTGTGGGAATTTGTTTGCTGATGAATGAATGTATTGAATGTAAGATTACATTGTTGTAGAGAGAGAGAATGGAACACCACCTTCAGTTTGTCATCTGATCCCACATTCTCTACCCCATGAGTGAAATAAGATAACAGTCCATTGATCAATTCACGTAGCCTCTTTGTTTTGCTTTGCTTGTCCCACTCAATTTTTCATCATGGTGGAATTAACAATGGACGGGCTGATTTCTCAACAAAATATGATAGGACTGACTACATTAGTTAGTTAGCTTATTATTTTAATAAATCAAAATGATTATAAAAAGATTAAAAGCGTGTGGTATTTTTTTTCTCCTGTTGCAACGCACGGGCCCTTTTGCTATAATAATAAAGAGGCTATTGCTTCCGTCGGAAAACCCGCCGCATCCGTTTAAAAAAAAGCCCCTGTCTTTTAGGTAATTAAACCGAAACGACATGAACCCGTCCAACACGATGCTCCCGCCGCAGTCGTCCCCGTCGCCGCACTCCAGGCTGCTGCTGATCAGGTCCGCCTCCTCGTCCAGGTCGCCCCGCATGGCGCGCAGCGTCTTCCTCGCCATCTCACGCGCGGACGCCGCCGGGGGTCCCCTCCTCGGCCACGCGACGGAGGGCCTTGTCCGCGCCAGGCCGCGGAACCGGAGGCTGTCGCGGCTCAGCGCGTAGATCGCCGCCACACACCACTCCTCCAGCTCGGCGACGTCGTGGGAGGATGCCGCACACGGCCGCGACGGCGCCCGCGTCCATCAGAGATGCGCGGCCCTCCGAGCAGCCGCCCACGTTGCAGATCACCATGAGGGCCAGCCTGCGGATGGGCGTGGGCTCGGCGGCGCTGGACGCGACGCTGAGGAGCGCCTTGGATGCCCCCGGGAAGCGGGCGACCTTGGACTGGTTGACGGCGGCCAGCGAGAGGTGGTATATGGCCATCCCGATGTCGCGGCACGCGCGCGGGTGGTGGGCGGGGGAGGTCAGGAGGTCCAGCAGGGGAGGCACCGCGCCCAGCACGCCGATGGCGGCGCGGTTCTCCTCGTTGAGCGCCAGGCCGAAGAGCGCGTCGGCGCGTGCTCGCACGCCTCCGGCGTCGAGCCGCCCGAGCGGAGCACCTCAACGAGCGCCGGCACGGTGCCCGCGCGGACGATGCGTACCTTGTTCGCCGGCTCAAGCGAGAGGTTGACCAGCGCCGCCATCGCGTCGACCCGCGCAGAGGCGTGCCGTGGGATTAGCAGGACGCGCCGGAGGGCAGCGAGCAGCCGCGGCGTGCAGAGCGCAAGCCGACGCTCAGCGCTCTCCCGGGTGGCGTCCCGGAGGACGGCCAACGCCGCCGCCACCTCTCCATCTTCGTCCTCGCCCATCACCGTCGTGACCACCTCATCCTTAAATTTCCTTTTTTTGCAAAAAAGCCCTTGACGTTTTGTGTATTCAACCTGCACTCCCTTTTTAAGTGGCTGCTAGAAAAATGGTTCATTCTTATAAAAGGGACTCTGCTATTTTGAGTATTCATCCCGCGCCCCTTCCCTAGAAAAAAAATCCACCTACCTGCACGACCCACGACCCCAATCCCGTCTCCATCTCCAGCGCGCCGCCACGCGCCACCGGCCTCCGCCGCCGCCGGTCCTATGCAGCCTCCCCGTCCTGTTCTTCTTCCCCTCCCCACCTCCACAGGCCCGCCCCTATGCATCGCGTACTTGACTAATCGATAGTCGTGTTAATTAAAAGGGGATCCATCCCCTCCCCGATCCTGCTCGATTGGTGGATCCACGGCTCAGGGCATCCTCGACGTTCTCGACCTCAAGAAGTGTGGCGACTGCGGATCCGCGTAGAGGCGTCGAGTGCAGCTGGATCTATGTGGAGAACGCCACAGCCTCCATGCAGACGCTTCAGATCAACAACGCCGCCATGTTGTGCAGCTGCGAGCTGCCAGCGCGTGACCTCCGTCTCATGAACCTTCTCTTGGTGTCTCCTCAACGAACCTCGGCAAGGAGCGCACCATTGTCATCAACTCCATGCGTCACTAGGTACTCCTCAACTCACTTGACCGCAGACGAGGTCTTCCAGTACGCCATTGCTGTGGAGCAACTCTCCTCTCTATCTTTCCCTCCCTCTGGTTTCCCTATGTATGTTGCAAGCACGGCCTCCTTCATGAGTGGTGTGGACTCACGCCAACTTGATTTTTTCCTTGTGCTATTTTGGGGTTATTTCAGGTCCAGGGAAGGTGCTAATGGAGAGTCGATGATGAATAGGAGAGGTGGTTGCATCTATTATCCTTCAGGAATTTTTGTGTTGCTCTCTGTTTTTCCGATTCTTAGATGTGCTCACATCCAAGGATCTGATATATGGTACTGGAAAGTTGTCCATGATATTATCTACCTGTTCTTGACAATAAGCTTATGTTCTGTAATAATCGATCATATATTCATATAGTCTTGAAGAATATGAGATTTCATGTTGTCTATAAGTATGCATGCTTGGGACAAAGGTGGCGGAAATATTATGTGAGATTAGTAGGGTGTATTTTTACTTGGTGTGTCCATTCATATGTTTTTACCGATCGTAAAGACTAGAGATAAACAACATGAGCATGCTGATGCTCGGTTGGATGCAAGGTAGGGATGTAAATTGGGTCTGTTTAATCCTGTTTGAGCACACTTATGGTCTAAAAGTTCAACAAAGTGAAAATCGGATCATACCTATATGTACATCTTTTAGAACTGATGGTGAGCTGTATGTTACTCTGTTCCATGTACAAATAATTCTTCTTAGCTTGTTTTCGTTATCATGACAGTGTTTTTATAATATAATCTCCCGTTGCAACACACAGACAATTGTTTAAATATGATTACTTAAATGCCTGCAAACACGATCAGTCGGTCATCAGGGTGTGTGTGTTTTAAGCCTTTATTTTTTCGCATGTACGGTTATTTTTCATATTTTTTTTATATGTCTGATCAATTATACATAACTGATGGAGAAGAAGAAAGAAAACAAAGAATGAATAAAGAAAGAAAAAGGTGATTCGAAATGGGGTCGTGTCCTATGGCTGACTAGGCGTGTCTGGGGGCGCCCGTGAACCCTCCTATTGTCCCCCAGATTTAAGATGGATATTGCGGATGCCGGTTAATCCATGCGTTTAGGAAGAAAGTGGGGTTTGATTGGGTCAAAGCTTTTTGGCCGGACACTTATCTGGAGGGTATTTCGGACGTTTGAGAAGGATTAATCGGATGATCTCAGGAAATTTCTTTTGACACCAAATATATCATTCCAAAGAATTTATGGTTCGTTATTGATGTGGTACTACAATTCTTAGTTAAGGCCAAATTCGCATAAAAGAAGGCTAAGTGCATACAAATGAACATTATAAGGTAAATCTTCTTGGATTAAATATGAAGCATTTATTTCCTTTTGTAAAATCACCAAAAAATATTTTAAATCTCATTAACTAATGCCCAGAGTTGGCTACCGAACTAAAATGCATTGTGAGCGGAGCAAATGAAGCAAACAATTAGTATAATGGGTGAAAAGGTATGAAATCTACAATATTGACAAAAATGCATATCCAATCTTCATGATACACTCTTTGAAAAATTGATACGCCTTTGATGTATTCTTAAAAAAAATCGTGGTCATACATCACTTACGAAGTCTCCCATCACACAATCTTTCTAGTCCTATAAATACATATACATGTAAACACACATCCATCAAAAGTACTCAGCATGGACTGCAAGCGCACCATCATCGTTGTTATGTCTGCTATCTTTATGTTGGCGCTCCTCGTGTCTTGTGGTAAGAAAAACACATATGTTGCTAACTTCAATATATGATGCTTCAGCATAAAGATCTCTGTTGAAATATATTATCTGTCTTTCTTCATTAGTTTAAACTTTTGAGCAACTGGCTAGAGCATGAATGCCATATTATCTGGCAAACAAAAACGGTCTCTTCCATATTTTCCTTCATCCTTTTGACTACATGGAATAATATCTTATGTTATTCTGTTTATTTATACAGATACATTTCAAGGAAAATGCAAAACGAAGGAGATCCATACAAATGTACCATGTCGTAAATCCGATATGTGTAATGAGTGGTGCCATTCCGGCGAATTCCCTGGCGGCGGGTACTGCAATATTCAGGGTGATGAAGTATTTTGTGTGTGTGTGGGTTGTGCGCCACCAACATAAAACGGCTAGTTTGTATCGATGAGCTTCTTTGAAAATAAATAAAGTACATGTATCTATGAATAATGATGCTTGTTGTCCTCTCATTTTTCAATCTTAGCCGCCACTGCCTTGGTCCCTTGACCCGTCCCCGGTCTTGTCGGCGGTAGGAAGAGTGGGGACCCACTCGTTTCGGGTTTTCTTTCCCTTCGATGTTGTTTCCCCAACGATATCGATGAGGCTGTACTGTCTACGGCTTGTATGAATAAGGTCTTTTCGGCCTTTCTCGACCTTGATTACATATACTGTTAGTTACACTAAGATGTGTACATTTGTATTAGTACTAGAACCGATGAATTAAATGTGGACTCTTTCGTTAGGAAAGAATCATTGCATGATATGGACACTTAATGCCCTCCTTAAACAAGAAAGAGAAAATCAACTATTCATGTTTCATGCAAGGCACGTGCACTTTATTCATGTGTTATACATTTTTAATATCTTTTGCTGGGTATATCTTCAAGAAGTATACATGTATTAAGAAATAAGTTTATGCGTATAATATTTTAGGTATTTGTACATATCTAGTCATACTAATTCAGATAGTCACGTACTAATTCATATACCTGGTCACGTACTAACTTTTTTAAATAGCTAATCAATCTTACATATATGTAAATTATACTATTTTTGGGTATATCTCTAATATCATTCACAGGTATCTCTCAAAATAATTTATGTGTATTAAAAAATTGTGTATCATTTTTTTGGATTAGGTACCGTTCAAAGTATATCAGTTTGAGTATATCTTCAAACCATGTATGTATTTTAAAACGGTATGCGAGCAGGATAACTTAGGTTCATGTACGTATGAAAAAAACTTATGTATGTATTGGACTGCCACACACATTTCTAAAACGAAAAAAAATATGTGTTTGGGTATATGTACATAGGAAAAAAATCATGTATAGATATCAACATGCATCATATATTCCGAAACGTAAAAGGTAGTTAGGACCAAATCTAATATTATTCGGTGACCTTATTTTGTATAGAAATATTAGTTGTTAAAAATGTTGGGGAACGTCGCATGGAAACAAAAAAAAATCCTACGCACACGTAATACATATTCATGGTGATGATCATCTACGAGAGGGGAGAGTGAATCTGCATACCCTTGTAGATCGCTAAGCGGAAGCCTATATAACGCGGTTGATGTAGTGGAACATCTTCACGATCAAAATTGCAACCCGTCCCGCGATCTCATCATGATCCATCCCGCGATCCCATCACGACCTATCCCGATCTAGTGCCGAACGGACGACACCTCCGCGTTCAGCACACGTACAGCTTGATGACGATCCCCGCCTTCTTGATCCAGCAAGAGGGACAAAGAGGTAGATGAGTTCTCCAGCATGGCGGCGTGGTGGTGGTGGTGGTGAAGTAATCCCGCAGGGCTTCGCCTAAGCACCGCCAAACTAGACTAGAGGAGAAACAGATCTAGAGAGAAGTAGAGGGAGCACGTGCCAATTAGGGTTAGCCCTCACCTCTAAAACCTCTAGTATATATAGGGGGGAATGAGGGGAGGAGGCAACCTCAAACCATCAATGTTTGGCCAAAATTGGAGGTGGAGGAGTCCTACTCCAATCCTACTAGGAGTAGGATTCCTCCTCTCCACTTGGAAACCCTTTCCACCTTTTTCACCTTTGGGTTTCTTTCCTTACCACCTCCAATCCGCCTTGGGCTTTAGTGGAGGCTTCGGCCAGCCCACTAAGGGCTGGTCCACGTCCTCCCACAGCCCATGAGACCCTTTGGGATGGGCGGGCCCACCTGATGGACCCCCGGAACCCATTCATAACCCCCGGTACACTGTCGGAAATGCCCGAAACTTTTTTGGAGTTCAAAACTCACATTCCTATATATCAATATTTACCTCCGGACCATTCCGGAGCTCCTCGTGATGTCCGGGATCTCATTCAGGACTCCGAACAACTTTCGGTTACCAAACACACATAACTCAATAATACCGAAACGTCACCGAACCTTAAGTGTGCAGACCATGCCGGTTCGAGAACTATACAGACATGACCTGAGACACTCCCCGGTCAATAACCAATAGCGGGACCTAGATGTCCATATTGGCTCCTACATATTCTACGAAGATCTCTATCGGTTGAACCTCTATGTCAAGGATTCATTTAATCCCGTATGTTGTTCCCTTTGTTCTTCGGTATGTTACTTGCCCGAGATTCGATCGTCGGTATCTCCATACCTAGTTCAATCTCGTTACCGACAAGTCCCTTTACTCATTACGTAATACAAGATCCCGTGACTAACTGTTTAGTCACATTGCTTGCAGGGCTTGTTTTTGATGTTGTATTACCGAGTGGGCCCCGAGATACCTCTCCGTCACACGGAGTGACAAATCCCAGTCTCGATCCATGCCAACCCAACAGACACCTTCGGAGATACCTGTAGAGCACCTTTATAGTCACCCAGTAACGTTGCGAGGTTTGATACACACAAGGTATTCCTCCGGTGTCCGGGAGTTGCATGATCTCATGGTCATAGGAACAGATACATTGACATGCAGAAAACAGTAGCAATAAACTGACACGATCATATGTTATGTTTATAGTTTGGGTCTTGCCCATCACATCATTCTCCTAATGATGTGATCCCATTATCAAGTGACAACACTTTCCTATGGCCAGGAAACCTTCACCATCTTTGATCAACGAGCTAGTCAACTAGAGGCTCACTAGGTATAGTGTGTTGTCTATGTATCCACACATGTATTTGAGTTTCTAATCAATACAACTGTAGCAGGGATAATAAACGATTATCTCATGTAGAAGGAAATATAATAATTACCAATTTATTATTGCCTCTAGGGCATATTTTCAATAGTCTCCCACTTGCACTAGAGTCAATAATCTAGTTCACATCACTGTGTGATTGTAATGAATCTAACACCCATACAGTTCTGAGGTTCGGTCATGTCTTGCTTGTGAGAAAGGTTTTTAGTGAATGGGTATGAACCTTTCAGATCCGTGTGTGCTTTTCAAATATCTATGTCATCCTATATATGTTGCTACCACACGCCATTTGGAACTATACCAAATGACTACTCCACTATATGAATCCGGCTTACTTCTCAGAGTTATTCGGATTAGTGTCAAGCTTGAATCGACGTAACTCTTTACGACGAACTCTTCAATCACCTCCATAATCGAGAAAATATTACTTAGTCCACTAGTTACTAAGGATAACTTTGACCGTTTTTCAGTGATTCAATCATGGATCTCTCTTTGTACCCCTTGACAGGCTCATGGCAAGGCACACATCAGGTGCGGTACACAACATGGCATACTTTGGAGCCTACGGCTAATGCATAGGGGACGACCTTCGTCCTTTCTCTTTCTTCTGCCGTGGTCGGGCTTTGAGTCTTACTCAAATTCACACCTTACAACACAACCAAGAACTCCTTCTTTGTCGATCTATTTTGAACTCCTTAAAAAAACCTTGTCAAGGCATGCATTTCATTGAAAGTATTATCAAGCGTCTTGGTCTATCTCTATAGATCTTGATGCTCAATGTTCAAGTAGCTTAATCCAGGGTTTTCTTTGAAAAACACTTTTCAAACAACCCCATATGCTTTCCAGAAATTCTACATCATTTTCGATCAACAATATGTCAACCACATATACTTATCAAAAAATATATAGTGTTCCCACTCACTTCCTTGGAAATACAAGTTTCTCATAAACCTTGTATAAATCCAAAAGCTTTGATCATCTCATCAAAGCGTATATTCCAACTCCGAGATGCTTGCACCAGTCCATAGAAGGATCACTAGAGCTCGCATACTTGTCAGCATCCTTAGGATCGACAAAACCTTCTGGTTGTATCACATACAACCTTTCCTCAAGGAAACCGTCGAGGAAACAATGCTTTGACATCCTATCTGCAAGATTTAATAAATAATGCGGTAACTCCTAACATAATTCCAACAAGCTTTTAGCATCGCTACGTGTGAGAGTGTCTCATCATAGTCAACTCTTTGAACTTATCGGAAACATTTTGGCGACAAGTCAAACTTTCTTAATGGTGACTTTTCACCATCATCGTATGTCTTCCTTTTAAACATCCATCTGTACTTAACACTCTTACGACCATCAAGTAGTTCTTTCGAAGTCTACACTTTGTTTTCATACATGGATCCTCTCTCGGATTTCATGGCCTCTAGCCATTTGCCAGAATCCGGGCCCACCATCACTTCTCCATAGCTCGTAGGTTCATTGTTGTCCAACAACATGACCTCCAAGATAGGGTTACCGTACCACTCTCTAGCAGTACGTGACCTTGTCGACCTACGAGGTTTATAGTAACTTGATCCAAAGTTTCATGATCACTATCATTAGCTTCCATTTCAATTGGTGTAGGCGCCACAGTAACAAATTCCTGCGCCCTGCTACACACTGGTTGAAGTGACGGATCAGTAACCTCATCAAGTTCCACTGTCCTCCCACTCAATTCTTCCGAGAGAAACTTTTCCTTGAGAAAGGACCCGTTTCTAGAAACAAACACTTTGCTTCCGGATCTGAGATGGGAGGTATACCCAACTGTTTTGGGTATCCTATCAAGATGCTTTTATCCGCTTTGGGTTCGAGCTTATCCGACTGAAACTTTTTCACATAAGCGTCGTAGCCCCAAACTTTTATGAAACAACGGCTTAGGTTTCTCCATACCATAGTTCATACAGTGTCATCTCAATGGAATTACGTGGTTCCCTATTTAAAGCGAATGCGATTGTCTCTAATGCCTAATCCAAAAATAATAGTGATAATTCTATAAGAGACATCATAGTATGCACCATATCCAATAGGGCACAGCTATGCCGTTAGGACACACCATCACACTATGGTGTTCTAGGTGGCATTAGTTGTGAAACAATTTCGATATTGTCTTAACTGTGTACCAAACTCGCAACTCAGATATTCATCTCTATGATCATATCGAAGACATTTTATCCTCTTGTCATGACAATCTTCACTCTGAAATAGCTTGAACTTTTCAATATTTCAGACTTGTGATTTATCAAGCAAATACTCATGTATCTACTCAAATCACCAGTGAAGTAAGAACATAACGATATCCACTGCGTGCCTCAACACCCATTGGACTGCACACATCAAAATGTATTACTTCCAACAAGTTACTTTCTTGTTCCATCTCATTGGAAAAACGAGGCCTTCAGTCATCTTGCCCATGTGGTATGATTTGCATGCCTCAAGTGATTCAAAATCAAGTGAGTCCAAATGATCCATCTACATGGTGTTCATGCGTTTATACCAATAGGCATGGTTTGCATGTCTCAAACGTTTCAAAAATGAGTGAGTACAAAGATAAATTAGCATGGAGCTCCTTCATGCATTTTATACCAATATACCGCAAGCGGCAGTGCCACAAGTAAGTGGTACTATCATTACTATTTTGTATCTTTTGGCATCAATATTATGAACATGTGTACCACTACGATCGAGATTCAATAAACCATTCAAGGTATTTATTCAAGCAAATAGAATAACCATTATTCTCTTTAAATGAATAACTCTATTGCAATAAACACGATCTAATCATGTTCATGCTCAACGCAAACACCAAATAACGATTATTTAGGTTTAACACTAATCCCGATGGTAGAGGGAGTGTGCGATGTTTGATCACATCAACGTTGAAACACTTCCAACACATATCTTCACCTCACCTTTAGCTAGTCTCCATTTATTCCGTAGCTTTTATTTCGAGTTACTAACACTTAGCAACCGAACCGGTATCTAATACCCTCGTGCTACTAGGAGTACTAGTAAAGTATACATCAATATCATGTATATCCAATATACTTCTGTCGACTTTGCCAGCCTTCTAATCTACCAAGTATCTAGGGTACTTCCTCTTCAGTAGTTGTTCCCCTCACTACACACGCACTTAGTCTCGGGTTTGGGTTCAACCTTGGGTCTCTTCACTAGAGCAGCAACTGGTTTTCCGTTTCATGAAGTATCCCTTCTTTCCCTTGCCCTTCTTGAAACTAGTGGTTTTACTAACCATCAACAATTGATGCTCCTTTTTGATTTCTACTTTCGCGGTGTCAAACATCGTGAATAGCTCAAGGATCATCATATCTATCCCTGATCTGTTATAGTTCATCATGAAGCTCTAGTAGCTTGGTGGCAGTGACTTTGGAGAACCATCACTATCTCATCTGGAAGATTAACTCCCACTCGATCCAAGCAATTGTAGCACTTGGAAAATCTGAGCACATGCTCAATGATTGAGCTTTTCTCCCTTACTTTGTAGGCAAAGAATCTTGTAAGAGGTCTCATACCTCTCAACAAGGGCACGAGCATGAAATCCCAATTTCATCTCTTTGAACATCTCATATGTTTCGTGACGTTCAAAAATTCTTTGGCGCCTCAATTCTAAGCCGTTAACCATTACGCACTGAACTATCACATAGTCATAAAAAATGTGCATGTCAGATGTTCGCAACATCCATAGATGATGCTTGCTATGGCAACAAAAGTCCTTCCCGGCAATGGTGCCAGAAATCCTTCTGTCGTCTCTTGAGCTTGCGTTGGTTTTTCCCTTGAAGAGGAAAGGGTGATGCAGCACAGGAGCAGTAAGTATTTCCCTCAGTTTGAGAACCAAGGTATCAATCCAATAGGAGAATCTCTCAAGTCCAGAGTGCGTGCACAAACACAAAAGAGCTTGCACCCAACGCTATAAAGGGGTTGTCAATCCCTTCAAGATTGATTGCAAAGTGAGATCTGAAGGCGGAAAGTGCAACAAAGAAAAAGAGTAAGGCTGAAAATATGGTGTGGAGTAGACCCGGGGGCCATAGTGTTCACTAGAGGCTTCTCTCAAAATAGCAAGTATTACGGTGGGTGAACATATTACTGTCGAGCAATTGATAGAACCGCGCAAAGTCATGACGATATCTAAGGCAATGATCATACATATAGGTGATACGTCTCCGTCGTATCTACTTTTCTGAACTCTTTTGCCCTTGTTTTGGACTCTAATTTGCATGATTTGGATGGAACTAACCCAGACTAACGTTGTTTTCAGCAGAATTGTCATGGTGTTGTTTTTGCGCAGAAATAAAAGTTCTCGGAATGACCTAAAAATTTACGGAGAATTTTTCTGAAATTAATGAAAAATACTGGCGCAAGAATCAGCGGGAGAGGTGGAGCCGTGAGCCCACAAGCCCAGCAGGCGCGAGCCCCCCTGGCCGCGCCTGGTAGGCTTGTGGGGCCCACAAAGCTTCACCGCCTCCAACCTCAGCTCTATATAGTCCATTTCATCCGGAAAAAAATCAGGGAGAAGGATTCATTGTGTTTTACGATACGGAGGCGCCGCCACCTCCTGTTCTTCATCTGGAGGGAAGATGTGGAGTCCGGAGAAGGGAGATCGTCGCCATCATCATCATCATCAACCTTCCTCCATCGCCAATTCCATGATGCTCTTCACCATTCGTGAGTAATCTCATCATAGGCTTGCTGGACAGTGATGGGTTGGATGAGATCTATCACGTAATCGAGTTAGTTTTGACGGGGATTGATCCCTAGTATCGACTATGTTCTGAGATTGATGTTGCTACTACTTTGCCATGCTTAATGCTTGTCACTAGGGCCCGAGTGCCATGATTTCAGATCTGAACCTATTATGTTGTCGCCAATATATGTGTGTTTTAGATCTTATCTTGCAAGTTGTAGTCACCTACTATGTGTTATGACCCGGCAACCCCAGAGTGATAATAGCCGAAACCACTCCCGGAGATGACCATAGTATGAGGAGTTCATGTATTCACCAAGTGTTAATGCGTTGGTCTAGTTCTTTATTAAAAGGAGAACCTTAATATCCCGTAGTTTCCATTAGGACCGCGCTGCCACGGGAGGGATGGACAATAGATGTCATGGAAGTTCTTTTTCCCTAAGCATGTATGACTACATACGGAATACTTGCCTACATTAGATTGACGAACGGGGGTTAGTTACTTATCTCTCCGTGTTATAGCTGTTACATGATGAATTACATCCGGCATAATTATCCATCACCGATCCAATGCCTATGATTTTTTTCCTACTGGTCCTTGCTACGTTACTTTGCCGCTACTGCTGTTGTTGCTACTACCGTTACTCTATTGCTACTGCTGTTACTCTGCGGCTACTCGTTACTGTTGCTACTGCTGCTATCACCCTACTTTGCTACTGATACTTTGCTGCAGACACTAAATCTTTCAGGTGTGGTTGAATTGACAACTCAACTGCTAATACTTGAAAATATTATTTTGCTTCCCCTTGAGTCGAATCAATAAATTTGGGTTGAATACTCTACCCTCGAAAATTGTTGCGATCCCCTATACTTGTGGGTTATCAATAGGCATCACATCCGAGACAAGTAGACCGATACTTTCTGCATCTACTACTATTACTCCACACATCGACCGCTATCCAGCATGCATCTAGTGTATTGAGTTCATGACGAACAGAGTAACACCTTAAGCAAGATGACATGATGTAGAGGGATAATCTCAAACCAATGATGAAAACCCCATCTTTTTACCCTTGATGGCAACAACACGATGCGTACCTCGCTACCCCTTCTGTCACTGGGTGAGGTCACCGCACGGTATGAATCCAAAACCAAGCACTTCTCCCATTGCAAGAATCATAGATCTAGTTGGCCAAACAAAACCCACAACTCGAAGAGAATTACAAGGATATGAAATCATGCATAAGAGAGATCAGAAGAAACTCAAATAAGATTCATAGATAATCTGATCATAAATCCACAATTCATTGGATCTCAAAAACACAATGCAAAAGAAGATTACATAGGATAGATCTCCATGAAGATCATGGAGAACTTTGTATTGAAGATCCAAGAGAGAGAAAAAGCCATCTAGCTACTAGCTATGGACCCGTAGGTCTATGGTGAACTACTCACGCATCATCGAAGAGGTCATGGTGTTGATGAAGAAGCCCTCCGTATCCGAATCCCCCCATCGGAAGGGCACCAGAACATGCCCCAGATGGGATCTTGCGGAGACAGAAGCTTGCGGCGGCGGAAAAGTACTTTCGATGATCTCCTGATTTTTCTGGGATTTTAGGGAATTTATAGGCGAAGGACCTAGGGCAGAGGTGGCCCAAGGAGCCCACAAGCCAGGGAGGCGCGTGCCCCCCTGGCCGCGGCTAGGGGGCTTGTGGGGTCCCTGCAGGCCCCCTGCCCTGATTCTCAGGCTTCCCGATCTTTTTCTGTTCCGTTTGGACTCCGTTCAAAATCCTCCTCTGAAAGGGGTCAAAAACATGGAAAAAACAGGAACTGGCACTTGACACTGAGTTAATAAGTTAAAATATATAAAAGGCATGCAAAACATCCAAAGTTTGAGAAGATAATAGTATGAAACCATAAAAATTATAGATACGTTGGAGACGTATCAAGCATCCCCAAGCTTAACTCCTGCTCGTCCTCGAGTAGGGAAGCGATAAAGACTGAATTTTTGATGTGGAATGCTACCTAGCATAGTTGTCCTTTGCAACTTCTTTCATGTGACATGAATGTTCAGATCCGTAAGATTCAAAACAATAGTTTTCTATTGACATGAAAACAATAATACTTCAAGCAAACTAGCAAGGTAATCATGAACTTTCAAAATAACAGGGCCAAGGAAAGTTATCCCTACAAAATCATATAGTTTGGCTATGCTCCATCATCCTCACACAACTAATGTAAATCATGCACAACCCCGGTATTGGCCAAGTAATTGTTTTCGCACTCTTACTTTCTCAAACTTTTTATAACTATCACGCAACACATGAGCGTGAGCCATGGATATAGCACTATAGGTGGAATAGAGTGTGGTGGTGGTTGTGAGACAAAAAGGAGGAGATGGTCACATTGACTCGGCGTATCAAAGGGCTATGGAGATGCCCATTAATAGATATCAATGTGAATGAGTAGGGATTGCCATACAAGGGATGCACTAGAGCTATAAGTATGTGAAAGCTCAAAAGGAGAACTAGCGGTTGTGCATCCAACTTGCTTTCTCATGAAGACCTAGGGCAATTTTGAGGAAGCCCATCATTGGAATATACAAGCCAAGTTATATAATGAAGATTCCCACTAGCATATGGTAGTGACAAAGCAAGAAGCTCTCAATCATGAAGAACATGGTGCTATTATGAAGCACAAGTGTGGAAAAAGATAGTAGCATTGTCCCTTCTCTTTTTTTTGAGCTCTTGGGCCTCTCTTTTTTTTCTTTTTTTTATTTGGGCTCTTTCGCCTCTTTTTTTTATTTCCTCACATGGGACAATGCTCTAATAATGATGATCATCACACTTTTATTTACTCAAAGCTCAAAGCTTAGAACGATGATGACTCTATAGGAAATGCCTCCGGCAGTGTACCAGGATGTGCAAAGATCTAGCTTGGCGTATGACGTTGAAACATCTCGCTAGCTGTCTTACGATCATGCAATGGCAATATGAGAGTGATGACACAAGTCATGAGACGGAACGGTGGGAGTTGCATGGCAATATATCTCGGAATGGTTGTGAAAATGCCATAGTAGGTAGGTATGGTGGCTGTTTTGAGGAAGGCACATGGTGGGTTTGTGTACCGGCGAAAGTTGCGCGGCAGTAGAGAGGCTAGCAATGGTGGAAGGTGAAAGTGCATCTATACCATGGACTCACATTAGTCATGAAGAACTCACATACTTGTTGCAAAAGTTTTTATTAGTAATCGAAACAAAGTGCTAAACGCATACTCCTAGGGGAAGGGTTGGTAGGTGTTAACCATCGCGCGATCCCGACCTCAACACAAAGGATGACAATCAATAGATCAATTATGCCCCGACTTCCTAACATAGCGGTTCACCATACGTGCATGCTACGGGAATCACTAACTTCAACACAAGTATTTCTAGATTCACAACACCCTACTAACATAACTCTTAATATTACCAAATCCATGTCTCAAAACTAATTGAGAGGAATCAAGACTTCTCTTTCTACTCAATGCACA
This sequence comes from Hordeum vulgare subsp. vulgare, assembly GCF_904849725.1. NCBI lineage: Eukaryota > Viridiplantae > Streptophyta > Magnoliopsida > Poales > Poaceae > Hordeum > Hordeum vulgare. The sequence continues at coordinate 597,769,049 of NC_058524.1, forward strand.
TGAAGATGGAGGTTTTTGTATCCTCTTTGGGTACTTATCACCTTTGGGACTACTTTCATAGCACAAGCTAACTACCAAGTCACGCACCGCCGTGCTCTAAAAGATCTAAGTGAAGCACATAGAGCAAAATTATCTAGCTCAAAAGATATAAGTGAAGCACGATGAGCATTCTAGCAAAATCGCGATGAGTGCATGTCTCTCTCAAAAGGTGTGCAGCAAGGATGATTGTGACACAACAAAAAGAAAATACTCCTACGATACAAGACGCTCCAAGCAAAACACATATCATGTGGTGAATAAAAATATAGCTCCAAGTAATGTTACCGATGGATTGAAGACGAAAGAGGGGATGCCTTTCCGGGCCATACCCAAGCTTAGGCTTTTTGGTGTCCTTGAATTTGGCTTGGGATGCCTTGGGCATCCCCAAGCTTGAGCTATTTCCACTCCTTATCTCTTTGTCCATGAGAACATCACCCAAAACTTGAAAACTTCACAACATCAAACTTAAACAGAAACTCGTGATATCATTAGCACAAGAAAACAAACTACCACCCCTTTAGGTACTGTAGAAATCTTGAATTCCATTTATATTGGTGTTAGGCTACTGTATTCTCACTTTTCCATGGCTAGTACCCCCAATACTATCCATATTTTCATCAAAATAAGCAACCAACTCAACAAAAACAGAATCTGTCAAAAACAGACCAGTCTGTAGTAATCTGTATACTTCGTATACTTCTGGTACCTCAAAAATTCTGACAAATTAAGACTGTCTGGGAAATAGACATATAAACCAGCAGCAAAAAGAATCAACTCAAAAGATCTTTCTGAATAAAAATGAAAAATAATATCGTGAGTGAAAAGTTTCTGTCTTTTTCCAGCAGGATCAAACAACCATCACCAAGACTAGTCATAAAGGTTTTGCTTGGCTCAAACACAAAAAGAAACACAAAATACACAATCATAACAGAATTATGATGGTGTGGACGCAACAAAACAGCAAGAAAAAGATAAATTCATTGGGTTGCCTCCCAACAAGTGCTATTGTTTAACGCCCTTAGCTAGGCATTGATAAATCAATGATGCTCACACAAAAGACAAGAATTGAAGCACAATGAGAGCATCATAAAGCATGTTAAAATCACATCTTAGTCTAACATACTTCCTATGCATAGGCATTTTATAGGAAAACAGATTGTCAAGACAACCAATAGTTGCCATATGCAAGGAAGAAGTAAGAGACAATAGCAATCTCCACATAACGAGAGGTAATTTGGTAACATGAAAGTTTCTACCACAATATTTTCCTCTCTCATAGCAATTACATGTGGGATCATAATGAAATTCAACAAAATAGCTATCACAAAGGATATTCTTTTCATGATCCACATGCATGCAAAGTTGACGCTCTTCAAAAATAGTGGGATTATCATCAACTAAAGTCATGACTTCTCCAAACCCACTTTCAATATTATTGCAAATATCATTGCAACAAGTAGTGGACATAGCAAAACTAGCATCCCCAAGCTTAGGGTTTTGCATATTTTTAGCATGATTGTCATTAATAGAATTTATAATGAAATCATTGCAATCATGCTTTTCATTCAAGGAGCCCTCGTGAATCATTTCATAAATTTCTTCATCACCATTTTCAGATTCACGCATCTCAAGCAAAACTCCATAGAGAAAGTCAAGGGCACTCAACTCACTAGCAATTGGTTCCACATAAGTGGATCTCTTAAAGAGATTAGCAAGTGGGTGAGGATCCATATCACTAGATTTTCAGCAAGCGAAGATGCAAGCATATTGAAGGCACATAGCACACGAGCAAAGGAAAGGCAAACGAAAAAGGCAAATGTTTTTTTTTTGTAAATTTTTGTTTTTTCAGAAGTGGGGGAGAGGAAAATGAGAGGCAAAAAAGTAAATGCAAGAGATGAGTTTGCGACACTTACTTGGATGAGTTCTTGACTTGATCCTCCCCGGCAACGGTGCTAGAAATTCTTCTGCTACGGCAACAAAAGTCCTTCCCCGGCAATGGTGCCAGAAATCCTTCTGTCGTCTCTTGAGCTTGCGTTGGTTTTTCCATTGAAGAGGAAAGGGTGATGCAGCACAAGAGCAGTAAGTATTTCCCTCAGTTTGAGAACCAAGGTATCAATCCAGTAGGAGAATCTCGTCAAGTCCAAAGTACCTGCACAAACACAAAAGAGCTTGCACCCAACGTTATAAAGGGGTTCTCAATCCCTTCAATATTGATTGCAAAGTGAGATCTGAAGGCGGAAAGTGCAACGAAGAAAAAGAGTAAGGCTGAAAATATGGTGTGGAGTAGACCGGGGGGCCATAGTGTTCACTAGAGGCTTCTCTCAAAATAGCAAGCATTACGGTGGGTGAACAAATTACTGTCGAGCAATTGATAGAACCGTGCAAAGTCATGACGATATCTAAGGCAATGATAATACATATAAACAGCACGTCCGAGACAAGTAGACCGGTACTTTCTGCATCTACTACTATTACTCCACACATCGACCGCTATCCAGCATGCATCTAGTGTATTGAGTTCATGACGAACAGAGTAATGCCTTAAGCAAGATGACATGATGTAGAGGGATAATCTCAAACCAATGATGAAAACCCCATCTTTTTACCCTTGATGGCAACAACACGATGCGTGTCTCGCTACCCCTTCTGTCACCGGGTGAGGTCACCGCACGGTATGAACCCAAAACCAAGCTCTTCTCCCATTGCAAGAATCATAGATCTAGTTGGCCAAACAAAACCCACAACTCGAAGAGAATTACAAGTATATGAAATCATGCATAAGAGAGATCAGAAGAAACTCAAATAAGATTCATAGATAATCTGATCATAAATCCACAATTCATCAGATCTCGACAAACACACCGCAAAAGAAGATTACATAGGATAGATCTCCATGAAGATCATGGAGAACTTTATATTGAAGATCCAAGAGAGAGAAGAAGCCATCTAGCTACTAGCTATGGACCCGTAGGTCTATGGTGAACTACTCACGCATCATCGGAGATGTCCTGGTGTTGATGAAGAAGCCCTCCGTATTCGAATCCCCCCTCCGGCAGGGCACCAGAACGTGCCCCAGATGGGATCTTGTGGAGACAGAAGCTTGCGGCGACTGAAAAGTACTTTCGATGATCTCCTGATTTTTTGTGGGATTTTAGGGAATTTATAGGCGAAAGACCTAGGGCAGAGGTGGCCCAAGGAGCCCACAAGCCAGGGAGGTGCAGGCCCCCCTGGCCGGGGCTAGGGGCTTTGTGGGGTCCCTGCAGGCCCCCTGCCCTGGTTCTCAGGCTTCCCGATCTTTTTCTATTTTGGAAAAAATCTTTTTGGCAGTATCGTTCCGTTTGGACTCCGTTCAAAATCCTCCTCTGAAAGGGGTCAAAAACATGGAAAAAACAGGAACTGACACTTAGCACTGAGTTAATAAGTTAGTCCCAAAAAATATATAAAAGGCATGCAAAACATCCAAAGTTTGACAAGATAATAGCATGAAACCATCAAAAATTATAGATACGTTGGAGACGTATCAACGCTCGAGGTTCAGCACACAGAGTGGTGCATTAAGGACATAAGCTTTCTGCGCAGCAATGAGGACAATCCTCAGTTTACGGACCCAGTCTGCATAATTGCTACTATCATCTTTCAACTAAATTTTCTCTAGGAACATATCAAAAACGGTAGAGCTACAGCGCAAGCTACAACATAATTTGCAAAGTCCTTTTGACTATGTTCATGATAATTGAGTTTAGCTAATCATATTACTAATTACTCCCACTCAAATAGACATCCCTCTTGTCATTCGAGTGGCGCATGATCCAAATCCACTAACTCAAGTCCGATCATCACGTGAGTTGAGTATAGTTTCAGTGGTGAACATCTCCATGTTGATCATATCAACTATATGATTCATGCTCGACCTTTCGGTCTCTTGTGTTCCGAGGCCATGTCAGTACATGCTAGGCTCGTCAAGTTTAACCCGAGTGTTCCGCGTGTGCAACTGTTTTGCACCCGTTGTTTGTGAAAGTTGAGTCTATCACACCCGATCATCACGTGGTGTCTCGAAACGATGAACTGTCGCAATGGTGCACAGTTGGGGAGAACACAATTTTATCTTGAAATTTTAGTGAGGGATCACCTTATAATGCTACCGTCATTCTAAGAAAAATAAGGTGCATAAAAGGATTAACATCACACGTGGTGTCTGATGACCCACAAGTATAGGGGATCAATCGTAGTCCTTTCGATAAGTAAGAGTGTCGAACCCAACGAGGAGCAGAAGGCTGTGATAAACGGTTTTCAGCAAGGTAATAACTGCAAGCACTGAAAGTAGCGGTAAGATGTGATGGTGTAGTGAGGTGAAACGTAACAAGTGAAAAGTAACAAGTAACAAGTAGTAGCAATGGTGCATCAAGTGGCCCAATCCCTTTTGCAGCGAGGGACAAGCCTGAACAAAGTCTTATAGGAGGAAAAACGCTCCCGAGGACACACGGGAATTTCAGTCATGCTGGTTTCATCATGTTCATGTGATTCGCGTTGGTTACTTTGATAGTTTGATATGTGGGTGGACCGGCGCTTGGGTACTGCCCTTACTTGGACAAGCATCCCACTTATGATTAACCCCTCTCGCAAGCATCCGCAACTATGAAAGAAGAATTAAGACAACGTCTAACCATAGCATTAAACTAGTGGATCCAAATCAGCCCCTTACGAAGCAACGCATAGACTGGGGTTTAAGCTTTTGTCACTCCAACAACCCATCATCTACTTACTACTCCCCAATGCCTTCCTCTAGGCCCAAATATGGTGAAGTGTTATGTAGTCAACATTCACATAACACCACTAGAGGAAAAACAACATACAACATATCAAAATACCGAACGAATATCAAATTCACATGACTATTATCAGCATGACTTATCCCTTGTCCTCAGGAACAAAAGTAACTACTCACAAAGCATAATCATAATCATGATCAGAGGTGTAATGAATAGCATCAAGGATCTGAACATAAACTCTTCCACCAAGTAATCCAACTAGCATCAACTACAAAGAGTAATCAACACTACTAGCAACCTTACAAGTACCAATCGGAGTCGTGAGACGGAGATTGGTTACAATAGATGAACTCTCGATTGGAGAGGAGATGGTGCTCATGAAGATGTTGATGAAGATGCCTCCCCTCCGACGAGAGGAGTGTTGGTGATGACGATGGCGACGATTTCCCCCTCCGGGAGGGAAGTTTCCCCGGCAGGATCGTCCTGCCGGAGCTCTAGATTGGATCTACTCAAGTTCCGCCTCGTGGTGGCGGCGAAACCACGAAAAAGCTCCCGATTGATTTTTTCTGGAACGAAACCCTTCATATAGCAAAAGATGGGGGCCAGTGGGCCGTCAGGGAGCCCATGATCGTGCAATCTCTGGCGTTAGCTAGACGAATGCTTATAACAACTAACCTTCTCCTGCAACGGCACCAGAAGAATGCTGAAAGCACTCCCTAGTAATGAAACTAGAAGAATGTTGTTGGCGGCCCACCAGCACGTGGGTTCGCAGTAGTTTTTGAGGGTAGAGTATTCGACCCAATTTGTAGATCGCCTAAGGAGGTGAGAGGATACTCTCGAGTATTAGCAGCTGAATTTGTCGGATTCAACCACACCTGAAATATTAGTATCTGCAAGCACAGTAGTAACAACAAATTAGCGAGTAACGACAGTGTAACAAGCAATAGCAGTGGCAAGGAACAGCAATAGTGACAGCAGTAGCAAGTAGAAACAGTAGCAAGCGACAGTAGTAGCAGAGCAAGACAAGTAACAGCAGTAGCAACAGTAGTAGCAACAGAGCAAGACAAGTAACAACAGTAGCAACAGTAGTAGCAGCAGCAGAGCAAGACAAGTAACAACAATAGCAATAGTAGGACAAACTCGTAGGCAATGGGTCGGTGATTTGTTTGGATGTTATTCATGATGCAACAACTATAACACGGAGAGATAAGTGGCTAGCTCCTGTTCGTCAATGTGATGTAGGCATGCATTCCGTGTGAAATCATACGTGCTTAGGGAAAAGAACTTGCATGACATCTATTGTCCATCCCTCCCGTGGCAGCGGGGTCCAAAAGGAAACTACAGGATATTAAGGTTCTCCTTTTAATAAAGAACCGGACTAACACATTAGCACTTGGTGAACACATGAACTCCTCAAACTATGGTCATCACCGGGAGTGGTTCCGGTTATTGTCACTCCGGGGTTGCCGGATCATAACACATAGTAGGTAACTACAACTTGCAAGATCGGATCTAAAACACACATATATTGGTGACAACATAATAATTTCAGATCTGAAATCATGGCACTCGGGCCCTAGTGACAAGCATTAAGCATGGCAAAGTAGTAGCAACATAAAATCTTAGAACATAGTGGATACTAGGGATCAATCCCCATCAAAACTAACTCGATTACATGATAGATCTCATCCTACTCATCACCGCCCAACGAGCCTACGAATAAATTACTCACGAACGACGAAGAGCTTCATGGAATTGGAGAGGGAAGAAGGTTTATGATGACGATGGCGACGATTTCCCCTCTCCGGAGCCCAAGACGGACTCCAGATCTGCCCTTCAGATGAAGAATAGGTGGTGGCGGCGCCTCCGTATCGAAAACGCGACGAAAACTTCTCTTGTTTATTTTTTCTAGGACGAAAGACAACTTATAGAGCTGGAGTTGGGGGCGGCAGGTGCCTGTGGGCCCCACAAGCCTGCCCACCGCCACCAGGGGGGTGGTGGCGGAGCAGGGGCTTGTGGCCCACTGGCCCACCTCCTGAGGTGGAACTTGGCGCAGATATTTTTGATATTTTCGAAAACTGCTCCCCGTAAATTTTCAGGACATTTGGAGAACTTTGATTTCTGCACAAAAATAACACCGAGGCAATTCTGCTGAAAACAGCGTCAGTCCAGGTTAGTTCCATTCAAATCATGCAAATTATAGTCCAAAACAAGGGCAAAAGAGTTTGGAAAAGTAGATACGTTAGAGACGTATCAGCCCACAAGCTTGCTAGCCGCCACCAGGGGGTGGCGGCTACCAGGTTTGTGGCGCCCTGGTAGCTCCCCTCTGGTACTTCTTTCGCCCATTATTTTTTACATAATCCCAAAAAAATCCACGTAACTTTTTAGGGCATTTGGAGATGTGCAGAATAGTGGACTAAGATTTGCTCATTTTCCAGTCCAGAATTCCAGCTGCCTGAATTCTCCCTCTTTAAATAAACCTTGCAAAATAAGAGAGAAAAGGCATAAATATGGTACCACAAAGTAATATAACAGCCCATAAAGCAATAAATATCAACATGAAAGCATGATGCAAAATGGACGTATCAACTCCCCCAAGCTTAGTCCTCGCTTGTCCTCAAGCGAAAACCAAGTTCCATAAACATGTCCACATGTTTAGGGACGATGGTGTCGATAAAACATAATATGGACATGAGGGCATCATGATCACACATAGAACAACAATACATCATAAAGATTCTTATGGGAAAGTAACAATTCCTTCACAAAGCAAAGTATGAAGCAAAAACCTTACCGAGAAGTAACCAACAACAGTCCAAAGTCATTGAAGCAATTGCAATTTATCATAACATCAGAAAGAGTCAAATAAGAGCTTGTAAGGCAAACCCACATACTCAATCATCTCTTTTGTTTTCCACAATTGTTACAACTCACGTGGTACTCATGGTGTCAAATTTTCAGCTGGGCACACAGGAAGATAGGGGCTTATAGTTTTGCCTCCCAACTATTTACCTCAAGGGTAAAGTCAACAATAATAAAGCATAAGTACTCAACTCCAAGTTGATATATGAATATAGATCTTTCCCAAGCATGTGACGGTAGCCAAGACAAAGGCAAAAATAGGGAATTAGTGAAGATCACCAAGACTCTTACAAGGGCAAAAAGTAAAGGTATAAGATAGGCCCTTCGTAGAGGGAAGCAGAGGTTGTCATCCGCTTTTGAGGTTGGGATGCATGTCCTCTTAGTGCGGAGGAACGTCACTTTATATTTCCTCCTGTGATAAAGAACTTTGTAATGCAGTCTGTCGCTTTTATGTCTTCCTCATCACAGGTTCGTACAAAGCTTATTTTCCACACACTAATAGATCATACATATTAGAGAGCAATTTTTATTGCTTGCACCGATGACAACTTACTTGAAGGATCTTATTCAATCCATAGGTAGGTATGGTGGACTCAGTTGACAAACCGAGAGAGAAAGAAAAACTTTGACAAACTCTATTTGATCTTGTTGTTACAACTATGTCTAACTCATAACTAGAATTTCAGCAAGATCACAAGTTAACCACATAAGCAAATGACACAAAGGTCTCACGGTAAACTAATATCAATGGCATAATCAGCTACCGAGCAAATAATAATGAGTTTCAAATACCAACACTTCAATCAAAACAAGCATGAAGCAATATTAATAGGTGGTATCTCGCTAGCTCTTTCCGAGACCGCAAAACATAAATGCAGATCACTTTCAAAGATCAAGGGCTGACTAAACATTGTAATTCATAGCAACGAAGATCCAGTCATAGTCATACTCAATATCAATCAAAAGCAAAGCATAAAAATGACAGAGGTGCTCTCTAATTGGTGCATATATAAGAGGAGGATGACTCGACAGGAAAATAAATAGACAGGCCCTTCGCAGAGGGAAGCATTGATTTGCAGAGGTGCCAGAGCTCAAGCTTTGAAAACAGAGATAATAATTTTGGGTGGCATGCTTTCATTGTCAACACAATGACCAAGAGTTCTCAATATCTTCCATGCTACTCATGCTATAGGCGGTTCCCAAACAGAAAAGTAAAGTTTTAACTCCCCCACCACAAATCAATCACACTCCGCGGCTAGCTGAATCCTCGGGTACCGTCCATACTAACATCAATCCGGGGGGAGTCTTGTTTTACAGTTATGTTTTCGATTTAAGCATGGAACTGGGCACCCCAAATACTGGCCCCTTTCTCGTGAATGACTGTGAATAAACACATGTCGAGGATAACACTCCTAGCATGGAAGATACCAATAGCCCTCTGTCACCACATGAGCGGTTCGGGCATGCAAAACAGATTTATTTCTTGAAGGTTTAGAGAGTGGCACATGCAAATTTACTTGGAATGGCAGGTAGATACCGCAAATAGGTAGGTATGGTGGACTCTCATGGAAAAACTTTTGGGTTTATGGAGGTGGATGCACAAGCAGTATTCCCGCTTCGTACAAGTGAAGGCTAGCAAAAGACCGGGAAGCGACCAACTAGAGAGCGACAACGGTCATCAAGATGCAATGAGTTTGACTAACATTGAATGCAAGCATGAACATGATATAAATCACCATGAACACGAACATCATAGAGGCTATGTTGATTTTGTTTCAACTACATGCATGAACATGCGCCAAGTCAAGCCACTTGAAACATTCAAAGGAGAATATCATCCTATCATACTACATCACAGTCATCTCAAAAATCTATGTTGCAATCAAGACAAACCATTATAAGCTCTCAGCTAAATAAGCATGGCATCAGAAACTATGATCTCTAAGTTGTCATTGCAAACATGGTTCTCTCACAACAAAGCTAAATCTAGGTTGACAAGCTAGTCATATTTACAAAAACAAAATAGATAGAGTCCATACCAGCTTTTCAGTCTCAGTCACTTCATCATATATCATCATTGTTGCCTTTCATTTGCACGATCGAACGAGGTGAACAATAATAAGCGCATTGGACTATGCTGAATCTGCAGGCAAACACAAAGGAGAAGACAAAATAATATGGTTCTTTGAAAGCTAAACAGGTAAGCATGCAAGAACCAATAAACATTATAACCAATATCTTCTACCTTGACACAAAGAAAAAAGAAAACTATTTACACGGGAAAGCTCCCAACAAGCAAAAGAAGAAAGAAAAATCTTTTTGGGTTTTCTCAAAAGGACACAAAACAAGAAAACAAGAAAACAAAAAGAAACTAGCATGGATAATACAGTGGCAAAGTGTAAACACCGGCTAACAAAGCGAAAGCATAAGCATGAATGTAAAGTCGGTGAGAACATGTACTCCCCCAAGCTTAGGCTTTTGGCCTAGCTTGGTCTACTCCCATGGTGGGAAATAACCAGCTCGAGGATACTCCGGAGCAGACTGCGGATGCCATTGCTGTGTGAGCTCCTCTGGCTCCCACTGATAAACTGGCGTCTCGTACTCGACTGGCGGCTCGGGCGCGGGCGCCTGTGGTTGGGCCAAGCCCCAATATGCATAGATGTCCGCGGGCAGAATAGTGTACCTGCCTGCATGAAGATCAAACAAAGAAGGAGCAGGCAAAGTAATAGTCTCCCGAGTACCTTGACTAAACACCAGGTTATAAATCATCCGTCTACTAGCATCTCTATCCAGAAAATCATGGCGAACCATGCTGTCATAATCCAGATATCTCTCAGGGAGAAGCATCTCTCCTTCCTCTCCTAGTCTAATGGGTATCTCAAAGTGTCTGGCAAGACGGGTAGCATAGATACCTCCATAGACAACACCTTTAGAACGGTTCAGGTTCAACCGTTGAGCTACTATAGCGCCCAGGCTATAAGTCTTGTCGTTATAAAGGCCTTTGTGCAAAACCGCAAGGTCTGGAGAACTAAGTGATCCAGCCTTCCCACGGCCAATCAAACATTTTCCCACAAATAGTGAGAAGTACCGAAGCACAGGAAAATGTATGCTAGCAATTCTAGCGCGAGACACTCCTCTCTCCTCTCCAACAGCAATAGAACCAATGAAATCCTCCAAGTCCCGTGGACGAGGGTCTCGGATATCCCCAACGTAAGGTAATTTGCATACATTGCAAAAATCCTGCAGCGTCATGCACTGGGGGACATCGTATATCATGAACTCAACCATGGGAGGATTCTTCCTCGGATAAAAGTTGAAGCTTTGAACGAAAATATTGGTGATTAGGAGATATTGTGGGCACTTATCTTCAACGAACGCAGTAAGACCTGCGTTCTCCACCAAGTAATAAAAGTCTTCATAAAGTCCGGCGGTGCGCAAAAATTCATCACTTGGCCACTCGCACGCTCGAACTTTTGTGACCCGAGGGACTACATACTTGGGGTGATTCTTCTCGTCCTCCTTGGGGTTACGGCTTGAAGAGCCTTTGAAGAACCTCCTCATCTTTTCCCTTTTATAGCTCTGAAAAATTCTGAATTTTTTAGAGGCTTCAAAAGAAAAGTAAATAAGGATTAACCCAACTTGTAGCAACTACTCCTACTAGTGCCTAGAGACCGTATCACGCGCTAAAACTACTTGGGACCAGCTAAAATCAACATTTCTAGCTCAAGAACAGGGTCACCAAGGTAGCAAGAATTCGCGAAGGATAAAGCACTAGAGCAAAAACTAATTGGACCAATGGAGGAGTCACTTACCAAGGAGCAATTTCCCCAAAACGGTTCGGAGAATGGTGCTTTGAGCAAGGAGATCGGAAATCACAACCAAATGAGCAAGAACACGGGTTTGAGCTGCGAAACAATTTTTTCTGTAGGTGGAAGAAGAGGCTGGGAGCTAGAATGAGAGGAGGGGTGCCTGTGGGCCCCACAAGCTTGCACCCCGCCACCAGGGGGTAGGTGGCCGTGGGGGGGGGGGGCTTGTGGCCCACTGGTCAGGCCCCCTGACCAGCTCTCAGGCCCATAAATTTTCAAAAATTCCAGAAAAAATCATACTAAATTTTCAGGACTATCGGAGAACTTTTATTTTTGAGGTATTTTTCTCCGGGACGCTAAAACAGAAAACAGGAAAAACTAAACTAATTCTATCATTTTTCTTCTAAGCAACAGAAAAGGAAAGCTCAAAACAGAGGTATGCGACTCTTTGATTCATCCGTTTCATGGTCATCGAAAGAAATCTGTGAGTGGGGTTGATCAAATCCTTATGACAAAACCTTCTCGAATCGCAAGAGAGAACGGAGAATTTTCGAATAGCCACTAAGTCACCTCAATGGGGATATGTATCTCCCCAACAAGCAAATCATACTTCATCTTGACACGAGGAATAGGGCATTCAAAGCTCCCAATGAGAATCGATGAAGTCTTTTTGATAGCATTGATGCAATGTACTGGATATCGTTTCTTCGGAAAGTGCACTGTGTGCTCATTACCGTTGACATGGAAAGTGACATTGCCTTTGTTGCAATCTATAACAGACCCTGCAGTGTTTAAAAAGGGTCTTCCGAGGATGATAGCCATGGCATCGTCCTTGGGAATATCCAAGATAACAAAGTCTGTTAAGATAGTGGTATTAGCAACCACAACAGGCACATCCTCGCAAACACCGATAGGGAAAGCAGTTGATTTGTCGGCCATTTGCAGAGAAATTTCAGTGGGTGTCAACTTATCCAACTAAAGTCTACGATAAAGAGAGAGCGGCATAACACTAACACCGGCTCCAAGGTCACATAAGGTAGTTCTTACGTAGTTTCCTTTAATGGAGCAAGGTATAGTGGGCACTCCGGGATCACCAAGTTTGTTAGGAGTTCCACCTTTGAAAGTGTAGTTGGCAAGCATGATAGAGATCTCAAGATCTGGTATCTTCTGTTTATTAGTCACAATATCTTTCATGTACTTGGCATATGAAGACGTCTTGAGCATATCAGTTAACCGCATCTGCAGAAAGACGGGTCTTATCATCTCAACGAAGCGCTCAAAATCCTCATCATCCTTTTTCTTGGATAGCTTAGGAGGAAAGGGCATAGGTCTCTGAACCCATGGCTCTCTTTCTTTACCATGCTTCCTAGTAGTGAAGTCATTCTTGTCGTATCTCTTAGGTTGTGGATTATCAGAATTAACCGTAGGTTCAATATCCACATCCTCGTCATGGCTAGCTTGAGCATTATTATGAACATCACTGTCCATATTGTCACCAGGTTCATGTTCATCACCAGACTGTGTTTCCGCATCAGACGCAGAAATATCATTAGGTTCTTTAGGTGTGATAGTATTTGGTGAACTGGCGTGCAGGTTTCTATCATCCTTATTCTTCTCCTTAGGATGACTGGGTGTATCAGCATTGATTCCTTGAGAATCTTGATCAATTCTCTTAGGATGACCTTCAGGATACAAAGGTTCCTGAGTCATTTTGCCTCCTCTAGTAATGACTTTGACAGAGTTGTCATTTAATTCATTAAGCAAGTCATTCTGAGCTTTAAGTACTTGTTCTACCTGAGTAGTAACCATAGAGGCATGTTTACTCAGAAGCTTCAGAGCATTGACATTTCTGTCTACACAAGCACTTAAATGGCTAAGCATACGAGTACTTTGTTCCAAATGTCTGCTAACATAGTCATTGAAACTCTGTTGTTTGGCAACAAAGTTGTCAAATTCATCAAAGCATAGGCTAGCAGGTTTATCGAAAGGAATATCACTCTCATCAAACCTACGTAGAGAATTCACTTCCACTACCTGTATCGGGTTATCGAGACCATGGATCTCTTTGATAGGTGGTAGATTTTTGACATCTTCAACTCTAATGCCTTTCTCTTGCATAGATTTCTTGGCTTCTTGCATATCTTCGAGACTGAGGAATAGAATACCTCTTTTCTTAGGAGTTGGCTTAGGAGGTAGTTCGGGAATAGTCCAAGCATTATCGTTGATCAAGAGGTTATTCAGTAGAGTCTCAGCTTGTTCTACAGTTCGTTCCCTAAAAACACAACCGGCACAACTATCTAGGTAGTCTCTAGAGGCATCGGTAAGTCCGTTATAGAGGATATCAAGTATCTCGTTCTTCTTAAGAGGGTGATCAGGCAAATCATTCTGTAGCTGGACGAGCCTCCCCAAGCTTGTGGAAGACTCTCTTCTTGGAGTTGAGCAAAGTTGTATATTTCTTGCAAGGCAGCTTGCTTCTTATGGGCAGGGACCTATTTCTCACAGAAGTAATAGACCATCTCCTGGGGACTACTCACACATCCAGGAGCAAGAGAGGTGAACCAGGCTTTAGCATCATCCTTTAGAGAGAAAGGAAACAACTTAAGGATGTAGTAGTGGCGGATCTTCTCCTCATTATTGAAAAGGGTGGCTATATCGTGTAGTTTGGCAAGATGGGCTACGACCGTCTCAGACTCATAACCGTAAAAAGGATTAGATTCGACTAGAGAGATTATCTCAGGATCGACAGAGAATTCATAATCCTTATCGGTGACAAAGATAGGCGAAGTGGCAAACTTCGGGTCATTTTTCATCCTAGCTTCACGAGATTTTTCCTTCCACTTGAGAATTAATTTCTCAGCATCATAGGCATCCTTACACACAAGAAAATCCTCAGCTATCTCTCCCTCCATAACGTAACCCTCAGGTATAACAGGCAATTCATATCTAGGAGAGCTAGATCTAGCAGGAGCAAAAGCAGGTTCTATCTCAATAGTATCGGTAGTTTCAAAAGCATCACGAGCATTGGCAGTAACTCTAGCAATATGAGCATCAAGGAACACTCCTAGTGAAACATCAGGCAAAGTAGCATCTCTAGCAGTATCAAGCATAGCATCATCAGGAAAAATAGCATCTCTAGCATCATCAGGCAAAGCAGCATCATGCATAGCATCTCTAGCAGTATCAGGCATAATATCAATGTGACAGCCCGAGACCGACGTTCCAGAAGATTCCCCCCTTCTTTCCGTTTTCGTCGTGTGTCTATTTTCTTTTGTCGCATCATCATCGCATCATGTGTATCATCGGCATTGCATCGGCATCTCCGTTGCCGCCAGTTTTCAAAAGCTGCATCCGTTGTTAGTTGCCGGTTCTCGTTGTTGTCCGTTCCGAGCCCGACCACACATGCACGCGCCCGCGGCATCGTCAAATCTTGTTTTTAAAAGTGTGCGTAAAACTTTCTCTGATTGGGGTGAGATTTGACGTGCGGTGTTATTCTAATATAGGTAGGCCGTCTGTCAAGTTTCGTCGCAATCGGAGTCGGTCTGGTACCCGAACGGTCGACCGTAGCGGCACCGTATTCGATCTATCGTCGGACGGTTGTCGGTGTTTTAAAAATCGTTGCCGCGCCGCACCACTTCCCTCTCATCTTAGCCAATGCTGTTCTACACAGCTAACCCTAGCCCGCCTCTCCGACCGGGCCGCACGATCGCGATCGGAGGGTCGAAAAACCCCGAGACACCCTCTAACCTAGCCCCTCTTCCCTATTTAAACACCCCTAAACTGCCGCTAAGGGAAACCCTAGCCACTGCATCGATTTCCGTGTCATCCCACCAGTCAGCCGCTACCTCAGCCTATTCCTCCTCCCACTTCGAGCCAGGCCCGTCGGGCCCGAGAGAGGCCCGTCCGAGCCCATCTGGACCCGGGACAACCGCTGCCAGCCTCTGCCCAGCCCCCATGGCGCGCTGCCTCGCCTCCGGTGCTCCTCCCGCACGCAGCCTCCCTCGCCCCGCCATCTCCCGTCGTCGTGCGCCGCCTCGACCCCGACCCCGCAACTCCTCGTCGGAGGTTCCCCGTCACCGGACGTCATCGAAAACACCGCCGCATGCAGCAGCCCCGTCGTGCCAGGATCCGGCTCATCGCCAGCTGCCTGCGCGTCGCCCCGATCTGCTTCGCCAGACCACAGCAGCCCCACCACCTCAGGTCCCGCGCCGCCGATTCCGCGCAGCCGGGCCCGCTGGACTCTCCGGTCGAGGTCCCCGCTGGCGAGCGCTTGCCCGATCGCGATCTGGACCGAGGACCAGATCGAGGCGTGCAGTGTGTTGACTGCGCCTGGTCTCGTGGGCCTGTTGTAACCAGGCCGGCCCGGCTCCCTCCCTTCCCCTCCAGGCCAGGGCGCCCCTCCAGGCCCAGCTAGCTCTCCACCGACCCTAGGCCTGCATGCGCTCAAGCCCAAGGTGAGGCCTCCCCTCGTCTATTCCTCGCCCGCGCGTAGTTTTGTTATACTGTGCCCATGCCCGTGTACCCATTAGCATTTAGATTAGGCCCGGTAGTATTTTTCTTTTTTGGTTATTTTCGGAATTTAATTAAATTCCAAAAAATAGGTATATCTTTAGATGCTCGTATCTTTTGTTCCGTGTGTCGGAACGAGGCGTGTAGTATATGGTTTTCGTGTAGTTTTGTGTGTAGAATCCGATTATAAAACTTGCATATTTTTTTGACGTGGTTTGCCATGCCAAATGCATAGATTAACATGATGTTCCAATAGGATAGATGCCCGTATTTATTTTTCGCGCAAGACCGGATTGCTCGTATGTCGTAGTAGAAATGTTCATGTTTTAGGAACCACTTTTCCATGTATTTTAGAGTAGACGTTGGTATTTTTACGTGTAGGGATTGCCGCTAGTTTATTTTTCCGTGTATAGGTTATTATCTCGCATTTACGTGTGGCGATATTTTTGTGTTGCAACCCCACATGTCTTATATGTTTTCGGGGTATAAAAATTCACGGGATTTTTCTGTGCAATTAGTTTTAGCTTTTGAGCAAGTTAGTTCGCGTGATATTTTGCCATGTTGCCCTCTTGTCTATTTCGTTGGATTTATTTCGTGCTTCGTTTGAAGGAGTTGTCATCTAGAGAGTTGTTCTTTGATGTTTACTCTAGCCCCTGGTATTTTTGGTTGCAATAGAAATGCATGTTTATGTGTGGTTTGCTTGCTCTCAACTTGCTAGAAATAGTGCTGATTTGGAGGTGCTGAAATATTTCTAAGTCTGGAATCTGTTATAGTTTGTTGTTGTCTTGTCTTGCTTGTATCTTGTGATCTGTAGATCTTTTGAGGTTGGTCCAATGGAGTTAGTTGAAGACCTTGTGTTTCTCTAGCTTATGGTTTTGCTGCTGTCAATATGCCTTCAGATCGAAAACTGCACTTTCATGAGGTGTTATTTTCACTAAGTCTGAAATAGTGTGTGAGATGCCATTTTGTGACTTCTTTCCCTAGTGATCCATGATGCCATGCTAGTTGTTGTTAGTTGTTAGTTGTAGTGCTTCTTGCCATATTTCGTGTCATGCCTTGGTAGAGTAGATTGGAGTTGTGTAGCTTGTAGTTGTGGGGTGTAGAAAATGCTATGTGGCTGTTTTTGGCAGATTCTAGTGATTTTTTGTTTAGCTCGTAGTTGTTGATACGTAGCTCTGTTTTGATCGTGTCATATATGAAACTAGCTTAGAATCTCGTGTAGTTACATTTTCTCTTGCTGGTTGTATGTTTTGCAGTGCTCGTGATCGTCGTTGCACACATTTTGCATTCATGCCATCATATCTTGCGGTGTCCGTATCTTTTGAACCGTAGCTCCGTTGGAGATGATCTCTATGTGTAAATTGCTTGAAATGACGCGTAGAATCACGTGAACCTATTTGTTTTGCTGTTTAATAACTAATTAAATGTGTTAGTTCAGATCTGGACAGAATTGTAAATTAACATGTGAGGTCGTCTCAGAGGTGCTATATGTCATTTCCGACCTCACTTAAAATGCCTAGATAGGTAGATTAATTACACTTCACCTCTTGTCATGCTTAATCACATTTAACATTGTTGTGTATCTAATCGGGATAGAACTAAATAAATAAACGTGGAGTTTCGTCAATATGCAATTCGTTGCATATTGAACTTCACTTAATGTGTAGTGTTTGATTGTGTGAATTGTCATGCCGTGACTTGCATGTATTCAGCTGCTCATGCAGCATATGTGTTGTGCATCGTGTGGTGAATTCCGTGTGTTGATTTGTGTTTCCGGTTTGCTTCGTCTCGATAGAGTTTCGCAGCGTGTCGGATTGTGAGGACCCGTTCGACTACATCGGTTCGTCTGCTTCACGGAGGCATTCTTCTTCCAAGCGGGATCTCAGGCAAGATGATCATTTCCCCAGATACCATTACTATCATTGCCATGCTAGTTTTATCGCTTCTATCGATTATGTCTCGTTGCCTACCACATGTTAAATATCAGCCTCTCAACAATGCCATGATAACCTTCAACCTGTTCGACCTAGCAAACCACTGATTGGCTATGTTACTGCTTGCTTAACCATGTTGTTAGCGTGGCTAGTTGCAGGTGTAGTTGATTCCATGTGATAACATGGGTTCCTTGTTATACGACCATATTAATGCTATTTAATTTAATGCACCTATATACTTGGTAAAAGGTGGAAGGCTCGGCCTTTCTAGCCTGGTGTTTTGGTCCACCTTTGCCCCCTTAGTTTCGGCTACCGTTGTTATGTTTCATAATGAGCACTCCTAACACGATCGGGGTTGTTATGGGGACCCCCTTGATAATTCGTTTTAGATTAAAGCTGGTCTGGCAAGGCCCAACATTGGTACTACATTTGCCCAACATAATAATTTTGATAATACTGAAATGCATAGGGAGTTAGCGCTACCCGAGGAGTAATTCTACATAATACAGGGAGGGCCAGTGCTGATGGTGCTGGTCCAAAACAGAGCAGCTTACTAACGCTACCCGGGGCAACTCGGCGTTTGGCGTGGTAACCATCGCTCATCCGTCGTGTCCTGAGAACGAGATACGCGGCTCCTATCGGGATCATCGACACGTCGGGCGGCCTTGCTGGATTAGTTTTACCTTTGACGAGATATCTTGTGCATCGGGATTCCGGTGATGCTTTGGGTAATCTCAGAGTTGAGGTTTTCCACTAGGGAATCCGACGAGATCGCGAGCTTCGTTATTGAGGATTTCTATGCGGCTTGTGGTTATTTGTGATGGACTAGTTGAAGCACCCCTGCAGGGTTAAATCTTTTCGGAAAGCCGTGCCTGCGGTTATGTGGCAACGTGGAAACTTTGTTTAACACTGGTTCTAGATAACTTGAAGTAACTTAATTAAAACATGCCAACTGTGTGCGTAACCGTGACTGTCTCTTTCGTGTGTTCCTTCTCCGATCTAGGACACGGTGGGGTTATGTCTGACGTAGGTAGGTGTTCAGGATCATTCATTGGTCATCAGTAGACACGTCCGCTATGCGTAGATCTTCCCCCTCTTATTTCTTGTACTCCTAAGTTTAGCCACCAAATATATGCTTAGCCGCTGTTGCAACTTCACCACTTAACCATACCTCACCCATTAAGTTTTGCTAGTCTTGATACCTTTGGAAATGAGATTGCTGAGTCCCCTGTGGCTCACAGATTACTACAACACCAGTTGCAGGTACATGTAAAGGTTACTTGACGCGAGCGCATTGATCGTTCATTTGGAGTTGCTTCTTCTTCTTCTTCTTCATCGATCTAGGATGGGTTCCAGGCCGGCAGCCTGGGATAGCAAGGATGGACGTCGTTCTTCTTTTCTCGTTTGTTTTCGTCCGTAGTCGGACCCTGCTCTTGGCGATCATGATGATTATGTATTATTCTGACGTGACTCTGATGTAGCTTGTGGCGAGTGTAAGTCAATTATATATATATATATCTTCTTTTCAGTACATGTACTTGTAACGATATCCATTCTTGTGACACGACGAGATGCGCTTCTATCCCTGACGAGGCCTTCGTGCCAAATTGAGGATAGGGTCACATCTTGGGCGTGACAAGTTGGTATCAGAGCAGTACCGGCCTAGGAGCCCCCTTGATTGATTGAACTTGGCCGAGTCGAGTCTACTGAAAAACTACTTTGAGTCTAGTTATATATCAGAGAGTAGGATTCTTTTTTTCTCCTCTTCTATGCTCTGGTGAGGAATCTTGACGTAATAATTTATTCTACTCCTCTTCTCACTCAATTTTTTTTAGGATCACGCGAATATTTTTGGAATCTATATGATGTCGATGTGACGGAGTTCTGTCTTGGTGCCACCTGTCTGACTTGATTTTCTTCCGGGGAGTTGAGCTTCAGGGGATTCTTGAGCACATCGTTATCATTCAGATTTCTTAGTATCTAAGAACGAAGGATGTTCGAAATTGCTTCAATACTAGTAGTGGCGAGATAACCCCGATGTCCCCAGTACTGGTGCAGATTGTTCGGGAGTACTGCCATACTTTGTATCGTTGTGATCACGAGGGTCTGTTGTAGATGAAGGTCCGAGATTCTGGTTGTGTGTTGACGGATGTGATACAGGTGACGGGTTAGTATAGGAGTTGAGTGACATTACTCCTTGTATCCGTGTGTCACATCCCTGAGACCTTAAGCAAGTTAGTCTTGTGATCATGTCTTCTTTGCATTTGCATCTAAGAATGTTCAACAAGAACAAGAAAGTGGCAAAGGAAAAAAAAACTCAAAACCCTAGCCACTACTTTAAATAAAGAAAATCTCAAACTAGTTAATATCAATGAACCCAAAATGGCCTCAAGAAATGTTCAAACTTTCTGATAAATCATGAAAGTAAATGAGCATTGGAGAAAACTATTTTCTTGACACTTTAAGCATTTTAAATTAATGCAAAAAGCCAGTGGTTTCAAATTTTAAATTTGAAATCAGAAACTATAAATTTTCAAAAATGTTGAAAACTTTGGAAATGGTTGGGAATATTATAACAAATATTCAGGTGTGTTTAAAATAGTTTTTATAACCTTTTTGGAGCTGAAATAAATAGCAAATCAATGTCAGAAATTAAAACAGAAATAAAACAGAAGGAAATGGAAAAGAGGTTACCTGTCGCCTAGCCTGGCCCGGCCCATCTTCCTGAGTCGTCCCCTCCCTCGCGCCAGTAGGAGCAGGAGGTGGCCGCCGCCTTCTCCGGCGCGGCCACGCACCTGTGCGCCTGCCTGGCCGCCGCCTCGCGCTGGCAAGGCCGGGGATAAGCTCCCCGAGGCCACCGCTATCCATTCCCAGCGTCAGTTCTTCCCCCTCCTCTCGGATCTCTCCTCCCCCTTTTGTCGCCATTGGAGCCGAGCAACGCTCGAGCTGCCCGTGCCCCTAGCCATAGGATCCTCCTGCTGAGCACGCCGTTAGCTCCGCCTCGTCGGTCTGGTCCTCCCTGCAGAAGCCAAAGCCACCCCGAACACTGCAACGCCCATGACACCGTCGTCTTCAACCTTCGGCCGCCGGCGAGCTCTGCTCGATTCGTCGCCCCCAGGCCTTCCCCGAGCCGTCTAAGCCCTGCTCTGCACTCCCCGTGAGCATGCGGTCATTTCCCCTAAGCTTTCCCCGTCGATCCCCTTCTCTAGCCCTAGTTTCACCGGAGCCCGACGAGGACCGCCGCTGCAGCTCGTCGCCGGTAACCCTCCGGTGAAGTGTTGGTCCGTCTGAGGCTACCAGCAGCCTCAGGGCGTTGTGTAGATGCGATAGGTGCCAAACCCCGAGCGTTTTGACCTCGTATCCGATGGCCTCGTCGATGACCGAACTTGGTCGCCGCCAAGCTCGTCGCCGGCGTCGATTCCGGCCACCCCAGCCCCTGGGGCTTGTCCCATCGTGCGTGCCATCGAGTGGCCGTTCCTTCCATGGTCTCAGCCGTGCGATTGGCCCTCTGTGCGCCATTTCCGAGCCCCCCGAGGTTCTGGTGCTCGCCGGAGGCTCCCCGCCGGCGAGGACGACCTCGCCGCCGGTGGATCTCGGCTGGCCTGAGCCACTGACCGGTGGGGCCAGCCTCTGGCACGTTTAAAGTTAATAAAAATAAATCAAATAAGTTAATCAGTCACTGACATGTGGGTCCAGTAAGGTTAATCAGTTAATTAAGTTTAAACTTAATCCAAATTTGACCAGAGAGACTGACCAGTGGGTCCCACTGGTCAGGTTTGACTTTCAACGGCCAGATGGACCTGCTGATGCCATGCTGATGCAATAAAAGTATTTTCCAGTATAGAAATAATTCCAGGAAATTGCTAAAACTTGTAAAAATCATAGAAATTAATCTGTAACTCCAATGAAAATAATTTATATATGAAAAAGTATCAGAAAAATTCAAGGATTCTGAATATGCTATTTTCAACCATGTTTGAAAAAGTTACAGGACCCTAACATGTAGAATAAGGAATAATTCAATTCTTATAATTACTTTTAAATGGAATTTGGAAAATATTCAAATTTCATTATGAATGCCATGATCACACACGGTCCTAATTACAAATCAGTACCTTAACATGACATCTCATGCATGCTAACATCAAGTTGATCTGAGCATCAGGTCGAATCAATTAAACCGGTATCCGAGACTACCTCGTTTGAATTGATATTCGAATGTGATTCAAATCAACTCTAAACCTAATACATATTGATTATAATAATTTATCACCTTGCATTCTCATGCCATGCTCATGCATCATTTTGATTGCATATGATTGTTATTGAATGTTGCCATTCATTTCGGTAGGCTCCGCACCCTCGGATTCCACCGAATATCCGTCTGACGGATATCGTCCCTCCTCTGAGCAACAAGGCAAGCAACCCTTTTGATCATCCCGATAAATCCCATGTTCTTGCTCCTGCACCTATTTATTGCATTAAGATCAAATGCTTCAACTGCTTTTGCCACGATAGTTGAACCCACTTCCTTTGCATGACCTAACCTTGTCACAGTAAATAGCCGAACCTTGCAACCTAGCATACCTGGTAGTTGCTTGAGCTATGATGTGCCTTATCCTGCTATGCATGCTATGCTTAGAGTTGTGTATGGTCTGTCATCTGGGAGATGAACAGAATTGTGGGAATATGTTCAGTGAGCAAAGGTTGTGTGTTGAACTTGATTTGGTAAAGCTACCGGTGAAAGGCTGTGTAGGAGTACATGGCGGGTTGTTTCATTGGAACCGCCCATAGGAACTGAGTTCCGTGTATGTAATCCAAGACTAGATACTACCACATGCTGGGCCCTGAAATATGACCCCGCTCGGCCTATTAATCGCGTAGTACTCGGTCCAGGAGTTGCAAGTAGTTTCTGGTGTTTATAGTAATGCTGGAGGCCGTGCATGGTGCTGACCTGAGAGGTGGGCCGTGATGCGGTAGGCAGTGGCACGGTGTACCAAGTGGCACCCGGATGGTGGGCTTGGGAACCCTGCGCACATCGTTTGAGGCCGTGGCGGAAACCTCGGCCGGACTTCCGTACGGGTTACTCTCAGATAGGCGATAAACCTGGACTAGGTACTAGTGTGGTTAACGGTCGTGGCCGACTCCCTCGCTGGGCTTCCGCTTGAAGGTTGCTGAGGTGCAAGACGTGCACATGGCGATAAGTGGCGAGAGCGTGTGTGACGAAGTACACCCCTGCAGGGTTATGATCTATTCGAATAGCCGCGTCCGCGGATATGGACTACTTGGAGACGTATGTTGTTCATAGATAACTTCAATGGCTACTCATAAAATTGCCAAGATAAGCGTGAGTGTCGTGGACGGCATTTCCGTATGGAGACGGAATGATTCCACGATAGTGTATTGTTGTGGTGTTAGTGGACTCGTGTGCGAGAAATCAAGTTGTCAAAATTATTTAAAAATGCAAGTTGTCTAGCCACGAGTCAAATGCTGGCTTTCCGCATGAAACCCCACGATACCTTTTGATACCTTGCATGAGTAGTTAGTTATCCTAAAGTCTTGCTGAGTACCTTCGTACTCATGTTTGTTTAATAAATATTGCAGAGGTTGCCAATGACCCTAATGAAGGGTTCTTCGTAGACATCGACGACGACGAGTAGCTGGTGTCCCAGCTACGATCTGGCCCTACGTTGGATCTGTAGTATAGTCAGGCCATGTGCCTTCTAGTTGCCCTGTCTGTACTCAGACAGTTTATAACTCTTCCGCTGGCTTGTAACTGAATGACTGCTATTATGGGTCGTGAGACCCTTGTTGTGTAATATTATGTGTGTGGCTCTTCCGAGCCTCTTAAATAAAGCTTGTATGTTTATGGTTATGTTGTGATGCCATCGATGTATCTATACATATCGGTATGCCATGCGTACGTGTGTCGTACTTGATATGTATGGGGTTCGATTACCTAGTCGTGAGCTTTAGTAGCATTCCTTACAAGGAAATGCCCATTTGTGATCCAACGAGCCTTGGTAGTTCGCTACTGCTCCGGACACATTGGTTGACCGGCATGTGTCCTTCTTAGCTGATGTGTCTGTCCCCTTTGGGGAAATGTCACGCGATGTAAGGGAGTCCTTGTAGCTTGCTACGACTCGTCTACATTCGCTGATGACCGACACCTGCTTTGTTGGGTCATGTATGCATGTCCTTGTGCGGTACTGCCACTTTGGTTTATGACTAGACATGTCGATCCGGGTTCTTTGACATTGGATTGCTAGCGCCACTATCGCATACGTGAGTCAAAAGACGCAAACAGTCCCGGCTAAGGTAAGGCTGCAGCCGTGGAGTTAACCGTGCGTGAGACCACAAAGGGATGCGATGTGTTACAGGCTGGATTCCTATGGCTTAGGATCGGGGTCCCGACAGCGTTGGTATCAGAGCCTGACTGACTGTAGAATTACTAAGCCAAACTGGTCGAAGTTGAGTCTAGAATTGCTTTAGTTATATATAAGGGAATTGTTTGTGGAAGGGATCGTAAGACTCTTGTTCTCTTCTCAAGTTATTCTATTCTGGTCATCCTCGTCTCTTCTGCGGGAATTAAGGACTAGGTTATTCATCTTCTCCTAGGCTCGTGTTTCTGATCGGTAGCTTATAGGACTACGGGTCAAGAGATATTGGGTTTCTTTTATTCCTAGGAAGCAGGAAGTAAGTTTGATGATCAGAGAGTTGAACTTGATAGTTGAGTGGTTACGCTATTCCATTTTGGGTTGTCTCAAAATTTGTTTTTGAGCATTTACAGCCGTTATGCTGCCCAATTTTTCATTCAGAGCTCTAATGCTTTTGCATTACTCTCTAATTACAGATGCCTGGCCGTCCTTCTCGTCAGGTGGTACGTCTGACCAGGTGCATTGATGTGCCGGGTCATACGGCCATGCTGGTCAGGGTGATGTCGGTGTGCGGTTACCGCTGGTACCCCGAGTACACAGTGGAGGAACAGTACCGAGACTTCAACCAGAGCCAGTACATCTGCACTGTTAGGGTATTTCCAGACTACCCTGGAGCTGAGGAGCCAATCCATTGGTCCTATGGGTTGGGAGTCACTGTTGACATGGCAGTACAAGATGCTGCCTATTCAATGCTGACCATTATGAGAGCGAGACATGCACTGCTGCAGAATTCAGAGTTCTGCTATGTTCCGGCCTCTCAGCCTGGTGAAGAGGGATACCTTAGTGGAGTCTATTTTGATTCTTCTATGGAGGATCCACTACTGCAGTCCACTGTTGACATGCTAGAGAACAGAGACAGGGATGCTCGTGCTCTCCGCATGGAGCTTTATGCTACCCGTGCCCGTCTGTGGACAACTTTGATGCAGCTGGCACCGGTAGTCCAGACAGGGTATGGAGAGATGGAGATGCTGAACCCTGTTAGGACCAATCTTCCGGCTCCCGTTGACTGGCCAGCTATAGGAGGAGTCACACCTCTTCGGGGACCCCTCTTACCACCAGTCAGGGGACCAAGGCCACATCCGTGTCCTTATGGATCCCAGGGATCTCAGGCTAGAGTGTTTCCTGATCCGCAAGTTGAGCTACCAGGTCATGGAGGTAATTTCTATGAGATGTTCTATGCGGATGCCTGAGCTGTGAGCGGAAGGATAGTAAGTATGCATGTAATGTGAAATGAATTCCGGAGGCCTAGATAAATAATGTATAGGAAGCTTGTAAGCCTCTGATGAGTAGTCTCATATTTTCAGTAGCTTGCTCTTTGGTTAAGGTTGTACTGAACTATGTAAGGGTGTGTATGAACCATGGTGTATATATAGCAGTTGCTTGTTACCATGCTGTTCGGATATTCATTTCCGCATTCCGTGTGTTCAGTACATTCTTAATCCATAGCTAGTATTGATATGATATTGGTCTAAGCTGTGAGTTTGTTTGTCAGGATGGTGTTCACCAGGTTGAACCATGCCCCTGCTCATGAGCAAGGCGAGGGTAGTCAAGCGTCGCAGGAAGACCTGCCTCACCCGCCTTCTCTGGTGGAAGTGATGCTTGAGGCAGAAAGAAACAAAAGAGAGACCAACCGACTGTTAGAGCGTATTGAGCAGAATACGGCTCGTCAGCCTAGGAATGTTGCAGTGTCCCTTAATGACTTTGTGAAGTTGAATCCTCCAAAGTTTCATCATTCCGTCGATCCCCTCGACGTTGATGACTGGCTGTGCAGCATCTCACGAAAGATTCGCTCTGCGAATGTGTCTGAGGCCGACAAGGTGACCTTTGCGGCATATTTCCTGGAAGGACCCGCCAATCTGTGGTGGGAGAACTTTGAAGCTATGCCTCCCGTTGAACCAGTGGCCACATGGGCAGACTTCAGTGCAGCTTTTCGTCTGCACCATATCCCAGAGGGCCTGATGGACAGAAAGAGAGAGGAGTTCTGTGCCTTCACTCAGGGCAAGTTGTCTGTGGATGCCTATAGCCACGAGTTCGGTAACCTCGCCCGCTATGCAACAGAGGAGGTGTCTACTGACGCCAAGAAGCAAGCAAGATTTCGTAAGGGTCTGAGCCCTGAGTTGCGTCGTGATCTGCGCCTCCATGAGTGTGCAAGCTTTCAAGCCCTGGTCAACAAAACGATCAGTGCGGAGACTGGTCATACTGACTTCGAAGCCACAAGGAAGCACTCCCGTGACTTTGGCTCATCTTCTGGTTCCGCGTTTCCAAAACGCAGGCTGTGGGTTCCGAATAGTTCCCTGCCGCCAAGATACACTCCGAGGCCATCCTACGTGGCGCCTCAGACGAATCAGGCCAACCCTCCAGCAAAAGCTTATGGTGGTCCAGCTAGCAATGCTGCACCACGTGCCAACCAGGTGATATGCTACAAGTGTGGAGAACCAGGGCACTATTCCCGTGAGTGTCCTCAGAATGTGGGTGCCAAGCAACCCGGAAAGTCCGTCGGGCAGGCCAAGTCGGGCAAAGCGTACTATGTGAAGCCAACTCCTGCACGTGGCCGTGTGAACTATGTGTCAGCAGAAGAAGCTGTAGAGGATCCCGACGTCATGCTGGGTACGCTTCTTGTTAATCATCACCCAGCGTCCGTTCTCTTTGACACTGGGTCTTCTCATTCCTTCATTTCAGAAAGTTATGCACATTTGCATAACATGTCTTTTTGTGATATGCCAATCCCATTGGTTGTCCAAACCCCTG
This sequence comes from Hordeum vulgare subsp. vulgare, assembly GCF_904849725.1. Taxonomy (NCBI): domain Eukaryota; kingdom Viridiplantae; phylum Streptophyta; class Magnoliopsida; order Poales; family Poaceae; genus Hordeum; species Hordeum vulgare. Next base: position 597,796,150 of record NC_058524.1, read on the forward strand.
GTAGTAAATGGCAAACCTCTAGGATAACCTATGACAATGAAATTCTAGTAGATAGGCTGGTTTTTCTAGCCTCATTGATAGCCTTGAAATCTTCGGATATTAATATCATCTTGGGCATGGATTGGATGTCAGCTCACTATGCCAAGATTGATACTCATTCTAGAAATGTCCAGCTTACCCATCCCTCGGGTGAGATAGTAAATGTCTCCACTCGAATTGCCAAATGCCAACTCTATTCCCTAAATGCCAACCCTCTTCCGGAACTTGAAGACATTCCCGTAGTCCGTGACTTCCCGGATGTTTTTCCAGAGGAACTGCCAGGAATTCCACCTGACAGAGATGTAGAGTTTGTGATAGACCTTGTTCCAGGAACTGTCCCAATAGCCAGAAGACCATATAAGATGGCACCCCTGGAGCTAGCCGAACTTAAGAAGAAATTAGATGAGGCCTTGAACAAGGGTTTCATTCGTCCTAGCTCTTCTCCTTGGGCTTGTCCCGTCCTCTTCGTCAAGAAGAAAGACGGAACGGATCGGATGGTTGTAGATTACCGACCAGTTAATCTGGTCACCATAAAGAACAAGTACCCGCTCCCCAGGATCAACGATCTGTACGATCAGCTCGCTGGATCCTCAGTCTTCTCCAAAATGGATTTGAGGTTGGGATACCATCAAATCAAGATTAAGAACGGGGACATTCCAAAAACGGCTTTTGTTACTCGTTATGGCCAATATGAGTACACCGTTATGTCCTTCGGTTTAACCGATGCCCCAGCCACCTTCTCTCGACTGATGAACTCAATCTTCATGGAGTATTTGGATAAATTCATCGTGGTATACCTCGATGATATTCTCATCTACTCGAAGAATGAACAAGAACATGCCAAGCATCTAAGGCTGGTATTGATGAAACTTCGAGAGCATCGCCTTTATGCCAAATTTTCAAAATGTGAATTCTGGCTACCAGAAGTGACCTATCTAGGACACGTAATCTCTGGTAAGGGTATTGCTGACAATCCCGAGAGAGTTCAAGCTGTCCTTGATTGGACTCAACCTGAATCGGTTAAGCAAGTTAGGAGTTTTCTTGGTCTAGCGAGCTATTGTCACCGCTTCGTCGAGAATTTCTCCAAGGTTGCAAAGCCTCTAACTGAACTCCTCAAGAAAGATAAAAGGTTCGAGTGGACACCACAGTGTGAGCATAGTTTTCAGGAACTGAAAAGACGTCTGACTTCCGCACCTGTGTTGCTACCACCAGATTTTTCTAAGGACTTTGTTATCTATTGCGACGCCTCGCAACAAGGATTAGGTTGCATTCTCATGCAAGACCGTCATGTGATCGCATACGCATCTCGACAGTTGCGTCTACATGAGGATAATTATCCCACACATGACCTTGAGCTTGCAGCTGTGGTCCATGCACTAAAAACCTGGCGACATTACCTTCTGCGTAATCGTTGCGAAATATTCACTGATCACCAAAGTCTGAAATATATTTTCACCCAGCCGGATTTGAATCTCAGGCAAAGACGGTGGGTTGAGTTGATCTCGGATTACGACTTAGGGATAACTTACACCCCGGGGAAGGCCAATGTTATGGCCGAAGCACTAAGTCGTAAATCTTATTGTAACAATTTGATGCTACAACAAGGTCAACCACATCTCCGTGAGGACTTTCGGAAGTTGAATCTTCATATTGTTCCCCAAGGATTCCTTTCTACCCTGGTGGCGAAGCCTACTCTTAAGGATCAAATTATAGCTGGCCAAAAGCGTGACAAGGGTATATCACGGATCAAGGAGAATATTTTTAGCGGAAACGCTAAAGAATTTTCCGTGAACGATCAAGGTGTTGTGTTCTTCCAGAATCGTCTAGTGGTTCCTAAGAACCCACATCTAAGGCAGTTAATCCTTAAGGAGGCTCATGATTCTCCTCTCACCATTCATCCCGGTAGTACTAAGATGTATCAGGACCTACGCCAGAGGTTCTGGTGGACTAGGATGAAGAGAGAAATTGTTGAGTTGCTAACTGCGACGTTTGTCGTCGAGTTAAGGCAGAACATCAAAGGCCTGCTGGCACCCTTCAACCCCTAGCTATTCCTGAATGGAAATGGGATAAATTTAGCATGGATTTCATTACCGGATTTCCCAAGACCAAGAAAGGAAATAATGCTATCTTTGTGGTCATTGACCGTCTTTCCAAAGTGGCTCATTTTCTTCCCGTTCGTGAGAGTATAACAGCTAGCCAGCTAGCAGAATTATATATCTCTCGAATAGTGTCTCTTCATGGTGTTCCCCTGGAGATTAACTCGGACCGTGGAAGTATCTTTACTTCTCGCTTTTGGGAAAACTTTCAAAATGCCATGGGGACTCACTTATCTTTTAGCAGTGCTTTCCATCCTCAATCAAGTGGTCAAGTAGAAAGAGTGAATCAAATCCTAGAAGATATGCTCCGAGCTTGTGTTATATCGTTCGGTATGAATTGGGAGAAGTGCCTTCCATTCGCCGAATTCGCTTATAACAATAGTTATCAATCAAGCTTGGGCAAAGCCCCTTTTGAAGTTCTCTATGGACGAAGATGTCGAACACCTCTAAATTGGTCAGAAACCGGAGAGAGGCAACTCTTTGGCCCGGATATGATCCAGGATGCAGAAGAGCAGGTTCGCATTATTCGTGAAAAGTTGAAAACAGCCCAGTCTCGTCAAAAGAGCCAATATGATCGTCATCATAAGGCTGTGAACTTTGAAGTTGACGAGAAGGCTTACCTTCGGGTTACACCTTTGAAGGGTACCCATCGATTCGGTATCAAGGGCAAATTGGCTCCTCGTTACATTGGTCCTTTTCGCATTCTTGCCAAACGAGGAGAAGTTGCCTACCAGTTGGAACTTCGTCCGCATCTTTCCAAGGTTCATGATGTTTTCCACGTCTCGCAACTCAGGCGTTGCTTTTCGGATCCTATCCGTGAAGTGGACCATGAGACGCTTGATCTCCAAGATAAATACCCCGTGTGTATTCTTGATCAAGCTGAGCGTACCACTCGACGTCGAAACCTCAGGTTTCTTAAAGTTCAATGGTCAAATCATTCTGAAAAGGAGGCAACTTGGGAAAGAGATGATCGTCTCCGACTTGAGTATCCTGCGTTATTCCCGACGACTTCTAAATCTCGGGACGAGATTCTTTTGAGTGGGGGTGAGTTGTCACATCCCTGACACCTTAAGCAAGTTAGTCTTGTGCTCATGTCTTCTTTGCATTTGCATCTAAGAATTTTCAACAAGAACAAGAAAGTGGCAAAGGAAAAAAAACTCAAAACCCTAGCCACTACTTTAAATAAAGAAAATCTCAAACTAGTTAAAATCAATGAACCCAAAATGGCCTGAAGAAATGTTCAAACTTTCTGATAAATCATGAAAGTAAATGAGCATTGGAGAAAACTATTTTCTTGACACTTTAAGCATTTTAAATTAATGCAAAAAGCCAGTGGTTTCAAATTTTAAATTTGAAATCAGAAACTATAAATTTTCAAAAATGTTGAAAACTTTGGAAATCGTTGGGAATATTATAACAAATATTCAGGTGTGTTTAAAATAGTTTTTATAACCTTTTTGGAGCTGAAATAAATAGCAAATCAATGTCAGAAATTAAAACAGAAATAAAACAGAAGGAAATGGAAAAGAGGTTACCTGTCACCTAGCCTGGCCCGGCCCATCTTCCTGAGTCGTCCCCTCCCTCGCGCCAGTAGGAGCAGGAGGTGGCCGCCGCCTTCTCCGGCGCGGCCACGCACCTGTGCGCCTGCCTGGCCGCCGCCTCGCGCTGGCAAGGCCGGGGATAAGCTCCCCGAGGCCACCGCTATCCATTCCCAGCGTCAGTTCTTCCCCCTCCTCTCGGATCTCTCCTCCCCCTTTTGTCGCCATTGGAGCCGAGCAAAGCTCGAGCTGCCCGTGCCCCTAGCCATAGGATCCTCCTGCTGAGCACGCCGTTAGCTCCGCCTCGTCGGTCTGGTCCTCCCTGCAGAAGCCAAAGCCACCCCGAACACTTCAACGCCCACGACACCGTCGTCTTCAACCTTCGGCCGCCGGCGAGCTCTGCTCGATTCGTCGCCCCCAGGCCTTCCCCGAGCCGTCTAAGCCCTGCTCTGCACTCCCCGTGAGCATGCGGTCATTTCCCCTAAGCTTTCCCCGTCGATCCCCTTCTCTAGCCCTAGTTTCACCGGAGCCCGACGAGGACCGCCGCTGCAGCTCGTCGCCGGTAACCCTCCGGTGAAGTGTTGGTCCGTCTGAGGCTACCAGCAGCCTCAGGGCGTTGTGTAGATGCGATAGGTGCCAAACCCCGAGCGTTTTGACCCCGTATCCGATGGCCTCGTCGATGACCGAACTTGGTCGCCGCCAAGCTCGTCGCCGGCGTCGATTCCGGCCACCCCAGCCCCTGGGGCTTGTCCCATCGTGCGTGCCATCGAGTGGGCGTTCCTTCCATGGTCTCAGCCGTGCGATTGGCCCTCTGTGCGCCATTTCCGAGCCCCCCGAGGTTCTGGTGCTCGCCGGAGGCTCCCCGCCGGCGAGGACGACCTCGCCGCCGGTGGATCTCGGCTGGCCTGAGCCACTGACCGGTGGGGCCAGCCTCTGGCACGTTTAAAGTTAATAAAAATAAATCAAATAAGTTAATCAGTCACTGACATGTGGGTCCAGTAAGGTTAATCAGTTAATTAAGTTTAAACTTAATCCAAATTTGACCAGAGAGACTGACCAGTGGGTCCCACTGGTCAGGTTTGACTTTCAACGGCCAGATGGACCTGCTGATGTCATGCTGATGCAATAAAAGTATTTTCCAGTATAGAAATAATTCCAGGAAATTGCTAAAACTTGTAAAAATCATAGAAATTAATCTGTAACTCCAATGAAAATAATTTATATATGAAGAAGTATCAGAAAAATTCAAGGATTCTGAATATGCTATTTTCAACCATGTTTGAAAAAGTTACAGGACCCTAACATGTAGAATAAGGAATAATTCAATTCTTATAATTACTTTTAAATGGAATTTGGAAAATATTCAAATTTCATTATGAATGCCATGATCACACACGGTCCTAATTACAAATCAGTACCTTAACATGACATCTCATGCATGCTAACATCAAGTTGATCTGAGCATCAGGTCGAATCAATTAAACCGGTATCCGAGACTACCTCGTTTGAATTGATATTCGAATGTGATTCAAATCAACTCTAAACCTAATACATATTGATTATAATAATTTATCACCTTGCATTCTCATGCCATGCTCATGCATCATTTTGATTGCATATGATTGTTATTGAATGTTGCCATTCATTTCGGTAGGATCCGCACCCTCGGATTCCACCGAATATTCGTCTGACGGATATCGTCCCTCCTCTGAGCAACAAGGCAAGCAACCCTTTTGATCATCCCGATAAATCCCATGTTCTTGCTCCTGCACCTATTTATTGCATTAAGATCAAATGCTTCAACTGCTTTTGCCACGATAGTTGAACCCACTTCCTTTGCATGACCTAACCTTGTCATAGTAAATAGCCGAACCTTGCAACCTGGCATACCTGGTAGTTGCTTGAGCTATGATGTGCCTTATCCTGCTATGCATGCTATGCTTAGAGTTGTGTATGGTCTGTCATCTGGGAGATGAACCGAATTGTGGGAATGTGTTCAGTGAGCAAAGGTTGTGTGTTGAACTTGATTTGGTAAAGCTACCGGTGAAAGGCTGTGTAGGAGTACATGGCGGGTTGTTTCATTGGAACCGCCCATAGGAACTGAGTTCCGTGTATGTAATCCAAGACTAGATACTACCACATGCTGGGCCCTGAAATATGACCCCGCTCGGCCTATTAATCGCGTAGTACTTGGTCCAGGAGTTGCAAGTAGTTTCTGGTGTTTATAGTAATGCTGGAGGTCGTGCATGGTGCTGACCTGAGAGGTGGGCCGTGATGCGGTAGGCAGTGGCACGGTGTACCAAGTGGCACCCGGATGGTGGGCTTGGGAACCCTGCGCGCATCGTTTGAGGCCGTGGCGGAAACCTCGGCCGGACTTCCGTACGGGTTACTCTCAGATAGGCGATAAACCTGGACTAGGTACTAGTGTGGTTAACGGTCGTGGCCGACTCCCTCGCTGGGCTTCCGCTTGAAGGTTGCTGAGGTGCAAGACGTGCACATGGCGATAAGTGGCGAGAGCGTGTGTGACGAAGTACACCCCTGCAGGGTTATGATCTATTCGAATAGCCGCGTCCGCGGATATGGACTACTTGGAGACATATGTTGTTCATAGATAACTTCAATGGCTACTCATAAAATTGCCAAGATAAGCGTGAGTGTCGTGGACGGCATTTCCGTATGGAGACGGAATGATTCCACGATAGTGTATTGTTGTGGTGTTAGTGGACTCGTGTGCGAGAAATCAAGTTGTCAAAATTATTTAAAAATGCAAGTTGTCTAGCCACGAGTCAAATGATGGCTTTCCGCATGAAACCCCACGATACCTTTTGATACCTTGCATGAGTAGTTAGTTATCCTAAAGTCTTGCTGAGTACCTTCGTACTCATGTTTGTTTAATAAATGTTGCAGAGGTTGCCAATGACCCTAATGAAGGGTTCTTCGTAGACATCGACGACGACGAGTAGCTGGTGTCCCAGCTACGATCTGGCCCTACGTTGGATCTGTAGTATAGTCAGGCCATGTGCCTTCTAGTTGCCCTGTCTGTACTCAGACAGTTTATAACTCTTCCGCTGGCTTGTAACTGAATGGCTGCTATTATGGGTCGTGAGACCCTTGTTGTGTAATATTATGTGTGTGGCTCTTCCGAGCCTCTTAAATAAAGCTTGTATGTTTATGGTTATGTTGTGATGCCATCGATGTATCTATACATATCGGTATGCCATGCGTACGTGTGTCATACTTGATATGTATGGGGTTCGATTACCTAGTCGTGAGCTTTAGTAGCATTCCTTACAAGGAAATGCCCCTTTGTGATCCAACGAGCCTTGGTAGTTCGCTACTGCTCCGGACACATTGGTTGACTGGCATGTGTCCTTCTTAGCTGCTGTGTCTGTCCCCTTTGGGGAAATGTCACGCGATGTAAGGGAGTCCTTGTAGCTTGCTACGACTCGTCTACATTCGCTGATGACCGACACCTCCTTTGTTGGGTCATGTATGCATGTCCTTGTGCGGTACTGCCACTTTGGTTTATGACTAGACATGTCGATCCGGGTTCTTTGACATTGGATTGCTAGCGACACTATTGCATACGTGAGTCAAAAGACACAAACGGTCCCGGCTAAGGTAAGGCTGCAGCCGTGGAGTTAACCGTGCGTGAGACCACAAAGGGATGCGATGTGTTACAAGCTGGATTCCTATGGCTTAGGATCGGGGTCCCGACAGCGTGTACGAGATTGCATGACCAGATATTTCGGGAATTCTTAGGTGGGAATTCAAGTAGTTACTTATAGGACAATCTTGCAACAAATACATGATGTTAGGTTGGGGTTCGACATTTAGTGGATTCGTTTGTTGATGGTCGACTTATAGTGGTTCTCGTTGTGTCTTAAAGAGTCCTTGTAGCTTGCTACGACTCGGGGACGCTTCGTATGTCGGGTGCACTACCTTGCACTTGATGTCTACTGTAAGGTTCGAGCCCGTGCGATCATGTCCACGAAAATATCGGACGAAATCTTTCTCATGAGGTTGTTCTGGCTAATTGCAAGCCGCATCCTTTGTTTTGTTGGAATATGGTAATTCGAGTTGCTTCGATGTCAAATGGTGATTTCATATCTTTCCAAGAGCGGTTCTCATATTTCTATGGGAATGCTAATTAATTATTTTGCTCAATCAGTGGTCTTGTCAATTCTTGTCAACCGGAGTCGTCATGTTAATTCTTTTCCAACCGGTGTGTTCCTCTCCAAGTGGATTCAATCCTCTCCAATTTTTGCAAGATCATTCTCTCATTTTATTCCAGAGTTCATCTCATTTGTCCCAAATTCTTGTTGTTTTTCCCCACCCTCCCACCCTTTTCTTCAGTGATTCAATTTTCATCCAAGAGTTTTCTTTTCATTGTGCTACCGCTGTCTGTTCTTTTCTCTCTTACCTGGTGATTTGTTGTGAAGATTCTCAGGAGATTCGTGTTCACCCTTATTCATTCTTGTCATCTTTTTCGGTGAAGTCAATTTAGTTGCCCGTGTCATCATGTCATTTTCATCCTTTAAATTCTTTTCTGTGTCAGAAAATCTTATCAACCTTTGTTGTTTATTCATTCCTCTCTTTTCTATCGAGAGTGTTGAAGATATCCCAGTAATTCTTGTTCTCAATTCTTTAATTATTTCAAGGTTCTCAACCCCATCTAGTCTTCATTTGTACCGGTGTAGTATCTTTCTTTGTTAGTAATTGTTTCAACGGTGGTTTCTTTGAGTGGGCCCATAACCGACAGGATCTTTCCTGGCTCTTTTAATCTTTTCTCGGAGATCTCTAATTATTTCAACTGTGACGTAAGTATGAATTTCATCAGTCATATCCCTTCTCCAAGATCTATTTGAATTAATTCTCATATTTGTCTCAATCTTGCATTCTCCTTTATTCCGAAGTGTCTCAGTTATTCTTGGTGGTGTTCTCCTCGTCATTTTCAGCTTCAAGACCGAAGGAGTGTTTTTCTCAATCTTGGTCCATTCTCTTCTTGATTCATCGTTTCAGCCTTCTCGCATCGTCTTGAATTATTCCCAATCATGAGTATCCCTTTCTTGCGATCCGGTGCATTTCTGAGTTGTTTGTATTTCTCGTCCTCCGGAGGCCATCGTTTCAGAAGATTCTTCGTTCTCAGCTTTCAGGTTCATCCTCAATTCTTCTCAATTGTTGTCTCTTCGTTCGTCTCTTGTTTATTCCGGTGTCTTGTTCAAGTTTTTAGTTAGGTGGATCATGATCTCTTCATTCTCATGTATCTCCATTAATTCTTGGTGTTCCCATTCAATTGTGAATTCTTACCGGTGCTTCCTTCAATTTTGCTTCAAGTGGTGCTTATCTATCTCTCTCTTCAAGTTTCCTTCAAGAAGAATAAGTTGTATGCTAAATCCATTGCTTGTCATCATTTAAACTTGATGAAGGATTAGCATAACATAATTCTTATTCTTGTTTCATCAAATGATCTTAATTCTTCTTCCGGAGTGGCTCATGATATCAATTCCTTTTTCTCAACTGTTCTTATCTTTTCTTTTCCGAAGTTCCAAGTTTTCTCAAATATCTCTTCGTGAAGCTTCATCGAAGTCTTTGCAAGGCTTCAATCTTATTCTTTTATCCTTCATATCTTGCATCATCCTTTCGATACAGATGCTCTTCATGGTGCTTCTTCAAGGATGTGATTCTCTCTAAGTGTTCTTCAAGATTCTTGTTGGAGAACCTCAAGTATCCTTTCTCTTGCATTTCCAAGTGCATTTGTTCTTCCTTTATCCTTTGAGGGGTATTATAACATTCGTGTTTGTGTAGGAGACTCGAAGAGATTTCCTTTCAAGTATGAGATAATTAAACCCACCAATTCTATGATCATGAGATATTTGCAACCCATGATTTCTTCATTGAGCTATCTTGGTTTGGATTTTACCTAAAGCTTTTCCTATGGATTGTTGCTATCATGGTGCTTGTCATTAATCCATGTTCTCAATGTATCCTCTTGGTGTAAGAATTTGTTCATATCTTGTTTCTCCCAAACAATCCTTGTTTTTGTTAGTGGCTGGTTGTCACTTCATTAGTTCGAAAAGGTTTCCATAAGCCCACTACTATCTTGTTCTTTTCGTTGTTGTTTTTCCAAAAACTCCGTCCAATTCTTCATGCAAGGATGCTTGCCAAGTTCATTGGAGTTAGTAGTTGTCATTCTCTCTTCATTCTCTTCTTCTGCTTGAGCTAGTTCATATTCTCTTGTTCCGGAGGCATTATGATGTTGCTCTTTTGGGTCTATCATCTTGTTCTGTCAAGATTGTGGTGTTCCCTTGTTCTATTTAGTTGTTTGTTATGTATATTGTCTATTTCTCCTATGTTATCGATTTTTGTCCCATTTTCCTATCGAAGTGCTGCCGAAATTTTCCGTGAATTCTTGTTTGTTTCTCATATCAATCCTCATAGCTTTGCAACCTTCAAGGATCGTTGGTTTCACTCGTTTGTCAAAGAAGCGACTAAGTTTTTACCTCTTGTTCTTTCTCATCCTCTCCCCTTTCATTCTTGGATCTCGGGGCGAGATCCTCTTGTAGTGTAGGAGAGTTGTGGCAGCCCGAGACCGACGTTCCAGAAGATTCCCCCCTTCTTTCCGTTTTCGTCGTGTGTCTATTTTCTTTTGTCGCATCATCATCTCATCATGCGCATCATCGGCATTGCATTGGCATCTCCGTTGTCGCCAGTTTTCAAAACTTGCATCCGTTGTTAGTTGCCGGTTCTCGTCGTTGTCCATTCCGAGCCCGACCACACACGCACGCGCCCGCGGCATCGTCAAATCTTGTTTTTAAAAGTGTGCGTAAAACTTTCTCTGATTGGGGTGAGATTTGACATGCGGTGTTATTCTAATATAGGTAGGCCGCCTGTCAAGTTTCGTGGCAATCCGAGTCCGTCTAGTACCCAAACGGTCGACCGTAGCGGCACCGTATTCGGTCTATCGTCGGACGGTTGTCGGTGTTTTAAAAATCGTTGCCGCGCCGCACCACTTCCCTCTCATCTTAGCCAATGCCATTCTACACAGCTAACCCTAGCCTGCCTCTCCGATCGGGCCGCACGATCGCGATCAGAGGGTCGAAAAACCCCTAGATACCCTCTAACCTAGCCCCTCTTCCATATTTAAACACCCCTAAACTGCCCCTAAGGGAAACCCTAGCCACTGCATTGATTTCCGTGCCACCCCACCAGTCAGCCGCCACCTGAGCCTGTTCCTCCTCCCACCTTGAGCCAGGCCCGCTCGGGCCCGAGAGAGGCCCGCCCGAGCCCATCTGGACCCGGGACAGCCGCCGCCAGCCTCTGCCCAGCCCCCATGGCGCGCTGCCTCGCCTCCGGTGCTCCTCCCGCGCGCAGCCTCCCTCGCTCCGCCGTCTCCCGTCGTCGTGCGCCGCCTCGACCCCGACCACGCAACTCCTCGCCGGAGGTTCCCCATCACCGGACGTCATCGGAAACACCACCGCCTGCAGTAGCCCCGTCGTGCCCGGATCCGGCTCGTCGCCAGCTTCCTGCGCACCGCCACGATCTGCTTCGCCAGACCACAACAGCCCCACCACCTCAGGTCCCGCGCCGCCGATTCCGCGCAGCCGTGCCCGCTGGACTCTCCGGCCAAGGTCCCTGCTGGCGAGCGCTTGCCTGACCGCGATCTGGAGCGAGGACCAGATCGAGGCGTGCAGTGCGTTGACTGCGCCTGGTCTCGTGGGCCTGTTGTAGCCAGGCCGGCCCGACTCCCTCCCTTCCCCTCCAGGCCAGGGCGCCCCTCCAGGCCCAGCTAGCTCTCCACCAACCCCAAGCGTGCATGCGCTCAAGCCCAAGGTGAGGCCTCCCCTCGTCTATTCCTCGCCCGCGCGTAGTTTTGTTATACTGCGCCCATGCCCGTGTAGCCCATTAGCATTTAGATTAGGCCCGATAGTATTTTTCTTTTTAGGTTATTTTCGGAATTTAATTAAATTCTAGAAAATAGGTATATCTTTAGATGCCCGTATCTTTTGTTCCGTTTGTCGGAAAGAGGCGTGTAGTATATGGATTTGGTGTAGTTTTGCGCGTAGAATCCAATTATAAAACTTGCATATTTTTTTGACGTGGTTTGCCGTGCCAAATGCATAGATTAACGTGTTGTTCCAATAGGATAGACACCCGTATTTATTTTTCGCGCAAGACCGGATTACTCGTATGCCGTAGTAGAAATGTTCATGTTTTAGGAACCACTTTTCCATGTATTTTAGAGTAGACGTTGGTATTTTTACATGTAGGGATTGCCGCTAGTTTATTTTTCCGTGTATAGGTTATTATCTCGCATTTACGTGTGGCGATATTTTTGTGTTGCAACCCCACATGTCTTATATGTTTTCGGGGTAGAAAAATTCACGGGATTTTTCTGTGCAATTAGTTTTAGCTTTTGAGCAAGTTAGTTCGCGTGATATTTTGCCATGTTGCCCTCTTGTCTATTTCGTTGAATTTATTTCGTGCTTCGTTTGAAGGAGTTGTCAACTAGAGAGTTGTTCTTTGATGTTTACTCTAGCCCCTGGTATTTTTGGTTGCAATAGAAATGCATGTTTAGGTGTGGTTTGCTTGCTCTCAAGTTGCTAGAAATAGTGCTGATTTGGAGGTGCTGAAATATTTCTAAGTCTGGAATCTGTTATAGTTTGTTGTTGTCTTGTCTTGCTTGTATCTTGTGATCTGTAGCCCTTTTGAGGTTGGTCCAATGGAGTTAGTTGAAGACCTTGTGTTTCTCTAGCATGTTGTGAATTTTCATGACATTTGGAGTCCTGTAGCTTATGGTTTTGCTGCTATCAATATGCCTTCAGATCGAAAACTGCACTTTCATGAGGTGTTATTTTCACAAAGTCTGAAATAGTGTGTGAGATGCCATTTTGTGACTTCTTTCCCTAGTGATCTATGATGCCATGCTAGTTGTTGTTAGTTGTTTGTTGTAGTGCTTCTTGCCCTTTTTCGTGTCATGCCTTGGTTGAGTAGATTGGAGTTGTGTAGCTTGTAGTTGTGGGGTGTAGAAAATGCTATGTGGCTGTTTTTGGCAGATTGTAGTGATTTCTTGTTTAGCTCGTAGTTGTTGATACGTAGCTCCGTTTTGATCGTGTCCTATATGAAACTTGCTTAGAATCTCGTGTAGTTTCATTTTCTCTTGCTGGTTGTATGTTTTGAAGTGCTCGTGACCGTCGTTGCACGCATTTTGCACTCATGCCATCATATCTTGCGGTGTCCGTATCTTTTGAACCGTAGCTCCGTTGGAGATGATCTCTATGTGTAAATTGCTTGAAATGACACATAGAATCACGTGAACCTATTTGTTTTTCTGTTTAACAACTAATTAAATTTGTTAGTTCAGATCTGGACAGAATTGTAAATTAACATGTGAGGTCGTCTCGGAGGTGCTATATGTCATTTCCGACCTCAATTAAAATGCCTAGATAGGTAGATTAATTAGGCTTCACCTCTTGTCATGCTTCATCACATTCACTAGTGGGGACGGGGCCTTTAGCCCCGGCCCGTAAGGGGCTTTAGTCCCGGTTCACCAACCGGGACTAAAGGGGCGGGACTAAAGGCCAAACCTTTCGCCCCGGCCCTCTTACAAGCCGGGACTAAAGGTGCTCCACGTGGGCGCCTCGTAGCGCCCCTGGGAAAGGACCTTTAGTCCCGGTTCGTTACACGAACTCGGACTAAAGATTTTCAGATTTTGCTTATTTTCGGGGTTTTTTGAATGAAATTATTTTTGGGTTTTAGGGTTTAGGTGTTCGGGAGATTAACGTGATGCCTCGTTTGGTGTTCGGGAATTAGTTTTCATATAATTTAAATAGAAACAATTATGCATATATATATAAGGTCAACTTATCTTACAAGCGAGCATATATATACAATTATATGGAGATGTGAATTATCGGGACTAGAGCCCGTCTATTTGATTACATGGACGAACATCAGTAATGGCCCCTAGCTACACTAAATCGTCCTTTGTCATCTATAGCTTCCGTCCTCAGAAAGGTCGCAAGCTCCTCTGCAACAGCAACCGCGCGTTGCTCTGGTAGGACCTTCGTCGTCATGGCCGTGTGCTATATAAGAAGAGGAGATGAATATGAATATCAATCACGATAACAAAGAATGACGGGTAAAAATAGAGGTGTGAATGTTCATTGCTTACGTCGAATCTGTGATCCTTGTGCTCAGAGGTAAACGTGCGAATGGTCTCGCAAACATAGTATCCGCATAGATGCGTTCCCTGTGGCTGCTGGTCGCACTTTACGAGAATAGAATATATATAATCAAAATAATAATCTAGCATCATAAATGTATTGAAAATAGAAGTATATCATACTACTACTTCTCATGCTCGATACTGGGAGTCACGCACTTGAACCGCTTCCAAACCCTGCCCGACAAGGATAATGATTTGCTAAGTTTTTCATTAATTGATATATCAGAAAATCATCGAAAGAGACCGATAGAGCGCAAGAATGATTGAAATTACCCTTGGAGCATGTCCTGCAGGCTTTGGAACTGTTCCAAGGGTCTCGATAATGGGTCGAAGGCATCAACTCTTCCCTTATCAATTTGAATGTCCAGCATAATCCAATGAAAGCTGCACATGTATATATATATATATATATATATATATATATGTGTGTGTGTGTGTGTGTGTGTGTGTGTGTGTGTGTGTGTGTGTGTGTGTGTGTGTGTCAGTAACTTATCAATTACACTTATAAGTGAATGGACACAACAGAGTAAAGACCCTCACCTGAAGTTGTATGAAAACAGTATGTGGTCACAGAAATTTTGATCTGTTAGAAACCTTAGAAGGTTTTCCTCTGTCTCCTTGGGATAATTAGTTAGCGTCGCTATATGTATTTTATCTGGGTCAATAAACCCAATATTTAGGATGCTCTTACTTTTACAATCCAGAATCTTCATTCTGCATAATAGAGTACAAGTTATATATAGACAATGAATTGAAATAACTAAACAAGTTATATGTAGACAACGAATTGAAAAACTTACAGACAATAGCAACTCATAAGCGATTTGTTGAGGGCGTCGCCATTGTACATCTGGAAGAGTTCATCAAAGTCGATATGGATTTGTTCGGGGCGGCCGTAGTACTCCTGTGGGACACTCAGCACGATCATCGTTCTCCCATTCTTTGATTCACTTAAGTACCATTGATGCAAGTAACGCATATTTGTTGGGAGATCATCTTTGCTGACCAAAGGCTCACCCATCACAAACTGTGGCTTAGGGGCTACCACAGCCTTGGGTATCTTGTCGTCTTGGGAAGACAACAATTCTTCAACCGAGACACCACATGCAGCCGCCAACTCCTTTGCTCTTTCTAAAGCTAGCCCCTGCACCGGAGGGGGAACATTCTCGGTTAACACCTTGAGGGGTGGGATCGACTGTTTGGCCTGTTGTCCAAGCTGAGGAACGTCTGATTTTTTCTTGCTTGTAGTTGAACTTGATTTGCTCCCACTTGCACTTGCATGTGATCTGCTCTTTTTCACTTCCTTCTGCAATGTGCATGTATAGTCATCAGGCTTATGGTGTAAGTCATAAGGTCTGATAGGAAGATTAGCATGACGTACCTTTGGGAGGGGTGACCGTTTGCGCTTTGGGGTGCTCTGTGGCTTAGGAATCTTCGGTGGAGCGTTCTTGGTGGCACGCTCCCGCTTAGTATCCGGAGCGGGCGGCGGCGGAGACGGACGACCCAAGTCCGGCGGCGGTGATCGACATGGACTCGTGTTGTGCTGGCCGACGTCATGTGGAGGGCTTGCACGTGATCTGCTCTTTTTCACTTCCTTCTGCAATGTGCGTGTATAGTCATCAGGCTTATGGTGTAAGTCATACTGTGATGGAAGGGTCGTGAAGTATTTTGCAAATGCTATTTGCTTCTAGGTGTATTCCGGGCGGGGCTCGGGTTCCTTCTTTTTCATCTGCGCATCATGATGTTCCTTTGCTATCCTGGCGTTTTCCTCGAGGGTACGATCATAAGGTCCGATAGGAAGATTAGCATGACGGACCTTTGGGAGGGGCGACCGTTTGCGCTTTGGGGTGCTCTGTGGCTTAGGAATCGTCGGCGGAGCGTTCTTGGTGGCACGCTCCCGCTTTGTATCCGTGGCAGGCTCAGGCTTTGCATCCGGAGCGGGCGCCGGTGGAGCGTTCTTGGTGGCACGCTCCCGCTTTGTATCCGTGGCAGGCTCAGGCTTTGTATCCGGAGCAGGCGGCGGCGGAGTGTTCTTGGTGGCACGCTCCCGCTTTGTATCCGTGGCAGGCTCAGGCTTTGTACCCGGAGCGGGCGGCGGCGGAGCGTTCTTGGTGGCACACTCCCGCTCTGTATCCGTGGCAGGCTCAGGCTTTGTATCCGGAGCGGGCGGTGGTGGAGCGTTCTCGGTGGCACGCTCCCGCTTTGTATCCGTGGCAGGCTCAGGCTTTGTATCCGGAGCGGGCGGCGGCGGAGCGTCCTTTGTGGCACGCTCCCGCTTTGTATCCGTGGCAGGCTCAGGCTTTGTATCCGGAGCGGGTGGCGGCGGAGACGGGCGACCCAAGTCTGGCGGCGGTGATCGAGATGGACTCGTGTTGTGCTGGCCGATGTCATGTGGAGGGCTTGGAGGTAATGGAGGTGTAGGTGACCTGCGACGACTCGGAGGCGGTGTTGTCCTTGGTGCCGAGCCTGGAAGCTTGATGTAGTTCTTGTCCCATAGGATGACTCCACCCAGTACTTCTCCGAGTGTCCTCTCATCTTTGGGTCCAGCTATGTCGAGCTCCATATCATTAAACCCCGTCATGATTTCATCCACCCCGACTTTAGCAAAGCCAGCTGGAATCTCACGGCCATGCCAGCGTGCATCAGGGCCAGAAGGTAAAGCTTGTCCGACGGCCACCTTCATGGATATGTTCTTGAATTTCTGATGGAGTTCACATGATGTTGACTCCTTGATTCCATCCACGGGGTAGCCGGGACCGCCCTCTATCATTCTTCGTTCATCGTCGGGCGGGGCCTCAGATTCAGCCATGCTGCTTTTCCACTTAGATGGGGCGCCGGTAATATCAAGTGCAGGATCTTCCTGGCGCGGTACTCCTCAAAGCTCATCAATCTGCTTTTGTTGCTCGTTAATCCTGGCAAGCAACTGGTTGAACTTGTCATTCTCCTCATCTTGCTGCCGCTTCTTTGCTCTCTCTCGGCTTCTGTAAGTATCTTGGTCTCTGGCAAACCCAAGCCACCACGGGTAAGATGGACCGAAGCCTCGCGTTCGTCCTCCATGTTCGTCATTGCCGAGGACCAGTGTGAGCAAATCTTTATCTCTATCTGCAGTGAACTTTCTTTATCCCTCCTTAATTTCTTTCACTATCCTTTTCCAATTCTCCCTGGGTATCCTAAGATTGTCATTGCAGATGAGGTCCCCTGTTGTTTCGTCGTACGACCCACCATGCGCAAGGAACCAATTTCTTGCTCTCAATTCCCACTCATCAGGGAGTGGTTCAGGTACGATGCCTTTATCTATCAGATCTTGCTCTATCTTTTCCCACTTTGGGATGGCAGTCTCATAGCCCCCTGGCCCCAGCTTGTGGTGATATTTATTCTTGTCGGCATTTATCTTGTTCTTTTCTGATAATGCCTGGGCATCCTCTGACTCCTTGTACTCTTCAAATTCCTTCCAGTGATTCGCCTGCTTGGCTAGATACCCCTCGAATACTGGCACTTCTTTGTCTTCAGAGAGTTTTTCCATAGCTTCTTCTTCCAACTACGGAACAGTTCGGCCATCTTCTTTAGAGTCCACTGCTTGACTTTGGCCCTCAGTTTGTCTGCGGCGTCTTCATTCTCACATTCTGGCAGGTTGAAATGTGACATGAGATCATTCCAAAGATTATCTTTGTACCTTTCGGCGGCATAGTCACTATCGGCTGCCCCTTTGCGCTTGTTCCACTCCGGAACGCTGAGCGGGACGTGATCCCTAACGAGAACTCTGCATTGCTTCTTGAATGTGTCAGCAGCATTCTTAGGAAGCTTGGGTTCACCCGTAGGCATTATCACCTCAAAGGTGTAATGCGTCCGTGCATCCAACTTTCTAGTCGGGCCTCGTTTCGTAGATTTGCTCGATGTGGAGGCCTAAGAGGGAGAAACATTCGTCAAATGAATGTATATGTATACAATATAGAGCTATCTCCAATATTTTTCACATATTACAAGTGGTTGTCGAAGTTCATATGTATACCTCACTGGACTTTATTATTTCTCCACCAGCTTCTCCATCAGTGGAGCTATCACCTTCTCCGTCATTGGACCTATCTCCTGCCCCATCGGCTTCATCTTCGTGTCGCTCGACCTCCATTCCATATCCGGAGTCGTTTAGATATGACATCGGAGATTCAGCTGGTTCAACGTCGGGGCCGTCTTTGATTATATCTTCGAGAAGTTCTTCCTCTTCGAGGTTCCCGATATGTGCATCCATAGTTCTGCAAAAAATGGACATTTGATTAACTAATAAACTAACAAACTATATAAGAGGGGTTGGAAACTTCGGAGGCTCGTTTTATATAGGAGGACCTTTAGTCCCGGGTCTTGGCTAGAACCTAAACTCTAAAATACCAGCCGGGCGGAGCCCAGTCCCGGACACTTAAGCATATACAATAGCAAAATTCAACTAGTTCTATTAATTTTCTTGCTAAAAATAAACTATTAACACTTAAGCATATACAATAGCAAAATTAAACTAGTTCTATTAATTTTCTTGCAAAAATAAACTATTAACACTTAAGCATATACAATAGAAAAATTAAACTATTAACACTTAAGCATATACAATAGCAAAATTAAGCAATAATCTAAGAAACACTATTAACACTTGAGCATATACACTATACAATAGCAAAATTAAATGACAAAAAATATATTTCTTCTTCTTGTAACCCTAAACTAATTTTTCCTCTTCTTCTATTTCTCCTCTTCTTCTACTTCTACTTCTCCTCTTCTTCTACTACTTCTCCTCTCCTCTTCTTCTATTTTTCCTCTTCTTCTCCTCTTCTCCTCTTCTTATTCTCCTTTTTCTTCTTTTCTTCTCCTCCTCTTCTTATTCTCCTTTTTCTTCCTTTCTTCCCTTTTTCTTCTTTTATTCTCCTTTTTCTTCTTTTCTTGTCCTTTTTCTTCTTTTCTTCTCCTTCCCTTTTTCTTCCTTTCTTCTCCTTTTTATTCCTTTCTTCTCCTTTTTCTTCCTTTCTTCTCCTTTTCTTCCTTTCTTCTCCTTTTTCTTCCTTTCTTCTCCTTTTCTTCTATTCTTCTCCTTTTTTCCCTTTCTTCTCCTTTTCTTCCTTTCTTCTATTTTTCTTCCTTTCTTCTCCTTTTTCTTCCTTTCTTCTCCTTTTTCTTCTTTTCTTATCCTTTTTCTACCTTTCTTCTCCTTTTTCTTCTTTTCTTCTCTTTTTTCTTCCTTTCTTCTCCTTTTTCTTCCTTTCTTCTCCTTTTTCTTCTTTGCTTGTGCTGGCCGGAGTGTTGGGGAGGAGGGGGCGTGGGGCTTACCGGCCGGAGGTGTCGATGGAGCGCGGCGAGGAGGAGGGCGGCGCGCGGCGAGGAGGGCGGCGCGCGGCGAGGAGGACGGCGGCGGAGAGCAGGACGACGGCGCGCGGCGAGGGCGGCGGCGCGCGGCGAGGAGGACGGGGCGGCGCGCGGCGAGGAGGGCGGCGTGCGGCGAGGAGGACGGCAGCGGAGAGCAGGACGACGGTGACGGCGAGGAGGACGACAGGCGGCGGCGAGCAGGACGGCGGGCAGCCTGACGGCGTCGTCGAGTTCGTCGTTGTGCCGCGCCGGGCAGGAGAACGAGAGGAAGAAGAAGAGAAATGGACGATTTGGGTTCGAAATTCTCTAACTCCCGCTTATACAGGTGGATCTTTAGTCCCGGTTCGGGGTTCGATCCGGGACTAAAGACCCCTTTAGTCCCGGCTGGTGCCACGACCCGGGACTAAAGGCCCTTTTTCGGCAGACCAAAAGGCAGGAAGCAGGGGCCTTTAGTCCCGGGGCGTGGCAAGAACCGGGACTAAAGGGTGTCTTTAGTCCCGGGTGGAGCCACGCCCCGGGACTAAAGGCCCTTTTTCGGCAGACCAGAAGGCGGGAAGCAGGGGCCTTTAGTCCCGGGTGGAGCCACGCCCTGGGACTAAAGGCCCTTTTTCGGAAGACCAGAAGGCGGGAAGCAGGGGCCTTTAATCCCGGGGCGTGGCAAGAACCGGGACTAAAGTGTTGCCTATATAAACCCTCGCCCCTGCCCACCATATCCCCTGTTTTTTGGTTGTTGAAGTGTGACCATGCCATGCTCTTGCCACTCTAGTTCATGCACATGACGTGTTCGATGAAATGCCCGAGCCACTCTACTTAAGCTTTCTCCTCTCCAAGCTCGACCTCCAAGCTCCATTTTCCTTAATATTTGTCTAGGTTTGGCCGTGCACCAACTGCGAGCACTACCGTGGTGAGCCTCTTGTTCTTATCTTCTTTTTAAAATCGAAAAAATCTTACTTGTATGATTTAGATACATACTTGTATAAATTACTCACTTTCATTATTTTTTGTTATTATATAGTGCGATGGTTTTGGTATCCGCCTCCGTCGGCCCTCGTCCTGTCTATGCTTTGGATTTGGTATATATTATCTTTTATAACTATTTGTTTTATTTAGTGTTTATGACAATTATGACGACCAATGTGACATATATTTTTTTAATCTAGGAGGTATGTGAACCAGAAATTCCAACCCACATAAAAATTCTTGTCGAGAAGTTAAATCTGGTTGAAAAAGAAAACAAATATTTGAACAAAAAATTGAAAATAATTGAGGATAAGAATATGGAACTGGAGTTGCATGTCGCCGATGTCATCGATGATCGCAAGATGAAGATCGATGCGATGCGGTTGAAGATGGATGCAATGCGCTTGAAGATGGATGAAATGCGCTTGAAGATTAGGAATATTAGAAAATATGCCATTGATAAAGAGGCTTGGTATCATTATGTTGTTGGGTCAATTGTTACCTTAGTTGCGATTTTGATCGCGTTTGTTGTTGCATTTAAATGTTTTACATAGTTGTATGTTGTTTTATGAGAGAACTTTATGTATGAGGGTTTCGAACGAGAACTCATCTCTTACAAAGGGATTTCATTTTTTTAAACTTATTTTAACTCCATACTTTTTGTGTGTGCAAAATGCACCATTCAAAGGCACATCACAAAATTTCAACAATTTCTGACGTGCATTTACTTATTTTTTTGAGCTAGTTCACCCTAAAATTGAAAAGCACTACAAATGAACTCTGAAAATGTTGAAAGTTGGCATGCTATCATCATTTCACCCACATAGCATGTGTTAAAAAGTTGAGAGGGCTACGACAAAAACTGGATGCACTTCGTGTACAAAACGGACAATCTCTCTCGAAGTATCAGGGTTTCGAACGAGAACTCAACTCTTACAAAGGGATTTCATTTTTTGAACTTATTTGAACTCCATACTTTTTGTGTGTGCAAAATGCACCATTCAAAGGCACATCACAAAATTTCAACAATTTCTGACTTCATTTGGTATATTTCGTGCATTTACTTTTTTTTTTGAGCTAGTTCACCCTGAAATTGAAAAGCACTACAAATGAACTCTGAAAATGTTGACAGTTGGCATGCTATCATCATTTCACCCATATAGCATGTGTTAAAAAGTTGAGAGGGCTACGACAAAAACTAGATGCACTTCGTGTACAAAACGGACAATTTCTCTCGAAGTATGAGGGTTTCGAACGAGAACTCATCTCTTACAAAGGGATTTCATTTTTTTGAACTTATTTGAACTCCATAGTTTTTGTGTGTACAAAATGCACCATTCAAAGGCACATCACAAAATTTCAACAATTTCTGACTTCATTTGGTATATTTCGTGCATTTACTTTTTTTTTGAGCTAGTTGACCCAATTTGTAGATCGCCTAAGGAGGTGAGAGGATACTCTCGAGTATTAGCAGCTGAATTTGTCGGATTCAACCACACCTGAAAGATTAGTATCTGCAAGCACAGTAGTAACAGCAAAGTAGTGAGTAACGGCAGTGTAACGAGCAATAGAAGTGGCAAGGAACAACAGTAGTGACATGTAACGCCCCGGACACACCCGCCGGTGGTCGTTACTCCTGGTGGGATCTAGACTGGCCCCACATATCAATACTAGTCTTTTCTGCGCACTTTGTCCTCACTCATGCGCACCCGGGTGAACTTCCCGGTCGGTCACCCATCCTAGAACTACTCCAAGCCGAGCATGCTTAACATGGGAGTTCTGTTTGAATGGGCTCCCGGAAAAGAAGGAATTCCTTATTGATATGAGTAGTCTATCATCCCAAATAAGCCAGGCTATCATAACACATAGTAGGTAACTATAACTTGCAAGATCGGATCTAAAACACACATATATTGGTGACAACATAATAATTTCAGATCTGAAATCATGGCACTCGGGCCCTAGTGACAAGCATTAAGCATGGCAAAGTAGTAGCAACATCAAATCTCAAAACATAGTGGATACTCGGGATCAATCCCCATCAAAACTAACTCAATTACATGATAGATCTCATCCTACTCATCACCGCCCAGCGAGCCTACGAATAGATTACTCACGAACGACGAAGAGCTTCATGGAATTGGAGAGGGGAGAAAGTTGATGATGACGATGGCAACGATTTCCCCTCTCCGGAGCCGAAGACGGACTCCAGATCTGCCCTCCAGATGAAGAACAGGTGGTGGCGGCGCCTCCGTATCGGAAACGCGACGAAAACTTCTCTTTTTTTATTTTTTTCTGGGACGAAAGACAACTTATAGAGCTGGAGTTGGGGGCGGCAGGTGCCTGTGGGCCCCACAAGCCTGCCCACCGCCACCAGGGGGTGCTGGCGGAGCAGGGCTTGTGGCCCACTGGCCCACCCCCTGAGGTGGAACTTGGCGCAGATATTTTTGATATTTTCCAAAACTGCTCCCCGTAAATTTTCTGGACGTTTGGAGAACTTTGATTTCTGCACAAAAATAACACCGAGGCAATTCTGCTGAAAACAGCGTCACTCCAGGTTAGTTCCATTGAAATCATGCAAATTATAGTCCAAAGCAAGGGCAAAAGAGTTTGGAAAAGTAGATACGTTGGAGACATATCAGCCCACAAGCTTGCTAGCCGCCACCAGGGGGTGGCAGTTACCAGGCTTGTGGCGCCCTGGTAGCTCCCCTCTGGTACTTCTTTCGCCCAGTATTTTTTATATAATCCCAAAAAAATCCACGTAACTTTTCACGGCATTTGGAGATGTGCAGAATAGTGGACTAAGATTTGCTCCTTTTCCAGTCCAGAATTCCAACTGCCTGAATTCTCGCTCTTCAAATAAACCTTGCAAAATAAGAGAGAAAAGGCATAAATATGGTACCACAAAGTAATATAACAGCCCATAAAGCAATAAATATCAACATGAAAACATGATGCAAAATGGACGTATCAACTCCCCAAGCTTAGACCTCGCTTGTCCTCAAGCGAAAACCAAGTTCCATAAACATGTCCACATATTTAGGGACGAAGGTGTCGATAAAACATAATATGGACATGAGGGCATCATGATCACACATAGAACAGAAATACATCATAAAGATTCTTATGGGAAAGTAACAATTCCTTCACAAAGCAAAGTATGAAGCAGAAACCATACCGAGAAGTAACCAACAACATTCCAAAGTCACTGAAGCAATTGCAATTTATCATAACATCAGAAAGAGTCAAATAAGAGCTTGTAAGGAAAACCCACATACTCAATCATTTCTTTTGTTTTCCACAATTGTTACAACTCACGTGGTACTCATGGTGTCAAAGTTTCAGCTGGACACAGAGCAAGATAGGGGCTTATAGTTTTGCCTCCCAACTATTTACCTCAAGGGTAAAGTCAACAATAATAAAGCATAAGTACTCAACTCCAAGTTGATATATGAATATAGATCTTTCCCAAGCATGTGACGGTAGCCAAGACAAAGGCAAAAATAGGGAATTGGTGAAGATCACCAAGACTCTTAGAAGGGCAAAAAGTAAAGGTATAAGATAGGCCCTTCGCAGAGGGAAGCAGAGGTTGTCATCTGCTTTTGAGGTTGGGATGCGTGTCCTCTTAGTGCGGAGGAACGTCACTTTATATTTCCTCCTGTGATAAAGAACTTTATTATGTAGTCTGTCGCTTTTATGTCTTCCTCATCACAGGTTCGTACAAAGCTTATTTTCCACACACTAATATATCATACATATTAGAGAGCAATTTTTATTGCTTGCACCGATGAAAACTTACTTGAAGGATCTTATTCAATCCATAGGTAGGTATGGTGGACTCTCATGGCAAAACTGGGTTGAAGGATTATGGATGCACAAGTAGTATCTCTACTTGGTGCGGGAGTTTTGGCTAATATGAGGTGAAAGCAATCGTCACATGCTAAGGGATCTCTAATCGTATAACATTGTTTGGAACCAAGCAAACACAATTCATTATGTTGTCTTCCTTGTCCAACATCTACTCCTAAGCATGTAATAGTTTACTTCTTATTAATTGCAACAGTGATTGAGGTCTATGTTGATTTATTCTCAACAAGTTTCAATCATCATACGTGTCATATGTGAAGTTATCACTTTCCATAAGATCGTCTCATGATCTTTCATGTTGTCGTTCTTTTCATACTTTTGATCACGACAAAAAGCAAAGCCCTTGACTAAGATACTCTTTATTATATAGCTCGTAAGCTCGAATACATCAAGGGAGAGACAAAAGCAAAAGACTCAAACTAAACACTAAAGACTTATTCCTCTAAGAGAAGAAATAAAAACTGAAAAGGAAAGAACTAAAACAAAGGTAAAAGCAAAAGATATAAAGGTGATACGATACCAGGGCAACTACCCCAAGCTTGGCAGAAGCCAAGGGGATTGCCCATACCAATGCTTAGTTGTCTTCCTTTGGTGGTGATGGTGGTGGAGTTGTTAAAGCAGTCTGATCCTCCGTCTTCCAAGGCATAGGTGCTCCATCATGGCAGGATGAACGAGTCGCCGGAATCCTCAAATCTGCAGCCAACCTTATTGATTTAAATCTGTACTCATACTCACAGTTTTGGTTCTGCAGGTCATAAATCTGGCCCTGAAGTTGATCAACCCTTTCATAGAGCCTGGAGAGGTGTTTCCCAATGTCAATGGCGTCCATCTTGTGCTTGCTGGTGAACTCCGTGATCATCATGTGGTTGGCGTTGAGTCCACGCTCCACCATCCATTGGCACTTGAAGACTTGTTGCTCCATTGCTTCGAGCCTCGTCTCCATGCTTTCGGTCTTCTTAGGCCCCTCAACATCACGGATGTGCAACATCCCCTCGCTCATCTTGATAGATTGAGGGTGTTTCAGCACTTCCGTGAGGTAGGGATTGATGACCTTCTCGAAGATCTTGTCCTTAGGAGCATTTGGGGAAGTCATGATGATCTAGATCTGCCACAGAAACAGGCTCGAGACGAAAATAGAGGAAAACTGCACGATACAGAGATCAAAACCGTCGGGCGTATATATAATGTTTTTTTTCTGGACCAGAAGGAGTGCTCCTCAAGAAAACGGAGTCCGGGAGGCACACGAGGTGCCCACAAGCCCTCTAGCCGCTACTAGGTGGTAGGTGGCGGCTACCAAGCTTGTGGCCGCCTCGTGTGCTCTCCGGACTGCTTTTTATTTTTCTAATTTTCCAAAAATTCCAAAACAGAGGAAATTTCCTATTGGAAAAGCATCAGAGTCCAATTTCTTACTGAAACAGATACCTCTTCATTTTCAGGGTCTGAAACAGGCTGATAAACATCCCTTATGTACTCCTCTGGAGTTATGACATTGATGATATTGGTCTCAACATTTATGGGAGTACCAGAGATGTAATGCTTGATTCTTTGCCCATTTACCACTCTAGGAAAATTTCCTTCCGTGTTATTGATTTTGGTGGCACCGGAACGATATACTTCCTCAATAACGTAAGGACCTTCACACTTAGAGAGAAGCTTGCCTGCGAAGAATCTTAAACGAGAATTGTATAGCAGGACATAATCACCTACATTGAACTCTCGTTTCTGTATTCGTTTGTCGTGCCATCTCTTAACCTTTTCCTTGAACAACTTGGCATTCTCGTATGCCTGGGCCCTCCATTCATCTAATGAGCTGATATCAAACAACCGCTTCTCACCCGCAAGTTTGAAATCGAAGTTGAGCTCTTTGATTGCCCAATAAGCTTTGTGTTCTAGTTCAAGAGGTAAATGACAGGCCTTACCGTAAACCATTTTATACGGCGACATGCCCATGGGATTCTTATAGGCAGTCCTATAAGCCCATAGTGGATCGTCAAGTTTGCTAGACCAATTCTTTCGAGATCTATTGACGGTCTTTTGTAGGATCAATTTGATCTCCCTATTACTCAACTCCACTTGACCACTAGACTGAGGATGATAAGGAGATGCAACTCTATGGTTGACATCATACTTAGCGAGCATCTTGCGGAAAACACCATGAATGAAGTGTGAACCGCCATCAGTCATCAGATATCTAGGGACTCTAAATCTTGGGAAAATGACTTCTTTAAGCATCTGAATAGAGGTGTGGTGATCAACATTTTTAGTGGGGATAGCCTCTACCCACTTAGTGACGTAATCCACAGCAACTAAGATATGAGTGTACCCATTGGAACTCGGGAAGGGTCCCATATAATCGAAGCCCCAGACATCAAATGGTTCAATGACAAGAGTGAATAGTTCATAGGCATTTCCTGACGCTTACTGATGTTCCCTATTCTTTGGCATTCGTCACAAGACAAGAAAAACTTACGGGCATCCTTCAAGAGAGTGGACCAATAGAAACTTGATTGCAATACCTTATGAGCAGTTCTATCTCCAGCATGGTGTCCTCCGTGGGCTTCGGAATGACACTTCTGTAAGATCTGTCCATGTTCATGCTTAGGCACAAAACGTCTAATAACACCATCTACTCCTTCCTTATAAAGGTGAGGATCATCCCAAAAGTAGTGTCTCAAATCAAAGAAGAATTTCTTCTTTTGCTGATAGGTGAAACTGGGTGGTATGTATTTGGGTACGATATAATTTGCATAATCGGCATGCCACGGTGCACTATGTGAAGTGCAGATGACATTTAGTTGCTCATCACGAAAGTTGTCATCAATAGGTCGTGGGTCATCAAGGACATTCTCTAGCCTAGACAAGTTATCTGCTGCAGGGTTATCACCACCCTTTCGGTCAACGACGTGCAAATCAAATCCCTGTAGCAGGAGAACCCGTCTGATCAGCCTAGGCTTAGCATCCTTCTTCTCCATAAGGTACTTAATAGCAGCATGATCAGAGTGAATAGTGACTTTGGAGTCAACTATGTAAGATCTGAACTTTTCACATGCAAACACGACTGCTAAAAACTCCTTTTCCGTAGTGGCATAGTTTCTATGGGCACTGTCTAGAGTTTTACTAGCGTAGTGAATAACATTCAACTTCTTGTTAACTCTTTGTCCTAGAACAACACCAACATCATAATCACTAGCATCGCACACGATTTCAAAGGGCAAGTTCCAGTCAGGTGGTTGAACGATAGGTGCGGTTATCAAAGCCTTCTTAAGTATTTCGAAGGCTTCCTCACAATCCTCATCAAAAACAAAAGGAACATCCTTCTGCCAGAGGTTGGTAAGAGGCCTAGAAATCTTAGAGAAGTCCTTAATGAACCTTCTATAGAAACCAGCATGACCTAGGAAACTTCGTATACCTCTGATATCTGTGGGGCAAGGCATTTTCTCAATTGCATCAACCTTAGCCTTATCAACTTCAATGCCTCTTTCAGAGATTTTGTATCCTAAGACGATACCTTCATTAACCATAAAGTGGCACTTCTCCCAATTCAAGATGAGGTTGGTATCTTCACATCTCTGTAAGACTCGATCAAGGTTGCTGAGGCAATCATCAAAGGAAGACCCGTAAACGGAGAAGTCATCCATGAAAACCTTGACAATCTTTTCACAAAAGTCAGAGAATATAGCCATCATACATCTTTGAAAGGTGGCAGGTGCATTGCATAAGCCAAAAGGCATACGTCTACAAGCAAAGGTAACGAAGAGGCAGGTGAAAGTGGTTTTCTCCTGATCAAATTGTGCAACGGGTATTTGCGAGAAACCTGAATAACCGTCTAGAAAGCAGAAGTGTGTGTGTTTGGATAGCCTTTCTAGCATTTGGTCGATAAACGGCAAAGGATAATGATCTTTCCTGGTTGCCTTGTTCAGTTTCTGGAAGTCTATCACCATCCTATAGCCAGTAATAATCCTTTGTGGGATTAGTTCATCCTTATCATTAGGAACGACGGTGATACCTCGCTTCTTAGGTACGCAATGTACTGGACTTAACCAATCACTATGAGCAACAGGATAAATGATTCCTGCTTCTAGAAGCTTTAATATTTCCTTTCTAACGACCTCTTTCATCTTAGGATTTAATCTCCTTTGATGATCAGCAACTGGTTTAGAATCAGGGTCGGTTTTAATATTGTGCTGACATAGAGTGGGACTAATACCCTTAAGATCATCAAGAGTATATCCAATAGCAGCACGGTGCTTCCTCGGAGTTATTAGTAACTTCTTCTCTTCCTGCTCTGAGAGGAGAGCACTAATAATAACAGGGTATCTCTCCTTCTCATCAAGATAGGCATACATAAGAGTATCAGGCAACTGTTTAAGCTCGAACACAGGATCACCCTTCGGTGGGGGAGGATCCCCAAGCAGTTCAGAGGCAGATTATTCTTGAGAATAGGATATTGTTCTAAGACAATTTTATCTATCTCACCTCTCTCCCCCATATGCATATCATTTTCATGCTCAAGCGGATATTGCTCTACAGGATCCGTAGGAGGTACGGCAATAGAGGCAAGAGCAATGATTTCATCCCTACCAGACGACTCTTTTTCATGGGGTTGTCTTCCAAACTTGGAGAAGTTAAATTCATGAGACACACCCTCGAAACTAACAGTGACGGTCTGCTTAATGCAATCAATGTGAGCATTGACAGTGTTGAGAAAGTGTAACGACCAAGATGCGGTCCTTTCCGATCTGGGGATCGAGGCCCCGAATTGGAAAGGAGCGCATCTAAGCGTCTCGCAAACAGGTAACATAGCACATACATAATAATAAAGACAGACAATTAGGGGTTCAATTGCCTTCTCATAAATATCTCAGAGTACATCACACATACAACCAAGGTAGTTCCGCTACGGACTACAAAACATAGAAAGGCTATGCTACCCTGCTTGCAGGCCCACGATCACGACCATGCCTCAATCTTCTGGATAGTTCACGTACAGGCGGTCTGTCTCCTCATCGTACTGCCACGCTAGCTGCGTGCCGTCGGGATCATCTGTCTCTGGGGTACCTGAACCTGTTGGTATTGTGGAGGAATCCGTGAGCCACGGGGACTCAGCAATCTAAGACCTTGGTGCCAGAACTAGTCAAGTTATTAGGTAGGATAAGGTGAGGTGTTTAAGGTTGCAGCATCCTAAGCTTGATTTGGTGGCTATCTTACGTAGAATATATATGAAGGTGGACTATACTAGCGGTCGTGAAAACTTGATCACTAAGTGGTCCTAAACACCTACCTACGTCAATCATAACCCCACCGTGTTCCCGATCAAAGAGAGGTCTTCGAGGGGACAGTCACGGTTACGCACACAGTTGGCAATTTTATTAGATTATGTTTAAGTTATCTAATATCGGATGTTAACAAAATATTCCAAATTGCCACATAACCGCGGGCACGGCTTTCCGGAAGATTAAACCGTGCAGGGGTGCCCCAACTAGTCCATCACAAACGTACACGGGCCACAAAGTAATCCTCTATCACGAATCTCGTGATCTCGTCGGATTCCTTAGAGTAAAACCTCAACTCTGGGGGAAACCAAAGCTTCACCGGGATTCCTTTACGCAAGATATATCGCTAAGGTAAGACAAGGCTAGCAGGACCTCCCGACGTGTCGACGACCCTAATAAGAGTCGCGTATCTCAGTCTCAGGACACGCCGGATAAGCGAAGCGTACAGTGGCGAGAGAAATCTCCCGAGTTGCCCCGGGATGCCCCGGCACGGTGCTCTAGTTTGGACCAACACTCATGAGGAGCACTGGCCCGGGTTGTTGATTAAAGATCCTCGGGGTGATCATTCCCTATGCAGATTATTAAGTGATTGGCAAATTAACACCAATGTTGGGTCCTGCCGGACAAGTCTTATCACTAAGCGATTTATCAAGGGGGTCCCCATAACAACCCCAAACGTGTTAGGAGCGATCATTATGGAATCAAACACCGGTAGCCGGTAACTAAGGCGGCAATAACAGAACAAAGCACCCGGAAAAAGGCTAGGCCTTCCATCGTTTACCAAGTATATAGGGGCATTAATTAAATAACAGCATTTAAGATAATGATATCAAGCTCATGTTAACACATGAGTCAAAGCACCTGCATCTAGCAACGCTAACATTAGTAGTTGAGCAAAGCCTACTTAGCCATTCAAGTTTGCTAGGAAGGAATCAGTGTTTGGGTTCATGGCATATCAAGAGGCAATTTAATTCAGTGGTAGGCAGCGAGCAATATGACATGGAAACGCAATCTAGCATAACAAGTCTAGCGATGGAATCAAGGTCATATCATCTTGCCTGTGATATCCTCAGCTTGGAATGGTTCTTGATCGTCCTGCACGTACTCTCCTGACTCCACGTATTCGTTCTCCGATCCCGGTGCTACCCAACATAAGAATGACATCCAATGAACAACAGCACCTCAAGATGCAACAAGCACATGATGCATGAGATGAATATGAGCATGCATCACTAATTCTATCACTAGCACAAGCAAAAGAAGCTAATACAAGTTCCTGTACAGAACTGTACCCTAAGCTATTTTGACATGCATGAGAATGACATGATCAGATGCGTCTCGTGAAAACGATGCAAAACCATATAAAGAACAATACAATCGGAGCTACGGATCCCAGGTTGCCAAGACATAAAACAAACCATCATGGATGGGGTGGAGCAAAGAAGAACACCACAACATCAACTAAGCACTCACAATCATCAAAATGACAAAACTACATAATCTGCATCATAGCACTTTGTGAGCTACATGCAAAGCACCTACAGCCACCCAACTATGACAAATAATATATGTGGCTGTAGCTAGCCAAGAATACTACCAGCACAAGCAAGAATCACACAAAAAGTAATTAAGCACAGGAAGATACAAGGCTGCAAAATTTCCCAAAACCATCAGATCTCAGGGGCTTAGTGAAAATTCCTGCACCTAACTTTCTGTCTTTGCTCTGAAGCTTTTTGACGGCAGCCAAAACAATACCTACAGGGCTCCAAATGATATGAAATTTTACAGGGAGCTAGAAAGCATATCAGGTCCAACTTTGTAGTAGAAAGCTAGGGCTAGATCACTACAAAATCACCAGCACAACCTCATCTACAGGGGACGAAAATATAAACAGATTCTCAGACTTAGTGAAAATCTGAATTTCAGTCACAAGCCCACTTTGGATGGGCACAACTTGCACACATGGATTCAAAATCATGAATTGAAACCAACATGTGGTAGAGGTTGTCACCCTCTACTACCACAACCAAGAAACAAATAGAAGAGCACTTCACAAGTCATGGAACCAAGCTCGAAACTTAGAAGAAACTGCAAATATGACTTTCCTGAAGATGTTCCAATGGAAAAAATTATTTCACCAATGGATTCCTGGGATCTTTCTACCCCAAAACATATATAAAACATATGCACTTGCTTGGAGCAAGTGAGCTCAAACTAGGAAGGAAAAACTACATAGAATCCAACATAGTGAATAGTGCAACATTTATGCAACTCCCACTAGAACAACTATCACATATCTATGCTCATGTGCACAAATACAATATGGACATGAGGGTTTGGACCCCATGTTGGTGTCAAGCACATCAACAACACAACTACTTCTCACTAAGACACCCACACACACACATCATGCTCTCTCTCATATTAAACATGAGGAGGTGCACAACTTGCACATGGGGCTGTTTTACCACCTACACATCACACCACAATCTCATCATTAGCTCTAAGACTCCAAGAACAACATAAGGGAAACTATCAAGCAAATGATAGTAAAGCTACAATCACTTGCACACCTACACTAGCAACACCTCATGTGTGTGCAACACACACACACGCATGCACATCATCTACTGCCATCTAACTAGTCACACAAGCAAAGATCACAAGCCACCAACATATCATCATAAACTAGGGTAGCATCACCACACACACACACATGTGGCTAACATCATGTGTATGCACACACACACATGCACCTCTCACAAGAACACACACACACACACATACCATCTGGTCTACTATAGCAGCAGAGGAACAAAATAATATTATGCCATCTGCCATCTTATGTTTAAGGCACAAAACAACAAATAAAGCAAAAGAGCATATCCAGCAAAAAAATAAAACAAGAGGTAAAAGAAAAACGGGGCACCCTTGGGATCGAACCCCTGTGCCTCTGGTGCAAAGCCATCTACACTACCACTGCGCTGCGCTAGCTTACTCGACGGAGAGGGGATCCCAGTGAGGTTAAACTGTCTCTGGGACTTACTGTGCAGAGCAACGAAAAAATAGCAAAAGGTGTCGAAGGGGGGAATCGAACCCGCGCCCTCCATCAGGCACGCCACGCTAGCTACCACTGGGCTACGAAACGGTGTCTGAACCACTACGCGCTGCAAAACGGAAGAGGTAACCTCCGTGCTTATCTGCTACCGGCGGCTGATCGGAACAGGGGAGGGGTCTCGCTGGCGATGCGAGCCAAATCCAGCTCCGGCTCGTGGAGGGGAGGAAGCCCACACACACACACGAGCTCATTTCACGTCCTAACTACTCCCGAGGGACTCTACAACGGCGTGATCGGTGGCTCCGGTGATAGAGGTGATGCGCACAACGATTCTACGGGTAGGGTGCCCGAACTAGGACAGGGAGGAAGCAGGAGGAGCGCTACCTCACGCACGGGTCGAGGAGGAAGCGTCCCGTAGTGGAAGTAGAGGAAGACGGGCGCCGGCGAAGCTGCTCGTCGAAGAAGACGCGCCGTCATGGAGAAGAGGAAGCAGGGGCGATGTGGTCGATCCAGCGGCAGGAACGAGCCCCTGGAGAGGCCTGCGAGCTCCTGGACCGCTCGTCGAGGAGGAAGAGGCAGCACAGTGACGACGGCGACCTCCTTCAACCGTCGACTATGGCGGATCTGCCACACTTACCTTGATGCGACGATGCAGAGAGGAGGGTGATGAGATCTGGGTGGAGCGGCGGCGGAAGGGGAACCCTAGCCGAGGCACGGACGCCAAGGGGGATATATAGCGCGTGGGGGCGCGTGGGGCGTGTCTTCGGCCATGTGCGCGCGCCTCCTCTCGGTGGAGCAGAGGGGAAGGGAATAGAGGGGATGACAGGTGGGGTCCCCTGCCTCGCTGGAAAGGAGGAGGAAGACGGCGTCGCGTGCGTGAGCGAGGGGGACTGGGCCGGGCCGTGAGGGAGAAGTTGCCATGGGCGCCAAATAGAAGAAAGGGGCTCTGTGGCCTTGCTATTTACAGAAAAGAGCCAGAAGGAAAAGAATTGAGCAAGGCAAACTAATAGGGATAAATTCAAAAGAAAATACCCCCTGGTCATATAAAAATATGACCTATTTAAATAAAATAAGATCAAGATTTTTAGGAGCAGATAATATTTCACAAAACAGAATTAATGCCTCTGTTTTGTTCTTATTGCACCTGCTTTCAACACTTTTAAAAACACCAAACTATCACAACTTCACACTCACAATAATCCCTAAACATTGGACATTTTTAAAACAGGGAAGGAACATATAAATATTTGAGCTAGGGAACTAAAAGAGAGAGAGAGGGGGTTTGTAAATATGACAAGCCCCACTACCTTAGTACTAACATCACATGAACTCATAGTAGCCCCTCAACACACACACAAGATCACATGCAACACAAGGTAGCTAACCACAAGATCACCACACCA
This sequence comes from Hordeum vulgare subsp. vulgare, assembly GCF_904849725.1. Classification (NCBI taxonomy): domain Eukaryota; kingdom Viridiplantae; phylum Streptophyta; class Magnoliopsida; order Poales; family Poaceae; genus Hordeum; species Hordeum vulgare. The sequence continues at coordinate 597,829,958 of NC_058524.1, forward strand.
CATGAAATGCTAAGATCATATAGCAACAACATAAGACAAGGCATGCAATGATATGCTATGCATGCATGCAAGGAAGGAAAAAAATACAAGGAACATGACAAGAAGTCATGGCACAAATGATAACATCAAATCTCTGACAAGGCGGACCCACTTGCAATAGGTTCCAAATAGGGAAGGTTTACATCTGGGGCACTACAGAAAGGGTCTGCCGAATATGATGGGGCAAAAGCTATCTTGTGCAGTACCAAGGACGAGGAAATCAGTAGGATACTTCGTCTTACCACACAGGACTTCTACGTCTCTCACAATTCCCACAGGGCAGATAGTGTCTCTATTAGCTAGCATAATAGTGACATCAATGGGTTCTAACTCAACAGGTGCAATCTCATCTTTGATTTCATCATATAGAGAACGGGGTATTGCACTAACACTAGCTCCCATATCACATAAACCATGGTAACAGTGATCTCCTATCTTGACAGAAACAACGGGCAGGCCAACTACAGGCCCGTATTTGTCTTTCGCGTGAGGTTTGGCAATTCTAGCAGAGTCCTCACAGAATTTGATAACATGCTCGTCTACGTCTTCAGCTAAGAGATCTTTGATAATAGCAACACTAGGTTCAACTCTAATCTCCTCAGGGGGTGCAAGTGGTCTAATGTAACCCCTACGTATCATAGTTGGAGCTTTAGAATAATCCTTTATCCTAGCAGGGTATGGTGGTTTCTCAGTGTAGGCACAAGAAACAACATGATCACTAAAAGCAATGACTTTCTCCTCAACTAGATTGGTTTTGACTATGTTGCTTTCTGCAGGAGGATGATACTTAAACCACTTCTCTTTGGGAAGATCAACATGAGCAGCAAAAGATTCACATAGAGAAGCTACTATCTCAGAGTCAAGTCCTTACTTAGCGCTAAAATCTCTAGAAGTGTTTGTCTCAGCAAAAGATATAACGCAATCAAACTCGAAATTCATACCTGACTCCTTACCTTCCTCCAGCTCCCAATCTTCAGAGTTACGTTTGATTCTTTCCAATAAATTCCACTTGTGGTCAATATCCTTCTTCATAAAAGAACCGGTACAAGAAGTGTCAAGCATGGTACGATCTTCATGAGAAAGCCGAGCATAAAAGTTTTGAGTGATAATTTCTCTCGAGAGCTCATGATTGGGGCATGAATATAGCATTGATTTAAGCCTCCCCCAATCTTGAGCTATGCTTTCCCTGTCACGAGGCCAAAAGTTATAAATAAAGTTCCGATCACGATGTACTAAATGCATAGGATAAAACTTTTGATGAAATTCCAATTTCAACCAATTGTAGTCCCATGATCCAGTATCATCACATAGCCTATACCATGTCAACGCCTTATCCTTCAAAGATAAAGGAAAGACTTTCTTCTTTACCTCATCCTCGGGAAAACCTGCAAGCTTAAATAAACCACAAACTTCATCTAAAAAGATCAGATACAAGTCTGGATGTGAAGATCCATCTCCTGTAAAAGGATTAGCCAGCAGTTTCTCAAGCATACCCGAAGGAATTTCATAAAATATATTTTCAGTAGGTACCTCAGGTTGAGGAACAACTCCTCGTGCTTCCGTTCGTGGTGAAGATACCCCGAACAAACTCCTCAAAGGAACAGTTTCCATAGTGACAAGTGACAATAAATTTCAGCACAGTCTATAGATGTTTCCTTACCAAAGGCGCTTCACTCCCCGGCAACGGCGCCAGAAAAGAGTCTTGATGACCCAAAAGTATAGGGGATCAATCGTAGTCCTTTCGATAAGTAAGAGTGTCGAACCCAACGAGGAGCAGAAGGCTCTGATAAACGGTTTTCAGCAAGGTAATAACTGCAAGCACTGAAAGTAGCGGTAATAAGTGATGTTGTAGTGAGGTGAAACGTAACAAGTGAAAAGTAACAAGTAACAAGTAGTAGCAATGGTGCAGCAAGTGGCCCAATCCCTTTTGCAGCAAGGGACAAGCCTGAACAAAGTCTTTTAGGAGGAAAAACGCTCCCGAGGACACACGGGAATTTCTGTCATGCTGGTTTCATCATGTTCATGTGATTCGCGTTGGTTACTTTGATAGTTTGACATGTGGGTGGACCGGCGCTTGGGTACTGCCCTTACTTGGACAAGCATCCCACTTATGATTAACCCCTCTCGCAAGCATCCGCAACTACGAAAGAAGAATTAAGACAACGTCTAACCATAGCATTAAACTAGTGGATCCAAATCAGCCCCTTACGAAGCAACGCATAGACTCGGGTTTAAGCTTCTGTCACTCCAGCAACCCATCATCTACTTACTACTCCCCAATGCCTTCCTCTAGGCCCAAATATGGTGAAGTGTTTTGTAGTCGACGTTCACATAACACCACTAGAGGAAAAACAACATACAACATATCAAAATACCGAACGAATATCAAATTCACATGACTATTATCAGCATGACTTATCCCATGTCCTCAGGAACAAAAGTAACTACTCACAAAGCATAATCATAATCATGATCAGAGGTGTAATGAATAGCATCAAGTATCTGAACATAAACTCTTCCACCAAGTAATCCAACTAGCATCAACTACAAAGAGTAATCAACACTACTAGCAACCTTACAAGTACCAATCGGAGTCGTGAGACGGAGATTGGTTACAAGAGATGAACTAGGGATTGGAGAGGAGATGGTGCTGATGAAGATGTTGATGAAGATGCCTCCCCTCCGACGAGAGGAGTGTTGGTGATGACAATGGCGACGATTTCCCCCTCCGGGAGGGAAGTTTCCCCCGCAGGATCGTCCTGCCAGAGCTCTAGATTGGATCTGCTCAAGTTCCGCCTCGTGGCGGCGGCGAAACCACGAAAAAAGCTCCTGATTGATTTTTCTGGAACGAAACCCTTCATATAGCAAAAGAGGGGGGCCAGTGGGCCGTCAGGGAGCCCACAAGCTTGCTAGCCGCCACCAGGGGGTGGCGGCTACCAGGCTTGTGGCGCCCTGGTAGCTCCCCTCTGGTACTTCTTTCGCCCAGTATTTTTTATAAAATCCTAGAAAAATCCACGTAACTTTTCAGGGCATTTGGAGATGTGTAGAATAGTGGACTAAGATTTGCTCCTTTTCCAGTCCAGAATTCCAGCTGCCTGAATTCTCCCTCTTCAAATAACCCTTGCAAAATAAGAGAGAAAAGGCATAAATATGGTACCACAAAGTAATATAACAGCCCATAAAGCAATAAATATCAACATGAAAGCATGATGAAAAATGGATGTATCAGTGTCTCGAAACGACGAACTGTCGCAACGGTGCACAGTTGGGGAGAACACAATTTTATCTTGAAATTTTAGTGAGGGGTCACCTTATAATGCTACTGTCGTTCTAAGCAAAATAAGGTGCATAAAAGGATTAACATCACATGCAAATCATAAGTGACATGATATGACCATGAACTTGTGCTTCTTGATCTCCATCACCAAAGCACCGACATGATCTCCATCGTCACCGGCGCCGCACCATGATCTCCATCATCATGCTGCCATCGAGGTTGTCGCGCTATCTATACTATTACTACTAAAGCTACCACCTAGCGATATAGTAAAAGCATCTGCAAGCACAAATGTTAGTTTAAAGACAACCCTATGGCTCCTGTCGGTTGCCGTAGCATCGACGTGCAAGTCGATATTTAACTATAACAACATGATCATCTCATACATACAATATATCATATCATGTCATTGGCCATATCACATCACATGTGTACCCTGCAAAAACAAGTTAGACACCCTCTAATTTGTTGTTGCATGTTTTACGTGCCTGTTATGGGTATCTAGTATGATCGCATCTTACTGACGCAAAGCCACAACGGTGATATGAAAATTGCTATTCAACCTTCTCCAAGGACCGCCTCGACCAACTCCGATTCAAGTAAAGTTGAAGAAAGAGACACCTGCCAGTCATCTTTATGCAACAAGTTGCATGTCAGTCGATGAAACCGGTCTCTCGTAAGCGTACGAGTAAGGTTGGTCCGAGCCGCTTCAATCCAACAATACCGCCGAATCAAGAAAAGACTAAGGGGGGCAGCAAATTGAACATCAACGCCCACAAACTCTTTTGTATTCTACTCGAGATATCATCTACGTATGAACCTAGCTCTGATACCACTGTTGGGGAACGTCGCATGGAAAACAAAAAAATTCCTACGCACACGCAATACCTATCCATGGTGATGATCATCTACGAGAGGAGAGAGTGAATCTAAATACCCTTGTATATCACTAAGCGGAAGTTTATATAACGTGGTTGATGTAGTGGAACATCTTCGCGATCAAAATCGCAGCCCGTCCCGCGATCTCATCATGATCCGTCCCGCGATCCCATCACGATCTATTCCGATATAGTGCCAAACGGACGACACCTCCGCGTTCAGCACACGTACAGCTCGATGACGATCCCCGCCTTCTTGATCCAGCAAGAGGGGCAGAGAGGTAGATGAGTTCTCCAGCACGGCGGCGTGGTGGTGGTGAGCTAATCCAGCAGGGCTTCGCCTAAGCACCGCCAAACTAGACTAGAGCAGAAACAGACCTAGAGAGAAGTAGAGGGAGCACATGGCAATTAGGGTTAGCCCTCACCTCTAAAACCTCTAGTATATATAGGAGGGAGGGAGGGGAAGAGTCAGCCTCAAACCATCAAGGTTTGGCCGAAATTGGAGGTGGAGGAGCCCTACTCCAATCCTAATATGAGTAGGATTCCTCCTCTCCACTTGTAAACCCTTTCCACCTTTTTCACCTTTGGGTTTCTTTACTTCCCACCTCCAATCCGCCTTGGGATTTAGTGGAGGCTTTGGCCAGCCCACTAAGGGCTGGTCCACGTCCTCCCACAGCCCATGAGACCCTTTGGGGTGGGCGGGGCCACCTGGTGGACCCCCGGAACCCATTCGTCACTCCCGGTACATTCCGGAGTTCAAAACCCACATTTCTATATATCAATCTTTACATCCGGACCATTCCGGAGCTCCTCGTGATGTCCGGGATCTCATCCGGGACTCCGAACAACTTTCGGTTACCAAACACACATAACTAAATAATACTGAAACATCACTGAACCTTAAGTGTGCAGACCCTGCCGGTTCGAGAACTATGCACACATGACCTGAGACACTCCCCGGTCAATAACCAATAGCGGGACCTGGATGTCCCTATTGTCTCCTACATATTCTACGAAGATCTCTATCGGTTGAACCTCTATGTCAAGGATTCATTTAATCCCGTATGATGTTCCCTTTGTCCTTCGGTGTGTTACTTGTCCGAGATTCGATCGTCGGTACCTCCATACCTAGTTCAATCTCCTTACCGGCAAGTCTCTTTACTCGTTACGTAATACAAGATCTCGTGACTAACGCTTTAGTCACATTGCTTGCAAGGCTTGTTTGTGATGTTGTATTATCGAGTGGGCCCCGAGATACCTCGTCGTCGCATAGAGTGACAAATCCCAGTCTCGATCCATGCCAACCCAACAGACACCTTCGGAGATACCTGTAGAGCACCTTTATAGTCACCCAATAACGTTGTGACGTTTGATATACACAAGGTATTCCTCCGATGTCCGGGAGTTGCATGATCTCATGGTCATAGGAACAGATACAATGACATGCAGAAAATAGTAGCAATAAACTGACATGATCATATGTTACGTTTATATTTTGAGTCTTGTCCATCACATCATTCTCCTAATGATGTGATCCCGTTCTCAAGTGACAACACTTGCCTATGGCGAGGAAACCTTGACCATCTTTGATCAACGAGCTAGTCAATTAGAGGCTCACTATGGACAGTGCGTTGTCTATGTATCCACACATGTATTTGAGTTCCAATCAATACAACTCTAGCATGGATAATAAACGATTATCATGAATAAGAAAAATATAATAATAATCAATTTACTATTGCCTCTAGGACATATTTCGAACAAAAAAATGTGACTCGGCCTTAATTTTTTAATACTAGATACCTTGAAAAATAAATACTTCATAAAATGCATAATATATGTTGTAATTAAACATATAAACATTTACGACAATGTTTCATATTATTTTGTCATATGATACCTTACAAAATCAGTGCGTATATACATACAATTTTTATTTGGAAGGAATCATTGCTTGGAAATTAGTAGTATATTTTCTGGAAAGCAATAATTATCTATTAAAGGTCACGGTGCATGCAAACAAAATTTGAAAAGTCATATTTCGTGAATTGTACGTCATGCATCATAAATATCACTTGTCATAACACGCACCTAGGTGCATGGTGCATTTGTATTAGTACTAGAATATGGTGCATTTATATTAGTACTAGAATATGGAAAATAACAGCCATCATGAATATCACTTGCCATAACTGACACCAAGGTGCCCCCAAATATTTATAGATGCGACCAGGTGTTCCCGAACTCACAAAGCCGTCCCTCAAAAAAAGCCCATCATTCTACCGATGACCTGCATCGCTTGACTCCGCCTTGCTTCCGCCGCAGATCGCGGGCTCATGCGTCGCCATCGTATGGAGGTCAAAGTGCCACCGTCGTCCGGAGCTCGTGCGTTGTGGCTGATCAGCCTGGAGGAGACAGCGGTCTCTTGGACCGGCTCGTGACTCGCTCGGTCCGGGCCGGCTCGGTAAAAAAATCGATCGGTCCGGCCATGAAAACAGGACAAAAAATCCACGATCTGGACCGATTAAAGCTCGGCCCTACCGAACGGACCGAGCGAAGCTCCAGTGGCATGGCGAGAGCATCGCGGGGCGTGCCCGAGGCAGGGCGGGGGCGTGGCCGGAGCATGGCTGGGGCTTGCCCGGGCCGTGGTGATTCAGCCTGGACGTACCGAGCGGGCTTCTTGGCCCGCTCGTGGACCGCTCGGTCTTGGCCCGCTCGGTCCAGGCCCGACCACAAAAACCGACCGGTCCGGTCCCTCAAAACAAGACCGAAATTTGCTTGGTCCGGTCCGGTTAAAGCTCGGTCCGACCGAGCGGACCGAACAGCTCACCGGCGGCATGGCGAGGGCACGGTCGCGGCATGGCGAGGCATGACGGGGATGTGTTGGAGGCATGGCGGGGGCGTGCTGGAGGTGTGGCGGCTCAGGCATGGCGGGGGAGACGTGATGTGTCGTGGCCGCCACCGTCCAGAGCACGACATCTCGTGGACGTGGTCACTGTCCTCTCCAGGACGAACCACCATGTCCAGGAGCTTCGCAAGCATCGGATCTCCTCCCCCCGTAACAAATCGATGGGATTCGCCACGAATCAGTCGGGATCTTGCTCCATCTCCAGCTCCGGCCGTCGCCGTTCGTCGTCGATTCCTTCGCCGTCGCTGCTTCTCCGGCCTCCCCGACCTCGGTATCGAGCTCTACATGAGTGCCCGCACCTATTCCCTCTGTCTCCGCTTCCGATTACGTCCTAGAGCCTTCGATAGCAGATGCCATGGTCACCACCTCGCCACCGGTGAGCTGTTGGCCGGTCCGCCGATCCGGCCCGGGCTTTTGCCTCGCCGGTGCGGTCCCTGAAAAGAGGACCGCCAGCCTACTCGGTCCGGTCCGGACCGGGCCGCCGCCGGCCGGTCCAAACGTCGGCTCGGACCGGGACCGGACCGGCCCGGACCGTGTCCACCCTGAGTGGTGATGGTGTGTGAGGTGTGTGGCAAGGGCATGGTTCCGCGCGGCCAACAGACTCTCTGGACCTGGAAATCATGTCCATTGGACCTTCTTCACTTGGATCTATCATCTCCATAAAAAAACGACGAGGGAGGTCCTACATCGCCGCATCAACCATCGTCTCTTTCATCTCCGTCCATCGGCCGTCGTGTGAGATTCGCCACCGATGAGCTCCTCTGGTGTTCTTCTTGATCATGTAGCTTTCTCTAATTCTTCTCAAGCTTCGAAACATCTTTTCGATAAGCTTCGCTTCCGCTAGCTTAGATGAGCCGTCGCCGGAGCTCTAGAGCGCGCTCTGTCCATGTCTTCACCGGTCCTCAGAGTCTTCTCAGTCCGGCCCGAGTTTGGCCATTGTCGGTCCGGTTCCTCAAGACAGGACCGCGGCGCTGCTCAATCCGGTGATGTCCGGACCGGACCGTCGGTGGCCGGTCCAAACGCCGGCTCGGACCGGGACCGGACCGGCTCGGACGGTGTCCAGGCTGAGTCGCTGACACAAAGCTCGTGCGTCGCCACCGACCCAAAGTTAGTGCACCATCGTTGGCCCCAACCCCGCGACCCTCTGTCTTGCTCAGGCGGCTTCCCCGACGATGCCGACGAGCAATTCAGTCCATCCAGTGCGCAGTCACGCCATCCTCCCTCGTCCGGCACATCGCCACTGTCCACTGTGGATCCCATGGCGAACCATGTCGCCTCCCCATCATGGACTTCCATCTGCCCGTCTCTACTCATGGCTTATCTCCTCCCTCATCCCCACTAGATCGTGGCTATCTCCGGTCCCGGACCTGCTACCATACCAACCTGCTGCGGTTCCTCCGCCCCCCGTGCTTCCATAGCTCATCACCGATTCAAGCTTCCGAGCGCAGCAAACGGAGGACGTGACCTTATAGCCCCGCCGCTCTGAACTTCAGCAATCCTTGCCATGCCCCTCTGCTCTGAACTTCAGCCCCGTCTTTACGCCAGCGCCACTGCCCCTCTCGCCGCAACTGCAACCCAGTTCTTGCGACAGCAGCGTGCCCATGAAAATCCCACTACCCTCGTGTATTATTCCGTACACGCACATCTATCATGGCTGGTGAGACTAGCAGCTGATGTGTTAGAGCACCATGGGCAGAGGAGCTCTGCCGCCGAGGGTTCTCCAAGATATCCTCCTCCTCCCGCTCCAAGATCTGCTACTCACGGTGGAAAACTGGCTTGGTCCGTGCCCAATCTCCCCTGCAGGGTTGTGTGAAGCTCTGACATGCTCCTCGCTCGTGACGCCAAGCTGATGTTGTCCATGTTGGTGAGTGTAGAAGAAAGCAAAAAGCAAAAAACGAGAGAGAGAAAAGGTCAACGTGCTATTGTGGATTTTGTTTTTCTTTATTTCCAAGCAAACAGTACGACTTGTACGTGTGTGCGTTCTTCCAATGAGAGCATGTGCTTCTAGTTTGATACAGCCCAATCTTACATATAGCATGCGCTTGTGGGTGTGTGTTCTTCCATATGAATTCATGTGAGAAGTTCAAATTTAAAATAAGCACAAGTTCACATATAGTAAAAATGGTGCAATTAATTTTTTCTTTGTGAAGCATACATTCTAAAATTTGGAGAGCTCATGACAAACAAAAATAGCCACCAGAAAAGTACCATCGACAGTTCAGAAAAGCTGCTCCTATGGCTACGTGTGTGCACACACAAAACAACACATAATTCCTTGTTGATTCTCATATTCTCTAAAACAAAAACAAAGAACTTAAAAATTGATTTTTTTTTTCTAAGAATAAAACTAACAAGTTCAAATTTTAAAAGAAGGGAAGTTCAATGTTTATAAAAAACTAAGATTTACATGCTCAAAAGAATATAAGAAAGAGAGATTTCTAGAGTTTACTAAATAAATAAACTAAGAAGTTCAAATTTAAATAACAGAGAGTTCAAATTAAAATAACAAAAAGTTTGAAGTTTATAAAAATCACAGATTTTATATCGTTACTAAGTTATAAATGAAGAACTTCAAATTAAAATAAAAGGAACAACTAAAAAAGTTTTATAAGAATTCCGCTTTTTCCCATAAAGTAATTAAAGAACCAACCATGAACTTCGTACTGAAAAAACTATCAAATTTGATGTTTGTTTAAAAATTAAAAGCAATTCTTTAGTATAGAATAAAAAAATGTGAAGTTCAAGTAGAAATAAAGAGAATTCGGAGTATATTCAAGCTTATGATTTATTAAAAATTGGTTCCTAGGAGTTCACACTATTAGGGAAAACCCTACTAATAGCGCTGGATATATTAGTAGCAGTAACGCTGGTCCACGCGCTACTGCTATCGTGCTGCAGCTAAAAACTAGTAGTAGCGCAAATACAGGCAGCGCTACTCGTAAGTCTAGTAGCAACGCTTGATCACACAAAGCGCTACTGCTAATATTTTCCAGCGCTACTGCTAACGTTTACTATCAGAATGCATCATCATCGACAATATTAGAAGTATTAAGAATATTCACATAACAACTTATATAACTCATATAACTCATACTCATTTAACAACTCATATAACTCATACGCATATAGCTCATACTCATATAACTCATACTCATATCACTAATAATAATCCAGTTGACGCCTCACGGTGCAGACGTTGCAACCCAAAGATAAGGAACCATCACTGGATCTAGCTCGGGTGATGTCCCTGGAGAACCTGCCAGGTATTGGAGAACCTGGCATCCAGCGCAACCATGTAGCGATAGACGTGCTCGTCCTCCTCCCTGACACGACGACGTACCACCTCCGTGTGGGCCGGCTCCCTCGTCACCGATAATGGATCACGCGACCGCCACCAAAGAAGCTCCGGGTCAACGATGAGACCCGGATTCCGCGCCAAGGTGCGGCCCGGAAGGTAGCACCTCCCAGTGCCGGCCCGGCAGAGCCCAGTCCCGCACATGTTGGCGCCTATCAAGCAGGTGGCCGCCACCAAGTCGACAACGAGGATGCGGGATGGGCATCGTCGACGTCGAGACAAATTCCTCTGAAAAATTTTAGCTCGTGTTTAATGTTTGAACCGAATATTACATGGCAACATCATATGATAAATTAACCAAATATTACATTGGCTATCTCAAGAGAACATGGCAACATCATATGACAAATTAACCAAGTTCATATGACAAAAACTAGTTAGCTCATGTTCAGTGGATCAACGCTCATGACAACATCATATGACAAATTAATCAAATATGATTGTGCATGTTTGCAAGTTTGAGGTAGTATAAACTAGAGGGGAGCGAGAGCGTGATAGTACGGTGCGGGGGCGACGTCGGAGGTGGCCGAAGGCGGCGGCGCTAACCCTAGGAGAATGATATAAATAGAAATTAAACAATAAGAAATTAGTTGTCAAATATTTTTAAATAAACGACATAAATTACTTAATAAATATGGTTGAGGAACTTAAATAAACGACATATGATGGACACTCTTCTCTCATGTATGGTGGACACTCCCTCACCGTTTTTTCGACCGTCGATGATGGTCGCTACTCCTACTTCCCCTAGTGCATAACAAATATCTAGTACAAGGAGAAGAAGAAGAAACGACCCCACGACAACAGTCGGCATTCTTCTTCTCTCATATATGGTGGACACTCCCTCGCCGATTTTTCAACCGTCGATGATGGTCGCTACTCTTACTTCCCCTAGTGCATAACAAATGTCATATGCGCGGGGCAGCCTCATCGGTGATGTCGAACGTGTCGAGGCCGAGACGCGTCTTGTCGGAGCGGATATTGCCGTAGAAGTTGCCACAGGGGCGCTCGCGGACGCCGCGGAAGCCCGAACTTCCCCGACGATGCGGTGACATGGTGGCGCGATGGCGGTGAGGTGAGCAAAGACGAGAAAGAGCGACAGAGAGCGTGTGGTAAGGCACAGAGCGGTGGCAGGACCCGTGGAAGGACGCTGAATTTATAAAGTGCGTTGGACGCCGTGCGCCAAAGCTAGCCCTCATCAGGGTGCTTTTTCCCGTACACCAGAATCTCCCGCGTCCGCTGAAGCGTACAAAACTCACTCCATGTGCGCTGAAACCCACGTTTCCCTGCACACGCGTTTTTTACCGCCGGCGTTGAAGATGCTCTCGTGCTCTAAGGCTTCATCTTAAAATTGATCAAGAGATCACCCATCTGTACCTTTGACGAGTCAACGGTCAGTGGAGCGACATGTCACCGGACCTGCAAGTCAGACGCCTCAACGCGGCAAGAGTCGAAGTAGTAGTAGAAGAAGACGTCCATGTATTCGGCGGTAGGTGAGTAAAAGGCCCCCGTACGGTCGTCTCCCCACACGGCCGGCCACACGACACATACGGCCATACGGGCTCTTCCTCTTCCTCCTCGTCAGCCTTTCTTCTCGCTACTACAAATACTCCTCCTCGCGTGGGGCTCTCTCGATCCAATCCCGTCTCCCGATCCACCCAACACTTCCAATTAGCTCGCAATCAAGGCGATAGATCACGACCCGCAGGTCAAGCCGCTAGCTAGCTTGCTTGTCCGTCGAGTGCAGAGTGCAGCAGACACGCCGCCGGAGGGATGGCGAGGGCGTCCAAGAAGAAGCAGCGGTCGGGGTGGGGCGCCCTTTTAGGCAGCTGCCTGGGCGGCGGCGGCGGCGGCGGGAAGACGGGGAAGCAGGTCCGCCCCGGCCCTGGCCCGAGGAAGCGCGAGTCGTCGGCGGCGGCCGGGCAGCAGCAGCGGCTGTCGTTCACGGACGTGATGAGCATGAGCGCGGCGTCGGAGCAGGAGCTGTCGGTGTCGCTGGTGGGCTCCAACCTGCACGTGTTCACGGTGGCGGAGCTCAAGGCGGCGACGCAGGGGTTCCTGGACGACAACTTCCTCGGCGAGGGCGGGTTCGGCCCCGTGTACAAGGGCGCCGTCGACGACAAGGTCAAGCCGGGGCTCAAGGCGCAGCCCATCGCCGTCAAGCTCTGGGACCCCCAGGGCGCCCAGGGCCACAAGGAGTGGCTGGTACGTGCCTGCCTGCCCGCTGCGTAGCGCATGCATACCTACTACTAGATGAGATGAGTGCGTGTATGGCATGGATTTGACTGACCGGTGGTGGTGATTGTTGGTTTGGTGCAGTCGGAGGTGATCTTCCTGGGGCAGCTCCGGCACACGAACCTGGTGAAGCTCATCGGCTACTGCTGCGAGCACGAGAACCGGCTGCTCGTCTACGAGTACATGGCCAAGGGCAGCCTCGAGAACCATCTCTTCAAACGTAAGCTACCTAGCTAGTTCCATGCATCACTCGCTACAACTAATAGTTTCATGCATGAATCACTCGCTACAACTAATAGTTTCATGCATGCAACCTGTACCACGTACTTTGTTTCAACTCTCGATGATTACCTAGTAGTATTTCGTTAGTTGCTATCTTGTTGATTAGTATATTATATAGTAACAACAACGACACTTCAACTATCTTGAACACACGTTGCAAGTAGGGATCATTGGGAGAAACAAGCAAGTAATTCGACAAAAGATGGTCCATATATTGTAGGGTGCTATAGCTAAGCTGCCCCAGTTAGCGTTCTTTACTCTAGCTAACATTTGGTAAGACCGACATGATCTTATAATTAGCTAATCTCCAGTCATTAGGTGCAAGATGAGTGTGCACGCTCGTTCGAGCAACGTGTGCATGCAGCATGCCGCAATTAAAGAAAGCAAACGTACAGCAATAGCCGCGTACACTTGTGTTAGTTTTTCCTCTTGCGTGTGTGTGTGTGTGTGAATGAGCTGCGTCTACAGATATAGATGTAGGTGCATTCAGCAATCAATCAAGTATTGACTAATATATAATTAACCAGAAAGAAGAAGAAAAACCACGTCTTGAGGGTTACACTTACACATGGGCAAGCTGACCAGTCCGACATTACCCATGCTGACTTCGTTTCGTTGGCCCATCTGAACTGAACTTCCGTTCTTTGATTCTCTCTGGAACGGAACGGACGGCGTGGGTGCATTTTTCGTGTGGGCGGATGGGAATTGACAGGCCCAGTTGTTGCCGTCGAGCCAAACCTTTCTTCCAACAACCAGCCTTCAAACTGCGCTCCGATCAAACTTGCACGTCACAGTTTGGATCACTTCCATTACAAAAATACTGTTATTTGGTTGTTCGACGATAGCTAATTAACCACTCATGACCAATGATCACCAGAATACTATCGTTGTACATGATGCGTAGATGATTGGTCATCATCATCTCGATAAGAAAAAAAGATCGAGCGCATTGACTCTTGTCACGATATGATGATGCAAGCTATCTATCGATCAGGATGTGCGTTGGAACTAACTTTTGTCATGTCTACACGAGCGGCGCAAAAATGACAAACATTCACACTGGCCCTAAATTTGGTTCTTGTTTGGCAGAGTTTCCTCCTGTTCTGTCGTGGTCAACCCGGCTCAACATCGCCGTGGGCGCCGCCAAGGGCCTCGCCTTCCTTCACGACGCCGAGAAGCCCGTCATATATCGCGACTTCAAGGCATCCAACATCTTACTCGATCCGGTAATGGATTAATGCTTAACACCTTCTTCTTTTTGTTTTTTATTTTTTTGGCCAGGGAACAGTTCTTCATTTTACTAGTACATACTATATATCTAACGAAATATATGTCGTCGGAGTAGCTCAAGTGGAGTAGTTGAACTTCAGCTACGCCAGCCACATATATTTCGATATAGAGGAACTTCAGCTACTCTGACAACATATATTTTAATACAGAGGGAGTAGTATATATATCAAATTGTATATGTCCAATTATTGCTGCTACGTCATTCTCATGCTAGCTTCCACCCCGTTTTCTGGGTTGACTTCGCACAAATGACGAGCACGTCAAAACCTGAAAACCTTGAAGTTGGTAGGCAGTAGCTGATTATTGACTTGGTGAACGCATGTATATATATTGACAAATGTAGGCGAGTAGTATAGAGTTGTCAATATATATGTGTGCAAAAACGACTGACTACTTTCCACGGGGCATGCATGCATGCGACTTTTCAACTCAAGAAGAGTTGCTGAAAGGAAGTGGGAACGTTGATCAAGCTGTTTAGGCGTTGTATAGAGTTGTCAAATCTTACTTTTCTGATTAAGACATGTAATACGCAAAAAAATAAAAAGACATGTAATACTCAATCGTCATTTTTTTCTCTACAATGCAACCTCTTTTCTTTACAAGTAACAAGAAAGGTAACAAATTGAAGGCCCCATCAAACCAGCACTCCAGCCATTTTATTGAAAGAAATCATTCAGCCCTTAGCTTGGGCGTTGAGCAACTTTTTTATATAGGACCGTGTGGCTCTATTTATAAAGCGGACGAGATTGCAGTCCAACGAAAGTTCAGCTGCCGGGCTTTCTTGATAAACCGTATGGCTCTATTTATAAAGTAGAGCGAGATTGCAGTCCAGCCAAAGTTTGGCACTACCGCTTGTTTTAGGCCGTATTATAGTAGCCAACAACCAGGAAGACTTTATCTAAGTGCATCCCATTAGTGAACGGTACACGATTGTGATGCGATACTAAAATGGTTGAACTTTGTTTTTTTAGGACTACAAGGCAAAGCTCTCCGATTTTGGGCTTGCCAAGGATGGGCCGGAAGGCGACGACACCCATGTCTCAACACGTGTCATGGGTACACATGGCTATGCAGCACCAGAGTACATCCTAACTGGTACACATCTCTCTCTCTCTCTCTCTCTCTCTCTCTCTCTCTCTCATGCATGTATTTTTTCAGCATCTAAACAACATCTAAATGATTGATATGGTTTTGATTTCTAGGTCATTTGACAGCAAAGAGCGATGTTTATAGTTTTGGTGTCGTTCTGTTGGAGATCCTCACTGGAAGACGAGCCGTGGACAAGACCAGGCCTAGTAGAGAGCACCACCTAGTCCAACACATGCGGTCGTGGCTCAAAGACCCAGAAAAGCTAGGAAAAATCATGGACCCTGCTTTGGAGGGTAAGTATGCCACCACGGCGGCTCATAAGGCAGCCCTGGTAGCATACCAGTGCCTGAGTGGCAGCCCAAAGAGCAGGCCGGACATGTCCAAGGTCGTGGAAGACCTAGAACTACTCCTCAACCTCGTGGATGATGTTCCCGGTGAGTCGGTGATGCATGTAGCTTCACAAGCTGACACTAGGAAGGAAAGGACAAGAAGAAATGGAGAGAGGGAGAGCCGTAACGGGGGAAACCGGAGTAAAGCCAGGCCTCCGAAGAAGACCGTGAGGGGGAGGGGGAACATAAGCGAGGATCTTTGGGAGTGGAACACGCCTAGAGAAGGAAAAATCTAGTGTAGTAGCATGACACTATCGTGTGGAACATGGATGTAAATGTTGACGGTCGCACACTAGTTTTGATCAGGAGGATGAGATTCCACCCTTCCCTAATTTGTTAATTCTTTTAGTTGTTAATTAGCTTGCCCTTGTTTTTACCGTATCCTTTTCTAGAGTGAGATTCCAAAGCAAAGTCCATGTAGAGTCTATGATGTGCTTTCAATTGCACTTATCTTGTTTCAATTTTGCAAAGGGACATATGCACGACATGGGAGCTTTTCAGACACAGCAGGACAGAGGCCACACTAGTGTTGTACATGGACATTTGTTTATTTCTTTGCCGTTAAACTTAACCCGATTATATAGTCCGATTCACGAGGTCACAATTTTCGTTTAGAAAAAAAGGCTCAAGTCCAAAGTGCGACCAACATACCATGTATTCTTGTCATGAAAACAACAAGAGATTAGGTAGCAACAATGATCAGCAGAGGATGTCTAAGATCACCTTATAATGAAGGTCATCATACATCTACACCAACAAAAATGACACTTCGATGCTTTTTGAATACATACAGTCGCATCGATGCATCACGATCTAGTCCTATGTTAGGAAGACATCAATCGAGGTTTATTTCTTGGGTCGAGTCATACGCAACTCCAAACACCCTCTCGTTCTATTCCTCAACGCATGTTCGAGTCGTTCAAGACTCCTTAGACTTGTTCCTAAGAGCTCCTCGATGAAGTTTGGAGTTGTAGTGCATGCCCCTTGCTTTTATCCAAGTAACAATGAACCGAGTGCATGCCAATAGCGGGTTTAAATATGTGCCATGACCTTGACAAATGACCAACCCTGCCCTAGTGGTGGTAGGTGCGAGGGCACCAAGGCCATGCAGCACCCGTACTTAGATGTAAGTGGGTCTTGACTGAAGCTTTTCCACTCGCATAGATACTGGGTTGGCCCATTTCATAGTTTTTTCTTTGTTCCCGCGGTCGCTTTACAGTTCTTTGGGCTTTTCTTTCCTTATTTTTGTCTATTGGTTAGATTGGTCCAGTTTTCATCAATTTGTTTTTTGTTATTCTATAAGGTTTTTGTAAGATTTTTCATTTCTTTATTTGTTGTGTATTTTCTTAGAGTTTCGGTAGGTCTCCATCAATTTTTTTCCTTTCTTGTACTTTTTTTTATAATATTCATCGGTTTTCTTTTTGACTTTTTTTCGTGTTTGTCTTTATAGTTTACATTAATTATATTTAATTTGCAATGTTTTTCCTTCCTTTTGTATGTGTGTTTTTAATGTTTTCATTGGTTTTCTTCGCTTTGATTTTTTTTCTCTTTTCTTATATGTGTTTTTCTGTATGGATTTCTTCGATTTTATTTTTTTTCCTTTTTTTAATTCATGTCTAATATGTTTAATACATGTCATACACTTTTATTGTACATATTAAACTTTTGTTATTCACATTGAACATTTTCTAAATACATGATTAATAATGTTTCCAAATATATGTTTTGGTGTGTGCTTTTTTCATATACATTATGTATTTGGTTTATACATCTGAAACATTTATCTGTACAAGATGAAAAAAAACGTGTTTAAATTTTTTCTCAAAAATATGTTTTGATGACTATTTTCTTCGTATGCATTGTTCATTTTTTTATACATAAGGACCATTTTTTACACATGTTTAACATATAAATATATGATTAAAATTTTATAAAATATATGTTTTGATGCCTATTTTCATACATATTGTGTATTTTTTGTACATCTAATAAAGTGTTATTATTTTCCAAATAAACGATTAACCTTTTTTAACTATATCTTTGATGACAACTTCTTTTAATACATATTTTTCATTTTTTATACATCAAGAACATCTCTTTTACACACATTTAACACTTTTAAATACATGATTGACATTTTTTTCAAATAGATGGATTTGAACATTTAGCAGAATATGTGTTAGAAGTTCCTTTTAATATGTGTTACACATTTTTAAATGTTATGAACATTTTTTAATACTATCAAGGTTTAAAAAAATTATGTTATAAAAGTTTTACACGGTGTTAACATTTTACAAATTAGATTTATTTAGAATGAAGTAAACTTAATTTTTGCAATAGATGTATTTAGAATATTTATAAAATACATATAAATGGGAAAAATGAAAGAAAAGAAACAAACGAACAAACGGAAAACTGAAAGAAATGATTGAAGCATACACTCGATCTCGCTACTGGGTTGGCCTAGTAGTGTGCTCTTTGCTGCAAGGTTGTGCTAGATCTCACATTAAGTGAGACATGGTCATGTCCGTAAGAAAGCAAACAAACAAACCAATGGAAAATTGAAATACATGATTGAAGCATACACTCGATCTCGCTACTGGGCCGGCCTTGTAGTGTGTTCTTTGCTGCAAGGTTATGCTAGATCTCACATTAAGTGAGACATGGTCATGCCCGTAGGAGGATAGAAGATGTAATTGTTGGGATATGAGTCCAAGATGGACTAGGAGAAGGGACAAGTTCGCAGATCATGGCAGACCAATCCACTTGGTTGGCCTTTTCCTCTTGCGTCTTACTTTTTGACGAGCATATTTGTTTCTTGAGTTATTGCTTCAACGTTTATCTTTGTTATCTACTTTCCTCCTGTAATGCTCCAAGTGTAAAACCTATCCTTTTTGGACCTACTTCATGTGGGACCACCTTGTCATTGATATGAGAGTGTCCTATGCTTGGATGATTTCATGTGTCCTTTTATTTCTTCCCTTGTTTGCATGCATATCATATCATTTCATGTGTTAGGTGTTGGTGCATGTGGTCATATGATTCCATGTGGTTCTTTTAATCTTGTGGTCATGTGTCTTGTGATTTCATGCTTGTGTGGCTTGAGTGGAGTGGTGCATGTGATAGTAAGGTCTTAGGTTTCAAACCATCTCCACCCCTCCTCTCTAATTCTCCTATGTCAATATTCCCTTCTCCTTTTTCCTCTTTTAAAAAAATGCCCATGGTTTAACAGGTTATGTGTGGGGTATGGAGAGGTGTGTTTGCTATTTTTAAAACATGTTTTGAGGGACATAAAATTACAAAACAGACCAAGTAAATTCTGTTTTGTAAAATATTTACGTGCCCCTAAACCCTTGTTTCTATTTTTATTAATTGGGTTTAGATTTTACATGTCCAATGCAAGTGTCAATTTTATTTTAGCACTTGTAGGTTATCTTGGGCTTTTCTTTTTCTCTTTGTTATTTCCGAGAGCAGGAAATAGCTTAGGATGTTTTTCTGCCTTATGTGGCGCCTAAGGTGGGCTTTCTCCCCCTGGCGGCCCATTCCTCTCTTTCTCTCGCTGCAACTCCTCCCAGGCCCATACCCCTTCGCGCAGCAAGCAGCCCAGGAGGCGATCGTCTCCTTCCTCCCGACGTCACGGCTGTACGAACGCTCCTCAGCCTCCCGATCAGCGTGACCTCGATCTTGCGGCTCCGAGCTCCCCCCCCCCCCCGAGACGTTATAAGGAGCCCTCAGCCTCCCCACCACTCTAGGGTTCCTCCTCTCCCTCGTCCTCTCCCTCCAGCGCCGCCAGTGAGACTCTCGTCGTCCCCAACGCCATGACCAGCATCGGGTCGAGCTCGTCTCCGGTGTAGCGGCCACCTCGTCGCCTCCCCGTAGCTGCGCAAGCAAGAGGACCCAGGAGGGGTTCCATTTTCGCGCGGAGCCGGAGCCGGGGCTTCTTCCTCGACGTCCCCGACGAGCACCTTCTTCCTCGGCCAGCGGCTTTTACCTGCAGCAGTAGGCGCACTTCTTCTTCTTCCACGTCGGGCGCCTCTCCTCTCGACGCAAGGTGAGCGAGACCGTGCCTCTCCCCCTCCTCGTTTCCTCTTCGGAAGTGGCGCCGAGCCTCCTGCTCGAGGCTTGCCGGAGTTGCACCGGCAGGCTATACGTGTAGTTGTTTCTCTGCTAGTTGGCGCAGGCAGGGTAGACTTCCGCCGTTCGTGTCGATGTAGACGAGGTAGCCCCACGGCTGTGCGTAGATAGTAGCAGGGGATCCATCTCCTCGGGTTGCTTCGGTTCCTCCGGTAGCTGCTGCAGCAACAGGACGCCGGCGAACTCCCTGTCGCCGTGCAGTTCCGTCGAGCAAAGTTGTAGCTTCTTCAGCTTGTGTGCATGGTGTTCTCTGCAGGAGAGGTTTGTAGTTGGTAGTGGTAGTAGGGTTCTTCCTCCCCCTCGTAGCGCCATCCCACTTCGGCAGGTCGCCCTCGAGCGGCGCAGCGGCAGCAGTTGCTCGCCACGGCGTCTTCTCTGTCGCCGGCGCGCAGTTGTGGAGCAGAGACAGCGATGGCCTTGGTATTTCTCGCTTCAGGTCCTTCCTCTGTCAGATGTAGTTGCAGTAGCGCAGTGGTAGTGACTCCTGTTGGTCATCGAGAGGTGCAGGGTTCGAGTCCCCGGTGGTGCACCGCCCCTATTTTTTTTGGTTTTATTTCCTGATCTCGCCATGTACCCCTCCTCTGTCGAGTGCATGGTGATCAGTGGAGTGGTATTGGTGCTCTAGGTTACCAGAGGGAGTACTGGGATCGAATCCCAGGAAGTTCCTTTTTTTTCTCTTTGCTGCTATATTTATTCATCTTTGCTTTGTAGTTCCTGTTATACCCATAGGTGGTCATGGCATCTTGTTTCTATTTTATTTTCTTGCTGTTATTTCTATGTTAGGTGATGTAGTGTGTGGCTTGTGAGAATTGCATGTGTGTGTGAGGCCATTTACATATGGAGAAGCTTGACATATGGTGTGTGCATGGTGGTGCTACCTAGTAGTTTATCCTAGGTGAAGCTAGCAAGTGAAGTAGCAAACTTGTGTAGCTTCTTCTTTGTTGTAAGTGCTATCATGTGTTGATGCACTAGGTTGTGTGTTTACATATGGAGTTGACCTTGTTTTAGTTGGTAGCTAAGATCATGTGGAGTATGTGAGTGTGTGTGGAACTTCCCCACCCTTTGCAAAAACTATGCACCTTCACATGTCTATATGTGAGAGGGCATGGTGTTTGTGTGTGGGGATAGTTTGGTAGATATGTTGGTATTGTTGATGTGCATGACAAAAACATGGGGTTCAAACCCCCATGTCACTTTGTCAATGAGCACATAAGATTCACCTATGTATTGTCATCTTAGAAGCATACCTTGTGGGATGGCATGTGCATTTTGTTGAAAGTTTGGGCCTTGTTTCCATGGTATAGATGGAGCCCAAGGGCATGGAGCTTTGTGTGTTAGTGGTAGGGGTTTGTGCTCAACACCATAGTGGTGTCAATCACCTCTTGGTGACATGTGTGTGCAAACTATGCCTAGACGAAGTGGGCATGTGGCTGGAAAATTCCAGATTTTTGAACTCTGAAAAATTTCACTAAGTCTGGAATGCTGAAAACATTTTCTTCCCCTGTAGATAAGGAAGTGCTGGTCATTCTGTTGAGAAATGGACTTAGTTCAGTGCTAGTGTTTTGAACCTGGGATGTTTGTGAAGCTTCCTGTCAATTTTCAAGTCATTTAGAGTCCAGTAGCTTGTGTTTTGATTGCTGTCAAAAGCTTCAGAACAGAAACAGAAACTCAGGTGCAGGAATTTTCACTAAGTCCCTGAGAACTGATGGTTTTGGGAAAGTTTGTGGCCTTGTATCTTCTAGAGTTTAATTCCTTTTGCTGTGATTCTTGCTGGAGCTTGTAGTGTTCTTGGTTGGCAACAGCCACATATATTATTTGTCATATTTGAAGACCTGTAGCTATGTTGCATGTGGCTCACAAACAGCTAAGATGCAGAAACTGGCAGATTGCATAGTTTTGCCATTTTGTTCAAAGTTTGTGCTTAATTGTTGTTGTGGTATTCTACCTTGCTCCTTTTCATTCATGTTGGGTTAATATATGTCTTGGCAACCTGGGAACACCAGATCTGTGCCAATCGAATGTGTGGGGTTGAATCTTTCACGTAGGGCTTCATATCGTGTTTCGTCGATTCCCGTTGATCCGTAGCTCCGTTGGCAAAGTTCTTTATATGGTTTTGCACCGTTTTTACGAGATGCATCTGTTCATATCATTCCCATGCATGTCCAAATAGTTTAGTGCAAAGTTCTGTCCAGGAACTTGTTGTAGTTTATCTTGCTTGTGCTAGTGTTAGAAATAGTGGTGCATGCTCAACTTTCATCTCATGCATCATGTGATTGTTGCATTTTGTGGTGCTGCTGTTCATTGTCTGTTATTCTTGTGTTGGGTAGCACCGGGAGCGGAGACCGAATACGTGGAGTCAGGAGAGTACGTGCAGGACGATCCAGAACCATTCCAAGCTGAGGATATCACAGGCAAGATGACATGACCTTGATCCCATATCTAGACTTGTTGTGTTAGTTTCGATTCCACGTTATTGCTCGCTGCCTACCACTGAAAATATATTGCCTCTTCATATGCCATGAGCCTAAACACCTTACTCTTTTCTAGCAAACTTGCATGGCTAGGTAGGCTTGCTCAGCTACTAATGTTAGCATTGTTAGTTGCAAGTGTTTATAACTCATGAGATGCATTGAGCTTGATATCATTATATTAATTTCTGTTATTTAATTAATGTATCTATATATTTGGTAAATGACGGGAGGCCTAGCCTTTTGCTGGGTGTCTTGTTCCGTTATTGCCGCCTTAGTTACCGGTTACCGGTGTTTGATTCCATAATGATCGCTCCTAACACGTTCGGGGTTGTTATGGGGACCCACTTGATAAATCGCGTAGTGTTAAGGCTTGTCCGGCAGGACCCAACATTGGTACTATTTGCTAATCACTTAATAATAAACTGCATAGGGAATAGCTACCCCGAGGTTTCTTAATCAACAACCCGGGCCAGTGCTCCTCATGAGTGTTGGTCCAAACTGGGCAGACTACGGGGCCACCACAGGGCAACCTGAGGTTTGGTATACCTGTAGTGTGACTCATCCGGCGTGTCCTGAGACTGAGATACGCGGCTCTTATCAGGGTCGTCGACACGTCGGGAGGTCCTGCTAGTCTTGTCTTGCCTTAGCGGTATATCTTGCGTATAGGAATTCCGGTGAAGCTTTGGTTTCACCCAGAGTTGAGGTTTTCTCTAAGGAATCCGACGAGATCACGAGATTCGTGATAGAGGATGCCTTTGCGGCCTGTGTTCGTTTGTGATGGACTAGTTGGAGCACCCCTGCAGGGTTTAATCTTTCGGAAAGCCGTGCCCGCGGTTATGTGGCAACTTGGAATATTTTGTTAACATCCGGTATTAGAAAACTTAAACATAAACTAATAAAATATGCCAACTGTGTGCGTAACCGTGACTGTCCCTTCGAAGATCTCTCTTCGACCGGGAACACGGTGGGGTTATGATTGCCGTAGGTAGGTGTTCAGGATCACTTTCTGATCAAGTATTCCCGATCGTTAGCGTAGGCCACTGTCACTTCTCCTTTGCGTAAGCTAGCCACTTATTCAAACTTAGGATGCAGCAGCCGGAAACACTTCACCCCTTCCTTGCCCATTTACATGACTAGATCTGGCACCAAGGCCTTAGATTGCTGAGTCCCCGTGGCTCACGGATTCCTC
This sequence comes from Hordeum vulgare subsp. vulgare, assembly GCF_904849725.1. Lineage (NCBI taxonomy): Eukaryota > Viridiplantae > Streptophyta > Magnoliopsida > Poales > Poaceae > Hordeum > Hordeum vulgare. The sequence continues at coordinate 597,853,494 of NC_058524.1, forward strand.
CGAAACTTCCAGCAGGTACAGGTACCCCAGAGGCAGAGGATCCCGACGGCACCCAGCTGGCGTGGCAGTACGACGAGGAGACAGATCGCCTTTACGTGAACTATCCAGAGGACTGAGCCGTGGTCGTGATCGTGGGCCTGCAGCGGGTAGCATAGCATTTCCCTTGTTTTGTAGTCCGTACCAGAACTACATTGATTGTATCTGCGTTGTACTCTGTATTATTAATAAGAAGACAGTTGAATCCCAGATTGTCTACTTTATTTCTTATTATGTGCTATGTTTACTTGCTTGCAAAACACTTAGATGCGCTTCTTTCCTATTCGGGGCCTCGACCCCCAGATCGGAAAGGACCGCATCTTGGTCGTTACACCTCCCTTGGCTTGTTGACCTAGTAAGGTCATTAACTTTCATTGACATGGCTTGGCCTAGGTTATCCTCTGAGTGTATTATTTGTAGTTAAAAGAGCATGATGCTCCATGTTTGATGTTGGTAATTGATGACAATCCTTATAGACTAATGGTTGTCTTGAGTTTATATATGAAGGGTTTATCCATAGGCTTTGCTTGAAGATCATTAGTTGCTTTCAAGGTTATAAGTAGAAGGTGTTTCTTTGGCGCTTGGCGAGAGAGTCTTTACCGACATCCGACCTTACCCACTACCGAAAAATGTCTTCTGGCATCAACTACAGTTTAGGTGTGTGTGACGATTCTTGGCTACATTCTGATCTTGAGTGCACGATGTGCACCTTGGCGGCAACCAATTCATACCCGTTCTTTCATCTTTGAGGGGCGAGATTCAGATTACAAGGCACACAGTCTCGCTAAATTCGCTCTTGATCTTTCCGAGGGCCGCCATATGTGGCTCCTTCAACCTTTCGATATTCTTTGTATTTATATGGACCTTGTTATTGATCAAATAAATTGAGCATGTTTAGCCTAAAAACTATGAATAACATGATGCCTAAAAGAAAAAACAGTAAAAGATTCGAAGAACTACCACATGATGTGTATGTGCGAGGCAGCTTCTCCTCCGTGCGCCCTCGGCACACACCATGCTCTGCTCTTCAGACCATAGTTTGAAAAAATGGACATGCAATCGACCCGATGAAGCTATGGGTTTAGTTTTTTTTACCGTTGGACCGCCGGTTCAACTTGTTCGATCATGACAAAAAAAATAGAATATTTAAGTTAATCTCTGCTATGTAAAAAAAGAATAGTGTTCCTTTCCATGCTAGATGGAGAGTTTCATCCAACCTTCCATCCTTTTCCTAAGCATTGTTTCTTGAAAACACCTTACTTGTTCCACGTTTTATTGACTTACCAAATAAAGTTAAGTTTTCTTTGGTAAGTCAATAAGTGACTATAAATTAGTCCTAAAACAAATTTAGATAATTAAGTTACAGACATGATTTGATAAATATTTATTTACATAACCATATTAATACGGGAAGGTAAATCATGAGCCAATGTATGAAATACTACACACCGTTGCAACGCGCGGACAATTGTCTAGTAAGTAGTTTACTAAAACATTGACCTTTGATCAAATGAATGCACTTAACATTGGTTATAATCCATCATTAAATCACAAAGTATTGCTAGCAGAGTTGGTACTGGTCCTTTGGGCTAGCCTTGGCTCAAGGTTCAAGGTTTGATTCCTAGTTTCCTACTCCTTTCGTATTAAAATATAAAACATGATCTGTAAAAACGTCTTATATTTCAATACACATGAGTAGTTTAAACATGAATATACTGGAAAAAAGAAAGTTTATTCGAATTCCTCAATATTTTGTTGGTTTTTTTCTAAAAGACGGACGCACCTAAATGAACAGGACGAGACCTCGGTTCAGTTTTTTTGGGTCCGACGTCCCGCGCCTCCACACCTCTAGCTCCGACAGTCGCCGCCCTCCTCAGGTCTCAGTTTCCTGGTCCGCTGCGTCTCCCGGCCACTGCGACTGCGGCGCTCACGCTCGCGTCCTCCGGTAGCCGCGATGCCACAGTACGACGGAAACCCAGCGCCGCAGCAGCCAGCCGCATCTCGCGCAACATACTCCTCGCCGGGATGCTCAAGTTCCGTGACCTCCCGGCCGCGCGCAGGCCGTTCGACGGAATGCCTCGCAGGGACACCGTCGCCTACAATACAGTTCGCTGATCTCTGGCTACGCTGGAAGTGGACGTGCCGCAGAGGCGTTCCGGCTTGTGCACCGGATGAGTGAGTGAGGTAGGCGTCAGGCGTGGCCGCCTCACCTTCTCCATCGTTTCATCGGCCATTCGGCTCTGCTCCCCATGGGGATGCAGGTTCATCCAGCCGCTGGTCGTCACCGCTCTGCCCGGCAGAACGCTGTAGTCGGCGGCAGATCTGTGGATATGTATCATCAACGTGTCGCCCTCTTGAAATACGCGGTGCAGGGATTTTGAGGTATGAATGAGCAGGACATCGTTTCAGTGAACTCTGTCGTGTCAGTGTACAAAGATGATAGCCAGAGCAATGCAGTGTTTGAGTGCTTCCAATTGATTAGAAATCATGGGTTTTTGGTTGAAAAATGCTGTGTGTCAACGGTGCTTACCATGTGCAAGATATAGGATTTGGCTAAGGGAGTAAGGGTTACCCTTCGCATCAAACAGGACTCTGTCAAATTCTGACGTTTACAACGCTGTTATCACCATGTTGTCCTGGTGCCGTTAGGTTTCTCGAGAGATAAACCAACAAAGTGGGACTCAGAAACTTGTAATGCGATGGTATTCTGTATGCCAGGAGGGGTTTAATGGAGCAAGCTCTGGGCCTCTTTGTGATGGCTCTGTGAAATGCTGTTCTTCCAACTGAGTTCACTTTTGCAAGTGTGCTGAGATAGCCGTTTGTGTTTTGGTCTTAATTATGGAGTATGGCACCCAAATCCATGTGCTGGTATATAAACGTGGATTTGAGGACGATATAATTGTCTCCACTGCTCCCGTTGAAATGTAATGTAAGTTAGGTTCCTTGAAGCATGTCAGGGAACTCTTCAATGGTGTCTGTGTCAAGGATTTGCTGCTATGGAATACAATGGCTGTTGGTATATCGCAGAATGGTAAAGTCAGGGAAGCTATTCCAGTTACCGAGGCTGAGGCCTCCTATAAGTAAGAGCATTTTGCAAAGTCGAAAGGTGAACTTGTTCCTTTTGCTGGCTTTATGAGTGCCTTTTATTGGAAGTGTATATGCTTCAATCTTTCTGTAACAGAAACATACTTGCGGGGATTATTAAGCGCAAGAAGAACAAGCATGAATGGGATGAGCAAACTTCTTCGTGGAAGCGGACTTAAGGCTATGCTCGTGTTAATGATGATAGAGACATTTCGATCATTGAAGCTAGAATCACAAATGGTTAGCAACTTGTCTTCTGTATCTACTACTTGTGAATTTACTTATTTATTTCGTGGCAAGACTAGTAATCTTTTGAGCTTTCCCAGCCCTGAGTACACACTGTGGTTATCATGTGATGCCATAAATGCTTAACAGCCTGCATGCTTCTTCTTATGTTCGTTTTGAATATCATATGCTGTTTTCATTTATGGCCATTTCAATCTAACAATGTAATTCGTTATGAAATGTATTAGTTTTCAAACCTGTTTGCTAAATCTGTTACCGTTCTAATTACTCCCTCTGTCCAGGATTACTTGTCACACAAATTGATAAAAATGGATGTACCTAGAACTAAAATACATCTTGATACATCCATGCCTATGACAAGTATTTCCAAACAGAGGTGTGAGATTTGAGAGAGAGGTTTTTGGATCTGCACACTTTATTCAATCTATACCATCAGTATTTATACAAGATAGATCATCAGTGTCTAACCGAAAAACCCTAAGGAGCTGGTCAGCGGCAGATGACATGCGAGGTGGGTTAGCGCAGTGGGTTAGCGATTCCCAGTGGCGCGGACGTGCGTGAGCGCTGGGTCATCGCCATGCTGGGCTTGCTTGAGGGCCAAGTTGGGCCATCGCCGTGGGCCATCGTTAGGCACGTTTCAACCCCACCCCACCCCCAGTCGATGCCTCGCCGTCGGAGATGCAGAGACTGGAGCGGAATTCCCGGAACACCGACGGGGGGAGCCCCTTGGTCATGACGTCGGCGAACTGTTGAGCCGTAGGCACGTGAAGAACACGGACATGCCCTAGCGCCACCTTCTCGCGGACGAAATGAATGTCGAGCTCGATGTGCTTGGTGCGACGGTGATGGACGGGGTTGGCGGAGAGGTACACCGCCGAGACATTGTCGCAGTAGACCACCGTGGCTTTGGCGACGCCGCAGTGGAGCTCAGTTAAGAGCTAACGCAACCATGAGCACTCAGCAACCGCATTGGCAATGGCACGGTACTCGGCCTCCCGCGCTAGAGCGGGACACGGTGGGTTGTCGTTTGGACGACCACGACACCAGCGAAGGCCCCATGTAGATGCAGTAACCAGAGGTGGAACAGCGAGTGTCAGGGCAGCCGGCCGAGTCGGCGTCGGAGTAGGCGACGATGTCGAGCAACGATGAGGCGCAGAGAGAGAGCCCAAGTGACGGCGATCCGCGGATGTACCGCAGGATGCGCTTCACCAATGTCCAGTGAACGTCGCACGGGGCATGCATGTGGAGGCAGACTTGTTGCACCGCGAAGATCGGGCCTCGTCAGTGTCAGGTACTGGAGGGCACCGACGATGCTGCGGTAGAAGGAGGCGTCGGAGAAGGGGACGCCAGCCTGCCCGGAGACCTTGCCCGCGGTGTCGATGGGGGTAGACGCGGGCTTGCAGTTGGTCATGCCGGCGCGGTCCAGCAGCTCGAGAGCATACTTCTTCTGAAAGAGGAAGAAGCCATCGGAGCGGCGTGTTACCTCCACGCCCAGGAAGTAATGAAGCACGCCAATATCCTTCAGGGCGAACTCGTGCTGAAGGAGACCGACGACGTGACGAAGGAGAGCGTCGGTGGAGGCCGTCAAGACAATGTCATCGACGTACAACAGAAGGTACGCCATGTCAGTGCCACGGCGATAGACGAACATCGATGCATCGGACCTGGTGATGACGAAGCCGACACGGACCAGGAACGCAGCAATGCGTTGGTATCAGGCGCGGGGAGTCTGCTTGAGGACGTAGAGGGACCGAGAGAGCAGGCAGACGTCGTCGGGGCGCGCAGGGTCGACGAAGCCAGCCGGCTGCTGGCAAAAAACTTGCTTCGTCAGGTGCCCGTGCAAGAAGGCGTTGGAGACGTCGAGTTGATGGACGACCCAGCGGCGCAAGCAGGCGAGCTGAAGAACGCATCGAATCGTGCCTGGCTTCACGATGGGAGCGAAGGTCTCGGTGAAGTCGAGACCAGCACGTTGTCGGAAGCCGCGGACGACCCAGCGAGCCTTGTACCTGTCCAGAGAGCCATCAGAGTGCATTTTGTGCCGAAACACCCGCTTGCCGCTGATGATGTGGGCGCCAGCAGGGCGTGGGACGAGCTGCCAGGTGCGATTCCTGAGCAGCGCGTCATACTCGTCTTGCATGGCGGCGCGCCAGTGGGGGTCTCGGAGCGCCGAGTGGACGGACGCAGGGAGCAGCGAAGGAGCGCCGAGTGGACGGACGCAGGGAGCGCCAGTGGAGGTCCCGGAGCGCCGAGTGGACAGACGAGGACACAGGGAGCAACGAAGGAGCCGTCGTGAGCAGGGCGTGGGACGAGCTGCCAGATTTGAGAGATAGGTTTTTGGATCTGCACACTTTATTCAATCTATACCATCAGTATTTATACAAGGTAGATCATCACTGTCTAACCGAAAAACCCTAAGGAGCTGGTCAGCGGCAGATGACGTGCGAGGTGGGTTAGCGATTCCGAGGGGCGCGGACGTGCGTGAGCGCTGGGTCATCAACATGCTGGGCTTGCTTGAGGGCCAAGTTGGGCCATCGCCGTGGGCCGTCGTTAGGCACGTTTCAACAATAACACAAAGACTAGGAAACACACACGCGGACTATACACATATTCCTCCCTCCCAACCCTAGCCGCCCCCTTCCTCCCTCCCAACGCTAGCCGCCCCCCGGCCTCACCCCCTTCCCCTCCCTTCCTCGCCGCCGCCTGAGGCAGCCACCGGGCAAGCCGGGAGCGCCAAGGATGGTGGCGGCGGGGCCTAGGCTGCACTGGCGCCTCTGCGTGGGGAGCCCCGGATCTGGAGCAGCGGCTCCTTTGGCTAGGCACGATAGGCTAGCAGTCGTGCGGGCGGTGGTCGTTGGCGTCCGGCGGCGGCTTCTGCGGTGGCCGGTGCGCGCGATCTGGCGCTTCCCCTCCTCCCCTGCTCGGCGTGCGGGCTAGCCTGGTCGGGACGCGCTTCCTTGGGTCGTCGGTTCTGTTCAGGAGGCGCTGCTGGTGGCGGGGATCTAGTTCGGGCGAAATCCCTGGCCGGCCATGGTCGGCCGCGTCGACGACGACGCCTGAGGGCGCCGTTCCCCTCCTTGGAGGCGTCGGTATGGACTGATCCCCTCACTTCCCCTTCTCCTAGGTCTCCCGAGCGAAAGCCTTAACTTTGTTGGGCGGCGGCGGCGTTCACAGCGTCGTTCCCTTCTTAAAGGCGTCGCTTTGGGAACCTTGCTGGGGTTCGGTGGCGCTTGTGGGTGGTGGGCGACGGCGGTGGTGCGGCCCTATCCTAGCATGGATCTGCATCCGTTGCTTGGAGATGGACTCGCGTAGGTGGAGGTCGTCGTTTGGCGTCATGGTGGCGTCGATGGCGGAGGCACCTGCCAAGGCTAGCACCTCAATCTGCTCTGAAGATGGACCAGTGGAAGATGAAGGCGGCGACACATGTGCGTGTGTCGGACCGGTTTGTGCCCAGGACCCGGTATGTGGCTCGGTCGGGGCCTCCGGCTTTAGATGTTAGGTTTAGGTGAGAGGTCTGGGTATTTGGCCCAACTTGCACCCTTCATCATATGGATAGATGTAGCGGTACATGTTGCCAAGATGGCGGATTCAGACATTTTGTTGTACTACTTTGTAAGGTCCTCGAGAATAATCAATAAAATGACCGCATGCATCTTCCAGATGCAGACGCCGGGGGTCATCCTCCTTCTCTAAAAAAAAAGAGGGAGTAGATATTTATCTGTGATAGAGCCTGGTGTTGATCCTTTTTCTCAAAAGGAGGGAGGAGAAGAAAAATAGGGTTAATTATCAAGAAAAGAACATACTTTAGAATTTATAAAGAAGTAGAACGCTGCAAAAGTTCGTGCTCTGCCAAGGTAATCATTTCTGTTATCATCATCTGTATACATCATGTACTACTTTGTTTATTATCCATTACATTAGCAACTCAAGTTTCTCATATAACGCTTTCTGGAAAGAAAAAGAAAAACGAACTGTGCAGTCATATACAGCTTGCTGCCACAGCTGTGCCTATCACTGGAATTAAAACGGATCTGCCTAGAAAGTCTAAAAACGAAGATTTTCCGAATCTTCAGTGATAAATGTGATCCTTTTATAGCGGAGTATGGCGAATCAATGCTTGGGAAATGTATCAAAGCTATACTTTCCGGAAATCTCTAGAAAGTTTTAAAAAGAGAAAGATAGCCTATGTCTTTAATTACTTTCCATATTAGTGTGTAGAAATCACACATGTTCTACATTTGGCTGTCTTACGGCTCTTGCAATCAAGGTATATAAATATATTTTTCTTTGCCGAGCTTTGGGCTAATCGAAAAGATAATTTCTTAGGTGGGCAAGAAACCTGTATTGCATGGGTATGTACAATCTTGTTTGATTTTCTTCTCATTTACATGTCAATCTAGTTATGCAGTATTTTTTAGTGCATAATTCTAGTTAGTCATTTGGTTTGGTACAAACTATTTCAGATCTTTATGATCTAGTGCCGCCCGCAATGGCCATTATCTAGAATTCTAGATCTATATATCAATATGGTGTTAGCAGCCGTTGGATTTCTTGTTAGGAGGTTATAAATCTAACAAAAAATCATCGACGATGCCAGTAGGTATAGAAATCGGTGGTTGTCTAATCTGTTATGGTTCTTCTCAGGTTGGCATATGATTTGGTTGTAGGACGACGCGACCCTAAGATCTCTTTCACTGTCAATCTAAAATCTTACTCTTTGTATTGAACTGTCGATCGAAACGGTCCCACAGGATCCCTCGATCATATGAATGATACCATCTCTGTAGGCGATACAAGTGCGGATGGTGATACCAGAATATGCATCTTAATATGTATGAAATCAAATATCTTTATATATCATGAATATATAGTTGGAATGGTTTACCATGATTCAGATATTCTATTTATTTCTGCTCTGTATATTCATGTTCACTGCTGGTATCCGTATCTATTTTTGAATAAACATATTCATCTAAATTCTTAATATGGTTATGAGTCTTATGACGTGAATATGGTTTTTCTATTATCCAGCTGCGGTTGATCACAGTTCCCACCCTTGTCACCATCTACTTTTCTTTTCTCTTTGTTTGAAACCATCTGGTGGGGATATTCAACTGAGTTATCCACTCTCTAGCTATATTTCTTTTATGGAGCACCTATGGGGCCTGTCTGGAGTTAGAAACCACCATGACCACTATTGATTGCTTGTGCAATCTAAGCTGTTTATATGTTATAGTGCCATTAAACAATCAGAACAATTCTTGCTGAGTATAATTTTAATATAGATGTGTGTTTAGAGACACATCTTATATGTTGTCCGGACGTCATTCTCTCTCTTTGGGCACTGCACTCAAGATGGAACAGAAAACAAGATGCTATATTTGTGATGGCTTAGAATGCCCTAGTTGCCTATACAGAATCTTAGTTTCTACTCCATTCAGCTTATAGCAAGATTTATTCTATTGATTTCTGTCAACCATTTAGTTTGGTAGTTTTTGCCTGTGTACAATATTTTAACTATGCAATTTTCTGCACTGGTGCTGTTACTCAGAGCTGATCTTAGTTTCTACTAGCAGATAAATTATTTTTTATGATTTTTTTGAGAGGATCCTAACAAAGAAATGAACTCGGTGTTTGAAACTGATCTTGAAAGAGAGTCAAAATGTTCACATTCATCTGAAGGCACTGCACAAAATTGTGTTTGCAACTTAGGGGGCTAGCAGCCTAGCACTATCAAACTGTCTTCAAGATTGTTTGACTGTAAGATTAAGCTGATTAATACTTCTCATTCTTTTTCACAGTACCAGATGAACCATAGATTTTCAGGCAATCAAGATCAAGAAGTGGACATGGTACCCTCTGGGCAACCTCAGCCTGCAATGGGTGATGTTGCTGGTGGATCACAAGTGTATACCGCTGCATCAACAGTCGGCATAGCTCCTGGTGTCACTCTTGCCGGTTCACAACCAGCGCCACCATTCCTTGGCAATCCAGCTCAGCTCAGTGCTCAGGACCAGCGTATGTACGAGCTGTCACAGGAGTATCAGCAGCAGCTCCAGCAACAGCAGCAGAGCCAGCTCCAGCAGTTCTGGGCCGAGCAACGGTCAGAGATCGAGCAGACCACGGACATGAAGAACCACCTCCTGCCACTCAGCAGGATAAGGAAGATCATGAGGGCCGACGAGGACGTTCACATGATCTCGGCGGAAGCTCCGGCGCTGTTCGCCAAGGCATGCGAGATGTTCACGCTGGAGATGACGATGAGGTCATGGATGGTCACCAAGGAGAACAAGCGTCGGGTCCTGCACATGAGCGACATCGCTGCCGCTGTGGCTAGGACCGACATCTACGACTTCTTGCTGGATTTGTTTCCCAGGGATGAGACGATGGAGCAGAGGGTCTTGCTTCCCAGGACCGAGCAGCAGCCCATAGGAGCTGGTGCATACGCGTACCACGATGCGCCGCAGCAGCACGCGGCAGGTGCATCGACGGCGTATGGTGGACCGTCGTCGACCTATGTGTGGCAGGAGCCTGAGGAAGAAGAGCAGGGCCATCTGTCCACCTACGTGTGGCAAGAGCCTCAGCAACGACAGGACGGGCCCTGATGCTATCACCAGATTCAGAGTCCTCGTTTCAGCCTGGATGTTTAAAAAACTTTTGGTCTCGCATTGACCTCCATATGATCGCTATTCGTTGCTGATGAGGAGAGATTCGGAGATCCCCATGGAGGTTTGGTTGCTGTTGTGTTGGTGTCGTCAGCCAAGGATTATGAATTTGTGATTTGAGACTATGCGGTCAAATTTTTACCGGAAGGTTGGCCTTTGGTGATGCCTTATTTTTGTTTATATCTATGATGTGTTTGCTTGTGGCACGTTGCATTGTCTTGCATGGAATTTACGATCATGGCGAGCTCCAGCTGAGATTGTTCGAGACCGAGTGTGCATTTCTGTTTTGCAAAAAAATTAACAGTGGACGATCGGTCATTCGGCTGAAGCATGACAAGTAGTAGTAGCAGCTGAAAAACTGAATGCACAATAGGAGTTTTTTTTTTTTTTTTTTGAATTTTCACCGGCCGGGTCGGTGGGGGTGGGGGGAGCTTCCCCACCTGAATATCTTATCTTATCTTACCTCTTCTCCCCTAATAATAAAGCGCGTAGTGCTTTTGCCGTCCGTCGTAGCAATTTTGCAGAAAACCCTCTGTATTTTGTTGAAATCAACCCGCAGTCCTTCATTAAGTGGAAAAAAAACCCTGCCCCGTTACCTCCGTCTTCCCCACCCTGCAGATCGAACCAGAGAGAGAAGAAGAGGGGAGCCACCGCCGCCCCGCCGTCCCCGCCACAAGCCCCCGGCAAGCGCCGCCCCCCGAGGAGGATAGGCGAGAGAGGAGAGGGATCCGACCGGAAGGTTCCGAGAGATGGGAGTCCCGGCGTTCTACAGGTGGCTGGCGGACCGGTACCCACAGACGGTGTCGGACGCGGAGGAGGAGGAGCCCATGGAGCTCGAGCCCGGGGCCTTCGTCCCCGTCGACCCCCGCCGCCCCAACCCCAACGGCCTCCAGGCCTCCGTCGTCGCGCTGGCCGACCAGCTCTGCCGCCTCCACCTCGGGAAGATGCAGCCCATGCCCATGGCGCGCCTCGCCTCCTCGGACGAGAAGCTCCTCCCCCTCCACGTCGGACAGACGCAGGCGCAGGTCGTGCCGGCTCCCCCGGTGCTGCCCGCCTCCCCGGCCGAGAAGCACGCGGCGATGCCCAAGAGCATCTCCATCCGCTCCAAAGGCTACCTGAAGCATCGCGTGACGAAGCCGGTGAACGTCGGCTCGGTGAGATCATCGAAACCCAACCCCTCCATTCCCCCGACTCAATCTCGCGACTCAGTGCCAGTCCAATCCATGACGCTCACGTGTTCGACCATTTGCCTGTGTCGACGCAATGACAGCAGCAGCGCGTGTTCGTGGGCGTGGACGGCGCGAAGGAGGAGGAGCACAAGGGCGGAAGCGATGGCGGGGAGAAGGGCGGTCAGGTTGCCACGGCTCCCGACGGGCTGAAGTTCCAGGTGCTATATATGCCACATCAGAAAACAAACAAAAAGCACAAAAATGGGAGACCTAAGTAACACAAATTTTGATTTAGATGCACAGAGAAAACGACACTTGAGTCAAGAGAGTTAGGACATACCGGCAAAAATGTGAATATTTGAGCTGCTTATCGGTGGGGTTGATTTGGGATTCTGGATCATCAGAGAGGTAAATTCATGTGTTGGAGGGTACTTTCATACATGGTTTGTTATGTAAGTTATTCTGAATTGCTAGCTGACCTTCACGTTTCTCTAAAATTGTGCGCGGCTGCCAGGGTATGATCCGTGCCGTGATTATCCTATCAATGGCTATCTCAATGATCCAGCAGTGCAGGACGCTTTCCACGCTAGGATGACAGAGTGGTCAGCCTGCAAGTAATTAGATGAACTGGACACTGATTTAGCATATACCGGTCAACAATTTTGCAATGATTTTCACCCACACGTCCGAAAGTTAACCGTGTGATTCATGCTTGCAGAAACTTCAAGTGGAAAGATGCGCCAGTGACTATGCTGCCATCCATCAAGTTCTTGATCGAGAACAAGCTTCCCGTTTGGATATTCAGGTAGTAACAGACTAACATCAGTTATTCTCAGACACCTAAAAATATTTAGTTTTAGTAGTACAATAAACTTTCCTGCATTTTACAGTGGTGATTTCGATTCCGTATGCCCTCTTCCGGCGACGAGGTACTCTATTCAAGACCTTGGCCTTCCTGTGACCACTCCATGGCGCCCATGGGTGGCAAAGGGGGAGGTAATTAAATCCCATCATCAAAAACATTATTCATCTACAATGTTTTGGTCACTCTGAAATTGACGACTTCACTCACTGGTTAGGTGGCAGGATATGTTCAGCAGTACGCCGGAGGATTGACATTTCTATCAGTGAGAGGTGCCGGTCATCTTGTTCCATCCTTCCAGCCTGAGAGAGCGCTGGTAATGTTGACCTCTTTCCTGAAAGGGATGCTTCCACCTTACATTACATAGAAGGTCGGTGAGTCATGCAGGAGTTGGCAATTGCTACTACGTGAAAATAGAGTTGCCACTTGCTATAAGTTAATTAATGTTTTCCTTTGGAAGGTTTATTTGCTTGATATAATATGTACCTGTATCCGGTAGATTTGAAGAAGGTCTCCTGAGCCGACTTTTTTAGAAGACCATCAGTCGTCGCTTAGACCTTCTTTGCCACAGGTATCTACCTTCACCAATCTTCCGCCTCAATCGCTTTAGGTCCTTGAGGGGGCAACACTCTTGTTGCCGGGTCAAAGCATTGTTGCCGTTGCAGCTTTCTTTATCTTACTTTGTCCCTGCCTTGATTATGTTGTTGTAAGGTGTGATCTAGGAGATGACGGAAGTGCTTGTGGTCGCATGCCTTAGATGGAGTTGTGTTTGATTTACAGCTATTTACATAAAGATTTTGCTGATATTTTTCTGGGTTGAAGCAAACACATCCAGATAGTTTCAGTATTTTTTCAGAAAAATTGAACTTAAGAAAATAGAAGTTGTGGTTCACACAAGTTATAACTTAATGTCTATGCAGCATCTCGCCATCCCTGAAGGCCTGAACATGATTCCTAACTTCCTGAAACCGAGGTTATCCATAGCAGCCTTCCTCTGGGTGTTAGGCTCCACATCATCGTCGGCCGCTGCAGGTCGGAATTTAGGAGTTAACTTATGGTTATAGCTTTCTATTGCTTTGTCATCTTCTTTCCTTTGTGAAACTGGCTGCAGCAAGTAGAAATTTAAATTTATGTGAGCAAGTAATTAACACAATTTTTCTGTTGGCATATGCTCAAGCAATCACCTTTTCGATTTGTACTTTTTCATCTTCTTTTCTTTGTGAAACTAGCTGCAACAAGTACCAATTGAAATTGATGCGAGCAAGTGGTAACCATGAACAAGATATAGCAACCATGAACAAGATGTTCCAGATTCTGTAGTATGTGTTGTACAATACACATCTTTTTTGCTGTAGAATGAGGTCCTCTTATTTTTTATGCTAATATGACATAGATATTTTGATTAGACTCTTGTTGGTCACATATATGCACAGTTCTCTGCCCATAACTTGCTGGAATCCGAAAATCCACCCTATAATGAGCTTTTCAATATTGTTAGATGATTTCAAAATTGGAGGTTTGACTTTAAGTTGTGTTGTTATCACAGAAAATGAATGGCATCGCTGAACTGATAATTGTAGACGATTTTGATAACCGACCTTCAAAAAAAGCAAAATATTCTGAATCATGTGTTTTGGAGACATCACCTATGTCACCATCAATCTCAACATCATCTTCGATTTTTGAATGTTTTGCATTGATTGTGCCGGAATGAGATAATCAGATAAATCATTATCCATTGCCATCACCTCGTTCTCCAAACAGCATGACATTATCTCCAGATTTTGAGTTGATGAATGAAGCAAAAGTGTCAATAGATGATGATAATGAACCATATGAGCATAAACAGATCAAAGTTGATGAACCATAAGACTATCTCCCACAAGGTAATTCTTTAATTTATAACATGTACTTTAATACCTCGCATCTTCAATCTTTTTTCTATGTGTGTCAGTCTATTTATTATTTGTTCATGTGTATGGTTCACCTATATTTACACGTAGATTTATTCAATACATTTTGTTAAACTTTTTGACCTTTTTGCAGATTATGAATTGACAGACCATGATTTATGTGCTCATATAGCAATAGAAACATCTTCAGGAAAAGAATTGTTGGTGACGACAAATGGAAGTTCTGTCTTAGAAAATCAATTGATGTGCCTCCTAGATGAAAAGGGGTGGGTAAATGATAATGTAAGTAACCTTACGCAAACCGAAAAAGGTTCTAATCTGTAATATCCATTACTAATGTATTTTTAAAATGTTTATAGGTGATCATCAGTGCATATATATGTTGTTTAAAGGACCAAGTACATGTTTAGAATGATAGTAAAGTATATTTTGAGATTCCTTTTGTTGTTGCACTGTTAAAACGGGATGGTAATCTTGGAATATAACAAGATGAGACCTTTATGACAGAGATTGTTAAAAACTATGTGAAGTATGACATGATAATATCCTGATTGATAATTTTCATGTTCAAGGTTTCATACACTTTTATTTACAGTTTTTTTGTTTCATCAAGATTAAGATCCTCTGTTTCATCAGGATTAAGTGGTTGAACATGTAAGCAGTGTATAATTTTTGCCCGGTGCAACGCACGGGCATTTGTATTAGTACCTACTAATAAAGCAAATATTGCTTCTGCCGTACGTCACTTAAATTGCCCCTAAAGTTAGCTAAAATTACCCACCAATACTACCTATAAGTCATAGAAAACGTTTCAAACATGAAAATCTCTGGACTGGGCCGGCCCATGTAGGCGGCTCCTATATTACGCTCTGGGCATTGGAAAAAGGTGCAGCACACCTGTTTGGGCCAGCCCATGCGTGGGCTTTTTTTTAGTTCGTTTTTTAATTTTTCTTTTCAGTTCCATTTTGTTTTTATACTTTAAATAATTTTGAACTTCAAATAACTTTTCTCAATTTTAAGAAACTGAGAATTTCGAAATAAAATATTCAAAAAAACATATTTTTTTTAGAATTCAAAAACTACTCACGAGTTTTGAAAAATGTTTCCATATACAAAAAAATGTTTAAATTTTGAGAAAATGTCCATAAAATAAAAAAAGTCAATGATTTTAAACAAAAGTCCATGTAAAAATCTTAAAAACAGCTCGTGCCTCTGTTTTTAGTCTCGTTTTTTATTTTCATTTTTTAATTTAAATAATTTAGAACTTTGAAAAACTTTTGCAATTTATAAAACTTAGTAATTTGAAATAAAATTTTGAAGAAAACATAAAATGTTTGTGAATTCAAAAAATGCTCGGGATTTTTGTAAAAATATTTGCATATTCAGAAAAATGTTAATAATTTTGAGAACAATGTTGGTGAAAATAATAAAACTCCATGATTTTGAGTGCTATTGAAAAAAAAAATGTTTGCTAATTCAAAAAATGTTCATGCATTTCAAGAAATGTCTTAAAACTTTAAAGACGTGATGAGTATCATTGAAGATTATAATTGTTTTTCTCCTGTTGCAACGCACGGGCCCTTTTGCTAGTATTACTTAAAGTGGGCTATAATCCCAGATAATTCAAAAAGAGAGGAGGGGCATTTCATGTAGAAAACACTAGAGAGAGAGGTCACTGAGCCACGAGGCCGAATGATGGCGCCATGCAGCGCACGTCACGGGTGTGTATACGCCGTTGAACTAGGAGCCTGTTGAAGAACTGTACGTGAGACGGGGCGCGTGACCCCCAGATCACATTAGGGAAGCTCGCCTTCACTCCTCCAAGGCGAAGAAGCTTGTACACCAAGCTCGATTATAGGGCACCGCGGCACAGATGGTGTTCGTCGTTGCCGCGACTGGCAGGGAGAGCTGCACAGATCGCGGAGACAGTCGCCAGCGTCCACGGCATGAGAGAAGAGGGTGGGAAAGGCCACGATCAGAGCCCCACCCTGCAGCCAGGAATCCCTTCAGAAAGAGCAGGTCCGCCCGTCCCCATGTCCATCATGGAGAGATCGCGATAGAGTGGGAGAAGTTTCCCCAGAGCTTGGCAGTTCACCCCACCCCAGACCCAGCACTCCGCGGGAGAGGAGGGAGCGCCCGCCAGCGTCCCCCCAGACCCAAGCCACCCATCGCGAGGGAAGGGTCGGGTGGAGTCTATGGACCATCTTCAGGGGGACCCGAGATAGGACTAAGGAAAGACCCCCGTCGCCCACCTTAGCGCCGCCACAATCTGTTCCCGAACCACGACATGCACGAGGACGGGGGTGCTTTTGGTGAAGTTGATCACCAGCCCCGCGGCCTCCGCGAACTGGTCCAGGATCAGACGCGGACGGACAGCCCCGTCAGAGCTCGCGCGAATGACGATCAACGTATCATCCGCGTACTAGAGCACGACTGCGAGGGCGTTAGAGCATCTCCAACACGCGCACCCAACGCGCCGCGCGCAAAAAGCTGGTTTGCCGCGCGTCCATCGTCTAGATTGGAGCAGCGCGCAGCGCTGGCTCCAGCAGCTACGTTAAAATGTAGCGCGCGCGCCGCTCCAGCAGCGCGGAAAAAATACAGCGCGCGCTCACAACATTTTTTTTATTTCAGATGAATCGGAAGCATAGATAAATAAAAACTAGATAGATTGCATAAATAAAAAACGATACAAAGGTATTTTACATCGGTGTAACTAGATAGATAGTTCGAAAGCATAGATAAAATTGCGGTGCAACTAGATAGAAACTACTCCTAGTCGCTACCATCATCACCATCATCATCCTCGTCGGTGTCATCCGAGGTTGAGAGCCATATGTCCAACCAACGATCATCGTTTTCCGTGAAGAACGACCTCCCGCCTGCTGTGACGATATCCGCCTGCGCGTTCGCCAATGCCTTCCGCCGACGCCTGTCCAACCGCTCCTCGCGGCGCCTTGCCCAGTAGACTTGCTCGTAGGCGACGTCCTCCGGGTGGCGCCGGCGCCACTCCGTCATGACCCGCTCGTCCTCCTGGGCAACGAGGAGGCGGCGCTGCCGTGCAGCGTGCTCCGCACGGTCTTGTCCCGTGTTAAGACGAGGCGGCGGGGCGACGTCTAGCGCCTGCTGGAGCGTGTAGACGTCCTGGAAATTCATCTGCCCGCGCGGCCTGCCTAGGCGCCACGCCGCCGCGTCGAACGCGCGGGCGGCCTCATGCGCCGTCTCGTAGGTGCCGAGGCTGAGCCTGAGATCGCCGGAGCGTATCTCGGAGTAGTACCCGCCGTTGGGGCGCAGGCAGACGCCGCGGTAGCCCGACGCTCCTCGGCGGCGCGGCGGCATGGTGGCGGGGCGCTGGAGCGGTGGAGGCGCGCGTGACAAAGGAAGAGGAAGAGGAGTCGAGGAAAAGGCGTGTGGCGAGCGCCGCATTTTATAGGCGCGCCGGAAGCGGTGCAGCAAAAACAGCGCGCGAGCTGCCGCCTTTTCGCGCGCGTGCAAGCGGTTCCCGCGTGCGCGAGTTTTCCGCCACCGCTGAAGCACGGCAAAACGTCCCGCATGCTAAAAGTTGGATTTACCACGCGCGCGCATCTTTTGACACGGCCGTTGGAGATGCTCTTATCGAGCAGGGGATGGCGCAGCACACAGTCCTGGCGGACGAGTTGCTGGAGGACGTCAGCAACGATGAGGAACAGGTAGGGGAGATTGGACCCCTGCCTAAGCCCACACTTAATGCTGAACCATCGCCTAGGCACCCCATTGAGCAGCACATCCGAGCAAGAGGAACTCAAGATGTGATCCACCCAGTTGCACCACTGAGCGGGAAAGCCCGACACCTCCATGATCGTGCGCAAGCTATCCTAGTTGATGGAGTCGAAGGCCTTCGCGAAGTCGAGCTTCAGCACCACCGTGGGCGCCCCGTGTCGGTGGCAGCACTGGATCAACTCCGTCGCATGGATGAAGTTCTTTAAGATACTTCTCCCCCGTACAAAGCCAGACATATCCTCATCGATCAAGGAGGGGATCTGCCGCTGCAACCTGATCGTTAGACCTCTGCATAGGATCTTGACGTCTTCATTCTGCAGGGAGACCAGCCGGAAGGAAGACGGAGATGGAACTCCAACCCCTTTCGGAAGCAGGAGGATGTATGCACGGTTGATCCCGTCAAGCTGGATGGAGCCAACATGGAGCTCGTCGAAGAGGCGTTGGACGTCGGGGGCCACCACCCCATGCAGCTTGGGGGTGGTAGCATGAAATTTGTGTGAAACCAAATGTGTAATGTTGGTTTGCAAAAAGTTGACAGTCGATGATCGGTCAGAAGCATGACAAGTAGTAGTAACTGAATGCACAAGGAGTTGTAGCACATCAGTTGATGATGTGGACGATCCAGTTGATGATGTGGGTGGTGCAGGTAGTCAAAATTAAGGGGCTGGCAGTTTTAGCCTCCAAACTGTCGCCGTCCACACCCGCTATCACATGCCGACCGCTTCCCTTTTTGTGAGTGGGCATCATCACTTGACGTGCCTCGCCGGGCTCCTTGTATCTAGCAGAACAACCCCAAGGTCAGAGGTGATGGGTCGCTCCCATACCATTCCGGTTTACACCGGCACGGTTCAGCCAGGATGCCCCAGTATACTTTTTTAGGTTCGGTATTAGCTTTGGATACGCTTCTTGACCAAAAAACGGCTCAACCACGCTTTCAGCGTTCCTAAGACGTTAAAATAACATCGGCATATCCAGATAAAACCTGACGCGGTAGGGGGCCCTCGGGGGCGTCGGCGGAAGTTTCGGCAAATAATGTCTGTCCATGTGTCTTTTTTCTTGACCCACCTAATCATTTCTCTCACAAACTTTTAATTTGGATGGGATGTGACTGAAAAGATGCCCTTTCCATGCACCCCGTTGTCATCGGATGGTCTTCAAGGCATCAACTTTTTTTTGGTTCAGTGATGTTTTTAGGGGCTTCAACTGCTGGAGATGCGAACTCACGTGACAAAAGAGAGCTTCATTCGTTCATGATAGTGGAATACTATTCTTGCTGGACCTCTGGCTTTCCGGTCGTACGTACATGTGGTGGGATCGATTCGATCACATGCGTGCCGTGCCGGGTCGTGTCTCTGTCCTGTGCCACACACGGCAACCTGACCAACGCCGGGGCTTTGCCGAGATCGGCACTGCACCACGGGTGGTGGGTCAGATCATTCTCCGCCCAACGGCACTGCGTCTCTTGCTAGACAGATGTATCCACCTGAAATTTGGACCCTGAAATGCCTTTTCTTTTCTTTAATGTATGGATTGCTCTATAACAAGGCAATGCAAAACATACACTGGTTGGTGGCAGAATAAGGCTACACGAGTCCTGCACATTAACGAATGGGCGCACCTTGAGAAGTCAATAGCGTCCACAAAATTACCGGGTATTTGTCCGGGTATTTGTTTACAGAGATTTTTTGATGTAGGGACTAAAAAAACATGTGAAACAAACAGAAAGGATTTTTAGGATTAAAAAGAGGCGTTTGGGACTTAAGGAAGAAGTTTCTGTGGGAGGGTCTTTTTGGAACTTTTTTCCACCGTGCCCCCGCACCGCACCTTATCCATCTGCTCGCTCGTCCCTGCCCATCCGCTCGCTCGCTCCTCCCCTCCCCCGTCGCCAGTGCCCTGAGCCGCCGCCGCCGCTATGGTCACCGATGAAGACGACGAGACACAATTCTTCTCTCAGTTCCCCTCGCATCAACCGGCATCCCAGGGCTCATCCGTCGGCGGAAATCTGGGGAGGGGAATTGGTTTTTTGGATCTGAACAGCAACGTCGACGACCCCGAGTTGGGCTCGTACCTGCAGCTCCTCCTTGACGAGCCGTCCGTTCATGGTTCTCCTCCGATTGGACCTGGTCGTGGGAGGTCTGTGTCCCAGGGAGGAGGAGGTCTGACCCGGTCTGTGAGCATCGGTGGCGCTCACGGGCGTCCATTCGTCGCCCCGAGCGCAGCTGCCGTTGACGGAGGCGTCAGAGGGCGTGGGAGGTCCGTGTCCCGGGGCACTGGACGCGGTGTAGGCCGAGCCCGTGGTGCCTCATCGACCGACATTCGAGGCGTCGTAGGACGAGGCCGAGCCCGTGTGATCAAAATGAAAATTATGTACCATTGTCTGTGCCAACAACTACTCCAAGAAATGATTCAACCAATGAGACGGATAGTGCTGCTATGAATCAATTTAAAGATTGGGTCGCTAATGGGTTGTGGTCGTTGAAACAACAATGATATATTATTTCGGTTGTTATGAACAAGTGTTCTTTGCTTCTGTAATCTTTGCTTATGAATAAGTGTTATGAACAAGTGTTATTTAATAATATGGTCAGGGATAACATGGTCTTTTGTATGTATTTAATGACCTCTAGTCCCTGTTTAGTTCCTGAAAACAAACAGATGGGGACTAATAACTTTTTAGTTGGGACTAAAAAAAACCTAGGTCTTTTTAAACAAATAGGGTCGTACATTCCTTGTTTGAAGATGATGTTTCCCTGAGTGTCCGGAGGATCATCCCACCTCCTGCCATACCTGTAGCGGGTATACTAAGGGTGTGTTTGGCAGCTGTTCTCACCCTAGCATAGTTGTTCCCTGTTGATGCATGCTAAGTATAGACATGATGAATACATTCATCTTCAGTTGTTTGGTGGTCATGCATGTGTTGTGACATGTTTGGATGAGACTGTGTTTGGTAGGAAGAGGGAGGAGGAAGAGGTGCACTGCAAGGGAGGAAGAGGAGGGAGGAAGAAGAGGGGCAGAGGCGGCCGGAGCTCGGGAGGGGCTGCCGGAGCTCGGGAGGGGGCAGAGGCAGCCGGAGCTCGGGAGGTGCTGCCGGAGCTCGGGAGCGGCGCGGGAAGGGCTCGGGAGGGGCGCGGGCGAGGCATTCGTTCATGATAGTGGAATACTATTCTTGCTGGACCTCTGGCTTTCCGGTCGTACGTACATGTGGTGGGATCGATTCGATCACATGCGTGCCGTGCCGGGTCGTGTCTCTGTCCTGTGCCACACACGGCAACCTGACCAACGCCGGGGCTTTGCCGAGATCGGCACTGCACCACGGGTGGTGGGTCAGATCATTCTCCGCCCAACGGCACTGCGTCTCTTGCTAGACAGATGTATCCACCTGAAATTTGGACCCTGAAATGCCTTTTCTTTTCTTTAATGTATGGATTGCTCTATAACAAGGCAATGCAAAACATACACTGGTTGGTGGCAGAATAAGGCTACACGAGTCCTGCACATTAACGAATGGGCGCACCTTGAGAAGTCAATAGCGTCCACAAAATTACCGGGTATTTGTCCGGGTATTTGTTTACAGAGATTTTTTGATGTAGGGACTAAAAAAACATGTGAAACAAACAGAAAGGATTTTTAGGATTAAAAAGAGGCGTTTGGGACTTAAGGAAGAAGTTTCTGTGGGAGGGTCTTTTTGGAACTTTTTTCCACCGTGCCCCCGCACCGCACCTTATCCATCTGCTCGCTCGTCCCTGCCCATCCGCTCGCTCGCTCCTCCCCTCCCCCGTCGCCAGTGCCCTGAGCCGCCGCCGCCGCTATGGTCACCGATGAAGACGACGAGACACAATTCTTCTCTCAGTTCCCCTCGCATCAACCGGCATCCCAGGGCTCATCCGTCGGCGGAAATCTGGGGAGGGGAATTGGTTTTTTGGATCTGAACAGCAACGTCGACGACCCCGAGTTGGGCTCGTACCTGCAGCTCCTCCTTGACGAGCCGTCCGTTCATGGTTCTCCTCCGATTGGACCTGGTCGTGGGAGGTCTGTGTCCCAGGGAGGAGGAGGTCTGACCCGGTCTGTGAGCATCGGTGGCGCTCACGGGCGTCCATTCGTCGCCCCGAGCGCAGCTGCCGTTGACGGAGGCGTCAGAGGGCGTGGGAGGTCCGTGTCCCGGGGCACTGGACGCGGTGTAGGCCGAGCCCGTGGTGCCTCATCGACCGACATTCGAGGCGTCGTAGGACGAGGCCGAGCCCGTGTGATCAAAATGAAAATTATGTACCATTGTCTGTGCCAACAACTACTCCAAGAAATGATTCAACCAATGAGACGGATAGTGCTGCTATGAATCAATTTAAAGATTGGGTCGCTAATGGGTTGTGGTCGTTGAAACAACAATGATATATTATTTCGGTTGTTATGAACAAGTGTTCTTTGCTTCTGTAATCTTTGCTTATGAATAAGTGTTATGAACAAGTGTTATTTAATAATATGGTCAGGGATAACATGGTCTTTTGTATGTATTTAATGACCTCTAGTCCCTGTTTAGTTCCTGAAAACAAACAGATGGGGACTAATAACTTTTTAGTTGGGACTAAAAAAAACCTAGGTCTTTTTAAACAAATAGGGTCGTACATTCCTTGTTTGAAGATGATGTTTCCCTGAGTGTCCGGAGGATCATCCCACCTCCTGCCATACCTGTAGCGGGTATACTAAGGGTGTGTTTGGCAGCTGTTCTCACCCTAGCATAGTTGTTCCCTGTTGATGCATGCTAAGTATAGACATGATGAATACATTCATCTTCAGTTGTTTGGTGGTCATGCATGTGTTGTGACATGTTTGGATGAGACTGTGTTTGGTAGGAAGAGGGAGGAGGAAGAGGTGCACTGCAAGGGAGGAAGAGGAGGGAGGAAGAAGAGGGGCAGAGGCGGCCGGAGCTCGGGAGGGGCTGCCGGAGCTCGGGAGGGGGCAGAGGCAGCCGGAGCTCGGGAGGTGCTGCCGGAGCTCGGGAGCGGCGCGGGAAGGGCTCGGGAGGGGCGCGGGCGAGGCATTCGTTCATGATAGTGGAATACTATTCTTGCTGGACCTCTGGCTTTCCGGTCGTACGTACATGTGGTGGGATCGATTCGATCACATGCGTGCCGTGCCGGGTCGTGTCTCTGTCCTGTGCCACACACGGCAACCTGACCAACGCCGGGGCTTTGCCGAGATCGGCACTGCACCACGGGTGGTGGGTCAGATCATTCTCCGCCCAACGGCACTGCGTCTCTTGCTAGACAGATGTATCCACCTGAAATTTGGACCCTGAAATGCCTTTTCTTTTCTTTAATGTATGGATTGCTCTATAACAAGGCAATGCAAAACATACACTGGTTGGTGGCAGAATAAGGCTACACGAGTCCTGCACATTAACGAATGGGCGCACCTTGAGAAGTCAATAGCGTCCACAAAATTACCGGGTATTTGTCCGGGTATTTGTTTACAGAGATTTTTTGATGTAGGGACTAAAAAAACATGTGAAACAAACAGAAAGGATTTTTAGGATTAAAAAGAGGCGTTTGGGACTTAAGGAAGAAGTTTCTGTGGGAGGGTCTTTTTGGAACTTTTTTCCACCGTGCCCCCGCACCGCACCTTATCCATCTGCTCGCTCGTCCCTGCCCATCCGCTCGCTCGCTCCTCCCCTCCCCCGTCGCCAGTGCCCTGAGCCGCCGCCGCCGCTATGGTCACCGATGAAGACGACGAGACACAATTCTTCTCTCAGTTCCCCTCGCATCAACCGGCATCCCAGGGCTCATCCGTCGGCGGAAATCTGGGGAGGGGAATTGGTTTTTTGGATCTGAACAGCAACGTCGACGACCCCGAGTTGGGCTCGTACCTGCAGCTCCTCCTTGACGAGCCGTCCGTTCATGGTTCTCCTCCGATTGGACCTGGTCGTGGGAGGTCTGTGTCCCAGGGAGGAGGAGGTCTGACCCGGTCTGTGAGCATCGGTGGCGCTCACGGGCGTCCATTCGTCGCCCCGAGCGCAGCTGCCGTTGACGGAGGCGTCAGAGGGCGTGGGAGGTCCGTGTCCCGGGGCACTGGACGCGGTGTAGGCCGAGCCCGTGGTGCCTCATCGACCGACATTCGAGGCGTCGTAGGACGAGGCCGAGCCCGTGTGATCAAAATGAAAATTATGTACCATTGTCTGTGCCAACAACTACTCCAAGAAATGATTCAACCAATGAGACGGATAGTGCTGCTATGAATCAATTTAAAGATTGGGTCGCTAATGGGTTGTGGTCGTTGAAACAACAATGATATATTATTTCGGTTGTTATGAACAAGTGTTCTTTGCTTCTGTAATCTTTGCTTATGAATAAGTGTTATGAACAAGTGTTATTTAATAATATGGTCAGGGATAACATGGTCTTTTGTATGTATTTAATGACCTCTAGTCCCTGTTTAGTTCCTGAAAACAAACAGATAGGGACTAATAACTTTTTAGTTGGGACTAAAAAAAACCTAGGTCTTTTTAAACAAATAGGGTCGTACATTCCTTGTTTGAAGATGATGTTTCCCTGAGTGTCCGGAGGATCATCCCACCTCCTGCCATACCTGTAGCGGGTATACTAAGGGTGTGTTTGGCAGCTGTTCTCACCCTAGCATAGTTGTTCCCTGTTGATGCATGCTAAGTATAGACATGATGAATACATTCATCTTCAGTTGTTTGGTGGTCATGCATGTGTTGTGACATGTTTGGATGAGACTGTGTTTGGTAGGAAGAGGGAGGAGGAAGAGGTGCACTGCAAGGGAGGAAGAGGAGGGAGGAAGAAGAGGGGCAGAGGCGGCCGGAGCTCGGGAGGGGCTGCCGGAGCTCGGGAGGGGGCAGAGGCAGCCGGAGCTCGGGAGGTGCTGCCGGAGCTCGGGAGCGGCGCGGGAAGGGCTCGGGAGGGGCGCGGGCGAGGCATTCGTTCATGATAGTGGAATACTATTCTTGCTGGACCTCTGGCTTTCCGGTCGTACGTACATGTGGTGGGATCGATTCGATCACATGCGTGCCGTGCCGGGTCGTGTCTCTGTCCTGTGCCACACACGGCAACCTGACCAACGCCGGGGCTTTGCCGAGATCGGCACTGCACCACGGGTGGTGGGTCAGATCATTCTCCGCCCAACGGCACTGCGTCTCTTGCTAGACAGATGTATCCACCTGAAATTTGGACCCTGAAATGCCTTTTCTTTTCTTTAATGTATGGATTGCTCTATAACAAGGCAATGCAAAACATACACTGGTTGGTGGCAGAATAAGGCTACACGAGTCCTGCACATTAACGAATGGGCGCACCTTGAGAAGTCAATAGCGTCCACAAAATTACCGGGTATTTGTCCGGGTATTTGTTTACAGAGATTTTTTGATGTAGGGACTAAAAAAACATGTGAAACAAACAGAAAGGATTTTTAGGATTAAAAAGAGGCGTTTGGGACTTAAGGAAGAAGTTTCTGTGGGAGGGTCTTTTTGGAACTTTTTTCCACCGTGCCCCCGCACCGCACCTTATCCATCTGCTCGCTCGTCCCTGCCCATCCGCTCGCTCGCTCCTCCCCTCCCCCGTCGCCAGTGCCCTGAGCCGCCGCCGCCGCTATGGTCACCGATGAAGACGACGAGACACAATTCTTCTCTCAGTTCCCCTCGCATCAACCGGCATCCCAGGGCTCATCCGTCGGCGGAAATCTGGGGAGGGGAATTGGTTTTTTGGATCTGAACAGCAACGTCGACGACCCCGAGTTGGGCTCGTACCTGCAGCTCCTCCTTGACGAGCCGTCCGTTCATGGTTCTCCTCCGATTGGACCTGGTCGTGGGAGGTCTGTGTCCCAGGGAGGAGGAGGTCTGACCCGGTCTGTGAGCATCGGTGGCGCTCACGGGCGTCCATTCGTCGCCCCGAGCGCAGCTGCCGTTGACGGAGGCGTCAGAGGGCGTGGGAGGTCCGTGTCCCGGGGCACTGGACGCGGTGTAGGCCGAGCCCGTGGTGCCTCATCGACCGACATTCGAGGCGTCGTAGGACGAGGCCGAGCCCGTGTGATCAAAATGAAAATTATGTACCATTGTCTGTGCCAACAACTACTCCAAGAAATGATTCAACCAATGAGACGGATAGTGCTGCTATGAATCAATTTAAAGATTGGGTCGCTAATGGGTTGTGGTCGTTGAAACAACAATGATATATTATTTCGGTTGTTATGAACAAGTGTTCTTTGCTTCTGTAATCTTTGCTTATGAATAAGTGTTATGAACAAGTGTTATTTAATAATATGGTCAGGGATAACATGGTCTTTTGTATGTATTTAATGACCTCTAGTCCCTGTTTAGTTCCTGAAAACAAACAGATAGGGACTAATAACTTTTTAGTTGGGACTAAAAAAAACCTAGGTCTTTTTAAACAAATAGGGTCGTACATTCCTTGTTTGAAGATGATGTTTCCCTGAGTGTCCGGAGGATCATCCCACCTCCTGCCATACCTGTAGCGGGTATACTAAGGGTGTGTTTGGCAGCTGTTCTCACCCTAGCATAGTTGTTCCCTGTTGATGCATGCTAAGTATAGACATGATGAATACATTCATCTTCAGTTGTTTGGTGGTCATGCATGTGTTGTGACATGTTTGGATGAGACTGTGTTTGGTAGGAAGAGGGAGGAGGAAGAGGTGCACTGCAAGGGAGGAAGAGGAGGGAGGAAGAAGAGGGGCAGAGGCGGCCGGAGCTCGGGAGGGGCTGCCGGAGCTCGGGAGGGGGCAGAGGCAGCCGGAGCTCGGGAGGTGCTGCCGGAGCTCGGGAGCGGCGCGGGAAGGGCTCGGGAGGGGCGCGGGCGAGGCATTCGTTCATGATAGTGGAATACTATTCTTGCTGGACCTCTGGCTTTCCGGTCGTACGTACATGTGGTGGGATCGATTCGATCACATGCGTGCCGTGCCGGGTCGTGTCTCTGTCCTGTGCCACACACGGCAACCTGACCAACGCCGGGGCTTTGCCGAGATCGGCACTGCACCACGGGTGGTGGGTCAGATCATTCTCCGCCCAACGGCACTGCGTCTCTTGCTAGACAGATGTATCCACCTGAAATTTGGACCCTGAAATGCCTTTTCTTTTCTTTAATGTATGGATTGCTCTATAACAAGGCAATGCAAAACATACACTGGTTGGTGGCAGAATAAGGCTACACGAGTCCTGCACATTAACGAATGGGCGCACCTTGAGAAGTCAATAGCGTCCACAAAATTACCGGGTATTTGTCCGGGTATTTGTTTACAGAGATTTTTTGATGTAGGGACTAAAAAAACATGTGAAACAAACAGAAAGGATTTTTAGGATTAAAAAGAGGCGTTTGGGACTTAAGGAAGAAGTTTCTGTGGGAGGGTCTTTTTGGAACTTTTTTCCACCGTGCCCCCGCACCGCACCTTATCCATCTGCTCGCTCGTCCCTGCCCATCCGCTCGCTCGCTCCTCCCCTCCCCCGTCGCCAGTGCCCTGAGCCGCCGCCGCCGCTATGGTCACCGATGAAGACGACGAGACACAATTCTTCTCTCAGTTCCCCTCGCATCAACCGGCATCCCAGGGCTCATCCGTCGGCGGAAATCTGGGGAGGGGAATTGGTTTTTTGGATCTGAACAGCAACGTCGACGACCCCGAGTTGGGCTCGTACCTGCAGCTCCTCCTTGACGAGCCGTCCGTTCATGGTTCTCCTCCGATTGGACCTGGTCGTGGGAGGTCTGTGTCCCAGGGAGGAGGAGGTCTGACCCGGTCTGTGAGCATCGGTGGCGCTCACGGGCGTCCATTCGTCGCCCCGAGCGCAGCTGCCGTTGACGGAGGCGTCAGAGGGCGTGGGAGGTCCGTGTCCCGGGGCACTGGACGCGGTGTAGGCCGAGCCCGTGGTGCCTCATCGACCGACATTCGAGGCGTCGTAGGACGAGGCCGAGCCCGTGTGATCAAAATGAAAATTATGTACCATTGTCTGTGCCAACAACTACTCCAAGAAATGATTCAACCAATGAGACGGATAGTGCTGCTATGAATCAATTTAAAGATTGGGTCGCTAATGGGTTGTGGTCGTTGAAACAACAATGATATATTATTTCGGTTGTTATGAACAAGTGTTCTTTGCTTCTGTAATCTTTGCTTATGAATAAGTGTTATGAACAAGTGTTATTTAATAATATGGTCAGGGATAACATGGTCTTTTGTATGTATTTAATGACCTCTAGTCCCTGTTTAGTTCCTGAAAACAAACAGATAGGGACTAATAACTTTTTAGTTGGGACTAAAAAAATCTAGGTCTTTTTAAACAAATAGGGTCGTACATTCCTTGTTTGAAGATGATGTTTCCCTGAGTGTCCGGAGGATCATCCCACCTCCTGCCATACCTGTAGCGGGTATACTAAGGGTGTGTTTGGCAGCTGTTCTCACCCTAGCATAGTTGTTCCCTGTTGATGCATGCTAAGTATAGACATGATGAATACATTCATCTTCAGTTGTTTGGTGGTCATGCATGTGTTGTGACATGTTTGGATGAGACTGTGTTTGGTAGGAAGAGGGAGGAGGAAGAGGTGCACTGCAAGGGAGGAAGAGGAGGGAGGAAGAAGAGGGGCAGAGGCGGCCGGAGCTCGGGAGGGGCTGCCGGAGCTCGGGAGGGGGCAGAGGCAGCCGGAGCTCGGGAGCGGCGCGGGAAGGGCTCGGGAGGGGCGCGGGCGAGGCTGCCGGAGGAGCTCGGGAGCGACGGGGCGACGGGGCGCGGGAGGAGCTCGGGAGCGGCGGGGCGCGGGGCGCGGGAGCGGTGGGGTGCGGGAGCGGCGCGGGAGGAGCTCGGGAGCGACGGGGCGCGAGGCGACGGGGCGACGGGGCGCGGGGCGCGACGGGGCGAGGGTGCATGGGCTGAGCATAGCTCGGCTCAGCTCGCCTCTGCGGGGGTGCCGGGCTCAGCTATGCTGAGGCCCTTTTTTTGCATCAGTTGATGCATGCTCTCCTCAACCCATACACCCTACCAAACAGCGAAAAATGGGTCGGGGAGGGAACTTTTGGGCTCATACACTCTCCATACAGGCTACCAAGCACGCCCTAAAGCTTCCTAGGACCGGGCAGGGGCAGCAGCCCACGGGGTCTTCAGCTGGTGCATACCCGTACTACCATGCGCCGCAGCAGCAGGTGGCAGGTGCATCGATGGCGTACGGTGGCCCGTCGACTTAATCTGATGACACATTGCTGCCTATGCTTTAATCACCAGGGCCCTAATACTCCAGCTGCCCTGATATATCGGCAAAGTGCAAATTTCATTATTAAACCGGTGTCTCAATATATATGTGATTAATTGTTAAATCATGGAAAACAACTTATCTAACTCCAAAGAAAGACAGAGGAAAGGAATACAAGCCTGGATGCAAGCGAATTTAATCTCCATCGAGAAAAAAAAAAGGCTTGCACTGAACTTGGAGGCATCTAACGTTATCCCAGGAAATGTTTCTTCTACTTCCATCAATGCAAAATACTTAATCGAGCCGACGCCTTCCCCCCATTTCTTTCGCGGGAATAAAACTAATCTTCATTCGACGTCGAACCCCTTCTCCTGGAGCTCCTGCACAACCTCGTTGCGCATCCGCAACCACAGCTTGCGTGCCTCCTGGTCGAACTTCTTCGACTGCAGCTGCTTCTGCATGTTGTCCGAGTCCATGTTCGCGTCCGCGAACCCCTTGGGCCCGATCGTCGTGCCCAGGGCGCCCCCGCTCTTTATGAATTCCTCAACCGCCTCCTCGTCACCGGGGTACGGGAACTCCCTGCGCTCGTACAGATGCGCCATCTCCTTCTCTTCCTGGGGGGTGATTTGGAAATGAGAATATAAACTGAACAGTCTGGTGAAAAGGAAGATAAGCATTGGCGAAAACGAGTGCTCAGAGCTGTTTTCAACAACCTTGTAGAAGAGAGATTCACCTCCACTGAGTGATCAGTATGAATAATCATATGTCACCAAGCGCGCCACGTTTGGTGTCGCATAATATAACCCGACAGAACATAAGCTCCTTTTCATATTAGTCTCATGTTTTCAGTGCTCAATATGACATGTAAGGAGTGCTTATTAGTTGATATTGGACGACCGAAAATGTGAACTATTTCAGTAAAGCCTAACGAGGCATATGAAATTTTTGCAGGCAAAATATAATCACCACATAAAGGTTTTCTGAATCACATCTCATAAACATAATACAAGCATCTAATATGCTGCTGCCTACGCTTTAATCAGCAACACGTTATGGCAGTTCACGGGTGCAAATCAGTTCTACTAGTCTATGTATACTGCTGCAATTATGCGAGCTTCTCATACAATGAAATTGTAGAATAGACTCTGCTGGATCAATTCATGTCTTAAGTCACAGTATGCGCTATCTGGACATTATCTATTGGCAGTTCTGAACCACAGCACCAAAAACTAAGCATACAGCAGGATGAACTTATTGTACTGGTTACATATCTTGCAGCAAAACAAAAGGCCTCAGCAATTCATGTCTGCCCCATCCAGGAAATAAACTAAAGGTCACCACCGGCCATACCTTGGGCCGTGGCTTGAGCGTCCACCAGCCAAGCGGCGATGTCTCATTCCAGAACCACGCGGCGCCAAAAAGCGCGTATGTGCATAGCATGCCCTTGCCCATCTGCTTAAAGAAGTAGGCGTCTCCCTTCTCAAAACCCAGCCTCCTGAACCCCACAAATCAAGAAGAACAGAGGCACCATCAAGAATCAATCTGTTCACAAGCGAAAGAGAAGTGTAGAGAGGGCGAGCCAGCTATGGGAAGCTGGTCGTGCTCGCTTACTTGAGAAGCCGATGGGCCTGGGGGAAGCTGCGCAGCATCGCGTTCACCTGCAGGAAAGGAGGAAAGTGAAGGGGGTTTCAGTGCATCATTTTCGATGAACGGGTAGGTGTATGCCTACCGGTGAAATTATTGGAAACACAAAGAGGAAATAATATGCTGTAGGAACGTGTATGATACGCGAAGACTCCAAAGATTGATGCCTGCACTGAGTAGGTTTCTGCCAAGAGTCAAGATCTCGCGGCGGCATGCTCGGTAGAGAATCAGAGAGGTGTGACAAAGAGCAAGGCATGCCGCCCGGCGCACATCACGGCGCACATCAGCCGTAATCCACCTAGAACTGCGTGCTCATGTAACGCATAACAGCAACGAAATCTCGTGGTTGGTCAAGGATCAACCGCCGGGACGAGAAATGCCCCCAAAAAACTCCACACCACCGGCGGTGAGAAACCAAATCAAACTACTCCGAGTTGGTGGTGGTGGATTTATTACCTGTAGCTTTGCTGGGCGGGGCGGGGCGGGGCAGGGAGCGGGGAGCGGCGCCGGCCGTTGGGCGTCGGGGGAGCCGGGGGCGGGTGAGGGGGGCGGGCTTCAGAGGAAGGGGAGGAGGCCGGGCGCCCGATGGCGGGGATGGAGCGACGGCAGGCCAGTGAGCGCGCCGCCGCCGACGACGTGGTTGGTTGGCTCGTGAGGTAGGGGAGAGCCGGTCGTGAGGGGAGATGCTGGGCTGCTGGGCCGCTCGCAGAACCGAAAAACAAAAGCAGGAAGGCTGGGCCGTGCTGGTTTATTTTCTGAACCATTTGCCATGCTGGTATTTTTCCATGGTCATTTGCCATGCATGTGTTTGACAACCTTTATTGATCAACAAGAATGTTCATAGGAATGCACGTTTGGCTTGAAGATTGGTAAGCCACAAATCGCGACGCTGATCAAGCGATGAGAAAATTTGGCAAGGTTATGAGCCAGCAGGTTGGATAATCGACCTTCGTTAATAATGTTACAACTAGAAAATATTGCATACCTTTCATGCATCAATCTCTTCTATGACTGTATAGTGTAAGCACATCCCTGAGTTTGCGATAAAAGGCACTGGACAGTATTAATGATTGCCGGAGGCCATCCAGCCGTGTGCCTTGCACCGAGTTTAAAATTCGGCGAACATTTTACCGACTTTAATTTGTGCTTTGTTGATTTTTAGAAAAACTCGGCAAAAATGAGGGTTATGTTGGGTGTTATATACATCTATGACTATACGTGTGTCGCTGTCTGGCGTGTGTCTTTGTGCTGACGGGGTCAGGTGTCCAATTCGTATGGTCGTTCATGGGTTCACGGGACATACCTTGGGGCATGGCCTAAGTGTCCACCAGGCAAGCGGCGATGTCTCATTCTAGAGCGCCGAAAAGCGAGTGCGCGCACAACATGTGTATTTTTTTCTTTTGGGGAATTTATTCTTTTTGAAGAAGATGGAGACTGAGCACTAACTAGAAATGCAAGTGTAGGTATGCTTTAATCCAATCTTCATAGTCGTATGTTTTTTGTGTGGCATGCTGCTGCTTGCCCTTTAGTCAGCAGACCTAACATTTCAGTCCCTCTTTAATGGATCACCTTTTTTCAAGTCTTTCTCGAAGACAACTTAATAAGATAAGAGCATGTCTATAATCGTCGGAATTGTAAAATTTCGATGATCATACAGGTTTGGATCATTTTTTGTACCAGACTAGATACTGTAAGCGAGGCACAATCCATAAATATTTTGCGGTGGTTCATAAACGCGACCCCTCGACCGCTATATCTGCAGGTTCGGCCGCTGGATATGGGTCTAACCCTATCCCTCTGCCACCACAAAAAATCCCCACACTTCACCGCCGGCGCCTCAGATCTGTCGCCGCGCACCTCATTCGGCCGCCTAGCCGCTCCAATCCACCGCCCAAGATGGCCAACTCCGGTGGCCGTGGCAACAACAACCCCGAGAGGGCTCGTCGCGTCAGATCCGACGTCGTGCGGAAGCGCGCCGCCTGCCGGTACACGTAGTGGGGCCTGCCGCCGCCGCCATTGCTCCTCCGTCGCAAGACAGAGGAGTACGACCGCGCGCGGCCGCCTCTTCTCCGGTAGCTCCTCCGAGGCGTCGAGGTCGCGCTCCTCCCTTCCCCCGGTGAAGAGGGAGCTACAGGAGCTCCCACCGGTGAAGATGGAGCTGGAGGCCGAGGCTGGGCTGGAGCGACGTGTCGGGGGCGTCGTCGGGCCGGAGGACTTCCTCCCCCCGGTGGAGGCGGACAACCTTTTGCCCACGCTGCTAGCGCGCAGTGCGCGGAAGGTGGAAGAGGACCGGCAGCGCCGCCGGAGGGAGGAGGAGATCGTCACCGTGCTCTACGAGGGTGTCACGTCGGCCCTCGCCTTCGGCGACAAGGTGAAGGAGTGGCGCCGCAAAGCCACTGCGCAGGAGCGCATCTACGTCGAGCTCTCCGACGACGACGGCGGCGACTGAGCGCTGCCGTATGTACTACCGCACGAGCTCCGGTGAGCTAAATTTTGCTTAGTGTGGTAGGATAGTTAGTAGCTTCGGTGATCTTCGATAGGGTTAGCTTACCTCTACCCCCTCTAGTAGTTGTGCAGAATCGAATGTGATATGTATGATCATGTAGTATGTGATGAACTCTGAATGAGTGTGGTTGCAATTTCGCCCGCGGATGCTTTTTTTAAATTATGCAGTTTCATATACGAGGTCTTTTTTGCAGCGCAAGATTTCATCCTGGAAAACCCCGCTTCGTCGTACTGTAAACGGCTTTTGCGGGTCGCAAAAATGCGGGGTCTACTAGAGATGCTCTAAAGCTGAGTTTTAACGATTGTTTCCCTCACAGATACGCCAACTCTTTGTAAGTACTTTATGTTCTTTTCTTTGTTAATAAAAACACAACGTTCATGCCGATTACTCGAAATAAAAACTTATAATGAAGTTATGTATGTTGCTACAACAGCACACCTCATTAGAGCAACTTTAATGGGGCGATCCATTCCGTTCGTCGTCGTTCTTTTAGATCGGCACGGACACAAAAATCGGTCCAACGCGCCGACCCAAACGGACACGCGTTGGCTTGGCGTCCGCCTGGCGACCCATTTCCGGTCCAATTTTGAGCCGGATTTGCGTTGGCGCGGACACAAGACGGACGCGCGCGCGCCTACTCCTCTCCCCGGGTCCGCCGGTCAATGGCATCCACCACCATTTACCTCCAAAAAACCCTCCTGCCCTCGCATGCTCCCGCTCCCATCCACGCCCACCATGGACGACGACCTCGACCTCGCCGCCGCCGGCGGCTCGCCTCCCTCGCATCGTCCGGCAAACCTCGCACCCCCTGGAAGGCCGCCGCGCCAAAGTCGAAGAAGGTGCTGACGCCCGAACAACGGGCAAAGGAGTCGGCCAAGAGGAATGACCGGAGGCATGCGGCGGACGCGACGGAAGAAGTCGCCGCCGCGCAGCATCAGGTCACCAACGCCCGCGTCGCGACGGCAACGAGGGAGGCGCTCTGCATGCTGGGGTTTAACCCTAGCCAGCACGGCCTCGTCAACGCCGCCGTGGCTGCCGCGGTCAGCACCGGCTCATCCGGCTTCCCTCGGACGGTGCTGCCCGACTCGCCCCGGGCGTCGGCTTGCAACCCGGTGCCCGGCTTCCACGTCTACCCGCAAGCCTCCTGCCTCCCGGGAGAGTGCTCGCCCGAGGTGAGCGTGGTCGCGCCTTCCACTCCCGCGACCGCGCCCATCGACCTCAACGCCACACCGGTGGCCGCTGGCTCGTCAGCCCGATGCGCGAGGAAACGCAAGCGGCAGACGCCAGCCGACCAGCTGCCGGACGCGTGCAACCTGTTCGACGAAATGTCGGGCGCGCGCAACCTGTTCGACGAAATGTCGGGCGCCGGCGACGACGACTACATGCAGAACATGATCTTTGAGGGTGGTGCGCATGCCGCTAGCTTCGATCCCGACGAAACACAAAGCCAGGATGGCCGAGGGGCGTTCACGCAGGCCATTGGCTACAATGAAGAACAGGCCGCCTTCATGCGTGATCAGGTCGGGTGATCCAACAAGTGTGCAACAAGAGTGCGTTGGGTGTCCATTTCAAAGCATTGGAGGCTGATCCAACAAAAGTGCAACAAGTTGTATGCCTCTCTTGAGAGCGTCAAGGCCCGCCCCATGAGCGGCATCGACACTTAAGACATGGTATGCTAGCAAGCCACCCTCTTTTTGTGTCATCAAGTTTTATGCTTACGTGTTCCTTTGCATATCATTTTGCGAATATGCTTGCAATTAATTCATTTGTAGGCATTCAAGGTCCAACACAATGGCAAGTGCTTCAACCTCTCCCATTGCTTTAGGGTGATCAAAGACGAGGAGAAATTCAAGGCGCAATATGTCGGCCTCAAGTCGCGTGGTGGGAAGCAAGCTGTGGAGGAGGTTGGGGACGGTGAGAAGGCTCGGCCGTGGGGGAAGACCAACTCCAAGAAGGAGGACAAGCGGGATGCGGCATCGATCGCCTTGATCGCAACCGTGGAGGGCATGATCACCAAGAAGGACTCAAGGGAGGAGAAGAGCCAGCAAGAAAGAGAAGAGCAAATGAACGCCTTCTTGGAGATCCAAAGGAGGAGGCTTGACATGGAGGCGGAGAAGCAAGCACGGATGATTGAAATGGAGGCGGAGAAGCAAGCCCAGATGCTAGAGATCGAGGCCGCCAACGCCATGACCAAGGCCAAAGAAGTGGCTCTCGCGAGCATGAAGATCGGGGTGGAGATCATGAAGGTGGATCTCAACACCGTGTCGCCAAGAGGCCATGGTTCGACAAGATGCAGGCCGACATGCTCAAGTTCGACAACGAGTGATCTATGACGGCGAGTGCCATCTTTTTTGGATGTCGGCAGGTGTGCTGGCATGACCAAGGAGGCCGCGGTGGCGTGGTCGAACTCAAGTCCCACCCTTTTTTGTGTGCTGGCATGTGTGTCGGCTGGCTGGCGCACTCGCCAGCATGAAACTGGGGTTATTTTTGAAGTCGGCATTGTATGTCGGCGCTGGCATGGTGCCGACATGAGACATGGCCGCTGGCATGATCGGTCGCGGGCCTTTTCTTTGGAATTTTTTGATTGCAGACATGAAATGGGTCGGCGCGTTGGGCGCAATGTCGACCCAAATCTAAAAAAGGACGGACGCCGAGAGGGCGGACGCCGAGAAGGCGACCGACCCAAACGGACAAAAAGGGATGAAATCACCGTCCGTTTGGTCGACGCGTTGAAGTTGCTTTTAATATTTTTTAAATCGTCTTCCAGATCCCCGTTCCCTCTCCCTTCCTATACATGGCGTGAAGAAGAGTACTTCCTTTGTTTTTTACTGCACGTATTAGATTTGTTCCAAGTCAAACTTTTTATAGTTGGATCAAGTTTTTATTAAAATCATATTAACAATTACAATAGCAAATGAATATAATTAGAGCCATCATGGAATGTATTGTTACATTACATTTATTTGGTATTGTATATGTTATCATTTATTAACATAATTCAAGTCAAATTTACAAAGCTTCACTTCAGACAATCTAATAGGAGAAGTAAAAAGAATTAGAAGGAATAACTAAGATTGAGGTGCGGTAGCGTGTACATGAATATGATGTTTTATAGTACTCTTTCTATAAAGAAAACACTTTTGCTTCGGTACAACCTCCTCCCCCACAAAACGTATAAAGGAGAATGTATATTCATCTCGAATTGTACACTATAGGCCGCCGTACGTATATCCACCTCACATAATATATGTATGACGGTCTATAATGTATAATACGAGGTGGGTATACATTCTTCTTTATACGTTTTGTGGATGAGGGGGTTGTACGGAAACACACCTCGAAAGAAATATAAGCATGTTTAGATCACTACTATACGGAGGAAGTAATTCTTAAAGCAAAAGTCGGTAGAAACAACCAACACACATGATAAACATGATGTTATGTTCATCACTGAAAACTGGATGATGATGATACAAATATAGTAAATATGTGGATGTTCATTTTTCACCACAAACGTATGATAAATGAATGGAACAGGGGTCCCTGTCGATCGTGGTGTTCAATGAACCAGCCATCCAGAGCTAACCGCATGCCAAAGTGACTAGTGCAGAACGACATCGATCTTGCTACTTCCTCCTCCTTCTGGCGCCTACTTTGGTAATTAATTATGATTAGTTCCTGGCTGAATCAGCAAACCTGTCTTTTTCTTGGAAAAGTCTGCTAAGTAATTCGATCGTCTTTTTTCTTTTGCGGGGAAGTAATTCGATTCCCTGGCTAGTGTATTCTCAAGAGTAAAAAATGATTCTCTGGGTACTGCAGCCACACATGGATGGATATTTCCATTTCCCATTCCTACTCTCCGGCCGTTCCGCTCCGACGACGATGACTTCCAAAGTTAAGGTTGATTTGAACGGAACGGATGGTGCACGCTGAGTCCACCAAACCGAACAAAGTGAATGACGTGAGAGCTCAAGTTCATCTGTCAACCTCTTGATAGTATAGACTTTAGCATCGAGTAAGTGGCACTCGATCGTCGTCGTCGTCGTTTGTCTCCTTCTTTCGTATACTATATATCGTCGAGATGCCAATCAACTTTGCCTCGCCCCCTCCTCTGCTGGTGCCACTATTTCACCGTGTCGTGCTTGATGAAATTTCTCTTCATCTCGGACGGCGCACCGGTCACCCTCGTCAAAGATGATGGGAAGGATCCTACGATCAATCTGTGGTATGATTCGTACACAATCCTACGGTCATATTATACGACGATCCCGCAAACTCAGTACTCTATTATTAGAGTTGTACAGTTTGGATATCGCTACTCCCTTTGTGTATTGTCAAAAAATATCCTATATTTTGAGACAAATGAAGTATTTCAATTGAAACCTTGGTTTGGATTTGCGTCCAGTTTGTACATATGTTTGTTTCCGACAACGCTAGCATAATATTCAAATTAAAACGAGCTAATCTAGGCATCCCAGCTAGCTACAAGCTGAACAACACTAAAAATATGCATGCATGTTTCTTTTATTACTCCCTTCATCACAGTTTATAAGGCGTGCACGTGTATCTAGGTCATCAATTTGACTTATATAAAATATATTGTTTAACACAAAAATTATATCATTAAAAAATAGAACATCTAAAGTTTCTAATGATATATTTTTTGTAATATATGTCTTTTATTAAGTTGATCAAATTGACGACCTAGATACACGTGCAAGCCTTATAAACTGAAACGGAGGGAGTAGATTCTTTGTGTGCGTGCGTCCCATCATAAATTACCGGTTCATTTTCGGAGAAGACAACTTGATAAAGCTACACATATATACTTACTAGAAAAGTAGCATATGTTGGTAGAGCAGCTAGCACATAATTCATCGTCCTTTATTAGGAACCAACCAGAAATACCTTTTTGTTATTCCTTAATTTGGCCACTTCTTCTTAACACTTTAAATGGTACTAAAAAGGAAAAAGAATATTAATTTTGCCACTTCTTCACTTGACATTTCTTTTAGGCCCGGACCAGGCGCAGGTAAAGGAACTTCACCCTGAAGAAAGAAGAACAAGCTGCACAGACGACATTGCACGTGCTCCATCCGGAAGAAATGTTTCCGTTTCCCCCCTTTAATTACTTTGCATGCAGATTAATACTTTACTCTCTTTGTATATACTTCCTTCGTACCTAAATATGAGTCTTTTAAGGGATTTCACTATGTGTCTACATACGAAGCAAAATGATTGAATGTACACTCTAAAGTATGTCTATATACATCCGTATATAGTTCACTAGTGAAATCTCTACAAAGACTTATATTTAAGAACGGAGGGAGTACCATTTTAGAGACATGAAACAGAGTACATGATTATCTACAGTGGCGGATCTAGGGAAGTGGTCATGGAGGCATGGCCTCACAAACAATTTACAAATTATATTTTACTAGTGCAATGTTTTAAAATCATTTTAATTTTTGGTGTAGTGTAGTAATTGTTTTTTTTAGCCTTAGGAATGTTGTCTATGGTTACCCCTACATTGTCAAATCCTAGATCCCTCACTAATTGTCTCGAGTGCCTCAATCGGTGGGAAGTTGGCTCACGACTCTCGTGTGTTGTTGACCAATCAATGTAGGATCCCAGTAGAAGAAGAGTATATGTGATGCCATGCATTTTTCTTCTTCTCGGACCATACGCAACATAGTAGGTAGCCGCACATAAGACACTATCCCGTTCATTTCCAGAAACAATGCATAAAATGAACATCGCCAGTCATACCTACGATGATGAAGCAATTTGCAAAGATCCAACCTCTAACAGTGGTTGATGCTCCGGCGACGCAATGCTCTTTTAGAGGCATCCCCAAAGCTGACCCCAAGAGCATTCATGAAGGTCCACACACTTTTCGCCATCCAATGTAGTCTCTTAAATGTTTGTGGATCACTTTGCATGATCGTTTTCCTTGAACCGAAATCATTCTTGAAGGGTTTTATTTGTGGATTTGTTGTTTATTTCAGGGATATGGTTGGATGACCGGTCTTCTGTATACATCGGTTACATCAGTGGACGCGTCGGACGTGGTTTGTGGATAGATAGTACATTTGTTTTAAAGTGTAACAATGAAGATGTCTTAATACTATTACTAAACAACTGTTGCTACTACTACCACTAGACGAGTATCAACATCAGCCGATACGCACAGTATTCAAATAAAAGACGGCATGGATGAGATTATCAAATTAATATAACGGCCGGTGCGTTCGTTTGGTCATGTGCAATTATTTTATTACATATATGTTGCAACCCAATACTAATAGAGGCCGAATCAAGCGAAATAATCAATCAAGTCTAATGCCAAGCGAGCGAGCGGGCGAGAATGGGTCGAATGCCATATATTTCTCGGTAGCAGTTTCCTTTTTTTTTTTCTTTGCAGATGACGACTTTACTGTCTTTTTCTCCAAGAAAATCAGACCGGAATTGATGTCGTCCTATGGCAACAAACAAAGAAATTATTTTAGGATGATGGTGCTGGTGGTGTGGACGGATCCCACCACACAAACATGCAAATCGTGCTTCATGCATCACACCAGCTAGCCCCTCCTAAAACAATGGCCACCTCAATTAACTTTACGAAAGCACATTTGAAAACCTTTTCCTTTTGTTTACATGTCAAAATTGTTGTCATGCTTGCCTTTTTCTAGACCACTAGAAATATGAATCTTCTGGGAGTTTTTCATGCCCCTAACCTCACGCACGCCCACTCGCACACACACAATATAACAATAAACCCAAGTAAATAAATTAAGCCCACTGAAACCAAATATTTCAAGGCATTTTTAATGTAAAATATGGCACCATACAATCTGCAACAATGTTTCAAATATAACATAACCTCATTTGGATTTCTGAAAGTCGATGGCACTCAAAACAATAATACGTTGTGGTATAATTAACCACCAACGGTCTAATCTAGCGTGGGAATCGTTTCCATACGGCGCGCCTGCCGAACCAACGCGTCGGTAGCCCCCTCGCGCGCGCGGGCTCGTGCAATATTTTGCCCATCCGCGCGCTTCGCTGGTCAATGGATGCAACATTTTTCTTCTAAATTTGTTGCAACCAGCGTCATTTTTGCTGCAAGCATTTTTTTTACTACATTTTGTTTCAGTAAAAAAGCTGCATATACGTTTGGTTGGAACTCCAGCTCGTCGGATTTTTCGTTACAATCGATATTCTTTTACTTTTGCTTCAACCGTGTTAATTTTTCCTACAACCGGCGTCATGTTTTGCTGCAACCGTTCACTAAAAAAGTTGCATACACGTCACGTAAATATTTGTTACAACCGGCGTTTGACTTTCGCTACCACGTACCATCAGCTTCGTTTTTTTGCTACGATCATGTAGATATTTTTTTGCTACAAAATTTGTTTATTGTTACAACCGTTGAAAAAATTGCTGCATCGCATCAAAATTTTGCTGCATAGAGGGAAAAATGTTGCATGCGGATCCAACGGTACGGATGCGCGGGGTTGATGGATCGTACGGCCCGCGCGCGGCTGGCCGAAAGTTTAGGCCGGCGCGCCGGCGCAGACCACTCCCCATCCAGCATCTAGTAGTATCCACACCTCATCCACATGGGGTCAAAATACTATTTCACACGTTTCCGTCAATAGCGATGCGGCTATCTAGCTTCATCTAGCCTGACTCCTGAGTCAATACACGTCGCCGTGAATGCACCCAGACATGTTGCATAATATATGGTTCTTGAGAAATCATTTCCATTTTTGAGAACTACAAACCCTTTTTCCTCCTTGGGGTGACATAAAACCACATTTCATAAACCACCTCAATTAACTTGATCCTATGGCAACGAACAAACAAACAAATAATTTACTATGGTGGTGGTGCTGTGGCCGGATCCCTCCACACAAACATGCAAATCGGGCTTCATGCATCACGCCAGCCAGCCCCTCCAAAGACAATGGCCACCTTAACTTTAGAAAAACACATTTGAATATCCTTTTCCTTTTGTTTACCTGACCAAATTGTTATCATGCTTGCCTTTTTTCTAGGCCGCCAAAAATATGCATCTTCTCGGAGTTTCTCATGCCTCCAACCCCTTGTGCGCGCGCACGCGTAAATTTTAACAATAAACCAAAAGTAAATAAATTAAGATCCTGCCAGGCCATGGAGTTTAGGTCTGGTTGTGATGACCCGGTCCTAAAACCAAACATTTTAAGGCATTTTTAATGTAAAATAAGACCGGGAACGATCTGCAACACTGTTTCAAATATATTATAGCGTAATTCGGATTTCTGAAAATCAAGGGAACCAGAACACTACATTGCTTCCGAGAAATCATCTCCATTTCTTAGAACTAGTACGAGTCATTTTTTTTCCTCCTTGGAATGACATAAGACCACATTTCATGAATAGCGTAGGGCCTTCATGGGCCCAGGCCCCGACCGTGTGGGCTGGCAGGCCTGGGCCTGGGCCTGGTAAGAGCTGCCTGCCCTTGACCTGGTCCACGATGTATACAGACGACCGACAAACGAGCCATATATATTCGGCCTCTCCCATTCCCAAATCCCTTTCCATCCTCCGCCACCGTACGACCGCAACAACCTCCGCCTTCCCCTGCCTGCCGGCGAGCGACCGATCCGCCGGACCATGGCCGCGGCCGCGCTCGCCGGCGACGTCGCCTACTGGCTGGCGGAGCACCCGGCCATCGTGCGGTTCCGGTGGAGCCCCTCGGGCCTCTGGTTCTCCACCTGGGCCTTCCTCCTCGGCTTCCTCGCCGCCTACGTCTCCCTCTCCCTCGCCGCCGACGCGCTCCTCCGCCGCCGGAAGCCGGTCCCGCTGGGCCCCCTCCCGGCCGCGCACGCGCTCCTGATGGCCGCCGTCTCGGCGGCCATCTTCGCCGGCACTCTGCTGTCGGCGGTGGCGGAGATACGGGACACGCGCTGGTCGTGGCGGGGCCGGAGCCGGACGACGCCGCTCCGGTGGCTCCTCTGCTTCCCGCCGGGGACCCGGTCGTCCGGCCGCGTCTTCTTCTGGTCCTACGCCTACTACCTGTCCCGGTACCTCCACGCGGCGCGCGGCGCGTTCGCGGTGCTCCGGCGCCGGCGCGGGGCGGCGGCCCGGGCGTGCGCGCACGCGGCATCGGTGGCCATGGCGTTCCTTTGGCTGGAGTTCTCGCAGTCGTTCCAGGTGCTGGCCATCCTCGCCTCCACGCTCGCCCACGCCGTCGCCTTCGGGTTCCGCTTCTGGGTGGACAGCGCGGGCGTGCTCCCGGTGGCCCGGAGCGGGGCGTCGGCGCCCGTGGCGCTGGCCTGCCAGCTCGGGCTGCTGGGGTGCAACCTGGTGTGCCACGCGGGGGTCGTGTGGATGCACTTCGGCGGGGCGGTGGCCGGCGGGTGCAGCGGCATCGGGGCATGGGTGTTCAACACGCTGCTCAACGCCGCCCTGCTCTGGGTCTTCCTCCACTGCTACGTCACCGACGCCGCCGCCGCCGTGAAGAAGAAAAAGGAGAAGGTGATGTGAGAGAGCGGCGGCCACCGTACAATCATTGTAGTATACTGCGTGCAATCCCATTGGTGTACATACATACATACATACAGGTATATAGGTAGAGGCAGGCTGATTAACTGGGTTCTTAATTATACTCTGTTCTTGCGTTCATGGCAAGGGGAATTGTTCTCCTCCTCCTCCTCTTCTTCTTCTTCTTCTCGGGCGCATCTCCTTGGTTGATTCAGTTCAGTGGGTGACACCCACCCGACCTGAAGATGAAAACTTATCATCCTGTTTGTTGGCATGAACAAACAAGATGATTTCAATGTGGCATCTGATTACAAAGTAGTAGTATTACAAAAGTCAATGCGATCCGTGTCAGTCAGTTTAGGACGCTCAGGACATGGGAGCAACTGATGATCCATCATTTGG
This sequence comes from Hordeum vulgare subsp. vulgare, assembly GCF_904849725.1. Taxonomy (NCBI): domain Eukaryota; kingdom Viridiplantae; phylum Streptophyta; class Magnoliopsida; order Poales; family Poaceae; genus Hordeum; species Hordeum vulgare. The sequence goes on from NC_058524.1 coordinate 597,896,497, forward strand.
TTCAGACTTCAGAGTAGCCTCGGTGTGGTGCCATTTCGACCGTGTCGATGGCTTTGTCTTTTGTATGTTTAGGGTGAAAAGAGAAATGTTTAGTGATCACACTCCACTTCTGTTAGACACTAAAGCTCGGAGGGTTACCTTCCCAAAACCTTTTCGGTTTGAAAAGTGATGGCTTGACCAACCAGATTTTAAAAAGCTTGTTTGCAAAACCTGGACTAACATTGCTTTTGTGGGTAATTCCATGAATAACTGGTTGAATAAAACTAGGATTTTACAGAAAAATATTAAAGGATGAAGTATCAATCTAGAAGCTAATATGAAAAAGAGGAAGAACACCATTCTCCAAGAGTTTGACGTTCTTGATATTTTTTCTGAAACAAACCGATTAGACCATAATGATAAGACTCGTTTGGAAGAGATTAAGAAAGAATTAGAGGAGATATGAAAGAAAGAAGAAACTGTCTTGTGACAGAGGTTTAGAGATAGGAGGATCAAAGATGGTGACAAGAACAACAAATATTTCCATGCTTTAGTTAACCATCGTCATAGGAGAAACCTCGTCATAGGAAAAACCACCTTTATGAACTAAATGGGGATGATGGCCCAGTTCATTCCACTAAGTAGACGATGGATATTGCCACTTCGTTCTAGAAGAACCTCTTTGATTATGAACATAAACATAATATTTGTTTGGGCCCTTCCTTCTGGAAGGAAGAAGAGATGGTTACTCTTGAGGAGAATGAGGTGCTACAAAAGAACTTCTTTGAGAAAGAAATTAAGAAGGCCATTTTTAGTTCATATGCACATGGTGCTCCAGGACCTGATGGTCTTTCCTTTGTGTTCTATCAATCTTTTTGGGATTTGATTAAATCTGACTTCATGGCTTTAGTCATAGACTTTGAAGAAGGGAAACTTGACATTTATAAGTTAAATTTTGCCATTATTGTCCTAATTCCTAAAGAAGCTGATGCCAAGGGTATGAAGAAATTCAGAGCCATTAGCCTTGGAAATTGTGTTGTTAAGATCATTACTAAGCCATGACTATCAGACTATCCCCCATTGGGGATATATTGATTTCTCCAAATCAAACTGCTTTCATCAAACGGAGATTTATTCTTGAGAGTGTGGTGTTGGCTCATGAGGTTATCCATGAAGTCAAAGGATCCAAGACTCAGGGTCTTGTGCTCAAATTAGATTATGAGAAAGCTTATGATAGAGTTAGCTGGGAGTTTCTTTTTGAGATGTTGGAATCAAGGGGATTTGGGTCTAAATGGATCTCTTGGATTAAGTGTATTCTCTTGAAAGGTACGTTTAGTGTTCGTATTAATGATGTGATTGACCGCTATTTTGTTGGGGGCAAAGGTCTTAAACAAGGGGACCCAATTTCTTCCATCCTCTTTAATCTGGTAGCTGATGTTTTTTCTAAAATGTTGGCTAAAGCAGCTCAACAGAACCTCATTTCAGGGCTTCTGCCTCATGTGATTAAAGAGGGGATTACCATTTTACAATATGCAGATGATACTCTCCTTTTCCTCGAAAACTCTTGTGAGAAAGCCAAAAACTTTAAGTGCATCCTTTCTTGTTTCGAAAACCTTTCTGGGATGAAAATCAACTTCCATAAGAGTGATCTGCTTACTATTAACATTGAGGAGGGGGAGACAAAATCTTTTGCCAAAAATTTTAGTTGTAAGGTGGGATCTTTCCCTATTAAATACTGGGGGGTGCCATTGCATTATGACAAGCTATGCAGGGAAGATCTTCAACCAATCATTGACAGGATCATTAGATGTATTTCTGGGTGGTTAGGCAAACATCTTACCTACAAAGGGAAACTGATTCTTCTTTGTGCTTGCATTGTGAGTATTCCTGCCTACCTCATGGCAGTGATTAAGTTTCCAAAGTGGGCCATTGAGGCCATTAACTCTCAAATGGCTCATTATTATCTGGGGGAATATAGGGGACCAGCACAAATATCACCTTGCTAATTGGGGATTGATTACTAGGAAGAAAGCATTTGGGTGTTTACGTGTGCCTAACCTTAAGGAGTTTAATATGGCCTTATTGGACTCATGGGGAAAAAGATTCTTTGACAAACAGAATAACGACTCGAAAGATATCATCTCTTTCAAATATAACTCTGAATCTCCCAATATTCTTTGTTCTAAACCTGATAACAGATCTTCTTTCTCGAAGAGTGTAACTTGGGCTCTTAATGCCTCCAAGACATTCTATAGGTGGAAATTGGTAATGGCAGGAATATTAAATTTTGGCATGATAATGGGCTGGGATTGTTCCCTAAAGGTGCAATTTTGGGAATTATTTTACATTTGCAACTAACCTGACTGCACTGTCTTTCAGGTTTGGGATGGGATAGAACTTAAGTTATCATTTAGAAGATGTGTTGATATTAGAGGAGTAGATAAATGGAACCAGTTACTTGATATTATCCAAAAAAATCCTCTCTCTAACTCCCCTGATGTTACAATATGGATGTTGGAATCAAAAGGGATATACTCTGTTAAGTCATTCTATAATGCTATTAACTATGGAGGGGTGGCTTGTGCCATTGGTGACAAACTATGGAAAATTTTATGTCCACAAAATATTCATGCTTTCCTTTGGCTAAGTGTGTACAACGAAATACTAACCAAAGATAACTTAGCTAAGAGGAAAAATGTTGAGGATCCTTCTTGCCTATTCTGTTCTGAGCTGGAATCAGTACAACATGTTTTCTTTGATTGTGTAGTGGCTAAATGCATATGGAATTTTTTTGCTGAGTTCTTTTGAATACCAATTCCCGTTTTAAAGACATTTGTGCCTTGTGGCTGGTTTGTAAGAAAAAACCAGTTCAGAACATGATTGTGGCTGCCTTCTTATGGAGTATTTGGAGACTAAGAAATGAATTTTGTTTTCACGGTCGAACTTGAAAAAATCTGGACTGCGGTCTTGTGAAGCTACGAAGTTTTCTGCATCAATAGTCTATTCTCTGCGACGCCACACTCGAGGTGATGCTGCGACAATTCATCTCTAAACTTGACAAGTTCAGAGGGGAACTTCTACGCATCGCCTGGAGGAGCTGAATGTTGCATGTGCTGGTGGTACTGTTAAAATTAGGTTGTTTTTCTGTTTAGAAGTGGTGACTTGGCTAAATTCCTGTTTGAGATACTTTCGACCTGTGATGGTCTTTGTTTGTCTGTGTGAGAGATGTAAAACTAGCGGTCTGGTGCTTCATCAATAAAATGGAGCAGGGGGACCCCTTTTATTCAAAAAAAAAGAAATGTTTGGTACCATGGCTCATTTAAACATAACTTCACATAAAAAAGCCACCACCGCTGTGGCCGTCGTCTTCATGCGTCATCGTCCTTTTTGTCATCATCCATGGTAAGATCGACGTAAGGCGGCGGGCGGGTTGTGTCTGCACCACTTCCCCCCGTGGCCGGGAGCGACACATGTGTCTGTGGCGGCGTGGGCACCCATGGCTCAATACCCACCCAGTCGGCTATCTTCGTCGCACCATGTCCATTGCTGACCCACCAGGCGTGGAGTCCAAACGTCAATGTGGGGCTCCTCGACGACCTCCTACTTCACGTCTTTCTTGACGACCATCTCCGGCTCTAGGATGACAACGTCGACGGCTGCGGAGAGCGACATCATCACTTCGAGCCCAGCCGTTGGACCTCATCAAGGTTGTGCACAGATTCCTCCAGAACCTACCGCATGAGCTCCTCCTCCTCCTTGTCCGTCTTGGGAGGTGGTGATGGCAGGGATGACAAGGATGAAGGCGACCAGATGAGCCACAGATCCACGTACGACCATGAGGCTGGCTCGCACGTGGCACGTTCGGACCACAACCAACAAAGTACGTTTGCCTTTGGAGGTCGTGTTTGTCGTGGAACCACATGTCCCACATAGAGGTCTGGACGACGTACCTTGCTTTGTCAAGGAGGTCGAGGGCATGCGGGCACGACGTCACTAGATCTCATTGCGACAACCTCGGCTATCGACCAGGACCGGCGGTACGGGCACGCGGCCCGCCGACAAAATGTCAGTGGTTTGGCAGATGGACATCGCTCCACGGTAGTGGCGTCCTCTTATCCCTGTAGTGCTAGCAGATGTCGACCCCTGGTATACGACATGTTGTTTGGGTTGGCTGTTGGCTGGGCGATGCCGAACACTGGTTTTACCGTGGGGTGGAGCGGCTGCGGCGGTCGGACCTCCTCCGACCTCGTGGTTGCTTTTCCCCTTGCAGTTTTTGATGCAGTGACACCCCATGGTCGATAGTGAAGGATAGGAGGAGGAGCTATGGCGGCTAGTGGCTAGGGTTTGGGCGTGTCGGATTTCGAGGAGGCACGAGTAGCTCAGAGTGGAATCGTGCTCGGAGTGGAATCGTGCACTGCTGGTCCACGACTTCCACATTAAAAAGGACAAGGGTCATGCGACTGGGAGGATGAAAGGCAGGACCCCCACCCATGTGCGGCAAATTTGGGCGATGGGAGGTATGCAGCCTCCCGTCACGCGGGCCCGACGCGAACAAGAAGTTTTGTCGCGCAGGTTTGTTCGTTGTCCGTTTGAACACAAAACAAGAGCAAGTTTGCTTTGGAAATGTGGCGGGCGAGGCGTGAAGCACACAGTTTATGCGAATGCAGTCATACGTTGGACTGTGTCGCCTGTACCCATTTGATCTACCATGGACATACCCGGGTAATGTGGGTAATGCGTTGGAGTTGTCACCGATCCAATAGGGGAAGCGGCCATGGCCTCGGCATCGTGGCATGCCTGCATCATCACCGACACCACAGCCCTGCGCGTGTGTCGTGTCGCACGCAATGATGCTAGACCTAAAAAGACTTACAAAGGTTTACTTAGAGCATCTCCAGCCGTTGTGCCCCTCCAGGATTGGTTTTGCGCGTGATGAAGATTTGCGGTCACTATTTTTTCTTTGGTGGGGTGGAGGGGCAAAATTTCCGAGTAGTTGAGCCCTCCAGGCCACGCCTTCGAGTACCCGAGCAAGTCGGCGCCACGCACCGCGGAGCCTGCCGTCGTGATGGAGTTGTGCGTGCCATGCCGTCGTTGTCCCTCGGCGAGCGTGACTCCTAGGATGTGTGGCGAGCGTCGAAATTTTGACCAAATCCAACGCTAATCGAGAGGGCTTTTCGGATGTGTGGAGTTGTTGTTAACCTTTTAAACTAATTCCGTTTCTCCCTTCGAAGAGCATCTCCAACAGCCGTCCAAAAACTGCTCCACGCTTTAAAAATTTCTACCTAAAATCTTAAAGTATATCTTTAGAGATGTAGCATTACTATGTGGCAGGTGCTTGGGCAATAAGGTTTCTTCCCTCGTGTCGGGTAGGTCGTCGTCCATCCGATCATTGATTGCGCGTGTCTATGCGCGTGGGTCCAGGTAGCTACCTGGCCGCCGCAGACGCGCCCACCGCGCGCGGCCGAACGCCGTCCACACCACACCCCCGCGTCGTCTGTCTAGACGAAATACGGCGGTCGGTCTCTAGTAATCAGCGTCAGCTCCTGCTCGCGCGATCGATACGGCGGTCGGCGCCGGCCTCCATTTGGATTTGATTATTTTGATGACCGATGCATCATCTCGTTCGCACGCACGCCGTCGGATATGGATATATAGATAGATAATGTGATATCATTATCTGGCCGCTGGATGGCGTTAGTTATTCAACAAAGTGCATTGCATCAGCACGCACGTACGTCCAGCGCTACGGGCGGTTGGTTGCGTCTTGGCCATGTCACCGGCGGCTTGTAGCTCCATCCGTCTGTTTATGCCAGAGTAGCAAGGGACAGGGATATGTGACGAAACGGCTTTACCTGCTGCCTAGCTACTAGGATGGTTTCTGTCCAAACATAACATCATTTTCTCATTTCAAGCAAATACCACCTATAGTAGGGGAGACAATTGTAGCACGATGAGACGGGGGGCACGCAAATTTGGCGGCCGCCAGATTGCCTTCGTGATTCAGAAAGTTATTTGTATTTTAAAAAAAATATTTTTTGTGAGATATAATTTAGGTGTTATTAGTTAAATTTATTGTTAAATTTTAGAGGAAAAATAACGCCCACATGTGTGGGCGTTTGCAAACTGCCCACACGTATATATCTGCGTCCGTTTGTGGTTGCCCTAATCTTGGTATTTTTTGGCAGATATTTTGTGCCACGTAGGAAGGGGTTGGTGTGTGTGGACGTTTATCAGTTCGTCCACACGCTTGTTTCGTGCACGCAGAGCTCGCGACTGCCAACCCGACGTGTGGTGGAACCGACGTCGCGCCCACACGCCCGCATGCCTGACAGTTGTCATGTCTTCCCAGTATTACGACAAGTGAGTGGAACTGTCGTGCTCGCATGCATGTCATGTCTTCTCAGTGTTACACGGCAACTGAGTGAAACTGCCGTGCGCGCATGCCCGTCAATTGTCACATCTTCCTAGTGTTACATGACAACTGAGTGGAACTGCCCGTACCCGCATGCCTGTCAGGTGTAATGTCTTCTCAGTGTTACATGGCAACTGAGTGGAACTGGCCGTGTCCACATGCCTGTCAGTTGGTATGTCTTCTCAGTGTTACATGGCAACTGAGTGGAACTGGCCCTGCCCGCATGCTTGTCAGTTGTCATGTCTTCTCAGTGTTACATGGCAACTGAGTGGAACTGGCCGTGCCCGCATGCCTGTCAGTTGTCATATAACACGGGGAAGACATGGCAACTGAGTGAATCCGGCCGTGTATGCATGCCTGTCAGTTGCCATGTAACACTGGAAAGACATGGCAACTGAGTGAATCCGGCCGCGTATGCATGCCTGTCAGTTGCCATGTAACACTGGAAAGACATGGCAACTGACTGCCATGTCTTCCCAGTGTTACATGGCAACTGAGAGGAACTGACCGTGCCCACATGCTTGTCAATTGCCATGGCTTTCTAGTGTTACATGACAACTGAGTGGAACTAGTCGTGCCCGCATGCCTGTCAATTGCCATGTCTTCTTAGTGTTACATGGCAACTGAGTGAAACTATTTGTGCCCGCATGCCTGTCAATTGCCATGTCTTTTGAGTGTTACATGGCAATTGAGTGAAACTGGCCGTGCGCGCATGCCTGTCAGTTGCCATGTAACACGGGGAAGACATGGCAACTGAGTGAAACCGGCCGTGCCCGCATGCCTGTCAGTTGCCATGTCTTCCCAGTGTTACATGATAACTGAGTGGAACTGGCCGTGCCCGCATGCCTGTTAGTTGCCATGTCTTCCCAGTGTTACATGACAACTGAGTGGAACTGGCTGTGCCCGCATGCGTGTTAGTTGCCGTGTCTTCTCAGTGTTACATGGCAACTGAGTGGAACTGGTCGTGCCCGCATGCCTGTCAGTTGCCATGTCTTTTCAATGTTACATGACAACTGAGTGAAACTGTCACGCAAGGGCACGCGGGACCAAGAGATGGCAGGCCAAATGTGCGGATCGCGAGACAGAAGGCCAGATGTGTGGGCGTTAGCTGTTTTACCAACACGCCTGCGTGTTGACTACTTCCCTTACACACCAGACGTGACGTGTGGACAACATTCCTTAACGCCCATACGTGTGGGCGTTATCGCGACTCCAAAGTTTAACCCAAAATAAGAGCTGCCCAATAATTTACATTTAATTGGCTATGGGTATATATTAGTTTTTTCACTATTACTTTAGTTATAGGTATATATTACTTTATTAATATTTGGTCCATCTCATTTCTCGCAAAGTTTCTTCGTATATATATATATTGTTGCGATCGACTCTTGATCGTATAACCCGTTGTTTAATTATTACACTATCTTAATATACTTGCTCTTGACCTTTGACCTGTGAACGCTTCTAGACTGAACATATATGTCCGTTTAATGGAGTAGGGACGAAATGGCTTTGGCAGGCTACATATAACTTGTCAAAACATGCATGGCCATGACCATAGAAAATTAATATGTACTTTTTTCGTTTTAAAATGTAAAATCTTTTAAAGATTACATTATGAAATACATATGAAACAAAATATATGAATTTATCTTTAAAACATGTCTATGTATATTCATATGTAGTTCATAGTAAAATCTGTAAAAGATCTTATATTTAAAAAACGAAAGGAGTACTGCTAGCTATTTTTCAGTTAAAATTGACATGACAATATTAATTCTGTTTTTTTCAACTATAATTATTCAGGTACAGAGAAAGTAGAAAAGCTATGTGCCAAACTTCCCACCGATGGACTGAGTCACTATAGATTGACTATTAATCTGCATGCAAAGTAAAGGGGGGAATAAAAACATTTCTTCCTGATGGACGAACGCATGAGGTGGTTGGTTCTTCGGTTGAGTCCAAGTCCAAGTCCAACAATGAGCACGTACCACTCTTCCGACTACACTGCAGCTTGTTTTTTAGACGAGCCAATCTGTGACTAAATGGTTAGGATAACAATGATATCCATTGTTCATCAAAATTCAAAACTTAAACTTGATATTGGTGTTTATATTTTCTGAATTTAATCCAATCAATTTGATGATGTGCGTTCAGTGAATGGAGACGTTCCTGTCGATTATGAGGGCGTTTGTGGCGAGTGTATGCTTGTTTAGAACGTGCGTGCGCGTGTGTCATACAAGTGAATGTATGCTTGTGTAGTGATCGACTTTGATTGCACCGTGTAAAAAAACTTGTTTTTAGCATCGTTTTTTATTTTTTCCATGACGGCTTCCACGAATGGCATTCCATCATGAAGTTTTAAGAGTGCTTCAAACCTTAAGCAATAAAAATAAAATTTAGATTTTTTAAAAATAAATTTACCTTTTTTTTTTAAAGTTTACTCTTCTTTCTTCAGAGCGAAGTTGCTTTAACATCAAAGAAAGGTCTCTGTTGCTCATATCTAGAGTGCTTCTACAGTTTGCGTCTAAATACATCAACATTCCCTCCTTTTTGACTACTTCTTGCCACCTAAAGTATGAAGAACAAGTGGCAAAATAAAGGAATAATAAAAAGGGAACTTCTGGTTGGCGCCTGAAGGAACATAAATTATGTGCTAGCTGCTCTACCAACATATACCACTTTTATATGTAGCTTCATCAAACAATCTTCTGAAAACTGAACTAGGTGCCCCTGAAAATCAACTAGTGGTTATGATGGGACCCACACAAAGAATATAATAAAGCATACATGCATACACATTTTTTTGTGTTCTTCAGCTTGCAGCTCGGATGCCCGAGATTAGTTCGTCTTAATTGGAATATTATACTAGAGTTGTCGGAAACAAACACTAATATTTTTCTTGTACTAAATTTTATCTTAATTTTTACATGTAATTTAAAGATGACAAAAAAAAAGTCTATAATGGGTCATCTCTTAGCCTTATCTTCTTAATTAGCTATTCCTAAAAATATAGTGAGACATATTGTGTTAAGAGATCACCTCTTATCTTCTCTTAAATAAGAGAAGACAAAGCCTTTTTTTCGAGTTCTCTCTCCTCCACCTCATCATTTATCCTATATGACACTTCTAAAATATCATCATTGTATATACTGTCGCAACTCCGAACCAAGGTTTTGACCAAAACTGTATTCAAACTGCAAAACTTCTCTAAAAATAAAGTACCTAAGTTTGTAAGGTCGTCGTGCCATATGACCGTATGAGGATCGTAGAATCGTATATGAACCGTACACAGGATTGATGATTGAGACTTGTAGTACAAGGTTACAATATCTATAGCTGGACTTATAAATCTGGTCTCAATACACTTGCGGGTGTGTCCAGACGTGTGCGCGAACAGTGATTTTGCTACTCCACATCTGAGTCTCACGTATTTTAACCCGAAGATCCATACAAAAATGTAAAAAATCACACGTATTACATGCTACGTACTATCTTAGCTATCATCGTCGAAGATGTCCACGATGTTGGTGCCAAGCATCGGGTGGATGACCCCATAGCAGGACTACGGCTCCGGCTCCTCCTCCTCGACCTCATCCAAATAGGCGAACATCTTCACCTACTCTGTGGCTTGCTCCACTTCTATCTCCTGCCGATGAGGACATCTCGCATCCGACTCCGAGCGAATGAAATCGATGATGGCTTGCTGATTCACATCCCCAGCAACCGTCACATCCTTGGCCTCTTCCTCTTGCTCATGCATCTGAAGGTAGCCCCGCGGCGATTTGGGCTTTGCGCCTTGCCCGAATTTGCTCAAGGAGCTGTAGCCGGTGTTCCGCCATTAGAAAGTGGCGGCGGCATGGGGGCATGACTTGGGATGGCTGCGACAGACGGGGATTGAAAAGTGACGGCGATGGTGGACAGAAGAAGGAAAATGTGTTTGGATAGTGTTTCGATGCATGCAGTCGGTTTAAATAGCCGAGCTAGGAAGTATGCGGCCCATGGGACTAGCGCCACACGGCGTTCACATCCCATTCAGAGAAGGCCTTCGTCGGACCACCGGGTTTTCGAACGATTGCCCGTGGATCCATATCGTTAGACCGACGTGGAAGGCGCGTTCGGACGTCTCTACATCCGTTCCATATTTATGTTAGATATGAGGACACCGGTTAGCCCGGGAAATTGATCCTCGTTTAAGGCGTCCGTCCGGATCGCCTTCTTGTGATGGTCAGTGACCGAACGGCTTGCTCAAATGGTTTGAAACGGATTTAAGAGATCCATATAGATGCTCTTGAGATCCTTCCCAAGGGCGACCGATGCCTCCAATCGCAGTCCAAGGCGACCAAGAAATTACATCAAGCACAGACGACACGGCGACAGAAATTACATTAACCACAACACAGTGAAATAATAGCACCAGCATAGGCGAAGGGGAAGAAGGAGACAGTTGATTGCCAGGTTGACGACGGATATATATTACCAAAGAATTTGACGAACGTCATAGCGCCACATATATACATTATCCCAGGCTAATGTCTACCGCAGAGAGATTGGCAGATGAGCAGGAGCTCTCACGTCATTCACTTTCTCCAGTTAGGCGGACTCGGCGTGCACCGTCCGTTCAGTTCCGTCCGGTCCTAATCAACTTCAACTTTGGGGTCGTCGTTGTCATCATCGCAGCTGAATAGAACGGGCAGAGGGCCGGAACGGAAAGATCCATGGTCGTGCCCCATGCTGCCTCGTTTTATTCGACGCACACAGAGGAAAAAGAAGGGTAACAACTGTTGGGCAGAGAAAACAGAAACAGTGCTAAGAAAAATAGAAGAACCGTTGGGCAGTGCGGTGCCGCTCCTGCTACAAGAGACAAAGGAAAATGCTAGCTTGAAAGGACCAAGAGGGAGTAGGAACTAGAAAGTGTTGGTGCTAGGGTAGGGGAGGACCAGACACCACCGGATTGAGAATCTCGTCCCGGGACGAGAGGAATCGAGGGTGCGTGCGTGCCCACCTTTGGCATTCTGGTTAGAGCATCTACGTGAGTGATGGATTAATTTGGTCCCTCAAACGTCCGTGACATGTATTAATTGAACATGCCTTATATTTTTCTCTTCACATCCGTATATTTCATATCCGGTACTTTATATCCATATTATACATGCAACGTGAGTCATTTTACATAATCAAACAATAGATAACAAAATCGGTTGCAAATGGACAATAAGATCGGCTGCAAACAGACATGAACAAACTTTATATTATTCAAAATATCATTTGAGTTCGTCGCCGGAACTTCAACAAGTAAAAACGATATAAATGTATGAGATGGAGCGGGATCACTACTTCCGCGCCGAACCTTGGCCCTTTCGGCCGCGGGTAAAGCTGTAGGCATCCGTGGCTGGTGAGGGTATTGATGGTCGGAGGACGTGGAGTTGTGACAGACGTCGTCGTCGGAGTCGGAGTCGGAGAGGATGATCAGTCCCTTCATTCGGCGGAAGGCCCTATCCTACTGCCGCTTCAACTTCGCGACCCAAGCCACCTCCTCCGTTGCCTCATTCACCTCATGCTCTCACTCCTCAATAGCAAGTCGGGGCGCCTTTCGTTCTTCCGCCGCAGGCGGCGAGAGTCTATCTCCGCCGTCATGAGTGACTGGCAATAGACCCAAGCAAGGAGCCGCTCGTCCTCCTCGGGCCCTGCCTGCATCTGTGGCCTCTCGCGGCGGACAACGGAGACTGCTCCACCACCTCCCTCTCCCTTGCCTGCTGCCTCTCACGGCGAACGACGCGCGCTCTGATTTCGAAGTGGTCGTGTGGGCAGGCGGCACGGTCACTAGCACCCATCGCTGCCCGCCCGAAGTAGCAGCCGATAGGGGAAGGGGACGGTGCGGGGGTGGTTCAGACAACTGGGTTGTGCTGGCAGTGCAAACCGGGACACCTCTCTCTTGCTACGTCGTTCGTCCCATGTTGTCCAGCTTCGTCATGGACCGACAGAAGAACATGACCTACACATCGCAGTCGGCCTGCCTCGAAACTCGACGGAGCCGGAGGAGGAGGAGGAGCCGAACGAGGAGAAGGAACATCTGGTTCCGCCGGAGGAGGAGGAGGAGCCGAACGAGGAGAAGGAACATCTGGTTCCGTCGGAGGAGGAGGAGGAGCCGAATGAGGAGAAGGAACATCTGGTTCCGCCGGAGAAGGAGGAGGAGGAGAAGGAATAGAAGGAGCAGCTGCAGGAGGAGGGTGAGGAGGAGCTGGCTCCGGTTCCAGGCTACAACATAGAGGAGGCGGAAGCGGAATTCACGGTCGTCCAATCGGCTGAGATGGCGGAGCAACATGTCATCCTCGAGTTCATCTAGATGAGTCATTTGTGAAGGCCAACACACAGATCATCCGGCAGGGGCGTACGGTGACAGCCTCACTTTTCACTAAACTCGACGCGCAGACGAAGGTGGAGGCAAAGCAGTCGAAGGAGCCGCATGATTCAAAGTTTCAGCTGCCATCCATGTACGTGAGCCGGGCATGGTGATAATGGACATCTTCAATGAGGGCTATAATAGTTTTAGGTTACTTGATCTATGTAGTACATCAATTTCGTTATTTGCATGTTTTTGTATGAATCTAAGTTTTATCATACAAGATATCCGGATATAGGAGAGTAAATTTAAGGCATCACACATCACGAACATGTCCGGATGTGTCCACCTTATGTCCGTGATGTGTCCACCGACATTTGTTGGATCGAATTTATTGTACACATCGTTTAAGCTGGAATGCAGCGACTAAGCAGAGTCACTCACGTGAAGAGAAGTGGTCGACGGAGGAAGACGGCGAACACGCGGCCAAAGGGAGATGGCCATTGCTGCCTGCCTGCAGCGTACAACGTGATCGATGTGCGTCCGGTGCATGCGAGGAGACGATGCCGGAGGTGTCTATGCCATCCTGCGTGTCCTGTGCCTGCGGAGAGCACCGCCACACGTTATTTTTTCTCTCTCTCAAAGCTCAACGGTGGGGTGGAGTTGTTAAGAACGAGTCCAACTGCCCGAGAGGCCGAACTCTGGACCGCAGTGTGTCAACGCGTAGCACCGGTGTCTCTGCGTGTGTTGTGGACTTGTTTAATTTTTTAGTTGATTATTAAACTTTTTGAACGGACGCAAGCGTTCGTATATACACGCATACATTTATCCTTATAAACACACACATACCTTTCACCCCTATAAACACCTTCGAGAGGCTAAGCGGGCATATCATCCCGAGATTTACGAAGTCACCGTAGGCGTCTCGTCGTCGACGGGAACGTCTCCTCCCGCTAAAAACGTACCGCCGGAAATCCTGAAATATATCCAGGAATAATGCATGCATCAGGATTTGAAATTTGAACCCTAGTGGACTCGAGATATCATAGTTCCTCTAACCATCCAACCACATTATTAAACAGCAGTTGTTAGATAGACAAACCGTGTGTGTCGTGTTGCACGAGGTGCTTGATTGATGATTGTGCATCTGACCATTAATTGCGTGTCTATGCGTGTGGGCCAGTTCAGCTGGCCAGGAGTCACTAGTGGGGACAGGGCCTATAGTCCCGGCCCGTAAGGGGCTTTAGTCCCGGTTCACCATCCGGGACCAAAGAGGCGGGACTAAAGGCCCAACCTTTAGTCCCGGCCCTGTTCCAAGCCGGGACCAAAGGTGCTCCACGTGGGCGCCTCGGAGCGTCCTCACGGGCAGGCCCTTTAGTCCCGGGTCTTAACACGGACCAGGACTAAAGAGTTTTTGCAGATTTTGTTTATTTTAGGGTTTTAGGGTTTTAGGGTTTAGGTGTTCGGTAGATTAACGTGATGCCTCGTTTGGTGTTCGGGAATTAGTTTTCATATAATTCTAAATATACATGTTTATGCATATATATATATATATATATATATATATATATATATATATATATATATATATATATATATATATAAGATTAACTTATCTTACAAGCGAGCATATATATACAATTATATGGAGATCTGAATTATCGGTACTAGAGCCCGTCTATTCGATTACATGGACCAACATCAGTAATGGCCCCTAGCTACACTAAATCGTCCTTTGTCATCTATAGCTTCCGTCCTCAGAAAGGTCGCAAGCTCCTCTGCAACAGCAATCGCGCGTTGCTCTGGTAGGTACTTCTCCCTCATGGTCGTGTACTATATAAGAAGAGGAGATGAATATGAATATCAATCATGATAACAAAGAATGACGGGTAAAAATAGAGGTGTGAATGTTCATTGCTTACGTCGTATCTGTAATCCTTGTGCTCAGAGGTAAACGTGTGAATGGTCTCGCAAACATAGTATTCGCATAGATGCGTCCCCATGGCTGTTGGTCGCACTTTACGAGAATATAATATATATAATCAAAATAATAAACTAGCATCATAAATGTATTGAAAATAGAAGTATATCATACTACTACTTACCTGAGCCGCTCTAAAGGTCAGCTTCTCATGCTCGATACTCGGAGTCACGCACTTGAACCGCTTCCAAACCCTGCCCGATAAGAAAAATGATTTGCTAAGTTTTTCATTAATTGATATATCAGAAAATCATCGAAAGAGACCGATAGAGCGCAAGAATGATTGAAATTACCCTTGGAGCATGTCCTGCAGGCATTGGAACTGTTCCAAAGGTCTCGATAATGGGTCGAAGGCATCAACTCTTCCCTTATCAATTTGAATGTCCAACAGAATCCAATGGTAGCTGCACACACTCACACACACACACACACTTATATATGTGTGTGTGTGTGTGTGTCAGTAACTTATCAATTACACTTATAAGTGAATGGACACAACAGAGTAAAGACCCTCACTTGAAGTTGTATGGAAACAGTATGTGGTCACAGAAATTTTGATCTGTTAGAAACCTTAGAAGGTTTTCCTCCGTCTCCTTGGGTTTATCAGTTAGCGTCGCTATATGTATTTTATCTGGGTCAATAAACCCAATATTTAGGATGTTCCTACTTTTACATTCCAGAATCTTCATTCTGCATAATAGAGTACAAGTTATATGTAGACAATGAATTGAAATAACTAAACAAGTTATATGTAGACAACGAGTTGAAAAACTTACAGACAATAGCAACTCATAAGCGATTTGTCGAGGGCGTCGGCATTGTACATCTGGAAGAGTTCATCAAAGTCGATATGGATTTCTTCAGGGCGGCCGTAGTACTCCCGTGGGACACGCACCACGATCATCTTTCTCCCATTCTTTGATTCACTTAAGTATCATGTATGCAAGTAACGCATATTTGTTGGGAGATCATCAAACTTATCTTTGCTAACCAAAGGCGCTCCCATGACAAACTGTGGCTTAGGGGCTACCACAGCCTTGGGTAACCTGTCGTCTTGGAAAGCCAGAACGACTTCAACCGGGATACCCCATTCATCCGCCCACTTCTTTGCTAATTCCAAATCTTGCCCCTGCACCAGAGAGGAAATATTCTCGGGTAACACCCTGAGGGGTGGGATCGACTGTTTGGCCTGTTGTCCAAGCTGAGGAACGTCTGACCTTTTTTTGCTTGTAGTTGAACTTGATTTGCTCCCACTTGCACTTGCACGTGATCTGCTCTTTTTCCCTTCCTTCTGCAATGTGCGTGTATAGTCATCAGGCTTATGGTGTAAGTCATACTGTGATGGAAGGGTCGTGAAGTATTTTGCATATGCTATTTGCTTCTCGGTGTATTCCGGGCGGGGCTCGGGTTCCTTCTTTTTCATCTGCGCATCATCATGTTCCTTTGCTATCCTGGCGTTTTTGCTCGTCGGTACGATCATAAGGTCTGATAGGAAGATTAGCATGAGGTACCTTTGGGAGGGGCGATAGTTTGCGCTTTGGGAGCTCCGTCGCTTAGAAATCATCGATGGAGCGTTCTTGCTGGCACGCTTCCGCTTAGTATCCTTAGCGGGCGGCGGCAGAGACGGACGACCCAAGTCCGGCGGCGGTGATCGAGATGGACTCGTGTTGTGCTGGCCGTCGTCATGTGGAGGGCTTGGAGGTGATGGAGGTGTAGGTGACCTGCGACGACTCGGAGGCGGTGTTGTCCTTGGGGCCGAGCGTGGAAACTTGATGTAGTTCTTGTCCCATAGGATGACTCCACCCAGTACTTCTCCGAGTGTCCTCTCATCTTTGGGTCAACCTATGTCGAGCTCCATATCATGAAACCCCGCCATGATTTCATCCACCCCGACTTTAGCAAAGCCAGCTGGAATCTCACGGCCATGCCAGCGTGCATCAGGGCCAGAAGGTAAAGCTTGTTCGACGGCCACCTTCATGGATATGTTCTTGAATTTCTGATGGAGTTCACATGATGTTGATTCCTTGATTCCATCCATGGGGTAGCCGGGACCGCCCTCTATCATTCTTCGTGCATCATCGGGCGGGGCCTCAGATTCAGCCACGCTGCTTTTCCGCTTAGATGGGGCGCCGGTAATATCGAGTGCAGGATCTTCCTGGCGCGCTACTCCTCTAAGCTCATCAATCTGCTTCTGTTGCTCGTTAAGCCTGGCAAGCAACTGGTTGAACTTGTCATTCTCCTCATCCTGCTGTCGCTTCTTTGCTCTCGCTCGGCTTCTGTAAGTGTCTTGGTCTCTGGCAAACCCAAGTCACCACGGGTAAGAAGGATTGAAGCCTCGCGTTCGTCCTCCATGTTCGTCATTGCCGAGGACCAGTGTGAGCAAATCTTTCTCTCTATCTGTAGTGAACTGTCTTTTTTCCTCCTTAATTTCTTTCACTATCTTTTTCCAATTCTCCCTGGGTATCCTAAGACCGTCACTGCAGATGAGTTCCCTGTTTCTTCGTCGTACGAACCACCATGCGCAAGGAACCAATTTCTTGCTCTCAATTCCCACTCATCACGGATGGGTTCAGGTATGATGCCTTTAGCTAGCAGATCTTGCTCTTTCTTATCCCACTTTGGGATGGCAGTCTCATAGCCCCCTGGCCCCAGCGTGTGGTGATATTTCTTCTTGTCGGCATTTTTCTTGTTCTTTTCTGGTAATGCCTTGGCATCTTCTGACTCCTTGTACTCTTGAAATGCCTTTCAGTGATTCGCCTGCTTGGCTAGATACCCCTCGAATACTGGCACTTTCTTTGTCTTCCGATAGTTTTTCCATAGCTTCTTCTTCCAGCTACGGAACAGTTCGGCCATCTTCTTTAGAGTCCACTGCTTGACTTTGGCCCTCAGTTTTTTGCGGCGTCTTCATTCTCACATTCTAGCAGGTTGAAATGTGACATGAGATCATTCCAAAGATTATCTTTGTACCTTTCGGCGACATAGTCACTATCGGCTGCCCCTTTGCGCTTGTTCCACTCCGGAACGCTGATCGGGACGTGATCCCGAACGAGAACTCCGCATTGCTTCTTGAATGTGTCAGCAGCATTCTTAGGAAGCTTGGGTTCGCCCGTAGGCAATATCACCTCAAAGTGGTAATGCGTTCGTGCATCCAACTTTTTAGTCGGGCCTCGTTTCGTAGCTTTGCTCGATGTGGAGGACTAAGAGGAAGAAACATTCGTCAAATGAATGTATATGTATACAATATAGAGCTATCTCCAATATTTTTCACATATTACAAGTGATTGTCGAACTTCATATGTATACCTTGCCGGACTTTATTATTTCTCCACCGGCTTCTCCATCAGTGGAGCTATCACCTTCTCTGTCATTGGAGCTATCTCCTGCCCCATCGGCTTCATCTTCGTGTCGGTCGACCTCCATTCCATATCCGGAGGGGTTTAGATATGACGACGGAGATTCAGTTGGTTCAACGTCGGGGCCGTCTTTGATTATATCTTCGAGATGTTCTTCCTCTTCGAGGTTCCTGATATGTGGATCCATAGTTCTGCAAAAAACGGACATTTGATTAACTAATAAACTAACAAACTATATAAGAGGGGTTGGAAATTTCGAAGTGTCGTTTCCAATTTATTCTATCAGGAACTCCGTTCCAAAACAACTTTAGTCCCGGGTCGTGGCTCCACCCGGGACTCCTAGGTTTCTGCATAGTGCTCTCTAATTTTAGTATTCAAAGTAGGAGTACTTTTGCAATTTGAGCATTCAATAAGCAAAACCAAATCGTAAAATAAAGTAGTATTCAAATTAGCATGCATTCAATTATAAGAAAAACTACATCATCTCTTGTGTCCGTACATCGTCGAATATTATCACTAGTACTCATCGAATACTATCATACATATAGCATCACTAATACAGCTAGAACCGTAGCGCCCGACGGGTATCGTCGCGGGCGATGGACAATGGACACCCAAAGAGAAGAAACCATCACAGGATCATAGCTCCAGTGAGATCCCTGAAGAACCTGCCAGGTATGGTCGAACCTGCCCTCCAATGCAACCATGTAGCGACGGACGTGCTCATCCTCCTCGCTGACACGGTGACGTACGACCTCCGTGGTGTCCGGAAGCCTCGGGACCGTCACTGGCCCACGCGATCACCACCGAACTAGGATCGGGTCAACAACGGGCTTGCTCCTCACCAACCTACGCCCCCCGGAAGGTAGCACCTCCCAATACCAGCCGGGCGGAGCCCAATCCCGGACATGGCCCCTCTGATCAAGCAGGTGTCCTCCGCCGAGTCGACGACGAGGATGCGGGATAGGCATCGTAAAATGAACTAAAAAAATAAACTAGTTCTATTAATTTTCTTGCTAAAAATAAACTAATTGTATATATAGTAAAATAAAGTAGTTTTATTAAATCAACTAGTTCAACTATATATTGACAAAAGTTTTAAGTGTGTGTAAAAATTCGTGTATGTAAGCATCTGCAATTGTATTGTTTTAAAAAAATAGGAGCATGATGCTATGAAGCTTTATAAAGTTGTTTTGTAACGGAATCCCGAATAGGATAATTAGCTTTTTGGTACGCAGTTCAAAAAGAGCCATCCGAATATCGCTATTTGGAAGGACTTAATTTGTTGAACTTTGTACCAAAAAAGAATTATTCTATCAGGAACTCCGTTCCAAAACAACTTTCGAGAGCTTGATAGCGCCATGCATCTGTTACTACCAGGTAATGATGAAGCCATGGACCGATCCTAAACTAACTTACTTAAATTTACATAGCCCTAAACTAGCTAACACTAACCTAATTAACACTAATTTATATGCTTAAGTGATTTTTGTAGTGATTTAAGTGATATTTGTAGATTGTAGATTTGTATATGCTTAAACACTAACTGTGACCTAAACTAAAAGGCCCTAAACTAACTTACTGAAATTTACATAACCCTAAACTAACAATAACCTATTAATTAACACTAACTACCTAACCCTAATAACACAAATTTAAATAACACAAATAACCTATTTAACACTAACCTACCTAACCCTAAATTCACCAAATATTCCACAAATAACACTTAAGCATATACAATAGCAAAATTAAGCAATAATCTAAAAAACACTAATTAAGCATCTATATACGTACAAAATTACATAAGCATGTCAACGATCGATCAAGAGAGGAGATGAGAGAGGCTCACCGGCGGCAGGGGGTGTTGGATCGAGGAGGAAGGATGGGCGACGACGACGGCGAGGAGGACGGCAAGGCGACGACGATGGCGAGGAGGACGACAGGGCGCGACGAGGAGGAGGACGGCAGGGCGACGGCAACGGCGACAGCAAGGAGGACGGCAGGGGCGCCGGCGCCGGCGAGGAGGACGGCGACGGCGATGAGGACGGAAGGGCGACGACAAGGAGGACGGAAGGGCGACGACGACGACGCGCAGCCTGGCGGTGTCGAGCAGTTCGTCCGGTGCTGCAGGCGAGCGAGAGGAGGAAGAAAGATTGAAATGGCGATTTGGGTTGGAAATTTCCAACTCCCGCTTATATAGGTGGAGCTTTAGTCCCGGGTCGGGGCTCGAACTGGGACTAAAGACACCCTTTAGTCCCGGGTCTAGCCGCGACCCGGGGTTAAAGACCCCTTTTCGGCAGGCGAGGAGGCGGGAAACGAGGGGCTTTAGTCCCGGGTCGTGGCTCGAACCGGGACTAAAGACACCCTTTAGTCCCGGGTCTAGCCACGACCCGGGGCTAAAGACCCCTTTTCGGCAGGCGAGGAGGCGGGAAACGAGGGGCTTTAGTCCCGGGTCGTGGCTCCACCCGGGACTAAAGACACCCTTTAGTCCCGGGTCTAGCCACGACCCGGGGCTAAAGACCCCTTTTCGGCACGCGAGGAGGCGGGAAACGAGGGGCTTTAATCCCGGGTCGTGGCTTCACCCGGGACTAAAGGTGGTCTTTAATCCCAGTTCGAGCCCCGAACAGGGACTAAAGACCTGGGCTCGCTCCGGTGCGATGCAGGGCAACCTTTAGTCCCACCTCGCCTAGCGAGGGGCGCTGGCAGTGGTTTGTAAGCACTGTCGCGCCTTGCTCAATTGAGCTTCTCTCTATTGCAGGCCTATGGGCCTAACTCTCCTCTCGCTGCCTGTTGGGCCTATTGGGCCCGCGGGCCTGCATCCTGGCCCACCTGTCGGGTAGGGTTTCTAGTTGTATGCAGGCCGTGATGGCCCAATAGGCGGCATTTTTTTTACTTTAATAATTTTTAGTCCGAGTTTATATTTTAATTCTTTGCTATTCAATATTTTTTTCTCTTCTATTTTAGTTTTCTATTGAGTTGATCTTTTTTTGTTTCTTTTTAGTTGATGTTTTACTTGATTCTTTCCAACAAATAAGCATTTTGAAAATTTTAGTAAATTATTCTTAATTCATTCATTTTAGTTAATATTTTAGTTGATTCTTTTTAGTTGACTCTTTTTTTGTTTTCTATTAAGTATTTTAACAAAAAAAACTTTATGAAATTTCTGACTTCATTTGATATTTTTCGTGAATTTACTTATTTTTTTGAGCTAGTTGACCCTGAAATTGAAAAACACTACAAATGAACTCTAAAAATGTTGAAAGTTGGCATGGTATCATCATTTTCACCCACATAGCATGTGCTAGAAAGTTGAGAGGGTTACGACAAAAACTGGATGCACTTCGTGTACAAAATGGACAATCTCTCTCGAAGTATGAGGGTTTCGAACGAGAACTCATCTGTTACAAAGGGATTTCATTTTTTGTACTTATTTGAACTCCATACATTTTGTGTGTTCAAAAAGCACCATTCAAAGGAACATCACAAAATTTCAACAATTTCTAACTTCATTTGGTATTTTCGTGCATTTAATTATTTTTTTGAGCTAGTTGACCCTAAAATTGAGAAGCACTACAAATGAAATCTGAAAATGTTGAAAGTTGGCATGGTATCATGATTTCACCCACACAGCATGTGCTAAAATGTTGAGAGGGTTATGGCAAAAACTGGATGTACTTCGTATACAAAACGGACAATCTCTCCAGATGTATCAGCGTTTTCGAACGAGAACTCATCTGTTACAAAAGGATTTCATTTTTTGAACTTATTTGAACTCCATACTTTTTGTGTGTTCAAAATGCACCATTCAAAGGCATCACAAAATTTCAACAATTTCTGACTTCATTTGGTATTTTTCGTGCATTTACTTGTTTTTTTGAGCTAGTTGATCCTAAAATTGAAAAGCACTACAAATGAACTCTGAAAATGTTGAAAGTTGGCATGGTATCATCATTTCACCAATATAGCATGTGCTAAAAAGTGGAGAGGGTTACGACAAAAACTGGATGCACTTCGTGTACAAAACAGACAATCTCTCTCGAAGTATGAGGGTTTCGAACGAGAACTCATCTATTACAAGGGATTTCATTTTTTAAACTTATTTAAACTCCATACTTTTTGTTTGTTTAAAATGCACCATTCAAAGGCACATCAAAAAATTTCAACAATTTCTTACTTAATTTGGTATTTTTCGTGCATTTACTTTTGTTTTTTTGGGCTAGTTGACCCTAAAATTGAAAAGCACTACAAATGAACTCTGAAAATGTTGAAAGTTGGCATGCTATCATCATTTCACCCACATAGCATGTGTTAAAAAGTTGAGAGGGCTATGACAAAAACTGGATGCACTTCGTGTACAAAACGGACAATCTCTGTCGAAGTATGAGAGTTTCGAACGAGAACTCATCTCTTACAAAGGGATTTCATTTTTTTGAACTTATTTAAACTCCATACTTTCGGTGTGTTCAAAATGCACCACTCAAAGGCACATCACAAATTTTCAATAATTTCTTACTTCATTTGGTATTTTTCGTGCATTTACTTACTTTTGTTGAGCTAGTTGACCCTGAAATTGAAAAGCACTACGAATGAACTCTGAAAATGTTAAAACCTGGCATGGAATCATCATTTTACACACATAGCATGTGCTAAAAAGTTGAGAGGGTTATGGCAAAAACTAGATGCACTTCGTAGTACACATCACATAAAGTTTAATACATCACATAAAGTTTAATACATTAGTACACATCACATAAAGTTCTCGATCGATTACCTTGTGAGATATTGCATTGAGGAATGCACATAGCTTCACAATGGGTAATCGAACATTTTCCAATAGAAGCCGCTCAATGCAACCAGAAGCAACTGCGTCATAATCACGTGGCAATCATGAGACTTCAGGTTCTGGAATTTTTTCTCTGCCATATTTATTATTCCCTTTATATTAGACGAGAAGCCAGCGGGGACCTTCATACTGCTCAGGCATTCAAAAAAGATTTCCTTCTCTGCTTTGGTAAGAGCATAGCTGCTTAAGTATTGACGCACTTTATCAGTCTTCTTGTCGTATGGGTCTTTCATACATTGGTGCTCCTCCCGTGTTTCTGTTGTATCTTTTGTCTTTCCATACACTCCCAGGAAGCCTAGCAGGTTCACGCAAAGATTCTTCGTCACGTGCATCACGTCGATTGAAGACCGGACCTCTAGGTGTTTTCAATAGGGTAGCTCCCAAAATAAAGATTTCTTTTTCCACATGGGCACGTGTCCGATAACGTCGTCTTTCGGAACAGATTGACCGCGAGGACCGTTTCCAAAGATTACTATTTGATCCAAATCCTTGACCATAGCCAATAACTCATCACAAGTAGGGAGGTTAGGCTTCTTCCGGTGATCTGCCTCACCGTTGAAATGCTTGACTTTCTTTCTTACGGTTTGATTGGTCGGAAGAAATTGACGACACACCAGGTAGACAACCTTCTTAGATTTTCCCAAATATGTACCTTTAGTCTTATCTAAACAGTGCGTGCATGCATTGTATCCCTTGTTTGATTGTCCTAAAATGTTACTAAGAGCAGGCAAATCATTGATGCTTACGAACAACAATGCTCATAGGTCAAATTCCTGTTCCTTGTGCTCATCCCACACACGTACACCTGGTGGGCCCACAACTGCAAAAGTTCGTCAACTAATGGCCTTAGGTACACATCAATGTCGTCGCAGGGTTGCTTCGGTCCTTTAGTCCCGGTCTGTGGTACGGGCCGAGACTAAAGGCCTATTTTCTGTTTTCTTATTTTATTTGTTTTTGCATATTTGAGAATATAAATAGTTATCTGTTTGCATATTTGAGAATTTGACAAAACTATGAAAACGAAAACTGTTTGAAATTGAATAAATAATTCAAAACTATTTTCTATTTTCAAAATTAATTATTTTGACTATCCAAACTATTAACTATTTTGTTATTTTCAATTAAAAACTATATTTATTAAAATTCTTTTTGCATATTTGAGAATTTGACAAAACTATGATAATGAAAAGTGTTTGAAATTGAATAAATAATTCAAAACTAAAAGGTTTAGTACATTCCATGCATGCATTACATAAAAGGTTTAATACATTATTATATTATTGCACCAATATTCCTATCTATTATTTCTGTTTTCTTCTGGGTCGTAGCCATGGAGATTCTTCATCATTCAGTAGGATGCTTGAGTCAGTTTTCACTTTGAAGGGCGAAATTTCATGAAACTTATTATATCTACTGACATGTCTGTCTTGTCATCTACTCCCACGATGTTTCTTTTCCCTGAAAGAACTATGTGGCGTTTTGGCTCATCGGACGATATCTTCTTTTGCTGATTTCTTTTCTCGTTTTTGTAGACATGTCCTTCACATAGAAAACCTGAGCGACATCATTGGCTAGGACAAATGGTTCGTCCATGTACGCAAGATTGTTAAGATCCACTGTTGTCATGCCGTACTTTTGGTCTACAACTACCCCGCCTCCTGTCAGCTTCACTCATTTGCACCGAAACAAAGGGATCTTAAAAGTAGGTCCATAGTCAAGTTCCCATATCTCCTCTATGTACCCGTAATATGTTTCCAAACAGTACTCATTCTCGTCTGTTGCATCAAAGCGGACACCACTATTTTGGTTGGTGCTATTTTTATCTTGGACAACCGTGTAAAATGTATTCCCATTTATCTCATACCCTTGGAAAGTACATATAGTCGAAGATGGTGGACTAGCCAAACCATACAGCTGATCTCCAACGGTGTCGTCATTCATGAGATGTGTCTGCAACCAACTGCCGAAAGTCTTCTCGTGGTCCCCTTTAACCCAAGAGTCAGCCTTCCCCGGGTTTTCGGAGCGTAGAATATTCTTGTGTCTCACGATATACGGAGCCACCACGGTGGAATTGTGTAGAACTGTGTAGTGTGCTTGAGAGAAAGAATGCCCGTCCATACATACTTTTGCTTTCCTTCCTAGTGTGCCTTTTCCTGTCAGCCTACCCTCATACCGAGATTCAGGAACACCAATCGGCTTAAGGTCAGGAAGAAAGTCCACACAAAACTCAATGACCTCCTCTGTTCCATAGTCCTTGGAGATGCTTCCTTCTGGCCTAGCACGGTTACGAACATATTTCTTTAAGACTCACATGAACCTCTCGAAGGGGAACATATTGTGTAGAAACACAGGACCGAGAATTCTAATCTCTTCGACTAGGTGAACTAGGAGGTGTATCATTATATTGAAGAAGGATGGCGAGAACAACAACTCAAAGCTGACCAGACATTGGACCACATCAATCTGTAGCCCTGATAGACTTTCTCGATCGATTACCTTCTGAGAAATTGCATTGAGGAATGCACATACCTTCACAATTGCCAGGCGAACATTTTCCGGTAGAGTTCCCCTCAATGCAACCGGAAGCAATTGCGTCATAAGCACGTGGCAGTCATGAGACTTTAGGTTTTGGAATTTTTTGTCTTTCATATTTACATTCCCTTTATATTCGACGAGAAGCCAGTCGGGACCTTGATACTGAAAAGGACTTTAAAGAATATTTCCTTCTCTTCCTTAGTAAGAGCGTAGCTGGTACGCCCTTGAAACTGCACTCGATGCATGCCATCTCTTCCTTTATGACGTTCCTGGTTCTCCCGTGCTTCCGGTGTATGTTTTGACTTCCTATACAAGCCGAGGAAGCCTAGAATATTCACGCAGAGATTCTTCGTCAGGTGCATCACGTTGATTGCCGAGCGGACCTCATGGACTTCCCAGTAGGGTAGCTCCCAAAATATAGATTTCTTCTTCCACATGGGTACGCGCTTATCAGGGCCGTTAGGAACAGGTTGGCTGCCAGGACCCTTTCCAAAGATTACTTTTAAATCTTTGACCATATCAAATACTTCAGCACCAGCACGGATGATAGGCTTCCCCCGGGGTTCTGCCTTGACATTGAAATGCTTGCCTTTTTTCTTTAAGGGGTGCTTGGGCGGAAGAAAACGACGATTGTACGGGTACACATTCTTCCTACATTTGTCCAGATATATACTTTCTGTCTGATCCAAACAGTGCGTGCATGCATTATATCCCTTGTTTGACTGTCCTGAAATGTTACTAAGAGCAGGCCAATCATTGATGGTTACGAAAAGCAACGCTCGAAGGTGAAATTCCTCTTGTTTGTGCTCGTCCCACACACGTACACCTGGTTCGGCCCACAACTGTAAAAGTTCATCAACTAATGACCTTAGATACATATCAATATCGTTGCCGGTTTGCTTTGGACCTTGGATAAGCACTGGCATCATAATGAACTTCCGCTTCATGCACAACCAAGGAGGAAGGTTGTAGATACATAGAGTAACGGGCCAGGTGCTGTGACTGCAACTCTGCTCCCCAAAAGGATTCATGCCATCTGTACTCAGACCAAACCATAAGTTC
Organism: Hordeum vulgare subsp. vulgare; assembly: GCF_904849725.1. Lineage (NCBI taxonomy): Eukaryota > Viridiplantae > Streptophyta > Magnoliopsida > Poales > Poaceae > Hordeum > Hordeum vulgare. The sequence goes on from NC_058524.1 coordinate 597,923,008, forward strand.
CTTGCGTCAGCTGCAAATCTCGGGAACTCTCTCTCGATTTTTCTCCACTGCCGACCATCAGCGGTGTGCCTCAACTTATCGTCTTTCATACGATCTTCCATGTGCCATCGCAACAACTTCGCATGATCTTTATTTCTGAACAGACGTTTCCACCGTGGTATTATAGGAGCATACCACATCACCTTGGCAGGAACCCTCTTCCTGGGTGGCTCGCCCTCAATATCACCAGGGTCATCTTTTCTGATCTTATACCGCAATGCAGTGCATACCGGGCATTTATCCATATTCTCGTACTTCTCACCGCGGTAGAGGATGCAGTCATTAGGGCATGCATGTATCTTCTGCACGTCTAATCCTAGAGGACAGACAAGCTTCTTTGCTTCATACGTGTTGGCGGGCAATTCGTTCTTTCTTAGAAGCATCTTCTTCATCAGTACCAGCAACTTTTCGAATGACGAGTCAGTCACACCGGTCTCTGCCTTCCACTTCAGCAATTCCAGTGTGCTTCCCAGCTTCTTCTGGCCATCTTCACAAGTTGGGTACAACAATTTGTTGTGGTCCTGTAACATCTGCTCGAACTGCAACCTCTCCTTTTCTGTGTCGCAACCTCACCGTGCATCAGAAATGACTCGGCCAAGATCATCAACGGGCTCATCTGGTTCCCGTTCTTCATCCTGATCTTCTTCTTCGTTGTCTTCCATTGCGGTATCAGCATACTCAGGGAACATAGATCGGTAGTTGTCATCATCGTTCTCTTCTTCTTCATCGTCGTCTTCCATCATAACCCCTCTTTCTCCGTGCTTGGTCCAAACATTATAGCCCGACATAAAACCGGACCAAAGCAGGTGGCTCTGAATGACTCTTGAGGAAGTGTAATCCTTCTCATTCCGACATTCAACACATGGACAAAACATATAGCCACCACCATGCTTGTTCGCATCGGCTGCATCTCGAAAAGAATGCACGCCTTCTCTGTAAGCGGCTGTGCGTCGATCACCGTACATCCATGGATGGCTCATCTGCGTTATACGACAGTATATCAAATACAATCACGATCCTAAAAATTAGTACCGCACGGTCTAAACGAGGAAATATAGTTGCTAACCTTTTAGAATAAGTAGAAATAAAGAGGAAGAGGTTTAAGCGTGGCTCGGGCATCTCATATCGTAGTTGTGTTCGGTGAACTGAAGCGGCATCGCTCTAACACACATTTCAACAAACACCTCTACTGCATCCAAGAAAAATGGAGAGCTAGCACACACCCACACTCTTCCATCCAAGAAAAATGCAAGGAAGAGGGGAGAGGGGGCTGTGGCCAATATATATAGGCAGAGGACTTTAGTCCCGGTTTGAGATAAAAACCGTGACTAAAGATGACGCACATGCGGGCTGCACACCGCGTAGCCACCTTTAGTCCCGATTTGTGTCTCAAACCGGGACTAAAGGCTCTTATGGACCGGGACTAAAGCCTCGTGGGCGGCATTGCGATTTTGGGGCGACGTGGCCGGGCCTTTAGTCCCGACCCAGATGAAGGCCGGGACTAAAGGGTCCAGGCCAAATGCCCGTTTTCCACTAATAAATGTCGTGGACAAGACAGACAAGACAAGATGATACAGTTATGTTTCTTTTTACTCTGCTGGCAAGGAGTGTCGTGGAACAGTCAGATTAATTATTTGCTTCATTTAGGATATTTTGTTTGGCTGCAATAAAAAATTTGTCAGCGACTGAACGGCCGGGCCGTCATTTGCATTTGATAACTTTTATCACCCAACGGTTTCTTGTTCACAGACCGTTGTCGCTGACGACGGAACGGGTGATGTATTACTTGTTCATTTCGCAAAATGAATAAGTAAATTGTACTACTTGTTCATTGGTAGCTACTAGTATTGGTATTCTTTAATTTCCTTACTTCTCTTAAGGTAATACCAATGTCACTCATTCGTTCCTTCTTAGGAAACATATTTATTGCAAAAATTCCAGTAGTATATGTTTACTTTGGCATATTATAAAAAGTGCAAATTTTGTGAAAATTATAATAATTTTTTTGTCAATATTTTTTTTATGTTACCATTTTAATTTTCCTCTTAAATGGTAACATCAATGCCAGTAATTCATTGTACCTTTCAAAACTTCATTATTTTGATTTTTGATTTTTTATTTTTTTTCTTTCTTTTTAAGCATAACACACAATTGCACTAATTCATTCCTTCTTTGACAATGCCCTTTTTCTTTTGCAAAAAATTCAGCATTATATATTTACTCTTGCATGGTTTAACCCCCCGCAAATTCTATGTATATTGCGTGCAAAATGTGTCATTTTTTATTTTTTTTTCTCTTCTTGAAGGGTAATACCAGTGCCACCCAACTCATCCTTCCTTAGAAAACTTGTTATACCTTTTTTTTTTCTTTTAGTTATATTATTCCCCTTTTTATTTTAAGGGTCATATCAATTCCACCATTTCATATTCATTCTTTTGTTGTTGTAGTAAATGATCTACCAGTTCTTGACTAACCAGACAGCGCCACTCATTACATTCATTCGTCCATCTTGTTGTCCGCAATAAACCGACATTCGACTGCTGTTTTCTGTCGATCCGTCGGTGTAGGCATTTATTTCTTTATATTTTTCTTTTTCTTTTAAACGTGACTGTGTTGTTTTCGCTCCAGCATCTATCGTCGGTTGTACTGTTTGGTTGCTTTGCAATACAAAGCGAGGTGAAACCTTTTTTCGTCGATAAACCGACATTCGACAACTCGCATCTTCGCCGTACGCACGTACGCGTCCCTAGCTAGCTAGCTGCCTATCTCACACACCTGGCTGGTTGCGCGATGCACAACGTTGTTGCTAGCGTTGGCAATGCCATGCATGGAAGGGCAAAGAAATGATGGAAGTTAACCAAGAAAGAAGGCTAGGCACATGCATGAATGTCACTCCTTTGATATTTTTTTTTTGTTGATTAGGGTTCCTTAGAAGAGATTGGAAGAAAACCGTAGCAAGCTAGAAAAGTCATGAGCATGCATGCACGTCTTTTGCATGAATGGTTGTTACTTTATTGGCTCAATACAGGAGAAATACTATCTTATTACACTTTTTTGGGCATTGACAATTTTCCCACTAGCTAGCTAAATGATTCTGACAGTAATATAGTGAGAAATATATGATCTGATAGGCTTCTGAAGTGCAGTAGTTACTTTATCGACTCAATACGGGAGAAATGTATAGGCAAGTAGGTGAATTAGTAGATCCCAACAAGATATAAATTCCTATATTACGAGGAATGTAGTGCAAATCATTGCGCATGTAAGGTTATATATGTGTCGCCATATGTAAACTGAAATTGTAAGCCTCATGCATTCAAATATTGATCTGATATTCCGTACGGGCAGAAAGCGCAAGCAAGTGGATATAATCAAAATACTTGGCGGCCGATTAAACATGATTGCTCAAAGTTAGCACTACACCTTTAGGTACGGGCCATCTCAGACTAAGATTGCAGTAAAGTGAACCAAGACCATGTCAGGCAGTTTCAGCTAGCTGCGAGCTTATCATTTCTTCAGGCTCTCCCGCTTCATATACTCCTTTAGCCCGCGCTCAACCAATGATTTCAGTAGTTCTTGTTTTGAGGCCCTAACATCATGAGCATTCGCCATCTCTTTGTAGGCTTGCAAGCAAACGTACTTATTCATCAGGAGTCCATATTTATCTGCGTCATCCGCCAATCTTAATACTTCGTATTTGGAAACCTGTAAGAAACAAATGAATTGGACTGAGTGACAAGTTTTCAAGTAATGGGATACCATGCAGCTGGGAACAAATTCACAAAATACTATCCACAATTTACCCCACAAGATTCTCTAAATTTGTCAGGATGCCATATCATCCTCAGAGCTGTTGCAATTTTCAGTAGGCTCCAGCCCTCACAGTTGATGCCAGACACGTCCTTAATGACATCACCTGCCTTGCGCAAGACTAGAGAATACTCCCTCTCAACAGAATCGCACGCAGACAAGGCGGAAGCCGTTGCAACAATTTCCTCATTGACCTGGAGCTGGAGACAAAGAAGATTGCTTCATCACTAAAGCAGAGATGCGAAGCATTATTTTTCTACTGAAGTTGAATCCAAAACTTTGGTCCATGGCAACTATAGTTATTAACTCACCATCTCTGGTTTGACATTACAGCCATAAGGACTCAAGACACTTTGCAATCCCTTGCTCATCGGGAGTCGGTCCTCTTCAGCTAGCTGTGATTTTTCGCAAGGCACCAAACCTGGCATGCAATTCTGTATGCCCCACATTACCTCCATCACTCTTGGATTATACAGGCAGTCTATTTTCTGGAAGAAGTGGCCACCAAAAATGTTGATTAAAGTTGCTGAAAAATGTAGGTCAAATAAGAACTTATACTCACCAATCTCTCTTCAATGATCTCCTTATATTCAGGCTTTCCAACAGCCATTTTGTTCCCAGGGATCCACGTCCTGATCATCTCAGTAAGACTTTTGTTGACACCAGTGTTTCGATTAATGGCACTGGACTTGTCCTCAAAAGTTTGAAACTCCATAAACAAAACGACCTGATGAAGAAATAAAACAAGGATAGGCATGTTCAGGGGTAATAAGAAAGAATTAACCGAGTACCATGTCATGTCTCTCAGTCAGGAGAGTGGGCTGATTCACTAGGGTACATCTCAACCATAAATCCATAATGATATACCCATGTTCCATATTCAGCCAAATTTTATTATGTTCCTCCCTCAGCGCAAAACTAAATAAATTAAGACTAACATAAATTATTATGCAATCGTAAATGGTATGAGATAACTAGTAGGATTAATTTGGCGGCAGCAAGCAACATCAGTAAATAAAAATCAGAAGCAGGGAAGCGAAGGGAAGAAGGAGGGCACTAACCCATTTTGCCCTCGAACTGTCTGTGAAGTTATACCATATGTCCTGAAGGAGACAAGGATGAAACAGAAAATTAGGTAATTACCATACATATAACAAGATAAAGCAAGCAATCACATCAGTAACCAAGGAAGGAAGAACATGTACTAGTACCTCCATAGTTTTCGGTGGGTTGAATCACATCAGTAACCAAGGAAGGAAGAACATGTACTAGTACCTCCATAGTTTTCGGTGGGTTGAATCACATCAGTAACCAAGGAAGGAAGAACATGTACTAGTACCTCCATAGTTTTCGGTGGGTTGATGAGTGACCCAGTAAAACGAAAAACTGCAAAGCCAGAGGGCGTCTCAAACAGAAGCAGCATGTATGGGCTAAACGGAAAAAGGTCGGCTGCAAACAAGAAGTTATTAGCAAACTCAGGCAAGTAGTATATCTGTATATGATCACCAAGAAAAGAAATCAGATCGTGTTTTTAACTTGAACTCAGGTGTCCGAATGCTTTAAACGACACGCAAATGTTTTATTAACATGACCACGTACGAACCGCCGATCTGTGCTGTAACCAAGCACACGAAACCATGGGCGTCCGGATCTGTGGATTCGGATCCAAATTGGGTTCGTGAAGGGTTCCCTCTCGCATTTTTCTACTGAAAGTTTCCCTGCCGAGGGAATGGGATTGAGAGACGAGGATGACGGCGGGCACCTGTATAGGGTCTCGACGGAGCAGTAGCGCGGCCGTGTCGCCTCTTCATCGCCGGAGGAGAGGAGGTTTTTTTCTTTGAAATTGCGGAGGCGAGGAGGTTGAGGAGGACGTCGGTGCTTCTTGCTTGAACCTCGTACAAGCGCACGCGCACCTCATATTAAGGCCTACGATAGTAGCAAAAGAGTAAATAAAATTCATCAAATCCTTGTAAGGCCAAATTCGCCTAAAGAAAAATAAGGAGAGATCCTTCCTATTTGTCGCGCCTTCCTATTTAAGGGATTTGCTTCTTCATTTTAAGTTTCCTTTTTTTTTCCTTTTCTTCTTTTATTGACCTTGTTTTAAAGTTTATAATATTATTTACTACATCATTTCTAAAATTCATGAGACAAATTCAAACGCATGCATACTTGAAATCCAAGAAAATTTAATAGAACATTTTTGGATACACTCGAATAATTTTGAATTTCAGAATATTTGAAAACTTTACGAATAAATAGCATTTAGTGGTGGCGATGTGGGCTCGAACCCCGAGGAGTGGAGGTCTGATGCTCCGACAGTCTGGCTCCATGGGACAACACGGGGTAGGGGTTTCCTCGGGCTTGGACTGTTGCCGACGATGGTCGATGGTGGTGTGCGGGACTTGGGCATCCGATGGGGATAGATCTCGGGTTGGGTCGTGGCGAACCTCATGGGATGGACCAGATCTACACCGTCGAAGCCTGCTACACCCGTGGCCTGCCTTTCAAGGTTGTCACAGCAATGATATTGGTTGGCCCCAATGGTTTGTGTCCCTCTCTGTGGTGGGAGCTGAATCCAAGTGGGATCCGGTGTCCGTGTAGTCCGGGTTCGATGGCATGTGGATCATCTTCATTGGCCTATCCTGGTCGTCGCGGTGACGGTCCTACTCTGCATTGTTCGTGTCTACAATCGTGCTTCAACGTCCTCGTGCCTTTGCAATGGTGGTGTGTCTGTCTTGGACGCTGTGGTGGCATCTCCGGATGGTGAGGCTGTGTGTTTGGCTTTCCGGCAAACAACGCTGCAACCATGGCGGTGTCTCTCCTTCTTGGCTCTAAGGGTAGCGAGGGGAGGGGTTCGTGTGATCCTGGTGTCGTTGATGGTGTGGCGACGTCGGCCTCCTCTTGGGTTGGGTCTGCAACCATGGTACCGCAGGTAGCTCAAGTGAAGTTTCGAGCGGAATCTGCGGACTACAGCACAAACGATGACGATGTTATGGGTGTCGTTTCCCTTTTGGGTCGTTGTTGTGGGTTCCCTCCATGTGTTGGGATGCTAATTATTGTGTTGCTTGCCGTGAATATGAATGTCTGATAGTTTATTAGTCAATTTGTGGTTACGAGCGCAAGCTTACTACTCCCTCCGTTCCTAAATAAGTCTTTAAAAAGATTTTATTAGTGGACTATATACGGATGTATATAGACATACTTTAGAGTGTAGATTCACTCATTTTGCTTCGTATGTAGACTTCTAATGAAATATCTTAAAAGACTTATATTTAGGAACGGAGGGAGTATATTCTTGGTGTTTGAAGTTGCAACTGAGATACTTCTGCTATAGCATGTATTTGAGCTAACATTATGTCTTCTCCTTTTTTTTTGCAGGGAACATTTTGTGATTTCTAATTGCTGCTTTTGATCAGAACCGATATGTAACGAGGAAATAGCAACTGACATTATGTAAGCTAAATGACACACAAAGAGTAGATGGTCGGGGGATCGGCAAAAAGGAAAACACAACTATAGAGTTGGTGTTCAGAAAATATCGGTGCTGATTGTCTCAACAGAAAATGAAGGCGGCAAGACATAACCGCCTCCCTATTGACGAAGTCCTTACATCTAAAGAGCCAAACAGTAAAGTCTAAAACAATGTTACCAAGGGTATCGAGGGGTCAGTTAGTATTATTGTGGAAATATGTTATGATGGGTTCTACCTTACCTACACAGTTTTTGGCCATTGGCGATGGTCTCACTAGCTAAATGACGGTGAACCGCTAACTATCGTAATATTGTGAGAAATCAATGATCCGATAGGGTCTGAAATGAATAGTTATTGTATTGTCTCAATAAGGTAGAAATGTGAATGTTGATGATATATTTAATCACAATACGCTTTAGGCAAGTATGTCAAATAGTAGATGTGGTTGGAGACAACAGGTAGGTGCAAACAGATCGTCGGATTGCTCCCCCGGGCGGCCGAGCGAAATCCTAGCCACCGCCTGCACCTCCTCCCCTCCTTCACTTTCCCTAGCCGCTGCCGGAGGATGCCGTTGGGCGAAGCCCAGCTCACATCGATGGCAGTGCCCCCCCCCCCTCTCCCTCCTCCCCTGGTGGCTACAACACATGATGTGGCGAGCGGGCGGGGAGCACGACGCTTCCGCATGGCAATGCGGCCGCGGCTCGAACGAGTGGGCCTTGGGCGCGGCGACGCATGGGTGCGACAACGACTATGTGGTGAAAGTGGTCGGGCGTGCCGGCGCACTGTGATGGTGGGGCGGCTGGTGCCAGCTTCCTCGGACCTGGCGCCTGTAGCCGCGAGCTGTGGGTAGCGCGGGCTGGTGTCCTTCTCCATGGCGGAGTTGTCGTCGGCGTGGTGGAGGTAGCATTGTGGTGGCAGTCTTTGTGCTTTTATTGCATCACGATAATGATCTGCATGATCGATCCTCCTCGATTTGGCCGTCGACGTGGTTCAGAACTACTGGCGGAGATCTTGCCCAAGGATTTCTAGATCGGTATGCATCCGGCCATGCGTGTTCATATGAGCCTACTTTACTCCATGAGGGCGCGCCACGAAGCTCTGTTGTTTGTTGACACCATGATACATGTCGGGTACCTCGATTTTCATGGCACGGAGAGAGGTTAAGAGAAGTCATGATGGCTGAGATCGAAGGATCAGTAAGGCCTATGGGGCCTTGGAGGTCATGGAGTGAGTGAGGTGTTTGATAACTTTCAGAAGCAACAGTGACAAATGTGGGCGGCAGCACCGGAGGATTTCATTTTTGCTGGTGCTCCTCAGGTGCCGAGTCGTGATTTTGAGGATGAAAAATCTAAGGTCTGGCTTTCATTGGTTGTGCCTAGCATTACCTTGTTGAAAGCATTATTTTGAGAGCTAGGTCTTCTCGAGGGTGAAAACCTAAGATCTTCGATCGGACGACGATTGATGAAGGGAAAAATGGCTGGCCTTGGAACACTTGTCCACGTCATTGATACAGAGTGAATAAATTTAAACACATGATATAAATGCATACAATAAAAAAGATCAAACGTTGTAAGTTCTTCATTTCCAGAACTCTTACATTTACATAAAAGATCTCTTAGTTACACCTCCACGGAGAAAACCTCTGATTAAGAATTCCATCATTTTACTACATGGGATTATAACATATGACTACTCCCTCCTTTTCGGTTTATAGGGTTCATCTCAAAAATTTCAGATTTCCATTATATTAAGCTCATTTTGAGTCTAATTGAGTTAAAGTGCTTTGAGTCTCATGCCATATTTAATTCATAGAGTTTATAGAAAGGAAATGAGTGGCTATGCATGCATCGTTTTCTACATCCATCATGCAAGTCCAATGAGAAGGATGATGCTACATTTATTGCCTCAGGACTTGAATATGTGAGAAATATTTTATTGGCTAGTTAAAACTAGTGTCATCCACTCACAATTCACCTTGGTTGATGAGATTTCAGATTTTTGCCCTATAAACCGGAAAGGAGGGAGTATTACAAAATGATAAAAGAAAAATTATCCTCCTCGCTGTCGTCGACGCCGGCATGCTCGGGGGAGCCTTGAACTTTGTAGATGTCATCATATGCGATGGCTTTCATTTATATTCTTTTTTTATTTGATTTGTACTCATATTGGCAATACATGTACGCATGCTTAAATGGCTTCATCTAGTTTCCTCAATTGATTAACCAATACATAGACTTTGATTTAATTTTTGTTTATTTTATATGAGAAAATTATCTTAGTGGTTGATCAGCCTGCTAGATGAGCCTTCAAACATCATGATATGAGGCATAAAATCACGCACGTATGCTATGCATGCGAAACACTTTAGTACTAACATATATGATACTTTTCTTTTGTGAGTAGATGATCATATCTATGTTCTCCCAATATATGCAAACTGTATGTGGGATGCATGGCCTAATTTAAATCTTATGCGAAGATAATCTAGATGCAACTTTTTTCGAGCATACACATATATAAAGCGGAAAAAGATTAATTTGTTCCGGTGGCATATGGGAATGCATTATAATATTTCCAATGCAATCAGATTCAGATTATGACTCTCGTCATCTTTTAGTCTTTATCATATGTATGTACATCCATTTGAAGGGACGATATAATTTATTCTAGCCGGGTAGGTGTATACCAATTAGCTAGAATTATCTAGGTACAACATGTTCACTTTTCTTTGCATGCGCATACTAAATTCGCCAATATCTAGTTATTTGCAGATGATGCAGCCTAACACAATTTGGGGCCGATGCATTTTGTTTTAAATAATACATCTATCTAGTCTATTTTAGGAACATGTGATGAGTATCACTCATAATTTGGCGATGTTACGTCTATATATTATATAGACATTCTATGGTTTATTTTCTTGGTACAACATGCACGCAGGTGACAACATGAGGTATGCAAGCATGAGTAGTGCATCTGATGAGCACTTGTTAATTTGCGCTTTTATACGAAACTATAGTAGCTTTCGTATGCAACCTACATAGACTATAGTTTGATTATCATTTTGTTGTGGATTTTCCCCCAAGACTTACCTTTGCCGTCATTTGTTCAGAACAAAGTCTTCATGCTATCTAAGGGATAGAAGACCTTGATTTGTGTCAATATGACCAAGACAGAGGTAATTTTCATGCAATTTATACTCATGTGTTATATGACCATGGCAAGAATAAGATATCAAATTTGTGAGAATACTTCTTGAAGTGTGTGAATATGTTCATGCCAAGAGTAAAATGTCAAAATTGTGGACGATGGAGGCTACTTGGCATGTGTCAATATGACCAAGCCAAGAGCACAGATCATGCTACTTGAAGAAAAAGTTCTTGAGCTGTGTCAATATGACCAAATCAACAACCATGATATGGAGGAAAACTACTTGGCTCATGTCAATATGACCAAGGCAAGAGCAAAGATTAGGCAACATGGAGATAAATTCATGATTTGTGTCAACATGACCAAATCAAGAATCATCATATGGGGAAAGGCTACTTGGCTCATGTCAATATGACCAAACCAAGAGCAAAAATTGGACAACATGAAGATGAGTTCATGAACTGTGTCAATATGACCAGATTACAAACCATCACATGAGAATATGACCAAACAGCGAGCAAAAGTTTAGCCAACATACAGAAGATCACCAACAAAAGAGCCAAGGAATTAGGAGGGAACCATGAGTTTCACCTTCTTGCTGAACTCCTTCGAGTCTCTTTTTCCTTACGTATGTGTGTGTGAAATATATACCGCAATGATGGAATGAAACAGCGGCCGGACAAACGGCGGATCATCCGCCCCTGTACATCAAGGTAGGACAGTATTTATAGGGGCGGACAGCGACGGAGTGCTTGTGGGATCGTGGGAGCGGCCCTTCTTTTCTATAATTTGTTTATTTTTTAATCACTAGTTTTTAAAGGGGCAATGCGTCCAACCAAGCGGTACACGTCTTCTTGGCGTCCGCCTCTCTATCCAATCCCGATCCATTTTTGAGCTGGATTTGCGTCGACGCGAACACAAGACAGACGCGCGCGTGCGCCTTCTCCTCCCCTGGACCCGCTGGTCGGTGGCAGCCTCCACCATTTCCCTCCATTTCCTCCAAAAACCCTCCCGCCCTCGCGCGCTCCCGCCCCGCCCCCGCCATGGACGACGACCTCGACGCCGCCGCCGGCCTCACCTCCCTTGCCTCGTCCGGCATGACGACCGCCCAATCCGGCAAAGGCAAGCGCAAGACCGCCGCCTTGCCCAAGCCGAAGAAGACGCCGACGTTCGAACAGCGTGCAAGGGAGTCGGCCAAGAGGAAGGGCCGTAGGCACGTGGCGGATGCGAGAGATGAAGCCATCGCGGCGGCCGTCGTCGCCGCCGCCACGCAGCAGGAGGTGACCAACGCCCGCGTCACGGTAGCAACGAGGGAGGCGCTCTATATGCTAGGGTTAAACCCTAACCAGCACGACATCGTCAATGCCGTTGTGGCCGCGGCCAGCACCGGCTCATTCAGGTTCCCTCAGATGGTGCTGCCCGACTCACCCCGCGAGTCGCCTTGCACCCTGATGTGAGCATCCCGCCTCTCCCAGGATACATCTACGTCTACGTCTACCCGCAGGCCTCCCGCCTCTCCCGGGAGTGCTCGCCGGAGGTGAGCATGGTGGTGCCTTCCACGCCCGCGCCCGCGCCCATCTACCTCAACGCTACACCGGTGGCCGATGGCTTGTCATCCGGAGGCGCAAGGAAACGCGCGCGGCAGATGCGAGCCGACGTGTTGCCGGCCGCACGCAACCTATTTGAATGCCGGCCGCCGGCGACGAGGACTACATGTAGAACTTGATCTTTGAGGGTGGTGCGCCGACCGCTCGCTACGATCCCGACGAGACACAAATTCAGGACGGACGAGGGGTGTTCACGCTGTCCACTGTTGATCAAGATCAGACGACCTTCATGCATGATCAGGTCGGCATGGACCTGGACGGCTTCCCACTCAACCACGAGTTTCCAGAGGACTACGGGCAAGAGGAAGAGGACGAGTGCGACATCAAAGGGGAGCCTTTGTCCGAGGACGATCTCGCCAACCAAGCCGCCTGGGCGAAGCAGCCGAAGCGCAAGACCAAGCGGACCAAGGCATACACATCGGCCAAGGACAAGCTTCTTTGCGAGTGCTGGAGAAACATTAGGCAAGACCCCAAGATGGGTGTCGAACAAAAGCATTCAACTTTTTGGATTCGTGTCCGCCATGAGTTCCATGAGCGCAAGAAGTTCCGTCGTACCAAATAGTAAGCACGCGTGGGTGGGTGTCCATTTCGAAGCGATGGAGGGTGATCCAACAAGAGTGCAACAAGTTTTGTGCCACTCTTGAGAGCGTCAAGGCCCGCCTCGTGAGCGACATCGGCATGCAAGACATGGTATGCTCGCAAACCGCCCTCTTTTGTGTCATCAAGTTTATGCTTGCTTGTTCATTTGCATACCATTTGCCAATATGCTTGCATGAAATACATTTGTAGGCATTTCAAGCTTTGGAGGCATTCAAGGTCGAACACAATGACAAGTGCTTCAACCTCGCCCATTGTGTTAGGGTCATCAAAGACGTGGAGAAGTTCAAGGCGCAATATGCCGCCCTCAAGTCGCGTGGGGGAAAGCAAGCCGTGGAGGAGGTTGGGGACGGCGAGAACGCACAACCACGGGGGAAGAGCAACTCCAAGAAGGAGGACAAGCGGGATGCGGCGTCGAATGCCCTAATCTCAAGCGTGGAGGGCATGACGAGCAAGAAGGACTCAAGGAAGGAGGAGCGCCGGCGTTACAAACAAGAGAAAATGAACGCCTTCATGGAGATCCAAAGAAGGAGGCTTGAGATGGACCCGGAGAAGCAAACCAAGATGCTTGAAATGGAGGCGGAGAAACAAGCCAAGATGCCAGAGATCGAGGCCACCAACTCCAAGACCAAGGCGAAAGAAGTGGCTCTCGCGAGCATGATGACCGGGTGGAGATCATGAAAGTGGATCTCAACACCGTGTCGCCAAGGAAGAGGTCGTGGTTCGAGAAGATGCAGGCCAACATGCTCAAGTTCGATGAGGAGTGATCTATGGCCGTGGGCCTTTTTTTGTATGCCGGTCGGTGTGCTGTAATGACCACGAGGCTGCGATGACGTGGTCGAACTCAAGTCGCACCTCTTTTTGTATGCTGGCATGTGTGCCGGCCGCTCGCGACTGCGCCAGGATGAACTGTGTGGTGATTGTATGCCGGCATGAGACATGGTCGCTCATATGATCTATGGCCGCGGGCCTATTTTAACAATCATGTGCGGACATGAAATAGATCGACGCGTTGGGTACACTGTCGGCTTAAATCTAAAACAAGGCGGATGCCGGATGGGCGGCCGATCCGAACAGATAATAGACGGACAAAATCCGTTTGGATCGACACTTTAGAGTTGCTCTTAATTACTAGTTGACCGAGGTTTGAACCGACCACATGCTTGTCAATATAGCCGATGGGCTTTGTGTGTTATTTTTTTATTAATTAACTTATGGGTCTTGGCACAACCGTTTGCATGCATAGGCAGCCTACAACCATCCATTGTAGCCATATTTTTTAATGGGCTAAGTCTGATTAGCTACTAATGACTCATTAAGGCTTATGATGAGGGTGTGCGCTTTAATTATTTTTTCGGCGATCTAAAGTCTAATTTCATACTCCCTTCGTCACGGTTTAAAAGACACAGTTAAACTTACGTGCGTTTTCAAAATAGACAAGGTTTAAGACGCGAAAGCAATTACTCCTATTAATTAATACTAGTAATACTCATACATGCGCCCTTTCAATTTGCTGTTCATCCATTAATACTAGTATTTTCTCAATTGATTAGACGCATTAGCATCTACGTCTGCTACATCTCACAACTAATCAGTGACTACCTTGGTCCTAGAGATTTTTCAAGCGTGCCTTCTAAACCGTGACGGAGGAAGCTAGTATATTATATGAGAGATAAATACATAGACCAAATGTTTCCTAACTGAATAAATATGTGTTGATACCTTATTATGAGGGTCATTTATTTATTTTTATATACCGCATGTATATTTTGATAGCGCAATACATATTTTATGCATCGAATCAATATTTCTCATCCATGATGGAACAAGGCCATCATTTTCCATATAGTTGATATTTCAGAAATATTATGACTTTATGTCAGTATTCGACACCCGCGTAGGTGTGGCGGCGTGCATGGATGAAGGTTATGTGTAATTTTAATTAGGACACACATTTCATGGACATAATTTATTCATTTTATTCATTTTGGAAATTTTGACTCTTTTATTAGTTTACTTCTTCTGCCTCCTATTTTATATCGAGCGGTGAAAATCCACCATAGTCAGGTATATTTCATCATGTTCACCATCTGAAGTAATTTATTCATTTTATTTGCACTGCATTTTCTCCGGCCAAAGTCGGTGTCGACAAATGGCCCTCGAGGTCTGAATGCAAATATATATATTTTTTCTTAATATTCGGATTCAGAGCTCGAAAATATGCGTGTATATGTATTTTTTACAAGGGTATTTTTAATTTGGAATATCATAGGAGGCGTATGCTTTTTTAAAATATGTATATCCAGACGCATACATGGTGTGCGTTTTGAAAGTTTGTTAGGGTCGCTTATAAGAGGATA
The DNA here is from genome assembly GCF_904849725.1 of Hordeum vulgare subsp. vulgare. NCBI lineage: Eukaryota > Viridiplantae > Streptophyta > Magnoliopsida > Poales > Poaceae > Hordeum > Hordeum vulgare. Next base: position 597,938,043 of record NC_058524.1, read on the forward strand.
AGGCGTCGATATGGGAATGTCGTTATCAGATAGCCGCCATATAAGTACGGTCCAACAGGAGCGCATGCATATTTCTCTACCTTTCTTTGCATCGTAACCTAACAAGGTCGTTTTCTCCTGCATGTAACTTGGCCACCTCTAGCCAGATCAGGTCTCCCGGCTAGCAAGTACGCATCGCTGCTCCACTCGATTTTTCCTGATTCCTCTTAATCTAATGATGATCGTTTTGACCTATTCTTTTTGCATAGAAGGAGACAAATTTCAGTTGGATCCGCTCAGTTGTTCAGTAGAAGTAGATGTATCTTTGGGCTGAAGGTCTATGACATTGTAATTATCCTATCTCTTATAATTAAGTATCCTTCTGCACCGCTGTTCACGATGTTTAACATGTTTAATCACTTTGCATCAAACTTTAGCTCTATAAGAGTTTCCGTTTCATGGTAGACGTGCCGGCAAGCTTCTATACGAATTTGGTGCCCATATATATGTGTACAAGATTCCCACTAGCCAACATTTTTTAAATTTAAGATATTGACATATATTTGACATAAATCTCTCTCATGGTTGGCGTGCTGGAGAGCTATCGTGCTCTGTCCATCGTACAACTATCTCTCTCTAATAATAAAGCAAATAGGGTTTCTGGTCGTCCGTCATGACATTTTTGCAAAAAGACCCTTCTCTTTTCTGTTAATAAACCCGTGGTCCTTTTTAGAGTGAAAAAGATAAAAAGGAGCCCAGCTCTCCTCTGTCTGCCTCGCCTCCCGATCCCAGCCGCCAGAAGGCGCCCCACCCCGTGCGACGCTCGATCTGGTGCAGCGCCGGCCGTCGGCCGCGCCCGACCCAGCCATCGTTCGTCGCCAGCACCTGTGGATCCGGCTACCCCATACTAACCTAAACCCTGAACCCCTTCGATCCCCGATACTACCCCACCCCAACCATCGCTCGCTAAATTTTCTGTGACCGTTTGCTCGGATTTGCAGGTCGGACGAGCTCGTTGCCCACATTGCGCAGTTGCCGCCGGCTGCGGAGATTGTTCGCACCATGGATGAGATCTCCAACACCGTAACTTGCTCTCCTAGCATTTGGTTTACTCCGAGTGGTTTGATACGCAGTAGCTGATGCGTCTTGTGTTGATTTGGTTAGGTTTGCTCAGTCATTGATTCGACGGAGCTGTGCAGGAACACACACCCAGATAGGTGAGTATAGATGACGGTGGCTTGCTTGTCGTGTAATTTTGATGCTCTGCAGCAAAGTGCTTTTGGTTTTTACTGAATATAGATATGTATGTGAACTAGGGAGTTTGCGGAGGAAGCAGATAAGGCATCGATGAGAATTTACGAGCATCTTCAAGTAAGGTCGATAGCATAAATGACATCCGTGGAAAGGGAGAGACCAGAGTGAAATGACCAAACAAGAACTGTAACATTTCATTTTCTGTGATTTTCTGCAGTACCTGAACACAAATACTACTTTATACAATGCGATAGTAAAAGCTGAGAGTGAAGGTGCCCTGCTCTCAGAGGAATCTCGGAAGGCAGCAAATAACTTGCATGCCGACTTTGAGAAAGGAGGGATTCATCTTCCTAAAGGTTGCCATACTCACAGTTATATTCAGTTGCTTTTTGTCAGTTTTGAATTTTAACTAGAAAGATAATGCTTTACCATTGCAGATAAACTCGAGCGTGTTAATCAGCTGAACCTTGCAATTGCGCATCTGGGTAGAAAGTAGGTACATGCATTGTACACTGGCCATTGCTAAGCTCAGTACTATTTCCACTGTTGAACTATCGATCTTGACTTCGCATTCCATGTTGTAGTTGCACATCTCCTACTTGACTATCAGCAAGTGATTTCACTGTTTAGTGGCATTACTTGTTGGTAAGCATATTTAATGTTGGGTTCCCACTAACCATGCTTATGTTTTTCTTATATATTTCTTGTAGCTTGTTTGTTAAGTTCGTGGACTGATTAAAACCTAATATTTGGATGTTGTAATTATTTTCTTAAAATGCTTACCTGGATATCCATGTGCCAGAACCATGACTTGGTTTCGATATCTTACGGGTTTCAAATCTAGCCTACCCCAACTTGTTTGGGACTGAAAGGCTTTGTTGTTGTTGTTGCTTACTTAGATATTCCTAATACAAGCGCTTCAGCGGCATCGTAGCATTAAATATGAGGGTTAAATTGCATACTTGGTTTGTTATCATCGGTTTATTGGATGAAACCCCATGATGGTTTCATTTCCTTTTTCAGCAATGTTGAAAATGAGAAATAGACTGTTGGTTCTAAGTATCTTTGCTTCATTGCACAACCATTCTGCTTTCACCTATTCATAATTAATCTTTATCAGCAATACTACTACTCTAAATAGCTACAGAACATGATAACTTTACAGTTATTTTTGTCAGTTTAACTACATTTCTCCCTTGGGTGCTTCTAGCATTCATGTTGTTCCCCTCTCCAGTATATTCATGTTATACCTTTTTTTACCGAGTTGAATCTTTGCACTGCATTTAGCTTGTTGATTCAATTTGGAAAATTACCTGTAACTGTTGTGCTCTTTCTTGTTACTGTGTCAGGTTCAATGAAAATGTTATGAACAAACCAGGTTTTGTGGATATATATCCAGCTTCGCGTATTCCAAGGAATATACAATATAATTTCAAACCTATTAGTCGTTTTAAACCTAGGGGTGTTGAAGAACAAAGCAATGCAATGAACACTACAAGGCAAAAGGGTGTAAGGATAGTTACCGACTCAGGATCTGTATCATGAGCACTGAGATGGGTTAAAGATGAGGAAGTATGTTCCTTTTGTTCACGAAAGATCTAATCGCTCATTCGCAGGACCAGACAGACGCAACACCCGGTCTCCGCCTACCCCAATCCACTTCAGTCGTCGCCCCCAACCCACCATGAGGATGCAGAACTCAGGCAGTGCTGGTCCGGGCCTTCGGGTCTTCGTTGATCTTGGCCAAACACTGGACCGCTGGATCGAGAGGCTTCCATTCCAGTAGAAGAGGCAGGTTGTCAAGAAATCTTTTATAAAGGAAAGATGGGTCCCAGGGAGGGACATGGACGCTGCTGGATTTGAGGTTGTCTTGGGTATTTAAATGAGATCAGCTGGATTCCAGGAGATATTAAAGGAATGATGAATTTCAGGAATAAAATGAATTATACGTCGCATCCTCGGTAGAGATCGGAAAAACAAAAGCAGCATATCACCATTCAATCGATTTGGTGTATTCATCTACGTGCTTGTGTGTTCCAGCTGGCTGCGTAGATCAATCAGCATGTGCATGTTCAAAAACCAAACCGAGCCAAAGGCACTGTAAAGCCCAGAAACTATTGGTCATGTTCTGAACTCTTGTAATGTTGATTGGCATAATGCAGGGAAAGAGATTAGAGGACGGATGAAGGGATGGTGACGGTGTTCTAGATATATAATGTACAGATTTCAAGGGAGAGATGGTAAGATACCTTGACGTTGCTACCTCTCTGTGTGCTTAATTATGAAGTAAATCAATTTGTTAGTTTATCAAAGTTGCTACATGGCATTGTTCTTTTGGGTCTACATGGCATTGTTCTTTTGACGTCTGATTTCTCCTACTCAGCAGAAAGTAACCACAAATTTCTAATTCTTTGCTGAAAGTAACCTCAACTTGCTTGACTACCATAATTGACAGTTGTTTAAACCTTGTGTGAACAAGACACAAAAGCACACAATTGCGTGATTAAGTTAAAAAAAATTGGTAGATTTTGTTTGAATTTCCTTGACGAATAAAATTGACTATAAGGTAATACCAATTTCTTAGTTAACAAAGGTCAGAGGCAAACCATCCGCAACATGCCAAATATGTGGATTGATTTCATGTTTATTCCCTTTTTGCCAACTTGACATACAACAGCTTTGCAAATCCTTTCTGGTAGCTTCAATCGAATAGTTCTTGATTTTTCAGCAATTCATCCCATCCAGCAGTTTGATAGATTTTTTGTAGACTAGAAACAATCTTATGATATTTAGTTGTCATTCAGAAAAACAATCATGTACCAAACTGAAAATAATTGGATGTTGATGTAATGTCGAAGTTCACCATCCAATCCAAGCATCTTAAAAGATAATCCTTACTATTGAAAGGAATACAATAAAACTATTATAAATTTTTAGAGGAATTAAACCGTTTGGCACACGAAAAAAATAATTAATCAGTTAGAATCTAACCCAATATAACTGAGCCAGCTATTATTTTGAAATGCAGTGGTGCTGAAATAGAGAGGGGCACATTCATGAAGTCTTATGACATGCTTGTGAGGGATGTGTGATATTGTTTTTCTCCCGTTGCAACGCACGGGCAAGTTTTGCTAGTATAGATAAATACTATATGAGATTTCCGCTCATCGTATCTGTCTCTCATTTGGCGATCCGGCAAGTCTTCTTGACTTGGTCCATCGCACAAATGTGGAGATTATAAGATATTAAAGGTGCCATTATGTAACCAATTTGTTTTTTTAGCCATGGACGTCGGGCAAATTTCTATATGAACTTGGACCATCTCAAACTTAAGTTGTACGAGCGGGCGTAATTTTCTAAACAACTTACCTTACTCGCTCCTTTATATTTTTAGGAAGAATTGAGTTATTTCTGGTTAGCTGAGAACGAGGCCCCTGAAAATTCAGGTGATACATTTAAATCCTTTTTTTAGTATTTAACTTTCAAAGTCAATTTGTCTCATGGGAGTGATTTTCTCTTCATGTATGTATATGTTGATGGCGCATGGTCAACCTCTGATATCCTCTTATCAATTAAAGCTATCCAAACTAGTGGGGACAGGGCCTATAGTCCCGGCCCGTAAAGGGCTTTAGTCCCGGTTCACCAACCGGGACTAAATGGGCGGGACTAAAGGCCTAACCTTTAGTCCCGGCCCTGTCCTTTCACTGCTTCAGCCCGAGCACGCTTAACTTTCTGGTTCTATCGCTCCTAGTTGCCAAGTGTGCACTTGTTGTTTTCCTGACAATAGTAAGCTATCAATACTAAGAAACTTGGGTCTTGATGTCATGTCACATGATTTAATTTTTTGAATTACAAACAATTATTAAAACAAACTTAATAAGTAACAATAATAGTGAATTTCAATGAAAACAACCTAATATTTTTAAATAAAATTATTTTTCTTTTTTTTGAAAAAACTTCTTTTTAAAATAACTTTTTTTCCATTTGGAATTTTGAGCATGTGAGAAAACTTCACCGGGCAAGCCTGGGTGAAATCGAGTACCAATTTTTTCTAGTTTTTTTGATATATTATTTTTTTTGGATGTCGTATACAAAAGTTATGGCCGTTTATTTATTTTTCCTTTTTTTGTAAAAACGGTCAAAATTCATATCTCAAAATTTCTATACCGACTAGACACTAAAACCTAACAACATCTCAAAGGATTTTATTTTTTGAAGATTTTATCATTTTTGTTTAGATTTTGAAGATTTTATCATTTTTGTTTATTTTCTACAAAACTCAAAGTATCAAGGTTTCAGACGAAAACCCATCTGCTACAATGGCATTTTTTTAAAATTAATTGAACTGTAGATTTTTTGTGCATTAAATATGCACCATACTACAACATGTTAAAATCTATAGAAAGAACTAACTAAAAATAATAAAAAACAACAATTAAATGACTAAAACAACTATATAAGCAAAACAATATTTCTTTAATTAAAATCCTAATTTAAATTATTCTAAAAATAACCAAATAAATCTTACTGTGACAACAATCTAACACATGAGTGGGAGCAAAAAGAATTAAATTAAAACTATTTGTAAACTCAAGTTATTCAAAAACTGGGTTTGAAGCAAATTTAAACAAATTCAAATTTAAACCATTCAAATTTAAAAACTAATGGCACAAACAGAAACTAGACAAAATTTTGAATCTAATGCAAAAAGAATCAATCAAAAACATCAAATATCCTAAAAGATATAAGCAATTTAAAACAGAAACTACAAACAAGAATTTAAAAATAGAAAAAAATAATCTGAACACCTTTAGTCCCGGTTCGTGTCACGAACCGGGACTAAAGGTCTACCCTTTAGTCTCGGTTCAAGACACGACCCGGGACTAAAGCCTCCAAACCCTTTAGTCCCGGTTCGAGACACGAACCGGGACTAAAGGTCCAAGGCACGAACCGGGACTAAATCCTCCAAACCCTTTAGTCCGGTTCGAGACACGAACCGGGACTAAAGGTCCCATTTGAACCGGGACTAATGCCCAACCGGCGCCTTTGCCGCTCGAACCGGGACTAATACTAACATTAGTCCCGGTTCGTAAATGAACCGGGACTAATCTGTTTTTCGAGCTGGAACGAAAGCCCTTATTTGCCGCGGCAGCTGTGTGAGCCAACCACTCATGAATTAGCTAACCCTATACTTCAATTCAACATTACCATAAGGAACCTTGGATTCTTCCACCCGTGGGTGGCACTCTGAGCATTCGTTTCAGGCATTATGTTACCATCCAATATTACCAATGCCTAGAACTAATCTAGACATCACCTTAGGGACTAAGATAGTATCCCAAAAATTAGACTGGAAGTATCATGAAATCCAATATGTCAAACATTCGAAGGGCTATACTCAATGGAAGCTGAGATTCTGGAGCACCATTATTTTAATCTGTAAGGGGGTGAAGAGAATACGGATTATATTCGCGGCACCATTTATTACTCTCTTTGCGATTATTTTGTCAGCTCTTCTTTGCTTCGATCTTTATTAGAGAGGTGGAGTCCTTAAACCAACACTTTCATGCTCTCGTGTGAAGAACGCACCATCACTTTGTTGTATATGTTGCTTATAGGCCAGCTGCATATAGTTGGGAACCCTATGAAGAATATATCCCGTCACTCACTAAGCTGAATCGCGAATTACTCTTGTTTCCAAACTTTTTATTTGAACTTTTGGATGTATGGGATGGTCTTTGTGCTGAAAGCAAACATAAGAAAAAATTAGTTACTTTTCTGACTTGGTGTGATCATTTTCACAACAAGCAGGCGGGATTTTCGCCATCCAATAGGCTTCATGAAAGTCGTATGTATGTCGCGCTTTGGCTTTGATGCTTTGTGGCGCGACAAATGCTGCGACATACATACGACTTTCATGAAGGCTGTTGGAGTGTGAAAATCCCTCCTGCTTGTTGTGAAAATGATCACACCAAGTGTGGAAAGTAACTATTTTTACCTTATGTCTGCTTTCAGCAGAAAGACTCTCCAACACATCCAAGAGTTCAAATAAAAAGTTTGGAAACATGAGTAATTTGGGATTCAGCTTAGTGAGTGACGGGATATATTCTTCATAGGGTTCCCCAACTATAGGCAGCCCGGCCATAAGAAACATATAATGCAAAGTGATGGTGCGTTCTCCACACGAGAGCATGAATGTGTTGGTTTGTGGACTCCACCTATCTAATAAAGATCGAAGCAAAGAAGGGCTGACAGAATACTCGCAAAGGGAGCAATGAATGGCGCCGCGAATATAATCCGTATTCTCTTCATCCCCTTGCCGATTAAAATAATGGTGCTCCAGAAACTCAGTTCCCCATTGAGTATAGCCCTTCGGACGTTTGACATATTGGATTTCATGATACTTCCAGCCTAATTTTTGGGATACTATCCTAGTCCCTAAGGTGAAGTCTAGATTAGTTCTAGGCATTGGTACTATTGGATGGTAACATAATGCCTTTAACGAATGCTCAGAGTGCCACCCACTGGTGGAAGAGTCCAAGGTTCCCCGTGGTAATGTGGAATTGACAAGTATAGGGTTAGCTAATTCATGAGTGGCTACCTCGCACAACTGTGGCTTGGCTAATTCAGATAGCTTTAATACACTAGTAGAAAAAGGGCCTTTGGCCTGGACCCTTTAGTCCCGGCCTGTCTCTGGGCCGGGACTAAAGGTCCGGCCACGTTGCCCCAAATCGCACGAGACTTTGGTCCTGGCCCGTAAGGAGCCTTTAGTCCCGGTTTGTGTCTCGAACCGGGACTAAAGGGTTTGGAGGATTTAGTCCCGGTTCGTGTCTTGAACCTTTAGTCCCGGTTCATGTCTCGAACTGGGACTAAAGGGTTTGGAGGATTTAGTCCCGGTTGGTGTCTTGAACCGGGACTAAAGGGTAGACCTTTAGTCCCGGTTCGTGACACGAACCGGGACTAAAGGATGTTGAGATTTTTTTTCTGTTTTTAAATTCTTGTTTGTAGTTTCTGTTTTAAATTGCTTATATCTTTTAGGATATTTGATGTTTTTGATTGATTCGTTTTGCATTAGATTCAAAATTTTATATAGTTTCTGTTTGTGCCATTAGTTTTCAAATTTGAATGGTTTAAATTTGAATTTGTTTAAATTTTCTTCAAACCCAGTTTTTGAATAACTTGAGTTTACAAATAGTTTTTAATTTAATTCTTTTTGCTCCCACTCATGTGTTAGATTGCTGTCACAGTAAGATTTATTTGGTTATTTTTAGAATAATTTAAATTAGGATTTTAATTAAAGAAATATTGTTTTGCTTATATAGTTGTTTTAGTCATTTAATTGTTGTTTTATATTATTTTTAGTTAGTTCTTTCTGTAGATTTTAACATGTTGTAGTATGGTGCATATTTAATGCAAAAAAAAATCTACAGTTCAATTAATTTAAAGAAAAATGCCTTTGTAGCAGATGGGTTTTCGTCTGAAACCTTGATACTTTGAGTTTTGTAGAAAATAAACAAAAATGATAAAATCTTCAAAAAATAAACAAAAATGATAAAATCTATAAAAAATAAAATCCTTTGAGTTGTTGTTAGGTTTTAGTTTCTAGTCGGTATAGAAATTTTGAGATATGAATTTTGACCGTTTTTGCAAAAAAGGAAAAAAAATAAACGGCCACAACTTTTGCATACGACGTCCAAAAAAAATTAATATATAACAAAAAACTAGAAAAAATTGGTACTCGATTTCACCCGGGCTTGTCCGGTGAAGTTTTCTCACATGCTCAAAATTCCAAATGGAAAAAAAGTTATTTTCAAAAAGAAGTTTTTTTTAAAAAAAAGAAAAAAAATATATTTAAAAATATTAGGTTGTTTTCATTGAAATTCACTATTATTGTTACTTATTAAGTTTATTTTAATAATTGTTTGTAATTTAAAAAATTAAATCATGTAACATGACATCAAGACCCAAGTTGTTTAGGATTGATAGCTTACTATTGTCAGGAAAGCAACAAGTGCACACTTGACAACTAGGGGCGATAGAACCAGAAAGTTAAGCGTGCTCGAGCTGAAGTAGTGAAAGGATGGGTGATCGATCGGGAAGTTAGACGATTTGAAATGAGTGATCCAAGCTAGAGAAGTGAGGATGGGTGATTAGAGATTAAATTGTCAAATGGCGACCACGCGGAGCACCTTTGGTCCCGGCTTGGAACAGGGCCGGGACTCCCGGGACTCCCGCCCCTTTAGTCCCGGTTGGTGAACCGAGACTAAAGCCCCTTACGGGCCGGGCAGAAAACAACTTAACCTTGAAAGTTAAATACTAAAAAAAGGGATTTAAATGTATCACCTGAATTTTCAGGGTCGCCGTTATCAGTTAACGAGAAATAACTCAATTCTTCCTGAAAGGATAAAGGGAGCGAGTAAGGTAAGTTGTTTAAAAAATTACGCTTGCTCGTACAGGCTAAGTGTGCGACAGTCCAAGTTCATATAGAAATTTGCCGGTACTTCAATGGCAAAAAAAAATCATTATATAACAGCACCTTCGATATCTTATAATGTCCATATTTGTGCGACCGACAAAGTCACGAAGACTTTGCCGGATCACCAAATGAGAGACAGATATGATGAACGGAAATTTTATAGTATTTATCTCTTTAGTTGTGCGATTGAGAAAGCACCATAGCTCTCGAGCACGCCAACTATGAGGGAAATTCATGTCAAATATATGTCAATATTTCAAATTAAAAAAAATGTTAGCCAGCGGGAATCTTGTACACGTATATTTGGCCCCATGGATGTACGACGGAGCAAGTTCGTATAGAAGCTTGCCCGCCCGGCCTTATGTATATTTGCCTTATGTACACGGGGGATGATCCACCATTCGTTCGGCCGCTGTTCATTTCATCACTCCTGCACACAAATGTTGTTAAGTATTTTTTTTAGAAAATGAGGAACAAAGCCCCTGACCTCTGCGTCAATCGAAGCATGCAGCCATATTATTAAAGAATAGCAATAACAAGGTCTTAGGTTTACAATAATTTCGCAAACTGAACAAAATAAGCAAATCTAAAGATAAATAAAATCTGTCATTTCCAGCAACACTAAAAAAGGCTACGATGTCTATAAACCTAACCTATTATTAGCCTGTCATCAAAATCGGTTGAAGATAGCCCGTGCGACCGTAGTCCATCGGTTGCACCCAATAGCCATAAGCCTCCTGGAGCTTGCATGACTGAGTAACGACCACGTACCGATCCAAGACGTGGCTCTCTAGATAACATGCAAAAAATTAGTAAAGTTCTTGTCATTAAAGATCGTATCATTTCTAGTGTTCCATATAGCCCAAAAAACAGCACTTATCCCAATCCGGATATGATTCACTAGATGTGCGTTAACTCCACTGAGCCACGTCCCAAATAGGATATTAATGCTTGTTCGTGGATTAATGTTAAAGTCTATATAAATAGCGCGTCATAATAATTTTGCAAGTGGACAATCAAGAAAGAGGTGTCTTATACTTTCATTCTGATCACAATAGCAACAATTAGACCTGCCTATCCAACTCCGTTTTAGCAAATTATCCTTGGTTAGTACAACTCCCTTGTGTAGAAATTACATGAAAATTTTAATTCGAAGTGGCACCTTAATTTTCCAAATATGTAACGATCTCGAAAGAGGCCCAAAATTAATTAGATCCATGTACATCGACTTCACTCAAAAACTACCATTCGTAGCTAGTTTCCAGTGAATGCTATCATCCTGGTCAGAGAGTTGAACATCCATCAATCGTCTGACCAAGTGTAATCAAGAATTCCAGCGTTCTTCCACTAGAGCTCACCTGAATTGGATATTTAGAGGTACCAACTGTAATATTGTGGCAACATAATCTTCCTTATGTTGTGCAATATTATATAAGGCAGGATACTGTAAATCTAGAGGAGTGTCCCCACGCGAGATATCCTCCCAAAATCTGGTTGTGGTACCGTTACCAACTAAAAACTTCACCCGCTGAAAGAAGGTTACCTTGACCTTCATTAGGCCCTTCTAAAAAGGTGATTCATTGGGTCTAGCGGTAACCTGGGCCAATGTCTTAGACCGTAGGTATTTATTCCTCAGAATTTGTACCCACATCCCTTCGGTTTCAGTAGATAGCCTGTAAAGCCATTTGCTAAGTAAGCATTTATTTTTCATTTCTAAGTTCTCAATACAGAGACCCCCTTGATCTTTGGGTCTACAAATAATGTCCCATCTTGCCAATCGGTATTTTTTCTTAGTCTCATCACATTGCCAGAAGAAACGAGATCTATAGAAATCCAGTCGTTTCCGTACCCCGAGTGGAACTTCAAAGAAAGATAAAAGAAACATGGGCAAACTTGTTAACACCGAATTGATCAACACAAGCCTACCACCATAAGACATAAGTTTTCCCTTCCAGCAACTTAATCTTATTTCGAATCTATCTTCAATAGATTTCCATTCCCCATTTGTCAGACGTCTATGGTGAATAGGAATCCCTAGGTAACTAAACGGCAATGATCCCATTTCACATCCGAATAGTTGCATGTAAGAATCTTGTTCCTCCTTTGCTTTCCCAAAGCAAAACAATTCACTTTTGTTAAAATTAATTTTTAAACCAGATACTTGTTCAAATAGGCAAAGAACAAGTTTCATATTCCTAGCTTTTCCGATATCATGTTCCATGAATATCATTGTGTCATCTGCGTATTGTAGTACGGACACTCCCCCCTCTACAAGGTGTGGGACTAGTCCTCCTACTTGGCCATTCTCTTTAGCCCTACCAATAAGGACTGCCAACATATCTGCTACTATGTTGAATAGCATGGGAGACATGAATCTCCTTGTCTCAGTCCTTTATGGGTTTGAAAATAATGACCTAAGTCATCATTAACTTTAATTCCAACACTGCCTTTCTGAATGAATGCATCCACCTGGTCCCTCCAGGATTGGTTGAACCCCTTCATACACAAGGCATGTTGAAGGAATGGACATTTGACCTTATCATATGCCTTCTCGAAATTCACTTTAAAGATAACCCCATCTAGTTTCTTTGTATGAATTTCGTGCAGCGTTTCATGCAAGACCACTACCCCTTCTAGGATGTGTCTCCCGTGCATGAACGCATTCTGCGTCGGTTGGACTACTGAATGGGCAATTTGCGTCAACCTATTCATGCCAACCTTGATAAATATTTTGAAACTGACATTGAGCAAACAGATCGGTCTGAACTGCTCAATGCGAACAACTTCCACCTTCTTTGGCAACAATGTTATTGTTCCAAAGTTAAGGTGAAAAAGTTGTAAGTGTCCATTAAATAAGTCATGGGACATGGGCAAAAGATCATCCTTTATAATATGCTAGCATTTTTTTATAGAATTCCGCCGGAAACCCATCCGGTCCTGGGGCCTTGCTATTTTTCATTTGTGCTATTGCGTCAAACTCCTCTTTCTCAGTAAACGGCGCTGACAGTATCTCGTTCTCACCGGTGCTGAGCTGAGATATGTCTCCTGTTGTGTTCTCGTCCAAAGAGACAAAATTCTCTTCGGGTGAACCAAACAGTTTCTTATAATATTCACAGATGTACAATTTGAGATTCTCATGTCCTACTATTGTACCCTCATCCTCTTCAAGTTGAATTATTTTCTTCTTCCTATGCTTGCCATTCGCAATCATGTGGAAGAATTGCGTGTTATCATCTCCATAGACCACCTTCGTCACCTTTGCTCGAAGAGCCCATTTCATCTCCTCCTCTCTCAAAAGAGTTTGTAATTGCTTCTCAGCCTCAATCTTAATAGTCCGCTCTAACATATTAAGGAGTGTAGACTCGGCTTTTACATCTAAGTCATTAATGAGATGAATTAGCCTCTCTTTTTCTACTTTGTAGATGCCACTTTGATTCTTTGCCCAGCCCCTCAAGAACTGGCGCAAGTGTCTAATTTTGTTTTGCCACCTATCCATACTAGATGACCCGCAAGCTTCCCTGGCCCATTCAGTAGCAATGATATTCATGAAACCTTCTCGCTCGAACCAGCTTAATTTGAAAGAGAAATTATTTCTATTACCTACATGAATCGCTTCTCCTGAATCGACCAGTAGTGGTGTGTGGTCCGAAATTTCTCTTTGCAATGCATGGACTGTGACCAGCGGAAACTTCTGCTCCCAATCCACACTGGTCAGTACCCGATCCAGCTTCTCATAAGTTGGTACCGGTAGTGAGTTAGCCCATGTGTGTCAACCAGTGAGGTTAATCTCCCTTAGATTAAGACTCTTGATAATCATGTTGAACATGAATGACCATCTTTCATCAAAGTTGTCATTATTTTTTTCTTCTTGCCTTCTGATAATATTAAAATCTCCCCCAATGATAATGGGGAGTCTTTCATCTCCACACATTCTCACCAAGTCGGCGAGAAAATCAGAGTTCAGCTCAGGTTGCGCCGCCCCATATACAGCCACGAGAGCCCATTTGAAGCCATCGGTTTTCGATCTGACACGAAATTTGACGGCAAAATCTCCATATACCACATTCAACACCTCTAGTGTTTCGCACTTTACCCCAAGTAAAATCCCCCCGGATCTGCCTCTTGGAGGTAAACAATGCCGGTCAAAATCAACCCCTCCTGAAATGGTGTTTAGAAATTGTGGCGTGAAGTTATCTCTACCCGTCTCTTGTAGAGCCATAAAATCAAGCTTATGCTCTAAAGATGTATCTGTAAGGAATCTTCTTTTAACCAAGTCCGCTAGACCTCTGCTATTCCATAAAATTCCTTTCATATTTCATCATGGAATTTTTTTTCTTTTGCTTAATTCTAGCACTCCTCCGCATCGCTGATACATGATAGACCTTCCTCTTCCACGGTCTTTTAGGTTTATCCTGCATGCAACATGTACAGGTATTGTCGGATGTGACGTGAGGAAGACTATCAAACATCTAAGGAGCCAAATACCCCTCCAATCCTATGTCTTCCTCTCCCATCTCACCCCCTCTGTGGGAATTAAATCCTCACATAAACTCTGAATTGTCGTGACTCCAAGATTACTAATATATGTCTCATTCATCGGTTTTACCGATGCTAAATTTGAAATGATCTCCATGGCTCTATCCGCTTCCAAGTCTAGAATGTCATTAATTGATTTGACTATTTCTTTCCCATTACCACCAAGTGAAACCCCTAAGTCGCTAGCATTCTCTATTATTTCACTGTCTGAAAAATGTAGAATGGAACAACTAGAGTTAACCGACATACCTCTATTGGCCTCGATATCTCGAAGCTTGGAAACCCTCATAGCTCGGCCCAACTGTATGTCGTTAGCATCCAGTTGTCCCTCGATGCGTTGACTGAATCGTCGACCTCCAGAGTTAGGATCTCGAATTCCTTCGAAGCTGATCACATCCTCTCGAGAAAACATTGTTGGTTCTCGGCCTCCTGCCTCATTCCCGACAGTACCAAGGCTATGAACCGGAGATGTTCCCGCAACCGGAGATGAGGCCTCAACCTCTGTATGAGCTTCCCCCCCCCAGCGCCCGCCTGTGTGCCAACTGTCCCTCCATTACCGATCGAGAAGCAGTCATGGTGGATGTAGGTGTACGGACCTCCTGCCCGTAGCCCTCAGACGTCGCCTGTGTAAACTGTGATCGTGGTATAGGCGAAACAGAGCTCATGGCCTTCTGCCCGAAACAGCTTGCCCCTGCCCCCACATCAGAAGTGGGAGTAACAATCCTCCTCTGTGAAGATATGAGGGTTTGTCGGACCTCCTGCCCAACGTTGCCCTCCGCATCACCCTACGGCGTCAGTCGTGAAGATAGCTGGCACTGGTAATCCTGCACCTCTCATAGCATCGGGGTTGAACCATAACTGTCACACATATGAGAAATAGCCAGAAGATCTTGTTCCTCATCCTCAGATTCAACTCGATCTCCCCACAAACGACTCGGAGCAGAAGCAGCCTCGAAAGAACCAAACCGGAGTGATGCCATCGGAGACGGCGAAGGTGTCGCCCCCTTCTCAGGCCGTGTGTCAGTGGGTCGATCCGGCTGCCCCGGAGGCTTCGACGCACTGTCCCCCTGGCCATGGGGACCATCAAGCCCATACGCCCCGTTCCCATCTGCATCGCCTGTCATATCCATATCCTTTAGTCCATCAGTATTATCACCCTCAGGAAGTGCCTCTCTCACCACCTCAAGATCATATAACACCTCGTCATAACACCATGGCGTGTAGTCAGGGACGTAGTCAACATCTTGTACACTCAGAAGTAATCTTGCCATCCCATTCATACGTGTAAACGGCATGTCGACTTTCTCTGTTTTTCCAATAAGTGAACCCAGACTCCAAGCAATCAGGAAATCATCTAGCGAAGTTTTCGGTATCCCCGAGAATCTAATCCAGAATTTATCTAACGGCGTACCTTTGGCTTCTGGCTTTTTGCACTCATCGAATGCAAGCATGCAGTTACTACCAGTAACTTTACTGAATCCAAACTTAAGCAGGCGATCAAGATCTTCCCTCCTCGGAAATTCCACACGATATACCTAATCCTCTACCTTGACCGTCGTCCAGTTAAAGGAACCTGAAACTAGGCGTCTAAGTTGTTGCACGACCTGTTCCACTGTCAGTACCCCATGTGTGACCTTGACCAAGACGAACCTTGAGCCCTCCAAGTTTGGTTTAACATCAACCGTGGACGGTGTCTCAAAAAACATGAGCTTGTCACTCCAACTCCATATATAGCGATCACTGGCTTGGGGGCCGAGAGCAGCGGACATGCATCCGATAAGTGTCTCGGTTTCCTGCAAATCTCACAAAGTTCAGCCATGCAGTCTATCGCGAAGTGTCCAGACTCACCACAATGATAGCAAGTCAGCTTCTCCTTCTTGCGAGCTGCCTTGTTGGCTCTAGAAATCTCAGATTTCTCGCTACCTTTATCCCTTGCCGTATCTTTGTTTTCTGTTGTCACTGATATTGGGATTTTCACTTTTCCCAAAGCTGTGACCGTTGCGGCTGCCTCCTCTATTAGACTAGGTGCCGCTGCCGGTGGTGTGACTGTCGTAGTACTCTTAGGATCTTCTCTGTGATCCGGCTAGTTATGCCGTGGTGGAGGTTTGCGGCCGAACTTACCAACACCACCACGGTTGTCGTGCTGCCAGTAAGGGGGTCCCGATGCCCCCTCAACGAACTGGCCCTCCGGCGGATAGAGATCGTGTTTGAAGTCTTGTCTGAAGTATTGTGGATCAGGACCGTACCCTCTTCCTCTACTAGATGAGGGGCCATAGAACCCACCATCAGCTATGTGATGATCAAACCAATGGGAATTAAAACCATCGTCATCTCGCCCTTCGTTGAAGCCACCGCGACCCCCACCAGAGTGTCCACCGCGAGTTTTATGAAAATTCCGGTCAACCCCATGCCTTCCACGCCCAGCGCCATCGTGCCTCCGGCCATCATCCGGTTTGGCAGCGATTTGTTCCTGTCGCCGTGGAGGTGGCCCTCCGGTGCCCCTGCCTGCCATGTAGTCTGATGGCGATGGCGATGGCGACGACGCTGGAACAACGCGAGCGGCAGGGCCGCTGAAGACGGGAAACCCTGGTTTTGCTATGCGTGGATGCAGCCGACCCGTCGTAACGCTAATAACAGGAGGTTCTCCTATCGCAGCAGATCGATGGACCTGACGAGAGTCCATCTCATCCTCGAGTTCCTGTAGCTGGGCTGAATACCCAGCCACCTGGGTCTGCGGAACGGACTTCTCCGGCCCATCCAAGCCCAGGAGCGAATTCAAACGCGCCTCTCTGGCCGCTGTTATCGACCTGGCCGGAGATATCGCCGGCGGCGGCGACTGTCTCGCCCTGTGCAGGCCTTTCTTGTTGTTGTTGTCCATGCGCCGCCAGTTGCCGAGAAAATCTGCGAGAGTAAGGGATGGGAGACTCACCTTGGGTAGAGGACCCTTCCATGGCCGAATGGCCAACGGCGCCGTCCTCCGGTGCACTACTAGTCGGAGAACCTTCACACCTTCTGCATGACTGAGCCCATCCGAGGTGAGATCGCATGGTGGTACAATCGTAGCGATGGATCCTGCCACCTCCTCCTCCAAACGCCCGCTGTGAAGCGATTCGCAAACGAGATCTGGAGGAGTCGGCGATGCGATCTCCGCCGGTGCACCGCCGTCGTTGTCGTCTGACTCGTCTGTGTCGGATCCGGCGAGAGCCCAGAACTTGTTGCGCTGAAGAGAGGTGTCCGGCAGAGCCTTCTTGACTCCACCGCGGACGCCGTCGCGGGCGATACCCTGATCGCCTCGCCTGTCGCCCCACTCGCCCCGCTCACCCCTCATCCCGCCTTCCAACTCCTCCAACCGTTCGCACCCCGACGTCGTCAAATGTAAGATCTGTGGCAAGCTTGGCCACTCAGCCAAAGATTGCAAGTACAGGTTTGACGACGATGATGACTCGTCCCAAGATGACAAGGTGGCTGGTGTCGCAGAAGGTTCCTATGGATTGGACACAAACTGGTATGTGTATAGTGGTGCCACAAACCTCATTATTGGTGAGCTCGAGAAGGTGACCATGAGGGATAAGTACCGCGGCCAAGACCACATCCACACCGCAAGTGGAGAAGATATGAAGATCCGTCATGTTGGTCACTCAATTATCAAAACCCCCTTAGGAAAATCTTGCATGTTCCTAGTGCATCAAAAAATCTCCTCTCCGTTCACCGTATTGCCCTTGATAATCATGTCTTCCTTGAATTTCACCCTTTCTTCTTTTTTATCAAGGATCAGGTAACGATGAAAATCCTATATCGAGGTAGATGTGTTCGAGGGCTCTAACCTTTCACACACATGCGTAAGGAAGAAGAGACTCAGAGGAGTTCGGTAAGAAGCTGAGACTCATGGTTCTCTCCTAATCCCTTGGCTCTCTTGTTGCTCCATACCATTACCCTGATACAAACATTTCGTATTCCCTAGATGGGGATGACACCAAGGCAAAACAGGGTTACAAAAGATGATTTGGCATTCACACATTAGGCATGATCACACGACTAATTAAATAACATTACTATAGTAAGTATTGATAATCTTGATCTTTGCTTTCTCTTACATGTGCCCTACAATATTCACATAGTACATGGTTTGAATTGGTTTTTTGCGCCATTGGCTCATCGAGTCATCTAGTCAGATAAAATCTCCACCCCCTTCTCAACCGCTCATGTGCCACTACCGCATTGCTAATCTCTCTCGCCCATTCCTGTGTCACCACCGCATTGTTGGGTATCATGATTTGAGTCTAGAATCCAAGAAAGAATCAGCTAGAACAATTATTAAATTTGATCATAAAGTCTCTGGGTTAACAGATGGAACCAAACTATTCAATCGGATAAGTTTCTTTTTTCTTTCTAATTTCTGTCTGACAAAGTATTCATGTAAGTATAGTCACAATCTCTCAATTCGGCCCACGTTATCCGTCTGTCTCTCGATCGACCAGCACCAGGCCCGACGGGCCACAGTGCTCGACACCCAAACAAAATAGATCGAGGTAGGAGGTAGACATGTTTGGTTGGGCAGTCCTCGTGACCCAAACCATTTACCTATGAACATCCTCATTTTGATTAACAAAGTGACGAGATTCCTCAAAAGAAAAGGAGGTAGACATGTTGGGCATCAATCCATTCACAACATCATAGTATCATCAACACTGATGTTAAAAAAATAACACTACCGAAGAAAGATTTTATATGAACCAGCGTGATAATATACGGGGAAATTCTACCCATATGGGAAGTCATGCATGGAGCAAAACGGGACACATGTCATGTGAACATATGGCCTTGGAGAAAATATATATGGCCTCATAAGGTAAGTGCTACTGCTGGCCTGCCTACTAGTAAGTTTCACTGGCTAAAATTAGCTTCCGTCCAATTTCGTCACTCTATCATCTCTTTCTAGTCATGAATGATCTGGAAAATAAAAGTGACAATCGTCGTCAGGACGCAGATTGATGACGAGAAAGTTGATAAAAATACGTGTATAGTGTGTTGATGTGCATGACCTTTGCTTACCACAGCCCCAGGCCAGGGAAGCAGCTACGGCCACAGCCGCAGCGACGTCGCCGCCTCCTCCTCCTCCACCTCCGGGAAGAATCCCCCGAGCAGCGTCGCCGGCGCCATGAGCTCCGCCACCACCGCCGACGCCTCCACGGCAGCACGCTGCCGCCCCTCCTCGCTCATCTGACAAAGAGCAGAGACGCATTCAGGAAGCCAGATTATACAGGAGTGTCACACAGCGATGCCGAAACTAGTCCTACCATGTGGCGAAGGAAGCTGTTCTGGTCCTCCAGGATGTGCACCTGCATAACAGACGACACATGCACGATCATTCACAGTTGCTTGCCTGCATCTTAAATCATTATAAGGTTCCCATACGATCACAGCTGCTTACCCTGTGGTGTGATTCGCCCAGCTGCTCCTCCAGCAGCTTATCCTGGACGCAAGAAAGTCATGTAACCATTGATTCAAACACTGATAATAACTTGTCAGCCGAGGTGAATATTGTGCAGTGTGTACAGCATGTATACCTTCATTTCACGGACTTTACCCAGCGCGCGCTCTAGCTTCTGCTCCAGATGGCCAAGCTCTGGCACGCTTGCGGTCGACGGAAGGTCTTCTCCGGTCTGGCTCCGCACGACGGCCTCGAGGTGGTCACGCTCTTGCCTCAACCTTGCGATTTCCGACAGCAGCTGTTGTGTGCAAGAATCAGAATGCAGTCATGCAGTTAACTCTCAGTGTAGAAATGTACTATGTAGGTACAGAGGAAGTACATGAATAATTGTAGCCGGAGAGAGCTAAACTTGTCCTTCCCAACTACAATTATTTTAGGTACAGAGGAAGTACATGACCAGATATGTTTCCTCGTCTATTAACCTGATCATGATCATGATTCATCCCCTGACCCCCTTGGAACTGGTCGCTGGTGGTGCTGTCGTAGCGCTGAATTAGCTCGCTCCAGCTGAATAAATGACACGTGAAGTGTGTCATCACCGATCACTACTATACTGTAGAACAGATATATATATGCACTCAAGTGATCAGGTTTATGCATGGTCCACAGGTTTCAGTCATCGCAGAGGCCGGGGCAACGCCTCCTTTTCGAAAAAAAAAGAAGAAGGTTTCAGTCATCAGGTATCTCTTGTTTAGGTTACGATTTTGCGTTTACAAATGGAATGACGACGACGAGGACATGTTGACAGTAACAGGCCGTGCTTTCTGTAAGGATCTGAAAGTGATCATGAATCCTAATCTGAAGGTACATTGAAATCAGGGTAAATTGAAAACCATCACACTAAGTTGAACATGAAACACAACGAGAGCATCCCAATACTACTACTGTACAGTAGCTACGATGGCATCTTCTAGGAGTATTTGAGGATGCAGAATCATCAGTGCACCAGTGCACAATCTGAATCTAGCTTCTCCAGAATGAATCGCCAGTGAGTGCACCACACCACACACACATGCACACCCACTTGTACTAGGAACAGAGCAATTAATCCAACAGTGAACAGGGCAGAGGGTCGCCTAACTAGACAGAGCATCGCAGAGCCCAAACAAAGTACCGGGCGTGACTGACAGAGCATCCAAGATCAGCTTACAACCGTATTGAATCGACACTACGCACGGGCCATGAGATTCCTGGGCTAGGAAGATGGGGGCAAGCAACGGACGGACGGACCTGGCGTTGGGGCTGCAGTAGTGGAACTGCCTGCCGGCGGCGTCGAAGACGAGGACGCCGAGGTCGGCGTCGCAGAGCACGGCGAGCTCATGCGCCTTCTTGAGCAGCCCGGCGCAGCGCTTGCCGAAGGTCGCCCTCCGCGAGACGTTGTTGGCGATCCGCCTGATCTCCACGCTCCCGCGCCGCATCCTCCTCCTCCTCCCCTTCTCCCGGCAGCCCTGGAGGGGCCGAGCCGCGCTACGTGAACGCACGCGGCGGTCAGCCAGTGCCCAGTGGCGGCGGCGGCGGCTACTGGTTCCTTCCTTCCTGGCCAAGGCTGGGACCGTAACTTGGGAACGGACCGCAGTGGAAGGGGCTATATGTAGGGAGCAGAGCAGCAGGTGGGCAGCTGAGTACGTACGTACGTACTGAGGACATGCGGTGCAGTTTCCGGGAAGCTTCGTCGGCGGCTGAGTAGAGTACGTACCCCTACTGGAGTGGCTTTGACCACTGTGCGCTGCTCCTGTGGTGCCCTTCCGTCTGTGTATCTGCACAGTGTATCGGCTTTGAGTTTCAGCAGTGTATGCCATTGCCATCCCGGCCGGCGTGTGCGGCTGTAGCAGCAGGAGAAGTTCAGATGGTGCCGTGACCGGTCCGGTCCGCGGGTCACGTCCGACGGGAAAGAAAGGAAGAAAGAAAGGAAGCGGTGCGCGTGGAGCGGAGGAAAAGCGGGCGCATGCGTGTTCGCGGGGGCTTCGTTGGTTGCCGATCTCTGCAACTCCTCGGGTCGCCGTGCCTCTTTCCGGGCGGCGGAATATTGCCGTTTACGGCCTAAAGTGAAAAGCCCCCATGACAGGTGGTGACCGTCTGGTCTGGTCGTGCGTGACCAGCGGGCTACACGGTACGTGGCCAAGAGCATCTCTAATAGAACCCTCAAACCCTTAAATCCAAAATCAGTTTTAAGGGTTGAGAATTGACCATTTTAGACATTTTTAAGGGTTGAAAAACATAGGCAAAGACTAGAACCCTCAAACCCAACCCTTATAGCCTAGTTTTGCACACTATGAACAACACGCGGAGGAACAGAGGATACAAAAATGACTTCAGCCACGGAGGAGCTCGCGCTCGCGCTGCCTGGACGAGGCCGTCTCGCGTATCGCGCGGTGGAGCTCCGCCGGGCGGCCGCGGCAGGAGCGCGCGCGGGGGGGGGGGGGGGGGGGGGGGGTGGGGGCGCGGCGGCAGGCGCGGCGGCTGGAGCGTGGGGGGCGGCGGCGGCTGGAGCGCGGGGCCGGGGCCTGGGCGCAAAGGGGCGGCGGGGCCGGGGCCGGGGCGGCGGCCGGAGCGCGGGGGGCGGCGGGGCGGCGGCGGCCGGAGCAACTTCCTCGCGCGGACGGGAACCAACTGCCTCCCGCGCGAGGTGGGAAGTGGAGTACGGGTTGGGGGCAGTTTTCCCCCCAACCCTCACTTCTACAGGCTGGGAAGGGGTTGGAGGGTTCGACCTCTATTTTTTTTTACGGGTTTAAGGGTTCTAGTCTACGCCGTTTTTCCGATGAAAACTGTAAAAAAAAGCGGTTATTTTTATGGGTTTAGGGTTTGAGGGTTCTACTAGAGATGCTCTAACCGGTTCAAAGTAATCCAGCCCGTATAACAGTCAAACCCCCTAAAAGAAAAAGAAAAAACGACTTTACAGTTTTGATCGAAAAAACGGCACCGAATACATCCCGTAAAACTTGTTCGATCCGTAAACTTTTAAGGGGCACGATAAATTCATCCAAAAAAATCTTATATGTGTAATTTTGAAGGCAGTATGCAATTCAATTCGTAAACTGGTCAAACCTCGTCGGGGCAAACGCGCCGCCGCGAAACTTGTCGGAATCTACTTGGGACTCACCGAAATCCGTCGCCGCATGTCGGAAGAAGCCGCCGCACGCCGGAATTTGTCACCGCCGGTCCGAATTGTGGCCAGCTCGACCTCCAATGACCGAGGCGAGGTCATCCATGGGCAGGATGGAGCAGGCCACCGGCAACCTGAATCAGGGCGGGACAGCACCCGAGAAGAGCAGGGCAGGGTGGGAGAGCTCGCGCGGCCACGACGGGGGACGTACGCGCGGCGACGGGCAATGTCGAGCTCAATCGGGGATGAGCAGTGCTGAGCTTAATCGGGAGCGGGTTGCACATGGCTCCTCCACTGCATGCATGGCTCGGAACGGGCGGCGCCAGGACGAGGTGGGGGCGAGGCGGGTGGCGCCGGGGCGGTACTGCGAGGCACGTCGTGCCCGGAGACGGACTCGTCGGGATGGCAGGAGAAAAAAAATATAGGCTATAGCTGGATACAGTTTTGTTTAAGGGGTCTATTTTGTTCGAAGCAACTTCGTACCGTAAAAACGATTTACAGTGCCCCTTATGCGCGTTTTTACAAATTAGTTTTTCTATAGTTGCTCTAGCAGCATCCACAGCCTAACCCCTTATACCCGTCTCAAACGTATGGACGTGTTGTCTGATCACTGACCTGTAAGGACGGACCAAGAGACGAAATGACCCGGTGTCCTAGTGTCAAATTATACATATTTTACATGTGAAAACAAAGTGTCACACACTATACTATATACAACATTACCCAGAAAATTATTTTGCACTTGTGTCTTGTGCACCCGAGAAGCTGAACGTGGATACGCCCATGCTGATCGATCACAAAAAATCGATACAGCCGGACCCGCATATACCCATGTGAAATGTTCGGACTGATCGACACTTCTCATATCCATTTCAAATATGAGAACGATATGAGGCTCGTGGAGGCGTCCGGTTAGTTCGTCACGTAGGATGCGACCTCAATCCGTACCATTTTTCTCTTTCTTTCTTTATTATTTTATTTTTCTTCCATCTTCTTCAGCAATCATCTGTAAGTGATCAGACATATAAAAAAATATATAAAAATATGACTGCAGAACTAAAAAAAGTAGGCTTAAAACGAACAAACATGGCCAGCCCACAAGCATTTGAGGAGCTGAATTTATAAGTTCAGATTGTAGATGCTTTAAACTTCGCAAAGCGCGTTTGCCTGCCGGGGATGCTCGTCGTTGTTCTTTAGGTTTTATTTGGTAGAAGTGGATTAGGAAGGTTTGGTGAGGAGGAGATTTAAGGGATTTGGTGAATCCCTTCCTTCCATCCAATCCTCTTAAATCCTCGGGGTTTTGCTTCCATCAGTTCCTTGAAGAGGATCCTGAAACACATAGATAGGAGGGGATTGAAGGAAAATGAAGGGGATTCGGCTAAGCAAACCCGTCTTATGAAATGGGCGCCCGAGGTTGTGTGAGGTTTCTGGCTCTCTCGGTATTTTTTTTTCTTGAAACCTAATGAATCCCTCGGTGCCAAACAAGCCTTAGTTTCCCAATCTCGTTTTGAGGATTTATTTGGCAGTCAAATCGTTCCAGCTGATTCACGCGAGTGTTCGTGTTGGATGGCGAGCTGCTCAGCATCCTCCATTGACCATTGTGTTGTCTCACAGTACTACTTCTGTTTGTACTGACAATCCGTATCTGTATTTTTCAAATTTCATGACAGAGTTAGATGATTTTTGTTTAGGAAAAATCTAAACTGCAGTCAATGCACATCCGCTTTCCCGTGCGGTGGATGCACATAACTCGCTTAGCGTCGTTGCATTTATAAAAAAATATCTCACAAACTTATCTCAATTAATGATCCGTTTTCATCACTGGTCTTATGACGACGAGATCTTCAAAACTAGATACCATATCGATATGTTTCGATAATTTTTGTTTTCGTCGACACTTACCAGATTATTTTCACTAACTTGTCACATTATTTTTCACATAGTTTTCATATTAAATTAACTTGGTTATCAGGTTTATGAATGTCGATATACCCCATTAAAAAAGTTGATTCATTGTGCTTGTGCTGGTTCATGCATTTTACTTGCTTATTGTTAGTGCTTTAATAACCAATTTTTAGCTCCACATAACATTGCAATACTTAAAAAGTATAAAATTATTTTCTCGATAACTATGTATAACTAGACGCTGACCCGTGCACTTGCACGGGCTAGTATCATACAGAAAGTCAAAATCCAATCATATTTAACTTTATTTCATTGGCATTTTTATTATATATAATATGTTTAAATTTACCTTTATATTTAATTATACACAAGCAAATAGAAGTAGTTTGAAATTCTAACCTGTACACTACCATTGGAAAAAATGATCAGTAGGAAAAGGTTATTCGGCCAATTTTATAACTCCGGAAGAGCATCTACTTCTGATGCTCATCGACAAAGAGAACAAAATAATTCTTCACCACATGATTATGTGGAAGCATAATAATAAGATTATATTTTGGGGTTGATTTTCAGTTACACCCAGAAAACAATAGCAATAGCCATATAGGTACCACACATGGTCCATTGCTTTGCCGCACACATAACATATAGTATAGTATATATAGGTTGCCTTCCCTAAAGAAGGGCAAAATAGAGTATCAATTATCAATTATATTATGAATAAGACAATCATACAATTGGATGATAGAAAATAAGCATATATGAAGAGGTAAACTGATTTAAGGGTTAGAGAATTTAAATTATAAGGCGTGCTTCCATACACACCATATAAATTTTGTTCTTCATGCTTACAACCAATTTGGGTTAAGTATACATAAGAAAACCACATATTAGAAATTTCATTAATTATAATAGATACAACCGACTTTCACTGAAATAATATGCTTGAATGTACAACATTGATCCATCAAACTTTCTAATATATTATTGAAGGGAGCATACCAACAAACACATCATAAGCTTATTGTCAATGAAGGTATCTTTATGTTCTTCCATTTCTATTTCTGCACTCTGCTAATTGTGGCATGCTAGATGCATGTACCACATTGTACTTCTAATATATATGTAATAATCAGAACAGATAGTTGTTACACCGCCAATACAAAACTGATAGTATAATGGTCTTAATGTGGAAGCATATACATCTCTCCCGTAAAATTGAAATGAAGAGAAAGGTATCGCGAAGAAACCATATATTTCTGCTTAAGTTAATCATTGAGTTGAACCGCATACGATGTGGAGATATAATCAGTGCATAACCCAAAAATAAAAACGCTGCAAGAATTTGCACAAAACACAGAAAAAATCAGGCAGAAGACATTGCAGCAAATCAATCAGATTAGGGGAGTTAGTGTTGGGGAACGTCGCATGGGAAACAAAAAATTTCCTACACACACGAGGACCTATCATGGTGATGTCCATCTACGTGAGGGGATTTCTGATCTACGTACCCTTGTAGATCGCACAACAGAAGCGTTAGTGAACGCGGTTGATGTAGTGGAACGTCCTCACGTCCCTCGATCCGCCCCGCGAACCGTCCCACGAACCGTCCCGCGATCCGTCCCACGATCTGCTCCGATCTAGTGCCGAACGGACGGCACCTCCGCGTTCAGCACACGTACAGCTCGACGATGATCTCGGCCTTCTTGATCCAGCAAGAGAGACAGAGAGGTAGATGAGTTCTCCGGCAGCGTGATGGCGCTCCGGAGGTTGGTGGTGATCTAATCTCAGCAGGGCTCCGCCCGAGCTCCGCAGAAATGCGATCTGGAGGTAAAACCGTGGAGGTATGTGGTCGGGCTGCCGTGGCAAAAGTTGTCTCAAATCAGCCCTAAAACCCCACTATATATAGGAGGGAGGGAGGGGAGGAGGCAGCCTCAAAACCTAAAGGTTTGGCCAAAATTGGAGGTGGAGGAGTCCTACTCCAATCCTACTCTAGGATTCCACCTTCCCACTTGGGAACTCTTTCCACCTTGTGTTTTTTCCTTCTCAAACCTTATGGGCCTTAGTGGGAACTTATTCCAGCCCACTAGGGGCTGGTTTATCTCTTCCCGTAGCCCATGAGACCCGTTGGGGCGTGACACCCCTCCTGATGGTCCCCGGCACCCCTCCCGGCACTCCCAGTACACTACCGATGAGCCCGAAACTTTTCCGATAATGCACGAAAACCTTTCGGTAACCAAATGAGGTCATCCTATATATCAATCTTCGTTTCCGGACCATTCCGGAAACACTCGTGACGTCCTGATCTCATCCGGTACTCCGAACAACATTCGGTAACCAACCATATAACTCAAATACGCATAAAACAACGTCGAACCTTAAGTGTGCAGACCCTGCGGGCTCGAGAACTATGTAGACATGACCCGAGTGACTCGTCGGTCAATATCCAATAGCGGGACCTGGATGACCATATTGGATCCTACATATTCTACGAAGATCTTATCGTTTGAACCTCAGTGCCAAGGATTCATATAATCCCGTATGTCATTCCCTTTGTCCTTCGGTATGTTACTTGCCCGAGATTCGATCGTCAGTATCCGCATACCTATTTCAATCTCGTTTACCGGCAAGTCTCTTTATGTAACGACCAAGATGCGATCCTTTCCGATCTGGGGGTCGAGGCCCCCGAATAGGAAAGAAGCGCATCTAAGCGTTTCGCAAGCAAGTAAACATAGCACAAAATAATAATTACAAGTAGACAATTTGGGATTCAACTGTCTTCTTATTAATAACTCAGAGTATTACGCAGATACAAACAAGGTAGTTCCGGTACGGACTACAAAACAAGGAAAATGCTATGCTACCCGCTGCAGGCCCACGATCACGACCACGGCTCAGTCCTCTGGATAGTTCACATAGAGGAGGTCTGTCTCCTCGTCGTACTGCCACGCCAGCTGGGTGACGTCGGGATCATCTGTCTCTGGGGTACCTGTACCTGCTGGGAGTTTCGGAGGAATCCGTGAGCCACGGGGACTCAGCAATCTAAGACCTTGGTGCCAGAACTAGTCATGTTATTGGGTAAGGAAGGGGTGAAGTGTTTCAGGCTGCTGCATCCTATGAAGGAATAAGTGGCTAACTTACGCAAAGAGAAGTGAAGGTGGTCTACGCTAACGGTCGGGGTTACTTGATGAGAAAGTGATCCTGAACACCTACCTACGGCATTCATAACCCCACCGTGTTCCCGATCGAAGAGAGATCTTCGAAGGGACAGTCATGGTTACGCACACAGTTGGCATATTTTATTAGTTTATGTTCAAGTTCTCTAATACCGGATGTTAACAAAATATTCCAAATTGCCACATAACCGTGGGCACGGCTTTCCGAAAGATTAAACCCTGAAGGGGTGCTCCAACTAGTCCATCACAAACGAACACAGGCTGCAAAGGCATCCTCTATCACGAATCTCGTGATCTCGTCGAATTCCTTAGAGGAAAACCTCAACTCTGGGTGAAACCAAAGCTTCACTGGGATTCCTATACGCAAGATATACCGCTAAGGTAAGACAAGGCTAGCAGGACCTCCCGGCGTGTCGACGACCCCGATAAGAGCCGCGTATCTCAGTCTCAGGACACGCCGGATGGAACTAGCTACAGGTACCAAACCTCAAGTTTCCTTGTGGTGGCCCCGCAGGCAGACCAGTTTGGACCAACACTCATGAGGAGCACTGGCCCGGGTTGTTCATTAAGAAACCTCGGGGTAGCTACTCCCTATGCAGATTATTATTAAGTGATTAGCAAATTAACACCAAAGTTGGGTCCTGCCGGACAAGCCTTAACACTACGCGATTTATCAAGGGGGTCCCCATAACAACCCCGAACATGTTAGGAGCGATCATTATGGAATCAAACACCGGTAACCGGTAACTAAGGCGGCAATAACGGAACAAGACACCCGGCAAAAGGCTAGACCTCCCGTCATTAACCAAGTATACATGTGCATTAGTTAAATAACAGAATTTAATATAATGATATCAAGCTCTTGTCACCACATGAGTTTAAAACACCTGCAACTAACAATGCTAACATTAGTAGCTGAGCAAGCCTACCTAGCCATACAGTTTGCTAGGAAAAGAGTACGGTGTTTAGGCTCATGGCATGTGAAGAGGCAATATAATTTCAGTGGTAGGCAGCGAGCAATATGACATGGAATCGAAACTATCATAACAAGTCTAGAGATGGAATCAAGGTCATATCATCTTGCCTGTGATATCCTCAGCTTGGAATGGTTCTGGATCGTTCTGCACGTACTCTCCTGACTCCACGTATTCGTTCTCCGCTCCCGGTGCTATCCAACATAAGAATAACAGCCAATGAACAACAACACCTCAAAATGCAACAATCACATGATGCATGGGATGAAAGTTGAGCATGCACCACTATCACTATCACTAGCACAAGCAAAATAAACTACAACAAGTTTCTGGACAGAACTTTGCACTAAACTATTTTGACAGGTAAGAGAATGACATGAACAAATGCAGCTCGTAAAAACGGTGCAAAACCATATAAAGAACATTGCAAACGGAGCTACGGATCAACGGGAATCAACGAAACAAGATATGACGCTCTACGTGAAAGATTCAACACCACACACACAATTGGCACAAATCTGGTATCCCCAGGTTGCCAAGACATGTAATAACCCAACATGAATGAAATGGAGCGAGGTAGAACACCACAACATCAATTAAGCTCAAACTTTGAACAAAATGGCAAAACTACATAATCTGCCAGAATCTGCATCTTAGCTGTTTGGGAGCAACATGCAACATAGCTACAGGTCTTCAAACATGACAAATAATATATGTGGCTGTTTCCAACCAAGAAGACTACAAGCCCCAGCAAGAATCACAGCAAAAGGAATTAAACTCTAGAAGATACAAGGCCACAAACTTTCCCAAAACCATCAGATCTCAGGTACTTAGTGAAAATTCCTGCACCTGAGTTTCTGTTCTGAAGCTTTTTGACAGCAATTAAAACACAAGCTACTGGAATCCAAATGACTTGAAAATTGAAATGAAGCTTCACAAACATATCAGGTTCAAAATACTAGCACTGAACTAAGTCCAGTTCTCAACAGAATGACCAGCACATCCTCATCTACAGGGGAAGAAAATGTTTCCAGCATCCCAGACTTAGTGAAATTTTCAGAGTTCAAAAATCTGGAATTTTCCAGCCACATGCCCACTTTGTCTAGGCATAGTTTGCACACACATGTCACCAAAAGGTAGTTGACACCACTAAGGTGTTAAGCACAAACCCCTTATATTGACACCCAAAACCCCATGCCCTTGGGCTCCATCTATACCATGGAATCAAAGACCAAACTTCTCACAAAACTGCAAATGCAACTCCATAATGTATTATTCTAAGATGACAATTACATAGGTGAGTTTCATGTGCACAATGACAAAGTGACATGGGGGTTTGAACCCCATGTTGGTGTCATGCACATCAACAACACCAACACACACAATACCTCACTAGCATTGGCATCAAGCACATCACAATATAACTCTATGCTAACAAGAGAGTATGCACACCCCCACATATGGGCATGTGATGGTACACACTCTCACATGCACCACAAGGAACACCCTTGGAGTCATGCCACCCTCAAGGTGCACCCCCACAAGAATCTACCCAAGCTTAACTAATAGCTTCACCTACACATGCTTATCATAGCTAGCCACCTAGTGCATCACATACACCACAATACATGAGGTGAGGGGGGAGGCATCCACACCCCACTAAATCTTACAAGCAAATAAAACTACAAGAACAACTTAGTCCACACTAAAGCTCAAAAGATGTGACCAAACATGTTCAACTAGTGCAATCTCTCACACCTTAAGGCACACCACTTACAAGAAACCACCTCAACATGCCAAACTCCTACCAAGTGTAACTTCACACCACAAGATGCAATCCTCATAGGTTCACAAGTCTAGCAATACATCATCTATCATTTCACAAGTGTGCAAAACACACACACAAAGGAATCTGCTCCTAACTATACTAGCAGGGAAAAGGATTATAATGACACCTTGCTGCCCAAGCACAAGGAAGAGGAAGAGCAAATTAAAAGACAACAAAAAAGAATTAGCAAGAACATGCATCAGGGGTCTTGGGAATCGAACCCAGTACCTCCTGGTACACAACAGCACCACCTAGCCACTACACCACCACCACCATGTCGACAGGTTGGGGGAAGAGATCAGGGTATCATATCCCTGATGCTCTTGTGCAGGAAAAATACAGTAAAACAATCAAAACAAACAGCGCCGAGGGGGGAATCGAACCCACACCCTACTCATCAGACACCCAGCACCACAACCAGTGGACTACAGCGCGTCATCTGAACTAATACGCGCGAGAGAAAAGATGGAGAGGCTCCCCCGTGCTGATCTGCCACTCTGTACTAACCTCCTCGCCGGAGACGCAGCAGGCAGACCAGCCGATCATGCCAACGATGACGGGGAGGTCTCCTGGCCACGGCGCTGCTGTCACGAGGGGGAAGGAAGCCCTCCTCTGCGCAGCACACCCACGAACACTGCTCTATGCAGATCCACCCCTACCACTACAACCTACTACGCTGCTGCAACTAGGACAGAGGAAAGCATGCACCACGGCGGATCCGAGCCGAGCTACGGAGGAGGACGGAAGGGGGAGGCGCAGCCTCACCTTGGGAAGGAAGGGGGGTTTCGATCTGACGGAGAGGAAGCCGGATCGGAGGGAAGAAGGCGAGCCGAGGTAGTTCTGCCGTAGACCGAAGTAGAGGAAGCAGTTTGCCCGGTTCGCGCCGTTGACGAGGACGAGCTCGACGGGAGGGTCGCTCCCCGGGGCTCCTAGCGCCGGGAATGGGTCGCGGGGAACCACCCCGAGCCCCCGGACATGGCGGCCTTGCCGCTCGACGGAGCACACCGGGGTAGACGCGACGAAGCTCTCTTCTCTGTACTCTCTGCTATCCCTACAAAACGTCTACCTGGGGAAGAAAGGAAGAGATGGAGGGGGGAGGAAGGAGATGGCGGCGGTAGGAGGGAACCCTAGTCGAGGGGAGGGCTCGGACGCCGAGCTAAATAGGGGCCCTCGACGTTTCTGCCACGGCACCGTCAACTCCCCTCTCTCTCTCTGTACTGACGGAAAGGAGAAACGCGGGGGAGGAGAAGTGACAGCGTCAGGAAGGAGGAGGGGGCTCGCCCGCGTGGGCTCTCCCTGGAGGGAGATAAATGGGCCAGCAAGTGGAGGGAAGCCCACAGGCGGCCACTAAAAGAAAGGCCCCAGTAGCCTCTCCCAAATAAAAGAAACACATAGAAGGAAAAGAAATAATCAATCTTCGTTTCCGGACCATTCCAGAAACACTCGTGACGTCCGTGATCTCATTCGGTACTCCGATCAACATTCAGTAACCAACCATATAACTCAAATACGCATAAAACAACGTCGAACCTTAAGTGTGCAGACCCTGCGGGCTCGAGAACTATGTAGACATGACCCGAGTGAATCCTCGGTCAATATCCAATACCGGGACCTGGATGCTCATATTGGATCCTACATATTCTACGAAGATCTTATCGTTTGAACCTCAATGCCAAGGATTCATATAATCCCGTATGTCATTCCCTTTGTCCTTCGGTCTGTTACTTGCCCGAGAATCGATCGTCAGTATCCGCATACCTATTTCAATCTCGTTTACCGGCAAGTCTCTTTACTCGTTCCGTAATACAAGATCCCGCTACTTACACTAAGTCACATTGCTTGCAAGGCTTGTGTGTGATGTTGTATTACCGAGTGGGCCCCGAGATACCTCTCCGTCACGCGGAGTGACAAATCCCAGTCTTGATCCATACTAACTCAACTAACACCTTCGGAGATACCTGTAGAGCATCTTTATAGTCACCCAGTTACGTTGCGGCGTTTGATACACACAAAGCATTCCTCCGGTGTCAGTGAGTTATATGATCTCATGGTCATAGGAACAAATACTTGACACGCAGAAACAGTAGCAACAAAATGACACGATCAACATGCTACGTCTATTAGTTTGGGTCTAGTCCATCACATGATTCTCCTAATGATGTGATCCCGTTATCAAGTAACAACACTTGCCTATGGCTAGGAAACCTTGACCATCTTTGATCAACGAGCTAGTCAACTAGAGGCTTACTAGGGACAGTGTTTTGTCTATGTATCCACACAAGTATTGTGTTTCCAATCAATACAATTATAGCATGGATAATAAAAGATTATCATGAACAAAGAAATATAATAATAACTAATTATTATTGCCTCTAGGGCATATTTCCAACAGTTAGCCGATAATATAAAACATCAATTAATTAACAATAAAACTGTACTTGAGAACATATAGTTAACATGCCATAAGTGATCAGAATAACACATAGTGCATTTGGCCCGCTAATTAAAGCTTATGTTCCTGATATCTAATACCTATGTTTGCTCCTTATTTTAAGAATGATTGATCCACTTTATTCAAAATAAATAATTCTAAAGATGTCCCGGACTTTCAGCATTGATATGCAAGCAAATGGCTAGGGCGAACTAATTGGTCACCATACTTAGAAAGATTGGTCTGACTATACCACAAAATACCATCGTGAGTTACACATATACGTGTAGATTATAGTAGGCTAATAGAAACTCATAAAGATCTAACAACTAAACAGGGAGATCTCCTTTATTCAAAAATAGTTACCTGCAGCTGGGAGTCGTGCCAAAAAACAGGCTCTTGTTCATAAAAATCAAGGTGTAGACATGTCACAATAATCCTATCAGCAAACAAATCATACATGTTAGAAAACCAAGAGTAAATTAAGTATAATATTCTGATAGAGAAGTGATAGACTATGAAGAGAGGAACGAAACGCGGGAAGAAACACTTAAAATGCTCCAAAACCAAAACTATTTCGGAGTAGAATCTAAGAAGAAGAAACCAAATCCAAGTAGGAGAAAACAGATCTAGCTGCATCTTACTCTTGACCGTTCCTTCCAAAGAGCCACCATCTGAATTCAATCAAGCACACTTGATGTGAGAAAATGAATAAAAGTATCACCATTTCTTTCCTGATCATCTACTTGGTTCTAGAAGAAACATTAAAAATTCTCGAGGTGTAACTAATTTTTATAACAAAACATAAGAGAGATTACTCTCGATTTCGTTTGCAGCAATAATAAAAACCATTGCCAATTGACAAACTGTTTAATCTGACCACATCACAACATCTACTATATTTAATGTTTACAAAAAATGTATATAATTCATTTGCAACAATAAGAATCTCCAAGCATCTAGAAAATATAACTGGATAAGAACAGCTATTCATGGCAGCCTATACCATGCAATGCACCATATCCACTAGTAGAAAACAGGGCTTTGGTTCGGGTCTGGCCAGCCCACTAGTCCCGGTTCTTCATGAACCGGGACCCATGGGGGGCATTAGTCCCGGTTCATGACCCCAGGGGGCCGGCCGGGTCCTCGTGGGCATTGGTCCCGGTTCGTCTGGACCCATTTGTCCCGGTTCTAGGCACGAACCGGGACCAATGGGCCGCGCTCCTGGCCCACATCCATTGGTACCGGTTCATGCCTTGAACTAGTTTAGAAGGGAGGGCTTTAGCCCCGGTTTATGCCACGAACCGGGACAAATAATCTGCCTATATATACCCATCGTCGCGGCAGAGCACTCTGTTTTTTCTGGCCGGCGAGGGGAGGGCATTTGGGTGCTCTAGCTCACCTCCTATGCACATGAGGTGTTCGATGAAATGCCCGAGCCACACTAGTGGGGCATGCTTTTGAGGAGCTCCATGGTGGCCTTGAACATAGTTTGGATCAAAGCTAGTAGGATGGAGAAGAAGGTTATGGATCCGAACAATGAAAACAAGAAAATGCAATTTAAGTTGAAGAAAAGGAATGAGCTCATGGAAACAATGGGTTTTCTCCTTGTTCTTGGCATGAGCATTGTCGCTAGTTTAGTTTCTATTTGGTCTAAGCAAGCCAATTAAGTGGCAGTGTGTGTGTTATGTTTCTGCTAGTGTGTTGTGCCCTAGATGTAATTCTATAATTTGTGCACCGTTGTGCCCTAGATGTAATGGATATGATGTGTTGTGTTAAAATTGTCACCACTGCCAACTTGGAACCTTTTCTGAGTTCATTTCAAATGCTTATCAATTTCATGGTCTTATAGCTCAAAATAATCAGTAAATGCATGAAAAATAACAAATAAAGTCGGAAAGGGTTGTAAATTGATGATGTGGCTTTGAATGGTGCATTTTGAACACAGAAAAACTATGGAGTTCAAATAAGTTCAAAAAAATGAAATCCCTTTGTAACAGACGAGTTTTCCGTATGAAACCCTGATACTCGAAAGAGATTGACCGTTTTGTATACGAAGTGCATCTAGTTTTTGCCGTAACCCTCTCAAGTTTCTCGCACATGCTATGTGGGTGAAACGATGATACCATGCCAACTTGGAACCTTTTCAAAGTTCATTTCAAATGCTTTTCAATTTCATGGTCTTACAGCTCAAAATAATCAGTAAATGCATGAAAAATTACAAATGAAGTCAGAAAGGGTTGTAAATTCATGATGTGGCTTTGAATGTTGCATTTTGAACACAGAAAAACTATGGAGTTCAAATAAGTTCAAAAAAGTGAAATCCCTTTGTAACAGACGAGTTTCCGTATGAAACCCTCATACTTCGAAAGAGATTATTCGTTTTGTACACGAAGTGCACCCAGTTTTTGCCGTAACCCTCTCAACTTTCTCACACATGCTATGTGAGTGAAATGATGATACCATGCCAACTTGGAACCTTTTTCAGAGTTCATTTCAAATGCTTTTCAATTTCATGGTCTTATAGCTCAAAATAATGACTAAATGCATGAGAAATAACAAATGAAGTCACAAAGGGTTGTAAATTGATTATGTGGCTTAGAATGGTGCATTTTGAACATGGAAAAACTATGGAGTTCAAATAAGTTCAAAAAATGAAATCCCTTTGTAAGAGACGAGTTTCCGTATGAAACCCTGATACTTCGAAAGAGATTGTCCGTTTTGTACATGAAGTGCATCCAGTTTTTGTCGTAACCCTCTCAACTTTCTCGCACATGCTATGTGGGTGAAATGAGGATACCATGCCAACTTGGAAACTTTTCAGAGTTCATTTCAAATGCTTTTCAATTTCATGGTCTTATAGCTCAAAATAATCAGTAAATGCATGAAAAATTAACAAATGAAGTCAGAAAGGGTTGTAAATTGATGATGTGGCTTTGAATGGTGCATTTTGAACACAGAAAAACCATGGAGTTCAAATAAGTTCAAAAAAATGAAATCCCTTTGTAACATACGAGTTTCCGTATGCAACCGTGATACTTCGAAAGAGATTGTCCGTTTTGTATACGAAGTGCATCCAATTTTTGCCGTAACCTTCTCAACTTTCTCACACATGCTATGTGGGTGAAATGATGATACCATGCCAATTTGGAACCTTTTCACAGTTCATTTCAAATGCTTTTCAATTTCATGGTCTTATAGCTCAAAATAATTAGTAAATGCATGAAAAATAACAAATGAAGTCAGAAAGGGTTGTAAATTGACGTTGTGGCTTTGAATGGTGCATTTTGAACACAGAAAAACTATGGAGTTCAAATAAGTTCAAAAAAACGAAATCACTTTGTAACAAACGAGTTTCCGTATGAAACCTTGATATTTCGAAAGAGATTGTCCGTATTGTACACGAAGTGCATCCAATTTTTGCCGTAACCCTCTCAACTTTCTCGCACATGCTATGTGGGTGAAATGATGATACCATGCCAACTTAGAAACTTTTCAGAGTTTATTTCAAATGCTTTTCAATTTCATGGTCTTATAGCTCAAAATAATCAGTAAATGCATGAAAAACTAACAAATGAAGTCGGAAAGGGTTGTAAATTGACGATGTGGCTTTGAATGGTGCATTTTGAATACACAAAAACTATGGAGTTCAAATAATTTCAAAAAAATTAAATTCCTTTGTAACAGACGAGTTTCCGTATGAAACCCTGATACTTCGAAAGAGATTGTCCGTTTTGTACATGAAGTGCATCCAGTTTTTGCCGTAACCCTCTCAACTTTGTAACTTTCTCGCACATGCTATGTGGGTGAAATGATGATACGATGCCAACTTGGAACCTTTTCAGAGTTCATTTCAAATGCTTTTCAATTTCATGGTCTTATAGCTCAAAATAATCAATAAATGCATGAAAAATATCAAATGAAGTCAGAAAGGGTTGTAAATTGATGATGTGGCTTTGAATGGTGCATTTTGAACACAGAAAAACTATGGAGTTCAAATAAGTTCAAAAAAATGAAATCCCTTTGTAACACACGAGTTTCCGTATGAAACCTTGATACTTTGAAAGAGATTGTCCGTTTTGTACACGAAGTGCATCCAGTTTTTCTCGTAACCCTCTCAACTTTCTCGCACATGCTATGTGGGTGAAATGATGATACCATGCCAACTTGGAACCTTTTGAGAGTTCATTTCAAATGCTTTTTAATTTCATGGTCTCATAGCTCAAAATAATCACTAAATCCATGAAAAATAACAAATGAAGTGAGAAAGGGTTGTAAATTGATGATGTGGCTTTGAATGGTGCATTTTGAACACAGAAAAACTATGGAGTTCAAATAAGTTCAAAAAAATGAAATCCCTTTGTAACAGACGAGTTTCCGTATGAAACCCTCATACTTCGAAAGAGATTGTCCGTTTTGTACACGAAGTGCATCGAGTTTTTGCCGTAACCCTCTCAACTTTCTCGCACATGCCATGTGGGTGAAATGATGATACCATGCCAACTTGGAACCTTTTCAGAGTTCATTTCAAATGCTTTTCAATTTCATGGTCTTATAGCTCAAAATAATCACTAGATGCATGAAAAATAACAAATGAAGTCGGAAAGGGTTGTAAATTGATGATGTGGTTTTGAATGGTGCATTTTGAACACAGAAAAACTATGGAGTTCAAAGAAGTTAAAAAAATGAAATCCCTTTGTAACAAACGAGTTTCCGTATGAAACCGTGATACTTCGAAAGAGATTGTCCGTTTTGTACACGAAGTGCATCGAGTTTTTGCCGTAACCCTGTCAACTTTCTCGCACATGCTATGTGGGTGAAATGATGATACCATGCCAACTTGGAACCTTTTCAGAGTTCATTTCAAATGATTTTCAATTTCATGGTCTTATAGCTCAAAATAATCTGTAAATGCATGAAAAATAACAAATGAAGTCAGAAAGGGTTGTAAATTGATGATGTGGCTTTGAATGGTGCATTTTGAACACAGAAAAACTATGGAGTTCAAATAAGTTCAAAAAATGAAATACCTTTGTAACAGACAAGTTTCCGTATGAAACCCTCAAACTTCGAAAGAGATTGTCCGTTTTGTACACGAAGTGCATCCAGTTTTTGCCGTAACCCTCTCAACTTTCTTACACATGCTATGTGGGTAAATTATGATACCATGCCAACTTGGAACCATTTCACAGTTCATTTCAAATGCTTTTCAATTTCATGGTCTTATAGCTCCAAATAATCAGTAAATGCATGCAAAATAACAAATGAAGTCACAAAGGGTTGTAAATTGATCATGTGGCTTTGAATGTTGCATTTTGAAAATAGAAAAACTAAGGAGTTCAAATAAGTTCAAAAGAATGAAATCCCTTTGTAACAGACGAGTTTCCGTATGAAACCCTCATACTTTGAAAGAGATTGTCTGTTTTGTACACGAAGTGCATCCAGTTTTTGCCATAACCCTCTCAACTTTCTCGCACATGCTATGTGGATGAAATGTTGATACCATGTCAACTTAGAACCTTTTCACAGTTCATTTCAAATGCTTTTCAATTTCGTGGTCTTATAGCTCAAAATACTCAGTAAATGCATGAACAATAACAAATGAAGTCAGAAAGGGTTGTATATTGATGATGTGGCTCTGAATGGTGCATTTTGAACACATAAAAACTATGGAGTTCAAATAAGTTCAAAAAAAATGAAATCCCTTTGTAACAGACGAGTTTCCGTATGAAACCTTGATACTTCGAAAGAGATTGTCCGTTTTGTACACGAAGTACATCCAGTTTTTTCCGTAACCCTCTGAACTTTCTCGCACATGCTATGTGGGTGAAATGATGATACCATGCCAACTTGGAACCTTTTCAGAGTTCATTTCAAATGCTTTTCAATTTCATGGTCTTATAGCTCAAAATAATCAGTAAATGCATGAAAAATAACAAATGAAGTCAGAAAGGGTTGTAAATTGATGATGTAGCTTTGGATGATGCATTTTGAACACAGAAAAACTATGGAGTTCAAATAAGTTCAAAAAATGAAATCCCTTTGTAACATACGAGTTTCCGTATGAAACCCTCATATTTCGAAAGTGATTGTTTGTTTTGTAGACGAAGTGCATCCAGTTTTTTTCGTAACCCTCTCAACTTTCTCACACATGCTATGTGGGTGAAATGATGATACCATGCCAACTTGGAACCTTTTCAGAGTTCATTTCAAATGCTTTTCAATTTCATGGTCTTTCAACTAAAATTATATATAATTTATGCAACTAAAATTATCAAACTATTTTCTGATCAAAACGTTAAAAGCAAAAAAGAATTATCATAAAAGAAAATAAATAAGTAATTAGAATTTTGTTACAAACTTTAATAACAAAAAGAATTGTCATAAAAGAAAATAAATAAGTAATTAGAAACAAAAAAGAAAGCAAAAAGAACTTGTACCAAATAAAATGCCTTTGTAAGAGCCTTAGAACTGGTACTAAAGGAATGAACTAAAAATCTTTTATAAACCTCTAGTATTATTGAAACTAAAATTATA
This sequence comes from Hordeum vulgare subsp. vulgare, assembly GCF_904849725.1. Taxonomy (NCBI): domain Eukaryota; kingdom Viridiplantae; phylum Streptophyta; class Magnoliopsida; order Poales; family Poaceae; genus Hordeum; species Hordeum vulgare. Next base: position 597,977,733 of record NC_058524.1, read on the forward strand.
TAGAATTTATGCAACTAAAATTATCAAAGGATTTTCTGTTCAAAACATTAAAAGCAAAAGGAATTATCATAAAACAAAATAAATAAGTATTTAGAATTTTGTTACAAACTTTAATAGCAAAAATAATTATCATAAAAGAAAATAAATAAGTAATTAGAAAAAGAAGCAAAAAAAACTGGAATTTTTTTTAAAAAAAGTGCCACCTACACGGCCACCACTCCGAGCCCCTCGGCTAGCGAGGTGGGACAAAACATAGCACCGCACCGCGTAAGGCCTTTGGTCCCGGTTGGAGGCACCAACCGGGACTAAAGGGGGGAATTGGTACCGGGACCAAAGGCCTCTGCTTCCCGCCCTTCGGGCTGCTAAAAAGAGACCTTTAGTCCCGGTTGGTGACACCAACCGGGACCAATGCCACCATTTGTCCCAGTTGGTGCCACCAACCGGGACCAAAGGCATCTGCTTCCCGCCCTTTGGGCTGCTGAAAAGAGACATTTGGTCCCGGTTCTTGACACCAACCGGGACTAAAGGTGTGGCTATATAAGCGGCAGTTTAGAAATTTTGATCTCTCCCCCTCTCTCCATTCGATCCCGACGCCGACGCCGCCCCTGCCGCCCCGACGCTGCCCCTGCCCCGTCGACGCCGTCGTCCCTGTGCCCCGTCGACGCCGTCCTTGTCATCGCCGCCACCTACACCGGCCGCCTGCGCTTCCTCCATCTACGGCCGCCGACGAGCAGCGCCCGACCCTCCTCCCACGGTGAGATCCGCCGCCGCCACTCCTACCTGACCTCCTCTAGATCCGGTGCCAGCCGACTGATGCATACGTGCGTGCCATCTTTGATTTTCAAATCAGTGATGAGATAAATCATGTGTACTGGTGCTTGCAGCTAGCGAAATGCGACTCGTGTTTTTCATTTGTATGTAGGTAGCTTCCTCATTGTGTGGTTGTGTGTTCAATATTCATGACCTGAATTTATTTCTGTTTGCTGTTGGCTTCATTTTAGTAAAGATGGGGCGGGGGAGAACTATATACAATATATGTAAGTTAACTGAATTTATTTCTGTTTGTTGTTGGCTTCATTTTAATAATATGTTTCAGTAGCTATATTTCTTTGGTTCCTAACATGGTTGTAGGTTAGATGTTCCTGTTGGTTTGTCTTGTTGTAGAACCTGCCCCTATTCGTCTACTCCCTCCGTTTCTAAATATTTGTCTTTCCAAAGATTCAACTACGGTTAGACACGAACCAAAACGAGTGAATCTACACTTTAAATTATGTCTATATACATTTGTATGTAGTCCGTAGTGAAAACTCTAAAATGAGAAATATTTAGGAATGGAGGAAGTATTACACATTTTTTGTAGCTATTAAGGAAGAAAGTAATGGACATTCACATGTCAGAGTCTCCCCATAATTAAGCATTTGATGGCAGGGGCCGCTGCTTTATAGAAGATGGATGTGAAACAAAAATCATATTCTACCAACTTTTGTTTAGTGCATATTATCATTTAGCAGTATGTTGGTTGTGCCTCTCCATGATCAATGGAGATCTTCTATAGATGTATTGTAGTTTTGTCATGCATTAATCTTGTGAATGGTTGACCATAGAAAAAATATGTAGTTCTAATTTCCTTTATATGTTTCTGGTTGCAAGGAGAACTCTTACTCCTTTCGGAATTACCACTTCAAACATTGTAGATTCCAATCTCTTGTGTATTTACATCAAAGACTGTTTTTAAACTTCTAATTGCAAGTTCTTTTAGAATGGTGGACCTACTTAATGATTTTAGTTTCTGAGAAATGTATTCTTATGCCTATTTGAAAATGCCCCTTTCAATCCGAATGAATCACGGGAAATGATGAGTTTTACTGAGTCCGTGGAGAAATATGTGTGCTACAGTCAGGAAAAGAGGGAGTAATCTACAATATAGAATATTGAATAGTGTAAATAGTAGTTGTAGTGACCTATAGGACCATGGTCCAGTTTTTAGAAGCTTCACCAATACCTATAGTTTATTGTTTCTATAACCAAGATCATTGTCTTATCCTTGACTTGCAAAGAGCAGGAAAAATCCATGGCCTATAGGACCATAATTCTCTCATATAGTCAACACACACTCTTTCTAAATACTGTGTTGTGGTGATGTGGTAATTTGTTATTTATTTTTAGAAGCATGCTCATATAAGTAGTTTATTTTTCGCAAGAAAATTAATATAACTAGTTTATTTTTTTAGTTCATTTTACGATGCCTATCCCGCATCCTCGTCGTCGACTCGACAGAGGACACCTGCTTGATCAAAGGGGCCCTGTCCGGGAATGGGCTCCGCCCGGCTGGTATTGGGAGGTGCTACCTTCCGGGGGGCGTATGTTGGTGAGGAGCGAGCCCGTTGTTGACCCGATCCTTGTTTGGTGGAGGTCGCGTGGGCCAGTGACGGTGCCGAGGCTTCCGGACACCGCGGAGGTGATACGTCACCGTGTCAGCGAAGAGGACGAGCACGTCCGTCGATAAATGGTTGCGTTGGAGGGCAGGTTCTACAATACCTGGCAGGTTCTTCAGGGATCTCACTGGAGCTATGATCATGTGATGGTTCCTTCTCTCTGGGTGTCCACCGTCCGCGACGATACCCGTCGGGCGCTACGGTTCTAGATGTATTAGTGATGCTATATGTATGATAGTATTTGAGGAGTATTAGTGATAATATTCCACGATATACGGACACAAGAGATGATGTAGTTTTGCTTATAACTGAATGCATGCTGATTTGAATACTACTTTATTTTACGATTTGGTTTTGCTTATTGGTCCTACCTAATACTGATGATCATATGCTAAGAACAATTAAGTAGGGTTGGTTCGATGACTATGAGGATGATGATCGTATGACTTGTTATTAATAACGAGTAGAAGTTGTATGATGATGATTGACTAGTAGAAAACGGGCCTGACTCTGGGCCGGGACTAAAGGCCCGGCCACGTCGCCCCAATTCTCAATGCCTCCCTCGAGGCTTTAGTCCCGGCCCGTAAGGAGCCTTTAGTCTCGGTTCGTGTCCCAAACCGGGACTAAAGGGCTACGCGGCGGGCAGTGGTGGTGGCAACCGTTCGTATCCCCCTTTAGTCCCGGTTGGTGGCTCGACCCGGGACTAAAGGCCTAACACGTGGCCTGCCGTAGTGGTGGCAACCGTTTGGTATACCTCTTTAGTCCTGGTTGGTGGCTCAACTGGGATTAAAGGCCCAAACGGTTTGCATCCCGCGTCGTTTCGGGCAATGAAAAGCACGAACCGAAGCGTACAGTCGCCATTTCTCTGTTCTTCCTCTCTCTCGCGTTGCCCTCTCTGTTCTTCTCCTCTCTTCTTCCCTTCTCTTCTTCCACCATGCCAACTAGCTTTCATGAGGTGGTCGCGCATGGCACGACGAAGCTCCGTGTCGTGTACACGAACCTGAGCAGGGAGGTGCCGTTTTTCCTTCAACAGTTGAAGGAACGATGGTTTGACCACGCAGCGGATCATGAGAAGTTCTTCGGGATTGATCTGGAGTACACGGCCGATCAACGCGGTGTTGCCGTCATCCAAATATGCTTCGCAAGCCATGTCTTGATCTTCCAATGGGCGAGGTAAGTTTTGAGGCTTTCTATGATCCAAGATAATGACATTATATAAGTTTATTTGTTTGTTTAAATCATAGTTGGTTCCCTTCAAATAGTTGTAGTGAAACAATTTTGATTAGTTGAAGGGGAGCACAATCTAATTGGAATAGTGTTCCATAATCTGAAAAATCGCATTAGAATCAACTAGTGTTTAATATGTTCCATTGGAATCATAGTTGGTTCCCTTCAAATAGTTGTAGTGAAACAATTTTGATTACTTGAAGGGGAGCACAATCTAATTGGAATAGTTTTCCATAATCTGAAAAATCGTATTAGAATCAACTAGTGTTTAATATGTTCCATTGGAATCATAGTTGGTTCCCTTCAAATAGTTGTAGTGAAACAATTTTGATTAGTTGAAGGGGAACACAATCTGATTGGAATAGTGTTCCATAATCTGAAAAATCGTATTAGAATGAACTAGTGTTTAATATGTTCCATTGGAATCATAGTTGGTTCGCTTCAAATAGTTGTAGTGAAACAATTTTGATTAGTTGAAGGGGAACACAATCTGATTGGAATAGTTTTCCATAATCTGAAAAATCGTATTAGAATGAACTAGTGTTTAATATGTTCCATTGGAATCATAGTTGGTTCGCTTCAAATAGTTGTAGTGATCTCTCTAGGTTCCATTGCATATGTTCTATTTGAATCCTAAAGATAAGTTTCTCTAAAGTTGTAGTGAAACATGTTTCCTTATTGCAGCAGTATGTAACATTTGTTCCATTTCAATTTGTTTCTGTTGCAGGAGTGACAAGCATTGTCCAGGACTCATGGAGTTCCTTCGCAGCGGCGTCATTTTTGCTTCCGTTGACATAAGGAACGACAAGCTGAAGATGAGGCACAGCTTCGGTATTGAGATACCAGCTGGTTGCCTCGTTGATCTCCAAACGATATTCAGGCTTCGACATGACACGACTTCGATGGCTCATATGGCAGTTGCCTTGATCGACGAGTCATATGGTGATATGAAGACCAGTTTCCCAAAGTATCAGCACAAACTTTGGGAGAAGGGCCCACTTGATGATATCAACATTGAGTATGCAGCAAAAGATGCATACGTTTCATACGAGTTGTACCGCAAGATTCGAGTCGTCAACTATGGCCAGCGTCACCTCGAGGAACGTGGACATTCTGATTTAGATGATTCAGACGAGTAGTGTTTTGAACGTCGAACACTTGTATATATATCTATGGTAGCTATTATTATGTACTGTTTGGGCTAGTATCATGTACTTCTTGGACCAATTTATATATGTCTAGTTTCTGCTTGTGCCATTATAGTTTCCAAATTTGAATGGTTTAGCCCTTTCTAACTTCATTTGCTACTTTTGAATGGTTTAGCCCTTTCTAACTTCTTGGTATCATGCATTTCGACCACATATATATACAAAAAGTCTTCAGTTCAAACAATTTCAAAAAATGAAATCCCTTTTGTAACAGATCTGTTTTTGATTAAAACAATCATTTAAAAATGAAAGACCATTAGTCCCACGTGGCGTGCAGCGGAACCACGTGGCGTAGCGACCATCATCGACGGTTGAAAAATCAGGTGAGCTAGTGTCCACCATATATGAGAGAAGAAGAAATCCCTTTGTGATGTTGTCACATCCCTGACACCTTAAGCAAGTTAGTCTTGTGCTCATGTCTTCTTTGCATTTTGCATCTAAGAAGTTTCAACAAGAACAAGAAAGTGGCAAAGGAAAAACTCAAAACCCTAGCCACTACTTTAAATAAAGGAAATCTCAAACTAGTTGAAATCAATGAACCCAAAATGGCCTCAAGAAAAGTTCAAACTTTCTGATAAATCATGAAAGTAAATGAGCATTGGAGAAAACTATTTTCTTGACACTTTAAGCATTTTAAATTAATGCAAAAAGCCACTGGTTTAAACTTTAAATTTGAAATCAGAAACTATAAATTTTCAAAAATGTTGAAAACTTTGGAAATGGTTGGGAATATTATAACAAAAATTCAGGTGTGTTTAAAATAGTTTTTACAACCCTTTTTGGGGCTGAAATAAATAGCAAATCAATGTCAGAAATTAAAACAGAAATAAAACAGAAGGAACTGGAAAAGAGGTTACCTGTCGCCTGAGGAGGCCCAGCCCACCAGGGGCAGGGTCGTCTTCTTCCTCTGCCTTCTGGCAGAGGGGAGATCGACCACGGCGGCCCCCTCCACCTCCTGCTTCGCCGTGGCAAGCTGCAGAGCCCCCCGGGACAGCGCGACGACAGGGTTATCCTCCCCGAGGCCGACCCTATCCATTCCCCAGCACCGGTTCCCCCCCCCTCTCGGATCTTTTCCTCCCTCCTGCTGTCGCCATTACCACGAGCTCGAGCTCGAGCCGCAGCGCTTCTAGCCACGGGAACCTCCCTCCGAGTAGTCCGTTAGCTCCGCCTCGTCGTTCTGGTCTCCCCGAGCTCTGCATCGCCCCAACGCCATCGTCTTCCACCTCCGACCGCCGGACCTCTCCCGTCGATTCGCTCCCTCCGGCGCACCCCCGAGCCCTTCAACAACACCATCGGAACCGCCGTGAGCTCGTCGTTTCCCCTCTCGCCCCACGCTCTTCCGTGCATCGTAGCCCCGTTCCCCACCAAGGCCGAGAGCTCCTCGCCGCCGGTCATGTCGTCGCCGTCGCTGTGGTGCCTGTTCCACGTGCTCGAGCTAGGGATCGAGCTCCTGGAGCCTCCAGGAGTGTGATGAGCCCATCAGCTGTCGTCCCCGTGCCCTAGAGCCATCAACCATAGAAGTCTGAGCTTCGGCCGCCGCTTCGGCTCGTCGCCGGCGCCTCTCCCGGCGACCCTAGCCTCCCCTGATGGCCCTGCTAGATGCGGTGTTGCACCAACTACCCGTAGCTCCTTTCTGTGCCCAAAACCGACGGCCGATGTGCTGTCTAGCTCTCTCCGGTGAGCCCTCCGCCGCGCCCGTGGTCGCTGCCGGCCATGCTCCGGTGGGGGCCGATGTGGCCAAGTTAACCCAGCAGCTTAGGGGCTTAATCACTCGCTGACAGTGGGCCCAAGGCCAAGTCAACGTAGTTAAGGGACTGGTCAGCGTGGGATTAGTCCCAGAGAGGCTGACCAGTGGGTCCCCCCTGTCAGGTTTGACCAGAAAAGGTCGACTGACCTGCTGACGTCAGGCTGATGCAATAAAGAGAATTTCCAGTATAGAAATAAATCCAGGAAATTGATAAAACTTGTAAAAATCATAGAAATTAATCTGTAACTCCAATGAAAATAATTTATATATGAAAAAGTATCAGAAAAATTCAAGGAATCTGAATATGCTATTTTCAATCATGTTTGAAAAAGTAACAGAACCCTAAAATGTAGAATAAGGAATAATTCAATTCTTATAATTACTTTTAAAATGGAAATTGGAAAATATTCAAATTTCATTATGAATGCCATGATCACACACTGTCCTAATTACAAATCAGTACATTAACATGACATCTCATGCATGCTAACATCAAGTTGATCTGAGCATCAGGTCGAATCAATTAAACCGGTATCCGAGAATACCCCGTTTGAATTGATATTCGAATGTGATTCAAATCAACTTTAAACCTAATACATGTTGATTATAATAACTTATCACCTTGCATTCTCATGCCATGCTCATGCATCATTTTGATCGCATACGATTGTTATTGAATGTTGCCATTCATTTCGGTAGGCTCGGGACCCCCGGATCCCACCGAATATCCGTCTGACGGATATCGTTCCTCCTCTGAGCAACAAGGCAAGCAACCCTTTTGATCATCCCGGTAATTCCCATGTTCTTGCTCCTGCACTTATTTATTGCATTAGGATCAAATGCTACAACTGCTTTTGCCACGTTAGTTGAACCCACTTCCTTTGCATGCATGCTATGCTTATAGCCGAACCTTGCAACCTAGCATACCTGCTAGTTGCCTGAGCCATGATGTGCCTTATCCTGCTATGCATGCTATGCTTAGAGTTGTGTATGGTCTGTCATCTGGGAGATGAACAGAATTGTGAGAATGCATTCGGTCAGCAAAGGTTGTGTGTTGAATCTGATTTGGTAAAGGTACCGGTGAAAGGCTGTGTAGGAGTACATGGCGGGTTGTTTCATTGGAACCGTCCTTAGGAACTGAGTTCCGTGTATGTAATCCAAGACTAGATACTACCACATGCTGGGCCCTGAAATATGACCCCGCTCGGCCTATTAATCGCTCAGTACTCGGTCCAGGAGTTGCAAGTAGTTTATGGTGTTTATAGTAATGCTGGAGGCCGTGCATGGTGCTGACCTGAGAGGTGGGTTGTGATGCGGTAGGCAGTGGCACGGTGTACCAAGTGGCACCCGGATGGTGGGCTTGGGAACCCTGCGCACATCGTTTGAGGCCGTGGCGGAAACCCCGGCCGGACTTCTGTACGGGTTACTCTCAGATAGGCGATAAACCTGGACTAGGTACTAGTGTGGTTAACGGTCGTGGCTGACTCCCTCGCTGGGCTTCCGCTTGAAGGTTGCCGAGGTGCATGACGTGCACATGGCGATAAGTGGCGAGAGCGTGTGTGACGAAGTACACCCCTGCAGGGTTATGATCTATTCGAATAGCCGCGTCCGCGGATATGGACTACTTGGAGACATATGTTGTTCATAGACAATTTCAATGGCTACTCATAAAATTGCCAAGATAAGCGTGAGTGTCGTGGACGGCATTTCCGTACGGAGACGGAATGATTCCACGATAGTGTATTGTTGTGGTGTTAGTGGACTCATGTGCGAGAAGTCAAGTTGTCAAAATTATTTAAAAATTCAAGTTGTCTAGCCACGAGTCAAATGCTGGCTTTCCGCATGAAACCCCACAATACCTTTTGATACCTTGCATGAGTAGTTAGTTGTCCTAAAGTCTTGCAGAGTACCTTCGTACTCATGTTTGCTTAATAAATGTTGCAGAGGTTGCTAATGACCCTAATGGAGGGTTCTTCGTAGACATCGACGACGACGAGTAGCTGGTGTCCCAGCTACGATCTGGCCCTACGTTGGATCTGCAGTATAGTCAGGCCATGTGCCTTCTAGTTGCCCTGTCTGTACTCAGACAGTTTATAACTCTTCCGCTGGCTTGTAACTGAATGACTGCTATTATGGGTCGTGAGACCCTTAATGTGTAATATTATGTGTGTGGCTCTTCCGAGCCTCTTAAATAAAGCTTGTATGTTTATGGTTATGTTGTGATGCCATCGATGTATCTATACATATTGGTATGCCATGCGTACGTGTGTCATGCTTGATATGTATGGGGTTCGATTACCTAGTCGTGAACTTTAGTAGCACTCCTTACAAGGAAATGCCCCTTTGTGATCCAACGAGCCTTGGTAGTTCGCTACTGCTCCGGACACATTGGTTGACCGGCATGTATCCTTCTTAGCTGCTGTGTCTGTCCTCTTTGGGGAAATGTCACGCGATGTAAGGGAGTCCTTGTAGCTTGCTATGACTCGTGTACATTCGCTGATGACCGACACCTGCTTTGTTGGGTCATGTATGCCCGTCCTTGTGCGGTACTGCCACTTTGGTTTATGGCTAGACATGTCGATCCGGGTTCTTTGACATTGGATTGCTAGCGACACTATCGCATACGTGAGTCAAAAGACGCAAACGGTCCCGGCTAAGGTAAGGCTGCAGCCGTGGAGTTAACCGTGCGTGAGACCACAAAGGGATGCGATGTGTTACAGGCTGGATTCCTATGGCTTAGGATCGGGGTCCCGACAGCGTTGGTATCAGAGCCTGACTGACTGTAGGATTACTAAGCCAAACTGGTCAAAGTTGAGTCTAGAATTGCTTTAGTTATATATAAGGGAACTGTTTGTGAAGGGAACGTAAGACTCTTGTTCTCTTCTCAAGTTATTCTATTCTGGTCATCCTCGTCTTTTCTGCGGGAATTAAGGACTAGGTTACTCATCTTCTTCTAGGCTCGTGTTCTGATCGGTAGATTATAGGACTACGGGTCAAGAGATATGTGGTTTCTGTCATTCCTAGGAAAAGGAAGTAGGTTTGATGATCAGAGAGTTGAACTTGATAGTTGAGTGGTTACGCTATTCCATTTTTGGGTTGTCTCAAAATTTGTTTTTGAGCATTTACAGCCGTTATGCTGCCCAATTTTTCATTCGGAGCTCTAATGCTTTTGCATTACTCTCTATTTACAGATGCCTGGCCGCCCTTCTCGTCAGGTGGTACGTCTGACTAGGTGCATTGATGTGCCGGGTCATACGGCCATGCTGGTCAGGGTGATTTCGGTGTGCGGTTACCGCTGGTACCCCAAGTACACAGTAGAGGAACAGTACCGAGACTTCAACCAGAGCCAGTACATCTGCACTGTTAGGGTATTTCCAGACTACCCTGGAGCTGAGGAGCCAATCCATTGGTCCTATGGGTTGGGAGTCACTGTTGACATGGCAGTACAAGATGCTGCCTATTCAATGCTGACTATTATGAGAGCGAGACATGCACTGCTGCAGAATTCAGAGTTCTGCTATGTTCCGGCCTCTCAGCCTGGTGAAGAGGGATACCTCAGTGGAGTCTATTTTGATTCTTCTATGGAGGATCCACTACTGCAGTCCACTGTTGAGATGCTAGAGAACAGAGACAGGGATGCTCGTGCTCTCCGCATGGAGCTTTATGCTACCCGTGCCCGTCTGTGGACAGCTTTGACGCAGCTGGTACCGGTAGTCCAGACAGGGTATGGAGAGATGGAGATGCTGAACCCTGTTAGGACCCATCTTCCGGCCCACGTTGACTGGCCAGCTATAGGAGGAGTCACACCTCTTCGGGGACCCCTCTTACCACCAGTCAGGGGACCAAGGCCACATCCGTGTCCTTATGGATCCCAGGGATCTCAGGCTAGAGTGTTTCTTGATCCGCAGGTTGAGCTTCCAGGTCATGGAGGTAATCTCTATGAGATGTTCTATGCGGATGCCTGAGCTGTGAGCGGAAGGATAGTATGGTAGTAGCCGTACGTTCACAGTCCTGCATGACTTGTGAAGTATGCATGTAATGTGAAATGAATTCCGGAGGCCTAGATAAATAATGTATAGGAAGCTTGTAAGCCTCTGATGAGTAGTTTCATAATTTCAGTAGTTTGCTCTTCGAGTAAGTTTGTAATGAACTATGTAAGGGTGTGTATGAACCATGGTGTATATATAGCAGTTGCTTGTTACCATGCTGTTCGGATATTCATTTCCGCATTCCGTGTGTTCAGTACATTCTTAATCCATAGCTAGTATTGATATGATATTGGTCTAAGCTATGAGTTTGTTTGTCAGGATGGTGTTCACCAGGTTGAACCGTGCCCCTGCTCATGAGCAAGGCGAGGGTAGTCAAGCGTCGCAGGAAGACCTGCCTCACCCGCCTTCTCTGGTGGAAGTGATGCTTGAGGCAGAGAGAAATAAAAGAGAGACCAACCGACTGTTAGAGCGTATTGAGCAGAATACGGCTCGACAGCCTAGGAATGCCGCAGTGTCCGTCAATGACTTTGTGAAGTTGAATCCTCCAAAGTTTCATCATTCCGTCAATCCCCTCGACGCTGATGACTGGCTGTGCAGCATCTCACGCAAGATTCGCTCTGCGAATGTGTCTGAGGCCGACAAGGTGACCTTTGCGACATATTTCCTAGAGGGACCCGCCAATCTGTGGTGGGAGAACTTTGAAGCTATGCGTCCCGCTGAACCAGTAGCCACATGGGCAGACTTCAGTGCCGCTTTTCGTCTGCACCATATTCCAGAGGGCCTGATGGACAGAAAGAGAGAGGAGTTATGTGCCTTCACTCAGGGCAAGTTGTCTGTGGATGCCTATAGCCGCGAGTTCGGTAATCTCGCCCGCTATGCAACAGAGGAGGTGTCTACCGACGCCAAGAAGCAAGCAAGATTCCCTAAGGGTCTGAGCCCTGAGCTCCGTCGTGACCTGCGCCTCCATGAGTGTGCAAGCTTTCAGGCCCTGGTCAACAAGGCGATCAGTGCGGAGACTGGTCATACTGACTTCGAGGCCACAAGGAAGCACTCCCGTGACTTTGGCTCATCTTCTGGTTCCGCGTTTCCCAAACGCAGGCTGTGGGTTCCAAACAGTTCTCTACCGCCAAGATACACTCCGAGGCCATCCTACGTGGCGCCTCCGACGAATCAGGCCAACCCTCCAGCAAAAGCTTATGGTGGTCCAGCTAGCAATGCTGCACCACGTGCCAACCAAGTGATATTCTAAAAGTGTGGAGAACCAGGGCACTATTCCCGTGAGTGTCCTCAGAATGTGGGTGCCAAGCAACCCGGAAAGTCCGTCGGGCAAGCCAAGTCGGGCAAAGCTTTTTATGTGAAGCCAACTCCTGCACGTGGCCGTGTGAACTATGTGTCAGCAGAAGAAGCTGCAGAGGATCCCGACGTCATGCTGGGTACGCTTCTTGTTAATCATCACCCAGTGTCTGTTCTCTTTGACACTGGGTCTTCTCATTCCTTCATTTAAAAGAGTTATGCACAGTTGCATAACATGTCTTTTTGTGATATGCCAATCCCATTGGTTGTCCAAACCCCTGGTAGTAAATGGCAAACCTCTAGGATAACCTATGACAATGAAATTCTAGTAGATAGGCTAGTTTTTCTAGCCTCATTGATAGCCTTGAAATCTTCGGATATTAATATCATCTTGGGCATGGATTGGATGTCAGCTCACTATGCCAAGATTGATACTCATTCTAGAAATGTCCAGCTTACCCATCCCTCGGGTGAGATAGTAAATGTCTCCACTCGAGTTGCCAAATACCAACTCTATTCCCTAAATGCCAACCCTCTTCCGGAACTTGAAGACATTCCGGTAGTCCGTGACTTCCCGGATGTCTTTCCAGAGGAACTGCCAGGAATTCCACCTGACAGAGATGTAGAGTTCGTGATAGTCTTGTTCCGGGAACTGTCCCAATAGCCAGAAGACCATATAAGATGGCACCCCTGGAGCTAGCCGAACTTAAAAAGTAATTAGATGAGGCCTTGAACAAGGGTTTCATTCGTCCTAGCTCTTCTCCTTGGGCTTGTCCCGTCCTCTTCGTCAAGAAGAAAGACGGAACGGATCGGATGGTTGTAGATTACCGACCAGTTAATCTGGTCACCATAAAGAACAAGTATCCGCTCCCCAGGATCAACGATCTGTACGATCAGCTCGTTGGATCCTTAGTCTTCTCCAAAATGGATTTGAGGTTGGGATACCATCAAATTAAGATTAAGAACGGGGACATTCCAAAAATGGCTTTTGTTACTCGTTATGGCCAATATGAGTACACCGTCATGTCCTTCGGGTTAACCAATGCCTCAGCCACCTTCTCTCGACTCATGAACTCAATCTTCATGGAGTATTTGGATAAATTCGTCGTGGTATACCTTGATGATATTCTCATCTACTCGAAGAATGAACAAGAACATGCCGAGCATCTAAGGCTGGTATTGATGAAACTTCGAGAGCATCGCCTTTATGCCAAGTTTTCAAAATGTGAATTCTGGTTACCAGAAGTGACCTATCTAGGACACGTAATCTCTGGTAAGGGTATTGCTGTCAATCCCGAGAGAGTTCAAGCTGTCCTTGATTGGACTCAACCTGAATCGGTTAAGCAAGTTAGGAGTTTTCTTGGTCTAGCGAGCTATTGTCGCCGCTTTGTCGAGAATTTCTCTAGGGTTGCAAAGCCTCTAACTGAACTCCTCAAGAAGGATAAAAAGTTCGAGTGGACACCACAGTGTGAGCATAGTTTTCAGGAACTGAAAAGACGCCTCACTTCCGCACCTGTGTTGCTACCACCAGATTTTTCTAAGGACTTTGTTATCTATTGCGACGCCTCGCGACAAGGATTAGGTTGCATTCTCATGCAAGATCGTCATGTGATCGCATACGCATCTCGACAGTTGCGTCCACATGAGGATAATTATCCCACACATGACCTTGAGCTTGCAGCTGTGGTCCATGCCACTAGTGGAGAAAGGGGTATTAGAACCGGTTGGTAAGGGCCTTTGGACCCGGATACACATCCGGTGCTACGTATCCGGGACTAAAGGCCCCCCACTTTAGCACCGGTCTCTTACAAACCGGTGCTAAAGGCCTCCACGTGGGCGCCGAAAAGTGCGCGCAGGCGGAGGACCTTTAGGACCGGTTAGTAACACCAACCGGTCCTAATGCTTTTTTTTTCTTTTTTTTCCTTTTCTTTTCAGGGTTTCCGATTCCGTATTTCGGTGTTTCCGTGTTCCATATTTTCAGGGTTTTCGTTTACGTGTTTCCCGTTCCGTATTTCCGTTTACGTCTTTCCGATTCCGTGTTTCCGATTCCGTGTGTCCGTGTTCCGTTTTTTACGAACACGTAATCGGAAACACGTATCCGGAAACACCGATTCCGTGTTTGCGGTTAAGTGTTTCTCCGATTTCGTGTTTGCGGTTAAATGTTGATGCACCAAATAAAAGTACATATATACATGTAACACGAAGTACTGGACCGATTATCATTACATAATTTGAAGTTCGTTTCCTATATATAGCTCTATACTTGCATAGAGAAGGGAGCTGGCTATTGGTTCATAGGATGGAAAAATTCTCCTCCTTCATCTATGACTTGCGTGAGGAGAAATCCTGCCAATTCCTCTGCAACTGCCTTGCAACGTTGGATTGGTCTTAGCATCGCCCGCTTTTGTTGCAGCTTTAAAAGAAGTAGATGAAAACAATTAAGTTATGAACAAAACTAACATAATTGATGGCAACATAAATAAAGTTATGAAGATCCGGTTACGTACCTCTAGATTTCTGAAAGTACGGGATTTCTCATTGATAATCCTGTGAATGTACTCGCAAACGTAGTATCCACAATAATCAGTGCCTTGTGGTTGTTGCGGGACGCCCTATATACGAGAACATAATTCAGTCAAATTAATAATAATCAAGAGAATGGTAATGGTATTGAAACCAGGGTACGTAGTACTACTTACTTTGTTAATCTGAAAGTGGAGCTTGTCTGCCCATGTACCGTGTTCTTCCTTGATGAACATTTGCCAAACCCTGGCCGACAAAGAAAAATGAATACAAGAGTTAATTATTACTTACTTGATATCAGGAAATGAACGAAAAAGAGGCCGATGAACGAAAGAGGCCGATATATATATACCTTTGAAGCATCTGACGCGCGCTCTTCCATTTGTCAGCGTCCCAGGTTAACGGGTCCCAGACTTCAACCACTCCTTGATCGATTCTAATGATGAACAATATGAAGAGGGACCTGCGCACGTGTACACACGCAGTCATGCATACTCATCAATTACACTTAACATCAGGTAAGCAAAATGGAATGTGTACAAGACAGTAACACTCACTTGAATGCGTAGGGCCAAAGTATTTCTTTTTTGGTACTTTGTCGCTTCAAAAACATTAGCAAATCATCCGGTGTATCCTTGTTGAACTTTTCTATTGTCTCTTGATGAAACGAATACGGGTCAATGAACCCAAAGTCCCAGATTCCTGCCAGCCTGCATTCACGAATCTTCATTCTGCATAGTAGCGTACAAAAAGAATGTCTCGTGAGTGATAATTATACGGGCAATGAATGCGAGCTTAACTAAATAATTAAATTACACAAATAAATCACTTACAAACAGTAGCAGATGACGATAGCTTTGTCGAGGGCACGTTGATTGTACATCTGGAAAAAATCATCGAACCCAACCTCCACACCGTACTCTCGGAAGTAGTGTTGATCCTGAACTACCGCCATGATACAGTCTCTCTTTTGCCTTGCGGCCTCCAAGTACCAACCATGTAAATTCCATAGTTGGGTTGTTAGAGCACTAGGATTTTCGACCAGAGGCTGCTCGGGCTTATATTTATATACCACATCAGCAATAGCGTAACCTACGTCGCCCATGCGTGGACCGGACACTGAAGCCTGGTCAGATAACACCTTGAGCGGGGCAATTGACTGTGCTTCTTGTTGTCCGAGCCGGGGAACTTGTTTCCCGCATTTCGTCTGCTCCGCGTGCTTCATCTGCTCCGCCTGTTTCATCTGTGCGGTGTGCATCTTTTCAATGAACCGTTCATAGTCTGAAAGGGGCGGCGGTGGCGGCGGTTCAGGATAATATAAGTTGTCGATGGTGCGCTCAATTTTCCACTTTGGTACGTTCTTCAGACTTTCCTTCCAGATGTCTGGAGGGGGCTTCAGGGGAAACCGTGCGAACCATGCTTTGTTTTTGGCTTTCACGGCCTCGTCTAGTTCCTCCGGAGTCATCAGGCCTGGTAACTTCGGGGGAGTCTTGACTTTATTGGGTTTCCTTTCTCTCTTCTTGGGAGGACTCCCGTTTCTTCTGAACTGCAGCTTCCGCTTTGCCGTACCCGTAGTGCGCGCATCCGTCGGCTCACTGGAGTGCACGAGCGATGGACACTCGGCCTCGGGCTCCCTATCTTCGTTGTGGGGTGGACTTGGAGGTGCGTTGGGGGTGGACTTGGAGGTGCGTTGGGGGGTGGACTTGGAGGTCGTGCATTCTCTGTACAAAAGTGAAAAAACTATTAAAAATAGGCTTACATGTGGTGCAACATTCAGTAATTGTTGGAGGTGGTGCATAATTGTACCTGGAGGAGTCGGTGGCCTTGGCGCCGCGTTAGGAAACACGATGTGTTTCTTCTTCCACAAGATGATACCAAGCTCCATTTCTCCCAGTGTCTTCTCACCTTCACCTCCAGGAATATCAAGCTCAATTGACTGGCATCCCGGCGTAATTGTTGACAACCCGACACGAGCATGGGATGCTGGAATCTGACCACCATGGTAGGTTGCTCCAGGTTGGTTCGGTAAAGCATAGCCTGACGCCACCATGAAGGATATGTTCCCCATTGGCATATGTATCTCACAGTTTGTCTTCTCCGTGACATCATCCACGGGGTAGTGAGGCGCCGACGGTTAGACTGCAGGACCGTCTTCTAGCTGCAGCTGCGTGGAACCCACGCTGCTTCTATGCTGAGATGGGACGGCATCTGCTACAGGATCGTCTTCTAATTGCTGCCTATCAGCGTCAGGTGCAGGATCTTCTTCCTCCTCTTCAGTGTCAGGTACAGGGTGTCCCCCTTTCTTCAAGAGAAACGACACCTTTTCTTCTAATGTCGCTATCCGTTCCAGCGCCTTCCTCTTGCTTCTACCACGGCTTCTGTAAGTGCCAAGGTCCGCCGGAAACCCTTGGTTCCACGGGGTAGTGGCTCCAAAGCCTCGTGTTCGTCCCCACTTTTCGGGGTTCCCGAGTGCCTTCGTCAACTCGTCGTTCTCTCTATCGGGAACAAAAGTTCCTTTTCGAACAGCTTCTATTGCCTTCTCTAGATCTGATACGACTTGTCTTATTTTTCCCGACCATGGTCCCTCCGCAACAATCATCCCAGTCTCAGCGTCCAACGTTGCCCCATGCGCGAACAACCAGAACTTGGACCTATCGGGCCAGTCATGTGTCTGTGGAATGATATTTCTTTTCAGAAGCGCATCTTCATAGCGTCGCCACCTAGGCAGGGCAGTCATGTAGCCACCTGACCCCAAAATATGGTGATATTTCTTCTTCTTCGCATTCTCCGTATTTGTGGCTGATCGGGATGTAAAGAGACCCGATTTCTTGTACGCCTTAAAATCAGGCCAAGCGTCTCTTATCTTCACTAGGTGCCCAGTGAAAACTGGATCTTTGTCCTTATATTTCTTCCACAAGTCTTTCTTCCACCTCTGGAATTGTGTGGCCATCTTCTTCAAAGCCCACTCCTCGACTTTCTTCTTCTTATCTTCCGCTACGCTGAAATTTAGCCAGACCATGTCGCAAAGCACTCTTTTCAATCTGTCATCGACATAAGTAGCTCCAACGTTGGCGCCGGTCTTCGGCTTATTCCATTCTATTAAGTTGATCGGGACCAGGTCTCTTACAACAACTCCGCACTCATTTACAAATTTGCGATAAGTTTCTGGGGGTTCCAGTGGTTTGCCATCAGCAACAACTTTATCGATCGAGTACCTTGCAGTATCTTTCAACCTTGCGGCCGGGCCTCGTTTCGACTTTGTCTCAATACTTGCGCTAGGTGTTCCGGAGGGCACCTAAACAGGAAAATAATGATTCGTTAGTAAGTGCAATACAAATTAATTGTTGCGTCAACAGTGACTTGAGATATACATTGGCAGAGTTTGTTCCGGAGGGCACTTCTTCATCTACTACATCTTCAATATTCTCAGCTCCGTCACCGGAGTCGTTCAAAAATTGATTGCTAAACGCATGCCCACCGTCGTCATCATGATATATGGCCGTTGCATGTTCAAAAATCATCTGGCACATGTATCTTTCCTTCTCCGCCTCACCCATTTCCGTGAGCTGATCGGCGTGCTGATCATGTGGTTCTTGGGGATCCATAGCTCAACACCTGCTAGTAACAAGATTTAACTTAGCAAAATTATTTACGGAAAAGTTTTACGGAACCGGAAATTTTACGGAAAAGTTTTACGGAATCGTCGGAGTCGTAATCATCGCAAAGTTTTACGGAATCGTCGGAAAGTTTTACGGAATCGTCGGAATCGTCAGAAACTTTCCCCGCAGTTATGGAATTAATCGTCGGAATCGTAGGAAAGTTTTACAGAATTGTAATCGTCGGAAAGTTTTATGGAATCGTCGGAATCGTCGGAAACTTTCCCCGCAGTTATAGAATCGTCGGAATCGTAGGAAAGTTTTACGGAATTGTAATCGTCGGAAAGTTTTACGAAATCGTCGGAATCGTCGGTTTAGGGTTTTACGGAATCGTCGGTTTAGGGTAAACTATGAATCGTCGGAATCGTCGGTTTAGGGTTTTACGGAATCGTCGGAATCGTCGGTTTAGGGTAAACTATGAATCGTCGGAATCGTCGGAATCGTCGGTTTAGGGTTTTACGGAATCGTCGGTTTAGGGTAAACTATGAATCGTCGGAATCGTCGGAATCGTCGGTTTAGGGTTTTACGGAATCGTCGGAATCGTCAGTTTAGGGTAAACTATGAATCGTCGGAATCGTCGGAATCGTCGGTTTAGGGTTTTACGGAATCGTCGGAATATGATGAAGGCGGCTTCACGTAACTTTTTTTTATAGGATGTCCTTACGTGAATATACGAAAATATGGATATACCTTTGACGACGGCGCGGCGAAGAGGCGGCGAGGAGGAGACGTTGCGGCGAGGAGGCGGCGCGAGGATCGGCGAGGAGGTGGCGCGAGGAGGCCGCGCGCGAGGAGGCAGCGAGGGTCGGTGAGGAGGTGGCGGCCGGCGCGGCGAGGAGGCGACGGCGCGGCGAGGAGGCGGCGAGGATCGTCGGCCGGCGAGGCGGCGCGAGGAGGCCGCGGCGCGAGGAGGCGGCGGCGGCGCGCGAGGAGGCGGCGCCGCGCGAGGAGGCGGCGGCGGCGCGAGGAGGCGGCGGCGCGGCGAGGAGGCGACGGCGCGGCGAGGCGGCGAGGAGAGATCGAGGCGGCGAGGAGGCGAGAGAAGGAGAGAAGGCACGCGCGGGAAGGCGAGAAGTTGGCGACCCCGGAGAGGTATAGGGCCTTTAGCACCGGTCTGTGTTAACAACCGGTGCTAAAGACCCTTTAGCACCGGTTGCTAACACAGACCGGTGCTAAAGGGTCCAAATTCGGGCGCGAACAGAACCCACCTTTAGGACGGTTGTTGTTACAGACCGGTCCTAAAGGTCACCTTTAGGACCGGTTGTTGTTACAGACCGGTCCTAAAGGTTTTTTTCCTTTTTCTTTTTTCCTTTTTTCTGTTTCGTGTTTTCTTTTTCTTTTTGTTTCCTTTTTCTTTTTCCTGTTTCTTCTTTTATTTTTCTTTTTTCCTTTTTCTGTTTCCTGTTTTCTTTTTATTTTTGTTTCCTTTTTCTTTTTCCTGTTTCTTCTTTTATTTTTCTTTTTTCCTTTTTTCTGTTTCCTGTTTTCTTTTTCTTTTTGTTTCCTTTTTCTTTTTTTTGTTTCTTCTTTTATTTTATTTTTTTGTTTTCCTTTTCTGTTTTTTTAATATTTATTTACAAATTGTCAAAATGTCATTTTTACACTTAAAAAATAAAAAATGATATTTATCAAAATGATCAAATTTAGTGGAAACTGGTCAAATTTTTAATATTTATCAAAATGGTCAACACAATTACATAAAAGGTTTAATACATTATTACACATCACCAACAACACCCCCTATCTATTTTTCTTCTTGCCTTTCTTCTGATTGCGCCGTAACCATGGACTATCTTCATCATTTAACAGGTTGCTTGGATCATCTTTGACTTTGAAGGGAGGAATTTCATCAAATTTATTGTAATCTTCTGGCATGTCTGTCTTGTCCTTGACTCCCACGATGTTTCTTTTCCCTGAAAGAACTATGTGGCGCCTTGGCTCATCGTCTGATGTATTCGCTTCCTTATCTTTTCTTTTTCTCGGTCTGCTAGACATGTCCTTCACATAGAAAACCTGAGCCACATCATTGGCTAGGACGAATTGATCATTGCCGTACCCAAGATTCTTCTGATCCACTGTTGTCATTCCGTACTTCGGGTCTACCTTCACGCCTGACAGGTTGAACCATTTGCACCAGAACAAAGGGACCTTAAAGGAAGGTCCGTAGTCAAGTTCCCATATCTGCTCTATGTAACCATAGTATGTGACTCTTTGCCCGTTGTCGTCTTTTGCATCAAACCGGACACCACTGTTTTGGTTGGTGCTCTTTTTATCTTGGTCTGCCGTGTAAAATGTGTTACCATTTATCTCGTACCCTTTAAAGGTCAATACAGTCGAAGATGGTTGCTTGGCCAACAAGTATAGCTCATCTTCAACAATGTTGTCATTAATGAGATGTCTTTGCAACCAACCGCCGAAAGTCTTCGCGTGTTCTTTAGCAATGAAATCTTCAGGTTGCTCCGGGTATTCCGAGCGTAAAATATCCTTGTGTTCCTGGATATATGGAGCCGCCAAGCTGGAATTAACTAGAACTGTGTAGTGTGCTTGAGTGAAAGATTGCTCGTCCATACATGTTGATGATTTCTTTCCTAGCGTGCCTTTTCCACGCAGTCTCCCCTCATGGCGCGACTGAGGAACACCGATCGGGTTCAGGTCAGGAATAAAGTCAACACAAAACTCAATGACCTCCTCTGTTCCATAGCCCTTGACCATGCTTCCTTCTGGCCTAGCACGGTTTTTAACATAATTCTTCAAGACTCCCATGAACCTCTCAAAGGGGAACATATTGTGTAAGAATACAGGACCGAGAACGGAAATCTCTTGGACTAGGTGAACTATGAGGTGCGTCATAATATTGAAGAAGGTTGGTGGGAACACCAACTCGAAGCTGACAAGACATTGGACCACGTCCTTCTGTAAACTTGGTAGAGTTGCTGGATCGATTGCCTTCTAAGAAATTGTGTTGAGGAATGCACATAGCTTCACAATGGGTACTCGCACGTTTTCTGGCAGAAGCCCCCTCAATGCAATCGGAAGTAACTGGGTCATGATCACGTGGCAGTCATGAGACTTTAGGTTTTGGAACTTTTTCTCTTCCAGGTTTAGTATTCCTTTTATGTTTGACGAGTAGCCCGACGGGACCTTGATACTGCTCAGGACTTGGAAAAAGATCTCCTTCTCTTCCTTGGTAAGAGCGTAGCTGGCAGGACCTTTGAAATTCTCTCGATTCATCAGGTCGTCTCGTTCGTGCATACGTTGGTGGTGCAGCCGTGCTTTTGGTGTATCTCTCGACTTCTTCCCATGCACGCCCAATAAGTTTAGCAGGTTCACGCAAATATTTTTCGTCACGTGCATCACGTCGATCGCAGAGCGAACCTCTAGGAATTTCCAATAGGGTAGTTCCCAGAATATAGATTTCTTCTTCCACATGGCTACGTGGTTGTCGGCGTCATTCGGAACAGATTGTGCGCCAAGACCCTTACCAAAGATTACTTTTATATCTTTGACCATGTCATATATATCAGTACCTTTAGGGAGGGTTGGCTTCCTCCGTGTATCTGCCTCGCCTTTGAAATGCTTTCCTTTCTTTCTTACGGGATGCCTGTCTGGAAGAAATCGACGATGCCCCGGGTACACATTCTTTCCTATATGTATACTTTCAGTCTCGCCTAAACAGTGTGTGCATGCGCTGTATCCCTTGTTTGACTGTCCTGAGATGTTACTAAGAGCGGGCCAATCATTGATGGTTACAAACAGCAACCCTCGTAGGTCAAATTCCTCCTGTTTGTACTCGTCCCACACACGTACACCTTCGTCAGCCCATAACTCTAAAAGTTCATCAACCAGTGGCCTCAGGTACACATCAATGTTGTTGCCGGGTTGCGACGGGCCTGGGATAAGCACTGGCATCATAATGAACTTACGCTTCATGCATAACCAAGGAGGAAGGTTATAGATACATAGAGTCACGGGCCAGGTGCTATGACTGCTACTCTGCTCCCCAAACGGATTCAGGCCATCTGTACTTAGACCAAACCTTAAGTTTCTTGGGTCACGTGCAAAGTCCTCGTACTTATCGTCGATGTTTCTCCACTGCGACCCATCAGCGGGTTGTCTCAGCATATCGTCTTCCTTACGGTCTTCTTTGTGCCATCGCAGCAACTTGGCATGCTCTTTGTTTCGGAACAAATGTTTCAACCGTGGTATTATAGGAGCATGCCACATCACCTTGGCAGGAACCCTCTTCCTGGGGCGGTCGTCGCCCTCAACATCACCAGGGTCATCTCGCCTGATCTTATACCGAAATGCACCGCATACCGGGCAGGCATTTAAATTCTCGTGCTGACCGCGGTAGAGGATGCAGTCATTGATGCATGCATGTATCTTATGCACTTCCAATCCTAGAGGGCAGACAACCTTCTTTGCTTCGTACGTACTGCAGGGCAGCACGTTATCTCTTGGAAGCATCTTCTTCATTATTTTCAGCAGCTTTTCAAATCCCTTGTCAGATATTCCATTCTCTGCCTTCCATTGCAGCAATTCCAGGGTGGTGCCCAGCTTTTTCTGGCCATCTTCGCAATTTGGGTACAACAATTTTTTGTGATCTTCTAACATGCGCTCCAACTTCAACCTCTCGTTTTCACTTCCGCAGTTTATCTGTTCTTCACGAATGACCTGACGAAGATCATCATCAGACTCATCAACAATGTCCTCAAGTTCAGGCTTGTCTTCCCCAATTTCAGTATCACCGTGTTCACCGAACATAGGATAGTTATCATTATCCTCTTCTTCTTCATTGTCTTCCATTACAACCCCTCTTTCTCCGTGCTTGGTCCAATAAAAATAACTGGGCATGAAGCCTTCTTGCAACAGGTGGGTGTGTATGGTTCTTGAGTTAGGGAAATTCCTCTTATTCTGGCATTTTTTACATGGACAAAAAATAAATCCATTCTGCCTGTTTTTCTCAGCCACATTGAGAAAACTATGCATGCCATTAAGGAATTTGGGACGACGTCGATCACTGTACATCCATTGCCGGTTCATCTGCATTATATAAATTTATCAAAAACCATTATGCTAAATCATCATGACTAAATTAATTAATTAATACAAAAAGTTCATCACACGTTAAAACCAAAGTAGCGTAGTGACCATACATATATAGTTCTCATAAAAACACACACTGAAACCAACCATAAAAACTCTCTCTAATTAATGCATTTAAAAACAACAACAAATGCGATCAAAATCGCAACAAAGGTAACAGTTGACCCGACGGCATAATGATACCAAGCCTCTTTACTAATTGCATATTTTCTAATCTTTCTAATCTTCAGACGCATTGCGTCCATCTCGCTCTTGTGACCATCGACGACACCGGCAAGAACCTTTTCCAAGGTCATCTTCTCTCTTTCAGTTTTTTCCAACCTTTCTTCAGTTTTTTTCAATCTTTCTTTCAGGCCAACATTTTCTTGTTCAACTAAGTGTAACTTCTCACCAATAGGGTCGATTGGCATTTCCGGTTCCACTACCTCCTAGATAAAAATATATATGTCAAGTTGGTCGGCGTAATTAATTGTCATATAATCAGGAAATGAAAATATGTAGTTATAAAAGATAATATACCACATCCGAATCATAGACTGGACGAGGGCCAACGGGGACGGATATCAAAACCATGGCGCTATACATATAAAAAAAAATCTTACACAATAAGAAAATTATATACAAGTAAATATGTAAATCATACAAATCAAAATTTGTTTTGGTAAATAAAAACAATAGGCTCACCAAGGTTGTGTCGGTGACGGAGCGATCGACGGCGGTGAGGAAGGGGACAAGGCGCGCGACACTAAAAAAAACCACAAATAATAATTAAATTTGAGCTCAAATTGCATATGTATACATAACAAATGATGAACTCTCTCTAGCTTAGGCATTTCATCAAACACCTAGCTAGCACAACAAAAATGAAATGAGCAAGAAAACGAGCAAAACTTGCAATGCCGGAAGAGGGAATGTTGATGCTAACCGTAGGACCGATGGGTGCCAACAATCTTGACAAATGGTGGAGAAAAATGGGGATGGATTAGAGCTCCCAAGAGGAAGGAGAGAGAAAAAATGGAGTTGAGCTCGAGCTAGAAAAAATGGGGTGGAATATAGGGTGCTCAGGGAGGAAGGAGAGGAGGGCTTTAGGACCGGTTTGTGTCAAAAACCGGTGCTAAAGGGTCTGCCAGCGGGGCCCTGCAGTTGCTGCAAAAATGAGAAAACCTTTAGAACCGGTTTGTGATACAAACCGGTTCTAAAGGGTCTGTCCACTGGGCCCCCCTCCCTGCAGCAAACGGTCCAAAAACCTTTAGGACCGGTTTGTGTTACAAACCGGTCCTAAAGGCCTTCCGGCCATTTGCTGCAGGGAGGGGGCCCAGCGGACAGACCCTTTAGAACCGGTTTATATCCAATCCGGGTCAAATGTTGTTGGCTCAATGCCCTGTTTTCTACTAGTGTGCACTAAAAACCTGGTGACATTACCTTCTGGGTAATCGTTGCGAAATATTCACTGATCACCAAAGTCTGAAATATATCTTCACCCAGCCGGATTTGAACCTCAGGCAAAGACGGTGGGTTGAGTTGATCTCGGATTACGACTTAGGGATAACTTACACCCCGGGGAAGGCCAATGTTATGGCCGATGCACTAAGTCGTAAATCTTATTGTAACAATTTAATGCTACAACAAGGTCAACCACATCTCCATGAGGACTTTCGGAAGTTGAATCTTCATATTGTTCCTCAAGGATTCCTTTCTACCCTGGTGGCGAAGCCTACTCTTAAGGATCAAATTATAGCTGGCCAAAAGCGTGACAAGGGTATATCACGGATCAAGGAGAATATTTTTAGCGGAAACGCTAAAGAATTTTCCATGAACGATCAAGGTGTTGTGTTCTTCCAGAATCGTTTAGTGGTTCCTAAGAACCCACATCTAAGGCAGTTAATCCTTAAGGAGGCTCACGATTCTCCTCTCACCATTCATCCCGGTAGTACTAAGATGTATCAGGACCTACGCCAGAGGTTCTGGTGGACTAGGATGAAGAGAGAAATTGCTGAGTTCGTTGCTAACTGCGACGTTTGTCGTCGAGTTAAGGCAGAACATCAAAGGCCTGCTGGCACCCTTCAACCTCTAGCTATTCCTGAATGGAAATGGGATAAAGTTAGCATGGATTTCATTACCGGATTTCCCAAGACCAAGAAAGGGAATAATGCTATCTTTGTGGTCATTGACCGTCTTTCCAAAGTGGCTCATTTTCTTCCTGTTCGTGAGAGTATAACAGCTAGCCAGCTAGCAGAGTTATATATCTCTCGAATAGTGTCTCTTCATGGTGTTCCCCTGGAGATTAACTCGGACCGTGGAAGTATCTTTACTTCTCGCTTCTGGGAAAGTTTTCAGAATGCCATGGGGACTCACCTATCTTTTAGCACTGCTTTCCATCCCCAATCAAGTGGTCAAGTAGAAAGAGTGAATCAAATCCTAGAAGATATGCTCCGAGCTTGTGTTATATCGTTCGGTATGAATTGGGAAAAGTGCCTTCCATTCGCCGAATTCGCTTATAACA
The DNA here is from genome assembly GCF_904849725.1 of Hordeum vulgare subsp. vulgare. NCBI lineage: Eukaryota > Viridiplantae > Streptophyta > Magnoliopsida > Poales > Poaceae > Hordeum > Hordeum vulgare. Next base: position 598,003,420 of record NC_058524.1, read on the forward strand.
ATAGTTACCAATCAAGCTTGGGCAAAGCCCCTTTTGAAGTTCTCTATGGACGAAGATGTCGAACACCTCTAAATTGGTCAGAAACCGGAGAGAGGCAACTCTTTGGCCCGGATATGACCCAGGATGCAGAAGAGCAGGTTCGCATTATTCGTGAAAAGTTGAAAACAGCCCAGTCTCGTCAAAAGAGCCAATATGATCGTCATCATAAGGCTGTGACCTTTGAAGTTGACGAGAAGGCTTACCTTCGGGTTACACCTTTGAAGGGTACCCATCGATTCGGTATCAAGGGCAAATTGGCTCCTCGTTACATTGGTCCTTTTCGCATTCTTGCCAAACGAGGAGAAGTTGCCTACCAGTTGGAACTTCCTCCGCATCTTTCGAAGGTTCATGATGTTTTCCACGTCTCGCAACTCAGGCGTTGCTTTTCGGATCCTATCCGTGAAGTGGACCACGAAACGCTTGATCTCCAAGATAACCTTTCATACCGAGAATACCCCGTGCGTATTCTTGATAAAGCTGAGCGTACCACTCGACGTCGAAACCTCAAGTTTCTTAAAGTTCAATGGTCAAATCATTCTGAAAAGGAGGCAACTTGGGAAAGAGAGGATCATCTCCGACTTGAGTATCCTGCGTTATTCCCGACAACTTCTAAATCTCGGGACGAGATTCTTTTGAGTGGTGGTGAGTTGTCACATCCTTGACACCTTAAGCAAGTTAGTCTTGTGCTCATGTCTTCTTTGCATTTTGCATCTAAGAAGTTTCAACAAGAACAAGAAAGTGGCAAAGGAAAAACTCAAAACCCTAGCCACTACTTTAAATAAAGGAAATCTCAAACTAGTTGAAATCAATGAACCCAAAATGGCCTCAAGAAAAGTTCAAACTTTCTGATAAATCATGAAAGTAAATGAGCATTGGAGAAAACTATTTTCTTGACACTTTAAGCATTTTAAATTAATGCAAAAAGCCACTGGTTTCAAACTTTAAATTTGAAATCAGAAACTATAAATTTTCTAAAATGTTGAAAACTTTGGAAATGGTTGGGAATATTATAACAAAAATTCAGGTGTGTTTAAAATAGTTTTTACAACCCTTTTTGGAGCTGAAATAAATAGCAAATCAATGTCAGAAATTAAAACAGAAATAAAACAGAAGGAAATGGAAAAGAGGTTACCTGTCGCCTGAGGAGGCTCACCCCACCACGGGCAGGGTCGTCTTCTTCCTGCGCCTTCTACCAGAGGGGAGATCGACCACGGCGGCCCCCTCCACCTCCTGCTTCGCCGTGGCGAGCTCCAGAGCCCCCCGGGACAGCGCGACGACGGGGTTATCCTCCCTGTGGCCGACCCTATCCATTCCCCCGCACCGGTTCCCCCCTCCTCTCGGATCTTTTCCTCCCTCCTGCTGTCGCCATTACCACGAGCTCGAGCTCGAGCCGCAGCGCTTATAGCCACGGGAACCTCCCTCCGAGTAGTCCGTTAGCTCCGCCTCGTCGTTCTGGTCCTCCCCGCAGAAGCCGAAGTCTCCCCGAGATCTGCATCGCCCCAACGCCATCGTCTTCCACCTCCGGTCTCCGGACCTCTCCCGTCGATTCGCTCCCTCCGGCGCACCCCTGAGCCCTTCAACAACACCATCGGAACCGCCGTGAGCTCGTCATCGTTTCCCCTCTCCCCCCACGCTCTTCCGTGCATCGTAGCCCCGTTCCTCACCAAGGCCGAGAGCTCCTCGCCGCCGGTCATGTCGTCGCCGTCGCTGTGGTGCCTGTTCCACGCGCTCGAGCTAGGGATCGAGCTCCTGGAGCCTCCAGGAGTGTGATGAGCCCATCAGCTGTCCTCCCCGTGCCCTAGAGTCATCAACCGTAGAAGTCCGAGCTTCGGCCGCCGCTTCGGCTCGTCGCCGGCGCCTCCCGGCGACCCTAGCCTCCCCTGATGGCCCTGCTAGATGCGGTGTTGCACCAGCTACCCGTAGCTCCTTTCTGCGCCCAAAACCGACGGCCGATGTGTTGTCTAGCTCTCTCCGGCGAGCCCTCCGCCGCGCCCGTGGTTGCCGCCGGCCATGCTCCGGTGGGGGCCGACGTGGCCAAGTTAACCCAGCAGCTTAGGGGCTTAATCACTCGCTGACAGTGGGCCCAAGGCCAAGTCAACGTAGTTAAGGGACTGGTCAGCGCGGGATTAGTCCTAGAGAGGCTGACCAGTGGGTCCCCCCTGTCAGGTTTGACCTGAACAGGTGGGCTGACCTGCTGACGTGAGGCTGATGCAATAAAGAGAATTTCCAGTATAGAAATAAATCCAGGAAATTGCTAAAACTTGTAAAAATCATAGAAATTAATCTGTAACTCCAATGAAAATAATTTATATATGAAAAAGTATCAGAAAAATTCAAGGAATCTGAATATGATATTTTCAATCATGTTTGAAAAAGTTACAGAACCCTAAAATGTAGAATAAGGAATAATTCAATTCTTATAATTACTTTTAAAATGGAATTTGGAAAATATTCAAATTTCATTATGAATGCCATGATCACACACTGTCCTAATTACAAATCAGTACATTAACATGACATCTCATGCATGCTAACATCAAGTTGATCTGAGCATCAGGTCGAATCAATTAAACCGGTATCCGAGAATACCCCGTTTGAATTGATATTCGAATGTGATTCAAATCAACTTTAAACCTAATACATGTTGATTATAATAACTTATCACCTTGCATTCTCATGCCATGCTCATGCATCATTTTGATCGCATATGATTGTTATTGAATGTTGCCATTCATTTCGGTAGGCTCGGGACCCCCGGATCCCACCGAATATCCGTCTGACGGATATCGTTCCTCCTCTGAGCAACAAGGCAAGCAACCCTTTTGATCATCCCGGTAATTCCCATGTTCTTGCTCCTGCACTTATTTATTGCATTAGGATCAAATGCTACAACTGCTTTTGCCACGTTAGTTGAACCCACTTCCTTTGCATGCATGCTATGCTTATAGCCGAACCTTGCAACCTAGCATACCTGCTAGTTGCCTGAACCATGATGTGCCTTATCCTGCTATGCATGCTATGCTTAGAGTTGTGTATGGTCTGTCATCTGGGAGATGAACAGAATTGTGAGAATGCATTCGGTCAGCAAAGGTTGTGTGTTGAATCTGATTTGGTAAAGGTACCGGTGAAAGGCTGTGTAGGAGTACATGGCGGGTTGTTTCATTGGAACCGTCCTTAGGAACTGAGTTCCGTGTATGTAATCCAAGACTAGATACTACCACATGCTGGGCCCTGAAATATGACCCCGCTCGGCCTATTAATCGCTCAGTACTCGGTCCAGGAGTTGCAAGTAGTTTATGGTGTTTATAGTAATGCTGGAGGCCGTGCATGGTGCTGACCTGAGAGGTGGGTTGTGATGCGGTAGGCAGTGGCACGGTGTACCAAGTGGCACCCGGATGGTGGGCTTGGGAACCCTGCGCACATCGTTTGAGGCCGTGGCGGAAACCCCGGCCGGACTTCTGTACGGGTTACTCTCAGATAGGCGATAAACCTGGACTAGGTACTAGTGTGGTTAACGGTCGTGGCCGACTCCCTCGCTGGGCTTCCGCTTGAAGGTTGCCGAGGTGCATGACGTGCACATGGCGATAAGTGGCGAGAGCGTGTGTGACGAAGTACACCCCTGCAGGGTTATGATCTATTCGAATAGCCGCGTCCGCGGATATGGACTACTTGGAGACATATGTTGTTCATAGACAATTTCAATGGCTACTCATAAAATTGCCAAGATAAGCGTGAGTGTCGTGGACGGCATTTCCGTACGGAGACGGAATGATTCCACGATAGTGTATTGTTGTGGTGTTAGTGGACTCATGTGCGAGAAGTCAAGTTGTCAAAATTATTTAAAAATTCAAGTTGTCTAGCCACGAGTCAAATGCTGGCTTTCCGCATGAAACCCCACAATACCTTTTGATACCTTGCATGAGTAGTTAGTTGTCCTAAAGTCTTGCTGAGTACCTTCGTACTCATGTTTGCTTCATAAATGTTGCAGAGGTTGCTAATGACCCTAATGGAGGGTTCTTCGTAGACATCGACGACGACGAGTAGCTGGTGTCCCAGCTACGATCTGGCCCTACGTTGGATCTGTAGTATAGTCAGGCCATGTGCCTTCTAGTTGCCCTGTCTGTACTCAGACAGTTTATAACTCTTCCGCTGGCTTGTAACTGAATGACTGCTATTATGGGTCGTGAGACCCTTAATGTGTAATATTTTGTGTGTGGCTCTTCCGAGCCTCTTAAATAAAGCTTGTATGTTTATGGTTATGTTGTGATGCCATCGATGTATCTATACATATTGGTATGCCATGCGTACGTGTGTCATGCTTGATATGTATGGGGTTCGATTACCTAGTCGTGAACTTTAGTAGCACTCCGTACAAGGAAATGCCCCTTTGTGATCCAACGAGCCTTGGTAGTTCGCTACTGCTCCGGACACATTGGTTGACCGGCATGTGTCCTTCTTAGCTGCTGTGTCTGTCCTCTTTGGGGAAATGTCACGCGATGTAAGGGAGTCCTTATAGCTTGCTACGACTCGTCTACATTCGCTGATGACCGACACCTGCTTTGTTGGGTCATGTATGCCTGTCCTTGTGCGGTACTGCCACTTTGGTTTATGGCTAGACATGTCGATCCGGGTTCTTTGACATTGGATTGCTAGCGACACTATCGCATACGTGAGTCAAAAGACGCAAACGGTCCCGGCTAAGGTAAGGCTGCAGCCGTGGAGTTAACCGTGCGTGAGACCACAAAGGGATGCGATGTGTTACAGGCTGGATTCCTATGGCTTAGGATCGGGGTCCCGACAGATGTGCCTTTGAATGGTGCATTTTGAACACACAAAAAGTATGGAGTTCAAATAAGTTTAAAAAAAAATGAAATCCCTTTGTAAGAGATGAGTTCTCGTTCGAAACCCTCATACTTCGAGAGAGATTGTCAGTTTTGTACACGAACTACATCCAGTTTTTGTCGTAGCCCTCTCAACTTTTTAACACGTGCTAGGTGGGTGAAATGATGATAGCATGCCAACTTTCAACATTTTCAGAGTTCATTTTTAGTGCTTTTCAATTTCAGGGTCAACTAGCTCAAAAAAAAAAAGTAAATGCACGAAATATATCAAATGAAGTCAGAAATTGTTGATCCCTTTGTGATGTGCCTTTGAATGGTGCATTTTGAACACACAAAAAGTATGGAGTTCAAATAAGTTAGAAAAAATGAAATCCCTTTGTAAGAGATGAGTTCTCGTTCGAAACCCTGCTACTTCGAGAGAGATTGTCAGTTTTGTACACGAACTGCATCCAGTTTTTGTCGTAGCCCTCTCAACTTTTTAACACATGCTATGTGGGTGAAATGATGATAGCATGCCAACTTTCAACATTTTCAGAGTTCATTTGTAGTGCTTTTCAATTTCAGGGTCAACTAGCTCAAAAAAAAAGTAAATGCACGAAATATACCAAATGAAGTCAGAAATTGTTGAAATTTTCTGATGTGCTTTTGAATGGTGCATTTTGAACACACAAAAAGTATGGAGTTCGAATAAGTTAAAAAAATGAAATCCCTTTGTAAGAGATGAGTTCTCGTTCGAAACCCTGCTACTTCGAGAGAGATTGTAAGTTTTGTACACGAACTGCATCCAGTTTTTGTCGTAGCCCTCTCAACTTTTTAACACATGCTATGTGGGTGAAATGATGATAGCATGCCAACTTTCAACATTTTCAGAGTTCATTTGTAGTGCTTTTCAATTTCAGGGTCAACTAGCTAAAAAAAATAAGTAAATGCACGAAATATACCAAATGAAGTCAGAAATTGTTGAAATTTTTTGATGTGCCTTTGAATGATGCATTTTGAACACACAAAAAGTATGGAGCTCAAATAAGTTAAAAAAATGAAATCCCTTTGTAAGAGATGAGTTCTCGTTCGAAACCCTACTACTTCGAGAGAGATTGTCAGTTTTGTACACGAACTGCATCGAGTTTTGAGAATAAGAAAATAGATAATAGTTTGGATAGTCAAAATTATTGATTATAAAAATAAAAAATAGTTTGCCTTATTTATTCAATTTGAAACACTTTTCATTATCATAGTTTTGTCAAATTCTCAAATATGCAAAAAGAATTTTTAATAAACATAGTTTTTAATTGAAAATAACAAAATAGATAAAAGTTTGGATAGTCAAAATTATTAATTATGAAAATAAAAAATAGTTTTGCATTATTTATTCAATTTGAAACACTTTTCATTATCATAGTTTTGTCAAATTCTCAAATATGCAAAAAGAATTTTTAATAAACATAGTTTTTAATTGAAAATAACAAAATAAGTTAATAGTTTGGATAGTCAAAATTATTAATTTTGAAAATATAAAATAGTTTTGAATTATTTATTCAATTTCAAACACTTTTCATTATCATAGTTTTGTCAAATTCTCAAATATGCAAAAAGAATTTTTAATAAACATAGTTTTTAATTGAAAATAACAAAATAAGTTAATAGTTTGGATAGTAAAAATAATTAATTTTGAAAATAGAAAATATTTTTGAATTATTTATTCAATTTCAAACACTTTTCATTATCATAGTTTTGTCAAATTCTCAAATATGCAAAAAGATTTTTTAATAAACATAGTTTTAATTGAAAATAACAAAATAAGTTAATAGTTTGGATAGTCAAAATAATTAATTTTGAAAATAGAAAAAAATTGAAACTGTATGAGAAATCATGGACAAAATTCGACCTGAATTCACTTTGAATTCAGATTGAATTTTAACCACAATTTCGAATATAGTTTCAATTTTCAGTAAGTTTAGGCCCGTAAGCCTGCTTTAAAGAGGAGCTCGATGGACAAGCTGCGACGGGGCTTATAAACAAGTGTTAGTCCCCCTCGCTGGGCGAGGTGGGAACTAAACTTATCGTGTAGCCGAGGAGGGGCTTTAGTCCCGGGTGGAGCCACGAGCCGGGACTAAAGACCCCCTTTAGTCCCGGCTGGAGCCACGCACCGGGACTAAAGACCCCCTGCTTCCCGCCTCTTGGTCTGCCCGAAAAGAGGCCTTTAGTCCCGGGTCGTGGCTCCACCCGGGACTAAAGGGGGTCTTTAGTCCCGGCTCGAGCCACGCACCGGGACTATAGATCCACCTATATAAGCGGGACTTCGAAAATTTCCAACCCAATTCGTCCATTTCTCTTCTTCTTCCTCTCGTACTCCTGCCCGGCGCGGCACAACGACGAACTAACCGACGCCGTCAGGCTGCCCGCCGTCCTGCTCGCCGCCGCCTGCCGTCCTCCTCGCCGCCGCGCCGTCCTCCTAGCCGTCGCGCCGTGCTCCTCGCCGTCCTCCTCGCCAACACTCCGGCCAGTAAGCCCCCCGCCCCCTCCTTCCCAACACTCCGGCTAGTATAGAAGAAAAGAAGAAAAAGGAGAAGAGAAGAAGAAAAAGGAGAAGAAAGGAAGAAAAATGAGAAGAAAAGAAGAAAAAGGAGAAGAAAAGAAGAAAAAGAAAAGATTTTTTTGTCATTTAATTCCTATTGTTATTAGGTTTGTGCTAGATTATTAGGGTTAGTAATATTTAGAATTAGGTTAGGGTTACAAGAAGAAGAAATATGAACAAAAATAAGAAAATAAGATTAGGAAAAATGAAAATAAGAAGAGGAGGAGAAGAAAAGAAGAAAAAGTGTATATTGTATAGTGTATATGCTTAAGTGTATAGTGTATATAGTGTATAGTGTATAAGGAGAGGAGGAATTTTGCTATAGTGTATAGTGTATAAGAAAAGAAGAAAAGAAGAGGAGGAGAAGAGAAGAAAGAAGAGGAGGAGAAGAAAAATGAAAATAAGTGTTAATAGTTTAATTTTGCTATTGTATATGCTTAAGTGTTAATAGTTTATTTTTAGCAAGAAAATTAATAGAACTAGTTTATTTTTTTAGTTCATTTTACGATGCCTATCCCGCATCCTCGTCGTCGACTCGGCGGAGGACACCTGCTTGATCAGAGGAGCCCTGTCCGGGACTGGGCTCCGCCCGGCTGGTATTGGGAGGTGCTACCTTCCGGGGGCCGTAGGTTGGTGAGGAGCCAGCCCGTCGTTGACCCGATCCTTGTTTGGTGGCGGTCGCGTGGGCCAGTGAGGGTGCCGAGGCTTCCGGACACCGCGGAGGTGGTACGTCACCGTGTCAGCGAGGAGGATGAGCACGTCCGTCGCTACATGGCTGCGTTGGAGGGCAGGTTCGAGCATACCTGGCAGGTTCTTCGGGGATCTCACTGGAGCTATGATCCTGTGATGGTTCCTTCTCTTTGGGTGTCCACCGCCCGCGCCGATACCCGTCGGGCACTATGGTTCTAGATGTATTAGTGATGCTATATGTATGATAGTATTCGAGGAGTATTAATGATAATATTCGACGATGTACGGACAAAAGTGATGATGTATTAGCTTATAATTGAATGCATGCTAATTTGAATACTACTTTATTTTACGATTTGGTTTTGCTTATTAAATGCTCAAATTGTAAAAGTACTCCTCCTATGAATACTATGCAGAAATCTAGGAGTCTCAAATTGGAAAAGTACTCATACTTTGAATACTATGCCGAAATCTAGGAGTCTCAAATTGGAAAAGTACTCCTACTTTGATTTTTGGTACAAAGGTTAAGAGAATCCGTTTTTTTGCAGAACTATGGATCCACATATCAGGAACCTCGAAGAGGAAGAACTTCTGGAAGATATAATCAAAGACGGCCCCGACGTTGAACCAGCTGAATCTCCGTCGTCATATCTAAACCAGGACGTTGGAATGGAGGTCGAGCGACACGAAGATGAAGCCGATGGGGCAGGAGATAGGTCCAATGACGGAGAAGGTGATAGCTCCACTGATGGAGAAGCCCGTGAAGAGGAGAAGTCCGGTGAGGTATACATATGAAGTTCGACAATCACTTGTAATATGTGAAAAATATTGGAGATAGCTCTATATTGTATACATATACATTCATTTGACGAATGTTTCTCCCTCTTAGGCCTCCACATCGAGCAAAACTACGAAACGAGGCCCGACTAGAAAGTTGGATGCACGGACGCATTACACATTTGAGGTGATATTTCCTACGGGCGAACCCAAGCTTCCTAAGAATGCTGCTGACACATTCAAGAAGCAATGCGGAGTTCTCGTTAGGGATCATGTCCCGATCAGCGTTCGGGAGTGGAACAAGCGCAAAGGGGCAGCCGATAGTGACTATGTCACCGAAAGGTACAAAGATAATCTTTGGAATGATCTCATGTCACATTTCAACCTGCCAGAATGTGAGAATGAAGACGCCGCAGACAAACTGAGGGCCAAAGACAAGCAGTGGACTCTGAAGAAGATGGCCGAACTGTTCCGTAGCTGGAAGAAGAAGCTATGGAAAAACTATCTGAAGACACAGAAAGTGCCAGTATTCGAGGGGTATCTAGCCAAGCAGGCGAATCACTGGAAGGCATTTCAAGAGTACAAGGAGTCAGAAGATGCCCAGGCATTATCAGAAAAGAACAAGATAAATGCCGACAAGAAGAAATATCACCACAAGCTGGGGCCAGGGGGCTATGAGACTGTCATCCCAAAGTGGGATAAGAAAGAGCAAGATCTGATAGATAAAGGCGTCGTACCTGAACCACTCCGTGATGAGTGGGAATTGAGAGCAAGAAATTGGTTCCTTGCGCATGGTGGGTCGTACGACGAAACAACAGGGGACCTCATCTGCAATGACAATCTTAGGATACCCAGGGAGAATTGGAAAAGGATAGTGAAAAAATTAAGGAGGGACAAAGAAAGTTCACTGCAGATAGAGATAAAGATTTGCTCACACTGGTCCTCGGCAATGACGAACATGGAGGACGAACGCGAGGCTTCGGTCCTTCTTACCCGTGGTGGCTTGGGTTTGCCAGAGACCAAGACACTTACAGAAGCCGAGAGAGAGCAAAGAAGCGGCAGCAGGATGAGGAGAATGACAAGTTCAACCAGTTGCTTGCCAGGATTAACGAGCAACAGAAGCAGATTGATGAGCTTAGAGGAGTACCGCGCCAGGAAGATCCTGCAGTTGATATTACCGGAGCCCCATCTAAGCGGAAAAGCAGCGTGGCTGAATCTGAGGCCCCGCCCGATGATGAACGAAGAATGATAGAGGGCGGTCCCGGCTACCCCGTGGATGGAATCAAGGAGTCAACATCATGTGAACTCCATCAGAAATTCAAGAACATATCCGTGAAGGTGGCCGTCGGACAAGCTTTACCTTCTGGCCCTGATGCACGCTGGCATGGCCGTGAGATTCCAGCTGGCTTTGCGAAAGTCGGGGTGGATGAAATCATGACGGGGTTTAATGATATGGAGCTCGACATAGCTGGACCTGAAGATGAGAGGACACTCGGAGAAGTACTGGGTGGAGTCATCCTATGGGACAAGAACTACATCAAGCTTCCAGGCTCGGCCCCAAGGACAACACCGCCTCCGAGTCGTCGCGGGTCACCTACACCTCCATTACCTCCAAGCCCTCCACATGACGTCAGCCAGCACAACACGAGTCCATCTCGATCACCGCCGCCGGACTTGGGTCGTCCGTCTCCGCCGCCGCCCGCACATGATACTAAGCGGAAGCGTGCCAGCAAGAACGCTTCGTCGATGATTTCTAAGGACGGAACTCCCCAAAGCGCAAATTGTCGCCCCTCCCAAAGGTACCTCATGCTAATCTTCCTATCAGACCTTATGATCGTACCTCCGAGGAAAACGCCAGGATAGCAAAGGAACAGCATGATGCGCAGATGAAAATGAAGGAACCCGAGCCCCGCCCGAAATACACCGAGAAGAACATAGCATGGGCAAAAGACTTCATAACCACTCCATCACAGTATGACTTACACTATAAGCCTGATGACTATACACGCACATTGTAGAAGGAAGTGAAAAAGAGCAGGTCACATGCAAGTGCAAGTGGGAGCAAATCAAGTTCAACTACAAGCAAGAAAATATCAGACGTTCCTCAGCTTGGACAACAGGCCAAACAGTCGATCCCACCCCTCAAGGTGTTAACCGAGAATGTTCCCCCTCCGGTGCAGGGTCAAGCTTTTGAAAAAGCAAAGGAGTTGGCGGATGAATGTGGTATCTTGGTTGAAAATTTGCTGGCTTCCCAAGACGACGGGATACCCAAGGCTGTGGTAGCCCCTAAGCAACAGTTTGTCATGGGAGAGCCTTTGGTCAGCAAAGATAATCTCCCAACAAATATGCGTTACTTGCATAAATGGTACTTAAGTGAATCAAAGAATGGGAGAACGATGATCGTGATGAGTGTCCCACAGGAGTACTACGACCGCTCCGAAGAAATCCATATCGACTTTGATGAACTCTTCCAGATGTACAATGGCGACGCCTCGACAAATCGCTTATGAGTTGCTATTGTCTGTAAGTTTTTCAATTCGTTGTCTACATATAACTTGTTTAGTTATTTCAATTCCTTGGCTATATATAACTTGTACTCTATTATGCAGAATGAAGATTATGGAGTGTAAAAGTAAGAGCATCCTAAATATTGGTTTTATTGATCCAGATAAAATACATATAGCGACGCTAACTAATTATCCCAAGGAGACGGAGGAAAACCTTCTAAGGTTTCTAAGAGATCAAAATTTCTGTGACCACATACTGTTTCCATACAACTTCAGGTGAGGGTCTTTACTCTGTTTTGTCCATTCACTTATAAGTGTAATTGATAAGTTACTCACACACACACACACACACACACACATATCTATATATATATATATACATGTGCAGCTTCCATTGGATTCTGTTGGACATTCAAATTGATAAGGGAAGAGTTGATGCCTTCGACCCATTATCGAGACCCTTGGAACAGTTCCAAAGCATGCAGGACATGCTCCAAGGGTAATTTTAATCATTCTTGCGCTCTATCGGTCTCTTTCGATGATTTTCTGATATATCAATTAATGAAAAACTTAGCAAATAATTATCCTTGTCGGGCAGGGTTTGGAATCGGTTCAAGTGCGTGACTCCCAGTAACTTTCCTGAGAAGCTGACCTTTAGAGCGGCTCAGGTAAGTAGTAGTATGATATACTTTTATTAATTTTCAATACATTTATGATGCTAGATTATTATTTTGATTATATATATTCTATTCTCGTAAAGTGCGACCAGCAGCCACGGGGAACGCATCTATGCGGATACTATGTTTGCGAGACCATTCGCACGTTTACCTCTGAGTTCAAGGATCATAGATTCGACGTAAGCAATGAACATTCACACCTCTATTTTTACCCGTCATTCTTTGTTATCATGATTGATATTCATATTCATCTCCTCTTCCTATATAGCACACGACCATGAGGACGAAGGTCCTACCAGAGCAACGCGCGATTGCTGTTGCAGAGGAGCTTGCGGGATTTCTGAGGACGGAAGCTATAGAAGACAAAGGACGATTTAGTGTAGCTAAGGGCCATTACTGAGGTTCGTCCATGTAATCGAATAGACGGGCTCTAGTCCCGATAATTCAGATCTCCATATAATTGTATATATATGATCGCTTGTAAGATAAGTTAATCTTATATATATATGCATAATTATTTCTATTTTAAATTATATAAAAACTAATTCCCGAACACCAAACGAGGCATCACATTAATCTCCTGAACACCTAAACCCTAAAACCCTAAAACCCAAAAATAATTTCATTCAAAAAAAACCCAAAAGCCAGCAAAATCTGAAAATCTTTAGTCCCGGACCGTGTAACGAACCGGGACTAAAGGGCCTGCCCCTGGGGTGCTACGAGGCGCCCACGTGGAGCACCTTTAGTCCCGGCGTGTAAGAGGGCCGGGACGAAAAGGTTATGCCTTTAGTCCCGCCCCTTTAGTCCCGGTTGGTGAACCGGGACTAAAGCCCCTTACGGGCCGGGGCTAAAGGCCCCGTCCCCACTCGTGATTAGTTAGTAGGACTAGTTCTTATATATGATGATGCATGACGCGAGCATGAAGAGTTATTATATATAGATGTTCAATTCTTTCGATATATATAGTGTGTCACGATTATATTGTTGTTTACACACATTTACCACATTAAAACAGGAAATGTCTGACGATGGATATTGGGAGTGTGAATATTGCGGCGACTCTCGGGGTATGTGCGACATGCCTCACCTGCGAGACGATAGGTTCTTAAGCATGAAGCTTGACGAGAACAGCGATATGTGCCTCCCTTGCCATGCAAGAAGATATGTGTTGGAGAGGCTCGGTTTCAAAGACCACGAGAGAATTGAGACGAGGAGCGCTAAGCTGAGGACTATACATGGTCACACATTTGTTATCCAAGTATTTAATTCACTTTTTCAAACATAATTTGGGTGCCCAAAGTGGGAAGATCTTTGCAAGGCATATGGATTTCACAAGGGAATGGAAATCACCTTCGATCTTCGTCCTGAAGATAATATGCCAGACAACATCGACATTTGGGTGGTTGTCGATGATATGCTTCCTGTTTTACCTCCATGTGAGTTTCTCAATCATATTTGTCAAGTAATTTGCATTTATATTTAGAAATAGTTGGTGTAGTCAACCTGTTTTCCTCTCGCAATTTACATGTCATGTGGTGTTCATCGTCTATTAAAACTTTGGCCACACGTTGCAGGTTCCTAGTTATTGGGCCATAGTTATAATTGTCTCATGTTACATGTTGTACAAACAACAACAACAACCTAAATTGTCCTTTGAATGATCGTAGCACATGTGGTCGTTTTGAATGGTTTATATAATGCCCACATTGTGTGGAACTGTTTAGAGCTCCATGTGTACTATTACAAAATTGAATTTGAAGTTTTAACAAGTTATACTCATATCTTGTGGACAATTACAAAATTTATAAGTATTTTTGAACATTAAAGTATTACAAAATTTGGGTGGTTGTCGATGATATGCTTCCTGTTTTACCTCCATGTGAAGTAATTTGCATTTATATTTAGAAATAGTTGGTGTTCATCCATATACTAAATTTGTTAAATTATAATTTACAGCTTATTTCGTTGCTTCGACCGAATTACGGAAATTAATTGACACGACACACTACACTTATGGATCACATCTAACTTGGGAGAAGAAGGATGATCTTCTCCACTTTCTTGTTGCTGGTGTTCTGGCTTCTAGGGATACCTTCCCGTATCATTTTGAAATTGGTCAAAATTATTCATTTTACATGCCACTAGTGCATGGGTTGAGTACATATGACATTCGCCGAAATGTCTTGGTAAGAGTTTCCTAATTAAGTACGCTCCACTATTGCATAAATGGTGTTGATTACATTGCTAACTAGGTTATTATTATATTCTTCAACAGCAATTGCCACATGATGTAGTGCCTCCGTTAATGGACCCGGAAGGTCAAATGAGAATTAGAAGCCCGCTGAGGGCTGACTTCTATGCTCCATACTTGATTAACTTCAAATCAAGATAAAAAAAGACTCCAAATTGTAGCATGGAGAGAAATAAAGAAGGTTCGCAAGCCACAAGCTGGAGACCGTTGGATCTCTGTGATTCATCATGGAGCCATAGGTCTTATTCTCTTTTATGACATAATATCTAAGAGCGAGGATTAGGTCTTATGAGAGACAAGTTATTCTAGTTTATATTATTACTTGACATGATCGATTAATTAGGATGCATGATGCATATAATGACTATATATATTATGATGTTTCTCTGTTTTATTTTATGTGTATCATATGATAACTTGGTATATGATTAAGTTGATGACTAGTTGTTAGATGATATTAGAATACTGTTGCCATTCGACGGAAATGATATGAAATGATATAGTGTAAAAAAGATGCATATATGTGCATGTAAGTCGTGTCTATATTTTGTAAATATGTTCGACAAAGCACGACGGATGACCAAGGACGGAGATATATAAGAGAGGACACTTTTCTAAGCCGTGATAACGTTAGGCATAGCAGTAGGAGTAGCGTTGGTAAACCAAGGATGGAGATATATAAGAGAGGACACTTTTCAATCTAAGTCATGTTAACGTTAGGCGTAGCAGTAGCGTTTGTAAACCAAGCACGGAGATATATAAGAGCTGACACTTTTCTCTGTTAGCTAGCTAATAACAACCTAAATTAACCCCTAAACCAGCCCCTTTCAAAAAAAAACCTCAGCTCCAGTCAGGTGCTTACGCGTGGATGCCTTTTGGTCCCGGTTGATGTCACCAACCAAGATTAAAGGCCCCCCTGCCTGGCTTGGCCGCAGCGGCCACTTGAAGGCCCATCTGTCGAGGTTCGTGTAAGAACCGGGACTAAAGGCCAAGGGCATTAGTAACGACCTTTTTGTCCCGGTTCCAAAACCGGGACAGAAGACCCTGACGAACCGGGACAAAAGGCTCTTTTTCTACTAGTGATCATAGATTGAATTTAGGACCTTGACCACTGATTTGAAGCATATATTGCTAGCGTTCATTCACAATTTGATTCTTTTTCAACTGTAAATCAGCAGAATCATCTGAAGAGAAATAACCCATGATGTGATTATTTAAACTACTGGCAGAAAAAAAACTTATGGTGCAAACGTTTAACGTATTGTGCTGACAGGATTAACACATGTAGATGGGTGTCAGATTTCGCCCTTCTTATGTCGTAGACAACAGAGTCAAGTTGTTGCTACTTGAAAGGAACATATATGCATGGTAGGCGTCCTATTGTGGTTGCACGTCATGCTGATCTCAACTCGCAGCACGTTCCTAGACCTTTCTTGATAAACTGTGTGATACATCTGCAATTCAAACCCATAGCTATGACATGACATAACAGGAAAAATCATCTAGAGTTCAAAATTCGCAGTAGAAGTAATTGTAGCATAGCAGCTACCATTTCTGTCGTGGTTTTTTCACGGCAGATGTCCTCGTGAAAGGACTTGATACTGGAGCCATCGCACCTTGGTGGCGACTCAAAGGTGTTGAGCGGGAGAGACACGGCGATTTACCCAGGTTCGGCCCCTCGAGAAGAGGTAACAGCCTACGTCCTGCTTTTGTGTGTATTGATGTGGAGTCGATTACAAGGAAAGTGTAACTCGCCTAAACCTAGCACTCGATGATTTATAACCTCCCCTTTCTTTCCCTGGGACTCGCCTTTATATACAGGTCGAACCCCTAGGGTTTACAAGGATACTTTCCTTCCTACAAATCGTGCCCCCTGTGGTCTCTAAGTCGCCGTCTTTCAAAGCTTGGAGACCTTCCAAAAATCAGAAACCGCCATATGACCTTGATCCGGACAGGCCAAGGCCCAAATCACTGTTTAGGTGAATCGCCTGATTGGTGACCCGGCCCAACTAGGGCAGGTTATTAACAGGTAATATCCCCAAGATTAGGCCCCGGATTGACTTGAACTCTTTTCACGCCAATACTTCTGCTCAGTGGGCGATTCATTCCTCATTTTTCTCCATACGTCAGAAATTGTAACCCGCCATCTGGCACCGAAAAATCTTTAAGTCGCCAAACCATTTCTTGTTGGCATCTTCTTATCCCTCGATTTCCGGGAAGACCGCCGCAGCTCCAACGGATCTTTTAGCACATCATTTATCCCGAAATTTTCGGCGCACATTTATAGCGAATCTTTTATCCCCCGGCGGTTCCCTCTCATGGTGCCTCGATTCTTGCACCTACCTCGATAAATAGGCCGAGGGGGGGGGGACAGAACTGTCGCTTCTCACCTACCAGTCCCGTCACCTTCCTTCCCACCGGCACAGCGAGAAAACCGCATCGCCCCGAGGAATCCGCCGCCGACCGTGCCTTCGGCTTTCACGCAAGGAGCTCCGGTGCCGCCTGTGAGCTTTCGCCGTCGTCCACCCTCGCGCCGCAATCAACATATCCGCCATCTGCATCGTCGACTGCATCGCCGTCGTCCACCTCGCCATTCACCTCGAACCTTGCCGCCGCCGGAAACTTCTCTGTTCGACGGGACGCCCGCGCTTCTCCAGCGAACCCCATCTCTGTCGACTCTTCTCTCCCAACAACATCAGGTTAGGCTTCCGCCATTGCCGTGTTCTTGAAGCTCATTGCATATAGATGCTAACTGCTTCGAATCGATTAACATGAGTGTCGGTAGAATAGCTTAATGCCCCGAATACTTTCACTTATCCGCTGTACTTGTGAATCCTTGAAAACAACATCTTTACCAAGCGATGGGCATCATCTGATAATAAACTATCGCGACTAGTCATTTTCTCTAGGTTTTCGCGTCTGTCTGATAGATCCACTCCTTTTTTACTGTTTGCAAAAAGTTGTTTATAGTCTTCATCTCCTGGCACTTCAAACGAATGCCTTCACCGTCCCCTGAATGCAACCCTTGGGGATAGCCACCCTTCCATAAGTCGCCATAGTGATCCAATCCGGCCCTTTGATCTGGCGGGTCAAAAACCCTTTTTTAACCAAAGCACCCGGCGGGTTAAATGAACCGATTTTATCCCATACAATAGGCGTCCAAGACATGTAATATCATACTTTACTTATTTGTAGTATGGGCGCCGTATTCAAGAGTGACTGGCTTCCTACCAAGGTTGATGACTCCATTTTAGCCGATTATGTGAAAACGGGCAGCTTGGATCCTCAGGACGTTATTGGCTGGCGCACCGGGTTCGGAGAAGACCTCCCTAACCCCAAAGAAGGGGAGATAGTCATTTTTGTTGAACACCTGGAGCGAGGTTTTAAGCCGCCCGGATCTAAGTTTCTTAGAGACGCCTTATCTTTCATGAACGTCTGCCTCTAGGATCTGGGACCCAACTCTATAAGTAATTTGTGCCAATTCCAAGTTCTCTGTGAGGCTTATGTGCGGATCGAGCCTTCTCTCCCCTTATTCTCGCATTTTTTCCATCTGAATCACCAAACGGAATTCCACAAAGGCCCCAACTCAGAACTTGGTGGTGTCAACGTCCAGCGCCGCAGGGATAGCCCATTCCCCTCACTTATCATGCCTAGCCATCCCAAAGGCTGGGGTGAGTCTTGGTTTTACTGTCAAGAGACATCTCCTGCTGGCGAGAACAAGCTTCTGGGCTACAGGCCAACTCGCCTTCCAACCAATTTCAAGCTCCCAGACAAGCTCACCGAGGAGGAAGAATCGGAGTTCATCCCAATATTGTCCGAGTTAAGATCCTTGACGAACAACGGGCTTACCGGGGTCGACCTAATCCGCTGTTGGGTCGAATGGCGCATCCTTCCTCTGAGCCGCCGGGACGGGCTGATGTGTGAATTTGATGGTACCCTGGATCATCCTCAATGCTACTTCCATACGTCTTTAACGGAGAAGGACACTGTTACCATTATCAAAAAGCTGACTGGCGAGCCTGCGGGAAAATGTGGCCAAATCGGCCTCAAGCCTTTCTGCAAAACTAACCCGGCACCCAAGGTAAACAAACCTAAACCGCCCTTGGTATTTATGCTTTATGCTTCATTTGTGTTTGTAGTTTTGTAACATATTCCATTTCAGAAAGGCGATAAGTTCTGGTCCAGGAAGCCCAAAAAACTAGCCATGAAAAGTGCTAAACCGCCCTCAAAGAAAACCAAGGGTAAGGGCAAATCTGCCGCAGCTGAGCCATCCGAAGTTGACGAATCTCAAGTCGGCGATGCACTTTCAGAGGTAAAAATTCGTTCTCCTTTCACTCGCCATTCATTGTTGTTAACCTTCGTATTTATATCTCTCCCTCTCCTTGTAATAGAATGAAGATAACGAAAGCCAAGAAGACTCTGTTGAGGTAATTTCTGTTTCCTCCGATTCATCTCCTTCTCCACCTAAGCCGGCCCGGCGAATATGTGGGAAAGTTCCCTTCTCACATCCAAATGCTTATTTGGACCCAAATTTCCTACTGAAGAAAGCACAGCACGCCTCAAACCGGAAAACACGAAGTCACTCTGGCGATCTGGTATCTGGCTTACCAGCAACGAACAAAAGAAAGCCAAGCGAGGTACTTTTATGAGTAACCATTATTCATGCTTTTTTGGATCACATTTGTAACCCGCCTGTATTATTGACGTATACCTCTTGCAGAACTCTCCTCCCACTTCCGACGACTCAGTGATGTCAACACTTCCACCAATGATTCGAGTTCCGGGGTAAGTCTTTTGATAACCTTGCCTCGACTTTTGAGAATAACGATCCTTTCAATTCCTTAATGTGCTTATTCCCTTTTGTCATGGCACAAGCTAAGAAAAGAAAAACCAGTGGATCAACTCCTGATGCAACTTCAGAACCCCCGAAGAAATCAACTCTGACTCAAGACAATCCGGATCAGGCTGAGCGTGCGATTCAAGTGGATCTTCCTGAGTCGCCGAAGGAAACAATGGATGCCTCTAAATCGCCGAACCCATTGATGACAACAGAAGACCCAGATGTTGTAGTTATTACTGGCTCTGGCTTTTCTAAGCCGGCGGCGACAGTTTTGTCCAAACATGTAGCATCCTCCTCTCAGGTCATTCCCGAGTCTGGGCTCTCCAAGGCGAAACTTTCCGACTATGCAAATTTGGAGTTTAAGGAACTCTACTCTGGCTTTGCAAGTCGCGTGGAGGCGAGCTATGAGATGGAGAAAAACCTGCTAAAGATGTTAAACAACAAACATGAGGTAAATTTTGTTATACTTATATTATTCCCATTAACCCCCAAGGGTCGGGTCATCAGTAAAAAGATGAGACGGGTCTTTGAAAATTTTAGAAAAACCTTCGCGACCAGTAACCCCCAAGGGCCAGGTCATCAGTAAAAAGATGAGCCGGGTCTTGAAAATTTAGAAAAAACTTCGCGACCAGTAACCCCAAGGGCCGGGTCATCAGTAAAAAGATGAGTCAGGTCTCGATTTTTGTATAATTTCACCTGAAAGAATTATACATTAGCCCCCAAGTGTCAGGGATATTACTTTGCAGTAATTCTGAGACTTGCCCTTATTTTAAACTTTCAATAGGAACACCTTGCTCAGACCGAATCAGCGCTGGGCGATTTAAGGAAAAACTTAGCTGGACAACAAGACGCCCGAGCTAAGTCAGAGGAAAAATTTCAATTGGCCTTGACCGAACTGGTAAAACTCAAGGCCGAGTTGGAAGAAGCTCAAGCTGAACAAAATGCCGCCTTGAAGAGGCAGAGAAGGCTGAAGCTAGGCTGGCCACTGTACAACAGGAATTGTCCGGCTTAAAGCGTCATATCTCCAACATGACGCAAGCCGTCTTTGGTAAGCTTTACTTAAACCTTTGATCTCCTCCTCTCTTTTTTTGTTTTACTTATGATAAGTCGCTAATCATCATGATTCAGGTCCAAGAGCCGCCAACCTTCAAGAAGACTGTGTGTTGATGCTGAAGGCGATTTACACGCTGATAGAGCAATTATACACAGGCAGTGTCTTAACAGTTAAAGCTGTGATGGGTGCCAAAGAACCTATCACTTCCATCAAGAAGGTGCTTGGCTGCTTATCCACACTTCCCCCTCAGATTGGCGAGTTAACTCGGTCAGTCGCCCGGAGAGGTATTCTGACTGCCTTGAGTCGCTGTTTGGCATATGCCCCAGAGATCAACGTAGAAGAAGTAGCCGCAGGCTTTCCTCAGCTCAAGGACGATGGGTCCGAATTTGTTGAAGATGACTATCAGTGAGTCGTCAAGGACTCTCGGCTGGATGCGACTCAACTTGCCACAAGCCTTGACTTAACAAAATACCAGGCGACTTATGATAGCAGAAATAAGAAGGTCAACCCGCCAACCTTCGTGACAACCAATATAACTCCTCGGCGACCCAAGAATCCTTTCGACTTGGAAGCAGACCTGGCATCAATTCTGACTGATGAAGATGACTTTGCTGCTTTGGCCAAGTGCAATTGGGTATTAGGCGACTTGCAAATCGAAGTCGGCCAGAGCTCAAATCAGGATGATCCCGAAGCGCCAGCAAAGTAAATTTTATTGAGTTTGGCCTGAGAGCCATGTAATAGGTCCCTTTTCCATAAGTCAGTGCTGTTTTTGTGATACCTCTTTCAAGAACCTTTATATCGCCCTTAAGGCGATTTGAAATATTTGACCCGCCTTTTATAAGAGTCTTTTATAGTGCTTAATTCGCCATGGATGAAACAATTCTTATCACCCTCCTGTCTTAAGCCTTGAGAATAGCATATGTGAAAACAAACAAACTATAGATATTTTCAACAAACATCAGAAAAAAGGCTTAAAGCCTTCAGGGCTATGCCACAACAAAAAATAGCAGTAATAATTTTGTTGGCTCATAAGGTCGGAACAGGGGGGGCGAGTCAAATAGCTCGTGACCCCATCCTAAATGCAGGTTTCGTCGGCTCATAAGGTCGCGACAGGGGGAGGCGAGTCAGAAAGCTCGTGACCCCACCCTAAATGCAGGTTTCGTCGGCTCATAAGGTCGCGACAGGGGGAGACGAGTCAGAAAGCTCGTGCACCCACCCTAAATGCAGGTTTCGTCGGCTCATAAGGTCGCGACAGGGGGAGGCGAGTCAAAAAGCTCGTGCACCCACCCTAAATAAAGGTTTCGTCGGCTCATAGGGTCGCGACCGGGGGAGGCGAGTCAGAAAGCTCGTGCACCCACCCTAAATGCAGGTTTCGTCGGCTCATAAGGTCGCGACAGGGGGAGGCAAGTCAGAAAGCTCGTGCACCCAACCTAAATGCAGGTTTCGTCGGCTCATAAGGTCGCGACAGGGGGAGGCGAGTCAGAAAGCTCGTGCACCCACCCTAAATGCAGGTTTCGTCGGCTCATAAGGTCGCGACAGGGGGAGGCGAGTCAAAAAGCTCGTGCACCCACCCTAAATGCAGATTCTGTCGACTCATACGGCCGCAACAGGATGACACAATTTGCATTTTAATAGAGAAGCTTCCAAGTCGGGGAAAATTTTATTACTTCATAATGAAACTGAAAAACTTACAAAGTGTAAAGCTTAAGAGCTTAAGTGTAGTAAGGCCGCAAATGGGCAATATTCCAGGGGCGAGTTGACTCAACCTCCATGGTCGGTCGATTAGGCCGAAGATCCATCAAATAGTAAGAGCCATTGCGGAGGTTCTTGCTGACGACGAACGGCCCTTCCCAAGGGGGTGACAACTTGTGCATGCCTGTTCGATCTTGTATTAGACGAAGCACTAAGTCGCCTTCCTGAAAGGTCCGACTCTTAACCCGGCGACTATGATAACGCCGCAAATCTTGCTGGTAGATAGCTGAACAGGCCGCAGCCAGGTCACGCGCCTCCTCCAAGGCATCCAAAGAATCTTGACGCGCCAGCTCATTATCTTGCTCCACATATGCGGCGACTCTAAGGGAGTCATGCCTTATGTCCGTAGGAAGAACAACCTCTGCTCCATAGACCAAAAAGAAAGGGGTGAATCCCGTGGACCGGTTCGGGGTGGTCCGGATACTCCACAGTACCGAAGGTAGCTCTTCAACCCAACACCCTGGAGTCCTTTCTAGGGGAACCATGAGTCGGGGCTTGATCCCTGCCAAGACTTCCTGATTCGCACGTTCTGCTTGCCCATTAGATTGCGGGTGAGCGAC
The DNA here is from genome assembly GCF_904849725.1 of Hordeum vulgare subsp. vulgare. NCBI lineage: Eukaryota > Viridiplantae > Streptophyta > Magnoliopsida > Poales > Poaceae > Hordeum > Hordeum vulgare. Next base: position 598,025,983 of record NC_058524.1, read on the forward strand.
CGCGGAAATATCAAGTCGGATATGTTCTCGATGACAAAAATCCTGCATCGCCCCTTGGGACAAGTTAGTACCATTATCAGTAATAATACTATGCGGATATCCAAACCAGAAAATCAACTTCTTCAAAAATTTGACCGCTGTCTCCGCATCGCAAGCTCCAACAGGTTCCGCCTCAACCCACTTGGTGAATTTATCAACCGCCACCAATAGGTGAGTCTTCTTGTTGGAGGACATTTTAAAGGGACCAACCATGTCCAGCCCCCAGACTACAAAAGGCCAAGTAATGGGAATCATTCTTAATTCTTGAGCCGGCACATGAGCCTGCCTCCCATAACGTTGGCACCCTTCGCACCGACGAACTATGTCTTCTGCATCTGCATGAGCCGTCAGCCAAAAGAAACCATGACGAAAAGCCTTTGATACCAAAGAACGTGACCCGGCGTGATGTTCACAGTCTCCGAAATGAATGTCATTTAGGATCGCGCATCCTTCTTCGGGGGAGACACATGGCTGAAAAACCCCAGAAGCGCTCCGTTTATACAACTCGCCATTAATGATGACCATGGATTTGCTGCGCTGAACGATCTGGCGAGCCAAAACTTTGTCGGTGGGTAACTCGCCGCGAGTGAGATAAGCCAGATAAGGGAAAACCCAATCCGGAATGACATGGAGGGCTGCCACGAGCTGAGACTCGGGATCTGGTATCGCCAATTCCTCCTCCGAGGGTAAAACCACGGATGGTTTATGCAAGATATCCAGAAAAACATTAGGGGGAACCGGTTTTCTCTGTGAGCCGAGTCGCGAGAGGGCATCAGCTGCCTCGTTGAGGCGCCGGTCAATATGGTCCACCTGATAGCCGTGAAAATAACCCGCCACGTCAGACACAGCTCGTCTGTAAGCCGCCATCATGGGATCCCGAGAGTCCCAGGTACCCGAAACCTGTTGCGCCACCAAATCGGAGTCGCCAAAACACCTGACTCGTGTTAGGTTCATCTCTTTTGCAAGTCGCAAGCCATGAAGCAAAGCTTCATATTCCGCCGCATTATTGGTGCAGGGAAACATGAGTCGGAGAACGTAACATAACTTATCTCCTTGAGGGGATACTAACACCACACCAGCCCCCGAGCCTTCCAGCTGCCTAGATCCATCAAAGTAAACAGTCCAGTAAGTAAGGTCAGGCCGGTCTTCCGGAACCTGTAGCTCGGTCCAATCGTTAACGAAATCAACTAGTGCCTGGGATTTGATAGCTGTGCGGGGAGTATATTGTATGTGATGAGACCCAAGCTCTATCGCCCATTTGGCGATTCGCCCTCTTGCCTCCCGATTCTGGATAATGTCACCAAGGGGAGCAGAACTAACCACTGTGATTGGGTGCTCCTGGAAGTAATGCTTAAGTTTTCGACTCGCCAAAAACACCCCATAGACCAGTTTTTGCCAATGCGGGTATCGCTGTTTGGAAAGAGTTAACACCTCGCTGATAAAATATACTGGGCGTTGCACTGGGTATTCCTTCCCTTCTTCCTTTCTTTCAACGATCACGGCCACACTTACTGCCTTGGAATTCGCCGCGATATACAGAAGCATAGGCTCCTTTTCAGTCGGGGCTGCCAGGACCGGCGGGTTAACCAATTGGCATTTCAGGGCCTCAAGCGCCTGGTCTGCCTCATTTGTCCACACGAATCGATCAGACTTCCTTAATAATTGATAAAGAGGAATCGCCTTTTCCCCTAGGCTACTCACAAAACGACTTAAAGCCGCAATGCGACCTGCCAGTCGTTGAACTTGATTAACATTCGCCGACTTTCTGAGAGAGGTAACCGCTTCGATCTTGTCCGGGTTAGCCTCGATGCCGCGCTCCGATACCAAAAAACCCAGCAATTTTCCTGCAGGTACACCAAAAACGCACTTGGTAGGATTTAACTTCATCTGATATACCCGTAAATTATCAAAAGTCTCCCTAAGGTCTTCCAATAGTGTCTCCCCCTGGCGAGTCTTGATCACAATATCGTCGACATAGGCATGGACGTTGCGACCAATTTGGTTACGAAGACAATTCTGGATACAGCGTTGATAAGTCGCCCCCGCGCTTTTGAGTCCGAAGGGCATGGACACATAGCAAAAGGCCCCGAAGGGGGTTATGAAGGCCGTCTTCTCCTGATCTTCCACGGCCATCTTGATCTGGTGATATCCTGAATAGGCGTCCAGAAAACACAATCGTTCGCATCCCGCCACCGAGTCAATAATTTGATCGATGCGGGGAAGAGCGAAGGGATCTTTGGGACAAGCTCTGTTGAGGTCTGTATAGTCAATGCACATACGGAAAGTGCCATTCTTCTTGAGTACCAACACCGGGTTAGCCAGCCATTTGGGATGAAAAACTTCCATGATGAACCCGGTGGCTAAAAGGCGGGCGACTTCTTCTCCAATCGCCTTGCGTCGTTCCTCGTTGAATCTGCGAAGGTACTGCTGGACAGGTTTGCACTTTGGGTCAACGTTAAGATGGTGCTCAGCGAATTCTCTCGGTACACCAGGCATGTCAGAAGGTTTCCATGCGAAGATGTCCCGATTCTCACGGATGAATTCGATGAGCGCACTTTCCTATTTGGGGTCCAGACCCGTCCCAATGGTAAACTGCTTGGATGAATCGCCAGGCACGAAATCGATTGTCTTAGTGTCATCCGTCGGCTTGAACTTGAGGGGCGACTCAGAATCTGTAGTCGGCTTCTTGAGTGGTGACATGTCAACCAGGTCAGCATTGGCCCGATGGTGCTTGAGCTCTTCCGCCGCACAGGCGACTTCCGCATAAGCCGTGTCCCCTTCTTCACATTCCTTTGCGATCCTTCTATCTCCATCAACCGTGATGGGTCCTTTAGGACCAGGCATTTTGAGCTTGAAGTAGACATAGCACGGGCGGGCCATGAAGCGGGCGTAAGCCGGTCGCCCGAACAGCGCGTGGTATGGGCTTTTCAGCTTGACCACCTCGAAGATTAGAGACTCCGACCTGTAATTCTGCGTAGTTCCAAACGCTACTGAGAGCCTGACCCGGCCTATGGGATAAGCCGACTTGCCCAGGACAATTCCGTGGAAAACCGTGGTCGAAGGCATCAAGTCTTTCTCCAATAGGTTCATCCTCTGGAAGGTGTCGAAGTATAGGATATTGATGCTGCTGCCACCATCCATTAATACCTTTGATAGGGTGTAACCCCCCACTTGGGGAGCCACGACCAATGCCAGGTCGTCCGGGTTATCTATTCTTGGCGGGTGATCCTCCCTGCTCCATGTTATGGTCTGCTCGGACCAGTGGAGATATCTGGGAATCGCCGGCTCAGTTATACTATACGCCCGGTGACTTACCTTTTTATCGCGCGTGCAAGCATTAGTGGTGAAAACGTGGTACTGCCCATTACTTAGCTGTTTGGGATTGCTGCGGAAGCCCCCATTGTCATCCTGGTCCTGTGGAGCCCCCTGTGGGGGCGGCTGCTGAAAAACTCCCGGGGGGTTGTACCGCCGCTGGTGGTGCACCGGGTACTGGCTGCCGCCTGGTTGTGGGCCTCCCTGAGCCCCCTGTTCGGGAAAGCCGCCCAAGGGGTTCTGTCTTTGATTGGACGCGGCGAGTTGGTCCTGGCGTCGGGTTGGATCTTCGTTTTGGCTCTTCTTGATTGCCTCCGCCCGAAATTCTCGCATCACGAAACAGTTTTCCCAAGAATGAGTCGCCGGGCCGTCAGCCGTGGCGTGGTGCGGGCAAGGGCCCTTGAGTAACTCTTCATAGTTACGCGGCCTTTTCCCACTGAAGCCTTGGTTCTTCTTTTTGCCATCATTAGCATTGGTGTTGGCGACCAAGTCCGAGGGCTCCTCCTGCGGTCTACGCTTGCCATTGGTCCCCTGATTGTGACGGTTGCGCCCTTGGAAACGGGTATGATTTTTGGACGACTCGCCCTTTTTGGGCGAGTTAACCTTGCCATCCTCGTCGGGATCCTTAGTATCATGGGCCTCGGCATACCTAGTGAGGGTGTCCATTAGTTCGCCCATGTCTTGGACCTTCCGTTTGAGTCGCCCCAACTTCTGTACTAAGGGCTCTTAATGACAACTGTGCTCGAGGATGAGTACAGCTTGAGCCGCCGTAATACCATCTGACGAATGAATAATTTCTGCCACCCGCCGCGACCAATGGTGGGCCGATTCGTCCGGGCGCTGAACACAATGTTGTAGATCGACAATCGTCATTGGAAGCTTGTAGGTTCCCCGGAAGTTTTTGATGAAATTGGGAGGCAAAGTTTTCAACCAGGTGTGTGCCGACCCCTCGAGCATCATCGTGAAGTATCGGGCGCAAACCGCCTCGTTCACGTCGAGCATGTCCATGGCAATCTTGTAACCCTCGATCCATGATGTTGGTTCGAGGTCTGGTGTATAATTAGGCACTTTCCTTGGTGCCTTAAAGTCCTTAGGCATCCTTTCGCTCCGAAGGGCCGGGGATAAGCATGGTACCCCAACTCGCCCTCCGCCCCCTACGAGGGGGGCCGGAGCGTCTTGGATATTCGGGAGATCTCGGCCCGGCGGGTTCCGCTCGGGCGGGTTGTCCTGCGGGAAGTGTCGCGGCCCACTGTTTACGGCAGGCTGGTCCTCCGGCCTGCTCCTAGTATAGCTTGCCTGAGGGGTGGAGTGCAACCTCTCGAGGCTATGCGAGAACTGGGCCTTTTGAACCACCGCTGTTTTCAACATCTCGATGGCGTTCCTCACTTCAATCTCAGCTGGGGTGTTGCCGTGAATCGGAAGGGATTCCACGTGGCACGTTGCGGCAAGCACGTTATCCACCGGGTTGGAGAAGTGATCTTGAGGGGTCCGGAAACGAGGAATTTGACCCTCGATCGGCTAAACCGGCGGGTTAGGTGGGCGGCCCGGTCCTCCTGGCAGGGCGGCTCCCATCCCAGGGGTTTGTGGAGTGTCGAACAGACGGGTCGGGTTGAGGTCATGGGGCAGGCGACCCTGGTGTCTCCTCTGATGGACGGCGTCGGACGCGCGCTGCTGTCTTTCGAGCCGCCAGTTGTCAGTGTTTAATCGCATCCTTTTGGCCGCAATTTGGGCTTGTCGAGTCTCGATCCTGGCGGACTCCATCTCAGCATCCTGCTGGGCCTTTGCCACCGCCTCCCTGAGCTTTGCTAACTCTGCGTTTATCCCCTCTTGGTTCTCTGGCTTGAGGGGAGTCGCCATTAGTCTCATGATTTCCGCCGCTAAATCCACCAGGACTGCGGATGCACTTCTGGATGTCCCGCCGGTCCCATCGCCTCCGGTAGGGTTTTGTGCGGGTTGAGTTGCCCCAGCCATGTAGATGGCGATCTGGCGGCGGGTTCGGTCAAGGACTTCCGGATCCATGGCCAGCGACAAGCCTCCGAGTCCGTCCCCATGGAGAGACCGGATGGAATCTGAGTCGCCCATGGATGACTCGTCGTCAGAGTTGACCGGGGTAACTTCCTGAGTCGCCAAGTGTTCTGCTTCCTCCGATCCCTGCGTGAACCCCACAAAGACCGGGCGAGTAAAATTCTGTGTTATGACTGGGCGGACGTACCTGGCCGGCTCGACGATGTCGGTGGAGACGTCCGGCTCAGGAACGGATGATCCGACCATGCCGATGAAGATGTTAATCTTGCCGAAGGGGACCCTGTAGCCAGATTCGATCGAATTCGCTTCAGGTCCCCATCGCTGGTTGTCGATGTAGGTTATCCCGCGGCAGCTCCGAGTCATGAGCGCCGTCGCGTAACTCCCAAACCCTGGTAGGGCTCCCTTTGAGAACTCAACTCCACCGTGCGTAGGCCCCACGGTGGGCGCCAACTGTCGTGGTTTTTTCACGGCAGATGTCCTCGTGAAAGGACTTGATACTGGAGCCATCGCACCTTGGTGGCGACTCAAAGGGGTTGAGCGGGAGAGACACGGCGATTTACCCAGGTTCGGCCCCTCGAGAAGAGGTAACAGCCTACATCCTGCTTTTGTGTGTATTGATGTGGAGTCGATTACAAGGAAAGCGTAACTCGCCTAAACCTAGCACTCGATGATTTCTAACCTCCCCTTTCTTTCCCTAGGACTCGCCTTTATATACAGGTCGAACCCCTAGGGTTTACAAGGATACTTTCCTTCCTACAAATCGTGCCCCCTGTGGTCTCTAAGTCGCCGTCTTTCAAAGCTTGGAGACCTTCCAAAAATCATAAACCGCCATACGACCTTGATCCGGCCAGGCCAAGGCCCAAATCACTGTTTAGGTGAATCGCCTGATTGGTGACCCGGCCCAACCAGGACGGGTTATTAACAGGTAATATCCCCAACATTTCCTTGTCCATCTCCATGCTCTTTTCCTGCAGGACCCTGAGGTCATCATCGTGAAACGGTGGAGTTATCAAAAGCTTGTCCCCAACATGTACGTGGTCATCACTGTTCCGGCTAGGGCGTTGCCGAGGTAGACCCTTAACTGCTCGGACTATGACGGAGGCGAAGGCCAACAAATCAAGAAAACACACGGGATCTATGTCCTAGATTGCTTGCTTTAATTTGAGGGAGAGTCGATGGACTTGTTTTTCAAGGGAGGTGCATTTGTTTTTCAGGGGGAGAGAGAGACCATGGTAGAGATATCCAGCCACCAGATTTGTTTGTTGTGTTGTTATTTAGGACAGTAAAACTGAGCCTAATCCCTGTCCTCTCACGCCAGGAGACGGTTGGACCGTTAATTTTTTTTTTATCAGACCATTTCTGGCCGTTAGATCTGATCTGTGTGTCATGTTTTTCCTTTATAAAGAGGGAGAGATAGATTGAGATGGTCGTTTGGCCTTGAGAGAGAGATACGTGAGAGCTTTTTTACATGAGAGCTTTTTTAACTGTGCATGAGAGTTTGTTACTTATACGCGAGAGATTGAGATTGAGAGACTAAGGTCATGGGAGAGACATGCGTGTTTTTTTTTCTTCATGGGAGAGAGATACATGTTTTTTCTTCTTCTCTGAGTCGACCTACACCGTAATAATTTGGCCTCACCAAATTATCGGCTCGTAAAATCTAATTAACGTGATAATTTGTAGGGAGTCTCAGATTAGTATAGGTATAGATTTTTATGACAACTGCACACCCGTAAGATGGCAACTATGATGACATTAATGTGGCAACTAAGATGATGAAAAAATTAACGAAACATGTCAACACGAGATTTTATTTTAAAGATCTCGTCGAGACGAACCTAATGGTGCAGACGAATCTCCAATCAAATTATTAATCTGTGAGATAACTTATTTTTTCACATATTGACATGGGATCTTACTACTTAGGTAAACCATCAACGCCACTAATATAAAAGTACTTAGAGCAACTATAGCAGACCCCGCATTCGTTCGGTCCGCAAAACGTGTTTGCAGTTCACGTAAAAACGTCTATGCGGGTCGGCACGCACGGACGCGGATGCAGACCCCGCATAACGGATCCGTAAAAGAGCATATTCGCGGAATATGCTTTGGTGGGGGAAAGCGTGGGCTGAAATGTCCTCCCACCAACCGCTTTCGCTCATATGCGGGCCACCGCAACAGCGAGGTGGAAACCCACGAATACGCGGGTTGGGGTCAAGATTTTTTCGTGCCCTGCAAAAATATTTACGGGCCGGGGCGGAATGCAAGGTCTGATCGGGCAGGTTTTCCCGCCCCGACCCGCATTTTGACGGATATTTTCCGGGTCGAGGCTGAATGCGAGGTTTGCTAGAGTTGCTCTTCGAGTACTTAATTTTCCCACATTTGGAAGTACGCATGGGCCAGCTACCGCTGCAATCTCTGCCTCTAGCTAGTACTATACTCGATTTAGTGTGCTAGGACACAAGGACTGTGTGCATGCTCTGCCCACTACTTTTTCCGTCTTTTCGACAGCGACACAAATATATAAGAGCCGCCACACAGTAAGGTTTGCGTGGCGCCGCTGTGTAGTTAGGTCCTTTTGTTTATTATACATGATGTTTATTTTTTTTTAGAAAAGGAGGATGACCTCCTGTCTCTGCATGTGGGAATGCATGCGACCATTTTGTTGATTATTCTCGAGGATCTTACAAAGTATTACAACAATATGTCTGAATTCATCATCTTGGCAACATCTGCCACTACTCATATCCATATGATGAAGGGATGCAAGCTAGGTCAAATACCCAGTCCTCTCACCTAAGCCTAACATCTAAAGCCGGAGGCGCCGACCGAGCCACATACTGGGTCCGGGGCACAAAGCGGTCTGACGCACTCACATGTGTCGCCGCCACCATCTTCCACCGGTTCATCTTCAGAGCAGATTGAGGTGACAGCCTTGGCAGGTGCCTCCGCCATCGACGTCATCATGACGACAAACGACGACCTCCACCTACGCGAGTCCATCTTCAAGCAGCGGACGCAGATCCATGCTAGGATAGGGCCGCACCACTGTGGTCGCCCACCACCCACAAGCACCACCCAGCCCCAAGGTTCCCAAAGCGGCGCCTTCAAGAAGGGAACGACGCCGTGAGCGCCGCCGCCGCCCAACAAAGTTAGGGCTTTCGCCAGAGAGACCTAGGGGAAGGCGAAGTGAGGGGATCAGTCCATACCGAAGCCTCCAAGGAGGGGAACGGCGTCCTCATGCGTCGCCATCGACGCGTCCGACCATGGCCGGCCAGGGATTTCGCCCGAATTAGATCCCCGCCACCAGCAACGCCGCCTGTACAGAACCGGTGACCCATGGAAGCGCGGCCCGACCAGGCTAGCCCGCACGCCTAACATGAGAGGAGGGGATGCGCGAGATCGCGCACACCGGCTACTGCAGAAGCCGCCGCCGGCCGCCAACGACCACCGGATCCCGCCGCCCGCACGGCCGGGACGCCAGATCTACCGCCCGCACGGCTGCTAGCTAGCCATGCCTCGCCCATGAAGTCGCCACTCCAGATCCCAGGTTCCCCACGCAGAGGCAGGGCAGCCAAGGCCCCGCCGCCACGATCCTTGGCGCCCCGGGCTTGCCCGACGGCTGCCTCACGCGGCGGCGAGGAAGGGAGGGGGAGGGAGTGAGGCCGAGGGCCAGCTAGGGTTGGGAGGGTTGGGAGGTTGGGAGGCACGGTTGAAGATACATGGTTTTTATCTAAGGCTATGTTTGATAGAGCGTGGAGTTTTAGATGTTGCTGCCCCTCCCTCGCCTCTGACTTTAGGGCATGTGATGTCTGTGAGTGACGTGACCATTAAGTCAGGTGTGATGGCGCCTACTCCTGGTCCAGGTGATGCATGTGATTGACCATTGAGCCAGGTGTGATGGCGCCTACTCCTAGTCCAGATGATCCCTTCGCGAAGGATATGTGTGACTTACTTGCCAGCGTGGAGATTGCTACACCTGGTTTGGACAGATCAATTACTTGCCTCTTGACGGGGACGAAAATAGGAAACAAATGCGAGAAGGTGGGCAAAGGAAAAAAGAATGATGTCATAGGGAAGACATACTTGACTGCTTGATCTTCGGTCTCTCGGACCACTCTCTTGGACTGGATACCTGATGTCTTGTGTCGGGATCACTTTGTGTGGTAGTTGTATTGGTGAGTTGTTCGTGTGTGGTTATTTTATATCGGTTTTCACTAGGTTTTTCATAAATTAACTGAACAATTCTTTTCTTCGTAATTAAACGATGAGGCGTAACTTTTTGCCTCCGTTTTAAACATAGTGCGGTCTTGAAAAAACAAAGCACTTTGTGGTATTGACAATGCAGAGGACATGTTTGACGCGGCGATGTAAAATCAGTTGCAACGTTAACAATGCAAACACGTCTGTTTTTCTACCGGAGCTAGCATGCACTAAATTGAACCGAAAATGCTAAACATAGGGACATTTACATGAGTTTTACGGAGACCTTCCCTCTAATACTCTCTACCCTCTGATTTTCAGATGGATGGGCCCCTCCTTCACCTTAATCCAATGCTAATTTGACACCTTCAACCTAGTCCGTAAAACCCTGCATGGGTCCGTCGATGTAGCATTACTGAAATTGAACGGCCAAAGAACGGTCATGCACATGACGATAGAGCAGTGTGTTACCATGCATAAGAAAGGAAGCTTGCACTATATATGTGAACTCCGCTGATCCCCCATGACCAAAAAGGACGCTCGGCAGCGTAGCCGACGGCTAACCAAGCGGCAGAGCTCCACGAGCACGGGCACAGCTTGCCCTTTTTCTGAGTGTGCGACGGAGCTGCTACGCGTGTAGCAGACGGGACAATGGCGAGCCATAGAGAGAGGCCTACATGCAGCAGCGGCGAGTTGTCCACTCCAACACGAGCGGAGATGAACGACGTACGGGATGGTGAATCGAGCGGTGGCATCTACAGAGACCACTGGGCTGCGGCGGCGGTTGCGAACGTGAATAATTTTGTTTTTTTAGATGTATGAATAATTTTTTTAGATGAAGGCGAGTCATTGAGAATAGCAGGGAAGAAGATGACAACGTGCGACGCCGTTCTTTTCGTCTGCTCAGTTTTTTATAAAAAAAGACGTCATGGATTCTTTTTATAATATAGAGAAAAAACAGAGTTTTGACAAATACGGTAGCATTAAAATCATAGTTTTTAGGGGCAACCAAACAACTCATTGTAAATAAAACTGTGGTAATTTGAAAAATTGTAGTATTCTCAAAATACTTTGCTATCAAACAAGGCCTAAATTTAAAATAGAACTTAAACACCTCGTAGAGGTTCCTTGGTTTGGCCAAGCAACTCCACCTATCAAAAATATCAAATTACATGACCATTGCCAAGTGGGTCTATCTCATCCCCTCTGCTTTCTACCTTCAAAGGCAATCAGGACAACCTGTCGTTTGCCACCATTCACAACCGCCCGCGTTGACCCATGCCTCTCCCCTCTCTCGGGCCTTGTTCAGTTACACCTCTTCTCAATAGGATTGAAGGGGATTGGAATGGATTTTGACTTGTAAGGGATTATATCCATCTTAACCCTTGCCAAACCCTTCCTAAATTCCTGTCAACCGAATAAGGCCTCAACTATCTTTTTCACGATGTGCATAGATAGGTTTGCTTTCCATGATTTATGATAGGGCATCCTTCATGGTGTTGGTGGCCTTAGTGTGGGGATAAGTTTTCTTGGGCAAGTAGAACAAGCGAAAAATGAGAGGCCCTTATGTCGCCTCGAAAGGCGACTCGGGAACGAGGGTTCACCTCCCATCGACACATTCCACACCCTCCTACCCTCTCTCCGCCATCACACTGCCTTCTCTCCATGATGTTTGGTCTACCGGTGTTAGAGCATCTCTAGTAGAGCCCTCAAACCCTTAAAAATAACCGCTTTTTTACAATTTTCGTCGGAAAAACGGCGTAGACTAGAACCCTTAAACCCTTAAACCCGTAAAAAAAATTAAAGGTCCAACCCTCAAACCCCTTCCCAGCCTGTAGAAGTGAGGGTTGGGAGGGAAAACTCCCCCCAACCCGCACTCCACTTCACACATCACGCGGGAGATAAAAACCGCCCCGCCTCCCAGCTCCTCCCGCGTCCTCCCGCCGCCATGGAGGCCCCGGCCGCCGCCGCGCTAGCCGCCCCGCCAGCCCCGCCCCCCGCCGCGCCCGCCCCCGCGACCGCCCCGGCCGCCGCCGCGCCCGCCCCCGCCCCCGCCCCGCACGCCCCGGCCACCGTGGCCGACGTGGTGGCGGCGACCCACGTCGGGGCCAAGCGGCGGCGGGCGGGCCTCTCACCGCCTCCTCCCGCCCCGGCCGTTGCCGCGCCCGCCCCGGCCATGGACCAAGTGAGGGATGCACCACCTAGTGGAACCGTGGAGAGTGACTATGTGAGTACATATCTCTTCACTATTTTGATTATGTGTGTGTACTATGCTATTGGTGGGTTCTTATGTGATTATGTGTGGTTGATAGGAGACAATTGCCGGCATGAGGTACAAGGAGATGGCCGCTTCCAAGGGCAAGCCATTCCCATTTAAGCATGCTTGGGCAATTCTTCAAACCTTTGACAAGTGGAAGTTGAGGGATCAAGAGACCACACCCAAGAAGTCAGCAATGCTTAGGATGGATGATAGTGAAGATGAGGAGAAGGAGAGGAACTTGGGCAAGCCCGAGGGAACCAAGAAGGGCAAGCAAAGGGTAAAGATGAAAGGAGAGGCACCAAGCCTAAGGGAGAAGATGGAGCAAATGATGAAGGCAAGAGATGAATTGACAAGGAAGACATTGGAGACGGAGATTCTTATCACCGAGAAGAAGAAAGAGGTCAAGCTTGCACAAGTTGAAGTAAAACGTGAAGAAGCAAAGCGCAAGGCCGACTTGGAGGAGAGGATGATCAAGGTGAAAGAGGCAAAGGTATGGAAAGAACTCATGGTGGAAGAGAAGGAGCACATGATGATGTCCAAGAAGGACATGGATCAAGAACAATTGCAATGGTGGAAGGACTACAAGGAGGACATCGCAGAGAGGAAGAGGATATTCCGTGGTGCGTCCTCTACTCTTCGAGGTGACACTTCGATGAGTGGTGGTGGCGATGGCGGTGTGGATGACTCCACCACCGGCGACAATGGAGGTGCTTGATGGACGTGCAAGTGGTCTAGGAAATGGCGTTAAGTGCAACTTTTTGGTGATGGTGCCGATGAGAGGGGGAAGATGATGATTGTGTGATGTAAAAACTATTAAACCATGCATCAATGATCTTTATTTCCGTGTTTGTTTGAAGGTTTATTATGTTTGTCTTGTGAAAATTATGCAATGCCAAATGACAGTTTTAAGGGTTGGGGTTGGGGCAAAGACTAGAACCCTCAAACCCTACCCTTATAACGGAAATTCCGTTATAAGGGTTGGGTTTGAGGGTTCTAGTCTTTCCCCCTGTTTTTCAACCCTTAAAAGTGTCAAAAATGGGCAATTCTCAACCCTTAAAACTGGTTTTAATTTAAGGGTTTGAGGGTTCTACTAGATATGCTCTTAGTGTTACAGCTTGAAAGGAACCATAGAGTGTGAGCGCGCACACACATGTGGAAATGAGCAAAAACAACACTGTCGAAAGCTAAAACCTCTGAAATGCATGGCCCTCCCCGCTATCCACGACCTCCAGTGTTGAGCCCATGGCCCTCCCCGCCCCCGACTATCTTTTTCATGATGTGAGAGGTAGGGAACCTTGATACCTCTATGCATAGACAGGTTTGGGTTCCATGATATACAACGGGGAATCGTTGACAGTGTTGGTGGCCTCAGTCTGGGGATAAGTTTTCCTGACCAAGTGGAACAAGCGGAAAACAAGATGCCCTTACGTCGCCCCGACAGGCGACTCGGGGACGAGGGGTTCACCTCCCGGCGTCACATTCCCCACCATCCTACCCCCTCTCCGCCACGACATTGCCTTCTCTCCACAATGTTGGCTATACGAGTGTTATTCTTACAACCTAAATGGAACCGCAGAATGCGAGCGTGCACACACATGTGAAAATGAGCAAAAACAACACTATCAAAAGCTAAAAAAACCTAAGCGCATGCACAAAGACGTGGAATTTGACTGACCTCTCTCTCCCCCAATACCACTCGAACAATTACGGGTGGTACAATGTGACGTCCATTACGGCCAATTCATCAATTTCGTGATGTACCCACATACATTGACCGTAGCCCTCCCACTGAAGCAACTATTTTGGACAAGGAAAGCGTGTTTGTCAACTACGACACATGTTTGAGTTGTCACTTGCCTTCGCATGGCGGCAAAAGGTTGAGTGTAGTCCGTGGTCCACTACAAACAACCACCATTCGCACGATGTGAATCCAATGACGGAGAAGCGTGAGCACACCGGTAATTACTACAAGATGGTGCAGGAAACATATTTTCCATCCTAGAAAGCATTGAAGAATTATACATAGCATTCATGTAAAACACATGTTTAGCCGCCTTTCTGTCCTTCTATAGATGAATAGATCTGAGCATGGCATATGTGTCTTATGTGTTGAACAAATCTGCGTTAGACTATATTCTACTACAAGTCCACAAGAGAGAAATAACCGACGTTATGATCTTCCCATATCTTAAAAGTAGGAGTAGTTTTTTGCTCCACCGATTGAAGGACACAATGGTAATGGCAATTGTCTTGCTTTGTCACTTCCATTTGAACTTGCCTGAAGACTGTTCTTCTTCTTCTTCAGCCAATGCAGCTCCAAGTACCGCAACTGCCCCGCTAGCGGCACCGGCGAGGAATGAGCCGAAGCCACCACCCTTACCTTTTTTCCCTGCATACATGGTACTTCATTACGTGTCTTATATATGTTCCAAAATAAGGTTTTGCATTCTGGCCCTTTCAAGCAAGGTAAATATGGAACAGGGTGTGCAGATCTAAAAATAAAGGGGTCCTGGGGGTTAAGGACCTCCGTAAACAAAATATTAGTTTGATGGTTAAATGGTGGTGGAAGTTGGAGACACAAAAGGGGGTCTGGCAAGATATTATCAAAGCTAGATATCTCTGAAATAAATCTGTGGCTACTGTTGAGCCCAGATTCTCTGACTCACCATGCTGGAAAGCGATCCTAAAGGTCAAGAAATACTATTTTGTGGGGAGGAAAAATAAAATTGACTCCGGAAATATTGCGAGGATATGGCGGGATTCAATTAATGGGCTTCGCCCATTTAAGGATCAATTTCCTTTATTGTTTGATATTTGTAATGAACCTAATTGCACTGTGGAGAATATGCGCTCGATGGATGATTATTCATTTTTTAGAAGAAGGCTAAACCCGGAGCTTAGAGTTCAATGGAAAGAGATGCATAATAGTATCTTTCGTATTGCTCTAACTCAGGATAGTGATAGAGTGTCCTGGGGCTTGACTGGTGATGGCAAGTTTACTATCAAATCCATGTATAAGTGGTTGGAGAAACCACTTCGTGGTTGCCACTGTAAGTGGATCTGGAAAGCAAAATTATGCCTGAAAATTAAAATTTTCATGTGGTAGCTGTCTCAAGATGCAGTGTTGACTAGGCATGTGATGAAAAAAAAATTGGCCCGGGAATCCGAGATGCTCCTTTTGCAGTCAAAGGGAAACTTCACAGCATCTTTCCTTTACTTGCCCTGTTGCTAGGATTGTGTGGAGATTTGTAGGGGTTACTCTGGGGACTGAATGTTGCCCCAATTCATATTGGCAATATTTTTCTTGGTGTAATGCTTTTTTGCCTGCTGGAGGAAAGTATTACACGATGGGCCTTGCGGCAGCGTGCTGGGCTATCTGGTTGGCTCGTAACTGTGCTACATTTGAAAATAAAATGATCAAAACCCAATTTGAGATTGTGTTTTCAATGTGTTCGTTCATCTTATATTGGGCAGGGCTCCAACAGGAAGGCAATACGGGGGAACCACGCTCTGGTGCGGAGATGGTGAGATCAAACACTATGCAGCTCATGAAAATGTGCGAGGCGGCCAGACAAGAGATCACAGGGGAATGAACAATTCCGAATCTTCGAGCATGTTGATGGAGACCTCCTGTAGTTTGATAGTTATCTTGTCTGTTTGAATTTGGGTCTGTTTTAGTTGGTATTTTGATGTTTTGTGCAGTGCTAGAATTTATGCCATGACATTCGTTTTGACGGCGAACATATGTTCCATGGGTAATCTAGCAAATTGCCTGAGCAACTATCCTCCAGTATTTTTCTTTCCTGATACTCTGTGGAACTACTGTATTTCCATTCATTGTAATGAAAAGGGGTGTTTGCCCGGCTCAAAAAAAAAAAAGCAAGGTAAACAAGTTGACAAGCAACGGCATGGAGAATGTGAAAGATATAAATACCTTTCTTTGAAGACTTCTTCTTGGATTTATCATGGACGGCATAACCAGCGGGCGGCGCATGTCCATGTTGTTGTGGATACCCAGCTGGAGGGTAGCCTCCGGGCTGAGGATAAACGCCAGGTGGAGCTCCGTATCCTTGCATCGGAACAATTGGCATAGGGTAACCAGGCCAGCCCGGCGGAGGAGGGTATCCGCCGGGGTAGAATGGAGCCGGGGGAGGATGACCAGGACCTTGCATGCCTCCCCACTTTGATAACTGTCTGGATGGACCAGGGAATTCACAAGGATGAAGCTATGACGATCGCGATAATTCGTAATGCCTATGGACAATTTGCAAGAGATGTTACCGGCCGGAACTCTGAAAAAGATGGTGCTAGCGATGATCAAACTGGAAGGTTTACTTGAAATTAACTTGGGGGAGAGATCGGTGCTGATTTCATACGGTGGCTAGTAGCTCCCACTCGTCATGTGCCGTGGATAACAACTTGCGAGCACGGTTGAGAGCAAAACCAGGAGCGGTCAGTGCAAAGCTTACTATCTTTAGGAATTCTATTTGTTCATGTGGATGCACATTAAGATAGGGCCCCCGGGGGCTCATCTTGACTTCTTCACCATGCACAACGTTTTTGACACAGACTTCTTTTTTAGGGCTTTTGACCCGGTCTTGTGCATACTCAGTCTTGTGTTCGTCTGATTCTGATCGTCTATTTACTTTATTTTCTCCAGGGTGTGTAAGATTCCCAGCCCAAACATAGTGGGATAAGTTTTTTGCAAGACTAAAAATGTTGAACTGCCTAAGCATAGTGGGATAAGTTTATTTTTTTAATAAAGACACCCAAAGGGAATATTAGATCTGATTAATATCGAGAAAAACAAAGGCTAGTACAATGGATAGACAATTAGACGTAGAGCGACCATTACAAAATAAAATGATATTAAAAAACATACTAGTCTTCTTCCTTTGATTGTACGTCGCTGCCGAATCTTGAAAAACACACTGAACCAACAACAATGAAAAAGCCACCTGCAAATACCCTCGCCTTACAAGGCTTTGAAGACCGCAATCACCACTTGCCCCTAGAGACGAGATCTAAAAGACTTTGAAGCATCATCGACTGGAGCAACACCCCAAGCAGAACAGGCTTGCAATCCGCCACCACCAGTTCAGAGGGTTGGAAAAAACAGGTTAACCCACAGAACAACAGAGAAGAAGATGTCGAAATCGCCACACCAACTGCCAGCCAAAAGCTCTCCTCAAAAGACACACGAACTGCCAAGATCTGAACGAAACCAACTGATCTGGGGACACCAACTCTCACTGTCCCTTCACCGAAGCCATATCGAATGTCGTCAAGGTACGGAGAGACCGGAGAGACCGTATTCCAAAACGCCATCGTCGCCACCACCTCACCGTGATGTTGCTGGAGAAAGCAAAAAACCTACAAAGCAAATAAGATGGGCGGGTCCCCACTCCTCTTGCCGCCGACAAGGTCGCCGGACAGGGGAGAGGAGGGGGACCGAGGCGAAGGCCGGAGAAGTGGCGGCTGCGGCTTAGGGTTAGGACGACTCGTGCGCGTCGGGATAACTCGTTTTAGGAGTGCTACTTGGCTTTGGGTTCGCCCGTTTGGATTAAGTGTAGTGGGATAACTGGATAAGAAGGAAATTCCCAGCCCAAAAAGTTTATATCGTTTCTCCAACCATGCGAAAAAAAAATGTTTCGTGAATTTTAGTACTCCAGAAAATTAAGGTAGGCATACTTTTATAAGGAAGAGAGCGTGGAACATCAAAAATTAAAATCTGACATTTTCCATACAAAAAGTAGCAATAATGCTAAATATACGGACAGCTTCAACGGACTTTTACGCGATGACAAACGTGGCATCATGTAATTTGGCCACCTGAATTTCGCTGGCGAGGCCGTGCTCATCCCAACCAATCATCCCTAATGAGCCCGTAAATCACCCGTAAAACGCCCGTATGTCTAGCATTACTCCAAAAAGTAGTTATTCATTGTTCATCATGCTAAAATATTGATCTTGTTATACTTGGCGGAAAGTACATGTTGGGAACGTCGCATGGGAAACAAAAATTTTCCTACCCGCACGAAGACCTATCATGGTGATGTCCATCTACGAGAGGGGATGAGTGATATACGTACCCTTGTAGACCGTACAGCAGAAGCGTTAGTGAACGCGGTTGATGTAGTGGAACGTCCTCACGTCCCTCGATCCGCCCCACGAACAATCCCGCGATCAGTCCCACGATCTAGTACCGAACGGACGGCACCTCCGCGTTCAGCACACGTACAGCTCGACGATGATCTCGGCCTTCTTGATCCAGCAAGAGAGACGGAGAGGTAGAACAGTTCTCCGACAGCGTGACGGCCCTCCGGAGGTTGGTGATGATCTCGTCTTAGCAGGGCTCGGCCCGAGCTCCGCAGAAACGCGATCTAGAGGAAAAACCGTGGAGGTATGTGGTCGGGCTGCCGTGGAAAACTCGTCTCAAATCAGCCCTAAAACCTCCGTATATATAGGTGGGAGAGGGGGGGCCTTGCCTTGGGGCTCAAGGAGCCCCAAGGGAGTCGGCCGAGCCAAGGGGGGAAGGTCTCCCCCCCCCCCAAACCGAGTTGGACTTGGTTTGGTGGGTGGGAGTCCTTCCTTCCCTTCCCACCTCCTTTTTTTTTCTTTCTCTTAGATTTTTCTTCCAATGCGCATAGGGCCCTTTTGGGCTGTCCCACCAGCCCACTAAGGGCTGGTGCGCCACCCTCAAGGCCTATGGGCTTCCCCGGGGTGGGTTGCCCCCCCCCCCCCCCCCGGTGAACTCCCGGAACCCATTCGTCATTCCCGGTACATTCCCGGTAACTCCGAAAACCTTCCGGTAATCAAATGAGGTCATCCTATATATCAATCTTCGTTTCCGGACCATTCCGGAAACCCTCGTGACGTCCGTGATCTCATCCGGGACTCGGAACAACATTCAGTAACCAACCATATAACTCAAATACGCATAAAAATACGTCGAACCTTAAGTGTGCAGACCCTGCGGGTTCGAGAACTATGTAGACATGACCCGAGAGACTCCTCGGTCAATATCCAATAGCGGGACCTGGATGCCCATATTGGATCCTACATATTCTACGAAGATCTTATCGTTTGAACCTCAGTGTCAAGGATTCATATAATCCCGTATGTCATTCCCTTTGTCCTTCGGTATGTTACTTGCCCGAGATTCGATCGTCAGTATCCGCATACCTATTTCAATCTCGTTTACCGGCAAGTCTCTTTACTCGTTCCGTAATACAAGATCCCGCAACTTACACTAAGTCACATTGCTTGCAAGGCTTGTGTGTGATGTTGTATTACCGAGTGGGCCCCGAGATACCTCTCCGTCACACGGAGTGACAAATCCCAGTCTTGATCCATACTAACTCAACTAACACCTTCGGAGATACCTGTAGAGCATCTTTATAGTCATCCAGTTACGTTGCGACATTTGATACACACAAAGTATTCCTCCGGTGTCAGTGAGTTATATGATCTCATGGTCATAGGAACAAATACTTGACACGCAGAAAACAGTAGCAACAAAATGACACGATCAACATGCTACGTCTATTAGTTTGGGTCTAGTCCATCACTCGATTCTCCTAATGACGTGATCCAGTTATCAAGCAACAACACCTTGTTCATAATCAGAAGACACTGACTATCTTTGATCAACTGGCTAGCCAACTAGAGGCTTGCTAGGGACAGTGTTTTGTCTATGTAACCACACATGTAAATGAGTCTTCATTCAATACAATTATAGCATGGATAATAAACGATTATCTTGATACAGGAATTATAATAATAACTATATTTATTATTGCCTCTAGGGAATAATTCCAACAGTCTCCATTCAATACAACTATATTTATTATTGCAAATGTGAGCAACAGAACCGGTATCGAATACCGAGGCACTACTACGAGAGCCGGTCAAGTACACATCAATAACATGTATATCAAATATACCTGATTTTTCTTTGACCGCCTTCTTATCTGCCAGATACTTGGGGCAATTGCGCTTCCAGTGACCCATACCCTTGCAATAGTAACACTCTGTTTCAGGCTTAGGTCCAGCTTTGGGTTTCTTCGTCGGATTGGCAACAGGCTTGCCTCTCTTCTTTGAATTACCCTTCTTGCCTTTGTCGTTTCTCTTGAAACTAGTGGTCTTATTCACCATCAACACTTGATGCTCTTTACGGAGTTCAGACTCTGCGACTTTCAGCATCGCAAACAACTCGCCGGGTGACTTGTTCATCCCTTGCATGTTGTAGTTCAACACAAAGGCTTTATAGCTTGGCGGCAGTGACTGAAGGATTCTGTCAGTGATAGCCTCTTGCGGGAGTTCAATCCCCAGCTCAGCTAGACGGTTTGAGTACCCAGACATTTTGAGCACATGTTCACTGACACACGAGTTCTCCTCCATCATGCAAGCATATAATTTATCGGAGGTCTCATACCTCTCGATCCGGGCGTTCTTCTGAAAGATAAACTTCAACTCCTGGAACATCTCAAATGCTCCACGACGCTCAAAGCGACGTTGAAGTCCCGGTTCTAAGCCATACAAGACTGCACATTGAACTACTGAGTAGTCCTCCTTACGTGCTAACCAAGCGTTCTTAACATCCTGATCAGCCGTAGCGGGTGGTTCATCTCCTAGCGCAGCATTAAGGACATAATCCTTCTTTCCAGCTTGTAAGATTAGCTTAAGATTACGAGCCCAGTCTACAAAGTTGCTTCCATCATCTTTCAACTTAGCTTTCTCTAGGAACGTATTAAAATTCAGAGTGACTGTCGCGTGAGCCATGATCTACAACACAAATATATTCAAAATGGACTTAGACTATGTGCAAGATAATTAGAGTTTTAACTTAATCAAATTATTCTCTAAACTCCCACTCAAAAAGTACATCTCTCTAGTCATTTGAGTGGTTCATGATCCACTTACACTAGCTCAAGTCCGATCATTACGTGAGTTGAGTATAGTTTCAGTGGTAAGCATCCCTATACTAATCATATCATCTATATGATTCATGATCGACCTTTCGGTCTCATGTGTTCCGAGGCCATGTCTGCACATGCTAGGCTCGTCAAGCTTAACCCGAGTGTTCCGCGTGCGCAACTGTTTTGCACCCGTTGTATGTGAACGTTGAGTCTATCACACCCGATCATCACGTGGTGTCTCGAAACGACGAACTGTAGCAACGGTGCACAGTCGGGGAGAACACAATTTCGTCTTGAAATTTTAGTGAGAGATCACCTCATAATGCTACCGTCGTTCTAAGCAGAATAAGGTGCATAAAAGGATTAACATCACATGCAATTCATAAGTGACATGATATGGCCATCATCACGTGCTTCTTGATCTCCATCACCAAAGCACCGGCACGATCTTCTTGTCACCGGCGCCGCACCATGATCTCCATCAACATGTCGCCATCGGGGTTGTCGTGCTACTCATGCTATTACTACTAAAGCTACATCCTAGCAAAATAGTAAACGCATCTGCAAGCACAAACGTTAGTATAAAGACAACCCTATGGCTCCTGCCGGTTGCCGTACCATCGACGTGCAAGTCGATATTATCTATTACAACATGATCATCTCATACATCCAATATATCACATCACATCGTTGGCCATATCACATCAAAAGCATACCCTGCAAAAACAAGTTAGACGTCCTCTAATTTTGTTGTTGCATGTTTTACGTGGTGACCACGGGTATCTAGTAGGATCGCATCTTACTTACGCAAACACCACAACGGAGATATATGAGTTGCTATTTAACCTCATCCAAGGACCTCCTCGGTCAAATCTGATTCAACTAAAGTTGGAGAAACCGACACTTGCCAGTCATCTTTGAGCAAACGGGTTACTCGTAGCGATGAAACCAGTCTCTCGTAAGCGTACCAGTAATGTCGGTCCAAGCCGCTTCAATCCAACAATACCGCGGAATCAAGAAAAGACTAAGGAGGGCAGCAAAACGCACATCACCGCCCACAAAAACTTTTGTGTTCTACTCGAGAAGACATCTACGCATGAACCTAGCTCATGATGCCACTGTTGGGAACGTCGCCTGGGAAACAAAAATTTTCCTACGCGCACGAAGACCTATCATGGTGATGTCCATCTACGAGAGGGGATGAGTGATCTACGTACCCCTGTAGACCATACAGCAGAAGCGTTAGTGAACGCGGTTGATGTAGTGGAACGTCCTCACGTCCCTCGATCCGCCCCGCGAACAATCCCGCGATCAGTCCCACGATCTAGTACCGAACGGACGGCACCTCCGCGTTCAGCACACGTACAGCTCGACGAGGATCTCGGCCTTCTTGATCCAGCAAGAGAGACGGAGAGGTAGAACAGTTCTCCGGCAGCGTGACGGCCCTCCGGAGGTTGGTGATGATCTCGTCTTAGCAGGGCTCCGCCCGAGCTCCGCAGAAACGAGATCTAGAGGAAAAACCGTGGAGGTATGTGGTCGGGCTGCCGTGGAAAAGTCGTCTCAAATCAGCCCTAAAACCTCTGTATATATAAGTGGGAGAGGGGGGGCCTTGCCTTGGGGCTCAAGGAGCCCCAAGGGGGTCGGCCGAGCCAAGGGGGGAAGGTCTCCCCCCCCCCCAAACCGAGTTGGACTTGGTTTGGTGGGTGGGAGTCCTTCCTTCCCTTCCCACCTCCTTTTTTTTCTTTCTCTTTGATTTTTCTTCCAATGCGCATAGGGCCCTTTTGGGCTGTCCCACCAGCCCACTAAGGGCTGGTGCGCCACCCTCAAGGCCTATGGGCTTCCCCGGGGTGGGTTGCCCCCCCCCCCCCTGGTGAACTCCCGGAACCCATTTGTAATTCCCGGTACATTCCCGGTAACTCCGAAAACCTTCCGGTAATCAAATGAGGTCATCCTATATATCAATCTTTGTTTCCGGACCATTCCGGAAACCCTCGTGACGCCCGTGATCTCCTCCGGGACTCCGAACAACATTCGGTAACCAACCACATAACTCAAATACGCATAAAACAACGTCGAACCTTAAGTGTGCAGACCCTGCGGGTTCGAGAACTATGTAGACATGACCCGAGAGACTCCTCGGTCAATATCCAATAGCGGGACCTGGATGCCCATATTGGATCCTACATATTCTACGAAGATCTTATCGTTTGAACCTCAGTGCCAAGGATTCATATAATCCCGTATGTCATTCCCTTTGTCCTTCGGTGTGTTACTTGCCCGAGATTCGATCGTCAGTATCCGCATACCTATTTCAATCTCGTTTACCGGAAGTCTCTTTACTCGTTCCGTAATACAAGATCCCGCAACTTACACTAAGTAACATTGCTTGCAAGGCTTGTGTGTGATGTTGTATTACCGAGTGGGCCCCGAGATACCTCTCCGTCACACGGAGTGACAAATCCCAGTCTTGATCCATACTAACTCAACTAACACCTTCGGAGATACGTGTAGAGCATCTTTATAGTCACCCAGTTACGTTGCGACGTTTGATACACACAAAGTATTCCTCCGGTGTGAGTGAGTTATATGATCTCATGGTCATAGGAATAAATACTTGACACGCAGAAAACAGTAGCAACAAAATGACACGATCAACATGCTACGTCTATTAGTTTCGGTCTAGTCCATCACGCGATTCTCCTAATGACGTGATCCAGTTATCAAGCAACAACACCTTGTTCATAATCAGAAGACACTGACTATCTTTGATCAACTGGCTAGCCAACTAGAGGCTTGCTAGGGACAGTGTTTTGTCTATGTATCCACACATGTAAATGAGTCTTCATTCAATACAATTATAGCATGGATAATAAACGATTATCTTGATACAGGAATTATAATAATAACTATATTTATTATTGCCTCTAGGGCATATTTCTAACAGTACACTACCTGCATTTTATTGAAAAAAAATATTGTGTGCATCGTTCGGTGTTAGAGCCAATGGGGCGAAAACTCCGAATGGAGCTCGGCCTCCATTGTGACAGCCCGATGCCAACGTTCCAGAAGATTCCCCTTCTATTCCGTTTTTCGTCGTGTGTCTATTTTCTTTTGTTGCATCATCATCGCATCATGCGCATCATCAGCATTGCATTGGCATCTCCGTTGCCGTCAGTTTTCAAACTTGCATCCGTTGTTAGTTGCCGGTTCTCGTCGTTGTCCGTTCTGAGCCCGACCGCACACGCACGCGCCCGCGGCATCGTTCGAATCTTGTTTTTAAAAGTGTGTTGAAAACTTTCTCTGATCGGGGTGAAACGTGGCATGCGGTCGTAATTTGTTTTAGCTAGGCCGCCTGTCGAATTTCGTCGCGATCGGAGACCGTCTAGTACCCGAACGATCGACCGTAGCGGCACCGTATTCGGTCTACCGTCGGACGTCTGTCGGTGTTTTAAAAATTGTTGCCGCGCCGCCCGTTCTCCCTCTCGTCTCCGGATATCCACTCTACACGGCCTCGTAACCGTTCCCGCGTTCGGAATCGTCCGAATCCGACCGCACGGTTGGATCCGGAACGAAATTCCGGCTAACCTAGGCCCCCTTTTTCTCTATAAATACTCCCCCCTCCTACTAGTATTTTTGGACAGCAGCCCCTGCCTCGGGATCCGTGCCCCTCAAACCCTAATTCCCCCTCACTCTCTCTCCTCCCTCCAGCCCCAGCCGCCGGGCCCGCCCGAGGCCCATCCAGCCGCCACTCGTTCTGCCCCCAAGCTCCCGAGCTCCCCGTCCATGGCTGCCCGTGCTCGAGGCCGCAGCCCCGAGCCACCGTCGCCCTGCGCGCAACCCATGCCCTCGCCGGAGCCACCACCGGCCGGAACCCCGCCGCCCTCGGACCCGCGCCACCGCGCCTACTCGCGTGCTCGCCGCCCCGCTCAAGGTGCGCCGCCGCCGCCTTCGTCTGTCGCCGCCTCC
This sequence comes from Hordeum vulgare subsp. vulgare, assembly GCF_904849725.1. Taxonomy (NCBI): domain Eukaryota; kingdom Viridiplantae; phylum Streptophyta; class Magnoliopsida; order Poales; family Poaceae; genus Hordeum; species Hordeum vulgare. The sequence continues at coordinate 598,050,709 of NC_058524.1, forward strand.
AGGCCGGCTCAGGCCAGATCCAGCCCGGGGATCCTTCCCCGAGCTTCGCCCCCCCCCCCCCCCCTCCCGGATCCGCCGCCTCCCGCCGCCTCCGCGCCTTGGCCGAGTCGCCCTCGCCACCGGCCGCCGCCTCCATGGCTGCTGCAAGTCCCGGCGCAAGGAGCACGACGGAGCACCGTAGCCTCGCCCGGGTGGGCCAACGCCAGGTGCGCCACGGCCCAGATGGCCAGCAGTCGGCCCAGTCTGCTCCGTCCCCGAGGCCCACCTCTCCTCTCCTCCAGATTCGGCCCGTGACCACAAGGTGAGCAGCCCGAGTCTATCCCCCGCCCCAGGCGCGTCTTAGCTAAGTTGCGCCCCAATTCGGCCCGGTAGTATATTAGGGTTTTTCAAATTAGTTATATTTTCAGGAAAATAGAGGATTTTAAAACGCGTGTATCTTTTAATCCTTAAGTCGGATCGCGACGTGTAGTATATGGTTTTCATGTAGTTTTGCGCGTAGAATCCTTTTATAAAACTTGCATAATTATTTGACGTTGTTTAGCGTGCCTAAAGCCTAGTTTAGCGTGCTATCTCGATAGGTTTATTGTCGTAGTTATTTTTTCGCGCATGTCCGGATAGCCCGAACCCCATAGATAAAATGTTCATGTTTTAGGAACCCCTTTTCCATGTATTTTAGAACAGTCATTTGTATTTTTGCGTGTAGGGAATTGCACTAGTTTATTTTTTCGTGCTTAGGATATTATTCTCGCATTTACGTGTGACAATATTTTCGTATTGTAACCCCACATATTTTATATGTTTTCGGGGCAGAAAAATCCATTAGAGCAAGTTAGTTTGCACGATATTTTGCCATGTTGCCCTCTTGTCTTTTTCGTAGGATTTATTCCGTGCTTCGTTTGAAGGAGTTGTCAACTAGAGAGTTGATCTTGGATGTTTTCTCTAGCCCCTGGTATTTCTGGTTGCAATAGAAATGCATATTTATGTGTGGTTTGCTTGCTCTCGAGTTGCTAGAATAGTGCTGATTTGGAGGTACTGAAATATTTCTAAGTCTGAGATCTGTTATATTTTGTTGTTGTCTTGTCTTGCTTGTAACTTGTGATCTGTAGCTCTTTTGAGGTTGGTGCAATGGAGTTAGTTGTAGCCTTTGTGTTTCTCTAGCATGCTGTGTATTTTCATGCCATGTGGAGTCATGTAACTTATGGTTTTGCTGCTGTCAATATGGCTTCAGATCGAAAGCTGAACTTTCACGAGGTGTATTTTCGCTAAGTCTGAAATAGTGTGTGAGGTGCCATTTTGTGTCTTCTTTCTCTAGTGATCCATGATGTCATGCTAGTTGTTGTTAGTTGTTTGTGTTAGTGCTTCTTGCCCTCTTTCGTGACATGCCTTGGTTGAGCATATCGGAGTTTTGTAGCTCGTAGTTGTGGGGCGTAGGAAATGCTATGTGGCTGATTTTGGCAGATTGTAGTGATTTCTTGTTTTGCTCGTATCTTTTGAACCGTAGCTCCGTTTTGATCGAGTCCTACATGAAACTTGCTTAGAATCTCGTGTAGTTTCATTTTATCTTGCTGGTTGTATGTTTTGAAGTGCTCGTGACCGTCGTTGCACATATATTGCATTCATGCCATCATATCTTACGGTGCTTGTATCTTTTGATCCGTAGCTTCGTTGGAGATGTTCTCTAGGTGTAGATTGCTTGAAATGACGCGTAGAATCACGTCAACCTCTTTGTTTTTCTGTTTAACAACCAATAAAATGTGTTAGTTCAGATCTGGATATAATTGTAAATTAACATGTGAGGTCGTCTTGAAGGTGCTATATGTCATTTCCGACCTCATTTAAAATGCTTAGATAAGTAGTTTAATTACGCTTCACCTCTTGCCATGTTTAATCACATTTAATATTGTCGAGTATCTAATCGGGATAGAACTGAATAATAAACGTGGAGTTTCATCAATATGCAACTCGTTGCATATTGAACTTCACTTAATGTGTAGTGTTTGATTGTGTGAATTGTCATGTCGTGACTTGCATGTATTCAGCTGCTCATGCATCATTTGTATTGTGCATCGTGTGGTGAATTCCGTGTGTTGACTTGTGTTTCCGGTGGTTTGCTTCGTCTCGATAGAGTTCCGCAGCGTGCCGGATTGTGAGGACCCGTTCGACTACGTCGGTTCGTCTGCTTCACGGAGGCATTCTTCTTCCAAGCGGGATCTCAGGCAAGATGACCATTTTCCCAGATAGCATTACTATCATTGCCATGCTAGTTTTATCGCTTCTATCGTTTATGTCACGTTGCCTACCACTTGTTAAATATGAGCCTATCAACAATGCCATGATTACCTTCAACCTGTTCGACCTAGCAAACCATTGATTGGTTATGTTACTGCTTGCTTAACCCTGTTGTTAGCATTGCTAGTTGCAGGTGTAGTTGCTTCCATGTGATAACATGGGTTCCTTGTCATATCACCATACTATATGCTATTTAAATTTAATGCACCTATATACTTGGTAAAAGGTGGAAGGCTCGGTCTTTCTAGCCTGGTGTTTTGTTCCACCTTTGCCCCCTTAGTTTCCGGCTACCGGTGTTATGTTTCCATAATTGAGCGTCCCTAACACGATCGGGTTTGTTATGGGGACCCCCTTGATAATTCGTTTTAGATTAAAGCTGGTCTGGCATGGCCCAACATTGGTACTACATTTGCCTAATCACCTAATAAAATTGCATAGGGACTTTCCGGACCCCGAGGATAATTTGATCAACCCCCTGGGCCAGTGCTCCGCATGAGTGTTGGTCCACCCACCTAGCAGTCGGCGGTGCCACCTCGGGGCAACTCGAGGTTTGGCTACCGTCCACTATGCATAGACGATGTGTCCTGAGAACGAGATACGCGGCTCCTATCGGGTTCGTCGACACACCAGGTGGCCTTGCTGGATTAGTTTTACCTTTGACAAGATATCTTGTGCATCGGGATTCCGGTGATACTTTGGGTAATCTCAGGGTTGAGGTTTTCCACTAGGGAATCCGACGAGATCGCGAGCTTCGTGATTGAGGATTTCTATGCGGCTTGTTGTAATTTGTGATGGACTAGTTGGAGCAACCCTGCAGGGTTAAATCTTTTCGGGAAGCCGTGCCCGCGGTTATGTGGCAACGTGGAAACTTTGTTTAACACTGGTTCTAGATAACTTGAAGTTAACTTAATTAAAATATGCCAACTGTGTGCGTAACCGTGACTGTCTCTTTCGTGAGTTCCTTCTCCGATCGAGGACACGATGGGGTTATGTCTGACGTAGGTAGGTGTTCAGAATCATTCATTTGATCATAAGTAGTTCACTCCGCTGTGCGTAGATCTTCCCCCCTCTTATTTCTTGTACTCGTAAGTTAGCCACCAAATATATGCTTAGCCGCTGCTGCAACCTCACCACTTAATCATACCTCACCCATTAAGCTTTGCTAGTCTTGATACCTTTGGAAATGAGATTGTTGAGTCCCCCTGTGGCTCACAGATTACTACAACACCAGTTGCAGGTATAGGTAAAGGTTACTTGACGTGAGCGCGTTGATTGTTCATTTGGAGTTGCTTCTTCTTCTTCTTCTTCTTCATCGATCTAGGATGGGTTCCAGGCCGGCAGCCTGGGATAGCAAGGATGGACGTCGTTCTTATTTTTCTCGTTTGTTTTCGTCCGTAGTCGGACCCTGCTCTTACTCTTGATGATTATGTAATGTACTGATGTGACTCTGATGTAGCTTGTGGCGAGTGTAAGCCAAGTCTATTTATACATCTCTTCTTTTCAGTACTTGTACTTGTAACGATATCCATTCTTGCGACACGACGAGATGTGCTTCTATCCCTGACGAGGCCTTCGTGCCAAATTGAGGATATGGTCGCATCTTGGGCGTGACATCCATGGAGGCTGAATTTAAAATGATCAAAACTCAATTTTTTTTAAAAAAAAATGGAAACGAAAACCCATATACTTAGAGATATAATGCACAAGTGTGTAAATTTTCAGGATGAAATACGTTAAATGTATGTTGCACAGAAAACAAGTCTGACACTTTTTAGTAGAAGCCACTATTCATCCACGAAGTCTTGGATTTGTGTTTTTTGATTTCAAAATATTTCACCTTCAAATTTCACACACATGCGCATAACATCCTTGTTTATTTATATAATATTTTTTATTTTTATAAACTGAAAGGTTCGAAATTTGATACTCCCTCTGTTCCTTGATATAAGGTGTATAGATTTTGAAGAAAAAATCTAAAATATAAGATGTATTGCATTGCATCATTCGTTTGGACTTTTATTTTAATGATTTGATTACATTTCCTTATATCAGGCAAGCTTCTTTATTTTCTCATGTCAATTAGTCAAGTGTAATCTCATTCAAAATTTGTGAAGTTTTTCCTTCACGTGCTTTCTTTAATTTTTGTGTCAGAAACTATACACCATATATTTAAAAATAGAGGGAGTATTTTTCTTGTAACGAATTCGGCCTCCATGGAGTCCGAGCTCCAAAACGCGCAGTCCAGTGGCGGAGCTTGCAGCCCGAAAATGGGCCAAACAGAAGAGAAAAACTTCCGAGTGTATAAAATTTCATTGGCTGTGCGTGCCACGGCCCATTCGGCCTTACTGAAGCTTCACCAGTGGTTAGACCTGCACCGCTTTGTTGTTTTCGCGCATGTACATAAAGGCTAGCTATAGCACCGAATTACGCAAGGCTTCTTGTCATAATATATAGCACGATTCACATACTTTTGAAAAGACATTTTTTCATAATTCTTGTCATAAGTATATAGCTCCATAAGTAATGTTGACCCAGCCGCGTTCGCGAGCTGTGGAGCGTGGGGCGTTGAGAACATGAGGGGGGGGGGTCGGGATCGCGGTGTGGCGCGGCTGTGCGCGCACGCATAAAACCCCCGTCCCCCTGTGTATTGTGGCAAGGCTGAGCTCGGGGAGAAAATAGAAAAATATCGTTCGCGCTGCATGTGTTCGAGCACCCGGAAAATCCCTGTGTTCGTATTATACCTCTCTGATCTTATCTCCGGTGATTGCCGGTGTGCCATGGTTCCATTTTTGCGCTTATATTTGGTATCAGAGCTAGGTGGTGGAAGTCATTGTGGCGGCCATGGTGCTGGTCCAGTATGGCGACGCCAGTGGGTCGATGTCGATGCAAATCCCGCTGTTGCCGCCGACGAACTAGACATCCTGGGCGATCTAGGTGGAGGCAATCCTTGATGCCCAGCGGCTGTGGGGTGTGGAGGCGCCAGCGGACGGGGTGGAGGTTGACCCCCGTAGGAGCAGGACAGCGCGGGCGATGCTGTTCGGGCCGCTGTCGGAGCTGGTGCTGATGTAGGTTGAGCCGAAGCCTACGGCGAAGGAGGTATCGGACTCCCTCAAAGTTCGCTTCATCGGCGATCGGGTGAAGGCCGCACGGCTGGCGGTGTTGTGCGGTGAGTTTGAATGACTAAGGATGGACGACGACGATGAGCTCGATGCGTACACCGGCATGGTCTACGGGATGGCGGCGAGGTACGCCATGCTCGGAGCGATGCTAGATGACGCGGCGATGGTCAAGAATTTGCTCGACACCGTGTCGGATCGGCTATATGCCACGGTGGCCGGCATCGAGCAATTCTGCAATGTCAAGGAGATGGCCTTCGACGAGGCTCTCGGGCGCCTGAAGGCGTTCGAGGAGCGCACACGGCAGCGCACGCAGTCCGGCTGCGAGCAGGCGGATGGGCAGCTGATGCTCATGGAGGCGCAGTGGGAGGCGCACCGGCAATAGAAAAATGGAGGCTTCGACGACGGCGACGGGACATCAACACGGCTTCGGGCGGCAGAAAGAAGAGGCATCGGCGCTGCTACAATTGCGGGCAGCGCGGGCACTTCAAGCGTGACTGCACGAGGCCTCGGCAAGCGACAAAAGCGGCGGAGCATGCCCTTATCGCGGCGGTTGACGACGACCTCGGGCCGGCACTCCTCTAGGTCGTGGCTTAGGGGGTGCATGATTGTTAGGTAATAAGCCGCGGCAGGCTCGGTTGCGTGCGCATGTGCGTGCGCCGGGCGCGTCGGGTCCGATCCGTGGCGTACTAGGGTGCGCGTGTGCGTGGCCTAGAGTGTGTGCGTGTGTCCGTGCCTGCACGCGTACGATTGTGTGTTAGTTGGTGCAATAGGTGCAAGGGTGACCGCGTCAGGATGCTGGATCCACCCGTGTTGTGCCCGCGAGTGCACGTCGGGCATACAGCTATGGAGCATGTGGCATGAAGAACGTGGGAGGGGGTGCGTCGGGAGCGCGACGTGGTGCGTCTGTGTATGCACGTATGAAACATCCGTCCCCCTATGTATTCTGGCAAGGCGATCGAGTTTGAGCTCACGGAGAAAATAGAAAAATGTCGTTCGCGCGGCAGCGTGTTCGAGCGTCTGGAAAATCCCTGTGTTTGTCTTTCACCTCTCCGATCTTGTCTTGGATGATCCCGGTATACCGCGGTTTCATTTATGCGCTCACATGTCAAGTCCTACTTTTTTCCATTTAGGTTAATCTTCATTTTGTTTATATTTGAACACATGTATTGAGGTGAACGCATGAAGCGTGAAAGGATCAAATAAATTTTCTGGTTCAACCATGGAGACGCATAGGGCGATCGAGGAAGGATCCGCAAGATTTCTGCTTCAACCAACCAACATGGAGGCCATGAGGCCTCGTTTGGTTAAGGGGGATTGGGGAGGTTTTGAGAGAAAAATCCCCGGGGGGGCCTAGAAACCCCACAGATCCTCGGGCGTCCATTTGGTAGGAGGGGTTTGCTTAGCCCAATCACCTCCGTTCCCCTTCAATCCCTTCCTATCCATGTGTTTTAAAACACTCCTCGGGGGACTAGTGGAAGCAAAATCCCGGGGATTTGAGAGGATTGGGTGGAACAAAGGGATTCACCCAATCCCCTGAAATCCCTCCCTCTCAAAACCTCCCCAATCCCCCTTAACCGAACGAGGCCTGAGTGACTTTCCTCGATCAGGCAACGGATGCAGCACTGGCCATGGCTGTGGCCGGGACACCACAGCGATCGACCACAGTGCACTCTACGACGCGTTTTTGCTTCAACCATGTAAGTATGTGTTCTGCATTTATCCATGCTGCAAAGGCACCACGGGTGCCCCTCTCTCTCTGTTACACAATTCCGGATCCGCTAACACCAGCGTTTTTGACCCCACATGCGTCATCAGACCCAACCGAAGAGCAACACCGACTTATGACAGGCCTTGGGCCCTCTCCCTTCAAAGACTAGTCTATTAGGAGGGACATCCTCACCCTTATAAGTCGTGTTATGTCTCCTCCCACAACCGATGTGGGACTAAACCCAACAATCTCCCACTCACACATCGGTCACCCATGGGCCCGCTAACACCAGCGTTCCAGCCCACCTACCATGATCGACCATCCGTGAGTCCATCGAGATTTATTCCGGGCACCTGGGCTCTGATACCATGCTCGTATGATTGCTTGATCCTTGAATTATCAACGTAGTGTCTCGAATTATTCTAACAAGTGATATCATGAACAAGGTTCGAGGAGGCAGCAGATTGTTGATTTAGAGGAGGAAGAACATATCGAAGGACTTGTGTATAAAGGGATCGCAACCGTGGAAGCAGAGTTAGTCGACGACTTGTTGTAGTTCTTCAAGAAGCAATTAGGATCGACGGCAGCATGGAGCAGCAATTATCCTCGACGAGATTGGATTGGCATGCGGCGATCGATCCATATCAATCGGGCGAGCCTAAGGCGTGCGAGACGCGTGCGCGTATGGAAGTTTAAGCCGAGAGGTGCAGCGATGGATCAGAGATTGACCGTGCCAGAGTCAGGCAGCGCAAGCTGGCCAAGGAGCGTACGTGATGGTTGTGCACAGCCGAGGAAATCTGATAGTGGTATGAGGTTTTGTTAAGAAAAAAAGAGAAGCTACATAACAAATTGATGCTAACCATCAGGAGAAAGAGAAGGGGAACGCATAACAGACTAGGTATGGTACCGGTTGGAAAAGCTAATGGACCAAGAGCCTATATAGAAGCAGCACGAGTTGGAGATGTTCTTTTGATCTCCATGGTTAATTAAGTGCAGACACGGAGGCGTGTATGGTGGAGTTTGACTTTATTTTCTTTGTACATGGATTTTGTATGGGAACAGTAGCTTGAGAGTTTGTGTTGTGCGTGGTCAGGATGACGACGTGCGTATAAGGCTTGGAGGAGTCTGGAGCGTGTCGCGATAGGATCATGCATACATGGGGCGTCAAACAATGCACGTAGGTGTACGGGCGGACACGACGCAAGGTGAAGCATGGTTGCAGTCGGATAATTTTCGGCTAGGTCGGACTAGACTGTCTGACGGATCGACGGGGATGTCGGTCGAAGCAGAAGACGGCGATGATTTCAGCGACGACGATATAGGAGCGTGATGCTGATGGTGGCCAACTTCTGGGACGTGGAAACACGTGGTGCAGGTCTAAGGGCTTGTGTGGCTTCAAATGACTATGACGCAGGATTGATTCAAGGCAGTGCACACATGAGAGCTTGAAGTCGACAGGGCGCGGGGTAGCATGGCCAGCTACATGAAGTCATGTTGAAGGTGGAGCTAGAGTCTGGTGGAAGACTTCACTCTGTGCTGATGGAGGGGCTACGGCGTAAATGCATGGAGAGTCGAAGCCTATTTCAGCGGATAGCGAGAGACACGTGGATCAGACTGGGTACCAGTGGTCTGATGGAGACGTGATACTCGACACCGGTCGGTGATGATCGGTGGTACTCTGCAGTGGGGGTTGAGTGGTGTGGGTTCGCGACCCTTGAGACTCGATCAGGACAGCAGAGGCTCGACGCGGTAATAGTGGCGAGGCGTGCGGTACGCACGGGACATGGAGACGGGCCAGGGCTCTGGTGGTCATACATGTGGTGAGACAACTGCGAATTTGACTCGGGATGACTACAAGCAATGGTGAATTCCTTCAAGTTTCAGACGGGCAGTTAAGGAAGAGCGGTGATGTTGAGTTTAGGTAACTCTTATGTGCGACACCCAATATGAGTTGTTCACTTTCACACAGGTCAGTGATTGGTGTGTGATGGTGTTTGATACTCTGGAAGTTGGGAGCGCAACTAGAGTAATGTGGAGCTTAATTTCGTTCGAGCGTTGACTATGGTCAGGAAAAGAAGGAACTACAAGTTGCACGTGGAGTCACATGGAGTCTTTGGAGTAGCAGCGGTGCTCATGGGACAAGTTCAAGCCCAATGTACATGAAAGTTTGACGCATGGACGAATTCAAGGTGGTGGAGAATATTCTTCAAGGTGGAGTTTGTTAGAGTTGTGTCGAATATTGTGTACAAGGTAGGTTATAGTTGGACTTGTAGTTGTATTATGTTTAGATAGGATATTGAGTCGTGTCCAAACATGACACTTATATCCTAGGCCTCTCATATATAGCGGGGGTAGACACAGATGTAACCTAATGCCAACAGAATAGCACAGGTACGCGGGGGAGCCGGCGACGTGTGTCGGTGCCTGGGCAGCCGAGATGCGGTATTGTGACGGTGTCATGGGGAGGAGCGCCCGTAGTCAGACCCCGGAGATGTAGCATATTGATGAACCTCGTTAATAAATCTCGGTGTCGTGCCCGTATGATTGCTTGGTCCTTGAATGATCAAATAGTGCCTCGGATTATTCTAACACTCTCCCTCCCTCCCTCAGGGGCGGAGCCAGGATTTGAACATGAGGGGGGCGAGGCAATCAACTGAACTGGGGCTGGAATTATCATCTATAACAGGTTGCTCCTCTGGTGGATTTGCAGTTTCAGCTGCATTAGAGGTAGAAGCAATAGGCTTGAAAAACGAATCTATTTTTGTTGTATTCTTCTTCCTCTTCATCCTTCAGTAAGTGGAACAGTAAATTAAACTATCTTCATGAAAACGGCACTAATTCAACAAGATTAACAGTGTGTCTGCGACGACGTGTCGACGTACCTTGATTGCGAGTTGAAGTTTTGATTTGTTGATGTATATATCATGGCATCATGCCGATCAGCCGATGAAGCACGAACTGAACTCTGAAGTTTCAGACCACTGCCCTAGTCCCTATTACGACGGCGACGGAGAACGGGAAGCGACAGGCGACGAAGAATGAGAAGCGACAGATGACGGGCAGGCAGGGACGGCCGGCGATGCAGAACCTGAAGACTCGAAGGATCAGCGATTGACAAACTATTACGTACAGGGGCATCCTGGTGGCAGCGACATTGAGGGATCAGCGATCCAGACTTCAGAGTCCAGCGGCGCCCTGGCTGCACGTAATCTAATCACATCCAGTTTTTTAGGCTAGATTGAAGGATATAACTGCTTTTCCTTGGCTGTGGCTGCATGTACGTAATCACATCCAGTTTTTTAGGCTTAATTGATGATTCCCACGTCGGGCCTTGGGCAGTTGGGCTAGCAAGTTTTTTAACTCCACCAAAAAATTAGCGATCAGCCATCACATAAAAGCTAATCTATATGTACAAACTACCAGGACACTAGTAGTACCTACTAACGAACTATCTTTTTAGTACCTACTAACGAACTATCAGGTCTGACCCCTGCTCGCACCCCCCTGCCTCCGCCCCTGCCCTCCCTCCCTCATATTTACTGCTCCCTCATGCACGGATGCACCCTTCCTCTCTTTTTACCTGCGGCTAGCACGAGGGATAGCTACCCAGAGTGGAAATCAAATCAAATTACTGCAAACCAAAAAGAGAGAGTGAAAGATGGAGTCAGACATGTCACGTCTAGCTGTTCACACTCCAGATTTGTAGTATGACCAGTGGGATATATCAGACGTAATGCATGTGCATGCCACTCCACCAAATCCACATTGTCAAAAACTGATATGCATGATCAAGGTGTGAACTCTTTTTTTTTTCTTTCTAAACTCAGCTTGGTGGAAACCATGCAGTCAAAAAATAAGTGGACGAAATCACATGTGTGACCGGCATGGCAAGTGAGAACAAATTATTTACGGGGTTCATGTGAGTGGCGTGAGCCATTTATTTATCATGTCATAATTTCTTTTTACTACTTTGCACATAACTAAAATCTAGTACCTTGTGAAGCACCTTGTAAGAATATCCTACTCAAAGAAAATTGTACATGAATTAAAACACGTATAAGAGATAATGTCAAAATTTAGATTGTTTAGATTCCATTTTAAAGCTTTTGGGTTAAAATACATTTTCAGGCCTTTTCATCAAAACAAAACAGAAATCAACCCAAATGGGACTAATTATTAGTCAAAATATATTATAAAACGTGCAAAGTATGAGAACGGACGTTTGAAAAATTCAAATTTCAAACTTTTCCGCTTTAAACAAATATGTAAAAAAAAGATGAAAGTAAAGAAGAATGTTATGTGTATGTGTGTAAATTTTAGGATGAAATACCTTCAAATACGATCCGCATGAAAAAGACAAATTCATGGCCTCGGATGATGAATAACATCATGTTTTAAAAAGCCTCAGATTTGTCTTTTTTATACATGCCTCATTTCAACTTATTTTTTTCTGAAAATTTACACGCATGTGTATTACGCCCTCACTTATCTCTGTATTTTCTCAGATTTTTTTCAAATGTAAAAATATGATTTTTCATGAATTTTAAGTTTCAAATTTAAAGGTCACCATGGAGGCCGAGCACCAAAAGCAATTTCCGGAAAAATATTTGCTATTGTATCTGCTCTGTAGCAATATAACCACAATTCTAGTCTATTTGTTATATTTGGTAAGAAACGGCGATGAACAACGTTCAACGTTGAACAGAATTCAAAATACATAAAATAGTAAAAAACTGTGAACTGTTTGATCAATGCGTTATTATTTTCAATCTCTACATGTTACAGATTGGGCTACCCGCAAGAAAAGAAATCTTACTAAATGGGAGTAATTTGTGTATTTTGAAAAGACGCCACATTTTTTATTTCATACAAAAAATTTGGTTTAAAAATATGCTACCCTCCATTCGTTTTTATAAGACGTTTTAGACAGCTTGCTTTGTACTGTTTTGGGCAGTGTCTGGATGTCTAAACCATCTTACAAAAATGAAAAGAGGTAGTAATGTACAATTTTAAACAAAAAGACTGCACGCTACCCAGCGTTCAGGATGCACCAATCTGTTCATTTTCATTTTGCGGGAACCAATCTGTTCATATTGTGCATGACTAAAGTCATGTGGACATGTTTAGCACCAAAAAGTTATGTGTCTGCCTGCATTGCCGATCTCAGGTTTATCCCTCGCATGGGCCACGCCCCGGCTCAGGTTGCCGTTTCGGGACGACAAGACAGGAGACGCACTACTGCAAGCCATATGCATGTGATCACTGCATGGGCCATGGGGGCGGAATTTCGTGTTTTCACCCTTTTGAAGGAGTTTTCGAGATCTGGCCCCGGTTGTAGAAAAAATCGGGATCTGATCCTTTTGCTAACGTCAGTAAACTTGACAGTAGGATTACATAGGCTACCGACAGGGCTTTCGATGGTAGGCTAACGGCATCATCCGTCTAATTAACGGCCCTGGTGCTGACCTCGCACAGACCCTACCGTCATGGACAGCGACGGTAGGCTGTGATAACCTACCGCCAGGGCCTTTGACGGTAGGTTTGTGCATTCGCAGTTCTGTGCACTGTAACCTGAAATTACTTAATATTTTCGATAGGGTTGTGCATCCTATCGCCAGGGCCTTTGGCGATAGGGTCTGATCATAGTATATTTTTTGCACACAACTTGTTTTTCGTCTTCATTTTTTGCCACAACAATATTGTAGACTAAAAAAACATAAAAATATATAGAGCAACACAATATATACAACATGTATCCCACCTTGATACAAATAATAGTTCAACTAAGAAACGTAGCACATATCCAAATAGTAGCAAATAGTTTCAAATAGCAAATAGTTTTAAATAGCAAATAGTTCAACAAATACCAAGTAGTTTCACGAAGCCAACATAAAAAGTTTAACTAGTTCAACGGCAACAATTTCACTTGTTCCTTCCCCTCTTGGAGGTATGGCACTCATTGTTCTTTGAATGGGTCTCATCCACCTTCTTCTTACGGAGATGAGGATGTGGTTTCTGAAACGGGGATGAACTTGCCCAATCCTTCTTGGGCTGGTTCCCCCGCTTCTTGTCCTGGGTGGTCTGAGTTGGTGGAGGTCTGTCATCGTCGCCGTACTCCTCCTCAACGCTCTATTCCTGTTCTTCTTCATGTTCTTCTTCTTCTCGCTCCTCGTCGTCTTCTTCATCTTCACCTTCTTCCTCATTGTCCTCCTCCTCGTACTCCTCCTCATCCTCCCGAACCACCCTAGACGACGAGGCAACATGGCTCGATGAAGAGAGATGCATCGGGGCTGCGGGAGCACAAGCTTGCGACATCCAAGGAGGCGCGCCATCTTGCGGCATTTGTTGACGAATTTCTGCAATCAGAATGAAACAAGAACATAATATGGATCAAATCAGGCAATGTACATAGACATGCACAAAAACTCTAGCCAGGAGAACTTCATGGAGTAATTACAAACAAACACAGTCGTAAGCCTTATCAAAGTTAAGTTGAAGAACCACTACCTCACGCCCACGAGCATGAAGATCGTGCAGACTCATGAGAACAAGGCAAAGCCATCATGTTCCTAAACCAGGCAAAGGGGTCACACCGCAACCCAGAGGAGGATTGTTGACTTAAGAGACTACAATAAAACTCATAGATATGGGAGGTTATGGCATGAATATCAGATGTAATGACCCCGATGATGGAGAGGCAATTTATAGAAAACTGACACCGTCTCACATTACCTAATGCTTGGCTGTGTCGTGTTGGCATCACCTTTCAGGATCCAATTTAAGTTGCCCATGCGTTTCCAGTATAGCTCATCAACAACAAGTTTATGGAGAACTCATTTCAATTGGTTTAGGTTTTCGGCTCGGTTTCTTTCACAAAATGGGATAATTTGTTTAGATTTTTGGCCCGATTTTTCTTATAAAGTGGATTACAATCTTAGCATATGGCCATGTTGAGTAATATATTCGGATGGGAGAGATCACTCGGTGATTCCTAAAAAAACTCATTTCAATTGAATGACACGCGTTTCAAGATTTTTTAGAATAAAGTTGAGGAAATATGTGGACTTCGACCCCCTTGTCTACCTATGTTTCACAACATTTAAAAATGGGTTTGATGATTTTATTTTATTTGCATGACTTTCATGTAAAAGAAATGTTGAGCCAACATAGATCTTTCCCTGTGGGAAGCAGCAACTCTAGCTGCACAAAAAGATCACCCGTTCATGAGTTCATGATCTAAAAAAACTTCAAGCAACCTAAGTACGGTGGCCAGTCCATCTTTGATTGACATAATTTCTTAAACAATCACGACAACCTAAAAAAACTTTGCATAAGAATTTGACCTAAGACAAATCTTATATGCGAAGTAAAAAAGAGAAGGAGGGAGTACACTACTACTTCCATGTGAGACCAACACTTACAGGAGGCACAATTAACAAATGCAGAAACGTGACTCCAACTCAAAATAATAGTCTTGTATTTTCAATTTTTCTTCCCAACAACTTATTTCAGTTTTATATCACACAAAATGACTATATTATCTTGTCCTCCTATCCGATCCACAACCTTGTGCAGTCAACTTACCAATATCTATTCTTATACGTTTCAACATTCGAAATGTTTGCCTGTCAAAGGACGTACTATGGTTACTTGATATATGAGGACGTACTATATATGGTTACTTTATTTATGAGACGTGCAGTCAACATTTCAACTTACCAATGACTCTGATGCATGAGGCGTTATCTTTTGTTGTATTTGTTCTTTTTAATAGTTAACAGCACACAAAGGTCGCATAATGCCAACACACACTAGTGGGGATGGGGCCTTTAGCCCCAGCCCGTAAGGGGCTTTAGTCCCGGTTCACCAACCGGGACTAAAGGGGCGGGACTAAAGGCCTAACATTTAGTCCCGGCCCTGTTACAAGCCGGGACTAAAGGTGCTCCATGTGGGCGTCTCGTAGCGCCCCAGGGGCAGGACCTTTAGTCCCGGTTCGTTACACGGACCGAGACTAAAGAGTTTCAGATTTTGCATATTTTTGGGTTTTTTTTGAATGAAATTATTTTTGGATTTTAGGGTTTTAGGGTTTAGGTGTTCGGGAGATTAACGTGATGCCTCGTTTGGTGTTCGGGAATTAGTTTTCATATAATTTAAATAGAAATAATTATGCATATATATATAAGATTAACTTATCTTACAAGCGAGCATATATATACAATTATATGGAGATCTGAATTATCGGGACTAGAGCCCGTCTATTCGATTACATGGACGAACATCAGTAATGGCCCCTAGCTACACTAAATCGTCCTTTGTCATCTATAGCTTCCGTCCTCAGAAAGGTCGCAAGCTCCTCTGCAACAGCAATCGCGCGTTGCTCTGGTAGGACCTTCGTCCTCATGGCCGTGTACTATATAAGAAGAGGAGATGAATATGAATATGAATCATGATAACAAAGAATGACGGGTAAAAATAGATGTGTGAATGTTCATTGCTTACGTCGAATTTGTGATCCTTGTGCTCAGAGGTAAACGTGTGAATGATCTCGCAAACATAGTATCCGCATAGATGCGTTCCCCGTGGCTGCTAGCCGCACTTTACGAGAATAGAATATATATAATCAAAATAATAATCTAGCATCATAAATGTATTGAAAATAGAAGTATATCATACTACTACTTACCTGAGCCGCTCTAAAGGTCAGCTTCTCAGGAAAGTTACCGGGAGTCACACACTTGAACCGCTTCCAAACCCTGCCCGACATGGATAATGATTTGCTAAGTTTTTCATTAATTGATATATCAGAAAATCATTGAAAGAGACCGATAGAGCGCAAGAATGATTGAAATTACCCTTGGAGCATGTCCTGCAGGCTTTGGAACTATTCCAAGGGTCTCGATAATGGGTCGAAGGCATCAACTCTTTCCTTATCAATTTGAATGTCCAACAGAATCCAATGGAGGCTGCACATGTATTTATATATATATATATATATATATATATATATATATATATATATATATATATATGTGTGTGTGTGTGTGTGTGTGTGTGTGTGTGTGTGTGTGTGTGTGTGTCAGTAACTTATCAATTACACTTATAAGTGAATGGACACAACAGAGTGAAGACCCTCACCTGAAGTTGTATGGAAACAGTATGTGGTCACAGAAATTTTGATCTGTTAGAAACCTTAGAATGTTTTGCTCCGTCTCCTTGGGTTTATCAGTTAGCGTCGCTATATGTATTTTATCTGGGTCAATAAACCCAATATTTAGGATGTTCTTACTTTTACAATCCAGAATCTTCATTCTGCATAATAGAGTACAAGTTATATATAGACAATGAATTGAAATAACTAAACAAGTTATATGTAGACAACGAATTGAAAAACTTACAGACAATAGCAACTCATAAGCGATTTGTCGAGGGCGTCGCCATTGTACATCTGGAAGAGTTCATCAAAGTCGATATGGATTTCTTCAGGACGGCCGTAGTACTCCCATGGGACACTCAACATGATCATCGTTCTCCCATTCTTTGATTCACTTAAGTACCATGTATTCAAGTAACACATATTTGTTGGGAGATCATCTTTGCTGACCAAAGGCTCTCCCATGACAAACTGTGGCTTAGGGGCTACCACAGCCTTGGGTAACCTGTCGTCTTGGGAAGCCAGAACATCTTCAACCGAGACACCCCATTCAGCCGCCCACTTCTTTGCAAATTCAAAATCTTGCCCCTGCACCGGAGGGGGAACATTCTCGGTTAACACCTTGAGGGGTGGGATCGACTGTTTGGCCTGTTGTCCAAGCTGAGGAACGTCTGATTTTTTTCTTGCATGTAGTTGAACTTGATTTGCTCCCACTTGCACTTGCACGTGATCTGCTCTTTCTCACTTCCTTCTGCAATGTGCGTGTATAGTCATTAGGCTTATGGTGTAAGTCATACTGTGATGGAAGGGTCGTGAAGTCTTTTGCCCATGCTATTTGCTTCTCGGTGTATTCCGGGCGGGGCTCGGGTTCCTTCTTTTTCATCTGCGCATCATGATGTTCCTTTGCTATCCTGGCGTTTTCCTCGGGGGTACGATCATAAGGTCTGATAGGAAGATTAGCATGAGGTACCTTTGGGAGGGGCGACCGTTTGCTCTTTGGGGGGCTCCGTCGCTTAGAAATTGTTGGCGGAGCGTTCTTGGTGGCACGCTTCCGCTTAGTATCCTGTGCGGGCGGCGACGGAGACGGACGACCCAAGTCCGGCGGCGGTGATCGAGATGGACTCGTGTTGTGCTGGCCGACGTCATGTGGAGGGCTTGGAGGTAATGGAGGTGTAGGTGACCTGCGACGACTCGGAGGCGGTGTTGTCCTTGGGGCCGAGCCTGGAAGCTTGATGTAGTTCTTGTCCCATAGGATGACTCCACCCAGTACATCTCCGAGTGTCCTCTCATCTTCGGGTCCAGCTATGTCGAGCTCCATATCACGAAACCCCGCCATGATTTCATCCACCCCGACTTTAGCAAAGCCAGCTAGAATCTCACGGCCATGCCAGCGTGTATCAGGGCCAGAAGGTAAAGCTTGTCCGACGGCCACCTTCATGGATATGTTCTTGAATTTATGATGGAGTTCACATGATGTTGACTCCTTGATTCCATCCACGGGGTAGCCGGGACCGCCCTCTATCATTCTTCGTTCATCGTCGGGCGGGGCCTCCGATTCAGCCATGCTGCTTTTCCGCTTAGATGGGGCGCCGGTAATATCAACTGCAGGATCTTCCTGGCGCGGTACTCCTCTAAGCTCATCAATCTGCTTCTGTTGCTCGTTAATCCTGGCAAGCAACTGGTTGAACTTGTCATTCTCCTCATCCTGCTGCCGCTTCTTTGCTCTCTCTCGGCTTCTGTAAGTGTCTTGGTCTCTGGCAAACCCAAGCCACCACGGGTAAGAAGGACCGAAGCCTCGCGTTCGTCCTCCATGTTCGTCATTGCCGAGGACCAGTGTGAGCAAATCTTTATCTCTATCTGCAGTGAACTTTCTTTGTCCCTCCTTAATTTCTTTCACTATCCTTTTCCAATTCTCCCTGGGTATCCTAAGACCGTCACTGCAGATGAGGTCCCCTGTTTTTTCGTCGTACGACCCACCATGCGCAAGGAACCAATTTCTTGCTCTCAATTCCCACTCATCACGGAGTGGTTCAGATACGATGCCTTTATCTAGCAGATCTTGCTCTTTCTTATCCCACTTTGGGATGGTAGTCTCATAGCCCCCTGGCCCCAGCTTGTGGTGATATTTCTTCTTGTCGGCATTTATCTTGTTCTTTTCTGATAATGCCCGGGCATCTTCTGACTCCTTGTACTCTTGAAATGCCTTCCAGTGATTCGCCTGCTTGGCTAGATACCCCTCGAATACTAGCACTTTCTTTTTCTTCAGATAGTTTTTCCATAGCTTCTTCTTCCAGCTACGGAACAGTTCGGCCATCTTCTTTAGAGTCCACTGCTTGACTTTGGCCCTCAGTTTGTCTGGGGCGTCTTCATTCTCACATTCTGGTAGGTTGAAATGTGACATGAGATCATTCCAAAGATTATCTTTCTACCTTTCGGCGACATAGTCATTATCGGCTGATCGGGACATGATCCCTAACGAGAACTCCGCATTGCTTCTTGAATGTGTCAGCAGCATTCTTAGAAAGCTTGGGTTCGCCCATAGGCAATATCACCTCAAAGGTGTAATGCGTCCGTGCATCCAACTTTCTAGTCGGGCCTCGTTTCGTAGTTTTGCTCTATGTGGAGGCCTAAGAGGGAGAAACATTCGTCAAATGAATGTATATGTATACAATATAGAGCTATCTCCAATATTTTTCACATATTACAAGTGATTGTCGAACTTCATATGTATACCTCGCCGGACTTTATTATTTCTTCACCGGCTTCTCCACCAGCTTCTCCATCAGTGGAGCTATCACCTTCTCCGTCATTGGACCTATCTCCTGCCCCATCGGCTTCATCTTCGTGTCGCTCGACCTCCATTCCAACGTCGTGGTTTAGATATGACGACGGAGATTCAGCTAGTTCAACATCGGGGCCGTCTTTGATTATATCTTTGAGAAGTTCTTCCTCTTCGAGGTTCCTGATATGTGGATCCATAGTTCTGCAAAAAACGGATTCTCTTAACCTTTGTACCAAAAAAGAATTATTCTATTAGGAACTCCGTTCCAAAACAACTTTAGTCCCGGGTCGTGGCTCCACCCGGGACTCCTAGATTTCTGCATAGTATTCAAAGTAGGAGTACTTTTCCAATTTGAGCATTCAATAAGCAAAACCAAATCGTAAAATAAAGTAGTATTCAAATTAGCATGCATTCAATTATAAGCAAATACATCATCTCTTTTGTCCGTACATCGTCGAATATTATCACTAATACTCCTCGAATACTATCATACATATAGCATCACTAATACATCTAGAACCGTAGCGCCCGACGGGTATCGGCGCGGGCGGTGGACACCCAAAGAGAAGGAACCATCACAGGATCATAGCTCCAGTGAGATCCCCGAAGAACCTGCCAGGTATGCTCGAACCTGCCCTCCAACGCAACCATGCCGCGACGGACGTGCTCATCCTCCTCGCTGACACGGTGACGTACCACCTCCGCGGTGTCCGAAAGCCTCGGCACCCTCACTGGCCCACGCGACCGCCACCAAACAAGGATCGGGTCAAGGACGGGCTGGCTCCTCACCAACCTACGCCCCTCGGAAGGTAGCACCTCCCAATACCAGCCGGGCGGAGCCCAGTCCCGGACAGGGCCCCTCTGATAAAGCAGGTGTCCTCCGCCGAGTCGACGACGAGGATGCGGGATAGGCATCGTAAAATGAACTAAAAAAGTAAACTAGTTCTATTAATTTTCTTGCTAAAAATAAACTATTAACACTTAAGCATATACAATAGCAAAATTAAACTATTAACACTTAAGCATATACAATAGCAAAATTAAGCAATAATCTAAGAAACACTATTAACACTTAAGCATATACACTATACAATATTTCTTCTTCTTGTAACCCTAAACTAATTTTTCCTCTTCTTCTATTTCTCCTCTTCTTCTACTTCTACTTCTCCTCTTCTTCTACTACTTCTCCTCTTCTCTTTTTCTACTTCTCCTCTCCTCCTCTTCTAATTTTTTCTCTTCTTCTACTTCTCCTCTTCTTCTATTTTTCCTCTTCTTCTCCTCTCCTCCTCTTCTTATTCTCCTTTTTCTTCTTTTCTTCTCCTCCTCTTCTTATTTTCCTTTTTCCTAATTCTAAATATTACTAACCCTAATAATCTAGCACAAACCTAATAACAATAGGAATTAAATGACAAAAAAAATCTTTTTCTTCTTTTCTTCCCTTTTTCTTCCTTTCTTCTCTTTTTTCTTCCTTTCTTCTCCTTTTTCTTCTTTTCTTCTCCTTTTTCTTCTTTTCTTCTACTGGTCGGAGTGTTGGTGAGGAGGGGGCGGGGGGCTTACCGGCCGGAGGTGTCGACGGCGCGCGGCGAGGAGGATGGCGGTGCGCGGCGAGGAGGGCGGCGCGCGGCGAGGAGGACGACAGGCGGCGGCGAGCAGGACGGCGGGCAGCCTGACGGCGTCGTCGAGTTCGTCGCTGTGCCGCGCCGGGCAGGAGAACGAGGAAGAAGGAGAGAAGGAAATGCGATTTGGATTGGAAATTTTCTAACTCCCGCTTATATAGGTGGATCTTTAGTCCCGGTTCGGGGCTCGATCCGGGACTACATACCCCCTTTAGTCCCGGGTGGAGCCACGACCCGAGACTAAAGGTCCTTTTTCGGCAGACCAGAAGGCGGGAAGCAGGGGCCTTTAGTCCCGGCGCGGCGCTCCAACCGGGACTAAAGGGGGTCTTTAGTCCCGGGGCGTGGCTCCACCCGAGACAACAGCCCCTCCTCGGCTGCACGATAAATTTAGTCCCACCTCGCCCAGCGAGGGGGACTAGCACTTGTTTATAAGCCCCGTCGCAGCTTCTCCATCGAGCTCCTCTCTAAAGCAGGCTTACGGGTCTAAACTCACTGAAAATTGAAACTATATTCGAAATTATGGAGAAAATTCAACCTGAATTCAAAGTGAGTTCACTTTCAATTTAGATTGAATTTTCTCTATAAATTCTCATATAGTTTCAATTTTTTTCTATTTTCATAATTAATAATTTTGACTATCCAAACTATTATCTATTTTGTTATTTTCAATTAAAAACTATGTTTATTAAAAATTCTTTTTGCATATTTGAGAATTTGACAAAACTATGATAATGAAAAGTGTTTGAAATTGAATAAATAATGCAAAACTATTTTCTATTTTCGTAATTAATAATTTTGACTCTACAAACTATTATCTATTTTGTTATTTTCAATTAAAAACTATGTTTATTAAAAATTCTTTTTGCATATTTGAGAATTTGACAAAACTATGATAATGAAAAGTGTTTGAAATTGAATAAATAATGCAAAACTATTTTCTATTTTCAAAAGTAATTATTTTGACTATCCAAACTATTATCTATTTTGTTATTTTCAATTAAAAACTATGTTTATTAAAAATTCTTTTTGCATATTTGAGAATTTGACAAAACTATGATAATGAAAAGTGTTTGAAATTGAATAAATAATGCAAAACTATTTTCTAGTTTCAAAAGTAATTATTTTGACTATCCAAACTATTATCTATTTTGTTATTTTCAATTAAAAACTATGTTTATTAAAATTCTTTTTGCATATTTGAGAATTTGACAAAACTATGATAATGAAAAGTGTTTGAAATTGAATAAATAATGCATGCTATCATCATTTTGAGGTAGTTGATCCTGAAATTGAAAAGCACTACAAATGAACTCTGAAAACGTTGAAATTTGGCATGCTATCATCATTTCACCCACATAGCATGTGTTAAAAAGTTGAGAGGGCTACGACAAAAACTGGATGCACTTCGTGTACAAAACGGACAATCTCTCTCGAAGTATGAGCGTTTCGAACGAGAACTCATCTCTTACAAAGGGATTTCATTTTTTTGAACTTATTTGAACTCCATACTTTTTGTGTGTTCAAAATGCACCATTCAAAGGCACATCACAAAATTTCAACAATTTCTGACTTCATTTGGTATTCTTCGTGCATTTACTTTTTTTTTTTGAGCTAGTTGACCCTGAAATTGAAAAGCACTACAAATGAACTCTGAAAATGTTGAAAGTTGGCATGTTATCATCACTTCACCCACATAGCATGTGTTAAAAAGTTGAGAGGGCTACGACGAAAACTGGATGCACTTCGTGTACAAAACGCTACTCCTTCTTCCCCTAGTGCATAACAAATATCTAGCACAAAGAGAAGAAGGAGAAGCAACCCTCACAACAACAGTCGGCATTCTTCTTCTCTCATGTATGGTGGACACTCCCTCACCTGATTTTTTGACCGTCGATGATGGTCGCTATTCCTTCTTTCCCTAATGCATAACAAATATCTAGCACAAGGAGAAGAAGGAAAAGCGACCCCACAACAAAAGTGGTTCCGCGGCACGCCACGTGGTTCCGCTGCACGCCACGTGGGACTAATGGTCTTTCATTTTTAAATGACTGTTTTAATCAAAAACAGATCTGTTACAAAAGGGATTTCATTTTTTGAACTTATTTGAACTGAAGACTTTTTGTATATATATGTGGTCGAAATGCATGATACCATGAAGTTAGAAAGGGCTAAACCATTCAAAAGTAGCAAATGAAGTTAGAAAGGGCTAAACCATTCAAATTTGGAAACTATAATGGCACAAACAGAAACTAGACATATATAAATTGGTCCAAGCAATACATGATACTAGTCCAAACAGTACATAATAATAGCTATCATAGATATATATATTCGAGGTGACGCTGGCCATAGTTGACGACTCAAATCAGAATGTCCACCTTATTCGAGGTGACGCTGGCCATAGTTGACGACTCGAATCTTGCGGTACAACTCGTATGAAACGTATGCATCTTTTGCTGCATACTCAATGTTGATACGATCAAGTGGGGCCTTCTCCCAAAGTTTGTGCTGAGACTTTGAGAAATTGGTCTTCATATCACCATATTCCTCGTCGATCAAGGCAACTGCCATATGAGCCATCGAAGTCCTGACATGTCGAAGCCTGAATACCGTTTGGAGATCAATGAGGCAACCAGTTGGTATCTCAATACCAAAGCTGTACCTCATCTTCAGCTTGTCGTTCGTTATGTCAACGGTAGCAAAAGTGATGCCGCTGCGAAGGAAGTCCATGAGTTCTGGACAATGCTTGTCACTACTGCAACAGAAACAAATTAAAATGGAACAAATGTTACATACTGCTGCAATAAGGAAACATGTTTCACTACAACTAAAGAGAAAATTATCTTTAGGATTCAAATAGAACATATGCAATGGAACCTAGAGAGATCACTATAGCTATCCAATGGAACCTAGAGAGATCACTAGCTATATGCAATTTTCATGACTATGACATATCATATTGCTATCCAATGGAACCTAGAGAGATCACTAGCTATATGCAATTTTCATAACCTTGGATCAAAGAACACCGCATAAAATTGTATCACTACAACTATGATTTCAATGGAACATATTGAACCAATCAGATTTTTCAGATTGTGGAACACTATTCCAATCAGATTGTGTTCCCTTCAACTAATCAAAATTGTTTCACTACAGCTATTTGAAGCGAACCAACTATGATTCCAATGGAACATATTAAACACTAGTTGATTCTAATACGATTTTTCAGATTATGGAACACTATTCCAATCAGATTGTGTTCCCCTTCAACAAATCAAAATTGTTTCACTACAACTATTTAAAGGGAACCAACTATGATTGAAACAAATAAACTTACAATGTCATTACCTTGGATCAAAGAAAGCCTCAAAACTTACCTCGGCCATTGGAAGATCAAGACATGGTGTGCGAAGCATAGTTGGATGACGGCAACACCGTGTTGATCGGCCGTGTACTCCAGATCAAGCCCCAAAAACTTCTCATGATCCATTGCGGCGTCAAGCCATCGTTCCTTCAACTGTTCAAGAAAATACGGCATCTCCCTGCTCTCGTTCGTGTACACGACATCGAGCTTGGTCTTGCCATGTGCGAGCACCTCTCCAATGCGAGTTGGCGTGGTGGAAGAAGAGAAGGGAAGAAGAGAGGAGAAGAACAGAGCGAGAGCGAGAGAGAAGAAGAAACAGAGAAATGGCGACTCTGCTTCGGTTCGTGCTTTTCATCGCCCGAAACGACGTGGGATGCAAACCGTTTGGGCCTTTAGTCCCGGGTCGTGCCACCAACCGGGACTAAAGAGGTATACCAACGGTTGCCACCACTACGGCAGGCCACGTGTTAGGCCTTTAGTCCCGGGTTGAGCCACCAACCGGGACTAAAGGGGGATAAGAACGGTTGCCACCACCACTGCCCACCGCGTAGCCCTTTAGTCCCGGTTTGGGACACGAACCGGGACTAAAGGCTCCTTACGGGCCAGAACTAAAGCCTCGAGGAAGGCATTGAGAATTGGGGCGACGTGGCCGGGCCTTTAGTCCCGGCCCAGAGGCAGGCCGGGACTAAAGGGTCCCGGCCAAACCAAAGGCCCGTTTTCCACTAGTGACATTTTGTTGATTTCCTAAGCGAGTGACCTAACTCCTCGTATTTTATGGTTTCATAGCATTGCACGGGCATTGTGCTAGTTGATGTATAAATCTAGGAATGGAATGAGTGTATGGTATGTAGAAGAAATTGATGTTGAGAAAAAAAGAACTTTTCTGCTCCACCATTCAAAAGTCACAAGGGTAATTGCAGTTCTTTTGTATGATTACTTCCACTTCAAATTACTTGAGTTCATGAACTTGCCCTCTTTAGACAATGCAGCTCCAAGTAGTGCAGCCCAGCCCAACAAGTTCGTTTCATTTCTGTGCAAGTTTGCCGTCTTTAAAAGTCACAAGGGACCATTCAGTGCAAGTTTATCATCCTTTAGAGCATATCCAACAGACTCGCGATTTTAGCACCGCGCTGGAAAAAAAGCCTTTTTTGCATGCACGCAGCCGTTCCGAACGCTCCAATGAACGCGCAAAAACGTGCACGCGCTATAGTTGGTTCAGCGCGCGGAGCAAAACGGCATCACGTGTTGTTTATTTGGTGCGTCCGTTCACGCGCGCTGTAAACTCTGGGCTGTTGCAAGAGGGGCCGCTGGATTTGGCGTTGTGCTAGCGCGCGTCTTTTGTTGCAAACGCCTTCCAACGCGCTAGAAAGGTTATTTTGGTTATAATTTTCTTAGGATGCCGCGCTAGCGTGCCGTCTGTTGAAGATGCTCTTGGAAATTATGCTACTTGTTCGTATATTCTCAGCCCAAAACTATGCTCCTATCATTTCTCTAACCGGATGGAGAAGAAGTTGTTTTGGGGAATTTGAGTGCTTGAAACAAAATGTAAATACTTTAATAACTGAGGAATTTAAGGTAATATTTTGTCCCAACACTATGAATCTTGGTGGGATTATGGCACTCATCTGACATTATATAGTTGTAGTAGAATTGCAAGAAGAAATTGAACACAGCACTGGAAGTGACAAGAGTGATACAGTTCATCCAAAAGCACATCCAGCTAGCAAGGTGCTCAACAATCATGCTCAATCACATATACAAATCACAAGCATGCAATAATATGTTCAACATCTTCGATAAGAAGATACACTACTAGTGTAGAAATTAGCCTAATTAATTCTACTATGGATTAATTAATTATAAGACACTAGCTTAAGCACTTGCTACTGCTGCTGCACGCCGCTTGTCACTGCCGTCGCTTCCGAGTGGGAGTGGGTCGCCCCCGGCCGACATTGGCCAGGTACTTCTTCGCCTCCGTGACGTCCGAACTCTCGCGCTGGCGGTGGCAGCTCTTGCACACGAAGTACACCACCGCCTGCGCCACCAGGCCCGCCATCACCGCCGCCCACAGCGCCGCCGCCATGGTGATCCCCGCGGCCACCCGGAACCAGACGCCGAGGCCCATCCTGTCGTCCACCACCAGCGCCCCGAAAGCCATCTGCACGGCGAAGACGCAGCCGTCGGTCGTCCAGAAGACGGCGGCCGCGGCCCAGTACTTGCCGGCGAGGAGCTCGTCGCTGATGTGCATGCCGCGGAAGCCCCACTCGTCCTCCACCACCAGCATCAGGCATGCGACGCGCCACACCGCGCCGATGTGCGCCGCTCCGGCGAGGTACGCGGCGCCGCCCAGCAGCAGCGCCACCCGGGGAAGCTGCTGCGTCCCGCTCCCCTCCTCACCCGGGGCAGCGGCGGCGAGGAGGTGGTGGTGCGCGAGCCAGGCGGCGGCGCCGAGGAGGGCGGTGTAGCCGAGGAGGAGGAGGAAGGCGTCGAAGGTGGTGACCACGAGGCGCCAGGCGACCTTGCGGCCCGTCCGGATGAGGCGCGTCGCGCTGTGGGAGTTGCCGCCGAAAACGGACCAGAGGAACCTGGCCAAGACCCAGGGCACGGTGCGGTAGTCGCGCGCGATGGAGCGCTTGTCGCGGTCGTCCGTGACGCCGTAGCGCGGGGCGACGCAGAAGGCGCAGAAGGCGGCGGCGCAGAGCGACTGGGCCACGTTGGCGAGGAGGCAGGCGGCCTCTACGAGGAAGAAGGGCGCCCAGTTGGTGGCGGCGGGACGGAGTCGGCCGGCGTCGGAGGAGGCGAAGGAGTCGGAGAAGAGGGCGCGGGAGACAACTATGTGGCCGAGCAAGGACAGGGTGAGCAGGATCACCTGCCCGGCCATGAAGGCGGAGCCTGGGGGGCAGGAGCGTGCGACGCGGAGGGTCTCGCGGCAGATGCCGGCGAGCCCAAGAGCGCCGAGGGCGGCGAATTCTGGGTTCCGCTCCATGGACAAGCTGGTTCTTGTTGCCGAGGAAAAGAATTCGGGGAAAGGAACAGTGGTCAAGGGAAATATATATAGTCAGAGGTGGCCGCCACAGAGCATGGTGATCATGGCGCTCTTGAGCTCTCGCGCAGCGCAGAGCATGGGGTGACGCGCGCGGCTAATTGAGGTGATTGTGGCAACCCTGACAAGCCACGTTTGTGTAATCTTTAGGTTGGGGGACATCCATCAGTTTGTGGTTTAATCCTAGCTCGATCGGACGAATGCAAGCCTAATAGAGGGCGCGCCGGTGAAAAAATCGGCGTGGAGGAGCTCGGATTTCTAGTCGCCCCTCCAAAGATCATCCGAACTGTTTAAAAAAAAACTCGGTCCAAATTCGGTCAAAACCGAATCAAATTCGAAGAAAATTCAGAGTTTGCATTAACATTTGTAATAAATAAATAAAAACATAATTAAACATAACTAAACTAAGCTACATCGCACCCGCCCGCCGCTGCCGTTCGACACCACCGCCTTTTACATGTGAGGAGCTTGTAAAAATTGGTGTAGTTGCCGCCACCATCGTTGCCGTCCTTGCCGCACCCCTGCCCTGGGTCGCCGTGGCGAACGGTGTTCCAAAGCTCCGGCGCCTCCTCGTCGATGTCGTCGAGGATGACGACGATGCCCTTCTTATGGCCGCGGCGACGGGAGGCGATCTCCTCCATAGCGCGGCGCTGTCGCTCCATCTCTTGCCGGACGTAGTCGTCCCGCGTCCATTTCAGGGCGGTCTCGTCAGCGGCGGCCATGGCCTGGTGCTCCTGCTTGACGGGGAGGAGTCCCGGCTCCGTCTTTGGCTTGACGAGGCGGGAGGAAGCGACGGGCTCGTTGATGACGATGTCGGCGATGTGCGTGCGCCGCCCCGGAGGCGTCTCCTGCGGCTCCGACTTGACAGGGAGGAACTCCGTCGACCCCGGAGGAGCGGGAGCCGGACAACGAGGACGACGCCGTCTCCATCCGCCTCGGCGTCCAGGAGCTCGCGCGGCGGCGGGAGAAGGCGGGTGGTGTTGGATACTCGTACCTCGGCGAGTTGTCGCCCACGATGTGCTCGAGGACGACCGTCAAGGTGCGGTCGGGGACGACCCACCATTGGCGGCGCCCCTCGGAGTTCTAGCGGCTACGGGGTTTGACCCGTTGGTGGTGGCGAGCTGGTCGGCGTGACGAGGATCAAAGTACGTCGTCCACAACGCGTTGCCGTCGGGGCCGTACCTCGGCAGGTTGCGCGAGCTCTCCGACAGCCCTGACCGGATGCATGCGATCTCCGCCCGCTGGTCAACTCCAGTAGGCGGCGGTGGCACCGGGACTCCGCCGGCGCTCGGCCTCCAGGACCACGGTACCCGCATGTCCCGCGGCGCCGGGTAGTCTGCCTTGAAGAGAAGGCGGGCCTCGTCCTCGCGGAGGGGACGGCGGCCGAAGCCATTGGCGGCCGCTCCGTTGACGGGGAAGCGTTCGGCCATCTTTTTGGGGAGAAAGAGGGAGAAAAGTCTTCGGTGACGAAGAAGGAGAGGAGAAAGTACCGGCGAGAGAGGTATGTGGCCACCGGCGGGGAGAGGGCACCTTATATAGCCGCGAACGGGCAGGCACGCTGAGCGGCGCCATGTGAACGCGTGGCAGGAACCGACGGGACGTGCGTCGTCGGGACGCACGTCGCCGCCCCTTCACCGCGCCGTCCGTGAATCAATGGAAGGCTGACTGGCGGCACAACCTTCGCATTGATTCCCGCGAGAAACGAGGCGATGAGGACGACGACAACGCGCCCAGTCCTGACTCGACGGGGCCCAGAGTTTTTTGTGTCAAAAAAGTTTCCGCCGGCGCCCCCGGGCGACCCCCGGCGCGCTGGGTTTGGTCTGGGATCGTGGGGGTCAATTTCGACCCGAGCCGACAAAAAACGCTTCAGTGCACGCGACTCGACCGTTTTTCCCGTTGACGAAAAAAAAATGGTCGGAGGGCTGTTAGGGCGCGGCTGAAGATGCTTTTAGCCATGCATCATGCTATTTGGCAGGCAGGGACGTCCTTTTCGTGATCGCCAATCGTTAGCATACTAGAGTTAGTTACTTGATGTAAAACTTATGCCGTTGTGTTTGTTACCTACTGTTATAATGCCAAGTATGTAGCTCGTGTTCTGACGTCGTCGAATGATCATTTTTTTTATTTTTTGCAAGGCAAAAGAGAGTTTTATTCATGATCATTTAACAACAAACATATCTGAAGATGTTCTTTCTAGATGGAACACGTGATTCCAAGATTTTGAGCCCCATTTGTTTGTTAGAATAAACTGATGTTTTGTAACCATAATTTGTGGGATTTTATGTTGTTCTCCCAATTCTACCCCTCTGGCCCATATACTCCTCGTGTTGGTAGGATTTAGTAGTACTACTTCCTACTCCCTTGGTCTCATAATATAAGTCTTTTTAGCGATTTCATTAAAAGACTATATACGGATGTATATAGACATACTTTAGAGTGTAGATTCATTCATTTTGCTCCGTATTTGGTCCTTAGTGAAATCGCTTAAAAACTTATATTTAGGAACGGAGGGAGTAGTAGATGTTAATCTCATCCGTTAAAATATCAAAATATACTATTTAAATAGCCGGCTTAATTACATGAGGAAGAGGCACCAAACCTACGAGATAGCTTAGGTTTAGCACCAACAATTTATGTACTATCTTGTTAGATGGAAACTTGCAACAGCCTCTGTACAAGAACTATCGTTTCACTCTAGATGCATGAAACGGAAGCGCTCGATTCCTGGAACAAAAGATGATAGTAACCTGAACCCCAAACGGTTGGTAGAAATTCCATCATGCCGTAAAGAGAAAGGAGGCAGGCGATTTGGTTTGAAGCACTAGCTTGCTTTAGGGCTGTTCATTCACACTCCGGCCGCACCGGCCGGACCTCGCCGGCCAGTCGGCCCGCGTCGACCACGGCCTAGGGGGGAGGAAGTTTCGTAGCACCACGGTCGTCTTGCTCGCCGGCGCCACTGATGCGCGGCCTGCAAAGAAAGCCAAGCCCCTCCCTCCCTCAAACACGGGCTGATGCCAACACCGCGTGGCTCCTCCCCTACAGCTACAACATTGCCGATCTCGGCAGGCCACGGCATGCACGGGCCACGCCCACGCCTCGATCGGCTCAGCTTGCCGTTTGCGGCGAAAAGCCACTGCAGACTGCAGGGCAGGCACTAGCGCAAGCAATATGCATGTGAACACTGCTCACACCGCGTTGCCTTGCCACTGGGCGACTAGTACGAGTACCAACGAACCAACGCAAAGCCAGCGGTCCGGTCACTGCATTTTCACCACCACCAATCGAAGCTCTTAGTTTCATTAATCTGGCCCCGGCCGTATGAATCTTCGGGGTTGTTCTTGTTAGAAGTAATCTTGAGTTCATAGGACACAAGTGATCAAAGTGGCCGGTGATTAGTTTAGTCTAATACGTATTGTGTTAGGAGTCACGTGTTAGGTCAAAGTCTTGGTATTGCATGCCATGTGGTATGTCCAAGTAGGTGTCCGTGTTAGACTAGGATTAGTTTGTACGTGAGTCCAATTTGAACTAAGTTGGTTTAGTCCGTGTAGGCCTAAGTGTTCAGGTTATAATCGGTTTATTCCGTGTTGGATAGGTTAGGGTGGCTCCATATTTATATGCAGCAGGACCATCACTTTGTAACTGTGACTTGAGAAAAAGGAGAAAATAAGAAAGAAAAAATTAAGGCACGACAAGGGTAATTTTGTGTGCGTGTGTTCGTTGTGATTTGATGTGATCGATCCTGTGGATCGAGTTCCAACAATTGGTATCAGAGCAAGGTTGAGGTGAAGCTGCGCTTGCCACAGGGAGGCGATGCGACTAGCGCCTCGGGGCGGGCGATATGGTCGCTGGGTGGTGCAGCGACGAGGAGCGGTGGGCAATAGTCGTTCGTGGAGCGACGGATGAAGAGGTTCAGGAGATCGTCGTTCGGCGAAGCGGCAAGGAGGGACAGTGGGCGGTCGTCGGCAAGGCGGTGGAAGAAAATCGTTGATGGGAGCGATGGTGCCGAGGTGTGGTTTATATAGGTTAGGGTGGCTGCATATTTATATATGCAGCAGGACCAGCACTTTGTATCCGTGACTTGAGAAAAATGAAAAAAAAAAAAATTAAGGCACGACAAGGGCCCTTGTCTACATAATTTTGTGTTTCTTATTTTCTTGCTCGGCTGAGCACATGCATGTACTCCTTCTGTACCTGAATATTTGTACTTGAAAAGAACTAGAGAAAGAGCACGTAGATGTACTGCCATCCCACATCCATCAGCTTCTCGTGTAATCCTATTCCTAGCTAGGACGATTGCGAGCCTAGTTAGCCATCCTGCTAAGTTATTAGTTACTTGAGGCAAAGTTTTGTCCGCCCGTGTTTGTTACTTACTGTTATGATGCTAAGGAAGTAGCTCATGCACATACGAATGCGAAAATGATAAACCCTGAGCGTTCAGAATTTAAACATGCATGTAAAAACATTTAGATTATTAAAGTAGTGTTTTAAATACTTTTGTATTAGTTTACGAAGGAAGTATCAAGTAAATTGAGGTGTTGTCCCAAGCAGTGATTGCTTTTCCATTCAAAACTATATGAATACAAGCTAAATTCTTCTATTTAGCTATAGGATGATTGGTCATGTTCATCTTCAACATTGATATGATAATGTTCCGTAGCAACGTACAATATGCCGTATTTTTTAGTAGTTTGATTATAAACTTCATTTGTTCAACTCTATAACTTGTAGCTAGACCTGCCCCGATTAAAACAATTATGTAGTTTGTGAGACACATAATATTTCAGGCCATCTTT
Source organism: Hordeum vulgare subsp. vulgare (assembly GCF_904849725.1). NCBI lineage: Eukaryota > Viridiplantae > Streptophyta > Magnoliopsida > Poales > Poaceae > Hordeum > Hordeum vulgare. The sequence goes on from NC_058524.1 coordinate 598,082,577, forward strand.
GTTGACTGTTGTCTCGCCCCCCATGTCTAAATCCTGGCTCCGCCCCTGTGTGCTCCAGTCTCGAGATAAGAGCAACTCTAGTAGACCATGTATATTCACGACCTGCAAACGCGTTTTGCAGGTCGTTGAAGTGGGGTTTTGCGGGATGAAAAGTTGTGCTGTAGAACAGAACCCGCATAATGAAACTGCATAATTTGAAAAATAAACATTCGTGGGCATGCTCAGAACCACAGCCATGATCATACAACACTACATTCATGATCATACAACACTACATTCATCAGTACTAGAGGGGGCATCACCTACTAGAGCTACTACCGCACTACACAAAATGGAGCTCACCGGAGTCGAGCTCGTGCAGTAGTAGATAGCCTACATTCAGTCGTCGTCCTCGCCGGAGGAGAGCTCGACGTAGATGCGCTTCTGCGCAGTAGCTTCGCGGCGCCACTCCTCCACCTTGTGGCCTAAGGCGATGGCCGACGCGACACCCTGCTCGTAGAGCACGGTGTCGATCTCCTCCTCCCTCCGGTGGCGCTGCTGGTCCTCTTCGGCCTCCCGTGCACTCCGCGCCAGCAGCACGGGCAGGAGGCTATCCGCCTCCGTCAGAGGGAGGAAGTCCTCCGGTCCGACGACGGCCCCGGCACGTCGCTCCGGCACCGCCTCGGCCTCCGGCTCCATCTTCACCGACGGGAGCTCTTCGAGCTCCATCTTCACTGGTGGGACGGAGGAGGACGAGCGGGAGCTCGACGCAATTGAGCTGCTCCCGGAGAAGAGGCGGCCGCGCGCGCGGTCGTACTCCTCTGTCTTGCGACGGAGGAGCGACGGCGGCGGCGTTAGGCCCCAGCAAGTGTACCGACGGGCGTCGTCGGATCTGACGCGACGAGCCCTCTCGGGGTCGTCGTCCGTACGGCTACCGGAGCTGGCCATGCGCGGCGGTGGATTGGAGCGGCTACGCTGCTAATGGAGGCGTGCAGTGACGGATTGAAGGCGCCGGCGGAGGGATAAGGTTTCGACCCGCATCCAGCGGTCGAACCCGCAGTTATACCGGTCGAGGGGTCGCGTTTACGGGCCACCGCAAAACATTTTCAGGTCGGGCCGTGTTTGCAGTGTCTATTCTGACAGGAAAATGAGCCAAACCCGTATAATCGCCGGATTTTTTACGGACCGGACGTTTTACGGGGCCTGCTAGAATTGCTCTAAGAGTACTAGTGTAGGACAACGGTCGTCTTGCTCTCCGGCGTGCAAAGAAAGCCGAGCCCCTCCCTCACACACGGGCTGATGCCGATCTCGGCTGGCCACGGCATGCACGGGCCACGCCCACGCCTCGATCGGCTCAGCTTGCCGTTTGCGGCGAAAAGCCATTGCAGGGCAGGCACTGGCGCAAGCAAAGCAAGCAATATGCATGTGAACAGTGAACACTGCATGGACCCATCGCCGGCCCGGGGGCCTTTCCCTTGGCCGCGTTGCGTTGCTCACTAGTACGGACGAACACAAAGCCAGCGGTCCAGTCACTGTATTTTCACCACTACTAACGAAGCTCTTAATTTTTATTACTCTGGCCCCTGTGGATTGTTCTTGGTCTCCGGATTCTTGCTGTTCGGCTGGGCACAGGCATGGACGTAGACGGCGGCTGATACTGCCACCCCCACATGGCCGGACAGCAACGGCGGCTGCCATTTATATGATCCCACCGGGCTGTGATAGCGGACGTGGACGGTGTCAGTTTTGATGCTAGAAACGGGATGGCCTCTTGACCATGTTCGGTTACTTGACGTGCTCCAGCTCAATGACCCATCATCCAACTGTAGTAATTTCACAAACCACCATTGCACTGCACATTCGGGTTAAGATAGATTCAGCTCGGACGCGTTTGGTTTCTTCTACACCTGGTCTCAAATTAATGTTCCTAGTGTGAATAATGACCGGACGTGGAGTTTCTACACATGGTCTCAAATGGTCCTACAGTGTAAATAGTAAAATAAAAAATAAAAAACAATTTCAAAAAATTCCTATTTTTTCCTATGCCATAGGTTAACGAAGATTTGTTGTGCATGCAAAATTTCACCGTGAAATCACATTGATGGAAGGCGTGGCAAAAAAAAAAAATCGATGCCCTGAAACTGTTACTTTGAAACACATTCTGGAGCTCTGATTATTTTTTTTTGCTGCGACATCCACCAATATGAGTTCGTGATAAAATTTTGCATGAACAACAAATATTTCTTAATGTATGTCATAAAAAAAATAATGTTTTTTATTTTACTATTCACACCAGGAGCATTTAAGCTCGGGTGTAGAAACAAACTTTTGCCTATAATAGTAATAAATTTTGTTTCTTTTGCCATGAAGTCAACACTGGTTTTTTAGTCATGAAAATATATATAGTAGTGCTAAGGAAAGTCAAGTTTATTCTAAAAAAAACTTCTGAACTTTTTAACTTTTTAAATTGTTATTTATGTTCTCATATCAGGTGTATGTGCACCTAGGAGCCAAAGGGCATTTCCCCCTTAAGATCAGTTACTTACTATACCCGATGTCGCCGAATGAACATTTAAGAGCAAACATTATCTGAAGATCTTCTTTTTGGCTGGAACACATGATTCCAAGATTTTGAGCTCCCTTGTTAGGATAAAAAAAATCATTGCTACCTAGAATAAACTCAAGTCTTGTAACCTCATTTATGGGATTTTTTTCCTTATTCTCCCAGTAATACTCCTCTAGCCCATATAATATATATTGCGTGTGCTGGGCTTCACATATACTACTCATATAAAGGAGGATTTAGTAGTATATGATAATGTTATCCGCTAAAATATATCGGTAATATTGAAGATCTGATCTGGTTTAAAGGTGTGGCATATCAAAAATTTTTATGGCGAGTTGTTCTTGTCGAGGATGGCAAAGCCGGCCCAATTCATTTTTTGCTAGGAAAATTGCCGTGTTTGCAGACCGAAATTGTCATCCTCGGGTCAGTATATATCAAGTGCAATGAAAGATGCTTAATTTGTCATCTCTAAAAATCTGATGTTAAATTTGCATCCTTACCGAATAGACGGCTTAATTGCATCCATCGTGGTGTACCCTAAAAGAGCTCGAAAGGAAGAGGCACCACAGCTGACGACATGCATATATATCAGATAGCGCGTGTCGTCAGAATTAACCTTTACATGCTACAGATTGAAGGTAATTTTTTATTATCCAGTGTTGAGAGTGCGCCAATCTGTTCATTTCGCGCATGATTCAGCTAGACATGCGCCTAGCAGCACCAACAATATATGTATCTTGTTCATCCTCTTGTCTCTTCCAAAACTTGCAAGTCGCAACAGCCTTTGTGCATACGAAAAGGGAACGCTCGATTACTGGAACAAAGACGGGAGAGTAAGAGCATCTGGAACAAAGGTGGGGGAGGGAGTTTCGTGGCACCGCTCGCCACCTGATGCATGCGCGGCGTGCAAAGGAAGCTACTGTCGCATGGCCGGCCATTGAAAAAAAGACACCCCCTACACCCCGGCGCGGCTCAAGTTGCCGTTTGCAGGTCATGAAGCCACTGCGGAGCAGAGCAGACGAGACGACACGAGGCGCACTACGTACCGCGCGCATGCATGTGACCCCTTGGCAAACACAGGGAGAAGGCCCGCATGGCCGGCCGGCATACCACCCACGCTGCTCACGCAGTCACTGAGCGGAACCGACCGGGTTGTGTTGTGATAGACAGCGACAGCTTTGAGGCCAGAAACGGCATGGCCCTTTGCCTTTGGCCATGTTCGGTTACTCGACGCTGCAACAATGACGGCATTATGGCCTCTTGACTATCATCATTCGACCCTAATAACTTCACAAAACACCATTGCACCTTCGGTCGGTCGGCTTCACCACAGATTAAAGCTGGAGTTCCCCTCCCTGTCCCGCTGGGCGGTTGGTGCTCAAAGCTGAATGACGGTATGGTGAATTTCAACCAACTGGCGCAGTCCATGGAAACACAGAGCTGAATGACCCATCATCAACTCAACTGTAGTCTCGCTTTCGCACGACGCCCGTCCAACATTCAGACAAGATCAAATCAGCTTCACCAGGATCAGAAAACCACATACAAGAAGAACACATCACATAAAACCGAGCTAGTACGACTGCATATCGAAAAGACGTAACCAGAATCCAGAGGCCAGCTTTCAGCCCGGAGTAGTAACGGAAAATCGACACGGCATGGTGAATTTTAACCGTTTTTTTTTTTTTGGGGTGGTGGCTCACAATGTTGTCAGCCGCTTTCAGATTGATGATCCTCCGCATCATCCTGTCCCTTCCGTTGCTGCACCTGACGGTCTATCCACACATGCGGCAAATGGAGATGGCCCTGCGGCACCTGCTCCCCGCCGTGCACCATTGCTGCACCTGGCACCTGCAGCTGCGGCGGGTATGCGCCAGCCGGAGCCCCCAGGGGCGGCAGCTGCCAGGCTCTGCGAATCCCGGCCCCCTCCTCCTCCATCTCGTCCATGGGGATTATGTCCACCAGGAAGTCGTAGACGTCGGTCCTGGCAACAGCAGCGGCGACGTCACTCTTCTTCAAGATCCGGCGCTTGTTCTCCTCGGTGACCATCCATGACCTCATCGTCATCTCCAGTGTCAGCATCTCGCATGCTTTCGCGAACAACACCGGGGCTTCTGCCGCGATCATCATGTCGGCGCCCTCATCGGCCTTCATGATTTTCCTTATCCTTTTGAGGTGCATGTGGTGGTGGTTCTTGATGACGGTGGCCTGCTCGATCTCTGACCGTCGTTCGGCCCAGAAGTGCTGGAGCCGCCGATGGTGCAGTTGCTGGAGCTGCTGCTGATACTCCTGCGATTGCTCGTACATAAGCTGCTTCTGAGCAGTGAGATGAGTTGGATTTGCAGCAGGCAATGGTGGCGTTGGCTGTGAACCGGCAGGAGTGATGCCAGGACCTGCAGCCACTGTTGCTCCAGGCGGATAGGCTGAGGCAGGACGCACTTGTGATCCACCAGCAACATCACCCATTGCAAGCTGTGGTTGCCAAGACAATCTTTCTGGCACTGTGAAAAACAATGAAAAGTATTCATTAGCTCAATCATAAAGTATTAATCAGCTAAATCTTAAAGTACAACAATCTAAGGACAGTTAAATAGTGCTAGCCTCCTAGGTTACAAAATAAAATGCAGTGCCTTTAGATGAATGTGAACATTTGTGGCTCTCTTTCAAGATAAATTTGAAACACCGAGTTTATTTCTTTGTTAGGATCCTCCAAAATAATTTTAAAAATGATAATTATCTGCTAGTAGAAATTAAGATCAGTTCTGAGTAAAAGCATCAGAGCGGAAAATTGCATAGTTAAAATCTTGAAAATACGCATGTACAACCAAATATACATCGGCAAGAAATAACAAACTAAATGGTTGACAGAAATCAATAGAATAAATCTGGCAACAAAGCTGACTGTAATAGAAAATTGAGATCCTGTATAGGCAACTGGGCCATTATAAACCACCACAGATTGTTGCGAAGAAAGAAAAATGAAAATAAGATGGCGACAATGGTGGAAACGGATCAAACGCGGCTGGATTATAGAAAAACTATATTCACATCATAGTCATTTTAAAAAGATAGATAAGTATGGTTATTCAAAAAAAAAAGATACGAATACAAGCAGTGGACATGAATATACAGAGCAGAAAGAAATATGAATATCTGAATCATGGATTAACCATTCACACTATATTTCATGATTTATAGACATATTTTGTTCATCGATATTAAGACGCATATTCTGGTATCACCATCCGCACTTGTATCCACTTCAGAGATGACATCTCACACGAGGTTTTCAAAATCCCAACCTTCCAATTCATCTAGTAGATCTCATGGACCGTTTCGACCGATAAATTAATACGAAGAGTAAGATTTGAGATTGATAGTGATACAGATCTTGGGGTCACAATCTTCCAACAACCAAATCGTATGCTAACCTGAGAAGAATCATAACTATCAGATCATGACAAACATCGATTTCTATACCTACTGTCGTCGCCGATGAATTTTTGTTATATTAATGACCTCCTAATAAGAAAGTCAACGGCTGCTAACGCCATATTGATACTTAGATCTAGAACTCTAGAGAATGGCCACTGCGACGCTGAATCACAAAGATCTAGAATAGTTTGTACCAATCCAAAAAATATTGCATAACTAGACTGACATGTAAGAAAAAAATCAAACAAGCTTGTACATACCCGTGCAATACAGATTTCTTGCGCACCAAAGAAATTATCTTTTCGATTAGCTCAAAGCTGGGCCAAGAAAACTGTATTTGTATAACTTGATAGCAAGAGCTGCAGGACGGCACAGCTGTAGAATATGCGCGATTTCTACATACTAATACGGTAAGCAATTAAAGATATAGGCTGTCTTTCTCCTTTTGAAACTTTCTACAAATTTCCAGAAATTATACTTTGATACATTTCCCAAGCATTTATTAGCCATAAACGATGATAAAAAAACGTGTGGGGGTGTACAACCTTATTTATGACTAAAGATTCGCAAGATCTTGTTTTTTAGATTTTTCTAGGCAGATCCGTTTTAGTTCCTGTGATGGGCACAGCTCTGGCAGCAAGCTGTATGTGACTGCACAGTTTTTTTTTTTTTAAGAAAGCGTTATACGAGAAACTTGAGTTGCTAATGTAATGGTTAATAAAAAAAAAGTAATGCATGATGCGCAGATGATGATAATAGGAAACTATTGCCTTGGCAGAACACCAATTTCCGCAGCGTTCTTTAAATTCACATCTCTGTTCTTTCCTCGATAATCATCCCTAATCTTCCTATGTCCCTCCTTTGAGGAAAAGGATCAACACCAGGCTCTGTAACAGACAAATATCTAATTAGAACGGTAACAAATTGAGCAAATAGTTTTGAAAACGAATATGTTTCGGAACAAATTACATTGTTAGATTCAAGTGATTATAAATGAAAACATCATAGGAGATTTAGAACGAACACTGGACTAATCGGTGTACATAAGCAGAAGCATGCAGGCTGTTTAAGCATTTATGTCACATCAAATGATAAATTGAGAACCATAATGTGTACTCGGCGCAGGGAAAGATCGAAAAACATACTAATCTTGCTACAAAAATATAATAAAATTCACCAGCAATAGATGCAGAAGAGAAGTTGCTAACCATCTGTCATTTTGGCTGCAATGATCAGAATGTCTTGAATGTTATTAACACGGTCATAGCCATAAATCCATTTCCACAAAGAAGTTTTCTCATCCCATTCATGCTTGTTCTTCTTGCGCTTAATAATCCCTACAAGTATGTTTCTGATACAGAAAGATTCAAACATATACACTTCCAATAAAGGCCACTCAGAAAGCCAGCAAGAGCAACAAGTTCACCTTTCGATTTTGCAAACTGCTCCTGCTTAGTAGGAGTCTTCGACCTTGGTAACTGTTGACGCAGGGTTCCAATTTAAGTCAGGTACGTGGGGTGGCGCCGAGCCATGTTTAGCTAGTAGATCTAAAACTGCATACAGAGTTAGCTTCGCTTTCATGATGTAATATTTGTTCATATATAAACACATGAATATCATTCTTGATGTAGAGCCAGCTACATCCCTCAACCTGTATGTTCCTAGAGCTTCCATTGGCCTCCTCATCCTGGTCACGCTGTCCCACTTACATCTCGCACCATATGTTTGAGGCAGAACACAGAGTATGGCTGTGTGGACTGAAGCTTGAGTTTCCACATGTTTTTCTGAGTTTGACTCTGCCATCGCGAAATCCTCATGAATAATGCAAGCGTCAAGAATATTGAGGAGGACTGCAGTATTGCACTTCTGCAGCTTGTTCTCGACTAAATCTACTGCGTGTCTAAACAATCCTGCATGCCTGGTGTTCCAGGCCAGGAATGACAATGTAATTGGAATTAAACAGCGAAATTATATCCATTCGTTCATTAACCAGACATACCAAGCTACAAGTAGATAAAGCTCCGAATAGTAATTCTATCTGGCTTGACACCACACTTCAATATTGACCAAAACAATCAAGGCTTCCCTACCTCTCCCATTTTGTGATATATACCAATGATCAACAAATCTTTGACACAAACACCATGTTAAGGAGAACAGTGGCAACAATTATATCATCCTCAAACTCACGTTTATATACCAGTGCATGGATTTGGGTACCCTGCTTCAGCAGACCAAAACATGAGCTCCATCTCAGCACACTTGCAAAACTGAAGTAAGAACACCATTTCGCAGAGCCATCACAAAGAGGCCCAGAGCTTGCTCCACTAAACCGCCCCTGGCATAGCGCGATATCATCACATTACATGTTTCTAAGTCCCTTTTTTTCACAAAGACTAACGGCATCAGGTAGTCTGTCAGACATGGACAGCATGCCGATAACAGCACTATAAATGACAGAATTTGGCAGGAGTCATCTTTTGATGCAAAGGGCCAAGAGCCGGTAACCTTAGCCAAATCCTCGATATCTGTGCACATCGTAAGTACCGTTGACACACTGCATCGGTCAACCGAAAACCCATGGCTTGTAATCAACCGGAAACACTCAAACACCGCATTGCTCTGGCCATGATCCTTGTACAGTGACCTGGCATGACAGTATTCACTGACACGATGCCCTGCTTGTTCATGCTCCAAAAGAGATGCATCGCACCCGCACATCAAGAAGGTGTTGCCGGCTACAGAGTTCTGTTGGGGAGGGCCGTGATGGACAGCGGCTGCGTGAACCATGGGAAGCAGAGCACACGACCGACCAAACGATGGAGAAGTTGAGGCTGCTAGGCCTGACACCTAGAGCGCAAGCCGGAGTGCCTCGTCAGCGTGGCCAGAGATCATCGGACTGTATTGCAGTTGCAGGTGACGATGTCCCTGTGAGGCATTACGTCGAACAGCCTGCGCGCCGTCAGGAGGCCACGGGAGTAGAGCAGTGCGGCGGGCGAGGAGCATGCTGGGCGAGAAGCGGTTGGCTGCTGTGGCGCTGGGCGCGTGGGTTAGAATGGAGATGGCGGAACGGGCGGCGCCGAGGAGGGAGTTGGCGGCGGCGAGGCAGTCCTCCTCGGAGGGACGACCTGCACGGGCCGGAGCCTCAACCTCAGTGTGCTACGAAAGCTTGACCGGCGCGACAGTCTCCTTCGCGCTTCACGGGCTGTACCCGACGCCAAGGCGGCTCGGCATGCTGTCGGAGCTGGCAGATGGGTACCGCGGGTGTCGACGTTCCTGCTCGTGGTGACCATGGCAGGCGAGGCGGCGTTGCTCGACTACTTAGGTGTGGAGGCGCTGAGGCTGGAGACGTACAGAGGAGGAGTGGGAGGAGCTAGCTCATGTGAATCGATCGAGTTCAATCACTTTGGGCTGCTTTGATTCAAGGGGCATTTTTTTAATCAGTTCAGTTGTATAATCTCACAATAACGCGAACTGAACAAAAGGGGCAAATCATCAAGGTGTCAGCCAAGGTGTGGCAAATCATCACTTACAATGAAAAAGGGGCAAATCCTCAAAATGCAAAGAAAGATGTGGCAAATCATCAAATTCCCCGTGTATAAGTATATACTTGTGGTCGGTTCCCTGAATCATGTACACTTATTTTTCTTTGGGCATTGTAGGAGCCAATGTTGGACCGTTGTGGATGCAGCCAGCCCCGTCGTTCGATCTGCATTGACTTCTTCATCTTTTCTTTCATTTTCGAGCAGTCCCGCCCCGTCTCCGCCGCAGCACCACAAACCGCACCCCGCAGGGCCCAAGCCGTCCCGTCCTTGCAATTTCTGTCGTGGCCGCTCCTCCTCGTTGTCAAGAAAAGCTTCAACCATGAAAAAAAAGCTTCAACCGCCATTAAGAAAAGCTTCAACCGTTGTGAAAAAATGTTTTGATTGGAATGGAAAAATAATTAACCATGGAGAAAAGCTTCATCCAACGTGAAGAAAAGCTTCAACCGGCGTCAATAAAAGCTTCAACCACTATGAAAAAAATGTTTCGATCAGAATGAGAGAAACTTCAACTATGACAGAAAAAAGCTTCATCCGGTGTGAAAAAAAGCTTCAACCAGAGTCAAGAAAAGCTTCAGCCTCTGTGAAAAAATGTTTGGATCGGAATGACAAAAAACTTCAACCATGGCAGAAAAGCTTCATCCGGTGTGAAAAAAAAAAGCTTCAACCGGTATGAAAAAAGCTTCCATCATGAAACTTTCAAAAGACAAGCGTTGGCGAGAGCTACGGTGTGATGGTGAAAGCTACAACTAGCACTCAAGAGAGCTACAAACGGCTATGAAAAAAGCTTCAACCAGTTGCATCTCCGGCGTGGCCGGAACCGACGAGGCAGGTACTGCTGGCGGCCGTGGAGATGAGCGTTGATTGCCGCAAGACCCACGCTGGTGTATGGGCAGCTGCTCGCCGGAGCAGCGTGGGCTGGTGACGGGGCTCGCCCGAGCGAGTATGCGGCGGTGCGAGCAAGAGGCAGGAGAGGATGTACGCGAAGCAGTGACTGGACCTCTTTCTTGCCTGGAGGAGAATGAGATGCAGAGAGGAAAACGATATGGTGGGAAGAGGAAGACGCCCAAGGAGATAAGATAATAAGCGGTGGGGGTGGGCCTTAATAGTGCACGTGGCTGCGTGGTCGGTGCCAGCTCACGGTTCAACCGACGCAACGCTTAGCCAGTCATCCGGCGTAAAACGTTTCCCTTTTTCTTTTCCTGCATCTTGTATATTGCCGTCACCAAGGCAACTCCACAGAAATTGGGAGGAGCAACTTCCCATACAAAGATGATTTTCGAGCCGATGAACCAGACCATCGAAAGCGACAATATGGAGGCTTTGTGGCACGCGAGTTGTGGTTCATCCCCTTGACCATATAATCCCGGGACTGTCAAGTTCATCCAACCCCGTTGAACGTCCTCGGCTACCGCCATCCACGAGCCCCACAGCAAGACACAAAACACGGTTACAATGGTCTATGCCAGTGAGATATGCCTATGTTTGGCTCCTTCATCATGTGCATAAGTTGGAGTGCCTTGTCCGCACGCCCACTTTCAGTGTAGCCTGAGATCATCGAGTTGTAAGAGATGGTGTGCCAGTGAGGCATTCCATCGGACAACATGCACGCGGCGGTGGGGGGCACGAGTCTCGGGGTAGCGCGACAAGAAGCAGTTGGCGCCAAGGCAAGAGTAGGCAATGTCAAGGCAGTTGGCAAGGAAGGGGTGGCTGAAGAGGTTCTAGGATCGAAGAAAGTAGGGTGTGGGGCGCCAAGGCGCAGGGCCGGCCCTGTGTTTCAGGATGCCCTAGGCGAACTCCACAACATGGGCCCCTATATTCTAAAATCATATATTTTTACTTTAAAATTTAACTATATTAATTGACTGATTCCATCGATAATAATAGTAATAAAATTTCAACTTACTTAATCAACAATAATAATAGAAGATAGAGAAATGAAACTAAAATAACATGATTACCTCAAATAAGAATTTAATTCTTCAGAAAAAGTTTCTTCGGGCGTTTCTTGATGCAAAGTCATTAAGGGCACAATCAAGATCAACATTGTGCAAGATATCCTTCTCAATGCAGCACATAGCCAAGCCATTCAATCTATCTTGCAACATAGTAGACCTCAAATAATTTTTAAGTAGTTTCAATTTAGAGAAACTTCTTTCAGCGGAGGCTACAATCACGGGACTGTTAAGAGGATCCGATATGCAATAGAGACATTTGGATAGCAATCTACAGCCATAACAAACTGAAGAATCTCAAGAGCTGACATCAAACCATCTGGCAAAGTTGTCTGCAACACTTTTAACTCGGAGACAAAATCATCAAGATCAACACCACATGAGTTATCATCAGAAAAAGCTTTTGCAAAAGTAGTGCAGCATTCCCGTAAATTGGTATCATCCAAGGACTTCAGATTTTTTGAATTGAACAAGAAACCAAATAACTTTTCAAATTTCTTCAACTGATCAAAGTGAGTGGTCAATGATAGAATTGCCTTGTCAACGATAACTAGAAAGTAAGTAACTCTGAAGGATTCCATAGCTGACAACTGTATTTCCTCATCTTGATCATTGGTTTCATCATAATGCCTCTTGTTGGGGAACGTCGCATGGGAAACAAAAATTTTCCTACGCGCACGAAGACCTATCATGGTGATGTCCATCTACGAGAGGGGATGAGTGATCTACGTACCCTTGTAGATCGTACAGCAGAAGCGTTAGTGAACGCGGTTGATGTAGTGGAACGTCCTCACGTCCCTCGATCCGCCCCGCGAACAATCCCGCGATCAGTCCCACGATCTAGTACCGAACGGACGGCACCTCCGCGTTCAGCACACGTACAGCTCGATGATGATCTCGGCCTTCTTGATCCAGCAAGAGAGACAGAGAGGTAGAAGAGTTCTCCGGCAGCGTGACGGCGCTCCGGAGGTTGGTGATGACCTTGTCTCAGCAGGGCTCCGCCCGAGCTCCGCAGAAACGCGATCTAGAGGAAAAACCGTGGAGGTATGTGGTCGGGCTGCCGTGGAAAAGTCGTCTCAAATCAGCCCTAAAACCTCCGTATATATAGGTGGGAGGGAGGGGAGGAGGCAGCCTCAAAACCTAAAGGTTTGGCCGAAATTGGAGGTGGAGGAGTCCTACTCCAATCCTACTTGGAGTAGGATTCCACCTTCCCACTTGGAAACTCTTTCCACCTTGTGTTTTTTCCTTCTCAAACCTTATGGGCCTTAGTGGGAACTTATTCCAGCCCACTAGGGGCTGGTTTATCTCTTCCCATAGCCCATGAGACCCCTTGGGGCGTGACACCCCTCCCGATGGTCCCCGGCACCCCTCCCGGCACTCCCGGTACACTACCGATGAGCCCGAAACTTTTCCGGTAATGCACGAAAACCTTCCGGTAACCAAATGAGGTCATCCTATATATCAATCTTCGTTTCCGGACCATTCCGGAAACCCTCGTGACGTCCGTGATCTCATCCGGGACTCCGAACAACATTCGGTAACCAACCATATAACTCAAATACGCATAAAACAACGTCGAACCTTAAGTGTGCAGACCCTGCGGGTTCGAGAACTATGTAGACATGACCCGAGAGACTCCTCGGTCAATATCCAATAGCGGGACCTGGATGCCCATATTGGATTCTACATATTCTACGAAGATCTTATCGTTTGAACCTCAGTGCCAAGGATTCATATAATCCCGTATGTCATTCCCTTTGTCCTTCGGTATGTTACTTGCCCGAGATTCGATCGTTAGTATCCGCATACCTATTTCAATCTCGTTTACCGGCAAGTCTCTTTACTCGTTCCGTAATACAAGATCCCGCAACTTACATTAAGTTACATTGCTTGCAAGGCTTGTGTGTGATGTTGTATTACCGAGTGGGCCCCGAGATACCTCTCCGTCACACGGAGTGACAAATCCCAGTCTCGATCTATACTAACTCAACGAACACCTTCGGAGATACCTGTAGAGCATCTTTATAGTCACCCAGTTACGTTGCGACGTTTGATACACACAAAGCATTCCTCCGGTGTCCGTGAGTTATATGATCTCATGGTCATAGGAACAAATACTTGACACGCAGAAAACAGTAGCAACAAAATGACACGATCAACATGCTACGTCTATTAGTGTGGGTCTAGTCCATCACATGATTCTCCTAATGATGTGATCCCGTTATCAAGTGACAACACTTGCCTATGGCCAGGAAACCTTGACCATCTTTGATCAACGAGCTAGTCAACTAGAGGCTTACTAGGGACAGTGTTTTGTCTATGTATCCACACAAGTATTGTGTTTTCAATCAATACAATTATAGCATGGATAATAAACGATTATCATGAACTAAGAAATATAATAATAACTAATTTATTATTGCCTCTAGGGCATATTTCCAACAGTCTCCCACTTGCACTAGAGTCAATAATCTAGTTCACATCACCATGTGATTCCAACGAATCCAACACCCATATAGTTATGGGGTCTGATCACGTCTTGCTCGTGAGAGAGATTTTAGTCAACGGTTCTGAAACTTTCAGATTCGTGCGTTCTTTACAAATCTTTATGTCATCTTATAGATGCTGCTACTACGTGCTATTCGGAAATGCTCCAAATATCTACTCTACTATACGAATCCGTTTCACTACTCATAGTTATCCGGATTAGTGTCAAAGCTTGCGTTGACGTAACCCTTTACGACAAACTCTTTAACCACCTCCATAATCGAGAAAAATTCCTTAGTCCATTAGTTACTAAGGATAAATTTCGACCGCTGCTAGTGATTCAATCATGGATCACTCTCTGTACCTCTCAACATACTTTGAGTCAAGGCACACTTCAGGTGCGGTACACAGCATGGCATACTTTAGATTCTATGGCTAAGGCATAGAAGACGACCTTCGTCTATTCTCTTTATTCTGCCGTGGTCGGGTTTTGAGTCTTACTCAAATTCACACCTCACAACGCAACCAAGAACTCCTTCTTTGCTGGTCTATTTTGAACTCTTTCAAAAACTTGTCAAGGCATGCATCTTGTTGAAACTTCTATTAAGCGCTTTCGATCTATCTCCATAGATCTTTGATGCTCAACGTTCAAGTAGCGTAATCCAGGTACTCCTTTGAAAACTTCTTTCAAACAACCTTATATGCTTTACAGAAATTCTACATTACTTTTGATCCACAATATGTCAACCACATATACCTATCAGAAATTCTATAGTGCTCCCACTCACTTCTTTGGAAATACAAGTTTCTCATAAACCTTGTACAAACCCAAAATCTTTGATCATCTCATCAAAGTATATATATTCCAACTCCGAGATGCTTGCACCAGTCCATTGAAGGATCGCTGGAGCTTGCATACTTGCTAGTATCTTTAGGATCGACAAAACCTCTTGGTTGTATCACATACAATGTTTGCTCAAGGAAACCGTCGAGGAAACAATGTTTTGACATCCTACGTGCAATATTTCATAAATAATGCATCAACAACTAACATAATTCTAACAGACCTTTAGCATCGCTACGAGTGAGAAAGTCTCATCATAGTCAACTGTTTGATCTTGTCGAAAACATCTTTGCGACAAGCCGAGCTTTTCTTAATAGTGACTTATCACCATCATCGTCTGTTTTCCTTGAAAGATCCATCTTTACTCAATAGTCCTATGACCATCAAGTAATTCTTCCAAAGTCTACACTTTGTTTTCATCCATGGATCCTCTCTCGGATTTCATGCCTTCCAGCCATTTGTCGGAATCTGGGCCCACCATCGCTTTCTCCATAACTCGTAGGTTCACTGTTGCTCAACAACATGACCTCCAAGACAGGGTTACCGTACTACTCTGCAGCAGTACGCGACCTTGTCGACCTACGAGGTTTGTAGTAACTTGATTCGAAGCTCAATGATCACCATCATCAGCTTCCACTTCAATTGGTGTAGGCGCCACAGGAACAACTTCATGCGCCCTGCTACACACTGGTTGAAGTGATGGTTCAATAACCTCATCAAGTTCTACTACCCTCCCACTCAATTCTTTCGAGAGGAACCTTTCCTCGAGAAAGGATCCGTTTCTAGAAACAAACACTTTGATTTCGGATCTGAGATAGGAGATGTACCCAACTGTTTTGGATACCCTATGAAGAAGCATTTATCCGCTTTGGGTTCGAGCTTTATCAGACTGAAACTTTTTCACATAAGTGTCGAAACCCCAAACTTTCAAGAAACGACAGTTTAGATTTCTCTAAACCTCAGTCTATACTGTGTCATCTCAACGGAAATACGCGGTGCCCTATTTAAAGTGAGTGCGGTTGTCTCTAATGCATAACCCATAAACGATAGTGGTAATTCGATAAGAGACATCATAGTATGCACCATACCAAATAGTGCGTGGCTATGACGTTCAGACACATCATCACACTATGATGTTCCAGGTGGCATGAACTGCGAAACAATTTCCATATTGTCTTAACTGCGTACCAAAACTCGTAACTCAGATATTCATTTCTATGATCATATCGTAGACAGTTTATCCTCTTGTTACGACGAACTTCACTCTGAAACGGATTTGAACTTTTCAACATTTCAGACTTGTGATTCATTAAGTAAATACTCCTGTATCTATTCAAATCGTCAGTGAAGTAAGAACATAATGATATCCACTGTGTGCCTCAGTACCCATTGGACTGCATACATCAAAATGTATCACTTCCAACAAGTTACTATTTTATTTCATCTCAATGAAAACAAGGCCTTGCTCATGTGGTATGATTCGCATGTCACTAGTGATTCGAAATCAGGTGAGTACAAAGATCCATCAGCATGGAGCCTCTTCATGCAATTTATACTAACATGACTCAAGCGGCAGTGCCACAAGTAAGTGGTACTATCAACTCGTATCTTTTGGCACCAATATCATGAACATGTGTAACACTACGATCAAGATTCAATAAACCATTGAAGGTGATTATTCAAGAAAATAGAGTAACCATTATTCTCTTTAAATGAATAATCGTATTGCAATAAACACGATCCAATCATGTTCATGCCTAACGCAAGCACCAAATAACAATTATTTAGGTTTAACACCAATCCCGATGGTAGAGGGAGCGTGCGATGTTTGATCATATCAATCTTGGAAACACTTCCAACACGTATCGTCACCTCGCCTTTAGCTAGTCTCCGTTTATGCCGTAGCTTTCATTTCGCGTCACTAATCACTTAGCAACCGAACCGGTATCCAATACCCTCGTGCTACTAGGAGTACTAGTAAAGTACACATCAACATCATGTATATCAAATACACTTCTTTTGACTTTTGCCAGCCTTCTTATCTACCAAGTATCTTGAGTTGCTCTGCCTCAGTGATTGTTCCCCTCATTACAGAAGCACTTAGTCTCGGGTTTGGGTTTAATGTTGGGTCTCTTCATTAGTGCAGCAACGGTTTTGCCGTTTCACGAAGTATCCCTTCTAGCCCTTGCCTTTCTTGAAACTTAGTGGTTTTACAAACCATCAACTATTGATGCTCCTTCTTGATTTCTACTTTCGCAGTGTCAAACATCGCGAATCACTCAAGGATCATTGTATGTATCCTTGATATGTTATAGTTCATCACGAAGCTCTCACAGCTTGGTGGCAGTGACTTTGGAGAACTATCACTATCTCATCTGGAAGATTAACTCCCACTTGATTCAAGCGATTGTCGTACTCAGACAATCTGAGCACATGCTCAACGATTGAGCCTTTTCTCCTGTGCTTTGTGGACAAAGAATCTTGTCGGAGGTCTCGTACCTCTTAACAAGGGCAAAAGCATGAAATCACAATTTCATCTCTTTAGAACATCACTTATGTTGCGTGACGTTTTACAACGTTTTCGGCGCCTTGCTTCTAAGCCATTAAGTATTTTGTACTGAACTATCATGTAGTCATCAGAAACGTGTATGTCGGATGTTCACAGCATCCACAGACGATGCTTGAGGTGCAGCCACACCGAGTGGTGCATTAAGGACATAAGCCTTCTCTGCAGCAACGAGGACAATCCTCGGTTTTACAGACTCAGTCTGCAAAGTTTGCTACTATCAACTTTCAACTAAATTTTCTCTAGGAACATATAAGACAGTAGAGCTATAGCGCAAGCTACATCGTAATTCGCAAAGACCATTAGACTATGTTCATGACAATTAGTTCAATTAATCATATTACTTAAGAACTCCCACTCAAAAATTACATCTCTCTAGTCATTTGAGTGGTACATGATCCAAATCCACTATCTCAAGTCCGATCATCACGTGAGTCGAGAATAGTTTCAGTGGTAAGCATCTCTATGCTAATCATATCAACTATACGATTCATGCTCGACCTTTCGGTCTCATGTGTTCCGAGGCCATGTCTGCACATGCTAGGCTCGTCAAGCTTAACCCGAGTGTTCCGCGTGCGCAACTGTTTTGCACCCGTTGTATGTGAACGTTGAGTCTATCACACCCGATCATCACGTGGTGTCTCAAAACGACGAACTGTAGCAACGGTGCACAGTCGGGGAGAACACAATTTTGTCTTGAAATTTTAGTGAGAGATCACCTTATAATGCTACCGTCGTTCTAAGCAAACTAAGGTGCATAAAAGGATTAACATCACATGCAATTTATAAGTGACATGATATGGCCATCATCACGTGCTTCTTGATCTCCATCACCAAAGCACCGGCACGATCTTCTTGTCACCGGCGTCACACCATGATCTCCATCATCATGATCTCCATCAACGTGTCGCCATCGGGGTTGTCGTGCTACTCATGCTATTACTACTAAAGCTACGTCCTAGCAAAATAGTAAACGCATCTGCAAGCACAAACGTTAGTTATAAAGACAACCCTATGGCTCCTGCCGGTTGCCGTACCATCGACGTGCAAGTCGATATTATCTATTAAAACATGATCATCTCATACATCCAATATATCACATCACATCATTGGCCATATCGCATCACAAGCATACCCTGCAAAAACAAGTTAGACGTCCTCTAATTTTGTTTTTGCATGTTTTACGTGGTGACCATGGGTATCTAGTAGGATCGCATCTTACTTACGCAAACACCACAACGGAGATATATGAGTTGCTATTTGACCTCATCCAAGGACCTCCTCGGTCAAATCCGATTCAACTAAAGTTGGAGAAACCGACACTTGCCAGCCATCTTTGAGCAACGGGGTTACTCGTAGCGATGAAACCAGTCTCTCGTAAGCGTACGAGTAATGTCGGTCCAAGCCGCTTCAATCCAACAATACCGCGGAATCAAGAAAATACTAAGAAGGGCAGCAAGACGCACATCACCGCCCACAAAAACTTTTGTGTTCTACTCGAGAAGACATCTACGCATGAACCTAGCTCATGATGCCACTGTTGGGGAACGTCGCATGGGAAACAAAAATTTTCCTACGCGCACGAAGACCTATCATGGTGATGTCCATCTACGAGAGGGGATGAGTGATCTACGTACCCTTGTAGATCGTACAGCAGAAGCGTTAGTGAACGCGGTTGATGTAGTGGAACGTCCTCACGTCCCTCGATCCGCCCCGCGAACAATCCCGCGATCAGTCCCACGATCTAGTACCGAACGGACGGCACCTCCGCGTTCAGCACACGTACAGCTCGACGATGATCTCGGCCTTCTTGATCCAGCAAGAGAGACGGAGAGGTAGAAGAGTTCTCCGGCAGCGTGACGGCGCTCCGGAGGTTGGTGATGACCTTGTCTCAGCAGGGCTCCGCCCGAGCTCCGCAGAAACGCGATCTAGAGGAAAAACCGTGGAGGTATGTGGTCGGGCTGCCGTGGAAAAGTCGTCTCAAATCAGCCCTAAAACCTCCGTATATATAGGTGGGAGGGAGGGGAGGAGGCAGCCTCAAAACCTAAAGGTTTGGCCGAAATTGGAGGTGGAGGAGTCCTACTCCAATCCTACTTGGAGTAGGATTCCACCTTCCCACTTGGAAACTCTTTCCACCTTGTGTTTTTTCCTTCTCAAACCTTATGGGCCTTAGTGGGAACTTATTCCAGCCCACTAGGGGCTGGTTTATCTCTTCCCATAGCCCATGAGACCCCTTGGGGCGTGACACCCCTCCCGATGGTCCCCGGCACCCCTCCCGGCACTCCCGGTACACTACCGATGAGCCCGAAACTTTTCCGGTAATGCACGAAAACCTTCCGGTAACCAAATGAGGTCATCCTATATATCAATCTTCGTTTCCGGACCATTCCGGAAACCCTCGTGACGTCCATGATCTCATCCGGGACTCCGAACAACATTCGGTAACCAACCATATAACTCAAATACGCATAAAACAACGTCGAACCTTAAGTGTGCAGACCCTGCGGGTTCGAGAACTATGTAGACATGACCCGAGAGACTCCTCGGTCAATATCCAATAGCGGGACCTGGATGCCCATATTGGATCCTACATATTCTACGAAGATCTTATCGTTTGAACCTCAGTGCCAAGGATTCATATAATCCCGTATGTCATTCCCTTTGTCCTTCGGTATGTTACTTGCCCGAGATTCGATCGTTAGTATCCGCATACCTATTTCAATCTCGTTTACCGGCAAGTCTCTTTACTCGTTCCGTAATACAAGATCCCGCAACTTACATTAAGTTACATTGCTTGCAAGGCT
Organism: Hordeum vulgare subsp. vulgare; assembly: GCF_904849725.1. NCBI lineage: Eukaryota > Viridiplantae > Streptophyta > Magnoliopsida > Poales > Poaceae > Hordeum > Hordeum vulgare. The sequence goes on from NC_058524.1 coordinate 598,102,755, forward strand.
TGTGTGTGATGTTGTATTACCGAGTGGGCCCCGAGATACCTCTCCGTCACACGGAGTGACAAATCCCAGTCTCGATCTATACTAACTCAACGAACACCTTCGGAGATACCTGTAGAGCATCTTTATAGTCACCCAGTTACGTTGCGACGTTTGATACACACAAAGCATTCCTCCGGTGTCCGTGAGTTATATGATCTCATGGTCATAGGAACAAATACTTGACACGCAGAAAACAGTAGCAACAAAATGACACGATCAACATGCTACGTCTATTAGTGTGGGTCTAGTCCATCACATGATTCTCCTAATGATGTGATCCCGTTATCAAGTGACAACACTTGCCTATGGCCAGGAAACCTTGACCATCTTTGATCAACGAGCTAGTCAACTAGAGGCTTACTAGGGACAGTGTTTTGTCTATGTATCCACACAAGTATTGTGTTTCCAATCAATACAATTATAGCATGGATAATAAACGATTATCATGAACTAAGAAATATAATAATAACTAATTTATTATTGCCTCTAGGGCATATTTCCAACACCTCTTTCTTTTCCTTTGACGTTTTGTAGGAAATTCTGGCTCTATGTCCATATCAGATGCAATGGCTTTTGCTATCTCAATACTAGCTTGAAATCCTTCATCTCTGTACTTCTGAAAATACGATATGACACCTTGAATGTGTTTTATAGTAGCATCAATGCATACCATCTTTTCCTGCAACTTTTGGCTCACCATATTTACAAAGAACAAAACATCATGCCAAATAACCATGCCAAGTAAAGTTTCAAAATTCTCAAGTGCACTGACCAAAGATTGAGCATCACTTACAGCTGCTGGGTCATCAGTAGAAGTCTCCTCCAGTTCCTTCAAAGCTGATCTTACATGGATAGTTTGGTACCTAATAGGTTGCACACTCTTTATTCGACTCTCCCAACGAGTATTGGACAAAGGATCGAGAGTTAGTTTTGTTCCTTTTGGAAGATTTTCAAGCAAAATCTTCCACCTTTTAGTAGAACATGAAAACAATACATATATTCGTTGTATAATACCAAAGAATGTAATAGCTTGTTTGTAAGATTTTGCCATATCACAAAGAGTGAGATTCAAACTATGACAAGCACATGGCATATACAACGCTTTGGGGTTTTCTTTAAGCAAGCGACTCTGCACACCTTGGTATTGTCCCTTCATGTTGGAACCATTGTCATAACCTTGACCTCTCACATCAGCAACATTCAAATCAAAGGAACTCAATGTATCCAATAATACATTCAAAAGCCCCAATCCCGATGTGTCCTCAACCTTTAGGAACTCTAGGAAAAACTCCTCCACTCTCGGAATGTTGCTTGACATATTGACACAACGCACAATGAGAGTCATTTGTTCTTCATGGCTCACATCTGGGGTACAATCCAAGATAACCGAGAAATACTTGGCATCTTTAATGATCTTTAAAATAACCTTTCTCACAGCATCGACAAGAACTGAGATCAACTCATTCTGGATTTTGTGGCCAAGATAGTGATGATGAATTTCATTACTTTGAATGCATCGAATATGTTCTTGCATAACAGGATCAAATTCAACAATCATTTCAATCGTGCCCAAAAAATTACCATTATTATCTTGATACAACTTCTCGTTTGATCCACGAAATGCCAAAGTATGTTTTGCAAGAAACTTCACATCAGAAACTATTCTTACCAATACTTGTCTCCAACGCTCCTTCTCCTTTGCAATCTCCCTTTGCATATCATCATCAATTGTCTTGTTTTTGCTTAGTCTCAATGTAACTTCATTCCATGTATTCATGTTTGTTAAATGCTCAACGATGTTCTCATGTTCTTTGAGTCGCACACTCAAACGCTTCCAGTCATTCAATCCATCACATGCTAGCATAGACTTGCTCTGTTTTGTTTTGAACAACTTGCAACAAAAACAATATACTTTGTTCGCAGCTTTATGGTAAACCAACCACTTTCTGTCAACAAACTCACCATTACTTAATTTTCTGGAGTAGAAAGCATATGAAAAATGTCTACCAATGATGTCCTTCTCAAACTCCAGATTTGGTTCTCTAATAGGTCCCTTCTCAATTAAAATATCCCTTTTGGTATTGTCAAGAATTTCCCATGTTCTTGGATAAAAAATAAACAAAAGGGAATCTTCATGTTCATTATTAGCAGAAGGCTGCAAATTTTCCTCCATTGTACTGTCAGCATCAACTTCAAAATCTGTTTGCTCCCCTCTATTTGCGCCATCTTCATTGACCTCAATATGTGAATCGACATGCTCGGGATTACTTATTTGCCCTTGTTGTTCTGACATGCGTAGACGATCAGACGCGCTGTAGGGCAGCGGAGACGATCAGACGAAGCGTCGTGCGTCGAGGCAGGGATTTTGACGGACCGACGAACATGTTTCTCTCGTGTATTTTTTGACTGGGCCTCCTGAGCATATGATGATATACATACTATATTATGGCCCCCCTCCTCTATGGGCCCTAGGCCGTCGCCCCGCCGGCCTGTTGGGGAACGTCGCATGGGAAACAAAAATTTTCCTACGCGCACGAAGACCTATCATGGTGATGTCCATCTACGAGAGGGGATGAGTGATCTACGTACCCTTGTAGACCGTACAGCAGAAGCGTTAGTGAACGCGGTTGATGTAGTGGAACGTCCTGACGTTCCTCGATCCGCCCCGCGAACAATCCCGCGATCAGTCCCACGATCTAGTACCGAACGGACGGCACCTCCGCGTTCAGCACACGCACAGCTCGACGATGATCTCGGCCTTCTTGATCCAGCAAGAGAGACGGAGAGGTAGAAGAGTTCTCCGGCAGCGTGACGGCGCTCCGGAGGTTGGTGATGACCTTGTCTCAGCAGGGCTCCGCCCGAGCTCCGCAGAAACGCGATCTAGAGGAAAAACCGTGGAGGTATGTGGTCGGGCTGCCGTGGAAAAGTCGTCTCAAATCAGCCCTAAAACCTCCGTATATATAGGTGGGAGGGAGGGGACCTTGCCTTGGGGCTCAAGGAGCCCCAAGGGGGTCGGCCGAGCCAAGGGGGAAGGTCTCCCCCCCCAAACTGAGTTGGACTTGGTTTGGTGGGTGGGAGTCCTTCCTTCCCTTCCCACCTCCTCTTTTTTTTTTCTTTCTCTTTGATTTTTCTTTCTAATGCGCATAGGGTCCTTTTGGGCTGTCCCACCAGCCCACTAAGGGCTGGTGCGCCACCCTCATCGCCTATGGGCTTCCCCGGGGTGGGTTGCCCCCCCGGTGAACTCCCGGAACCCATTCGTCATTCCCGGTAACTCCGAAAACCTTCCGGTAATCAAATGAGGTCATCCTATATATCAATCTTCGTTTCCGGACCATTCCGGAAACCCTCGTGACGTCCGTGATCTCATACGGGACTCCGAACAACATTCGGTAACCAACCATATAACTCAAATACGCATAAAACACGTCGAACCTTAACTGTGCAGACCCTGCGGGTTCGAGAACTATGTAGACATGACCCGAGAGACTCCTCGGTCAATATCCAATAGCGGGACCTGGATGCCCATATTGGATCCTACATATTCTACGAAGAACTTATCGTTTGAACCTCAGTGCCAAGGATTCATATAATCCCATATGTCATTCCCTTTGTCCTTCGGTATGTTACTTGCCCGAGATTCGATCGTCAGTATCCACATACCTATTTCAATCTCGTTTACCGGCAAGTCTCTTTACTCGTTCCGTAATACAAGATCCCGCAACTTACACTAAGTCACATTGCTTGCAAGGCTTGTGTGTGATGTTGTATTACCGAGTGGGCCCCGAGATACCTCTCCGTCACACGGAGTGACAAATCCCAATCTTGATCCATACAAACTCAACTAACACCTTCGAAGATACCTATAGAGCATCTTTATAGTCACCCAGTTACGTTGCGACGTTTGATACACACAAAGTATTCCTCCGGTGTCAGTGAGTTATATGATCTCATGGTCATAGGAACAAATACTTGATACGCAGAAAACAGTAGCAACAAAATGACACGATCAACATGCTACGTCAGTTAGTTTGGGTCTAGTCCATCACGTGATTCTCCTAATGACGTGATCCAGTTATCAAGCAACAACACCTTGTTCATAATCAGAAGACACTGACTATCTTTGATCAACTGGCTAGCCAACTAGAGGCTTGCTAGGGACAGTGTTTTGTCTATGTATCCACACATGTAAATGAGTCTTCATTCAATACAATTATAGCATGGATAATAAACGATTATCTTGATACAGGAATTATAATAATAACTATATTTATTATTGCCTCTAGGGCATAATTCCAACAGTCTCCCACTTGCACTAGAGTCAATAATCTAGCCCTCACATCATCATGCGAATTACATTGTAATAAATCTAACACCCATACAGTTCTGGTGTTGATCATGCTTTGGCCGTGGAAGAGGTTTAGTCAGCGGGTGTGCTACATTCAGATCCGTGTGCACTTTGCATATATTTACGTCCTCCCCTTCGACGTAGTCGCGGATGAGGTTGAAGCGTCGTTTGATGTGTCTGGACTTCTTGTGAAACCGTGGTTCCTTTGCTAAGGCAATGGCACCCGTGTTATCACAGAACAAGGTTATTAGATTCAGTGCGCTTGGCACTACTCCAAGATCCGTCATGAACTGCTTCATCCAGACACCCTCCTTAGCCGCCTCCGAGGCAGCCATGTACTCCGCTTCACATGTAGAATCTGCTACGACGCTTTGCTTGGAACTGCACCAGCTTACCGCACCCCATTAAGAATAAATATGTATCCGGTTTGCGACTTAGAGTCGTCCGGATCTGTGTCAAAGCTTGCATCGACGTAACCTTTTACGGCGAGCTCTTCGTCACCTCCATACACGAGAAACATCTCCTTAGTCCTTTTCAGGTACTTCAGGATATTCTTGACCGTTGTCCAGTGATCCACTCCTGGATTACTCTGGAACCTACCTGCCATACTTATGGCCAGGCTAACGTCCGGTCTAGTGCACAACATTGCATACATGATAGAACCTATGGCTGAAGCATAGGGGACGGAGCGCATATGCTCTCTATCTTCATCAGTTGCTGGGCACTGAGTCTTACTCAACCTCGTACCTTGTAAAACTGGCAAGAACCCCTTCTTGGACTGTTCCATTTTGAACCTCTTCAAAACTTTATCAAGGTATGTGCTTTGTGAAAGTCCTATCAGGCGTTTTGATCTATCCCTATAGATCTTAATGCCTAGAATGTAAGCAGCTTCTCCTAGGTCCTTCATAGAGAAACTTTTATTCAAGTAATCCTTTATGCTCTCCAAAAACTCTACGTTGTTTCCAATCAGCAATATGTCATCCACATATAATATTAGAAACGCCACAGAGCTCCCACTCACTTTCTTATAAATACAAGATTCTCCAACCACTTGTATAAACCCAAATGCTTTGATCACCCTATCAAAGCGTTTGTTCCAACTCCGAGATGCTTGCACCAGTCCATAAATGGATCGCTGGAGCTTGCACACCTTGTTAGCATACTTAGGATCGACAAAACCTTCGGGTTGCATCATATACAATTCTTCCTTAAGGAAACCGTTAAGGAACGCCGTTTTGACATCCATCTGCCAGATTTCATAATCGAAAAATGCAGCTATTGCTAACATGATTCTGACGGACTTAAGCATCGCTACGGGTGAGAATGTCTCATCGTAGTCAACTCCTTGAACTTGTGAAAAACCCTTTGCCACAAGTCGAGCTTTATAAACGGTCACATTGCCGTCAGCGTCCGTCTTCCTCTTAAAGATCCATTTGTTCTGAATAGCCTTGCGGCCCTCAGGCAGTACCTCCAAAGTCCACACTTTGTTCTCATACATGGAGCCTATCTCGGACTTCATGGCTTCTAGCCATTTGTTGGAATCTGGGCCCACCATTGCTTCTTCATAATTTGCAGGTTCATTGTTGTCCAACAACATGATTGATAAGACGGGATTACCGTACCACTCTGGAGCGGTATGTGGTCTCGTCGACCTGCGTGGTTCGACAGAAACTTGAACCAGAGTTTCATGATCACCATCACTAACTTCCTCCTCAGCCGGTGTCGCAACGACAAAGGTTTCCCTTTGCCCTGCGCCACCATCCAGAGGGATGAGAGGTTCGACAACCTCGTCAAGTTCTATCTTCCTCCCACTCAATTCTCTCGAGAGAAACTCCTTCTCGAGAAAAGCTCCGTTTTTAGAAACAAACACTTTGCCCTCGGATTTGAGATAGAAGGTGTACCCAACTGTCTCTTTTGGTAACCTATGAAGACGCACTTTTCCGCTTTGGGTTCCAGCTTTTCAGGCTGAAGCTTTTTGACATAAGCATCACATCCCCAAACTTTAAGAAACGACAATTTTGGCCTTTTGCCATACCACAGTTCGTATGGTGTCGGCTCAACGGATTTTGATGGTGCCCTATTTAAAGTGAATGCAGCTGTTTCTAATGCATAACCCCAAAACGATAACGGCAAATCGGTAAGAGACATCATAGATCGCACCATCTCTAATAAAGTACGATTACGACGTTCGGACACACCATTACGCTGTGGTGTTCCAGGCGGTGTCAACTGTGAAACAATTCCACATTGTCTTAAGTGAGCACCAAACTCGAAACTCAGATATTCACCCCCACGATCAGACCGTAGGAACTTGATCTTCTTGTTACGATGATTTTCCACTTCACTCTGAAATTGCTTGAACTTTTCAAATGTTTCAGACTTGTGCTTCATCAAGTAGACATAACCATATCTACTCAAATCGTCAGTGAAGGTGAGAAAATAACGATATCCGCCGCGTGCCTCTACGCTCATCGGACCACACACATCGGTATGTATGATTTCCAACAAGTCACTTGCACGCTCCATTGTTCCGGAGAACGGAGTCTTAGTCATCTTGCCCATGAGGCATGGTTCGCACGTGTCAAGTGACTCCAAAAGTCCATCAGCATGGAGTTTCTTCATGCGCTTTACACCAATATGACCTAAGCGGCAGTGCCACAAAAATATGGCGCTATCATTGTTAACTCTAACTCTTTTGGTCTCAATGTTATGTATGTGTGTATCGCTATCAAGATTCAATATGAACAATCCTCTCACATTGGGTGCATGACCATAAAAGATGTTACTCATAGAAATAGAACAACCATTATTCTCTGACTTAAAAGAGTAACCGTCTCGCAATAAACAAGATCCAGATATAATGTTCATGCTCAACGCAGGCACTAAATAACAATGTTTTAAGTTCATCACTAATCCTGATGGTAACTGAAGTGAAACTGTGCCGACGGCGATTGCATCAACCTTGGAACCATTTCCTACGCGCATCGTCACTTCATCTTTCGCCAGCCTTCGTCTATTCCGCAGTTCCTGTTTCGAGTTGCAAATATGAGCAACAGAACCGGTATCAAATACCCAGGCACTACTACGAGAGCCGGTTAAGTACACATCAATAACATGTATATCAAATATACCTGATTTTACTTTGGCCACCTTCTTATCTGCCAGATACTTGGGGCAATTGCGCTTCCAGTGACCCATACCCTTGCAATAGTAACACTCCGTTTCAGACTTAGGTCCAGCTTTGGGTTTCTTCGTCGGATTGGCAACAGGCTTGCCGCTCTTCTTTGAATTACCCTTCTTTCCTTTGCCGTTTCTCTTAAAACTAGTGGTCTTATTCACCATCAACACTTGATGCTCTTTACGGAGTTCAGACTCTGCGACTTTCAGCATCGCAAACAACTCGCCGGGAGACTTGTTCATCCCTTGCATGTTGTAGTTCAACACAAAGCCTTTATAGCTTGGCGGCAGTGATTGAAGGATTCTGTGAGTGATAGCCTCTTGCGGGAGTTCAATCCCCAGCTCAGCTAGATGGTTTGAGTACCCAGACATTTTGAGCACATGTTCACTGACTCACGAGTTTTCCTCCATCTTGCAAGCATTGAATTTATCGGAGGTATCATACCTCTCGATCCGGGCGTTCTTCTGAAAGATAAACTTCAACTCCTGGAACATCTCAAATGCTCCATGACGCTCAAAGCGACGTTGAAGTCCCGGTTCTAAGCCATACAAGACTGCACATTGAACTACTGAGTAGTCCTCCTTACGTGCTAACCAAGCGTTCTTAACATCCTGATCATTCGTAGTGGGTGGTTCATCTCCTAGCGCAGCATTAAGGACATAATCCTTCTTCCCAGCTTGTAAGATTAGCTTAAGATTACGAGCCCAGTCTACAAAGTTGCTTCCATCATCTTTCAACTTAGCTTTCTCTAGGAACGTATTAAAATTCAGGGTGACTGTCGCGTGAGCCATGATCTACAACACAAATATATTCAAAGTGGACTTAGACTATGTTCAAGATAATTAGAGTTTAACTTAATCAAATTATTCGCTAAACTCCCACTCAAAAAATACATCTCTCTAGTCATTTGAGTGGTTCATGATCCACTTACACTAGCTCAAGTCCGATCATCACGTGAGTTGAGTATAGTTTCAGTGGTAAGCATCCCTATGCTAATCATATCATCTATATGATTCATGATCGACCTTTCGGTCTCATGTGTTCCGAGGCCATGTCTGCACATGCTAGGCTCGTCAAGCTTAACCCGAGTGTTCCGTGTGCGCAACTGTTTTGCACCCGTTGTATGTGAACGTTGAGTCTATCACACCCGATCATCACGTGGTGTCTCGAAACGACAAACTGTAGCAACGGTGCACAGTCGGGGAGAACACAATTTCGTCTTGAAATTTTAGTGAGAGATCACCTCATAATGCTACCGTCGTTCTAAGAAAAATAAGGTGCATAAAAGGATTAACATCACATGCAATTCATAAGTGACATGATATGGCCATCATCACGTGCTTCTTGATCTCCATCACCAAAGCACCGGCACGATCTTCTTGTCTCCGGCGCCACACCATGATCTCCATCAACGTGTTGCCATCGGGGTTGTCGTGCTACTCATGCTATTACTACTAAAGCTACATCCTAGCAAAATAGTAAACGCATCTGCATGCACAAACGTTAGTATAAAGACAACCCTATGGATCCTGCCGGTTGCCGTACCATCGACGTGCAAGTCGATATTATCTATTACAACATGATCATCTCATACATCCAATATATCACATCACATCGTTGGCCATATCACATCACAAGCATACCCTGCAAAAACAAGTTAGACATCCTCTAATTTTGTTGTTGCATGTTTTACGTGGTGACCATGGGTATCTAGTAGGATCGCATCTTACTTACGCAAACACCACAACGGAGATATATGAGTTGCTATTTAACCTCATCCAAGGACCTCCTCGGTCAAATCCGATTCAACTAAAGTTGGAGAAACCGACACTTGCCAGTCATCTTTGAGCAACGGGGTTACTCGTAGCGATGAAACCAGTCTCTCGTAAGCGTACGAGTAATGTCGGTCCAAGCCACTTCAATCCAACAATACCGCGGAATCAAGAAAAGACTAAGGAGGGCAGCAAAACGCACATCAGCGCCCACAAAAACTTTTGTGTTCTACTCGAGAAGACATCTACGCATGAACCTAGCTCATGATGCCACTCTTGGGGAACGTCGCATGGGAAACAAAAATTTTCCTACGCGCACGAAGACCTATCATGGTGATGTCCATCTACGAGAGGGGATGAGTGATCTACGTACCCTTGTAGACCGTACAACAGAAGCGTTAGTGAACGCGGTTGATGTAGTGGAACGTCCTCACGTCCCTCGATCCGCCCCGCGAACAATCCCGCGATCAGTCCCACGATCTAGTACCGAACGGACGGCACCTCCACGTTCAGCACACGTACAGCTCGACGATGATCTCGGCCTTCTTGATCCAGCAAGAGAGACGGAGAGGTAGAAGAGTTCTCCGGCAGCGTGACGGCGCTCCGGAGGTTGGTGGTGATCTTATCTCAGCAGGGCTCCGCCCGAGCTCCGCAGAAACGCGATCTAGAGGAAAAACCGTGAAGGTATGTGGTCGGGCTGCCGTGGAAAAGTCGTCTCAAATCAGCCCTAAAACCTCTGTATATATAGGTGGGAGGGAGGGGACCTTGCCTTGGGGCTCAAGGAGCCCCAAGGGGGTCGGCCGAGCCAAGGGGGAAGGTCTCCCCCCCAAACCGAGTTGGACTTGGTTTGGTGGGTGGGAGTCCTTCCTTCCCTTCCCACCTCCTCCTTTTTTTTTTCTTTCTCTTTGATTTTTCTTTCTAATGCGCATAGGGTCCTTTTGGGCTGTCCCACCAGCCCACTAAGGGCTGGTGCGCCACCCTCATGGCCTATGGGCTTCCCCGGGGTGGGTTGCCCCCCCGGTGAACTCCCGGAACCCATTCGTCATTCCCGGTACATTCCCGGTAACTCCGAAAACCTTCCGGTAATCAAATGAGGTCATCCTATATATCAATCTTCATTTCCGGACCATTCCGGAAACCCTCGTGACGTCCGTGATCTCATCCGGGACTCCGAACAACATTCGGTAACCAACCATATAACTCAAATACACATAAAACAACGTCGAACCTTAAGTGTGCAGACCCTGCGGGTTCGAGAACTATGTAGACATGACCCGAGAGACTCCTCGGTCAATATCCAATAGCGGGACCTGGATGCCCATATTGGATCCTACATATTCTACGAAGAACTTATCGTTTGAACCTCAGTGCCAAGGATTCATATAATCCCGTATGTCATTCCCTTTTTCCTTCGGTATGTTACTTGCCCGAGATTCAATCGTCAGTATCCACATACCTATTTCAATCTCGTTTACCGGAAAGTCTCTTTACTCGTTCCGTAATACAAGATCCCACAACTTACACTAAGTCACATTGCTTGCAAGGCTTGTGTGTGATGTTGTATTACCGAGTGGGCCCCGAGATACCTCTCCGTCACACGGAGTGACAAATCCCAGTCTTGATCCATACTAACTCAACTAACACCTTCGGAGATACCTGTAGAGCATCTTTATAGTCACCCAGTAACGTTGCGACGTTTGATACACACAAAGTATTTCTCCGGTGTCAGTGAGTTATATGATCTCATGGTCATAGGAACAAATACTTGACACGCAGAAAACAGTAGCAACAAAATGACACGATCAACATGCTACGTCTATTAGTTTGGGTCTAGTCCATCACGTGATTCTCCTAATGACGTGATCCAGTTATCAAGCAACAACACCTTGTTCATAATCAGAAGACACTGACTATCTTTGATCAACTGGCTAGCCAACTAGAGGCTTGCTAGGGACAGTGTTTTGTCTATGTATCCACACATGTAAATGAGTCTTCATTCAATACAATTATAGCATGGATAATAAACGATTATCTTGATACAGGAATTATAATAATAACTATATTTATTATTGCCTCTAGGGCATAATTCCAACACGGCCATACGTCAGGGCCGGCCCTGCCAAGGCGAGAGTAGGTTGTGGCAAGGCAGTTGACAAGGAAGGGATGACTGAAGAGGCTCTAGAATCGGAGAACGCACGGTGTGGGGCGCTAAGGCGAGAGTAGGCAGTGGCAAGGCAGTTGGTAAGGAAGGGATGGCTGAAGAGGCTCTAGGATCGAAGAAAGCAGGGCGTGGGCGCCAAGGCGAGAGTAAGCAGTGGCAAGGCAGTTGGCAAGGAAGGGATGGCTGAAGAGGCTCTAGGATCTGAGAAAGCAGGGTGTGGGGCGCCAAGGGGAGAGCAGGTAGTGGCAAGGCAGTTGGCAAGGAAAGGATGTCTAAAGAGGCTGTAGGATCGGAGAAAGCAGGGTGTGGGGTACCGCAGGCTGCAGCGGCGGACAAGGAGCGCTAAGAGGGCGGCAACTGCAGAAGCAAGAGGTGGAGGAATGGGGGTCATTATCTTTGTTTAGATTGTGGATGGAAAATGAAGGGGGCAATACTATGCAATTTCTTTTACCACTATACGAACGCGTCGAAGATAACTATGATGATACAAGGATAGATCAATCTCATCAACAAGAACGCAACGGAAAGGAAGTAGATGTTAGTGACGATCGTCGATTCCTGCAGCTAGATTAAGCATCCCAATCATGAGAATTTCCTCCACCAATCAAGAGTTGAAATAAATGATCCCTCTACGGTATCCACATGTATCAAAGTAGTGGTTCAACAACACTTCATCATCCAAGAAAAAAGATCGCCTAGAGAAACTAGAGGGGGGAGCGGGCTAGTGGTGCGCCTTCTACTTATCAACTAGAAGGAGAGACACAGAGAGATTGGGCACATGCCAGCGGGGAGGGGCGGCTACAAAGGATCGGTACACCAAGGGGTGCGCCACTTCCCTATACTTATAGGTGACAAAGATGTGATGTGGCTTGGAGAAAGGGCAACCCCAAGGGGGCGGTCAACCTAGGGAGGAGAGTCCTCCTCTCGCACCCCACACAACACTTTCATTGGCCCTCAAACAAACCGGTGTGTCCCACTTTGTGTCCAATTGGGCCCATGTGGCGAGTACCCCTTGACCCATCCAAGTGGCAGCCCACTAGGGCTCCTTTGGAACTTCTTGAAACCTTTTCGAAGCTTCCAAAGTCTTTTATAACATTCTGAGACTCTCCTCGTCATGACACTTTCAAACAAACTGTGAGGCTACCCTACACATATGGAACACTTTTGGAACTTTCCAGAGCTCTTCATTCGTACTTCTATGATCTTCTAGTTTTCTTACAAATCACTAGTCCTTAAGCGTGTGACCCTAGAGGTTCGATAATATAACCTGAAACACCTTTCGGTCAATAATTAACAACAGATCTGAACAACCATGCTAACTTCCACACATACACGATAATCTTTATGTATTGAACCTTTTTTCCACATACACTTCCCTTTGCTTCATGATAATTTTACCCGAGGCGAGATAGTATTTTTATGATCAACACTTTGATCACTATACCTATTATCCTCGTTATTGATTTTGTTTTTCTTTCTCTTTTCATTGTTTTGGCATCCCTATGATCACTATCACTATGTCTGCCTATACGATAATGGATACGGTAACACCAAGTGGGCCGGAGGAACAAATCCTGGTCTTGAATCATCGGAAACCTTGACATACTATTTCAAAGAAACCATCCGACATAAAGGTCTACAATATTCTCATGGTCAAAGGACGCGAGTAATCCTTAACATATTTTATGATAATACGACAACTAAGTGACGATGGGATTTCGTAGTACTATATAATAAGTATAGGGTCTATCCAACACCATTGTTATTTTGACTATGCGCACCACCGGGTGGATGGAAAATGGTCAGTGCTCTGCGCCGGCACGCCGGCCCAAACTTTCGGCCGGCCGCGCTCTCCAGGATGGGAAATGGCCAGTGCTCTGCACCGGCCAGAAACGTTTCCCATGGAAAATACAGGGTTTATGTGATCACGAAAAGCCATCATGTTCTGCTTACCCTTTTTGCATTCAGTTACTACATGCTCCAGCTGAATGACCGATAATCAACTTAATTTCATAAAACTCCATTGCACATTCGATTGAAGACAAAATTCAGCTGGAGCCTCAACATGATCTGAAATTTTTACCCTAGAAAAAAAAGATGATCTGAAAGTCACACAAGACGATAGGAACTGCAAGCAAACATGTCACTGAACACAGAGGCATCATGCCACTCAAGGTTTGGATATCAGAACGCCACTACCAGATGCCAACTCTTAGTTTGGTCGACACAGTATGGTAAATTTCAACCAATTGGTTCAGTCGATGGGAACACAAAGCTTTTCCTCACTCGCGTCCAGCCATGATGCTCTACAACCCCTCTGAATTCAGCTACTTGCTTATCATGCTTCAGTTGAATGATCATCAACTGTAGCTTCCGGAAACACCACCGTTGTACATTCAGCCAAGACCAATTCCATTCAGCTGCATCAGGATCAGAATACTTCATACATGGGAGTAGATCGCATAAACAGAGGCAGCATGGCACTCGACAATTGCATATCAAAAAGCGATCACCAGAATCCAGAGGCCAACTTTCAGTCTGAAGTAACGAAAATGGACACCGCGACAACAACAAAACTTCCATGAAGGAACTAGTAAATCTCTCCCGTTTCCGTTTCGACCGATGAAACAAACGATAAGCTAGCACAGAACCTGAACAAGATAAAATTAGATGATCTGGCTAAACTGAGGATATCGATTCTGGTGGTAGCTCACAATGTCGTCAGCCGCTTTCAGATTGCTGCTCTGCATCTGCATGACGGCCCTGCTGTTGCTGTTCCTGAGGATCTTGCCACACATACATAGGATGGCCCTGTGGCACCTGCTGGCCACCGTACACCATCGCTGCACCTGGAACCTGCTGCAGCTGCTGCGGATAGTAATTCGGGTACGCGTCAGCCGGAGCCCCCAAGGGCGGCTGCCCGACCCTGGGAAGCCCGATGCCCTCCTCCCTCGTCTCATCCATGGGAAATATGTCCACCAGGAAGTCGTAGACGTCGGTCCTGGTGATGGCAGCGGCGAGGTCGTTCTTCTGCAAGGTCCGGCGCTTGTTCTCCTCGGTGTGCATCCACGACCTCATCGTCAGCTCCAGGATGAATATCTCGCACGCCTTGGCGAACACCACCGGGGCTTCGGCCGAGATCATGCGGACGTCCTCGTCGGCCCTCATGATCTTCTTGATCCTGGCGAGCGGCAGGGTGTGGTTCTTGAAGTCGGTGTCCTGCTCGATCTCTGACAGTCGCTCGGCCAAGAACTGCTGCAGCTGACTCTGCTGCTGCTGCTGAAGCTGCTGGTTACATTGCTGCGCTTGCTCGTAGATAAGCTGGTTCTGAGCATTGAGCTGAGCTGGATTGGCAGGAAATGGTGCGGCTGGCTGTGAACCGGCAGGAGCGACGCCGGGAGCTGCGGCTACTGTTGCTGCAGGCGGACAGGCGGAGGAGGGATACACTTGTGATCCACCAGCAACGTCACCTATTGCAGGCTGAGGTTGTGAAGACGGTTCCATGTTCGCTCGTTGATCTTGCTCGTCCGAGAATCTATGGCCTTTCTTGCACTGAAAAGAAATGAAATCAACTCAATCTTAAAGTAATACAATCTTAATTAATTCTTAAAGACAGTTAGATAGAGCTAGCCTCCTAGGTTACAAAAATAAAACTTTGTGCGGTGTCTTTAGATGAATTTGATCACAGTGGTTCTTTAAGACCAGTTTCAAACACTGGATATATTTCTTTATTACGATCCTCCCGAAAAACTGTATGAAGATAATATCTGCTAGTTCAGAAACTGATCAGTTCCAAGTAACAGCACCAGAGCAGAAAACTGAAAATACGCAGGCAAAACCAAAACGGACCAGAAAAAACCAACAAACTAATCTGGCTACATTTCAACAGACATTCCCAGTCACAACAAATTTAGCATCTTCTCTTCTGTTACATCTTATTTGCTGTGCCCCTGAGAGTGACCTCTGGATAACATATAAGGTGTGTTCCTAAACATACATCTAAATTAAATTACAACCGGCAATAATTGTTCTTAATATATGAATGAAAGGCACTAAACTATCTATAAGATCATAACATAAACGGATTAGATTGTACAAGCAAATCTATAGTGGTAATGGCGGTTTCTAACTGCAGGCCGGGATAGCTAAGCTGAATCTGCCCACCAGATCGTTTTGAACAAAGAAAAAAAAACAGATGGTGACAAGACAAGGGTAAGAACGGATGTAATGCAGCTGGATAATATAAAAACCATATTCACATCATATACATATCAAAATGATAGATGAATATGTCTATTGAAAAAAGTGATATGAATACCAGCAGCGCACATGAATATACAGGGCAGAGATGGCTACAAAATCTGAATCATGAACAACAATTCAAATTTTGTTTCATGATATACAAAGATAATTTGTACATAAATATCAAGAGATGAATATTTTGATATTACCACCCGCACTCGTATCCCTTTCCGAGATGACATGGCATCATTCACACAAGGTTGACAGAACTCCAACTTCCCAATTCATTCAGCAGATCCCGTGGAATCCTTTCGATTGATAGTTCAATACTAAGAGAAATGTCTGAATCTGATAGTGATCCAGATCTTGGGTTCATGTTCTTCCTACAAACAAATCATATGCCAATCCAAGAAGAAGAATCCTACTACCTCTCAGACCGTGACAACTATGCTTTGGTGAATCAATTTCTGTGCCTAGTGGCGTCACCGATGATTGTTTGTCAGATTTATGACTACTTGATTAGTAAAGTAACAGCAGCTTACACCGTATTGGTATTTTTTGGTCTAAAAATTCTAAAGAATAGCAATTGGGGCATCACAAAGATCTAAAGAATATGCAGATGCGGATTTACTGCATAGCTAGATTGACATGTAAGTGAGAAAGAAAATTTTCAAATACATACCAGCGCAATATAGATTTCTTATGCACCCAAGAAATTCTCTTTTCGATTTGCACAAACCCTGGCAAAGAAAACGGTATATACCTTGATGGCAAGAAAGACGACAAGACGGCACAGCTGTGGGACAAGCCTGATTGCTACATGCTAATATGGAAAGCAATTAAAGATGCAGGCTGTCCTTGTCTTTTTGACCCTTTCTAGAGGTTTCCGGAAAGTATAGTTTTGATACATTCACTAGGAACGAGGCATGGATTTGCCATTACTTCATGATGAATATAGACATGTGGGTTGCACAAACTTATTTATTTTGATTAGTTATGCCAATTGGTGGTTTGCCTCGGACTCACGCCACGTGTTCCCATTTTTTCCATGATAAAGAAGACACTTAACAAATTAAAGAGAGTGATTGTATTACACTATTAGCTTGAGATTTGGATTTGTGGACCAGGCATAATTAGACTAGAACACAATGGGCTCAACCAGTCACATCTCGACAAGGGTTTGGCCAGGCTAGTAGCACTTTATTCGTCAAGCACACTATGTGGGGCCATGCATCAAGTTCAAGTCCCATACCAATGCAGGTGAATCATGTGATTGAACTGAGGAACAATTTTTTTAACATTAATTATGAGGAATTAAATTTTGGTTTCAGGCCCTCATTTGAAACTTCATATTATACTGGTATTTATCATATTTACATATTCGGTCATTCTGTGCCGAATTCTCAAAAATAATAATTCATGAACCACTCATTTATGATTTGGAACTGATTTGGTGATGATGAATCTCTGTAGACATGCAACTGGAACCATGTTAATTGAACTCACTTACATATTCCTCAATACGCACAATGGCAGGAATACAGAGGCAACACAGCCAACACTCTAAAGAGATTTGTCTCACGATATAGAAGATATCCCTAATACTATCTCATTTAACTTTTTCTTGCCACAATCTCAAATCATAATTGAGGGGCTATTCCCAGGAGAAATGTAGAGAGATTAGTAAGGTTCCTACCAGTGAAGTTCTGAGATAGTTAATAATGACTGCAATTTCGTCAAGTAAACTCAAGCTTTTATAACAATCTAATTAGTTCAATCAAAAGACAATATTATTTTGCGAGTATCCAAAAATTGCTGTCGACAAAATAAGCCGTGAGGACCATGCATACAGGCACAAGATGCAGGGCGAGTACGAGGTGGTTGTTTGGTATAAACAATGTGTTTCGTACTGCGTGTTCTGTATTTGAGAAAGAATAAATCAGCATGTAAGATATTGGAATCTTCAATGATTTCCTTTGAGCGAGCTGAATTTTCTGACTTATACAACCAGAGGGGAACACTTCATTGCATTGTCCACTTTGGCTTTGGTAGACACCAAATCAAACACACCCATCATGCTGTTGCGTTTGGTGAATGTCCACGATAAGACCCTCCCCTAAATGCAGTTAAGTGGTAGGAGATTAACAATTTACCAAATTACGGAGCAGCGAATGGCGTGCAAGCGCAAGGTGTCCTAACTGAAGGGTGGAATTTTCAGTAAGCTGAGCGCCCCAGTTTGACCCAGGAGACAGGGTTTTCAAAAGAATACTATTTTTAGCAGGCAACCTATCTTCAGACTAAATTCAACTCACTTTCTATCACATATGTGGGAACAAATATACACACCAACGATGCGCACAAGTGTCAGGAGGAGAAGTAATCAGACTAGCACGAGGGTTTTACAACAGCTCCAAGAAAGAAAATCCACTGGTTTCAAGAAGTGGTGTGTGTGCAAAAATAAATGGAAATAAGTGAACGAAGAAACTTCAAAATAAACACACTGAAATAAGGAGTTTCACACTGAAGTGACATAATGCTGAATACATCAGGCTATTTGGCATTCATTTGGACAAATGATAAATAGACCATCAAAGGACGGACGACAAATGGTTCGCCGGTACATACCGGAACCAGTAAAAGGAGTTTTGCGATGAATTTAAGCTGCAAAAAAGGTTTTTTTTTTGTGGTCCAATCAACTCCTTGCCGTGATGAGGCTACACTACTTAGAACCACTTTCCTGTGAAGCGAGAATGCTACCAAACAGCTTGATTCCTTTTCATGTCGATGCTACCGGAGGCACGGTATGGGAGATCCTGCGTCTCTTGGCATCATGAGTCCCTTGGGGTTCGACTTGCCACATGTTGATTGCAGCAGCAGGTGTTGAAGACGTGGAGGCATCCCAATCCACCTGCCAACAGAAAAATGTACTATGAGACACTGCTGAATCAATTCAGTTTTAGTGTAGGAACGCATGCAACACCAGGGTATCAATCAGTATAGAATGACTCCTGAATAACCATTTTCAGATTCAGAGAGGATTCTGAAAAGCAATACCTGCAGATTACGCCATGTAGTCCCTGGGTTGACTGCAGCGATGGTGCCCGTCTTGGTCACGCCGGCCGCCGACCCCTGTTCCTGTTCCTGGAGATGCACGACCTCGTCCTTGGGCCGAAGGCGGACCGGCATGTCCACCTCCCACTTGGTCCCAGCGGCAGCTTCCACCACCGCTCGCGGCACGATGAATGGATCGACGCCCCGCCCTGGGTAGTAGGTGACGGTGAAGGCGTTCCCTTGGATTGCCAGCTGCGACGCCTCCGCAACCTCTTCAACCCCCCATGCGATGTTGTGCGGCGCGGCGAGACGAAGGTCGACGAGGATCTCGCCGTCGGGGGGGCAGCTGACGAACAGGATGGTGTCCTTCACTTTGACGCCCTTGTGCTCCACAAACTTCTTCCACTGTCCTTTGAGCAAACGCTTGGTGCCCTCATTCTTGCGCACCATGTCCCATGAGTGTCCGCTGATGTCCTGGATCTTGAGCTGCTGCTCGTTTTGCCCGGCCTGGAACGGCAGAAACACGGCCTCGCACGCCTTGGGGATGCCAAGGTAACACCTTTGCTTGTCGGACTCTTGTATGGTCTTGGCGAAGAAAAGGAACCTGCCCGGCGGCGGCGCGGGGTTGTGGTCGTCGGCCGCGGGCGGGTCGTCGGCTGCGGGCTGAGGCTGGAGGGAGATCCGGGCGCAAGGCTCGTCGCCGTCCGTGAAGTAGTTGATGGAAGCGACGGTACAGGGGACGCCGTGGCCCTCCGGCTCGGCGGTGCCAGGCCACTGCTCGGCATGGCCCCGAGCGAAGTAGCAGACTTTGGTGCCCTGCGGCGGGAGGCGGGAAAGCGCGACAATGGATGCTGCCCGGACGCGGTCGACAGTGCTTTGGGCTGCCATCGCTTGAAGTGGGGCGGAAGAACCTGCATGCACGGAGGAAATGAGTCAAGACGCTGCATTTTCTTTTTCACATCTATTCAACGGCACTTCACGCAAACGAGCTCAGCAGCGGCTCCGGCGGGCTAGGGTCGAAGAAAAACGGCGGTTGGCCTGTGGAAACAGAGCGGCTGCGCGCGGGATGCAGAGGAAGCACACGCTCGCCTCGCGCGGAGGCAACCAGCGCAGCAGAGGCGAAATAGGGAGCTGAGCGCGGCGACGCGCGGGGCAGGCGATGCCGCGCGCGCGGCGAGCGAGGCCATCGGCCATCTGGCAGGGTGTTCACGAGTGCTCACGGGCGAGCACGGCAGGGCATGGGCGGGATCCGGAGCGGGAGCCCGAGCTGCACCATCTCTGAAGATAAATTCAGAGTTTTTGCCTTGGAGGAAGGGGAGCATGGTGATGGCAAGGCCCCGGTGAGCTCTACGGATCGCAAAAGATGGCAAGAATAGGCAGCAAGAAATACGGATGTTACCTAACTACCTTAGACAAGTCGAGGACGTCTGGGAATCAGTTATGTGACGGAGACGAGGTGAGGAACTCCGGCGAACCTCCTGATCCGGGGCTGCAGGTGAAGAAGAGGAAGCAGGGGCGTCGCGGTCGTCGTCCTCGGGCTCGGATTGGCACGGAAATGGGGCTGGGGCGGCGACGGAGAGCTCGGGGACGCGTACGACGAGGCCTGCAGGGCTGCTACGCCGGCGGCGAGGTAATAGCCGAGCCGGCCATGTCGTCAAGTTGGAGCAGCAGCAGGCGCGGGGGCGGCAGAGAGGGACAGGGGGAAACCCTAGGCGAGGGGGGGGTTCGGGTCTTATAGGAGGGGGGCGCGACGGGGGCTCTGCCCTCGTGGCCATGGCGGGGCTCTGCCTCCTTTTTTTTACTGTGAGAGGGAGTGCTCGTGAGGTGGAAGAAAGGAGGGGCATTGAGAGGCTGACAGGTGGGGCTAGGGACACGTCCACGTGGGATTACCGCGAGGAGGCGAGCGAGGGGAGGCTGTTGCTGTGCTGGGCTGCGGCCCAGGTTAGCCTTTTCTCTCCTTCTCCGATTCTTTTCCATTTTCCAAATAGAGAAGGTATGGAAAAAAGTCAGAGACCAAATGAGAGGGTTTAAATATAAAACAAAAATACTCACGGGACCCTGGATTTATTATCCGTTCAAAAAAATAGATCTGGGAATTTTCAGAGATAGGACAATAATTCAAGTTTGAATTAAGGCAATTTTGAATCCAACCAAAACAATTTAAAAATGGCTGAAATTTGGAGGAGGGCTTGAAGGAATATTTATAAGTTTTAGAAAATTAGGGAACATTGAAATATGGCAGTACAATCAAAATTGCAAAAATAATAAGAAATAAGGAGTGAGGGGTTTTGTTGGTTGAAAATAGTTTGAAGTATCAATCTGAAAGGCGAGATCACAATGTTTGATATCATAATAGCACTTGTGATGGGACTCAGAAGCTTTAAGATTATCCCGAATGACACGTCACATTTCTCCCACTTCGTAGATCATGTCATTACCAAGGAGTTGATGCTCACCGGTTTCAGACCAATTGAACGGGGTACGACACTTCCTGCCATACAGAATCTCGAAAGGAGCCTTGCCGAAACTTGCTTGGAAACTGTTATTATATGAGAACTCAACAAACGGGAGACGATCTTCTCACTTAATGCCAAAAGAAATCACACAAGCTCTGAGCACGTCTTCAATAATTCGATTGAGTCTTTCCACTTGACCGCTAGCTAGTATGAGGATGGAAGGCTATGTTGAAGCGGATCATTAAGCCCATTGCCTTCTGGAAAGAATCCCAAAACCTACAAGTAAAGATGCTTCCATGGTCTAAGGTGATAAGTTTAGGAATGCCATGAAAGGAGACAATTCTTGAGGTGTACAACTCTGCCAATTGAGATGCACTTATTGACTCCTTGGCCGAAAGGAAGTGGACGACTTTTGTGAGCTTGTCAACGATCATGAAGATAGCATCATTTCCCTTCTTGGACTTGGGAAAACCGGTGACAAAATCCATCTCAATATGATCAAATTTCCACTCAGGAATTGGAAGAGGTTGGAGGATGCCTGATGGACATTGATGTTCCGCCTTCACTCTGCGGCACACATCACACTCGTTTACGAATTGATGAATTTCTTGCTTCATACAAGTCCACTAGAAGGTTTTCTTGAGATACTTATACATCTTGGAATTACCTGGATGGATGGACAAGACATAATTGTGTGCTCTATCCAATATGACTTTCCTGAACTCTCCCTTTGGAACCAGAAGGCGGTCCTCAAAGAACAAAGTATCTCTTTCATCCAGACGGAAGCACTTATACTTGCGAATGCCCTCGGCGATACCATCTTTAACCTTCTTCACCATAGCATCAAGAAGTTGATCTTGGAGAAGTTAATCTTCCAAGGTCGGGGAAACTTGAAGGTTGGCAAGAAAAACTTGAGGAACTACTTGAAGATTGAGCTTCCGGAAAGCTTCACAAAGATCAGGCTAGAAAGGCTTGAGAATAAGACTCATGTAGTACAAGTGTCTGCTCAAAGCGTTTGCAATCAAATTAGCTTTGCCTGGAGTGTACGTGATGCTCGGATTGTACTCTTGGATCATTTTCACCCAACGTGTTTGCCGAAGATTAAGGTTCGATTGAGTGAAAATGTACTTGAGACTCTTTTGATCGGTGAAGACCTCAACCGACCTTCCCAATAAGAGGTGTCTCCAAGTCATCGAGACATGGACAACTGCTGCCAACTCAAGATGGTGGGTGGGGTAGTTCTTCTCATTAGCGCTTCAGCTGGCGGGAGCTATAGGCTACCACTTTCCTCTCTTGCATTAGAATGTTGGAAATATGCCCTAGGGAAATAATAAATTGGTTATTATCATATTTCCCTCTTTATGATAAACGTCTATTATCCATGCTAGAATTGTATTAATCGAAAACTCAGATACGTGTGTGGATAGATAGACAATACTATGTCCCTAGTGAGCCTCTACTAGACTAGCTCATTGATCAAAGATGGTTAAGGTTTCCTAGCCATAGACATGAGTTGTCATTTGATAATGGGGTCACATCATTAGGAGAATGATGTGATGTAAAAGACCCAAACCGTAAGCATAGCATTTGATCGTATCACTTAGTTTATTGCTATTGCTTTCTTCATGTCAAGTATCTGTTCCTAAGACCATGATATCATGCAACTCCCTGACTCTAGAGGAATGCCTTGTGTGTATCAAACATCACTTCGTAACTGTGTGATTATAAAGGTACTCTACAGGTATCTCCGAGGGTGTCTGTTGGGTCAGCATGGATCGAGACTGGGATTTGTCACTCTAAATGACAGAGAGGTATCTCTGGGCCCTCTTGGTAATACAACATCACAATAAGCTTGAAAGAAATGTGACTAAGCAGTTAGTCACGGGATCTTGTATTATGGAATGAGTAAAGAGACTTGATGGTAACAAGATTGAACTAGGTATGGAGATACTGATGCTCGAATCTCGGGCAAGTAACATACCGATGGACAAAGGGAACTACATACGGGATTAACTGAATCCTTGACATCATGGTTGAACCGATGAAGATCTTTGTTGAATATGTAGGAACCGCTATGGGAATCTAGGTCCCTATATTGGTTATTGGACAGAGAGGTGTCTCGGTCATGTGTACATGATTCTCGAACCCGCAGGGTCCACATGCTTAACATTCGTTGACGTTACAGTAGTATTGTGATATGTACGTTGGTTACCGAATGTTGTTCGGAGTCTCGGGTGAGATTCTGGATGTCACGAGGAGTTCCATAATGGTCCGAAGGTAAATATTTATATATGTGAAGTCCTATTTTGATCACCGAAAAAGTTTCGGGCATTACTAGTAGTGTACCGGGGTGCCGAAAAGGGTTCCGGGGTCCATCGGCCCTGGGGCCACATGGGCCATAGGGGGTGCGCCCTAGCCAGCTTGGGCCAGGTGCATCATACCCTAAAGGAGAATTAGGCTTGGGGGCAAGAGTCCCAAAGGGACAATGCACCCTGGAGGTGCCTTAGAGGAAGGGGACTCCTCCCTTCGTTGTGAAGGGAGGACACCTCCCTTGGCCGTCGCCCCTCCCTTGGAGGAGGGGTCAAGGCTGCGCCTCCTCTCTCCCCCTTGCCTCCTATATATAGTGGAGGGGAGGGCTGCACACACCAATTCCTACGCCCCGGTGGCAGCCCTCCCTCTCCCTATTACTCTGTTTCCTCCCCAGATTGTATCTACGATAGCGCTTAGCGAAGCCATGCCAGGATTGCTCCACCACGCTGTTGTGCTGGTTGAGATCCCATCTACTTCCCCCTCTCTTGCTGGATCAAGGAGGAGATGTCATCGAGCCGCACGTGTGCTGAACGTGGAGGTGACGTTCGTTTGATGTTGGATCAGATTGGATCGTGAAGAGTACGACTACATCAATCGTGTTATATATGCTTCCGCTTAGCAATCTACAAGGATATGTAGATACACTCCCCCTCTCATAGCTATGCATGTCCATGGATAGATCTTGTGTGTGCGTAGGAACATTTTTGTTTCCCATGCAACATTCCCCAACACAGAACACCACCAAGTGTAGGATCCGAAGTATATCTAGAGGGGGGGGGGGGTGATTAGACTACTTGACCAAATAAAAATTCTAGCATTTTACAAATTTTAATTGTACGCAAGTTTTAGCAATTATAGCAAGTCAAGCACACCCCGCATATGCAAGTCTAAGAGTATAGCAGCGGAAAGTAAAGACATGCATATATAAGTATAGGTAATGGTAGGATGATCAAAGGAAATTGGGACACGAAGATTTTTCCCGTGGTTCCAATAGCCGGTGCTATCGTACGTCCATGCTGATGGAGACTTCAACCCACGAGGGTAACGGTTGCGCGAGTCCATGGAGGGCTCCACCCATGAAGGGTCCACAAAGAAGCAACCTTGTGTATTCCATCAGGGCTTACGTCCACGAAGGAGTAGCTTCACCCGGGATAGATCTTCACGTAGTAGGCGATCTCCTTGCCCTTACAAAATTCTTGGTTCAATTCCACACGAAGTCGGAGGCTCCCAAGTGACACCTAACCAATCTAGGAGACACCACTCTCCAAAAGGTAATAGATGTGGTACGAATGATGAACGCCTTGCTCTTGTGCTTCAAAAGATAGTCTTTTCAACACTCAATCTCTCTCACACAGACTTGGCTTGGTAGAAGAGATTGATTGGGTTGAAAGCAACTTAGTAGGCTAGAAATCAAGATTCATATGGTTGGAGTGGAGGATCACTAGTGCAACACAGTGCTATACAAACAGTTTTTAACCCCTTTCCTTGACGTAGTTCTAAACCATCGCCTTGCATGTGTGGGCGATAGGGGGGTCAATCCCACACGACACGGACAAAACCGTCAGCGATGGTGACCAACGAATGCAAATGATCTACAAACATAATCATGTGTGGTGTAGGAACATGTCACATACATAATATTTTGGGCGTGCGTGTGGGATTTGGAATCAGTCACACACGTCTAACACGAGTCAGTCACGTCTAATTTCTCATAAAAATAAACGGTGTTTGGCCTTTTATCATTTACGAGACATTGCCTAATCCACACGGGCCATGGTATAAATTGAGTGTGATATGTTCATCATGCACACCAGATTTCCCTGGTAACCGTGTGCCATGCATGATACATCGGACACGTTTCCTAAATTTTTTATGGATGGGATCATCTTTGCATCGGGCACGGTTTCCTGTAGGCACACATGTGAGATAAGGTGCTATCACAAACGATTGAGGAGATCGTATGTGAAAAGGATCGAGATGGACCTAGAGGGGGCGGTGAATAGGTACAAAACCAAATTTTAACAATTACTTAGCAATTTTAGGCAAACGTGCGGAATATGAGTGTAGGCCTAATAATTGCTACGACATGGAGTAAGTTATCTAGAGTGAAGTAAGGCAAGCGGTAAACAATAATCAAATACAAGTACGTAATAAGGATTAACACAAGTAGAGAGTTAGGGTTAGGAATAACCTAAACTCCAAGAGAGACAAGGATGTATCCCGATGTTCACTTCCTTGGAGGGAAGCTACGTCACCGTTAGAGGGGCGGATGTTACCACGAAGGCACACAAACGCCACGAAGGCTCACCCTATTCTCCCTTTGAGATAACTCCACGAAGGCGTTTCTCAACCACTAGTGGTAAGCCTTGAGGTGGCTTCCAAACCTTCACAAACTTTCCGGGGGAAATCACAATGGTTTGATTCCTCTCCGAAGACTCCTACCGCCTAGGAGTCTCCAACCTCCAAGAGTAACAAGATCACGGGGATTGCTCAAAACTTGCTCAAATCACAAATCACTTTGGTGGGAAGGAGGATATGGAGACGATCTATCTTTTGATTGGAACAACACTCAAAGGGACTCACAAATGCTCTTGGGATCTAGGATTTGGTGTAGACAAGAGTGAGTGAGAGGAAAGGTGTTCTTGGATGTATTCTAGCTGTGCTGAACACTATTTCACGAGGTGGGAGAAGAGTATATATAGTGGGGAGTGAAAAACAGCCGTTGGGGAAACTTTAAGTCACACAGGGTCCGGACATCCGACAGTTGTCGGAAGTCCGGAGGTCTGCGAGGGGTCGGATGTCCGACAGGGGTCGGTCGTCTGAGGCCTGTAGATATGACTGAAGATACTGTAAATTGAACAGCGACCGGACGTCCGGAGAGGACCGAAAATCCGAGTTATTCGACTCAACTTCTACTGGTGGGAGGTTCCGGATTTCCGAAGGGGAACGGACGTCCGGCCCTCGGACGTCCGGAGAGAGCCGGAAATCCGAGTTATAGAGCTCATGTTCTTCTGGTGCAGGGCTCCGGATTTCCGGGGCTGGTCGGACGTCCGGCCCTCGGATGTCCGGAGGGAGCCGGATTTCCGAGTTATATGACTCACAAACTTCTGGTGAAGGGGTACGGATTTCCGAAGCCTGCCGGTCGTCCGACCCTCGGATGTCCGGAGGGAGCCGGATTTCCGAGGCAATAGACCTGTTTTGAGATAAGAACAGAGAGGAGAATATGTGGTATTGGGTATGACAGTGAAGATGTGGTACGAGCAAGTTCATCGCAAAACCTGTGATCCCCTCTTAATAGATCGGGATCCCTATACTCAATATCAGTAAACTCAAAAGAATAGTCTACATCATCTTTTCTTAATCCCGAGCCTTCTCGAAATATAAATCCCAATCTTCTCAAACAACCTTTGGCACATAATTCTCAATCTACTAAAGTACTTGCCATCCTGAGATACACTCAACAAATAGGATTAGTTTCCTATGTATGTGTTGTCATTAACACCAAAAGTCGATTAGGGGCATAGTATGCACTTTCAATCTCCCCCTTTTTGGTAGTTGATGACAACATATACATAGGTCTAAAAAAGATTTAACATACATTATAGTCTAGGAGATATTTAGTACGGAGCTCCCCCTAAGTATATGCATGATAAAATATCGAAGCTCCCCTTTAATGTGTTTATCGAACATATAATGGATCAACATGTAAAGATAATAGATCATCATAGAAGTAGTGGAGCAAAACATAATAATAGTCTATGATGATATCATAGCAATCCATAGAAATCACAATCATTCATAAGTAGCCATACATGAGTTTATCCATTACATTAAATCTCCAAAGACTAAAAACTACGATACATTACTCCCCCTTTGGCACCAAGTACCAAAAAGGGAGGCACCAACAGCACCAACCACGCTCAGAGCTCATCAGCATCATCATCAGCATCATCAGGCAAGCCACTGCCACCAGCCTCGTCAAGGAAATCAGCCCACCCAGGACCAGATGGGAAGCCAAAATGAGTAGGAGGAGCAGCAGGAGGGGCCTCATCATCACTCACATCAAGAGCGCCCGAGTCTCTCAGACGAGCCTTGAGGGCATTCTTGGAGGAGACTAAGCGAGAAACCACATCATGGGTTTGACCACATTGGAAAGAGATGACCTTCATCATAGCAGAATGTGCCTTGCCAAGGAATTTGGCAATGCGACCGAGAGGAGCGGAGCTAGATGAGGGGGTGGCTGACCGGGCAGCAGTGCGGCGAGTGGATGTGGAGGATGAGGGGGTTTTCTTGGGAGCATAGTTATCCTCCATGTGAGCGGGAATGACCCACTTGCGATGTGTGTGAGTGACAGCCACAGAGAAATCAGCAACATGATTAATAAGAGCCTGGATGAAGGGGGCATGAGGAAAGGCTCGCTTGTACTGAAAGCTAGCAAGCCGAATCTCATGCCATAGAAAATGAGGCACATTAATTTTGCCCTTGGGGTGCTCGAACAAGTGAGACATGATGTCAATACAATAGCCACTGCAAGAACCCTTATCACCCATCTTGGGATAGATGGTGCGGATGAGACACTGAAAAATGATGAAATAAGGTGAGCGCCAGATGGATACCTAGTTAAGGTCCTTCATGCGTTCATCCGCATCAAGATCACTTAGTGGTTTGAGAAGATACCCACACGCCTCAATGGACTTATGCGCATGGTTAGGATCATCCCTATGTATTTTGAAGCCGGAGTTGGGGAAACCAAGTGCGGCAACAAATGTATCATAAGTAGCTGTGAAGCGAACGTCAGAGGTGATCCAGCTGACAGTGTGGTTTGGACCAAAGTAGCATGTGGCATAAAACTGGTGAATGGCAGCAGCATTAAAGTCGCGATGAAAGGCAAACGGGGCGGCAAGCCCCGATGCCTCAATAAGCTCAATGGCACCCGGATATTTCACCGGGTGCGTGCGAATATGCTCAACATCAATATAGAGATGAACAGATAAACCCTTAGGAACTATGACTGTGGTAAAAATGTCCGCCTGGACGTGTGTGCGGAAACGTGAGTCCGTAGAGTCACGTACGACAGCGTATGGATCAAGGTCGCGGCGCAAAGTGAGGTATGAAGCCGCGCCAAGTGTGGTGAAGTTCGTGATTGCACGACCTAAAGTAGCAGGAGGTTCTAGTGATATGCGACGAGCTTCACCTGCGGGCTGGGAAGGAGGAGGTGGTGGCATGTAGGACGCCCTGCGAGTCCCGGGCTTTGGCTTGGACCTCCGATCGGCGTGCTGGTCATCAAAGTCCTCGGCGGCAAGCTCCTCCTCGAAGTCGGGGTCATCACCATCAGACGACGAGGGGAGTTGTGGAGACGGAGAACGCCGGGCAGTCCGTTTGAAGGGACGACATGGCCCATCCGAGTCCGACACCGTGCTAGGAGGGGCGCGAGATGATGAGCCAGCCACGGTCTTCCGAGCGGCGTGCTTGGTCTTGTTCATGGAGCACAATATCCTACACGGATGAAAATCCCAAATAAGGAATGAACATGGAGATTCATGGGAGAGAGAGAACCAAAACAAACGTGAAAGGAACGGAGGAGCAACCTGCAGACGGATCCCGCGAAGGAAGAGGAGGAAGAAGAGGAGGATCCGCGGAGGAGATCGGCCCGATCTCAGGTCTGGCGGCACAGGCGAGGGCTCCTCGAGCTGGCGGCGGCGGCGGTAGGGAGGAAAAGGGGCGCTGAGGGTTAGGGCAAGAGCCCAGCCCCGCGCCCAGCTATTTATAGGCCCGAGGCGTCGGACGTCCGATAGGCGTCGGACGTCCGGTGGTGATTGTGGCGTCGGACGACCGACACTAGTCGAACGACCGGAAGGAGATTTCCCGCCGGACGTCCGAGACATGTCGGACGTCCGAGAAAGAGGAGGAGGCAGAGGCTGATGCTGGATTTTGTTTGATGATTAGATGATGACTTGCATGGTTTCTCACAAAAAGTACGAACATTGTTGCCTACAAGCATAACATATACTACTTGGAGACAGAAATTGATTTATGCGTACTTTGTAAGCTTAAAAAAACCAGAAAATTAAGACTCACTCCCCCTAAATGCATGCCCACATCAAGACACAAACATAATGTGAGTGTGTGTATGTGTGCAAGGTTTCAAGATATGTTGTCAAGCTCCAAGATACCAAGTTCATGCCTAAGTTGACAGAACCTAGCTATGCTAAGTGGCTTGGTGAAAATGTCGGCTAACTGCATGTCGGTACCCACATGGGTAATATCAATGTCACCCTTTTGCACATGGTCTCTCAAGAAATGATACCTAATATCAATATGTTTTGTGCGAGGGTGATCAATGGGGTTCTCGGAGATCTTTATGGCACTTTCATTATCACAGAGAAGAGGAACGTGTCGATACGTGATACCATAATCCTTTAGTGTTTGCCTCATCCATAGCAGTTGGGTTGCACAGCTTGCGGCTGCAATATATTCGGCCTCGGCCGTGGAGAGAGAAACACAGTTCTGCTTTTTCGAGAACCAACTTACCAAGGAGCGTCCAAGAAACTGACATGCACCGGAAGTGGATTTCCGTCCCACTTTATCACCGTCCCAATCCGCATCAGAATACCCAATAAGATCAAACTTAGCATCCTTAGGATACCATAAGCCTAACTTTTGGGTGTGAACAAGGTATCTAAGAATATGCTTAACCGCCATGTGATGGCTTTCCCTAGGGGAAGCTTGAAATCTAGCACATATGCCTACACTTAACATGATGTCCGGTCTAGATGCGCAAAGATAAAGTAACGAACCAATCATGGAGCGGTAAGTAGATGGGTCAAAAGGAATACCGTTTGTGTCTTCATTTAGAACTACATCGGTGGCCATGGGTGTCTTCATTGGTTTAGCATTTGTCATATCAAATTTTTCAAGAATGTCCTTGAGGTACTTAGTTTGAGACAAGAAAATCCCTTCTTGAAATTGTTGTATTTGAAAACCAAGAAAGAACTTCAAGTCCGTGTTGAGTGACATCTCAAAGGTCTTGGTCATGGAGGCCGCAAACTTCTTGCATAAATGGATGTTAGGAGAACCAAAAATGATGTCATCTACATAGATTTGGCATAAGATCAAATCACCATTTTCCCTCTTAGTAAAAAGAGTGGGATCGATCACCCCCACCACAAAGCCATCATCGAGTAGGAACTTCTTAAGATGATCATTCCAAGCACGAGGTGCTTGTTTGAGGCCATACAGAGCCTTGTGAAGTTTATATACATGGTCTTTGTGGTGAGGGTCAACAAACCCAGGTGGTTGTGATACATATACCTCTTCTTGTAGAGGACCGTTAAGAAAAGCACTTTTCACATCCATTTGATGCAAAGTAAAACCATTGAAAGCAGCATAGGCCAATAAAATGCGAATGGACTCAAGACGAGCAACAGGGGCGAAAGTTTCACGAAAGTCCAAACCTTCAACTTGGGAGTACCCCTGTGCTACTAACCTTGCCTTCTTGCGTAGAACAGTCCCATTCTCATCTTCCTTGTTCTTGAAAATCCATTTAGTTCCAATGACATTATGTTCCTCAGTTGGTCGTTCTACCAATGACCATACTTCGTTGCGTGTAAAACTGTTTAGCTCCTCTTGCATAGCAAGGAGCTAGTCATTGTCGCACAATGCATCCTGAACCCTGTGTGGCACAGTACTAGAGACAAACGAAAAGTGAGCACAAAAGTTTGTTAATTGTTTATGAGTCACTCTACCTTCCGACACGCCGGTGAGGATTTGATCAATATCAACATGACCGGCCACACGTGGCATGATGGAGGTCAAGGTTTCACGAGGTTCGACTTCGTTTCCATCATCAACGTCCTCAACATATGGATCATTTATGTGCGGAGGAAGATATTCCTCTTCGCGTTGCACTTGTTGAGGTTCATCATCAAACATACCCATACTTTGGTCTACCTCTTGAAGATCAACTTGTTCTTGAGTGTGATCAGGGTGGGAGACATGTTCTCCCACTTGATCCTCAACAACTGGCATGATGTGTGTGCTAGTATCTTGTGGAGGTACGGGCAGTGAACTGTCTTGAGGATGAGAAATACTCTCATCATCTTCATCATCATCATGAGGTCTTTGTTCCATGGGAAGAAGTGCACCTACACCCATGTTTAAGATATCTTGTGGGGAGTCTTCTTCACCTGCATCATTTAGATCAACTTGCTCCCCATGGGAGCGGTTAAATTCATCAAACGTCATGTCACAGGTTTCTATAACACATCCAATGGATTTGTTGTAGACTCTGTAGGCGTGAGAGTTTGACCCATAGCCAACAAAAATCCCTTCAGTTGTTTTGGATTGAAATTTTCCTAACCATTACCGTTTGTTGAGGATGAAACACTTGCATCCAAACACACGAAAGTACTTAACATTGGGCTTGTTCCCAGTTAGGATCTCATATGGAGTCTTCTCCAATATTGATCGAAGGAAGAGCCGGTTTGATGCATGACATGCTGTGTTGATGGCCTCAGCCCAAAAACTATGTGGTGACTTGTATTCGTCTAACATGGACCTTGCCATTTCCACAAGTGTCCGGTTCTTCCTCTCTGCCACACCATTTTGTTGAGGGGTGTAAGGTGCGGAGTACTGATGTTCAATTCCCTCATCACTAAGAAATTCTTCTAGGGTGTAGTTCTTGAACTCAGAGCCATTATCACTTCTTACTGCCTTGATGTCCTTGTCAAACTTCCGCTGGGCTTGTTTGGCGAAATCAATGAAGGTGATCTTCGTCTCGTCCTTGGACTTGAGAAAGAACACCCATGTATATCTTGAGTAATCATCAACAATGAATAGGCCTTACTTTTTCTCTCCAAGACTTGCCCATGAAGGAGGCCCAAACAGATCCACATGAAGGAGCTCTAATGGCCTCGAAGTGGATACAATGTTCTTGGGTGGATGTTTTGATTGATGTTGTTTCCCAGCTATGCATGCACTGCACACACGGTCTTTCTTAAAAGATACATTTGTTAGTCCAAGGATGTGATTGCCGTTTAAGCAATTTTGAAGATTTTTCATGCCAACATGGGCGAGGCGGCGATGCCACAGCCATCCCATGTCGGCCTTGGCCATTAGACAAGTTGTATGGAAGGTGCTGTCTTTCGAGAAATCAACCGTGTAAAGGTTGCCATCCAACTCTCCAACAAAGGCCACTTCGAGAGTGTCTCTCTTAAATACTTTCACATCCGTTAGTCCAAATAATGTGTCATAACCGACGGAAGCCAATTGGCGAACTGAAAGTAAATGATATTGAAGAGATTGGACAAGCATGACATTTGCAATAGACATGTCATTAGTGATTGCCACCTTGCCCAACCCAATTACCTGCCCTTTCGACCCTCCACCAAATACAATGCTCATGTATGGTCGAATGGCTTGCATGAAGTCATAGAGCAAGTTACTATCTCCGGTCATATGATTGGTGCATCCACTGTCGATCACCCATTTGGCTCCTCCGGAGAAAGCAGCCTGTAACGAATTAAGACTTGGTTTGAGGTACCCATTTTGTCATGGGGCCTTTCACATTAGTTACAAGAGTCTTAGGAACCCAAATAGCATAGAATCGGAATGCATTACGGGGACCAACGAATTTAGCATAGACCTCTCCTTCCTTTGATTTGCGTAGTACATAGGATGGAGGCATGAATTCGGTTGTCTTGTTGTGAGTAGGCGAACCCCTAGTGGCCGATCCACTCACAACGTTACCTTTCTCCTTGTGTCCCTCTCGTACAAATATTTCTTTAAGTGGAGTGGTACACTTGAGAGGAGATGCACTTTTCTTGGCAGTGCTTGGGTTGAACCCAAGCCCTTCCTTGGCGAAGCCTCCATTGTGTCGACTTAAGATCTCATTGAGAGTATTTTGTCCTTGTGCACATGTCATGAGACCTCTGTCTAGCTGTGCCTTTAGCGAACAGTTTTCCTCAAGGATAGATGTCAGTTCACTACTAGAGTTAGTAGTGCAGGTATCAACATTAATGATAGGTGAGGAGTAGGCCTTAGCTAGAGTGTCAAGATAAGTAACCTTAAGTGCCTCAAAGCTCTTTGTAAGAACAGTGAGTTTCTCTTCCTTGTCTTTGAGAGACAAGGATAGACGCTCACAGTCCTTAGAAAGGGAAGCATGAGAGTTCACAAGTCGGTCTTTATCATTTAGTAATTCTTTGCACACAGATTCAGCCTTTTTCAGGGAGGCAAGATCATTAGCATGTTTATCAAGGTTTTCACCTACTTTTGAGCATAGTGCATCATTTTGTGCTTCCTCATACAGGACTTTCTGCTCAAGGATTTCATTTCTTTCCTTCTCCCCAGTGACGAGGGTTTCGAGTTCCTTGATGGTATTGGTGTGCTTACTCACCATTTCCATAAGTATGCGAAACATAGTGAGCTTCTTTCCTTTAAGAGAGAACATAAATTCGTTTATTTTAGCAAACATGGGATGATCTAAGTCATTATCCTCATAGTGATCTTCCGCATCAAGATACTCATCAGATGGAGTAGAAACTAGACTGAAGGAGTTTAACCGTGGAGTTACCTTAACCTTATCATGGGAGCTTTGGTCTTCCTCATCTCCCATGGCAGTCTTTGCCATCAAACATTTGTGAGCGTTGCCCTTGTAGTCCTTCATATAGTTGTAGTGAACAACATCACCACTTTTGTTGACTAGCCTCAAGGTGTTTTCTGTATCCTGAGCTACTCCGGCAACTCCACCAACATCTTCTGGATCCGATTCTTCTTGGGCAACCATTGCTCTTCCATCTGTCCTCTTGAACTTGGAGTTCATAGGGTTTGGCAACTTCTTCTTTACAAAGGTCTTTGGAAACCTTGGTTTGTCTTCTCTCTTCTCATAAGGGCAGTCGTTGGAGAAGTGGTTGGTTTCCTCACAGTTATAGCATTTCCTTACCTTCTTCTTTGGGAATCTTCCCTTGAACTTTCCTGCACTGAATTTCTTTACAAAGAGAGCAATGTCCTCATAAGATGGGCTTTCATCAGAGTCAACATCATCACCATCTTCGCAGTCATCATCACCCTCTTCTTCTTCACTTTCTTCTTCGTCACATTCATGCTTGGCTTTCAACGCAAGATTGATCTTTGATGTTGAAGTGCCATGCATGGCAAG
Organism: Hordeum vulgare subsp. vulgare; assembly: GCF_904849725.1. Classification (NCBI taxonomy): domain Eukaryota; kingdom Viridiplantae; phylum Streptophyta; class Magnoliopsida; order Poales; family Poaceae; genus Hordeum; species Hordeum vulgare. The sequence continues at coordinate 598,137,464 of NC_058524.1, forward strand.
GTGCTTTGTTGCATTTGCCTTTGACTCTTCAAATAATTGGAAAGTGGATATGATGTCATCTGGAGTCATTTCTTTGAACCCATGGTGCTGCCTCATGTCCCATACCATTTGATGGTGATACGGAGCAAGAGCATGAAGTGACTTGTCCACAAGAAATCTCTTGGTCAGATTGAAACCATCTTGCGTCTTGTCACAGTCACATGACTCAATGTCTGCGGCGAGAGTCATGAGCCGTTCTAGTAGTTGCTTGGGAGATTCACCCTTTTCCATACAGAAATTCTGTAATTGCCCCTTGGCAATTTCATATTGAGCAAGCCGAAGAGTGGAGGTACCGGTCTTGGTCCTTATAATGCTATCCCACAGTTCCTTGGCACTTGTGATGTGAATGTAAGGTCTTTGTTGCTTGTCATTCATTCCTTTTCTTATGCACATGATCGCAGTGTCATTGAGATGCTTGTCATAAGTTTCTCTGGGCGTGAGGCACCTTGGATCTACAGGATTGTACCCATGCTCGAGGATGTCCAACATCTCATCATTGGTGTACCTAAGATGATCCTGCATACCAACTCTCCACAAAGCAAAATCGGAATTGTCATCAAGCAATGGAGGTTTTCCTCTAGGATTGTACTTAGGTTTCTCAATTTTAGATCTAGCATAAAGCCATGGAACACTGGTTTGGTTCCTTTCCGGAGGTGGTTGGCCAAATGAAGTACCGTGCACATGTGGCCCTGAGGCCCTCGGGGACGTGGTTGTTCCCGTGGTTAGTGATGCTAGTCTCATTTGGACCATGGCCTCAAGAGAAGCATCATGCTCCTCTTTTTGCTTGGCAAGGGCCCATTCCAGGTCCTCACAGGTGAAATACTTGACTCCGAGGAAGTCCCGTCCCTCTGCACTCGAGCTACCGTAGCTGGAACCCCGTCCATCTCGCTCTAGGGCGGTTAAGCCACAAGAATAGAGCACGAGGCTCTGATACCAATTGAAAAGGATCGAGATGGACCTAGAGGGGGGGGGGGTGAATAGGTACAAAACCAAATTTTAACAATTACTTAGCAATTTTAGGCAAAAGTGCGGAATATGAGTGTAGGCCTAATAATTGCTACGACAAGGAGTAAGTTATCTAGAGTGAAGTAAGGCAAGCGGTAAACAATAATCAAATACAAGTACGTAATAAGGACTAACACAAGTAGAGAGTTAGGGTTAGGAATAACCGAAACTCCAAGAGAGACAAGGATGTATCCCGATGTTCACTTCCTTGGAGGGAAGCTACGTCACCATTAGAGGGGCGGATGTTACCACGAAGGCACACCAACGCCACGAAGGCTCACCCTATTCTCCCTTTGAGATAACTCCACGAAGGCGTTTCTCAACCACTAGTGGTAAGCCTTGAGGTGGCTTCCAAACCTTCACAAACTTTCCGGGGGAAATCACAATGGTTTGATTCCTCTCCGAAGACTCCTACCGCCTAGGAGTGTCCAACCTCCAAGAGTAACAAGATCACGGGGATTGCTCAAAACTTGCTCAAATCACAAATCACTTTGGTGGGAAGGAGGAGAGGGAGATGATCTATCTTTTGATTGGAACAACACTCAAAGGGACTCACAAATGCTCTTGGGATCTAGGATTTGGTGTAGACAAGAGTGAGTGAGAGGAAAAGTGTTCTTGGATGTATTCTAGCTGTGTTGAACACTATTTCACGAGGTGGGAGAAGAGTATATATAGTGGGGAGTGAAAAACAGCCGTTGGGGACACTTTAAGTCACACAGGGTCCGGACATCCGACAGTTGTCGGAAGTTCGGAGGTCCGAGAGGGGTCGGATGTCCGACAGGGGTCGGTCATCCGAGGCCTGTAGATATGACTGAAAATACTGTGAATTGAACAGCGACCGGACGTCCGGAGAGGACCGGAAATCCGAGTTATTCGACTCAACTTCTACTGGTGGGAGGTTCCGGATTTCCGAAGGGGAACGGACGTCCGGCCCTCGGACGTCCGGAGAGAGCCGGAAATCCGAGTTATAGAGCTCATGTTCTTCTGGTGCAGGGCTCCGGATTGCTGGGGCTGGTCGGACGTTCGGCCCTCGGATGTCCGGAGGGAGCCGGATTTCCGAGTTATATGACTCACAAACTTCTGGTGAAGGGCTACGGATTTCCGAAGCCTGCCGGTCGTCCGGCCCTCGGATGTCCGGAGGGAGCCGGATTTCCGAGGCAATAGACCTGTTTTGAGATAAGAACACAGAGGAGAATATGTGGTATTGGGTATGACAGTGAAGATGTGGTACGAGCAAGTTCATCGCAAAACCCGTGATCCCCTCTTAATAGTGCGGGATCCCTATACTCAACATCAGTAAACTCAAAAGAATAGTCTACATCATCTTTTCTTAATCCCGAGCCTTCTCGAAATATAAATCCCAATCTTCTCAAACAACCTTTGGCACATAATTCTCAATCTACTAAAGTACTTGCCATCCCGAGATACATTCAAAAAAAAGATTTAGTTTCCTATGTATGTGTTGTCATTAACACCAAAAGTCGATTAGGGGCATAGCATGCACTTTCAGTATGCACACGTACATCAAATCATTTGCAATTTCTTATGTCTCACCAACATTTCATTTTATATCTCATTTGCTTTTACTGTAGATCATAGGCGGTTGTGCTATGAGTTGCGTGTGCTTTCTGTTATGGATCGCACACGCTTAGTTGCTTAAACCGTATGCACTTAAATGGGCAGGTTATTGTAAAATATCACATTTAATTCACCATGTGAATAGAAAATTCGTCAAAATATGCAATCAACAAATAGTGTCCACATGAAGAACATTCATCATAATTCGCCAAAATATGCAATTGAACGAATAGTGTCCATAGGAAGAACATTCATGATAATTCACGACAATATGCAATTGAGAAAATGCTACCTAAATTCCACAACTATAAGACCGACATATGCCGTACATAATCATAGTGTACGAAGTAGGAAGACATGATCACATGGAAAATAATGCATCCATGTGTATATGTTTACCTGATACTCTATATGAATGCGTATGTACTATGATGGGATATGAATCTGGAATCTTCAACGTCTTTAGTGGGCTTGATATAGTGTTTCACAAAGAAGGTGTTGGTAACTTTTCTAACAGTCAACAATTCATGTGCGACAAACAGTTCAGAGGTTATTGGTCCAAAGATCAACTACAGGACTTCTAGATCAGAATGTGACATACGTGTGGAGTAGAAAATAGTAACTAAGAAACAAACTTATTGGTTTTATCTTGTCAGCATCGACACCACATTCAACACGTATGCATACGTTCATCATGTGTGCGCAAACGTAGTATCGACATTGGCTGGTCCCTTGTTGTTATTGAGGACACTGATTTTTTTGTACAATATTAGTCATGTATTTTCCCTTTTAGGAAAAACCTAAACGGTATAAGTTGTTTCTTTTTTTCTTTGAAGAGAAATAGAAAGAGGTTTACTTAGAAACTTGAACATCTGACTAGCATTTTCTAAAAATGACGGATTTCCTTGTCTTACCGGAGAAACGATCACATGCTGCAGAGGTAGTTGGTGGTTGAAGCGTAACGCTCCTAAGTTATGTTCTTTGACAATACACTGCAAATGAAGATGAATTTTCACATACCCAATTCTTGAACCAGATATGAACACGACATATTAACATCAAGGAATTCAATACCTATCCATGAAATCATGAAGATCATTCAGATCCTGAGGCTCATTTGAATCACTGAGAGAATCCAGGTAGTAAACTTTGTTGCGTTTTGGAACAATGACCACCAAGATGTAGTGACCTATACAGTTTAATAAAATCATGAACTTACGAACTATGTCGAAAAATGAAAGACGATCAATGTATCCGTAGTTGTGATATGGCCACACGAAGAATTCTCTTATCTGTAAGTCGAACAAGATCTTGGCGACATGATCAATGGAAGCCTAGCGTGTCTCATGTTTTCTTAACAAAATGTCATTTGCTAAATTAGGATCTATGAAATACGCATGCACCCTTGATGATCTTTGCATCATCAATCCCCTGAGAGGAATACAATACAATCAGTTTTTTTTTCATTTACAACCTTTTATGGAGAAGTTGATCAGAGTTTGTGAATTACTTATAACATCAAGCATTTGACAAGAGTGGTAACAAGCTCATCTAAGTTGAAGAAGAGATGAAAGTCCTCGAATTCCACACTGATGGTACCTACACGACGAGAGAAATGCCAACTATCGTAGTGCACTTCCAAAATGTTATGATCTTCTCCTTTCGACATTCTGTCCATGGAATACTTATGTAACCTACGGCAACTGGAACCGCACTGCTCAAAGTATTCACCAACAAGAAATGGCTGGCCATTCTTGTACTTGCGTGCTTCAAATGGGTATACCTTCTTACTAGAAAGTAGCTTTTCAACTTCTGCTTCAGACATGCCGTCATCACTGGGATTACCAAACCCTTCGAAAAACATGTTGTTAATTTGGTTATGGCCGATGACACTTTGTAGTAGGATGCTCTTGGTGTTGGAATTATGCCCTAGAGGCAATAATAAATATAGTTATTATTATAATTCCTGTATCAAGATAATCGTTTATTATCCATGCTATAATTGTATTGAATGAAGACTCATTTACATGTGTGGATATATAGACAAAACACCGTCCCTAGCATGCCTCTAGTTGGCTAGCCAGTTGATCAATGATAGTCAGTGTCTTCTGATTATGAACAAGGTGTTGTTGCTTGATAACTGGATCACGTCATTAGGAGAATCACGTGATGGACTAGACCCAAACTAATAGATGTAGCATGTTGATCGTGTCATTTTGTTGCTACTGTTTTCTGCGTGTCAAGTATTTATTCCTATGACCATGAGATCATATAACTCACTGACACCGGAGGAATGCTTTGTGTGTATCAAACGTCGCAATGTAACTGGGTGACTATAAAGATGCTCTACAGGTATCTCCGAAGGTGTTAGTTGAGTTAGTATGGATCAAGACTGGGATTTGTCACTCCGTGTGACGGAGAGGTATCTCGGGGCCCACTCGGTAATACAACATCACACACAAGACTTGCAAGCAATGTAACTTAGTGTAAGTTGCGGGATCTTGTATTACGGAACGAGTAAAGAGACTTGCCGGTAAACGAGATTGAAATAGGTATGCGGATACTGACGATCGAATCTCGGGCAAGTAACATACCGAAGGACAAAGGGAATGACATACGGGATTATATGAATCCTTGGCACTGAGGTTCAAACGATAAGACCTTCGTAGAATATGTAGGATCCAATATGGGCATCCAGGTCCCGCTATTGGATATTTACCGAGGAGTCTCTCGGGTCATGTCTACATAGTTCTCGAACCCGCAGGGTCTGCACACTTCAGGTTCGACGTTGTTTTATGCGTATTTGAGTTATATGGTTGGTTACCGAATGTTGTTCGGAGTCCCGGATGAGATCACGGACGTCACGAGGGTTTCCGGAATGGTCCGGAAACGAAGATTGATATATAGGATGACCTCATTTGATTACCGGAAGGTTTTCGGAGTTACCGGGAATGTACCGGGAATGACGAATGGGTTCCGGGAGTTCACCGGGGGGGGGGGGGGGGGCAACCCACCCCGGGGAAGCCCATAGGCCTTGAGGGTGTCACACCAGTCCTTAGTGGGTTGGTGGGACAGCTCAAAAGGGCCCTATGCGCCAAGAAGGAAAAATCAAGAGAAAGGAAAAAAAAGAGGAGGAATTGGGAAGGAAGGGGGACTCCCTCCCACCAAACCAAGTCCAACTCGGTTTGGGGGGGGGGATTCCTCCCCCCTTGGACTCGGCCGACCCCCTTGGAGCTCCTTGAGCCCCAAGGCAAGGTCCCCTCCCTCCCACCTATATATACGGAGGTTTTAGGGCTGATTTGTGACGACTTTTCCACGGCAGCCCGACCACATACCTCCACGGTTTTTCCTCTAGATCGCGTTTCTGCGGAGCTCGGGCGAAGCCCTGCTGAGACAAGGTCATCACCAACCTCCGGAGCGCCGTCACGCTGCCGGAGAACTCTTCTACCTCTCCGTCTCTCTTTCTGGATCAAGAAGGCCGAGATCATCGTCGAGCTGTACGTGTGCTGAACGCGGAGGTGCCGTCCTTTCGGTACTAGATCGTGGGACTGATCGCGGGATTGTTCGCGGGGCGGATCGAGGGACGTGAGGACGTTCCACTACATCAACCGCGTTCTCTAACGCTTCTGTTGTACGGTCTACAAGGGTACGTAGATCACTCATCTCCTCTCGTAGATGGCATCACCATGATAGGTCTTCGCGCGCGTAGGAAAATTTTGTTTCCCATGCGACGTTCCCCAACAGTGGTATCAGAGCTAGGTTCATGCGTAGATGTCTTCTCGAGTAGAACACAAAAGTTTTTTTGGGCGGTGATGTGCGTGTTGCTGCCCTCCTTAGTCTTTTCTTGATTCCGCGGTATTGTTGGATTGAAGCGGCTTGGACCGACATTACTCGTACGCTTACGAGAGACTGGTTTCATCGTTACGAGTAACTCCGTTGCTCAAAGATGACTGGCAAGTGTCGGTTTCTCCAACTTTAGTTGAATCGGATTTGACCGAGGAGGTCCTTGGATGAGGTTAAATAGCAACTCATATATCTCCGTTGTGGTGTTTGCTTTAGTAGTAATAGCATGAGTAGGACGACAACCCCGATGGCAACACGTTGATGGATGATCATGGTGTGGCGCCGGTGACAAGAAGATCGTGCTGGTGCTTTGGTGATGGAGATCAAGAAGCACGTGATGATGGCCATATCATGTCACTTATGAATTGCATGTGATGTTAATCCTTTTATGCATCTTATTTTGCTTAGAACGACGGTAGCATTATGAGGTGATCTCTCACTAAAATTTCAAGACGAAATTGTGTTCTCCCCGACTGTGCACCGTTGCTACAGTTCGTCGTTTCGAGACACCACGTGATGATCGGGTGTGATAGACTCAACGTTCACATACAACGGGTGCAAAACAGTTGCGCACGCGGAACACTCGGGTTAAGCTTGACGAGCCTAGCATGTGCAGACATGGCCTCGGAACACATGAGACCGAAAGGTCGATCATGAATCATATAGATGATACGATTAGCATAGGGATGCTTACCACTGAAACTATACTCAACTCACGTGATGATCGGACTTGAGCTAGTGTAAGTGGATCATGAACCACTCAAATGACTAGAGAGATGTACTTTTTGAGTGGGAGTTTAGTGTATAATTTGATTAAGTTAAACTCTAATTATCTTGAACATAGTCTAAGTCCACTTTGAATATATTTGTGTTGTAGATCATGGCTCACGCGACAGTCATCCTGAATTTTAATACGTTCCTAGAGAAAGCTAAGTTGAAAGATGATGGAAGCAACTTTGTAGACTGGGCTCGTAATCTTAAGCTAATCTTACAAGCTGGGAAGAAGGATTATGTCCTTAATGCTGCATTAGGAGATGAACCACCCGCTACGGCTGATTAGGATGTTAAGAACGCTTGGTTAGCACGTAAGGAGGACTACTCAATAGTTCAATGTGCAGTCTTGTATGGCTTAGAACTGGGACTTCAACGTCGCTTTGAGCGTCATGGAGCATTTGAGATGTTCCAGGAGTTGGAGTTTATCTTTCAGAAGAACGCCCGGATCGAGAGGTATGAGACCTCCGATAAATTCTATGCTTGCAAGATGGAGGAAAACTCGTCTGTCAGTGAACATATGCTCAAAATGTCTGGGTACTCAAACCGTCTAGCTGAGCTGGGATTGAACTCCCGCAAGAAGCTATCACTGACAGAATCCTTCAATCACTACCGCCAAGCTATAAAGGCTTTGTGTTGAACTACAACATGCAAGGGATGAACAAGTCTCCCGGCGAGTTGTTTGCGATGCTGAAAGTCGCAGAGTCTGAACTCCGTAAAGAGCATCAAGTGTTGATGGTGAATAAGACCACTAGTTTCAAGAGAAACGACAAAGGCAAGAAGGGCAATTCAAAGAAGAGCGGCAAGCCTGTTGCCAATCTGCCAAAGAAACCCAAAGCTGGACCTAAGCCTGAAACGGAGTGTTACTATTGCAAGGGTATGGGTCACTGGAAACGCAATTGCCCCAAGTATCTGGCAGATAAGAAGGCGGGCAAAGAAAAATCAGGTATATTTGATATACATGTTATTGATGTTTACTTAACCAGCTCTCGTAGTAGTGCCTGGGTATTCGATACCGGTTCTGTTGCTCATATTTGCAACTCGAAACAGGAACTGCGGAATAGACGAAGGCTGGCGAAAGATGAAGTGACGATGCGCGTAGGAAATGGTTCCAAGGTTGATGCAGTCGCCGTCGGCACAGTGTCACTTCAGCTACCGTCGGGATTAGTGATGAACTTAAATCATTGTTATTTAGTGCCTGCGTTGAGCATGAACATTATATCTGGATCTTGTTTATTGCGAGACGGTTACTCTTTTAAATCAAAGAATAATGGTTGTTCTATTTCTATGAGTAACATCTTTTATGGTCATGCACCGAATGTGAGAGGATTGTTCATGTTGAATCTTGATAGCGACACGCATATACATAACATTGAGACCAAAAGAGTTAGAGTAAACAATGATAGCGCCATATTTTTTTGGCACTGCCGCTTAGGTCATATTGGTGTAAAGCGCATGAAGAAACTCCATGCTGATGGACTTTTGGAGTCACTTGACTTTGATTCACTTGACACGTGCGAACCATGCCTCATGGGCAAGATGACTAAGACTCCGTTCTCTGGAACAATGGAGCGTGCAAGTGACTTATTGGAAATCATACATACCGATGTGTGTGGTCCGATGAGCGTGGAGGCACGCGGCGGATATCGTTATTTTCTCACCTTCAGTGACGATTTGAGTAGATATGGTTATGTCTACTTGATGAAGCACAAGTCTGAAACATTTGAAAAGTTCAAGCAATTTCAGAGTGAAGTGGAAAATCATCGTAACAAGAAGATCAAGTTCCTACGGTCTGATCGTGGGGGTGAATATCTGAGTTTCGATTTTGGTACTCACTTAAGACAATGTGGAATTGTTTCACAGTTAACACCGCCTGGAACACCACAGCGTAATGGGTGTCAGAACGTCGTAATCGTACTCTATTAGAGATGGTGCGATCTATGATGTCTCTTACTGATTTGCCGTTATCATTTTGGGGTTATGCATTAGAAACAGCTGCATTCACTTTAAATAGGGCACCATCAAAATCCGTTGAGACGACACCATACGAACTGTGGTATGGCAAAAGACCAAAGTTGTCGTTTCTTAAAGTTTGGGGATGTGATGCTTATGTCAAAAAGTTTCAGCCTGAAAAGCTGGAACCCAAAGCGGAAAAGTGCATCTTCATAGGTTACCCAAAAGAGACAGTTGGGTACACCTTCTATCTCAAATCCGAGGGCAAAGTGTTTTTTGCTAAAAACGGAGCTTTTCTCGAAAAGGAGTTTCTCTCGAGAGAATTGAGTGGGAGGAAGATAGAACTTGACGAGGTTGTCGAACCTCTCATCCCTCTGGATGGTGGCGTAGGGCAAGGGGAAACCTCTGTCATTGCGACGCCGGTTGAGGAGGAAGTTAATGATGATGATCATGAAACTCCAGTTCAAGTTTCTGTCGAACCACGCAGGTCGACGAGACCACGTACTGCTCCAGAGTGGTACGGTAATCCCGTCTTGTCAATCTTGTTGTTAGACAACAATGAACCTGCAACTTATGAAGAAGCAATGGTGGGCCTAGATTCCAACAAATGGCTAGAAGCCATGAAGTCCGAGATAGGATCCATGTATGAGAACAAAGTGTGGACTTTGGAGGTACTATCTGAGGGCCGCAAGGATATTTAGAACAAATGGATCTTTAAGAGGAAGACAGACGCTGACGGTAATGTGACCGTTTATAAAGCTCGACTTGTGGCAAAGGGTTTTTCACAAGTTCAAGGAGTTGACTACGATGAGACTTTCTCACCCGTAGCGATGCTTAAAGTCCGTCAGAATCATGTTAGCAATAGCTGCATTTTTCGATTATGAAATCTGGCAGATGGATGTCAAAACGGCGTTCCTTAACGGTTTCCTTAAGGAAGAGTTGTATATGATACAACCCGAAGGTTTTGTCGATCCTAAGAATGCTAACAAGGTGTGCAAGCTCCAGCGATCCATTTATGGACTGGTGCAAGCATCTCGGAGTTGGAACAAACGCTTTGATGAGGTGATCAAAGCATTTGGGTTTATACAAGTGGTTGGAGAATCTTGTATTTACAAGAAAGTGAGTGGGAGCTCTGTGGCGTTTCTAATATTATATGTGGATGACATATTACTGATTGGAAACAACGTAGAGTTTTTGGAGAGCATAAAAGGTTACTTGAATAAAAGTTTCTCTATGAAGGACCTAGGAGAAGCTGCTTACATTCTAGGCATTAAGATCTATAGGGATAGATCAAAACGCCTGATAGGACTTTCACAAAGCACATACCTTGATAAAGTTTTGAAGAGGTTCAAAATGGAACAGTCCAAGAAAGGGTTCTTGCCAGTTTTACAAGGTACGAGATTGAGTAAGACTCAGTGCCCAGCAACTGATGAAGATAGAGAGCATATGCGCTCTGTCCCCTATGCTTCAGCCATAGGTTCTATCATGTATGCGATGCTGTGCACTAGACCGGATGTTAGCCTGGCCATAAGTATGGCAGGTAGGTTCCAGAGTAATCCAGGAGTGGATCACTGGACAGCGGTCAAGAATATCCTGAAGTACCTGAAAAGGACTAAGGAGATGTTTCTCGTGTATGGAGGTGACGAAGAGCTCACCGTAAAAGGTTACGTCGATGCAAGCTTTGACACAGATCCGGACGACTCTAAGTCGCAAACCGGATACGTATTTATTCTTAATGGGGGTGCAGTAAGCTGGTGCAGTTCCAAGCAAAGCGTCGTAGCAGATTCTACATGTGAAGCGGAGTACATGGCTGCCTCGGAGGCAGCTAAAGAGGGTGTCTGGATGAAGCAGTTCATGACGGATCTTGGAGTGGTGCCAAGCGCACTGAATCCAATAACCTTGTTCTGTGACAACACTGGTGCCATTGCCTTAGCAAAGGAACCACGGTTTCACAAGAAGACCTGACACATCAAACGACGCTTCAACCTCATCCGCGACTACGTCGAGGGAGAGGACGTGAATATATGCAAAGTGCACACGGATTTGAATGTAGCGGACCCGCTGACTAAACCTCTTCCACGGCCAAAGCATGATCAACACCAGAACTGTATGGGTGTTAGATTTATTACAATGTAATTCACATGGTGATGTGAGGGCTAGATTATTGACTCTAGTGCAAGTGGGAGACTGTTGGAATTATGCCCTAGAGGCAATAATAAATATAGTTATTATTATAATTCCTATATCAAGATAATCGTTTATTATCCATGCTATAATTGTATTGAATGAAGACTCATTTACATGTGTGGATATATAGACAAAACACCGTCCCTAGCATGCCTCTAGTTGGCTAGCCAGTTGATCAATGATAGTCAGTGTCTTCTGATTATGAACAAGGTGTTGTTGCTTGATAACTGGATCACGTCATTAGGAGAATCACGTGATGGACTAGACCCAAACTAATAGACGTAGCATGTTGATCATGTCATTTTGTTGCTACTGTTTTCTGCGTGTCAAGTATTTATTCCTATGACCATGAGATCATATAACTCACTGACACCGGAGGAATGCTTTGTGTGTATCAAACGTCGCAACGTAACTGGGTGACTATAAAGATGCTCTACAGGTATCTCCGAAGGTGTTAGTTGAGTTAGTATGGATCAAGACTGGGATTTGTCACTCCGTGTGACGGAGAGGTATCTCGGGGCCCACTCGGTAATACAACATCACACACAAGCCTTGCAAGCAATGTAACTTAGTGTAAGTTGCGGGATCTTGTATTACGGAATGAGTAAAGAGACTTGCCGGTAAACGAGATTGAAATAGGTATGCGGATACTGACGATCGAATCTCGGGCAAGTAACATACCGAAGGACAAAGGGAATGACATACGGGATTATATGAATCCTTGGCACTGAGGTTCAAACGATAAGATCTTCGTAGAATATGTAGGATCCAATATGGGCATCCAGGTCCCGCTATTGGATATTGACCGAGGATTCTCTCGGGTCATGTCTACATAGTTCTCGAACCCGCAGGGTCTGCACACTTAAGGTTCGACGTTGTTTTATGCGTATTTGAGTTATATGGTTGGTTACCGAATGTTGTTCGGAGTCCCGGATGAGATCACGGATGTCACGAGGGTTTCTGGAATGGTTCGGAAACGAAGAATGATATATAGGATGACCTCATTTGATTACCGGAAGGTTTTCGGAGTTACCGGGAATGTACCGGGAATGACGAATGGGTTCCGGGAGTTCACCGGGGGGGGGGGGGGCAACCCACCCCGGGGAAGCCCATAGGCCTTGAGGGTGTCACACCAGTCCTTAGTGGGCTGGTGGGACAGCCCAAAAGGGCCCTATGCGCCAAGAAGGAAAAATCAAGAGAAAGGAAAAAAAGAGAGGAGGAAGTGGGAAGGAAGGGGGACTCCCTCCCACCAAACCAAGTCCAACTCGGTTTGGGGGGGGGGAGTCCTCCCCCCTTGGACTCGTCCGACCCCCTTGGGGCTCCTTGAGCCCCAAGGCAAGGTCCCCTCCCCCCCACCTATATATACGGAGGTTTTAGGGCTGATTTGAGACGACTTTTCCACGGCAGCCCGACCACATACCTCCACGGTTTTTCCTCTAGATCGCGTTTCTGCGGAGCTCGGGCGGAGCCCTGCTGAGACAAGGTCATCACCAAACTCCGGAGCGCCGTCATGCTGCCGTAGAACTCTTCTACCTCTCCGTCTCTCTTGCTGGATCAAGAAGGCCGAGATCATCGTCGAGCTGTACGTGTGCTGAACGCGGAGGTGCTGTCCGTTCGGTACTAGATCGTGGGACTGATTGCGGGATTGTTCGCGGGGCGGATCGAGGGACGTGAGGACGTTCCACTACATCAACCGCGTTCTCTAACGCTTCTGCTGTACGGTCTACAAGGGTACGTAGATCACTCATCCCCTCTCGTAGATGGACATCACCATGATAGGTCTTCGTGCGCGTAGGAAAATTTTGTTTCCCGTGCGACGTTCCCCAACACTTGGTCCCATCCCTCCTTGTTTTGGGGGAGGGGGACTTCATGTGTGCAACCGTGCCCACTTTTGTCTTCTTAGATGAAGAACTTCTTGTTTGACGTTCGGTTTCATGAACGGCGTGCTGCTGAGAAGCCTATGAAGGTACGATGGACTGCTGAAAAGATGATGCCGCTATGGCAGAGTACTGAGTTGTAGTACAAGAGGCGACGGATAGCTGACCAGCCGTTGAAGCTATGTTGTACTTCAGAGCAGCTGGTGCCAACGTGTCGGTGTGTTGATGTAGCTGTGTAAACGCATTGGTTTGCTGAGCAGGCGATCCCGACACATCGGTATGCTTATCAGGTGGCTGCAAACCGCTGTACTGACGAGCATGTGGATCCTGACTTTCAGACTACTTAGCAAGCGGTTTCGGACTTTCGGAATGCTTAGCAGGCAATTCGACCAGGTTTATCTGATGAGCATGCAATGCTGATGTGTGTGCACTTTCTGCTTCAGCGGCCGACATCTGTACCGATGATACATCTTCAGCACTTGTAGGCCTCTCCATAGGCTGCTCAGGAGGGGAGGATGCCTTGCATGTACCGCATGAAGTCGGGCGGGATGATCATAGGTTGATGCCTCGAGCATCAGATTCCCAAGAGTATGTTCATCAGGGCTGTCACACAAGATCTGTTGTGGTGAAAATAAAGTCATCGGTTCGAGGACGACATTGGTTTCTTTTGGAGGTATGGAGGGATCTCATCCAGGAAGTCATTCTCTTTTTGTGGCTACTGGATATGATTTAACCGTGTTTCTTCCAAGGTGCTCTTCTCATCAGGGTCCCCAAGGACATTCTCCAGGGAAAATTACTAAATCTAGGCTTTATTTCAGTCATGTAGCACTTCATACAACCCGACTACAATAGCACATTGTCCAACAAGAGTCCCCCGTCCAAGTCAGGGTTGTAAACCCATGTCGTTGCACATTTTAAAGTACCTTCACAATGTGTAAGCACGACCTTCAATCTCCCCCAGTCCATATAGATCAAATATAGCACCATCATGTCCATCTGCAGCATCATTGTCGCTCGGGTCAGCTGATGCACAACTACTCTTGTGTGGTTTTGCCATGCAATAAGTGGCATCATCCATGCCAACACCCCCTTGCATCTTGTGGCTATCTCTCAGCATTACTGTCTTCTGCCACATATATGACTCCTCAACTTCCTTTCAAATTCCAGGATACATGTCCCTCTCAATCCTTTCACGCAAGTCTCTCTACTTACCATCACTCCTAGATTTTTTTCATACTGAGCCTATCTTCTTTGCTTGTGTGAAACCCCTCTTGTGTGAAACATTGACCGCAATACCCCTTGCACGGCTAGGTGGCTGTTTGGTAGTCCGAGCTTCGGAAAGAATGTCACATGGCCTTGAGTTCCTGTAGAACTTTCCAGTGCTTTTGGAAGCCTTTGGCATCACATTATATAGTTCTAGGTCTGCTGAGTTTTCAAAGTAATAAGAACCGTCTCCATGACTCTTTGCACATGCCGCAAGTAGTCCCTAGCGTGAGAGCCCCTATTTGACTAAAGGCTGGTTTGTCACCCGCAAGTACTGCTTCTTTGTCTTCTTGATCCCATATCAGTTTCATGCCGTAGTATCCTGCCACACTCATACGGTGAGGGTGTGTGTTCTTCTTCTGAAGTTCTGATTGCATGGCACTCTTCTTAATGAAGTCTTTACTGGCCCTGACCCTTTTGAATTCTGCCCAGTCTTCCTTTGTAATTTGGGGGTATGAGGGGATTGGGTCCTTGCCTTGACTCGAGTAGTTCTTGTACAACACATGCTTCCAGTTTCTCCAAGCATCCATGGCCTTCTTCAGTGTAGCGTGTTCCACCTCATCTGTCCACTCCTTAGGAATGCTGAAGTGCGCCATGATCTCTCGGACTATCCTCTGCCGTGTTTGTGTATCAGCCTTCTGAAACCCTCACAGATTAATGTTGAGCCTTTCCCTACCAACAAATCCACACACACTCCTGAACCTCATGCGTGCTTTATCTGGTTTAGTTGGAGCCCAAGACTTCAAATCGATATCAATTACTTCATATACACCTTTAGCCTGGTGTGTGGGTTTTCTTGGAGCGTTCTTCCGTCTCTTGACCGGAAGGGCGATTGTAGCAGCTCTATCCCGTTCATCATTTTTTGATACACGATCATCCGTTGTAGACATGCTGGCTTCGGACTCAGATGAAGATACATCGATAGAAGTATGACCGTCGTTGCTGCTAGTAGTCATCTAGAGAGGACACACATGCAAAATTCAAAAAATGGCGATAAGCATAAAAGAAAGGTAACATCTTGGCAATAAGTTGTCTAAACACGGCATGTGACAGTTTGGAAATGTACGGCTAATATGTTCATTTTGTGTGATTCATGCACACATGATATATAACTCGACAATAACTAATTAGAACAAATACAACTTATATGTAGTTAGAAGGTAGATGATGAACATAAATATGCTCTCCACTATTTTATAACGAATTTGGGGACAAATCAAACCAAATAGGAAAAGGGATCGCGAGATAATAGACCTCACCGCGATGGAGGGCAGCAACTCACAAGTTTCTTTGTGCAAATACGATAGGAGAGGCGAGGGTGCAGGATCGATATGCTCGAGGGTGGATGACGAGAAAATAAATACGGCGATGCGTGGGCAGACGCATGTTCGGAGCTGTAGTGAAGGGTAGGGTTGACGCCGAGAAGTGGGTACACGGTCGGGTTGAGCACGACGGTGCCGATATGGGTTCTGGTGTGGATCTGGGGGACGGGAGGGAGCTGTCGAGATGGAGGTTGGGTAGAATATGTGGGTTGAGAAAAATGGGGGAGGGCGTGGGGGGGGGGGGGGAGGGAGGGGACATGTTGGCGGCTTTGGTGAAAAGGGTGAAAAAGAGCGCCGGGCGCCCCACGGAAAGGCCTATGTAAATGGTTTTGTATAGTAATCCGTGTGCAGAAGCAGCATAAATTCGTTTGAAAGGAAAACCTCACAACTTAGAAATGTGGACGTGCCCTCATTGTTTTGTCTCAAATTGTTTCCCACGGCACGCACCTATCTTTGTACCCTAGTATTGATTTTGTGCCGCATTTCATGTACCGTTTGATATTTTTCAGACTTTTTTTATTTACCGGACGTTTAGTGCACACAAATCAAATCCCAACTGCAACTACATGTGGTGTTGGAAAACAAGGCATTAAAAATCATTTATGTGTCACTTAATATGTTTTTATTCGTTGTCCAAGGAATGAAAAGAATTTCCGAACATTTCGGCACCAAGATACGTCCACCTACATAAGGCACATTGGTAATTTCATTACACGAAATCCAGATGGACTGAGAAAATCATGGAAATCGGCGTGTTATCATGGCGTGATCTCTGAGACACTGTGGATTTTTTTGGTAAACTTTGACAGAATTTGGGATGATCGCTCCTTGGAAACCATAGCGTCTCGATAGAGGGATCATAGTTTGAAAGGGAGAAGTGACAAATCAAACTCCAATCGACGGTGTCTTCATCGCCTCTCCTACAAATGTTTTCCCATGGTAGTCAATCATCATTATACGTCTGGTTTGATTTTCTGGCACATTTCGATGCTCGTTTGCCATATTTAATTATTTTTTATCATTTACGGGGCATTTAGTGCATATAAATCCAATCCCAACTGCTACTAGGTGTGTTGACGAGAGGGATAAGGACTGCCATCCGATCTTGATGCATCTTACGGTGGAGATGTACAATCCATATGATTTGTATTTTGTCCAATCAGAACGCACGACTCACTTTGCGTGCACTAGGTGTCATCGTCCACAGTTTGGGAAGCACACGAATTTAATGTATGAACCGTGTGCTATTTGGTTATGCACAACAATCATATTTCATTTCAAATGAATTTGTGACTTCATAATTTTGCCTCGAATTATTTTTCATCGGTAGACAATCACCTTTTAACCCTTGTATTTATTTTCGGCCGCATTTCATGACTTGTTTGCTAATTTAATACATTTTTTTTATCAACATAGGGCTTGTTAGTAATTTCACTGGAGGGAATGCAGATGTATTCTGAAAATCACGAAAATGCGTGTGTCACTATGGCATGATGTGAATACCCCGTGGAAAAAAAGGTAATGTTTGGCGGAAGTTGTAATGATCGCTCCTTTGGAAACAAAGGCATCTAACAATAAGGATCATAGTTTCCAAAAGTAGAGTTGGCATTTCGGACTCCAATTGGTGTCAACCTCATCATTTCACCTTGATTTTTCCCATGATACACAAACATCATTGTACTCCTAATATTGATCTTCCGGTGGATTACATGACTCGTTTTCTATATCTAAGTCATTTTTTTTTGCATTGGCCATGCATTAGTGTATATAAATAAAATCCCAACATGAATTGCGTGTGGATGCTGGCAAAGAATCTTTTACAAATCACTTGTGTGTCACTTTGCGTGATTTTCGTCATTGTCCAAGCAACAAGAAGAATTTTCAAACATTTCAGATGGGAGATGCGTCCACCTACACAATAAATGTCGGTAATTAATTTAATTACAGAAAATGCAGATGGACTCGGATAATCAAGGAAATCGACGTGTCATCATGGCGAGATCTCGAGACACCGTGGATTTATTTTGGTAAACTTTGACAGAAGTTAGGATGATCGCTCCGTGAAAACCATTACATATGAGTAGAAGGATCACAGTTTCAAAGGGAGAAGAGGCAAATCAAACTCCAATCTTGATCTCCTCTCCTCCATTTTTTCCCATGCTAGTCAATCATAATTATACGCCAGGTTTGATTTTCTGGCGCATTTCAGGCCTCGTTTCTTATATTTAAGTCATTTCTATCATTTACGTGGTATTTAGAGCATATAAATCAAATCACATCTGCAGCTAGGTGTGTTGACGAGAGGGATAAAGTCTGCCGTTCGATCTCGGTGCATCCTACGGTGTCTGTGTGGTTTGTGTTTTGGCCAATGAGAATGCACAACTCATTTTGCGCGCACTAGGTGTCATTGGCCACCGTTTGGGAAGCACACAGATTTAATATATGAACCGTGTGCTATTTGTTTATGCACAACAATCATATTTTCATTTCAAATGAATTTGTGACTTCATCATTTCGTCTCAAAAATTTTTTCATCGGCACACAATCACGTTTTAACCCCTGTATTAATTTTCGGTCGCATTTCATGACTTGTTGGCTAATTTTAATATATTTGTTTACCAAAATAGGGCTTGTTGGAGGAAATGCAGATGTATTCCAAAAATTACGAAAATGGGTGTGTCGCCGTGGCATGATGTGAATAACCCAAAGAAAAAATTGATAATGTGTGGTGAAAGTTGTGATGATCGCCCCTTTGGAAACCAAAGCATCTCACAATAAGGATCATTTTTTCCAAAACTAGAGTTGGCATTTCGGACACCGATCGGTGTCAACCTCATCGTTTCCCCTCGATTTTCCCATGGTACACAAACATCATTGTACTTCTAGTATTGATTTTCTAGTGGATTATAGGGCTCGTTTGCTATATCTAAGGCATTTTTTTTGCATTTACCTTGCATTAGTGCATATAAATAAGATCCCAACACGAATTGTGTGTGGATGCTGGCAAAGCATCTCTTACAAATTATTTGTGTGCCTCTTTGCGTGATTTTTGTCATTGTCCAAGCAATGAGAAGAATTTTCAAACATTTCAGATGGGAGATGGGTCCACCTACACAATCAATGTCGGTAATTAATTTAATTACAAGAAATGCTGATGGACTCACAAAGTTATGAAAGTCGGTGTATCATTGTGGCGTGATCTCGAGACACCATGGAATTTTATGGTAAACTTTGACACAAGTTAGGATAATAGCTCCATGAAAATCATAGCATCTGAGTAGAAGGATCATAGTTTCAAAGGGGGAAGTGGCAAATCGAACTCCAATAGACGATGTCTTCATCGCCTCTCCTCCATTTTTTTCTACATGGTAGTCAATGATCATTATACGTCAGGTTTGATTTTCTGGCACATTTCTGGCCTCACTTGCTATATTTAATTTATTTTTATCATTTACAAGACATTTAGTGCATATAAATAAAATTCCAAATGCCACTACGTGTCTTGACAAAAGGGATAAGGACCACCGTTCGATTTGGGTGCATCCTATGGTGCATATGTACGATCCGTGTGGTTTGTGTTTTGGCCAAACAGAACGCACGACTCACTTTGCGTGCATTAGGTATCATCGGCCATAGTTTGGGAGGCACACGGCTTTAGTGAATGAACAGTGTGAGATTGGTAAGCCACACTGCACGTGTTCAATTCAAAAATACCAGAGTGAGATCAACTGAGCGTTCTAGTATATACAAAGATTTAGTGCACCTTGAAATCTTAAGGTGAAATGAAGATGAGCCTTTTATATCCAGAAACGAAAAAATATACGCCCTATAAACCGAAAAGGAGGGAGTACATGGTAAATTATCAAAAATAGTTCAAATTCACTGCTAGGGTTGGGAACAATTCAGTACAATAGACATGATGATTAGTTTTGTTTAATTAATTCCAATGTACATGGGGTGATCGCGATCATTATATTGACCGCTAATGAACTTAGGATTTCTGATGCTTTTACGCTTCTCCTCTTTGGTGTCGTGTGCCCCATTAGGTTGGAGCTCATAATATTGATTGTACTCCTCCTCACCACCAACATTCGACGCCTAGTATCCTCCTCTTGCCATACATCACTACATGGTAGTGCGTATGCAAGGTGTCTGGCACATAGAAAATGTGGGTAGCATGGCCGGCAAGAATATATGGTTCCTTGTGATATGCCATAATTCTGCGATCAACATATGTCTTCCTATAATCATCAATCTTTATGCTACTGATGTCTACTACGCAACCTTCTCCTTGTAGACGTTGTTGGGCCTCCAAGTGCAGAGGGTTGTAGGACAGTAGCAATTTTCCCTCAAGTGGGTGACCTAAGGTTTATCAATCCACGGGAGGCGTAGGATGAAGATGGTCTCTCTCAAGCAACTCTTCAACCAAATGACAAAGAGTCTCTTGTATCCCCAACACACCTAATACAATGGTAACTTGTATAGGTGCACTAGTTCGGCGAAGAGATGGTGATACAAGTGCAATATGGATGGTAGATATAGGTTTTTGTAATCTGAAATTACAAAAACAACAAGGTAACAGATGGTAAAAGTGAGCACGAACGGTATTGCAATGCGTGGAAACAAGGCCTAGGGTTCATACTTTCACTAGTGAAGTTCTCTCAACAATGATAACATAATTGGATCATATAACTAGCCCTCAACATGCAACAAAGAGTCAATCCAAAGTCACTAATAGCGGAGAACAAACGAAGAGATTATTGTCGGGTACGAAACCACCACAAAGTTATTCTTTCTGATCGATCTATTCAAGAGTCCGTAGTAAAATAACACGAAGCTATTCTTTCCGTTCGATCCATCATAGAGTTCGTACTAGAATAACACCTTAAGATACATATCAACCAAGACCCTAATGTCACCTAGATACTCCATTGTCACCTCAAGTATCCGTGGGCATGATTATACGATATGCATCACACAATCTCAGAATCATCTATTCAACCAACACATAGAACTTCAAAGAGTGCCCCAAAGTTTCCACCAGAGAGTCAAAACGTGTGCCAACCCCTGTGCATAGGTTCCGGATGTCAACTGTTCTTCCCCTTTGCAATGGCACCAGAAGAATGCTGCTAGCACTCTCCGGCAATCGAAACTAGAAGAATGTTGTTGACGGCCCACCAGTGCGTGGGATCGTAGCAGTTTTCGAGGGTTGAGTATTCGACCCAAATTTGTTGGTACGCCTATAGGAGGTGAGAGGATACTCTCAAGTATTAGCAGCTGAATATGTCAGATTCAACCACACCTGAAAGATTAGTATCTGCAAGCAAAGTATCAGTAGCAAAGTAGTATGATAACAACGGTGTCAGAAACGATCTGTTGACGACAGACTATTCCTAACGATTGTATCAATGGCGCCAAGTTGCCTCGTTGACGAAAATTGTCAGTTCCCGTCAACGACCAGCGAACCAAAATTGTAGCAGGTAGCAGCAGTGTAACGAGCAATAGCAGCGGCAAGGAAAAGCAGTAGTGACAGCAGTAGCAAGTAGCAAAAGTAGCAAGCGACAGTAGTAACAGCAGCAGAGCAAGACAAGTAACAACAGTAGGACAAACTCGTAGGCAATGGGTCGGTGATTTGTTTGGATGATATTCATCATGCAACAGTTATAACACGGAGAGATATGTGGCTAGCTCCCGTTCGTCAATGTGATGTTGGCATGCATTCCGTGTGTCGTCTTACGTGCTTAGGGAAAAGAACTTGCATGACATCTATTGTCCATCCCTCCCGTGGCAGCGGGGTCCAAAAGGAAACTACGGGATATTAAGGTTCTCCTTTTAATAAAGAACCGGACCAACGCATTAGCACTTGGTGAACACATGAACTCCTCAAACTATGGTCATCACCGGGAGTGCTTCCGGTTATTGCCACTCCGGGGTTGCCGGATCATAACACATAGTAGGTAACTACAACTTGCAAGATCGGATCTAAAACACACATATATTGGTGACAACATAATAATTTCAGATCTGAAATCATGGCACTCGGGCCCTAGTGACAAGCATTAAGCATGGCAAAGTAGTAGCAACATCAATCTCAGAACATAGTGGATACTAGGGATCAATCCCCATCAAAACTAACTCGATTACATGATAGATCTCATCCTACTCATCAGCGCCCAGCGAGCCTATGAATAGATTACTCACGAACGACGAAGAGCTTCATGGAATTGGAGAGGGAAGAAGGTTGACAATGACGATGGCGATGATTTCCCCTCTCCGGAGCCCAAGACGGACTCCAGATCTGCCCTCCACATGAAGAACAGGTGGTGGCGGCGCCTCCATATCGCAAACGCGACGAAAACTTCTCTTTTTATTTTTTCTTGGACGAAAGGGAACTTATAGACCTGAGGTTGGGGGCGGTAGAGCCGTGTGGGCCCCACAAGCTTGCCCACCGCCACCAGGGGGAATGGTGGCGGAGCCAGGGCTTGTGGCCCACTGGCCCACCCCCTCAGGTTGAACTTGGAACAGATATTTTTCATATTTTCCAAAACTGCTCCCCGTAGATTTTCAGGACGTTTGGAGAACTTTGATTTCTGCACAAAAATAACACCAAGGCAATTCTGCTGAAAACAGCGTCAGTCCAGGTTAGTTGCATTCAAATCATGCAAATTGGAGTCCAAAACAAGGGCAAAAGAGTTTGGAAAAGTAGATACGATGGAGACGTATCAGTTCCCAATGTCACGAACCCGCAAGTTGATCACCAAAACATACATCAAGTACTCACATGAATCCACGTGTGCCAACCCATATGCATAGGTTCCCAATTGTCACAAACCCGCAAGTTGATCACAACAGATAGAAACGTGCAAGACATACATCAAGTGTTCTCAAAGACTCAGTCCGATAAGATAACTCCAAAGGGGAAAATCAATTCATTACAAGAAGGAGAGGGGGAAGAACATCATAAGATCCAACTATAGTAGCAAAGCCCATGGTACATCGAGATTAAGACATCTCAAGAACACGAGAGAGAGAGATCAAACACATAGCTACTGGTACATACCCTCAACCCCGAGGGAGAACTACTCCCTCCTCGTCATGGAGATCGCCGCGATGATGAAGATGGCCACCGGAGATGGATTCCCCCTCCGGCAGGGTGCTGGAACGAGCTCCAGATTGGTTTTTGGTGGCTACAGAGGCTTGCGGCGGCAGAACTCCCGATCTAGGTTTCTTTCTGGGGGTTTCTGAATTTATAGGAATTTATGGCGGTGGAATTGCGTCAGTTGGGCCCACGAGGAGGTCACAAGCCTGCCCTGCGCCACCTAGGGGGGCGGTGGCGGTGTCAGGGCTTGTGACTCCCTCGTGGATCTTCTGTCCTTCTTCCAAAGCTTCGGGGGTCTCTTTTGGTCCAAAAAAATCATCGTAAAGTTTCATTCCATTTGGACTCCGTCTGAAAATGGGCCAAAAACACGGAAAAAACAGAAACTGGCACTTGGCACTGAGTTAATAGGTTAGTCCCAAAAAAGATATAAAATATCATATTCATGCATATAAAACATCCAAAGTTGACAAGATAATAGCATGGAACCATCAAAAATTATAGATACGTTGGAGACGTATCAAGCATCCCCAAGCTTAACTCCTGCTCGTCCTCGAGTAGGGAAGTGATAAAGAATGGATTTTTGATGCTTTCATGCTACCTAGCATAGATGTCCTTTGTAACTCCTCTTATGTGACCTGAATGTTCAGATCCCTTAGATTCAAAACAATAGTTTGTTATTGATGTGGAGACAATAATACTTCAAGCAAACTAGCAAGGTAATCATGAACTTTCAAAATAACAAGGCCAAAAGAAAGTTATCCCTACAAAATCATATAGTCTGGCTATGCTCTATCATCCTTGCACAACAAATTTAAATCATGCACAACCCCGATATTGGCCAAGTAATAGTATTCACACCTTTACTTTCTCAAACTTTTTCGACTCTCACGCAATACATGAGCGTGAGCCATGGTTTTAGCACTATAAGTGGTGTGGAGTGTGGTGGAGGTTGCAAGGCAAACAAGGAGAAGATGGTCACATTGACTAGGCATATCAATGAGCTATGGAGATGCTCATCAATAGATATCAACGTGAATGAGTAGGTATTGCCATACAAATGATGCACTAGACCTAGGAGTATGTGAAAGCTCTTAAAGAAAACTAGTGGGTGTGCATCCAACTTGCTTGCTCACGAAGACCTAAGGCAATTTTGAAGAAGCCCATCATAGGAATATACAAGCCAAGTTATATAATGAATATTTCCCACTAGCTATATGGTGGTGGCAAAATGAGAGACTCTCAATCATGAAGATCATGGTGCTTAATATGCACAAGTGTGGAAAGGTGGTAGCATTGTCCCTTCTCTCTTTTTCTCTCATATTTTTTTTGGTGGGCTCTTTGGCCTCTTTTTTTTTTAAATTTTGGTGGGCATATTTGGCCTCTTTTATTTCCTCACATGGGACAATGCTCCCTCAATGATGATCATTACACTTTCAACTCAAAACTTAGAGCAACGATGGCTCTATATGGAATGCCTTCGGTAGTGTACCGTGACAATGATCTAGCATGGCATAGACATTAATGGAAACATCATGCTAGCTATTTTACGATCATGCAATGGCAATGTAGACGTGGTGGCACATGTCATGGTGGTAGTTGCATGGCAATATATCTCGGAATAACTTTGAAAAATCCATAGTAGGTAGGTATGGTGGCTGTTCTGAGGGAGGCTAATGGTGGGTTTTGTGCACCGGGGAAAGTTGCACGACACTAAGAAGATATTGATGGTGGAAGGTGAAAGTGCATCTAAACCATGGACTCAACATTAGTCATGAAGAACTCATATACTTGTTGCAAAAGTTTTATTAGTAATCGAAACAAAGTATTCAATGCATACTCCTAGAGGAAGGGTTGGTAGGTATAAACCATCGCGCGATCCCGACCGCCACGCAAAGGATGACAATCAAAAGACTAATCATGCTCAGACTTCATCACATAGCGGTTCACCATACGTGCATGCTACGGGAATCACTAACTTCAACACAATTATTTCTAGATCCACAACACCTTACTAGCATGACTTCAATATTACCAAAACCACAACTCAAAACTAATTGAGATGAATCAAACTTCTCTAACTATTCAATGCACATGAAGGTGGAAGTTTTCGTATCCCTTTGGATAACTACCCCTTTTGAGACTACTTTCAAAGCATAGATCAACTACCAAGCCACGCACCGCTGTGCTCTAAAATATATAAGTGAAGCACACAGAGCAAAAGTATCTAGCTCAAAAGATATAAGTGAAGCACATGTGAGCTGAATTGTCTACCAAAGGATATAAGTGAACTCGACAAAATCACGGTGAGTGCATGTCTCTCTCTCTAGGTGTGCAGCAAGGATGATTGTGACACGACAAAAATAAAAGACTCCTACGATACAAGACGCTCCAAGCAAAAACACATAACATGTGGTGAATAAAAATATAGCCCCAAGTAACGTTACCGATGGATTGAAGACGAAAGAGGGGATGCCTTCCCGGGACATCCCCAAGCTTAGGCTTTTACAATATCCTTGAATCTCTTGGGGTGCCTTGGGCATCCCCAAGCTTGAGCTCTTGCCACTCTTTATCTCTTTGTCCATAAGAACTTCACCCAAAACTTGAAAACTTCACAACACGAAACTTAAATAGAAACTCGTGATAATATTAGTATGAGAAAGCAAACCACCACTTCCTTAGGTACTGTAGCAAACTTAAGTTCTACTTATGCTGATGTTGGGTTACTGTATTTTCAATCTTCCATGGCTAATACCCCCCAATAATTTCCATAGTTTCATCAAAATAAGCAACCAACACAACAAAAACAGAATCTGTTAACAGCAGACCGGTCTGTAGCAATCTGTATATTTCGTATGCCTCTGGTAATTCAAAAATTCTGAAACATTACGACAGTATGAAGAATTTGTGTAGAAATCAGAAGCAAAAATAATCAACTCAAAATCTATTACATAAAAAAATGAAAATTCTTTTCGTGAGCAGAAAGTTTCTGTCTTTTCCAGCATGACCAAACGATCATCCCCAAGGCTAATCATAACGGTTTTGCTTGGCACAAACGCAAAAAGAAACACAAAAAACACAATCATAACAGAATTATAAAAGTGTGGAAAACACAAAACAGAAAGAAAAAGGATAGATTCGTTGGGTTGCCTCCCAACAAGCGCTATCGTTTAGCGCCCTTAGCTAGGCATTGATTTCAATGGTGCTCACATAAAAGGTAAGGATTGAAACACAATGAGAGCATCATGGAGCAAATGGCTAGCACATTTAAGTCTAACCCACTTCCTATGCATAGGTATTTTGTGATCAAACAATTTATTGGAGCAAGAATCAACTAGCATAGGAAGGCAAAACAAGCATAGCTTCAAAACTTTCAACATATGGAGAGGAAGCTTGATACTATTGCAATAAGTAGAAGCATATGATCCTCTCTCATAGTAATATTTAGTAGCATCATGAATGAATTCAACAATATAACCAGCACCTAAAGCATTCTTTTCATGATCTACAAGCACAGAAATTTTAATACTCTCCACATAAGGAAATCTATTCTCAAGAGTAGTAGTGGGAGTATCGTAAAAGACTTGAGCACTACAAATCGTGTCCACAATGAAAAAGCAAGGTTTAGCAAAGGGTTTTTCAAAAGTATGACAAGTTTTATCATCCCTCTTCTTCAAAGCATAAGTATCCTCACAATAATCATCATAGATAGGGGGCATGCTTTCATCAAAATGATTTTGATCATTCAAAGTGGAAGAGCTAAAAAGATCATCTTCATCAAATATAGCATCCCCAAGCTTGTGGCTTTGCATATCATTAGCATCATGGGTATTCAAAGAATTCATGCTAAGAACATTGCAATCATGCTCATCATTCACATATTCTATGCCAAGCATTCTATGTAATTCTTATTTCATCACTTGAGCACAATTTTCCTTCCCATCATGCTCACGAAAGACATTGAAAAGATGGAGCATATGAGGCATCCTCAATTCCATTTTTTTGTAATTTTCAGAGAAAGAACAAGAAACAAAAAGATTTGATTGCAAGATCTAAAGATATACCTTCAAGCGCTAACCTCCCCGACAACGGCGCCAGAAAAGAGCTTGATGTCTACTACGCAACCTTTTCCTTGTAGACGTTGTTGGGCCTCCAAGTGCAGAGGGTTGTAGGACAGTAGCAATTTTCCCTCAAGTGGGTGACCTAAGGTTTATCAATCCGCGGGAGGCGTAGGATGAAGATGGTCTCTCTCAAGCAACCCTGCAACCAAATAACAAAGAGTCTCTTGTGTCCCCAACACACCTAATACAATGGTAAGTTGTATAGGTGCACTAGTTCGGCGAAGAGATGGTGATACAAGTGCAATATGGATGGTAGATATAGGTTTTTGTAATCTGAAATTACAAAAACAGCAAGGTAACAAATGGTAAAAGTGAGCACGAACGGTATTGCAATGCGTGGAAACAAGGCCTAGGGTTCATACTTTCACTAGTGAAGTTCTCTCAACAATGATAACATAATTGGATCATATAACTAGCCCTCAACATGCAACAAAGAGTCACTCCAAAGTCACTAATAGCGGAGAACAAACGAAGAGATTATTGTCGGGTACGAAACCACCACAAATTTATTCTTTCTGATCGATCTATTCAAGAGTCCGTAGTAAAATAACACGAAGCTATCCTTTCTGTTCGATCCATCATAGAGTTTGTACTAGAATAACACCTTAAGATACATATCAACCAAGACCCTAATGTCACCTAGATACTCCATTGTCACCTCAAGTATCCGTGGGCATGATTATATGATATGCATCACACAATCTCAGAATCATCTATTCAACCAACACATAGAACTTCAAAGAGTGCCCCAAAGTTTCCACCAGAGAGTCAAAACATGTGCCAACCCCTGTGCATAGGTTCCCAATGTCACGAACCCGCAAGTTGATCACCAAAACATACATCAAGTACTCACATGAATCCACGTGTGCCAACCCATATGCATATGTTCCCAATTGTCACAAACCCGCAAGTTGATCACAGCAGATAGACACACGCAAGACATACATCAAGTGTTCTCAAAGACTCAATCCGATAAGATAAATCCAAAGGGGAAACTCAATTCATTACAAGAAGGAGAGGGGGAAGAACATCATAAGATCCAACTATAGTAGCAAAGCCCATGGTACATCAAGATCAAGACATCTCAAGAACACGAGAGAGAAAGATCAAACACATAGCTACTGATACATACCCTCAGCCCCGAGGGAGAACTACTCCCTCCTCATCATGGAGATCGCCGGGATGATGAAGATGGCCACCGGAGATGGATTCCCCCTCCGGCAGGGTGCTGGAACGGGCTCCAGATTGGTTTTTGGTGGCTACAGAGGCTTGCGGCGGCGGAACTCCCGATCTAGGTTTCTTTCTGGGGGTTTCGGAATTTATAGGAATTTATGGCGGTGGAATTGCGTCAGTTGGGCCCATGAGGAGGTCACAAGCCTGCCCTGCGCCACCTAGGGGGTGGTGGCGGTTCAGGGCTTGTGACTCCCTCGTGGCTCTTCTGGCCTTCTTCCAAAGCTTCGGGGGTCTCTTTTTGTCCAAAAAAATCATTGTAAAGTTTCATTCCATTTGGACTCCGTCTGAAAATGGGCCAAAAACACGAAAAAAACAGAAACTGGCACTTGACACTGAGTTAATAGGTTAGTCCCAAAAAGATATAAAATAGCATATTCATGCATATAAAACATCCAAAGTTGACAAGATAATAGCATGGAACCATCAAAAATTATAGATACGTTGGAGACGTATCAGCTACCAAGAGGGACACATCTGCACTTGAATAATGCCACCTTCAATTCCACATAGTTGAGCTCCCAAATCTCTTTGATGGTTCCATAGCACATCGGTTTATCATCTTCGTCTACATTTATGCATTCTATTTGAACAGAGCTGTTCTGATATGATGTCTTACCATCACGTTCCTCAGTGTAGAATGTGTTGCCATTTATGTCGTACGCTTGGTACTTCATAATCGTCGTTGATGGATTTTGTGCCAACCATGTTGCAAGGTCATGATGAGATCTGTGTGCCAAACGATCCTTCAACCATCTTGCATAGTCCTTATTGTGTGCAATTGTCTCGGCAGCTGGTGCAAGAACATTGGGTAAGTTGCTTCGTCGTATCTCCTTCACGTGTTCTGCAGCATAAGCATCGAGTATCGGGCTGTTAAGCTATACCGTCAAATGGGCTTGATCGGCCATTTCTCTAGCTGGACAAATCTACATGCCAGCAAGAACCAGCTTACGAGCCAACCTTCCCTCGTGGCAAGAGAGGGGCACACCAATAGGTTTAAGTTTCATGTATTCGGTGCAAAACTCAACCACCTCCTTCACGATATAACCTTGTATGATGCTTGCCTTTGGATGGCGTCAGTTCCGTCAATACCGCTTTAGTATCCCCATGCACCGCTCGAAGGGATACATGTTGTTAAGAAACGCAGGACCAGAATACTTTATCTCGTCTACAAGGTGCACGATGATATGGATCATGACATCAAAGAATGACGGGGGGAAGAACATCTCTAAGTTTGACAATACTCTTGCAATATAAACTTGCATACGACCAAGCTCTTCAATATCTACCACCTTCTGCCATAGTTTCTTGAAGAAATCATAGAGATCTATCATTGTGTTTCTTTTGTCTGTCTCCATCATATTCCTTATGGCCACAGGGATGATTTGTGTCAAAATTACGTGGCAATCATGTGACTTCATGTGAGACAACTTCTTTTTAGGCAAGATGTCATCCATGAGACTTCTGATGTTTGCGGAGTATGAAGAGTGTGTCTTAATTGACAACAAAAATTTGAAGAATCCTTTTACTTCTATTGTAGTCAAATTGTAGTTCTGGTGTCGCTGGAGCATTTTGTCATCATCTTCTCCTTCATGCATGTGTTCTAATTAACACCAGACATATCGGGCCGTGCACCGTCATCATTATTTTTTTTGCCTTTAATCTTGAGCAGAGTACCAAGGATGCTTTCACAGACATTCTTCTCTACGTGCATGATATCAATGAAGTGACGTACACTTAGGAACTCCAAGTAAGGTAATTCCCAGAACACCGATTTCTTCTTAAACACTTGGTCCTTGGGTGTTTTTTTAATGCCGAACTGGAACCCTTGCCAAGCAGAACTTCAATTTTTTAAACATGCTGTGGACTTCTTTCCCATCATATGGTCTTGGGCTCATTCCTTTCTCTACCGTACCATCAAATTCAGCAATCATTTTTCTATAAGGGTGATCTCTCCTTAAGAACCTATGATGATGCAAATACTCGGTTTTGTGCGAGTTGGAAAGAAATATGCTTGCTGTCCTATCCATGCATGTGACACATCCTACCGGTCCCTTTGTTTTTCTGCCCCAAAGTGTTGCCTAATGACGGCATATC
The DNA here is from genome assembly GCF_904849725.1 of Hordeum vulgare subsp. vulgare. Lineage (NCBI taxonomy): Eukaryota > Viridiplantae > Streptophyta > Magnoliopsida > Poales > Poaceae > Hordeum > Hordeum vulgare. Next base: position 598,167,846 of record NC_058524.1, read on the forward strand.
TTGAACAATGTGCTGCAGAAACACATGTAGCCGGAAAAACTCCTTTGCGTAGGCATCATAATAGTTCACACCAGGCTTCCACAATGTCAGCAGTTCTTCTACCAGTAGCTAAAAGTAAATGTTGATACCATTTCCAGGTTGCTTCGGGCCTTGGATAGTCATCAACATCATGATGTATTTTTTCTTCATACACAATCAAGGAGGAAGGTTATATATGCACATAAGCACTAACCAAGTGTTGTGTTGGCTACTCATATCGCCAAATGGATTAAATCCATCAATACACTCCCCTAGCCCTATATTTCTAGGATCCTTTGCAAAATCTTCAAACCTGTCCGCGATTTGTTCCCACTGAGCCCCATCTTTCGGGTGCCTCATATATCTTTCCGCAGTTCATTCATCATGATGGCACCACAACTTATTCGCATCTCTAGGGTTTGTAAACAAACGCTTCAAATTTGAAATTAAAGGCAAGTACCAAACAACCTTAACAGGATTCCTGTCTTGATCTCTTCGTCCATTTTGTACTTATCCTTTGCTCTCGTGCACTTGTATCGTGCATGCTTGCATATGCTACACGAACGTAAATCTTTGTAGGCACCATGGTATAACAGACAATCATTCACCCAAGTGTGCATCTTCTAGACTTCAAGTTCCAATGTGGACAAACAACTTTCTTCTCTTACTTCGTGCTTTTGGGGAGCACATTATCTCCTGGAAGAATGTCTTTCAAAAGTCTCAACAACTCTGTGAAGGCCTTGTTTGATAGACCGTTTTCTGTTGTAAATCTGAGAAACGCTAGTGTGACACTCAACTTGGAATATCTATTTTTGCAACGTGGATACAAATCTTCCTTGGAGGGCGCATCAATGGTTGGCAGCTTCTTGTACCCGGCTAGATCTTTTTCTGGGCCGTGGAAATCTGCAATCATAGCACAATATATCGCATATCATCAAGCTCGGTGTCATGTGCTTCACACTCTTGGTTTTCCCCCGGGGTTTTTGGCATGCTAGTCTTCTGTCTATAGCTTGTAGTCTGAGCCTGAGGTTAAATTCAACACCCATGCGACTCTGATTAGGGTTTGGCACCTACCAATATGTTGGTTATTACCTTCACCATAGTCGGCTCTTCACCATGTCTAGTCCATCTTGTGTATCCACCCATGAATCCCCTCTTGTATAAGTGTAACTCGACCAAATCAATTGGACGTGACACCATATTGGTACAATCCTTGCATGGACATATGACGTAATCTTCTTTGCCAATTCTCTTCTTTGTTCGTTGAGGCAAAGCCATGAACTCCTGCATGCCGTGCACATACCTTGAGCTTGCCCGATCCCCCATCCATTCAGATTGTTCCATCTGCAGACGCAAGGGGTAATTCAAAAATATATTAATATATGGATTGACGGATGCACAAATATGCGTGAATAAATAATTTTTTTTATTTTCAACATTTATGGAGGGCACTACATAATGTTATCCAGCATCTGATGGCACTAATCAATGACCAGTCAATTTACATGTATGATCAGTAGTACCCATATATGAATTAAATACCTTAATTAGCCGAGTCAAGAAAAGAATAACTTAATTAATTAGCAGCAGCACGGCAAGCAAGCTCGGTCGAGGAGTAGAGCTTAGTGGGGCACCTACCTGAAGTCCGGGCTCCACTATCTCGTCCACGACCGCAAGGGACGTGCTCGAGTTGTTGGAAATATGCCCTAGAGTCAATAATAAAGTGGTTATTATCATATTTCCTTGTTCATGATAAACATTTATTATCAATGCTATAATTGTATTGGTCGGACTCACATACATGTGTGGATACATAAGACAGCACCATGTCCCTAGTTTGCCAGACGTTAAGGTTCAGTTGAGTGAAAATGTAGTTGAGACTCTTGTGATCAGTGAAGACCTCAACCGACCTTCCAATAAGAGGTGTATCCAAGTGATCAAGTCATGGACAACTGTCGCCAACTCAAGATGGTGGCTGGGGTAGTTCTTCTCATTTGGCTTCAGCTCACGGGAGCTATAGGCTACTGATACGTCCCAAACGTATCTATAATTTATGTTTGTTCCATGCTCTTTTGGTTGACAATGTTACATGTTTTGCTACACTTTTATACCTTTTTACAGATATTTGGACTAACCTACTAACTCAGTGCACCCAGTGCCAATTTGTGTTTGCTGATGTCTTTTAATTGCAGGGACTTTACCCCAATTTACAGAGCCCCAAAAATTCGAGGAAAAATATATAAAAATCAGCGTGAAGGAAGCTTCACGAAGCACCAAGGTGGGCCAGAGGGGAGCCAGGCCTCACCCAGGCGGCCATCTGGTCGCCTGGGCGGCTGGTCCACCCCCTCGCGCCCTCCTTTGGCCTATATTTACCCCTCAAATGGAAAATCCTAAAGATATATCCAGAATCACAAATTTCTCCATCGTTCTGCCGCCGTAGCACTTTCAGAGATCGGGAGCGCCAGAAGACCTCTTCCCGGCACCCGGTCGGGGGGAGGATTGACCTCCGGGAGCTTCTCTACCACCACGGACGCTTCCCGGACGTGCCGTGAGTAGTTCTCCTTCGACCATGAGTCCATGACCAGTAGCTATGTGATGTATTCTCTCCAATCTTGTGCTTCAATGCTTACCCCTTGTGAGCTGCCCTACATGATCAAGGCATCTATGTAATTTACCTGCTGTTGCTATGCTGAGCGTGCTGGGATCCGATGGATTATGAGATTATGTTCATATTGCGATGAGTTATATATTTGGTTCTCCTTTTATATTTTGTTCTTAAGTAATTCATGCATGTTCTCCGTTGCTTTATATTGCTTTGGCCAAGTAGTAGATTGTAACTCCAAGAGGGAGCGTTATGCATGATTGTGGGTTCATGCCCCTGATGTCTAGCTTGAGTGAGAGAAACATGAGATTGGTGGATGTGCTGTTGCCACCAGGGAGAAAACAATGGTGCTTGTGACCACGGTTGCAAGTATTGTTTACCTTACACAAATTTCGTTAATGCAGTTGTCCGTTGCTTTGAGTTACACTTTGGGTGGGGCTCGCAACTTAATACCAGTGAGATGTTCTGGATAGATATCTCAAGGTGGATGATTGGAGAGTAGATGCTGATGGATAAACGGTCTACTTGTCTTGGCGTACTGCTGATTACTTTTGAGCCTCTAACTTTCTCGTAGCATGATTAGCATTGCGGTGCGTTTACAATTCTGTCAATTGCCCAGCTGTAATTTGTTTACCCAACATCGTTGTTTATCGTCTTTTGAGAGAGAGACATAACTAGTGAACATCATGGGACTCTGGTCCATATTACCACCATTGTTTACACCTCCATCATTTACTGCTTTTATTTACTTTTCTGTTGCAATCACTATCGCTATTCCTGCTTGTGTTTGATCCTTTGCAAATGACAAGGCCAGAGAGATTGACAACCTCTGTGAACTCATTGGGAGCAAAGTTATTTGTTGTGTGTGTAGGTCCACGTCTTCTGCTAGCGCCAGAGTAGCGGACACCTACTTGTTGATCCTCGGAGTCCTCCTGGTTCAATAAACCTTACAGTCCCTGTGTAAGGGAAATCTGCTGCTGACTACATCTCCACCTTCCACTCGGGGTAACCAACAAGGGGCTAGAAGTATATACATCAACTCATCATCAGCTACCACTTCCGTCTCTTGCATCAGAATGTTGGAAATATTTTCTAGAGGCAATAATAAATTGGTTATTATCATATTTACCTCTTTATAATAAATTTCTGTTATCGATGCTAGAATTCTATTGATCGGAAACTCAGATACATGTGTGGATACATAAACAACACTGTGTCCCTAGTGAGCCTCTACTAGACTAGCTCGTTGATCAAAGATGGTTAAGGCTTCCTAACCATAGACATGAGTTGTCATTTGATAACGGGGTCACATCATTAGGAGAATGATGTAATGGAAAAGACCCAAACCTAAGCATAATATTTGATTGTGTTAGTTTATTGTTACCTCTTTCTTCATGTCAAGTACATGTTCCTAAGACCATGAGATCATGCAACTCCCTGGCACTGGAGGAATGCCTTGTGAGTATCGAACATCACTTCATAACTAGGTGATCATAAAGGTACTCTACACGTATCTCCAAGGGTGACTGTTGGGTTGGCATGGATCAAGACTGGGATTTGTGGCTCTGTAATACAACATCATAAAGGTACTCTACAGTTATCTCCAAGGGTGACTGATGGAGAGGTACCTCTGGGGCCTCTTGGTAATATAACATCACAAGAAGCTTGCAAGCAATGTGACTAAATATTTAGTCACGGGATCTTGTATTATGGAATGAGTAAAGAGACTTGTCGCTAACGAGATTGAACTAGGTATGGAGATACCAACGATTGATTCTCGGGCAAGTAATATACCGCTGTACAAAGGGAATTACATACACGATTGGTTGAATCCTTGACATCGTGGTTCTACCAATGAATATCTTTGTGGAATATTGCTACTTCTCAAACAACAGCGCCAGAAATTGACACATTGAGGGAGACTTGCTTGCGTTGGCTTTTCCCTTGAAGAGGAAAGGGAGACGCAACACAGGAGCAATAAGTATTTCCCTCAGTTTGAGAACCAAGGTATCAATCCAGTAGGAGAATCTCGTCAAGTCCAGAGTACCTGCACAAACACAAAAGAGCTTGCACCCAATGCTATAAAGGGGTTGTCAATCCCTTCAAGATTGATTGCAAAGTGAGATCTGAAGGTGGAAAGTGCAACGAAGTAAAAGACTAAGGCCGAAAATATGATGTGAAGTAGACCCGGGGGCCATAGTGTTCACTAGAGGCTTCTCTCAAAATAGCAAATATTACGGTGGGTGAACAAATTACTGTCGAGCAATTGATAGAACCGGGCAAAGTCATGACGATATCTAAGGCAATGATCATACATATAGGCATCACGTCCAAGACAAGTAGACCGATACTTTCTGCATCTACTACTATTACTCCACACATCAACCGCTCTCCAGCATGCATCTAGTGTATTGAGTTCATGACGAACAGAGTAACGCCTTAAGCAAGATGACATGATGTAGAGGGATAAACTCAAACCAATGATGAAAAACCCATCTTTTTACCCTTGATGGCAACAACATGATGCGTGCCTCGTTACCCCTTCTGTCAGTGGGTGAGGTCACCGCACGGTATGAACCCAAAACCAAGCACTTCTCCCATTGCAAGAATCATAGATCAAGATGGCCAAACAAAACCCACAACTCGAAGAGAATTACAAGGATATGAAATCATGCATAGGAGAGATCAGAAGAAACTCAAATAAGATTCATAGATAATATGATCATAAATCCACAATTCATCGGATCTCGACAAACACACCGCAAAGAAGATTACCTCGGATAGATCTCCATGAAGATCATGGAGAACTTTGTATTGAAGATCCAAGAGAGATAAGAAGCCATCTAGCTACTAGCTACGGACCCGTAGGTCTATGGTGAACTACTCACGCATCATCGGAGAGGTCATGGTGTTGATGAAGAAGCCCTCCGTATCCGAATCCCCCCTCATGCAGGGCACTAGAACGTGCCCCATATGGGATCTTGCGGAGACAGAAGCTTGCGGCGACGGAAAAGTATTTTCGTGGCTCTCTTGATTTTTTCTGGGATTTAATGGAATATATAGGCGAAAGACCTAGGGCAGACGAGGCCGAGGGAGCCCACAAGCCTGGGAGGCGCGGGCCCCCTGGCCGCGGGTAGGGGGCTTGTGGGGTCCCTGGTGACCCTCTGCCTTGGTTCTCAAGTCCCCCGATCGTCTTCTGTTTCGGAAAAAATCTTTTTGGAAGTTTCACTCTGTTTAAAATCCTCCTTTGAAAAGGGTCAAAAGCACGGAAAAAACAGGAACTGGCACTTGGCACTAAGTTAATAAGTTAGTCCCAAAAAAGATATAAAAGGCATACAAAACATCCCAAGTTTGACAAGATAATAGCATGAGACCATAAAAAATAATAGATACGTTGGAGACGTATCAAGCATCCCCAAGCTTAACTCCTGCTTGTCCTCGAGTAGGGAAGTGATAAAGACTGAATTTTTGATGTGGAATGCTACCTAGCATAGTTTTCCTTTGTAACTTCTTTCATGTGACATGAATGTTCAGATCCGTAAGATTCAAAACAATAGTTTTCTATTGACATGAAAAGAATAATACTTCAAGCAAACTAGCAAGGTAATCATGAACTTTCGAAATAACAAGACCAAAGAAAGTTATCCCTACAAAATCATATAGTCTGGCTAAGCTCCATCATCCTCACACAACTAATTTAAATCATGCACAACCCCGGTATTGGCCAAGTAATTGTTTTCGCACTCTTACTTTCTCAAACCTTTTTCAACTATCACGCAATACATGAGCGTGAGCCATGGATATAGCACTATAGGTGGAATAGAGTGTGGTGGTGGTTGTGAGACAAAAAAGGAGGAGATGGTCACATTGACTCGGCGTATCAAAGGGTTATTGAGATGCCGATTAATAGATATCAATGTGAATGAGCAGGGATTGCCATACAAAGGATGCACGAGAGCTGTAAGTATGTGAAAGCTCAAAAGGAGAACTAGTGGGTGTGCATCCAACTTGCTTGCTAACGAAGACCTAGGGCAATTTGAGGAAGCCCATCATTGGAATATACAAGCCAAGTTATATAATAAAGATTCCCACTAGCATATGGTGGTGAAGAAACGAGAGGCTCTCAATCATGAAGAACATGGTGCTATTATGAAGCACAAGTGTGGAAAAATATAGTAGCATTGTACCTTCTCTCTTTTTCTCTCTTTTTGTATTTGGGCTCTTTGGCCTCTTTTTTTATTTGGGCTCTTTGGCCTCTCTTTTTTGATTTCCTCACATGGGACAATGCTCTAATAATGATGATCATCACACTTTTATTTACTCACAACTCAATACTTAGAGCAATGATGACTCTATATGAAATGCCTCCGACAGTGTACCGGGATGTGCAACGGTCTAGCTTGGCGTATGACGTTGAAACATCTCGCTAGCTATCTTACGATCATGCAATGGCAATATGAGAGTGACGACACAAGTCATGAGACGGAACCGTGGGAGTTGCATGGCAATATATCTCGAAATGGCTATGAAAATGCCATAGTAGGAAGGTATGGTGGCTGTTTTGAGGAAGGCATATGGTGGGTTTGTGCACCGATGAAAGTTGCGCGGCACTAGAGAGGCTAGCAATGGTGTTAGGTGAAAGTGTATCTATACCATGGACTCACATTAGTCATGAAGAACTCACATACTTGTTGCGAAAGTTTTTATTAGTAATCGAAACAAAGTGCTAAACGCATACTCCTAGGGGAAGGGTTGGTAGGTGTAAACCATCGCGCGATCCCGACCACAACACAAAGGATGACAATCAATAGATCAATTATGCTCCAACTTCCTAACATAGCGGTTCACCATACGTGCATGTTACAGGAATCACTAGCTTCAACACAAGTATTTCTAGATTCACGACACCCTACTAACATAGCTCTTAATATTACCAAATCCACGTCTCAAAACTAATTGAGAGGAATCAAAACTTCTCTTTCTACTCACTGCACATGAAGATGGAGGTTTTTGTATCCTATTTTGGTACCTATCACCTTTGGGACTACTTTCATAGCACAAGCCAACTACCAATTCACGCACCGCCGTGCTCTAAAAGATCTAAGTGAAGCACATAGAGCAAAAATGGTCTAGCTCAAAAGATATAAGTGAAGCACGATGAACATTCTAGCAAAATCACGATGAGTGCATGTCTCTCAAAAGGTGTGCAGCAAGGATGATTGTGACACAACAAAAAGAAAAGAATCCTACGATACAAGACGCTCCAAGCAAAACACATATCATGTGGTGAATAAAAATATAGCTCCAAGTAATGTTACCGATGGATTGAAGACGAAAGAGGGGATGCCTTCCCGGGGCATCCCCAAGCTTAGGCTTTTTGGTGTCCTTGAATTTGGCTTGGGATGCCTTGGGAATCCCCAAGCTTGAGATCTTTCCACTCTTTATCCCTTTGTCCATAAGAACATCAACCAAAACTTGAAAACTTCACAACACGAAACTTAAACAGAAACTCGTGATATCATTAGCACAAGAAAACAAACTACCACCTCTTTAGATACTGTAGCAAACTTGAATTCTATTCATATAGGTGTTAGATTACTGTATTCTCACTTTTCCATGGCTAGAACCCCCCGATACTATCCATAGTTTCATCAAAACATGCAACCAACTCAACAAAAACAGAATCTGTCAAAAACAGACCAGTATGTAGCAATCCGTATACTTCGTATACTTCTGGTACCTCAAAAATTCTGAAAGATTATGACTGCATGGGAAAAAGGCATATCAACCAGAAGCAAAAAGAATCAACTCAAAATCTCTTTCTGAATAAAAATGAAAAATAATCTCGTGAGTGAAAAGTTTCTGTCTTTTTCCAGCAGGATCAAACAACCATCACCAAGACTAGTCATGAAGGTTTTGCTTGGCTCAAACACAAAAAGAAACACAAAAGACACAATCATAACAGAATTATGATAGTGTGGATGCAACAAAAAAGAAATAAAAAGATAATTGGGTTGCCACCCAACAAGCGCTATTGTTTAACGCCCTCAGCTAGGCATAAAGCGATAGAATCACGTATCGTCGTCTTTGGTGCTCAATCCATAAGTAGCCCTCATCATGGATTCATAGGGCAATCTTATTTTATTTCTAGGAAAGTTTTCCATGCCTTCTTCAATGGAAATTGAAATCTAATATTCCCTTCCTTCATATCGATGATAGCACCGATAGTCCTTAGGAAAGGTCTACCAAGAATGATAGGTCATGTAGGATTGCAATCAATGTCAAGCACAATGAAATCCACGGGTACATAGTTCCTATTTGAAATAATAAGAACATCATTCATCCTTTCCATGGGTTTCTTGACAGTAGAATCCGCAATATGCAAATTAAGAGAACACTCCTCAATCTAATTAAAACCCAGAACATCACATAAAGACTTTGGAATCGCGAAAACACTAGCACCCAAATAACACAAAGCATTGAATTCATAGTTTTTGATTTTGATTTTGATAGTAGGTTCCCACTCATCATGAAGCTTTCTAGGGATAGAAACTTCAAATTCAAGTTTCTCTTCAAGAGATTTTATCATAGCTTCGACGATATGATCGGTGAAGGACTTGTTTTGGCTATAAGCTTGTGGAGAGTTTAGCATGGATTGCATCAAGGAAATGCATTAAATCAAGGAGCAACTATCATAATTGAATTCCTTGAAATCCAAAGTAGTAATTTCATTACTACTCAAATTTTTAATATCTTCTACTCCACTTTCAATGCTTTTAGCATCAAGATAGATGGACTCCGAATCATTGGGGTGTTTTTCAACCAAGGTGGATTCATATCCAGCCCCATCATCATTAGGTTTGACACAAGAAAACAAAGATTCAATGGGAGTCACACCAAGCACTTTAAGATCTTCGTGATTTTCATCACGAGAACACGCCCTTTTAAGCCATTCATGTCTAGCACGAATTTGGGCGGTTCTTTCTTTGCTCTCACTCATGGAAACACGCATAGCTTTAAAAGTTTCATCCATATTGATCTTGGGAGGAGCACATCTAACTTTCAAAGCATCAATATCACTAGACATTCTATCAACGCTCCTAGCCAAATCGTCAATTTTGAGTAGTTTTTCCTCTATGGACGCATTGAAAATCTTTTGCGAGTTGATAAACTCTTTGATATTACTCTCTAGATCAGAGGGTAATCTATTCTAATTTCCATGAGTATTGTTGTAGGAGTTGCCAAAGTTATTAGAGGAGTTACTAGGAAAAGGCCTAGGAATATAGTTTTCTCTAAAAGCATTGTTGTTGACAAAATTATTCCTACCAACAAAATTAACGTCCAAGCTAGCGTTACTACTCTCAATCAAGGAAGACAAGGGCATGTCATTAGGGTCTAAAGGAGCACTTCTACTAGCAATCAAATTCATTAACTCATCCATCTTAGCACTCAACGAGTTAATGTCTTCTATAGCGTGTACCTTTTTACTAGTAGGTGACCTTTCAGTGTGCCACTGAGAGTAGTTCGTCATGATATTGTCTAGGAGTTTTGTAGCTTCTCCTAACATGATTTCCATGAACGTTCCACCTGAGTCGGAGTCCAAGATATTTCTAGAAGCGAAATTCAAGCCTGCGTAAAAGATTTGTATAATCATCCAAAGACTCAAGCCATGAGCGGGACAATTTCTAATCATCAATTTCATCCTCTCCCAATATTGTGCAACATGTTCATGATCAAGTTGCTTAAAATTTATGATATCATTACGGAGAGAGATAATCTTAGCCGACGGAAAATACTTGGATATGTAAGCATCTTTGCACTTATTCCAAGAATCAATACTATTTTTGGGCAAAGACGAAAACCAAGTTTTTTCTCGATCTCGAAACGAGAAAGGAAAAAAGCTTCAATTTAATCACATCATTATCCACATCTTTCTTATTTTTCATATTGCAAAGCTCAATGAAGGTATTAAGATGGGATGCGACATCTTCACTAGGAAGGCCGGAGAATTGCTCTATAACAAGATTCAGCAAAGCAACATTGATTTCGTATGACTCCGCACTAGTGGCGGGAGCAATCGGAGTACTAATGAAATCATTATTGTTAGTATTCGAGAAGTCACAAAGTTTGGTGTTTTCAGTCATGGTGACTTCAGCAAGCAAGCAAGCACACAAGCGAACAGAAAGCAAGCGAGAGAAAAGGGCGAACGAAAAAGGCAAACGAAAAAGGCAAATATTTTTGTAAATTTTTGTTTTTCAGAAGTGGGGAATAGGAAAACGAGAGGCAAAAAAGTAAATGCAAGAGATGAGTTTGCGACACTTACTTGGATGAGTTCGTGACTTGATCCTCCCTGGCAACGGCGCCATAAATCCTTCTGCTACGACGATAGAAATCTTCTGTCGTCTCTTGAGCTTGCGTTGGTTTTTCCCTTGAAGAGGAAAGGGCGATGCAGCATAGGAGCAGTAAGTATTTCCCTCAGTTTGAGAACCAAGGTATCAATCCAGTAGGAGAATCGCGTCAAGTCCAGAGTACCTGCACAAACACAGAAGAGCTTGCACCCAACGCTATAAAGGGGTTGTCAATCCCTTCAAGATTGATTGCAAAGTGAGAACTGAAGGTGAAAGTGCAACGAAGTAAAAGTGTAAGGATGAAAATATGATGTGAAGTAGACCTGGGGGCATAGTGTTCACTAGAGGCTTCTCTCAAAATAGCAAATATTACGGTGGGTGAACAAATTACTGTCGAGCAATTGATAGAACCGCGCAAAGTCATGACGATATCTAAGGCAATGATCATACATATAGGCATCACGTCCGAGACAAGTAGACCGATACTTTCTGCATCTACTACTATTACTCCACACATCAACCGCTATCCAGCATGCATCTAGTGTATTGAGTTCATGACGAACAGAGTAACGCCTTAAGAGAGATGACATGATGTAGAGGGATAAACTCAAACCAATGATGAAAACCCCATCTTTTTACCCTTGATGGCAACAACATCATGCGTGCCTCGCTACCCCTTCTGTCACTGGGTGAGGTCACCGCACGGTATGAACCCAAAACCAAGCACTTCTCCCATTGCAAGAATCATAGATCAAGCTGGCCAAACAAAACCCACAACTCGAAGAGAATTACAAGTATATGAAATCATGCATATAAGAGATCAGACGAAACTCAAATAAGATTCATAGATAATCTGATCATAAATCCAAAATTCATCGGATCTCGACAAACACACCGCAAAAGAAGATTACATCGGATAGATCTCCATGAAGATCATGGAGAACTTTGTATTGAAGATCCAAGAGAGAGAAGAAGCCATCTAGCTACTAGCTATGGACCCGTAGGTCTATGGTGAACTACTCACGCATCATCGGAGAGGTCATGGTGTTGATGAAGAAACCCTCCGTATCCGAATCCCCCCTCCTGCAGGGCACCAGAACGTTGTCCAGATGGGATCTTGCGGAGACAGAAGCTTGCGGCGGCAAAAAAGTGTTTTCGTGGATCTCCTGATTTTTTCTGGGATTTTAGGGAATATATAGGCGAAAGACCTAGGGCAGAGGAGGCCCAGGGAGCCCACAAGCCTGGGAGGCGCGCCCCCTGGCCGCGGCTAGGGGGCTTGTGGGGTCCCTGGTGACCCTGTGCCTTCGTTCTCAAGTCTCCCGATCGTCTTCTGTTTCGAAAAAAATATTTTTGGAAGTTTTGTTCCATTTGGACTCCGTTTAAAATCCTCCTATGAGAAGGGTCAAAAACACGGAAAAAATAGGAACTGGCGCTTGGCACTGAGTTAATAAGTTAGTCCCAGAAAAGATATAAAAGGCATACAATACATCCAAAGTTTGACAAGATAATAGCATGAAACCATTAAAAATTATAGATACGTTGGAGATGTATCACACATATTTGCAACTCATTGCAAATCTACCACATACATTTACTGATGACAAAGGTGTCACTCAATTTTATATTCCCACAGTAAAGTGTCACAAAGAGTGGAGGTACCTGATAAATCACTCTTCTCCCCAAATGAGAGCAAGAGGGGGAGAAATCTGACCACATGAGATATAATCTCGCATATGCTTCCGCGGAAACACAGGAAATCAAATCCTTAGCCAGTAAATGTAATTCAACATCAAGTTGAAAGACACCTCATTGGATGCTCATCATCCAAAGCCCGACATAAAAGTGCACAAATATTTTGGTGTCGGGACATCGAAACACCTTGACTCCATTGTTGTAGGAAATCAAAAGGAGTTAAAAGGAACACATACATTTCCACAATTTTCATCGATTCCTCTAGAATCATATAACATAAGTCTACATTTGTTGACATATATTTCTTCTAAAAAAAATGCTAAAACCTTTTGGGCCCTAAACCAAAATCCATGGTAGAGTGCCTTTTGTACTCATATTGGTTCACATAAAAGGAAGCAAGTAATGAAGAATAGGACTCTCTCTACAAACGAGTGGTATTTACCACAGTAATACCTACTCCTGATAAGTATCTTCCATATGTAATACTAAAAACTTCTCATTCATAGAAAAAGTCAATGAGGTGGTGAGAAAGCGAGATTTGTAGCAAAAGGGTTCACGCAGAGAGCCGACATCAAATTATGATGTAACATACTGATAATCCACAAGTATAGGGGATCAATTGTAGCCTTTCTCGATAACTAAGAGTGTCAAACCCAACGAGGAGCTAAAGGTAGGACAAATACTCCCTCAAGTTCTATCGACCACCGATACAACTCTACGCACAGTTTACGTTCGCTTTATCTAGAACAAGTATGAAACTATGAGTACTTTGTAGGAGTGATAGGAAAGGCTTTCAAGAAAGTAAAGAAAATGTAAATAAAACTAGGGGCTGGTTAGAAAAAGAAACAAATACGTTAGTCTAACGAGTGTGGAAAAGTGGTGGTAGGAGTTGTGGAATTGTCCCTAAGCAATTGACTACGTTACTAGATCGATAGCAAGTATCATGTGGGAGAGGCCTCTGCTAGCATGTCATCCCTTACTTGGAATTCTATGCACTTATGATTGGAACTATTAGCAAGCATCCGCAACTACTAACGTTCATTAAGGTAAAACCCAACCATAGCAATAAGATATATTAGTCCCCCTTCAATCCCATATGCATCAATTTCTATGCTAGGTTTGAAGCTTCTGTCACTCTATCCTGCCAATACATAGTCCTATCAACATACAACTAACCCTATGGTGTGATCCACTCGCGCGATCATATGATGGGCACCAAAGGACATCAACATAACCACAAACAAATTAAACCAATCATAGCAATTCATCAACCACCGATAGGACAACGATAATCTACTCAGACATCATAGGATAGCAGCACATCATTGGATAATAATATGTAGCATAAAGCACCATGTTCAAGTAGAGGGTACAGCGGGTTGCGGGAGAGTGAACCGCTGAATATAGATGGGGGAAGATGATGGAGATGTTGGTGAAGATGACGAAGGTGTTGGTGTAGATCGCCGTCACACGATGATGTCCCGGGCGGCGTTCCGGCACCGCCGGGAGAGAGGGGGATAGAGCCCCCTCCTTCTTCTTCTTCCTTGACCTCCTCCCTAGATGGGAGAAGGGTTTCCCCTCTGGTCCATGGTCTCCATGGCGGCGGAGGGGCGAGAGCCCCTCCGAGATTGGATCTCTCTCTCTCTCTTTGTCCTTCTGTTCCTGCGCTCCGAGATTCTGCGTTTCACCATTTCTTAAGTTCCCGGAGATCCGTAACTCCGATTGGGATGAAATTTTAACACGATTTCTTCTGGATATTATCTTTATTGCGGCAAAAGAAGGGCTCCAACCACCTTAAGGAGTGGCCACAAGCCTACCGGCCGCCGTCGTACCTCCTGGTGGCAGCTACAGGGCTTGTGGGCCCTCCGTGCATCGCCTTGCATTGATTCTTCTTCCCAAAAATCATAAATATTCCAAAAAAAAATCCCCGTAAGTTTTTATTACTTTTGGACTTCGTTTGGTATGGATATTCTGCGGAAAAAAAAACATGCAACAAACAGGAACTGGCACTAGGCACTGGATCAATATGTTAGTCCCAAATATAGTATAAAAAGTTGCCAAAAGTATATGAAAGTTGTAGAATATTGGCATGAAACTATCAAAAATTATAGATACGATGGAGACGTATCAGCATCCCCAAGCTTAATTCATGCTCGTCCTCGAGTAGGTAAATGATAAAAAATATAATTTTTGATGTGGAATGCTACCTAGCATAATCTTGATCATATAATCTAGTCATGACATGAATACTAAAACACGAGTGATTCGAAGCAATAGTCTATCACTTGACATAAAGACAATAATATTTCAAGCATACTAACAAAGCAATCATGTCTTCTCAAAATATCATGGCCAAAGAAAGTTATCCCTACAAAATCATATAGTCTGGCTATGCTCCATCTTCCCCACACAAAGTATTTAAATCATGCACAACCCCGGTTTTAGCCAAGCAATTGTTTCATACTTTAGTGTTCTCAAACTTTTTCAACTTTCACGCAATACATGAGCGTGAGCCATGGACATAGCACTATAGGTGGAATAGAATATGGTGGTTGTGGAGAAGACAAAAAGGAGGAGATAGTCTCACATCAACTAGGTCTATCAACGGGCTATGGAGATGCCCATCAATAGATATCAATGTGAGTGAGTAGGGATTGTCATGCAACGGATGCACTAGAGCTTATAAGTGTATGAAAGCTCCCAAAAGAAACTAGTGGGTGTACACCCTACTTGCTTGCTCACGAAGGGCAATTTTGAGGAAGCCCATCGTTGGAATATACAAGTCAAGTTATATAATGAAAATTTCCCACTAGTATATGGAAGTGACAACTTAGGAGACTCTCTGTCATGAAGATCATAGTGCTATTTGAAGCACAAGTGTGGAAAGAGGATAGTAGCAATTGTCCCTTCTCTCTTTTCTCTCATTTTTTGTGGGCTCTTTGGCCTCTTTTTTTTGGTGGGCATCTTTGGCCTCTTTTTTGTAAATGGGCTTCGCTGGCCTCTTTTATTTCCTCACATGGGACAATGCTCTATTAATAATGATCATCACACTTACAACTCAATACTTAGAGCAATGATGACTCTATATGAAATGCCTTCGGTAGTGTACCGTGACAATGATCTAGCATAGCAATGACATAAAAAAATGGACAAGCCATGGAAACATCATGCTAGCTATCTTACGATCATGCAATGGCAATATGGAAGTGGTGGCACATGTCATGAGACGGAAAGGTGGTAGTTGCATGGCAATATATCTCAGAATGGCTATGAAAATGCCATAATAGGTAGGTATGGTGGCTGTTTTGAGGGAGGCTATATGGTGGGTGTAATGCACCGGCGAAAGTTGCGCGGTACTAGAGAGGCTAGCAATGGTGGAAGGGTGAGAGTGCGTATAATACATGGACTCAACATTAGTCATAAAGAACTCACATACTTATTGCAAAAGTCTATTAGTCATCGAAACAAGGTACTACACGCATGCTCCTAGGGGAAAGGTTGGTAGGAGTTAACCATCGCGCGATCCCGACCTCCACACAAAGGATGACAATCAATAAATAAATCATGCTCCGACTTCATCACATAACGGTTCACCATACGTGCATGCTACGGGAATCACAAACCTTAACACAAGTATTTCTACGAATACACAATTACGCACTAGCATGACTCTAATATCACATAATCATGTTGCAAAACTATTGCAAGGAATCAAACATATCATATTCAGTGATCTACAAGTTTTATGTAGGGTTTTATGACTAACCATGTGAATGACCAACTCCTATTAACTCTCTAAATAGGTATAAGTGAAGCATGAGAGTTTAATTCTTTCTACAAAAGATATGCCCGCTCTAACAAATATAAGTGAAGCAAAAGAGCATTCTACAAATGGCGGTTTTCTATGTGTAGGGAAACAGGCAATCCAAACTTCAAATGATATAAGTGAAGCACATGAAGCATTCTATAAAGCCAACCAATGACTATCTCATACCAGCATGGTGCATAAAAGAAAAAGGAAAAATAAACACAAAAGACGCTCCAAGCATTTGCACATATCATGTGACGAATTAAAATATAGCTTCGAGTAAAATTACCGATAGATTGTAGACGAAAGAGGGGATGCCTTCCGGGGCATCCCCAAGATTAGACGCTTGAGTCTTCCTTGAATATTACCTTGGGGTGCCTCGGGCATCCCCAAGCTTAGGCTCTTGCCTCTCCTTATTCCTTCATCCATCGTGCTCTCACCCAAAACTTGAAAACTTCAATCACACAAAACCCAACAAAACTTCGTGAGATCCGTTAGTATAATAAAATAAATCACCACTTCAAGTACTGTTGTGAACTCATTCTAAATTCATATTAGCATTACTAGCAAAAGGGCCCGTGCATTGCAACGGGAGAAAAAAATACCACACGCTTTTAGTATTTTTATAATCATTTTGATTTATTAAAATAATAAGCTAACTAACTAATGTAGTCAGTCATATCCTATTTTGTTGAGAAATCAACCCGTCCATTGTTAATTCCACCATGATGAGAAATTGAGCGGGACAAGCAAAGAAAAACAAAGAGGCTATGTGAATTGATCAATGGACTGTTATCTTATTTCACTCATGGGGTAGAGAATGTGGGATCAGATGACAAACTGAAGGTGGTGTTCCATTCTCTGTCTCTACAACAATACAATCTTACATTCAATACATTCATTCATCAGCAAACAAATCCCCACAAAACAAAATTTCTTGCCGGTGCTTGGCACACGGTTGGAGGCATGGGGAGGGGATCTCACCAGATGATGAGTTCCTGCCGGAGGAGGGGATACGATGAGGGGAGAAAGGGTTAGGCGCCTCTATCTGGCCATAAGGAGTCACCGTTGCTACGCCATAACCTCGGAGTTCTCCGTGTGAGCCATGGAGGCCTGCCTCCACCTGCAAGTACTTCGCTCCGCCGCGGCACCGCCGTTATGCATCGAGCAGACGCATCATCCCCAGTCACTATAGCTATCGCGTTGATTTGATCCAGAAGCTATGCTCGAGCGCCGAAACAGGGGCAGCAAGCGGGCATAGGTACGGCCGCGGAGGCGGGTGGGTTGAGATCGGCAACAGCATTGGTTGAGGTTGGCCGCGGCGGCGAGTGGTGTGGCAGCAGCCTGGGCACAGGTCGGGGTGGACCAGGGTCGACGCGATGCGCTCGAGCGCCGCAATGGGGGCAGTGAGCGGGGAGAGGTATGGTCGCGGAGGCGGGTGGGTTGAGATCGGCAGCGGTGGCGGTTGTGGTCGGCCGCGACGGCGAGTGGTGTGGCGGTGGCCTGGGCACATGCCAGGGTGGCCCAGGGTCGACGGGAGGAGGCGATGCGTACGTGTCACGCCCAAGATGCGACCCTATCCTCAATTTGGCACGAGGGCCTCGTCAGGGATAGAAGCGCATCTCGTCGTGTCGCAAGAATGGATATCGTTACAAGTACATGTACTGAAAAGAAGAGATATATAGAATTGGCTTACACTCGCCACAAGCTACATCAGAGTCACATCAGTACATTAGATATTCATCAAGAGTAAGAGCAGGGTCCGACTACGGACGAAAACAAACGACAAAAGAAGAACGACGTCCATCCTTGCTATCCCAGGCTGCCGGCCTGGAACCCATCCTAGATCAATGAAGAAGAAGAAGAAGAAGCAACTCCAAATGAACAATCAACGCGCTCGCGTCAAATAACCTTTACCTGTACCTGCAACTGGTGTTGTAGTAATCTGTGAGCCACAGGGAACTCAACAATCTCATTTCCAAAGGTATCAAGACTAGCAAAGCTTAATGGGTGAGGTATGGCTAAGTGGTGAGGTTGCAGCAGCGACTAAGCATATATTTGGTGGCTAAACTTACGAGTACAAGAAATAAGAGGGGAAGATCTACGCATAGCGGGCGTGACTACTGATGATCAAATGAATGATCCTGAACACCTACCTACGTCAGACATAACCCCACCGTGTCCTCGATTGGAGGAGGAACTCACGGAAGAGACAGTCACGGTTACGCACACAGTTGGCATGTTTTAATTAAGTTAACTTCAAGTTAGAACCAGTGTTAAACAAAGTTTCCATGTTGCCACATAACCGCGGGCACGGCTTTCCGAAAGATTTAACCCTGCAGGGGTGCTCCAACTAGTCCATCATAAATTACCACAAGCCGCATAGAAATCCTCAATCACGAAGCTCGCGATCTCGTCGGATTCCCTAGTGGAAAAACCTCAACTCTGAGATTAACCAAAGCATCACCGGAATCCCGATGCACAAGATATCTCGTCAAAGGTAAAACTAATCCAGCAAGGCCGCCCGGCGTGTCGACGATCCCGATAGGATCCGCGTATCTCGTTCTCAGGACACGACGGATGGAACTAGCTACGGGTGCCAAACCTCGAGTTTCCCCGTGGTGGCCCTGCAGGCAGACCGTTTGGGACCAACACCATCAGCACTGGCCCCCCTGTTTATGTAAAATTACTCCTCGGGTTCATGACGCCCTATGCATTTCCAATATTAACAAAATTATTATGTTGGGAAAATGTAGAACCAATGTTGGGCCTTGCCAGACTAGCTTTAATCTAAAACGAATTATCAAGGGGGTCCCCATAACAAGCCCGGTCGTGTTAGGAGCGCTCGTTTATGGAACATAACACCGGTAGCCGAAACTAAGGGGGCAAAGGTGGAACAAAACACCAGGCTAGAAAGGCCAAGCCTTCCACCTTTTACCAAGTATATAGGTGCATTAAATTAAATAGCATTCATATGGTGATATAACAAGGAACCCATGTTATCACATGGAAGCAATGCACCTGCAACTAGCAATGCTAACACAGGGTTAAGCAAGCGGTAACATAGCCAAACAATTGTTTGCTAGGTTGACCAGGTTGAAGGTTTTCATGGCATTGTTGAGAGGCTGATGTTTAACATGTGGTAGGCAACGAGACATAATCGATAGCATCGAAATAACTAGCATGGCAATGATAGTAATGGTATCTGGGGAAATTGTCATCTTGCCTGAGATCCCGCTTGGAAGAAGAACAACTCCGTGAAGTCGGCGAACCAATGTAGTCGAACGGGTCCTCACATTCCAACACGCTTGCGGAACTCTATCGAGACGGAGGAAACCGGAAACAAACATCAACAAAAATATTCACCACGGCACATGCACGACAAGATGCAAACCACATATGATGCATGATCAGAGAATGTATGCAGGACATGGCATGGCAATTCACGACAATCAAACACTACACATTAAGTGAAGTTCAATATGCAACGAGTTGCATATCGACGAAACTCCACATACGAATTATTTAGTTCACTCTTGATTAGGTACACGACAATATTAATTGTGGTTAGACATGGCAAGAGGTGAAGCGGAATAAAACTGCCTATCTAGGCATTTTAAAGGAGGCCGGAAACTACATATAGCATCTCCGAAATGACCCCATGCGTTAATTCCTAAAACTGTCAAGATTAGTCCTAATCTCCTTTTATGTTTGTTAAACGGAAAAACAAAGTGGTTCACGTGAAACTACACGTCGTTCTAGTCCATTTACATATATGGCTCATCTCCAACGGTGCTACGGTTAATTAACTACGATCTAAACCGTTTATATCACGTTGACACATGAACCGATGCACACAACATGTTTAAGTATGTTTATCATGCATAAAAGTTGGAAATTATTAAACTACGTGAAATTCTACATGTCCTACATATATAACTCGTTCCGGTCCATTGCACGGTTTAAAAGTTACGGACGGTTGAAGAACATGCTATTTTGTGAAATCTAGCAAATTCGCTAGTTAATAGCAAAAACGTAGACAGCGAAAAAAAATAGCTTTGGGCCGAATTACAACAGCTTGCAGTGGCCATTAGAGGATTCAGCCCAAGTGGAAAAATACCAGTGGCAAAAGAACCAAGGCTTCCTCTGGGATTCGATCCAGAACCTCCTAACCAGGTGCAGGGAATCCTACCACTGCGCTTCTATGTGAGCTCAGTGATTAAACGTTGTGGCAATACTAGATCAACACCAGCACATGGCAGAAGGAACCTACAAACAAACAGAGTTTAGACACAGGGGGATTACTCACAGCAGGGTATGATGATGCTTGTTGATCTTGGGATCGATCCAAGCGAGCGCTAAAGCGGGTCGGTGGCACTGGATCGTGGTTCAGCGCAGCGCTTGGGCTCGGTGCAGAGGAGAGGTGCAGGGGCCGGCGCTGGATCGCTGCTTCTCCCGCAACGAGACAGGGCGCGGTCGGTGTCGGGGTCAACGCCCATGGAGCGTCGTGCTCTACTCGATTCCGAGCGGGGACAGGCGTCGCGGCACTGTGGACTCCAGATGGTGCGGGGTCGCGAGGTGGGATCCGTTCCCGGGGACGGTCAGCGGGTCAAGCGGGCAGCAGCTGCTCCTGGATGTGCTGCTGGTCGTCGGCTCTAGGAGGCACTGGAGAGAGCTCTGTGCTACCTGGGTAGCTCGGTTGGGGAAGACGGCGCGTGGCGGAGCTCATCTGTTGGGTGCGCCGGTGACGGGGTCGAAGATGGGCTCGGGGCGACCATGGTGCTGCTGTTGTCTGAAGAAAGAAAGGACACATATAGTTCAGAGAAGAAAACAAGGGAAGAAAGAAGAGAGAAGAGAGAGGGATTCGTGAGGGACAGGAGAGAAACAGAGGAGGAGAAGAGAAGACCGAGGCATGGCCTTGGCATGGGGTCGACCGGCTGGTCAACGGCGGCGGCTGCAGGCTTCCAGGAGGAGCTCGGGATCGAGCTCCTCTCGAACTGGAGCGCTCGATCTGGGAGACTGCACTGGAGCTCCGGCTGGCTAACTCGCGGGCGGGAGCAAGGAGAAATCGGCGCAGCGTGTTGACCAGATGGGGAAATCGAGGTGGGAAGTGGCGGCGCTGGATGGGACAAGGGAGGATCCCTAGAGTTTTGGTCTGATTTGGGATAGGTAGGTCTATATTAGGGTCCATATAAATAGCTAGCGGCTAGGATTAGGTTCATCTAGACCCTCTGATTCTTGATCGGACGGTCAGAAAAAATAGGTTAGGAAGTCCACTGGACAAACCGAAGACAGTTTGCGGTAAAACGGGGTTGATCCAGACCCAACGGTCACGAGCACCCGGTTCGGGTTCCGGGAGGTTTTTGAACTAGGTTGCGTGCAGGTCGGTACACTGTGTAGAGGGGCTTAGCAGGGATGAGAGGGAAAACGGGCGGCGAGGCAACGATTTTTAAAACACTGATGACCGTCCGATGGTAGACCGAATACGGTGCCGCTACGGTCGACCGTTCGGGTACCAGACGAACTCCGATCGCGACGAAATTCGACAGGCGGCCTCGCTATATTAAAATAAGACCGCACGTCAAATCTCAACCCGATCAAAGAAAGTTTTACGCACACTTCTAAAATAGGGTTACGACGATGCTGCGGGCGCGTGCGTGTGCGGTCGGACTCAGAACGAACAACGGCGAGAACCGACAACTACCAACGGATGCAAGTTTGGAAAACTGGCGGCAACGGAGATGCCGATGCAATGCTGATGATGCGCATGATGCGATGAAGATGCGACAAAAGAAAAATAGACACACGATGAAAACGGAAAGGAAAGGGAATCTTCTGGAACGTCGGCATCGGGCTGTCATAGTACGGGTATAATATTTGCAGTGAATCGTTTTTTCCTTTTGCGTTGCAGATAAATGATGGAGCACGGGTTGAATAATAAAAATTAGAGGGTTTTTTTATAAAAATTCCGCGGTGGATTTTCCGACGGAAGCAATAGCCTCTTTATTATTAGGTATAGATATCTAGTGTAATCCAACTTCACCTTGGTTCATACCCCCGATACTACACATAGATTCATCAAAATAAGAGAACAATCCATAGAAAACAGAATATGTCAAAACAGAACACTGTGTAGCAATCTGTATATTCCGTATATTTACGATATCTAAAAAAATCTGAAAAATTACGAACATCTGGAAAATTTGCATATCAATAAGCATAAAAAAGAATCAACTCAAAACCTCTTCTAGAATAAAAATGAAAATTAATTTCGTGAGCAGAAAGTTTCTGTCTTTTCTCAGCGTGATCAAACAACAATCACCCAAACTAATCGTAAAGGCTTTGCTTGGCACCTTATTTTTAAAAACACAAAGGAATTGTACAAGGGGATAATTATTTTTGTGAGAAACTTCCATGAAAAATTCTACATTGTTTCCATGAGCATGAACACAAGTGTTCACGGTCGACCCTCGCTTCCACAATGCATCACCTTTCAATCAGTTCTCATTTTGAAAATGTTTTAAGTTCCCCTCTATATTTTTTTAACTAAATAAAAGCACTCAACAGAAATAAATGACTCTCTAAAACTTCCGGGTTGTCTCCCAGGCAGCACTTTCTTTAAGGCCATTAAGCTAGGCATAAAGTGCTCAAGTAATGGATCCACCCGGATCCCAATGTATATCAAAGCCAATTTTAATTAGCAATGATTTGAAATTTAGTAGTGAGCACAAGGTAACATATATCATGCAATGACGAAGTCTAACTCTCTTCCTATGCATTGGCATGTCATAAAAGAACAATTCATGCACATCAAGTAAAGGCCAATACATAGCATAAGCAGTTTCTTGCAATTTTATCGTATTGGAAACTAGAGAGGTGGAGATGTAGTTCCTCTCTCATAATAACTGCAAGTAGGAGCAGCAAGCACATGCATATTATATTCATCAAAATCATCATGTGTAACATAAGTAACTATAGCTAGCTCATCTTCATAAGCATCATTCATATTGGCATCATGGCCACAAGCATAGCAAGCATCAAGTTCATCAAAAAGGGATATTTCTAACGAGTCCAAGGGATCATAGCATTCATCCTTCGGTAAGAACGAAGGGAAATTAAATAATGTATGAGTAGAAGAGTTACTCTCATTAGAAGGTGGACACGGGTAGCTAGTCCGCTCTTCCTCCTTTTGTTCTTCGCTCTCCTCTTCATCTTTTTCATCTAATGAGCTCACAATTTCAGCATTTTCTTCTTCCATAGTTTCCTGCAAAATAATAGTCTCTTCTTGGGCAGCATAGGATTTCTCCTTAAATCGTTCAATATGGGCAATATATTCATAATTAGTATAACAATAGTGAAGCATAGCCAAATTTTCAGATCGGTAAGGAGCATTATCATTATCATCATACCTTTTAAACAGAGCCTCAATTCCATAAGCACCCATAAAAGCAAAAAACTCTTCTATTTGATCCACATCATAGTCATCATATATCATAAGAAGCGAAGGTTCTATGATCAGTAAACTCACAAGAAAAGGGAAGGTGTGGAGCCTTCATCCTAGAGCAACAAGTAACACCATGTCTCTTGCATAGTTCCCAAGCATACCATTTCAACAAATAGATTTGATCCCATAAAAGTTTCCCTTTTTGAGTCAAGCGATAATCCCTAAAGTATTCACGTTGATCCAATGTGTATCCCATTATATAATTGAATGGGGCTTTCTCAGGATTATTAAAGAAGTATATAATATTTTCCACATAACGAGCATCGAGGGTTTTAGGAGGTTCCCCATCTCCAT
The DNA here is from genome assembly GCF_904849725.1 of Hordeum vulgare subsp. vulgare. Lineage (NCBI taxonomy): Eukaryota > Viridiplantae > Streptophyta > Magnoliopsida > Poales > Poaceae > Hordeum > Hordeum vulgare. The sequence goes on from NC_058524.1 coordinate 598,192,112, forward strand.
GAGTAGCAAGTACACCTAATTGTTTTGGTATTTCGTGTTCCATATCCGTAACTAAAGATAGAGAACAACTTAGAACAACAAATAAATCTACTTAGTGATCAAGCAAACAAGCACACATGAGAATATTCACCCCACGCTATTGCTCCCCGACAACGGCGCTAGAAAAAGGTCTTGATAACCCACAAGTATAGGGGATCTATTGTAGCCTTTCTCGATAAGTAAGAGTGTCGAACCCAACGAGGAGCTAAAGGTAGGACAAATATTCCCTCAAGTTCTATCGACCACCGATACAACTCTACACACACTTTACGTTCACTTTATCTAGAACAAGTAGGAAACTAGAAGTACTTTGTAGGAGTGATAGGAAATACTTGCAAGAAAGTAAAGAACACCTAAATAAAACTAGGGGCTCGTTAGAAAAAGAAACAAATACGTTAGTCTAACGAGTGTGGAAAAGTGGTGGTAGGAGTTGTGGAATTGTCCCTAAGCAATTGACTACGTTACTATATCGATAGCAAGTATCATGTGGGCGAGGCCCGTGTTAGCATGTCATCCCTTACTTGGAATTCTATGCACTTATGATTGGAACTATTAGCAAGCATCCGCAACTACTAACGTTCATTAAGGTAAAACCCAACCATATCAATAAGATATATTGGTCCCCCTTCAATCCCATATGCATCAATTTCTATGCTAGGTTTGAAGCTTCTGTCACTCTAGCCTGCCAATACATAGTCCTATCAACATACAACTAACCCTATGGTGTGATCCACGCGCGCGATCATATGATGGACACCAAAGGACAGCAACATAACCACAAGCAAATTAAACCAATCATAGCAATTCATCAATCACCGATAGGACAACGATAATCTACTCAGACATCATAGGATAGCAACACATCATTGGATAATAATATGTAGCATAAAGCACCATGTTCAAGTAGAGGGTAGAGCGGGTTGCGGGAGAGTGAACCGCTGAATATAGATGGGGGAGATGATGGGGATGTTGGTGAAGATGACGGAGGTGTTGGTGTAGATCGCCGTCACACGATGATGTCCCGGGCGGTGTTCCGGCGCCGCCGGGAGAGAGGGGGAGAGAGCCCCCCTCCTTCTTCTTCTTCCTTGACCTCCTCGCTAGATGGGATAATGGTTTCCCCTCTGGTCCATGGTCTCCATGGCGGCGGAGGGGCGAGAGCCCCTCTGAGATTGCATCTCTCTCTCTCTGTGTCCTTCTGTTTCTACGCTCCCAGATTCTCCGCTTGACCGTTTCTTAAATTCCCGGAGATCTGTAACTCCGATTGGGCTGAAATTTTAAAACGATTTTCTTCCGGTTACTATTTCTTGCGGCGAGATAATAAGGAGTGTCCACAAGCCTGCCAGCCACCGCCGTACCTCCTAGTGGCGGCTACAGGGCTTGTGGGCACTCCGTGCATCGCCTCGCGTTGATTTTTCTTCCCAATAATCATAAATATTCCAAAAAAAATCCCCATAAGTTTTTATTACGTTTGGACTTCGTTTGGTATCGATATTCTGTGAAACAAAAAACATGCAACAAACAGGAACTGGCACCGGGCACTGGATCAATATGTTAGTCCCAAAAATAGTATAAAAAGTTGCCAAAAGTATATGAAAGTTGTAGAATATTGGCATGAAACAATCAAAAATTATAGATACGACGAAGACGTACCACATACCCTCTTGGTATGAGTGGAATTAAGTTCCGATAATAAATATCATTGGTAGTACAAATAATATTATCCATGCAGTTAATGGATGCAGTGACTACATACTCATATGGGTCACTCGTTTCAAAAATTTATAACGAAGTCCCTGAAGGACTTACAATTCCGATTCCAAAATAAATCGCAACATATTTGTGTAAAATTTCATAAGTCACTCTATGGCTTGATATAGTCGGAAATCATATGGTACTACTGACTAAATGAGTTCCTTCTTCAAAGGATTACTCAAAGGATGATCATTTTTTATGTGTTAATAAAGGAATCCCAAAATTTTATTTCCTTACATCACCTCTGTGTATATCGATGTTTTCATCATCAATGTCTCTACAAGACCTTAACATACATAAAATCATCTCAAGACGAATAATTTGGATTCATCCAAATTTAGCTTAAGTTTACAAACTTGAGCATTCTCTCAAGAATACATATCAGTCTACATATATCCAAAACATATACGAGAAGTTCGATTTAGATATATCATATCAATAAATGACATGTATGGTCATACTGCCCTCATTGGATACAAATATATTCATACCTAGGGGTGATAATGAAGTGAATAAAGACGCGGAGTTCTATCTCACTAATATCAAAGCACTCATATGATTGCAAACTATGTCAGGCCTGACACCATATTTTTCTATGTTTGTTTAGAGTGCAACCCCCAACAAAAGGTACATGCTTGATATATGGAATATCATCCTATATCTGAAGCTCACAATAAATCTTGGACAATTCCATCAGGAAATACAATATATGACCATGATATGATATAATGATATTGGCTCTTTATTTGATCCCAACGACACCATATCAATGACTGAATTTGCTAGAATAGCCTTCACATGGGAGTCATCCAAATGGATTTTAATGGTTATTTCCAGTTATCATTCACATAATTGCTTTATCTAAAAGCAATGCAAAATATGCATAACTCAGTAGAATGGTTAGCCACACTCAAAATCATGTGGTTGAGATTCATGAGAATCACATAACTTAATTTATCAAGATACTTCCACTTGTGTTACCCAATACCTACAGGTTATATGAAGAGCAATATCATAAATCATATTGCTCAGAAATTACTTATCCTCACGAATTATAGAAAAGTGAGGAAATAATTTACAAACAAAATACTATTATAATCTAAAAGATTATACACAATCTCATGTTCATGTCAATCGAATTGGTATGAGACATCCTCCATATTTATAAAGTTGAGGGGGAGTAATCTCTCAAACTGGAACCTATTAACAATCATCAGATTGCATATATTGTACTCTTTTTCCCTTGATGAGTTTTCCCTAATGGTCTCTCATAAAAGGTTTTTAACGAGATAATATAAACACAAGTGTCTATATATGCAATTTCATTTTCTCCTTATATTTTTCCCACTGGGTTTTAAAGGAGTTTTTCAATGGCATGTGAAATGCACTCTTTTTCCTTTATGAGTTTTCTCTCAAAGTTTCTCATGATGGTTTTTAATGAGGCAATACCTTCTCAAAAATCATATGTTATACTTTTTATTTTCTCTATCGGGGTTTTTAAAGGAAGTACTCAAGACATATTTATTGTTCTCTAAACTCAAAGATAAGTTTGCTCCTTCTACAAAGGTTTTCTCAGATGAGTTATCACGAGACAATAATCATTATATGTTGTATCATTTTCTCCTTATTTTTCCACGGGATTTAAAGGAGTTTTAGCAACATATCTACACTATTCTCCTCATATTTTTTCCACATGGTTTTCGGAGGAGACTTTAAAGATTATACAACGATTTCTTAAAATGAAGATGACGAACATTCTCGAAGGCAAACACATACAAGGAGGAGTCTTTATCAACATGATATACATTATAAAGACAAGCATTGATTAGCGGGAGTGTTAGGAATTAATTAAATACATTAATTAAAGGAAAATCTCTGCTATGTTGGTTGCTTTAGTTTAGCAACTGCTCCTTGTAACCGTCTTTGTACTGGGGTATATATACCTACATCTTCAATTAATGAGACAATGATTTCATCATTTTCTCTTCCTCTCTTCTTTCACTCTTTACATGCACCACTACTCGTGCCTGCTGTGCCACCTACGCGCCACCTAGCGCCCCGGACTCCCACTCCCGGTCGCCCCGTGCGTCCTAGTGCCACGGCCATGGCTGCCTTGTGCATTGCATAAACCAGAGAGGTCGGCTTGTGCCTCTATCACGTGGGCCTGTCCTAATTAGTTAGGGCTAATTATAGTTAAGGTTAGACGATTATATTAAGGGGCTGACTGCTTTTTAACACTAATCCATCGTTAACATGGCTCACTCACATATGGGACCCGCAGCACCGTTCATGCTTGACCAATCAACTATTGACTACTCATTCAGCAGTTGATCTGACCCCACATGTCAGACTCTGTAGCCCACTACGTTGTACACTTCACTATGTACACCTAGTTTCTTGCCATGCAATTTCAAATAAATAATGAATCCAGACATTCTAGAAAATAAATTAAACTTTGAAAAATCATACAATATAATCCATAACTCGGCTTAAAATAATTTATGTACGAAAGTTGATGAGAAAATTATAATATATGTGAATATGACATCCACATACATGTTAGACCGAATATGGCGAATACTAACTCTATGCGCGCGCAACCCGAATCCCTGTTGTTGCTGCTGCATGTGGATGTGAACCCTTGCATGTGCTTGGTTTTCTCTCTCTTTCATATCCTGTGCACACACTGACACACTTAGGCATGTGTGTCTTACATCAACATATGCATGTTTACTTTATTTTGCCCCTCCTCTCTAACTCCATCACGTTTTATTTTCTTTTGACAATTTAGATGGTTTATATCTTTAAACCTGCAATTGTGTTTTTGACACTTTTTATATATTTGAACTACTGGCACCAAGGCCTTTAGAATAAGACCGGTCTTGGATGCATTTGAAATACATTTTTAGTTCAATCATTGAAGAACTTTCGAAAGATGGATATGCACTTTGTTAGAAATATGAAAGAACTTTGCTACAAAATTTATTCGGAACCGAAGAACTTTGTTAACAAGCTGTCCGAACTTTGACATAAAAATGCGAAGAACTTTATATACACAGTGTGATTGTTAGTTCGTAATGTGCTAAAAGAAGAAAAAAACAACAATATTAATTTGTATGTCAGATCTTAATTAGTATCCGCATAGATTACACGCGTGATTAAAAAGAATTACAGTCTAGCAAGCTGTTCCAAAACGTGATGATGCATTAACATGTGACAAAGAATATAAAGTACAGTACCATACATTGCATGCCTCACATAGTGATGGGCCACATCAATTGGACATCACGCATGATGAACCGCAGCAATTTAAGTTGCGCGCACATAGAGTTAGTAAAAATCCACACTCATGTTAGACCCTTCTATCATAATGAACCCCGACATTTTGCATCAAGATCATTTGATCGTATAACACCTGGAGCTCTTTTAAAATGTTTACTCATGCATTACACCATATCATCAACAAATATTGTCGTGACATGCATTCTGTTGCATTTGATTGCTCTTTTATTTATCTGCTTCCACCTTTCTTGTCTATTTTTATCGATAGACCTTGAGATTGCCATTGAACCTGAGTACGAATATGTAGCTGAGGACCCCTCCTACTCAGCAGAGCTTCCGGTTAAGGAAAACCCCCTTGATCATTCCGATATCACCTATTCCTTGTCTCTACTTCTTGCATTAGAGTAGTGACACTCTTACTGCTTTATTGGTAGATCCTATATTGCTGCATAGGCGCCTGTCCTTGCTACTACCGTTGATACCATATTTGTTATCCTATATGCTTAGTATAGATATGCTAGTATACCGTCAATGACCCTACGTGAGTAGTATTTTGCTTCCAGAGCACTAATAAAACATTGCAATAAGTATGTGAGGTCTTTATGATTAATGTGAATCCTTGGATGTACGGATTCTCCCCACCTCATATTTGCTATCCTCTTCGGTACCGTGCATTGTCCATTCTTGAATGGAGGATTGGTGTAAACTTCCCTAGTGCACCCAGACCCCGCGACATGATATGCTCACTTGCACATAAGCCACCTTATATCTTCCTCAAAATAGCCATCATACATATCTATGATGACATTTTCGTAGCCATTCCGAGATACATTGCCATGCGACTTTCACCATTACATCATGTGGCTAGTACACTCATTGTCATATTGCTTCGCATGATTGTAAGATAGCTAGCATGATATTTCCATGGCTTGTTTTTTTTTTGATATCTTTCGCTGCGCAAGATCATTGCACATCCTGGTACACTGTTAGAGGCATGCATATAGAGTCATATTGTTTAGTAGTTTTTCATATCCAGTTGTAAGTAAATAAAAGTGTGATGATCATCATTATTAGAGCATTGTCCCAGTGAGGAAGGGATGATGGAGACTATGATTCCCCAACAAGTTGAGATGAGACTCCGGACAAAAATGAAAAAAATATATGAGGGAAAAAGAGAGAAGGGACTTGCTACTATCGTTTACCAACTTGTGCTGCAAAGTAGCACCATGTTCTTCATATAGAGACTCTCCTGATTTTTCATTTATATATATTAGTGGGAATATTTTCCTATAGGACTTGGCTTGTATATTCCATTGATGGACTTCCTCAAATGCGCGGGATCTTCATGAGCAAGCAAGTTGGATGCACACCCACTTAGTTTCATTTGAGATTTCATACACTTATAGCTCTTACTGCATCTGTTGCATGGCAATCCCTACTCCGCACATCAATATCGATTGATGGACATCTCCATAGCCCGTTCATCAGCTTAGTTGATGCGATCCTTTATTTCCATTTTTAGTAAATTGAAACTTATCACCATACTCTATTCCACGTATATGCTATATCCTTGGTTCACGCTCATTTATCGAGTGAGGTATAAAATGCTGAAGCGCGTAAAAAAGTATGATCTAATTGCTTGGTTTGGCACCGGGGTGCTCATGATTTATACTTTATGCTAGGAAGACCAAGCATGAAATGATATATCATTTTGTAGGGATAACGTTCTTTAGCATAGTTATTTTACAAGGACATGATTGTTTGCAAGTAAACATTACTATTGATGTCTTTATGTCAAATGATAGACTATTTCCTTGAATCACTTGTATCTTAATATTCATGCCATGATTATACATTTGTTCAAGATTATGTTAGGTAGTATTCCACATTAAATATTATCTTTTTATCATTTACCTACTCGAGCACGAGTAGGAATTAAGCTTGGGGATGTTGATACGTCTTTGTTGTATCTATAACTTTTTATTGTTTCATGTCAATATTATACAACTTTCATATACTTTTGGAATCATTTTATATTATTTTTGGGACTAACTTACTTATCTAGTGTCAGTTCCTGTTATTTCATGTGTTTTGTGTTTAGAAGAAAATTCATATCAAACGAAGTCCAAATGCGATAAAAATTTATGGAGATTTTTTTTGAAATATATGTCAACTTTGGGAAGAAGAATCAATGCAACACGATGCCCGAGGGCCCCACAAGCCAACATGTGCGACCAAGGGGTGGATGCGGTTGGGTAACGTAGCATAAATTCAAAAAATTTCCTACGCATATTCAGATCTTCCTATGGAGAGACCAGCAACAAGAGAGGGGTGAGTGCATCTTCATACCTTTGAAGATCGCTAAGCGGAAGCGTTACTAGAACGCGGTTGATGGAGTCGTACTCGCGGCGATTCAGATCGCGGTGTGATTCCGATCTAGTGTCGAACTACGGCACCTCCGCGTTCAACACACGTGCAGCCCGGTGACGTCTCCTGCACCTTGATCCAGCACGAAGGAGGGAGAGGTTGGGGAAGAACTCCAGCAGCACGACGGCGTGGTGTTGATGGAGAGACGAGGTCTCCCGGCAGGGCTTCGCCAAGCACCGACAGAGAGGAGGAGGAAGAAGGGCAGGGCTGCGCCGAGAGAGAGAGAGAGAAAACGTGTGCAAAACAGGCCCGAAACCTCAACTATATATAGGGGGAGAGGGAGGGGCGCAGCCCTTAGGGTTCCCACCCCCAAGGGGTGCGGCAGCCCTAGATGGGAGAGGGGGCGGCGGCCAGGGCAGGGAGGAGGGGTGGCTCACCCCTCTGGTGGGCCTTAGGCCCACCTGCGCTAGGGTCCCCCCTCTCCCCTCTTCCTACGCCATGGGCAGAGTGGGGGGGAGGGGGGCGCACCAGCCCACCTAGGGGCTGGTTCCCTTCCCCACTTGGCCCATCTAGCCTCCCGAGGTCATTGCCCCCCTTCGGTGGACCCCCAGGGCCACCTCCGGTGGTTCCGGTGGTCCCGGTACGTTACCGGTGATGCCCGAAACACTTCCGGTGTCCGAAACCATTCGTCCTATATATCAATCTTTACCTCCGGACCATTCCAGAGCTCCTCACGACATCCGGGATCTCATCCGGGACTCCAAACAACTTTCAATAACCTCGTATAAGAATTCCCTATAGCCCTAGCGTCATCGAACATTAAGTGTGTAGATCCTACGGGTTTGGGAGACAGGCAGACATGACCGAGACACCTCTCTGGTCAATAAACATCAACATGGTCTAGATACCCATGGTGGATCCCACTTGCTCCACAATGATCTCATCGGATGAACCACGATGTCAAGGATTCAATCAATCCCGTATACAATTCCCTTTGTCTGTTGGTATAGAACTTGCCCGAGATTCGATCGTCGGTATACCTATACCTTGTTCAATCTCGTTACCGGTAAGTCTCTTTACTCGTTCCGTAGCACGTCATCGTGTGACTAACTCCTTAGTCACATTGAGCTCATGATGATGTTCTACCGAGTGGGCCCAAAGATACCTCTTCGTCACACGGAGTGACAAATCCCGATCTCGATTCATACCAACCCAACAGACACTTTCAGAGATACCCGTAGTGCACCTTTATAGTCACCCAGTTACGTTGTGACGTTTGATACACCCAAAGCACTCCTGCGGTATCCGGGAGTTGCACAATCTCACGGTCGAAGGAAAAGACACTTTACATTAGAAAAGCTTTAGCATACGAACAATACGATCTAGTGCTATGCTTAGGATTGGGTCTTGTCCATCACATCATTCTCCCAATGATGTGATCCCGTTATCAATGACATCTAATGCCCATGATCATCTATTGACTAACGAGCTAGCCAACTAGAGGCTTGCTAGGGACACATTGTGATCTATTTATTCACACATGTATTACTGTTTCCTATTAATACAATTATAGCATGACCAATAGACGATTATCATGAACAAGGAAATATGATAATAACCATTTTATTATTGCCTCTAGGGCATATTTCCAACAGTCTCCCACTTGCATTAGAGTCAATAATCTAGTTACATTGTGATGTATCGAACACCCATAGCATTATGGTGTTGATCATGTTTTGCTCGTGGAAGAGGTTTAGTCAACGGGTCTGCAATATTCAGATCCGTGTGTACTTTACAAATATCTATTACTCCACTCTGGACATGGTCCTGGATGGAGTTGTAGCGGCGTTTGATGTGCTTCGTCTTCTGGTGAAACCTGGGCTCCTTCGCAATGGCAATGGCCCAGTGTTATCACAGAAGAGTGTCATTGGACCCGACGCGCTTGGAACCACTCCAAGGTCGGTGATGAGCTCCTTCATCCAAATTCCTTCATGAGCCGCTTCTGAAGCAGCTATGTACTCCGCTCCACATGTAGACGCTGCCACGACTTCCTGCTTGCTGCTCCACCAGCTCACTGGCCCACCATTCAAAACATATACGTATCCGGTCTGTGACTTAGAGTCATCCGGATCTGTGTCGAAGCTAGCGTCGACGTACCATTTACGACGAGCTCTTCGTCACCTCCATAAACGAGAAATATTTCCTTAGTCCTTTTTAGGTACTTAAGGATATTCTTGACCGCTGTCCAGTGTTCCATACCGGGATCACTTTGGTACCTCCCTACCAAACTTATGGCAAGGTTTATATCAGTTCTAGTACACAGCATGGCATACATAAGAGAGCCTACGGCTGAAGCATAGGGGACAGAACTCATCTTCTCTCTATCTGCAGTCGTGGTCGGCGACTGAGTCTTACTCAATCTCATACCTTGCAAAACTGGCAAGAACCCTTTCTTTGAGTTTTCCATATTGAACTTCTTCAATATCTTGTCAAGGTATGTACTTTGCGAAAGACATATGAGGCGTCTCGATCTATCTCTATAGATCTTGATGCCTAATATGTATGCAGCTTCTCCAAGGTCCTTCATTGAAAAACTCTTGTTCAAATAGGCCTTTATGCTCTCCAACATTTCTATATTGTTCCCTATCAATAATATGTCATCCACATACAGTATGAGGAAAGCTACAGAGCTCCCACTCACTTTCTTGTACAGACAGGCTTCTCCATAAACCTGTATGAACCCAAACGCTTTAATCACCTCATTAAAGCGAATGTTCCAACTCCGAGATGCTTGCACCAGCCCATAGATGGAGCGCTGGAGCTTGCACACTTTGTTAGCACCCTTAGGGTTGACAAAACCTTCTGGTTGCATCATATACAACTCTTCCTTAAGGTTCCCGTTAAGGAACGCTGTTTTCACGTCCATTTGCCAAATTTCATAATCATAAAAGGCGGCAATCGCTAACATGATTCGGACTGATTTCAGCTTCGCTACGGGAGAGAAAGTCTCTTCGTAGTCAACTCCTTGAATTTGTCGAAAACCCTTTGCGACAAGTGGAGCTTTATAAACGGTTACATTACCGTTTGCATCAGTCTTCTTCTTGAAGATCCATTTATTTTCTATGGCTCTCCGGTCATCGGGCAAGTCCACCAAAGTCCATAATTTGTTCTCATACATGGATCCTATCTCTGATTTCATAGCTTCAAGCCATTTGTTGGAATCCGGGCCCGCCATCGCTTCTTCATAGTTCGAAGGTTCACCGTTGTCTAACAACATGATTTCCATCACAGGGTTGCCGTACCACTCTGGTGCGGAGCGTGCCCTTGTGGACCTTCGCGGTTCAGTAGTGACTTGATCCGAAGTTTCATGATCATTATCATTAACTTCCTCTTCAGTTGGTGTAGGCGCCACAGGAACATCTTCCCGCGCTGCGCTATTATCCTGTTCGAGAGTGGGTGTAATTACCTCATAAAGTTCTACCTTCCTCCCACTTACTTCTTTCGAGAGAAACTCTTTCTCTAGAAAGGATCCGTTCTTGGCAACAAAGGTTTTACCTTCGGATCTAAGATAGAAGGTATACCCAATAGTTTCCTTAGGGTATCCTATGAATACGCATTTCTCCGCTTTGGGTTCGAGCTTTTCTGGTTGAAGTTTCTGTTGGAATTATGCCCTAGAGGCAATAATAAATATAGTTATTATTATAATTCCTGTATCAAGATAATCGTTTATTATCCATGCCATAATTGTATTGAATGAAGACTCATTTACATGTGTGGATACATAGACAAAACACCGTCCCTAGCAAGCCTCTAGTTGGTTAGCCAGTTGATCAAAGATAGTCAGTGTCTTCTGATTATGAACAAGGTGTTGTTACTTGATAACTGGATCACGTCATTAGGAGAATCACGTGATGGACTAGACCCAAACTAATAGACGTAGCATGTTGATCGTGTCATTTTGTTGCTACTGTTTTTTGCGTGTCAAGTATTTATTCCTATGACCATGAGATCATATAACTCACTGACACCGGAGGAATGCTTTGTGTGTATCAAACGTCGCAACGTAACTGGGTGACTATAAAGATGCTCTACGGGTATCTCCGAAGGTGTTAGTTGAGTTAGTATGGATCAAGACTGGGATTTGTCACTCCGTGTGACGGAAAGGTATCTCGGGGCCCACTCGGTAATACAACATCACACACAAGCCTTGCAAGCAATGTAACTTAGTGTAAGTTGCGGGATCTTGTATTACGGAATGAGTAAAGAGACTTGCCGGTAAACGAGATTGAAATAGGTATACGGATACTGACGATCGAATCTCGGGCAAGTAACATACCGAAGGACAAAGGGAATGACATACGGGATTATATGAATCCTTGGCACTGAGGTTCAAACGATAAGATCTTCGTAGAATATGTAGGATCCAATATGGGCATCCAGGTCCCGCTATTGGATATTGACCGAGGAGTCTCTCGGGTCATGTCTACATAGTTCTCGAACCCGCAGGGTCTGCACACTTAAGGTTCGACGTTGTTTTATGCGTCTTTGAGTTATATGGTTGGTTACCGAATGTTGTTCGGAGTCCCGGATGAGATCATGGACGTCACGAGGGTTTCCGGAATGGTCCGGAAACGAAGATTGATATATAGGATGACCTTATTTGATTACTGGAAGGTTTTCGGAGTTACCGGGAATGTACCGGGAAAGACGAATGGGTTCCGGGAGTTCACCAGGGGGGCAACCCACCCCGGGGAAGCCCATAGGCCATGAGGGTGGCGCACCAGCCCTTAGTGGGCTGGTGGGACAGCCCAAAAGGGCCGTATGCGCCTAGGAAAGAAAATCAAAGAGAAAAGGAAAAAAAAGGAGGTGGGAAGGGAAGGAAGGACTCCCACCCACCAAACCAAGTCCAACTCGGTTTGGGGGGGAGCCTTCCCCCTTGGACTCGGCCGGGCCCCTTGGGCCTCCTTGAGCCCCAAGGCAAGGTCCCCTCCCTCCCACCTATATATACGGAGGTTTTAGGGCTGATTTGAGACGACTTTTCCATGGTAGCCCGACCACATACCTCCACGGTTTTTCCTCTAGATCGCGTTTCTGCGGAGCTCGGACGGAGCCCTGCTGAGACAAGGTCATCACCAACCTCCGGAGCGCCGTCACGCTGCCGGAGAACTCTTCTACCTCTCCGTCTCTCTTGCTGGATCAAGAAGGCCGAGATCATCGTCGAGTTGTACGTGTGCTGAATGCGGAGGTGCCGTCCGTTCGGTACTAGATCGTGGGACTGATCGCGGGATTGTTCGCGGGGCGTATCGAGGGACGTGAGGACGTTCCACTACATCAACCGCGTTCACTAACGCTTCTGCTGTACAATCTACAAGGGTACGTAGATCACTCATCCCCTCTCGTAGATGGACATCACCATGATAGGTCTTCGTGCGCGTAGGAAATTTTTTGTTTCCCTTGCGACGTTCACCAACAGTGGCATCATGAGCTAGGTTCATGCGTAGATGTCTTCTCGAGTAGAACACAAAAGTTTTTTGCGGGCGGTGATGTGCGTTTTTCTGCCCTCCTTAGTCTTTTCTTGATTCCGCGGTATTGTTGGATTGAAGCGGCTTGGACCGACATTACTCGTACGCTTACGAGAGACTGGTTTCATCGCTACGAGTAACCCCGTTGCTCAAAGGTGACTGGCAAGTGTCAGTTTCTCCAACTTTAGTTGAATCGGATTTGACCGAGGAGGTCTTTGGCTGAGGTTAAATAGCAACTCATATATCTCCGTTGTGGTGTTTGCGTAAGTAAGATGCGATCCTACTAGATACCCATGGTCACCACGTAAAACATGCAACAACAAAATTAGAGGACGTCTAACTTGTTTTTGCAGGGTATGCTTGTGATGTGATGTGGCCAACGATGTGATGTGATATATTGGATGTATGAGATGATCATGTTGTAATAGAAAATATCGACTTGCACGTCGATGGTACGGCAACCGGCACGAGCCATAGGGTTGTCTTTATAATAACATTTGTGCTTACAGATGCGTTTACTATTTTGCTAGGATGTAGCTTTAGTAGTAATAGCATGGGTAGCACGACAACCCCGATGGCAACACGTTGATGGAGATCATGGCGTGGCGCCGATGACAAGAAGATCGTGCCGGTGCTTTGGTGATGGAGATCAAGAAGCACGTGATGATGGCCATATCATGTCACTTATGAATTGCATGTGATGTTAATCCTTTTATGCACCTTATTTTGCTTAGAACGACGGTAGCATTATGAGGTGATCTCTCACTAAAATTTCAAGACGAAATTGTGTTCTCCCCGACTGTGCACCATTGCTACAGTTCGTCGTTTCGAGACACCACGTGATGATCGGGTGTGATAGACTCAACGTTCACATACAACGGGTGCAAAACAGTTGCGCACGCGGAACACTCGGGTTAAGCTTGACGAGCCTAGCATGTGCAGACATGGCCTCGGAACACATGAGACCGAAAGGTCGATCATGAATCATATAGATGATATGATTAGCATAGGGATGCTTACTACTGAAACTATACTCAACTCACGTGATGATTGGACTTGAGCTAGTGTAAGTGGATCATGAACCACTCAAATGACTAAGAGAGATGTACTTTTTGAGTGGGAGTTTAGCGTATAATTTTGATTAAAGTTAAACTCTAATTATCTTGAACATAGTCTAAGTCCACTTTGAATATATTTGTGTTGTAGATCATGGCTCACGCGACAGTCACCCTGAATTTTAATACGTTCCTAGAGAAAGCTAAGTTAAAAGATGATGGAAGCAACTTTGTAGACTGGGCTCGTAATCTTAAGCTAATCTTACAAGCTGGGAAGAAGGATTATGTCCTTAATGCTGCGCTAGGAGATGAACCACCCGCTACGGCTGATCAGGATGTTAAGAACGCTTGGTTAGCACGTAAGGAGGACTACTCAGTAGTTCAATGTGCAGTCTTGTATGGCTTAGAACCGGGACTTCAACGTCGCTTTGAGCGTCATGGAGCATTTGAGATGTTCCAGGAGTTGAAGTTTATCTTACAGAAGAACGCCCGGATCGAGAGGTATGAGACCTCCGATAAATTCTATGCTTGTAAGATGGAGGAAAACTCGTCTGTCAGTGAACATGTGCTCAAAATGTGTGGGTACTCAAACCGTCTAGCTGAGCTGGGGATTGAACTCCCGCAAGAGGCTATCACTGACAGAATCCTTCAATCACTGCCGCCAAGCTATAAAGGCTTTGTGTTGAACTACAACATGCAAGGGATGAACAAGTCTCCCGGCGAGTTGTTTACGATGCTGAAAATCGCAGAGTCTGAACTCTGTAAAGAGCATCAAGTGTTCATGGTGAATAAGACCACTAGTTTCAAGAGAAACGACAAAGGCAAGAAGGGTAATTCAAAGAAGAGCGGCAAGCCTGTTGCCAATCCGACGAAGAAACCCAAAGCTGGACCTAAGCCTGAAACGGAGTGTCACTATTGCAAGGGTATGGGTCACTGGAAGCGCAATTGCCCCAAGTATCTGGCAGATAAGAAGGCGGCCAAAGAAAAATCAGGTATATTTGATATACATGTTATTGATGTGTACTTAACCGGCTCTCGTAGTAGTGCCTGGGTATTCGATACCGGTTCTGTTGCTCATATTTGCAACTCGAAACAGGAACTGCGGAATAGACGAAGGCTGGCGAAAGATGAAGTGACGATGCGCATAGGAAATGGTTCCAAGGTTGATGCAATCGCCGTCGGCACAGTTTCACTTCAGTTACCATCAGGATTAGTGATGAACTTAAATCATTGTTATTTAGTGCCTGCGTTGAGCATGAACATTATATCTGGATCTTGTTTATTGCGAGACGGTTACTCTTTTAAGTCAGAGAATAATGGTTGTTCTATTTCTATGAGTAACATCTTTTATGGTCATGCACCTAATGTGAGAGGATTGTTCATATTGAATCTTGATAGCGATACGCATATACATAACATTGAGACCAAAAGAGTTAGAGTTAACAATGATAGCGCCATATTTTTGTGGCACTGCCGCTTAGGTCATATTGGTGTAAAGCGCATGAAGAAACTCCATGCTGATGGAATTTTGGAGTCACTTGACTTTGATTCACTTGACATGTGTGAACCATGCCTCATGGGCAAGATGACTAAGACTCCGTTCTCCGGAACTATGGAGCGTGCAAGTGACTTGTTGGAAATCATACATACCGATGTGTGTGGTCCAATGAGCGTAGAGGCACGCGACGGATATCGTTATTTTCTCACCTTCACTGACGATTTGGGTAGATATGGTTATGTCTACTTGATGAAGCACAAGTCTGAAACATTTGAAAGGTTCAAGCAATTTCAAAGTGAAGTGGAAAATCATTGTAACAAGAAGATCAAGTTCCTACGGTCTGATCGTGGGGGTGAATATCTGAGTTTCGAGTTTGGTGCTCACTTAAGACAATGTGGAATTGTTTCACAGTTAACACCGCCTGGAACACCACAGCGTAATGGTGTGTTCGAACGTCGTAATCGTACTTTATTAGAGATGGTGCGATCTATGATGTCTCTTACTGATTTGCCGTTATCATTTTGGGGTTATGCATTAGAAACAGCTGCATTCACTTTAAATAGGGCACCATCAAAATCCGTTGAGACGACACCATACGAACTGTGGTATGGCAAAAGGCCAAAGTTGTCGTTTCTTAAAGTTTGGGGATGTGATGCTTATGTCAAAAAGCTTCAGCCTGAAAAGCTGGAACCCAAAGCGGAAAAGTGCGTCTTCATAGGTTACTCAAAAGAGACAGTTGGGTACACCTTCTATCTCAAATCCGAGGGCAAAGTGTTTGTTGCTAAAAACGGAGCTTTTCTCGAGAAGGAGTTTCTCTCGAGAGAATTGATGGGAGGAAGATAGAACTTGACGAGGTTGTCGAACCTCTCATCCCTCTGGATGGTGGCGCAGGACAAGGGGAAACCTCTGTCGTTGCGACGCCGGTTGAGGAGGAAGTTAATGATGATGATCATGAAACTTCGGTTCAAGTTTCTGTCGAACCACGCAGGTCGACGAGACCACGTGCTACTCCAGAGTGGTACGGTAATCCCGTCTTGTCAATCATGTTGTTGGACAATAATGAACCTGCAAATTATGAAGAAGCAATGGTGGGCCCGGATTCCAACAAATGGCTAGAAGCCATGAAGTCCGAGATAGGATCCATGTATGAGAACAAAGTGTGGACTTTGGAGGTACTGCCTGAGGACCGCAAGGCAATTCAGAACAAATGGATCTTTAAGAGGAAGACGGACGCTGACGGCAATGTGACCGTTTATAAATCTCGACTTGTGGCAAAGGGTTTTTCGCAAGTTCAAGGAGTTGACTACGATGAGACATTCTCACCCGTAGCGATGCTTAAGTCCGTCAGAATCATGTTAGCAATAGCTGCATTTTTCGATTATGAAATCTGGCAGATGGATGTCAAAACGGCGTTCCTTAACGGTTTCCTTAAGGAAGAATTGTATATGATGCAACCCGAAGGTTTTGTCGATCCTAAGAATGCTAACAAGGTGTGCAAGCTCCAGCAATCCATTTATGGACTGGTGCAAGCATCTCGGAGTTGGAACAAGCGCTTTGATGAGGTGATCAAAGCATTTGGGTTTATACAAGTGGTTGGAGAATCTTGTATTTACAAGAAAGTGAGTGGGAGCTCTGTGGCGTTTCTAATATTATATGTGGATGACATATTGCTGATTGGAAACAACGTAGAGTTTTTGGAGAGCAAAAAGGATTACTTGAATAAAAGTTTCTCTATGAAGGACCTAGGAGAAGCTGCTTACATTCTAGGCATTAAGATCTATAGGGATAGATCAAAACGCCTGATAGGACTTTCACAAAGCACATACCTTGATAAAGTTTTGAAGAGGTTCAAAATGGAACAGTCCAAGAAAGGGTTCTTGCCAGTTTTACAAGGTACGAGATTGAGTAAGACTCAGTGCCCAGCATTTGATGAAGATAGAGAGCGTAGGTTCTATCATGTATGCAATGTTGTGCACTAGACCGAATGTTAGCCTGGCCATAAGTATGGCAGGTAGGTTCCAGAGTAATCCAGGAGTGGATCACTGGACAGCGGTCAAGAATATCCTGAAGTACCTGAAAAGGACTAAGGAGATGTTTCTCGTGTATGGAGGTGACGAAGAGCTCGCCGTAAAAGGTTACGTCGATGCAAGCTTTGACACAGATCCGGACCACTCTAAGTCGCAATCCGGATACGTATTTATTCTTAATGGGGGTGCGGTAAGCTGGTGCAGTTCCAAGCAAAGCATCGTAGAAGATTCTACATGTGAAGCGGAGTACATGGCTGCCTCGGAGGCGGCTAAGGAGGGTGTTTGGATGAAGCAGTTCATGACGGATCTTGGAGTGGTGCCAAGCGCACTGAATCCAATAACCTTGTTCTGTGACAACACGGGTGCCATTGCCTTAGCAAAGGAACCACGGTTTCACAAGAAGACCAGACACATCAAACGACGCTTCAACCTCATCCGCGACTACGTCGAAGGAGAGGACGTAAATATATGCAAAGTGCACATGGATCTGAATGTAGCAGACCCGCTGACTAAACCTCTTCCACGGCCAAAGCATGATCAACACCAGAACTGTATGGGTGTTAGATTTATTACAATGTAATTCGAATGATGATGTGAGGGCTAGATTATTGACTCTAGTGCAAGTGGGAGACTGTTGGAATTATGCCCTAGAGGCAATAATAAATATAGTTATTATTATAATTCCTGTATCAAGATAATCGTTTATTATCCATGCTATAATTGTATTGAATGAAGACTCATTTACATGTGTGGATACATAGACAAAACACCGTCCCAAGCAAGCCTCTAGTTTGTTAGCCAGTTGATCAAAGATAGTCAGTGTCTTCTGATTATGAACAAGGCGTTGTTGCTTGATAACTGGATCACGTCATTAGGAGAATCACGTGATGGACTAGACCCAAACTAATAGACGTAGCATGTTGATCGTGTCATTTTGTTGCTACTGTTTTCTGCGTGTCAAGTATTTATTCCTATGACCATGAGATCATATAACTCGCTGACACCGGAGGAATGCTTTGTGTGTATCAAACGTCACAACGTAACTGGGTGACTATAAAGATGCTCTACAGGTATCTCCAAAGGTGTTAGTTGACTTAGTATGGATCAAGACTGGGATTTGTCACTCCGTGTGACGGAAAGGTATCTCGGGGCCCACTCGGTAATACAACATCACACACAAGCCTTGCAAGCAATGTAACTTAGTGTAAGTTGCGGGATCTTGTATTATGGAACGAGTAAAGAGACTTGCCGGTAAACGAGATTGAAATAGGTATACGGATACTGACGATCGAATCTCGGGCAAGTAACATACCGAAGGACAAAGGGAATGACATACGGGATTATATGAATCCTTGGCACTGAGGTTCAAACGATAAGATCTTCGTAGAATATGTAGGATCCAATATAGGCATCCAGGTCCCGCTATTGGATATTGACCGAGGAGTCTCTCGGGTCATGTCTACATAGTTCTCGAACCCGCAGGGTCTGCACACTTAAGGTTCGACGTTGTTTTATGCGTATTTGAGTTATATGGTTGGTTACCGAATGTTGTTCGGAGTCCCGGATGAGATCACGGACGTCACGAGGGTTTCCGGAATGGTCCGGAAACAAAGATTGATATATAGGATGACCTCATTTGATTACCGGAAGGTTTTCGGAGTTACCGGGAATGTACCGGGAATGACGAATGGGTTCCAGGAGTTCACCGAGGGGGGGGGGGCAACCCACCCCGGGGAAGCCCATAGGCCATGAGGGTGGTGCACCAGCCCTTAGTGGGCTGGTGGGACAGCCCAAAAGGGCCCTATGCGCCTAGGAAAGAAAATCAAAGAGAAAAGGAAAAAAAAAGGGAGGTGGGAAGGGAAGGAAGCACTCCCACCCACCAAACCAAGTCCAACTCGGTTTGGGGGGGGAGCCTTCCCCCTTGGACTCGGCCGACCCCCTTGGGGCTCCTTGAGCCCCAAGGAAAGGTCCCCTCCCTCCCACCTATATATACGGAGGTTTTAGGGCTGATTTGAGACGACTTTTCCACGGCAGCCCGACCACATACCTCCACGGTTTTTCCTCTAGATCGCGTTTCTGCGGAGCTCGGGCGGAGCCCTGCTGAGACAAGGTCATCACCAACCTCCGGAGCGCCGTCACGCTGCCGGAGAACTCTTCTACCTCTCCGTCTCTCTTGCTGGATCAAGAAGGCCGAGATCATCGTCGAGCTGTACGTGTGCTGAACGCGGAGGTGCCATCCGTTCGGTACTAGATCGTGGGACTGATCGCGGGATTGTTCGCGGGGCGGATCGAGGGACGTGAGGACGTTCCACTACATCAACCGCGTTCACTAACGCTTCTGTTGTACGATCTACAAGGGTACGTAGATCACTCATCCCCTCTCGTAGATGGACATCACCATGATAGGTCTTCGTGCGCGTAGGAAATTTTTTGTTTCTCTTGCAACGTTCACCAACAGTTTCTTCACATAAGCATCGCAGCCCCAAACTTTAAGAAACGACAACTTAGGTTTCTTGCCAAACCATAGTTCATACGGTGTCGTCTCAACGGATTTAGACGGTGCCCTATTTAAAGTGAATGCTGCAGTTTCTAATGCGTATCCCCAAAATGATAGCGGTAAGTCGGTAAGAGACATCATAGATCACACCATATCTAATAAAGTGTGATTACGACATTCAGATACTCCGTTGCGTTGCGTGTGCCAGGCGGCGTCAGTTGTGAAACGATTCCACACTTCCTTAGGTGTGTGCTAAACTCATGACTCAAATATTCTCCTCCACGATCAGATCGTAGACACTTAATTTTTCTGTCACATTGATTCTCAACCTCACTATGAAATTCCTTGAACTTTTCAAATGTCTCAGATTTGTGCTTCATCAAGTAGATATACCCATACCTACTCAAATCATCGGTGAGAGTGAGAACATAACGATAGCCACCGCGAGCTTCAACGTTCATTGGACCACACACATGTGACAGCCCGGTGCCGATGTTCCAGAAGATTCCCCCTTCTTTCCGTTTTCGTCGTGTGTCTATTTTCTTTTGTCGCATCTTCATCGCATCATCTGCATCATCTGCATTGCGGCTTCTCCGTTGTCGTCAGTTTTCAAAACTTGCATTCGTTAGTAGTTGTCGGTTCTCGTCGTTGTCCATTCTGAGTCCGACCGCACACGCACGCGCCCGCGGCATCGTCAAAACCCTGTTTTAAAAGTGTGTTGAAAACTTTCTCTGATCGAGGTGAAACTTGGCATGCGGTCGTAATTAGTTATAGCTAAGCCGCCTGTCGAATTTCGTCGCGATCGGAGTTCGTCTGGTACCCGAACGGTCGACCGTAGCGGCACCGCATTCGGTCTACCGTCGGACATATGTCGGTGTTTAAAAATTCGTTGGCGCGCTGCCTGTTTCCCCTCTCGTCTCCGGATAACCGCTCCACACAGCCCACTAGTTCCACCTAGCCACTTCCTCCGTTCGTGGTCATCGGATAGCGATCGGACGGACGAGGTCCACCCCACCAGAGACCAACCCTATATAAGTAACACCCCCCTACAGAGACCCGTGTCACTTCACTAGGGTTTCCCCTAGCCATTTTTGCAGCCACCCCCCTCAAAAACTCCACCTGCTAGCCCTCACCCTTCTAAATCCCGCAGCCCAAACCCTCTGAACAAATCTAGCCATTGGATTCACATCTAATGGCTCAGATTTGCCCAAAATCTCACCTACCGGACAATGTCCACCCAAGTGGACAATGTCCGGGCAACCACAGGGGATTTCCCATGCCCGCAGATCTTCCCGTCCATGGCAGCGCCTCCTGTGCCCGTGCTCGTGCGCCCCTCCTGCCCCGAGCTCCCCCGCGCTCGCGCCAGCAGCCACCGGCCGGAGCCCCGCCGCCCTCGGACCCGTGCCGCAGCCGCAACTGCCCCGCCGCCAGAGCCCCTGCACACCGCGCGCCGCCGCATCAGGTCGCCGTCGGCGCGCGAGCCTCCGCTGCCGGGATCTATCCCGCCCGTCTCCGGTCGCCTCCCACCGCAGCTGGCCGCCGCCGGAGTCCCGCCGGTCGCCGGAGCGCGAGCCTCTCCTTCCCCACCGCTGCGGAGGCCTCGCCGGCCTGCCTGCGGGGTCTTCTTCCTGTCGGCCTACAGCCTGACGCGAGCTGCCGCCATGGCCTCGCCAGACCAGGATGCCTCCTCCCGCGAGAGCCCTCCTCTGCTTCTTCTCTCCATGGCCGAGACCTGCGATTCCCCTCTATAAGCAGCCCCTCCGATCTGAAGTTCGTGCATTTTTTTCTTCCTAGATCCGTTCTGGAGTATGCAATATTTAGTAGAGCCATGGAGTTCGTTTGTAAACACTCGCTAGCTGAGCTGGTCATCCCACGCTTGTTAATCTGGGTGGTCTGGAGTTCGAATCCCAGCTGCTCCTATTTTTTCTTATGCCATATTCCTCTTGTTTTCAGTCAGGTTCAGTTGAGCTATAGATTTAGTTAAGTCTGGACTGGTATTCAATCAGATTAACTTCTTATTCTACTGGTTAGCCTAGCACAATTGCAGCCAGGAGACCGCGGTTCGAACCCCACTCTTGCTCCAATTTTTATCTTCTTTTGCTCCAGTCCTTCGCTTTGTTTTGGTCAAAGGCTAGTGTCAGCAGCACGTTTATTAGAACCAGAGTCCCGATTCTAACGCATGCAATAATGCATCAGTCTAGCTAGTTAGCTTTCCATGCACTTAGCAAGGAGGTCTTGATCCTTTTCTTATGCCATATTCCTCTTGTTTTCAGTCAGGTTCAGTTGAGCTATAGATTTAGTTAAGTCTGGACTGGTATTCAATCAGATTAACTTCTTATTCTACTGGTTAGCCTAGCACAATTGCAGCCAGGAGACCGCGGTTCGAACCCCACTCTTGCTCCAATTTTTATCTTCTTTTGCTCCAGTCCTTCGCTTTGTTTTGGTCAAAGGCTAGTGTCAGCAGCACGTTTATTAGAACCAGAGTCCCGATTCTAACGCATGCAATAATGCATCAGTCTAGCTAGTTAGCTTTCCATGCACTTAGCAAGGAGGTCTTGGGATCAAATCCTAGAGAGTTCTCAATTATTTTTTACTTATGTTAGTTAGTTAAAAAAAAATTCCTTTCAAGCACACACTCAGCCCCTCGGGCTTGATCCAATTCTCGTCCTATACACTATGTTGTAATTCGTCCATGCATATATTTTTCCTGCTGTGATTTTATTAATTTCGAGGCATGCATTGCTGTATGAGTTGTCCTATCGTCCGTTTCGTGTATGCCATGTTAGCTGCACGTTGTTTTCCTTTTGTCGTGCCCCCGACACATGGGAACCCGGTAAGCGGGATCACCCCATCATTATTTGGCATGTCACGCACGCACTCCCTAATCGCTGACACCGGTATCTCCTCGAGTTATCGGGATCGGAACGTTGCCGTGGCATTGTTTCCGTTTTGCCGCCATGGTTCCCTTTCGTTCGCCATGGTGACACATGCTTCTTTTCTTCTTGCCAGTGTTGTTGTAAACTTGCATGCATGTCACATTCATGGCATAATGTCCTGTGTTGCATGTCTCTTGTAACCGTGGCTCCGTTCTATGTTCCACGTGTTAACCGACTGGGATGACATGTAGAATCACCTGCTTCACCTCTTGCATGTGTAACAACATTTAATATTGTCGCGTTCCTAAACGGGAGTGAACTAAACAATTAAATGTGGAGTTTCATCGATATGCAACTCGTTGTGTATTGAGCTTCACTTAATGTGTAGCGTTTGTTTGTATGATTTGCCATGCAGTGACTTGTATGTTTTCAGCTGCTCATGCATCATATGTGTTGTACATCGTGTGGTGTATATCATGTGTTGATTTGTGTTTCCGGTTTGCTTCGTCTCGATAGAGTTCCGCAAGCGTGTCGGATGTGAGGACCCGTTCGACTACGTCGATTTGTCTGCTTCACGGAGTCATTCTTCTTCCAAGCGGGATCTCAGGCAAGATGACCATTTCCCCAGATACCATTACTATCATTGCCATGCTAGTTTTACTGTTTCTATCGATTATGCCTCGTTGCCTACCACCTGTTAAAAACCAGCCTCTCAACAATGCCATGAAAAACCTTCAACCTGTTCGACCTAGCAAACCACTGATTGGCTATGTTACTGCTTGCTTAATCCCGTGTTAGCGTTGCTAGTTGCAGGTGAAGTTTCTTCCATGTGATAACATGGGTTCCTTTTTATATCACCATATTAAATGCTATTTAATTTAATGCACCTATATACTTGGTAAAAGGTGGAAGGCTCGACCTTTCTAGCCTGGTGTTTTATTCCACCTTTGCCCCCTTAGTTTCCGGCTACCGGTGTTATGTTCCATAAATGAGCGCTCCTAACACGATCGGGGTTGTTATGGGGACCCCCTTGATAATTTGTTTTAGATTAAAGCTGGTGTGGCAAGGCCCAACATTTGTACTACATTTGCCTAATCACCTAATAAAATTGCATAGGGACTTTCCGGACCCCGAGGATAATTTAATCAACCCCCCGGGCCAGTGCTCCGCATGAGTGTTGGTCCACCCACCTAGCAGTCGGCGGTGCCACCTCGGGGCAACTCGAGGTTTGGCTACCGTCCACTTTGCATAGACGGTGTGTCCTGAGAACAAGATACGCGGCTCCTATCGGGTTCGACGACACACCGGGTGGCCTTGCTGGATTAGTTTTACCTTTGACGAGATATCTTGTGCATCGGGATTCCGGTGAAGCTTTGGGTAATCTCAGAGTTGAGGTTTTCCACTAGGGAATCCGACGAGATCGCGAGCTTCGTGATTGAGGATTTCTATGCGGCTTGTGGTAACTTGTGATGGACTAGTTGGAGCACCCCTGCAGGGTTAAATCTTTTCGGAAAGACGTTCCCGCGGTTATGTGGCAACATGGAAACTTTGTTTAACACTGGTTATAGATAACTTGAAGTTAACTTAATTAAAATATGCCAACTGTGTGTGTAACCGTGACTGTCTCTTTCGTGAGTTCTTTCTCCGATCGAGGACACGGTGGGGTTATGTCTGACGTAGGTAGGTGTTCAGGTTCATTCTTTTGATCATGAGTAGTTCACGTCCGTTATGCGTAGATCTTCCCCCCTCTTATTTCTTGTACTCGTAAGTTAGCCACCAAATATATGCCTAGCCGCTGCTGCAACCTCACCACTTAACCAGGCCTCACCCATTAATCTTTGCTACTCTTGATACCTTTGGAAATGAGATTGCTGAGTCCCCTGTGGCTCACAGATTACTAGAACACCAGGTTCGTGGCTGGAACCAGGACTAAAGGTCTATACATATAACTCCCTGCCCATTTTTCGGCATCAATTCTCCCATTCGATCCGTCGACGCCGATCGTGCCCTGCCCCGAGCCGCCAGGCTGCCGGAGCTCACCGTCGCCCCCGAATTCGTCCTCGTCGTCGCCGCCCCCGACGCCGGCCACCCGCGCCTCCTCCACGAGCCCCTGCTACGCCCCGGCCCTCCTCGATCCCACGGTGAGCTCCGCTGGCCTCTACTCCTTCCCTCGATCTAAACGACCCGCCCCCTCATTGTGCCCGAGCGCGGCGGCGCCATGGCCACCGGCCTGCCCGAGCGCAGGGACGCCATGGCCGCCGGCCTGCTCAATTTCATAGTTTTCTGAGATTGATGAATTTGAGGAAGTTGTTTGATGTGATGGCTAGTGTGATTGATGAATTTTGTGATACGTTAGCAAGTAGTTTGAGGAACTTGCTTGATGTGATATGTTAGCAAGCAGTTTCATGCAATTTTGTGATATGTTTTCTGAGATTGATGGATTTGAGGAACTTGTTTGATGTGATGGCTTGTCATATTGATGAATTTTGTGATATGTTAGCAAGTTGTTTGTCTCAGTTTGACACTTCACTATTCTGATATGAACCTTGCTTCTTAACTAATTAAATCAGGAATAGAAGAAACATAGGATTTTGAGTTTGTTTGATTACATGGCATGAAAAACAAAGGATTTTAACAAGAGGTTAGAGTGGATGCTAGATTATATATGGAATATGAGGTTAGAGTGGATGCTAGATTATATATGGAATATGGTACATATGGTTATATATTTTCTACGGAGTGCGAATATATATAAGGCAATCATGCAATGTATTTGGTTGTATATTTTCTATGAAATGCGAATATCATAGATGTTCAATTATGTTTATAGATGTTTTGAAATTCTGTTTATATATAGATGCTCAATGTACTTGGTTATCACACACATTTGAGCAATCATGCTAGTGTCTCTAGTGTTGTGCAACACGAGCATTTTCCGTGGTTTCCACATTTTGTGCTCATTGTTGGTTGCACAATCCCATTTTTCTATCTGTGTATGTGTTTCCTTGTACACTCACTGTTCTTGATCTCTTTTGTCTTACTTGCAATATTGCTAATCTTTTTCAACATTATTGAATCTTATCTTCGAATTACTTGAATTTTGTTCCACCTTTCGAACCAAGCTACTCCATAAGCTTTATTTGTGTAGGTGTGAGAAGGACAATCTTCGGTATCAATTCTACTATTTCCATATTTGCACATTGGGTGATCTTAATCCATTTTCAACTTTTGGATCGGTAATTGATATTGTCTTCTCATTCCTAGACTTTTATCTACTTGAGTGCTATGGATAGGACCACCATGTCAAACCTGTCATTTGAGGAGCACGACGACGACGACGAGAACAACTACGTCAACAAACTACATTTCTTCGCAGCTCAAAACGGAATGCGCCAAACACATGAAGCAACGAATGATCGAATGGATCAACCCGCCACCAACTTGGATGAATCCGAGGATTGCACGAGGGACTACCTCTATGGCAAGCTTTCAAGACAAATAGTGGATATTTGTGCCTTGGTGGTGACCCGTGTGTCCTCCACTTCTACTTCATCACGATGGCGCCACTCAAGTCGCCACTCCAACGAGTACCTTTCCGTCGCAAATCCTTCTCGAGCTCAACATCACCAACAATCAGACAATCATTTCCATTGCAATGGATCACAAGATCGACTTCGCGAGCGTTAATGACGACATTGACAAGAACAAGATGCTTTGGAGTAAGAACGCATAAAACAACGTTATGAACACGAACGACGACGTGAAGAACAAGCGCTTGAAGCTCAACATTCTCTACGCGAAGCAACACACGCCATGCAAGAGCACAACCTCCAAGCGCGCAAAGAACAAGAAGCACTCCGGCATGAACGTCAAGAAGAAGCTGCGCACCAAGAGTAGCACCAAGAGCTCCGTCACAGTGCGCGAGGACCTCGACAACAACCTCAAGCTCATCACGATGAACCACGTGATGAGGAAGCTCCAAGGCAAGAACAACAACGACCTCAACTCGACAATGATGCGCCTCCGCAAGACAAAGTCATCGAGAAAAACAACCACAATCAGGAGCATCGCCTCGACAATCCTAATTACACCATGCCTAAGTTATCTGGAAGCAATGATACCGAAGATTATCTATCACGGGCACTCAAAGTTGACAAGATATTCAGTCTACACAACTTTGAAGAAGAAAAGAAGATTGTTATGGTTTCACTTGAGTTCCAAGACTAAATTCAAATTTGATGGGAACAAGTGATTGAAAGACGAAGAGAAAGAGGTGAACTTCCTATCATCACTTGGGCCCAAATTAAGGATCTCATGAGAGCTTGCTTTGTTCCAACCCACTACAACCGGGATCTCTTCAAGAAGCTACAACAACTCAAGCAAGGCATCAAGTCGGTAGAAGAATACTATCAAGAAATGGAGATGTCCATGATCCGAGCCAATGTCAAGGAAGATGATGAGCAAACAATGGCATGCTTCTTTAAGGGTCTCAACTACAAAGTCAAGAAGATTGCGGAATTTGAACCACACTCCAACTTACTCGAGCTAGTGCATCAACCTGTTGGGAAACATAGTAATTTAAAAAAAATCCTACGCCATACAAGGATCTATCTATGGAGAAACCAGCAACGAGTGATGAGGTAGAGCATATTCATACCTTTGATCTGGGCTGGTCCACCTCCTCTAACAGCCCATGAAGTCCTTTGGTCGTCACACCCCTCCCGGGGGTCCTCTGGCACCCTCTCGGCAATCCCGGTACACTACCGATGAGCCCAAAACTTTTTCGGTGATCAAAACAGGACTTCCTATATATCAATATTTACCTCTGGACCATTCCGGAGCTCCTCATGATGTTCGGGATCTCATCCGGGACTCCAAACAACCTTCGGTAACCACGTACACTATTCCCATACAACCCAAGCGTCATCAAACCTTAAGTGTGTAGACCCTACGGGTTCGGGAAGCATGTAGACATGACCGAGACACCTTTCCGGTCAATAACCAATAGCGGAGTATGGATATCCATGTTGGCTCCCACATGTTCCACGATGATCTCCTCGGATGAACCACGATGTCAAGGATTCACTCAATCCCGTATACAATTCCCTTTGTCTACCGGTATATAACTTGCCCGAGATTCGATTGTCGGTATCCCCGTACCTTGTTCAATCTCGCTACCGGCAAGTCTCTTTACTCGTTCCGTAGCACATCATCTCGTAGCTAACTCCTTAGTCATATTGAGCTCATTATGATGATGTTCTACCGAGTGGGCCCTGAGATATCTTTCCGTCACACGGAGTGACAAATCCCAGTCTCGATTCATGCCAACCCAGCAGACACTTTCGGAGATACCCGTAGTACACCTTTATAGCCACCCAGTTACGTTGTGACGTTTGATGCACCCAAAGCATTCCTGCGGTATTCGGGAGTTGCACAATCTCAATGTCTAATGAAATGATACTTGACATTATAAAAGCTTTAGCAGACGAACAACACGATCTAGTGTTATGCTTAGGATTGGGTCTTGTCCATCACGTCATTCTCCTAATGGTGTGATCGTGTTATCAATGGCATCCAATGTCCATGATCACGAAACCATGATGATCTATTGATGAACGAGCTAGCCAACTAGAGGCTCACTAGGGACACATTGTGATCTATATATTCACACATGTATTACTGTTTCCGGTTAATACAATTATAGCATAAACAATAGACAATTATCATGAACAACGAAATATAATAATAACCACTTTATTATTGCCTCTAGGGCACATTTCCAATAGTCTCCCACTTGCACTAGAGTCAATAATCTAGTTATATTGTGATGAATCGAACACCCATAGCATTCTGGTGTTGATCATGTTTTGGTCGTGGAAGAGGTTTAGTCAAAAGGTCTACAACGTTCAGATCTGTATGTACTTTACAAATATCTATATCTCCTTCCTGGATGTAATCCCGGATGGAGTAGAAGCGGCGCTTGATGTGCTTGGTCTTCCTATGAAATCTAGGCTCCTTGGCTATGCCAATAGCTCCAGTTTTGTCACAGAAAAGTGTCATCCGACCCGACGCGGTGGGAATCATTCCTAGGTCGGTGATGAACTCTTTCATCCAGATGCCTTCTTGTGCTGCTTCCGAAGCAGCTATGTACTCCGCTTCATATGTAGATGCCACCACGATGCCTTGCTTGCAGCTACACCAGCCGACTGCCCCACCATTCAAAATATACACGTATCCGGTTTGTGACTTGGAGTCATCTGGATCTGTGTCGAAGCTAGCATTGGCGTAACCCTTTACGACGAGCTCTTCCTCACCTCCATAAACGAGAAACATTTCCTTAGTCCTTTTCAGGTACTTAAGGATATTATTGACCGTTGTCCAGTGTTCCATACCGGGATCACTTTGGTACCTCCCTACACAACTTATGGCAAGGTTCACATCAGGTCTGGTACACAGCATGGCATACATAATAGAGCCTACGGCTGAAGCATAGGGGATGGTACTCATATTCTCTCTATCTTCTGCCATGGTCGGGCATTGGGTCTTACTCAATCTCATACCTTGCAATACAGGCAATAACCCCTTCTTTGACTTATCCATATTGAACTTCTTCAATATCTTGTCAAGGTATGTACTTTGTGAAAGAACTATGAGGCGTCTTAATCTATCTCTATAGATCTTGATGCCTAATATATAAGCAGCTTCTCCAAGGCCCTTCATTGAAAAACACTTGTTCAAGTAGGCCTTTATGCTCTCCAATTATTCTATATCATTTTCCATCAACAATATGTCCTCCACATATAATATGAGAAATGCTACAGAGCTCCCACTCATTTTCTTGAAAATACAGGCTTTTTCATAAGTCTGTATAAACCCAAATGCTTTAATCACCTCATTAAAACGAATGTTCCAACTCCGAGATGCTTGCACCAGCCCATGGATAGAGCGCTGGAGCTTGCATACCTTATCAGCACTCTTAGGATCGACAAAACCTTCCGGTTGCATCATATACAACTCCTCCTTAAAAAAACCATTAAGGAATGCCGTTTTGACGTCCATTTGCTAAACTTCATAATCATAAAATGCGGCAATTGCTAATATGATTCGGACGGACTTCAGTATCGCTACGGATGAGAAATTTATTCTCTATGGCTATAAATGGAGTGGCGGTAGGGGCCCTTCCGGTAGTGGTAGGTGGTGTGGCGCCGAAGGGACTTGCTGACGGGTGGGACCGACGTTTGTGGGTCCCGTGTGTCAGTGAGACGACTGGTCTGCCGTGGACGTGTGAGTCGTTTCTCAGTGTCGGGTGAATCGAACCCGTTGGTCACGTGAAGTTGACGCACTGATTAGTTTACTACTGTGGTTAATTAATTACTGGGAGGCCTCAATCATTAGCAGGGCAGGGCAGGCCGTGCAGTGCAATTCCCATGGGATCTTATCTTACCAAACGCCGTGACGGGAAAGCTGCCGTGCCATTCCCATGGTTCCCACCCCCCGCAAATTGACGGGAAAGCTTAAATTCCTGCAGCTTAACGCAATACGTGCTAGTAATATAAACTAGAGTTATCCAGTGCAGATTCGGCGTCGCGCAGCGCCGTGCGTGCCCACCGACTGCACGCCGCACTATTAGTGTCTTGCAAGGCTTACGGCAGTCTCTCGTATACTACTCCAGTACTGCAGTATTATCATTATATCTTGGCACCTGACTGATGACCAAACAAACAGTAAACCTAATACGAAATTATAATCAACCAAGACAAGTGTTCACTCAAAATTACAGCAACCTGTCGGAATCCTCCATTCCACTCACACATGCTAATACGAAAGTCGTCGTGGAGGTGTCTGGCGGCTTCGGGAGCACTAGGGGGAGCTTAGGAACCGAGGAGGGAGGCCGCGGCCTGGCGGCGACGTAGAACTTGGCACGGCGGCCGATGTACAGATGACCAAGGAACTTGGCACGTAGACCAAGGAAACGATGACGGATGCGGCGGTGTAGGGCATCCCGCTTCGGTTCCAACCTACCAGATGATAGATCCTGGCACGGAGCATTCACTAGACTTGCTTGCCAGCGTCATCGAAGCCGGTGGCCGTGGATGTTGTGTAGTGGTGGCCGTGGGTGCGTGCGTGCGCTGGTGCTGGGCACTACTTCTGCACGTGCTGGTGCATGCGTGCAGCAGCCGTGCTTGAGAAGAGTTGCCCATGAAGGAGCAGGCGGCGCGACGTCCTTGGAGACGGCAACGGCGCAAGGAGAGAAGACGGCGGCGACACTAGCAGAGGCCACGATGCGGTGTCTTCTCAGTCCTGCGAGCGGTCCCGGTTAAAGACCGGACCGACGAAGTTTCGGGCTGAATTGTGCAGCCCGGACTGGCTGGATTTTTTACCGAGCGGGCCACGAGCCGGCTCGGACCGAGCGGGCCACGGTTCAATCCGAAAAATCGCTCGTGTCGTTCATCCTGACCGCAAACTGCCTAGCAATAACGCCACTGAAGAACCACCGGCATACTACCACACATGCCAAAGCTCCGAACACCACTCATATGTCCAATGGTGGCGTTTTCGGGAAGAAAATGACAACAAGGGGTCATCGCCACCCATCCATGGGATTTTGGGCTTTCACCCAGGACCAGGGTAAAACATCTCAACGAAATTTCACTGAAATTTTGGGCTTTCATGATGAATGTTTGACGCTCAATTCCCACCAGCGCCTCAAGTATGTCTAACTATCCCGTCTTTTTCAGATCATCCTGTAGAATGTAAAAGTTAGCACGAGTGAATACAGCGGCAGCATGCTATGGCCTTATATTCAGTAACCGACGGTGGTAGTTTCTGATTCGCGTCACAGTCATCGTGCACTTCATTCTCACGGAGACGAACTATTCGATTCTCATAATGCACTACCAAATCAACGATGGCCATATCATAGTCGAGGTGAAGGTGAAGGCAGGAATTGAGACTTTCGCTCCTCTAGTTAAAAAAAATTCCTTCTAAAAGATATGATGCGGCTCAAAGCCTTCTCTTTCTATACATCTTGTTAAGCCCGTCTTTAGTTTTGTCTGTCTACCATTTATTAACAAAAGTGGTCCGTCTCTTCTCAGAGTTGGCTTGAGAAATGGCATAGTATAAGGGCGATTTGAACTCATCCAATCACTTGCAATATAGGCGACTCTCCATATTTTTCTCGATATGCCACCAAGAAAGATGATGGAACACATCCGGAAGGACACTTTGAATTGCTCGGATCATTGCAGCGTCATTGTCTATGATTGTTGACTTCAGATTCACCTGACAGTTTGCTCTCATAAATATCGAGCAGTCACACGTACATCCCTTCGGTCTCTTCAGATACTATGGCGCAACCAAACACGATGATGCAACGGTGGTTATTAACACCAACAAAGGAGACGAATGGCATACCATATATGATCATCTTATATGTGTTGCCAAACACCACCACATCTCCGTAGTTCTGATAGTCCGCCATGACTCCGCGTCGTACCAGAACATACTCATCAACCGCCCTTCATTATCAAGCACATACTCAAATAAATAACGGTCATTTCCCTTTCTGCTCGTCATAATGCCCCCTGCCGTCTCAGCATCACCCTTTGCAATGAGCTTCATTTTCTTCTCTGTAGCACAGATTAAAAACATCACGCCTAATAAGTCTGCACTTATCATACAAATTGTACATGTTGATAAAGTTGTTGACTACCATATGCTATCTGATCCCAGCCCCTTGCATCGCCGATATATCTGCCCTCTTGCCATCTCCAATCCATCAGTGTGACCATAAAAATGGGACCTCGTTGGGTCGAGCCATCGTGTGGTGGTGGTGGTGGTCCACAAATGCCGCGATGAACCGAACTTTACAAATGGGGCCGCAGTCGCAACGAGTCTCGGGCCGCAGCTGCAGGGTCTGAGCCTGCGGCTTCGGCCTTCCATGGTTATGAATTTGCGCGGCCTTCTCCCTACCCTCGAGCAAAGGAACCGGCTATACCATATAATTGCAGAAGCACTTTTCCCTCATTTCACCTTCTCTTTTCTGATGCTGAACCCATTCTCTTTGGTGTGAGTATTATAGAAAGTATATGCATCCCCTTGGGACCGAATTTTTAGAGCCATGATCTTCCAATGCGTCTCCAACATCTACTCCTGATTTTGAGCCTCCTCAATGTCCATCTTTGACTCGTCGTGATCACCGCCAGGACCATCCGAACACTCCTGCAAAATTAAATATGAAGCAATGTCAATTAGTATCCCGTACAAAATGTTTGAATGAACCTGACTCAAGTTATTTTGCTTATTCTCAACGTCCAGGTCTTCCTGTACATTAAATACATAGACAAATAATTAGACATGTCGTCCTCTGCCATTTTAAAAATGAAATAAAAATGGACTTCACTTAAGTTTTTGTTGTATGCACCATGTTCATTATTTTCAAAATACTCCAAAGGTAGGATATCATATGAAGTCCATGATTAGTTGTCGTTGTTGTCATTATCTTCATTGTTAGTAACGTTACCGGTCTGACTCACCTTATCCGTACTATTATTATCACCAGTAAATGAGGTTAGTTGGTCCATTTAAACACACCAAACTAATAACACTATAAAACATTGATAAAGTTTTCTTATCGCCGGTTAAATTCAAAGTTCATATAGTGAGCCGTGTCGATGGTCTAAAAATAATCATTTCGACACGTCGTACAAGGGTTAGATGACAAACCTTGTGCGGCGGTGTAGACGTCGCCGGTCAAGCCCGACAGGGCTTTGAGGCAGGGGCCTCCGGCGTGATTCATGACGACGGCGACGTGGAAGACGTCGAATCCGGCCCTCACGGGGATTACGGGGCGGATCCACGGAGGGCCTGGCGGCGAGGAACGACCGAGGACATAGGCGGTGGACGTGGCGTGGGATGTCGACGTCGTCAGAATCGACGAACGCGGCGGGAAGTCGTACGACGTCGACGTCCAGGACGCGGGTGGCAACTTCCGTAACCGGCGTGGGTTAGGGACAACGAGATGCGGCGTCGGACGGGGTTGGAATACGGGGTTGTACCCGACGACGGCAGTCTTTTGCACGGCAGGCCTCCGGCAATGGAGGTCTTCCACATGGCAGTCCGCCAACGACGCTAGGCCAGTTGGGCATCCAGATCGGGATGCGCGTGATCGTCGGGCAGGCAGGCGGGCGTGATCGTCACGCGCGTGATCGTGAAAGGTGTCTTTTTGGGTGGGCGACACGCGGGCGTGAAATTCATCTGGTTTTTTTCATGGGCCGCGCTCATATGATATGGCTAGCTATATATGTGTATAATACGAGGTGGATGTACATTCCGTTGAAATGACCCACCTATCCTTGTATGGTTGAAAACGACGGGAAAAGAGGCGTGGAGAAGCGGCAACTCAATACTGGCTCGATGGACGCGATCGTGGTGGCCAGCCGGGGAAGCAAGTAGTATAGGGTACCGTAAAATCTTTAAAAAGTATAGAGCTCACACCTCTCACATAAACCCCCGAAAACAATCATACCATTTCCATCATCCGAGTTACGATTTCCATTTTTTCAAATTTGAACTGTATGATTTTCGCGTCGTTTTCTATTGGAGGACCTTTGTAAAATAATTAATAAAGATGGCTGCATGCATCGATTGATGATTTGATCCCCCTTTTTTTGACTGGCGGTGATTTGATTTGATTTGATTTCCGTTGGAGCTATAGCTGCTTGCATTTGCATGGAGGTTAGACGCTGTAATGTGACGGGGAAGAGCAGGCGAGAGAGAGAGACGCAACCAAACCACTGGAGTGCAACCGAAGCACAAGAGCCTTTGTTCGAGGACGAGCTCGGCAACCAAACCACTGGAGTGCAACCGAAGCACAAGAGAGACAAACGAAGGCATACACGACGGTCGAGGACAATATCCTTTGTGAATGTTGGATGGACATTGGGCAAGACCCCAAGGTCGGCACCAAACAGAAGGCATCAACCTTTTGGATTCTTGTCCATCGTGAGTTTCACGAATGCAAGAAGTTTCCGTCGTACCAAATGCAAAGCACGCGTGGGTGGGTGTCCATTTTAAAGGGATGGGAGGTGATCCAACAAGAGTGCAACAAGTCTTGTGTCACTTATGAGAGCATCAAGGCACGTCCTTTGAGCGGTATCGACATGCAAGACATGGTATACATGCATACCCCCCCTCTCTGTTTGCATGTTCATTTGCTAATATGCTTGCGTATAATTCATTTGTATACATTTCAAGCTTTGGAGGCATTTAAGGTCCAACATGAAGGCAAGTCCTTCAATCTTTCTCATTGTTGGAGGATTATCAAAGATGAGGAGAAGTTCAAGGTCCAATATGCCGTCCTCACAGCGCATGGGAGGGGGAAGGAAGCTGTGAAGGAGGTTGGGGAGGGTGAGAAGCCACAGACGCGGGAAAAGACCAACTACAAGAAGGGGACGAGCGGGATGCGGCGTCGATCGCCTTGATCGCAACCGTGGAGGGCATGATGTCCAAGAAGAATTCAAGGGAGGAGAAGCGCCGGCAAGACAAGGAAGAGAAAATGAACGCCTTCATGAAGATCCAAAGGAGAAGGCATGAGATGGAGGTTGAGAAGCAAGTTAGGATGCTTGAGATGGAGGCGAAGAAGTAAGCCAAGATGCTAGAGATCGAGGTCGTCAATGCCAAGAGCAATACAAAAGAAGTGGCTCTCGCTAGCATGATGACGGGGATGGAGATCATGAAGGTGGATCTGAACACCGTGTTACCAAGGAAGAATCCATGGTTCGAGAAAATATAGGCCGACATGCTCAAGTTCGACGACTAGTGATCTCTGACAGTGAGCGCCATTTTTTTTGTATGCCGGCAAGTATGCTAGCATGACCATGATGGCTTTGAGTCGAACTTCCGTCCCTTTTTGTGTGCTGGCATTTGTGTCGGTCGCTGATAAGTACGCCAGTATGAAATGTATGGTGTTGTCATGGTGTCGACACTGAATGCGGACGTTGGACGTACTTTCGATCCAAATATTAAATAAGACGGATGCCGAGCAGGTGACAGACCCAAACAGATGAAAAACAGACAAAACCATCGTCAGTTTGGGTTGACGCGTTGCAGTTGCTTTTAGGATCAGTTTACTGTCGTTCCTTAATAAGAAAGATATCGGAGTTTTTTTTTCCGGAAAAAAGATATCGGAGCTAAATCATGGTAGAATCTCGTTCCCTGGTGGTCACGACTTTCGCTTTAGGCCCGAAACGGCAATATTCCACCAGCCGGAAAGAGGCTCGGCGACCGGTGGAGTTGCCGAGATCGGCAACCAACGAAGCCACCGCGAAGCCCGCTTTTGTTCCGCTCCACCTCAAGCTCATCATGAAGCCGCGGAACCTCATCGGAAGCCACTGTGCTCCATACACATACCGCCCCCTCCTTTGCTGCGTCCTCTGCCGCTTGCTGTGTTTTCTTGGTCTGTTTGTACCGCGACCGCCACCGCTGGCCGGTGCGTGCGTGCGTCTCCCTCGCCCGGCCACCCCAGCGTTGCTTGCAGGGGAAGAGGATGGTCGACGACGACGACGGCGTCTCGCGGCGGGCCACCTTCGGCGAGCTGCTGACGGAGGCGCAGGAGCTCGACGCGCTCTGCGAGGCGGACGTCGGCGTCCTCGTCTTCGACAGCGCCGGCAGGCAGATGGACTACTGCAGCCCCCACACCAGGTCCGCCCGTTCCCTTCCTCGATCCGATCCCCTTCTCCAAGCCCCGATGCATTCCGGTCGCGCGCTGCCTATTTCGGATACCCCGTCACGACCGTTTCCGTTTCGATTCGATCGATCCTGCAGTGCCCTGGATCTTCATTTCCTTGTTAATTTCTACTCATGTGTTAATGTGTGTAGCGACTCGTTCTTGCAAAGCGAAATTCTGCATTATGTTTCGATGAACTCAGCAATTATCGTACTGGATCTTCATTTCCTGGCGTGCGTAATTGATTTCTGTGGAAAAAAAGAAGAAGACGAGAGCCAACTTTGGCAATGATATGCGTTTTTAATTTAGATTAGGATTCATGGTCAGATTCAGTTCCTACTGTACCTACCTTAGTATGAACACCCAAAATTTCACATGTCATCGATCAGTCACAAGTAATTCGCCAACAATTGGTTCTTAAACAAGTACTGTACATACTAGTCGCCCCGCATTCCTCATCTACATGCATAATCGTAGCATGACCTGAACAACACCCGGTGACTGAAACTTGTACATGATGTATAATTATGTACTTGTCTATAACTCTATGTATAGTGCTGACATACTCATTCACTTGTCATTTATTAAGTTGGAGCGAGCTAACGCAGCGCTACAAGAGCATCAGCAACGACAAGTTCCAGGGGATAAATCCTGATGATGACCATCAGGTTAATGAACAAACAGTCACAAGTAGTCGCGTGCTAGCTACAGAATACAAATACATTTGTACACTGAGAGTTAACTACTACATGATTGCAATTCTGAATGATCTCTGTGATTCTTGCACACAGCAGCTGTTGGCCGAAATCTCAAGGTTGAGGCGTGAGCGTGACCGCCTCGAGGCCAG
This sequence comes from Hordeum vulgare subsp. vulgare, assembly GCF_904849725.1. Taxonomy (NCBI): domain Eukaryota; kingdom Viridiplantae; phylum Streptophyta; class Magnoliopsida; order Poales; family Poaceae; genus Hordeum; species Hordeum vulgare. The sequence continues at coordinate 598,229,600 of NC_058524.1, forward strand.
CGTGAGGAGGCAGTCCGGAGACGACTTGCCACCCGCCGCAACCGCGGAGCTCGGCGATCTGGAGCAGCAGCAACAGCGTGCACTTGCTAAAGTCCGTGAGATGAAGGTACCCATAGTCACATACACACCGCGCCCTGCATTGCACAAAATTCACCTCGGCTCACATGTTGCTGTCAGTGTTTTGAGTGAATGGTCACATGTTTTTATTTTTCGTGCAGGAAAAACTGCTGCAGCAGCAGTTGGACGAATCATACCACAGGGTAAGTAGCTCTAGTCGTAGGGGAACCGGAATGATTTAAGTTGCAGACAAGCAAGCAACTGTGAATGATCTGTGCATGTCTTGTGTGTCATGCAGGTGCACATCCTGGAGGACCAGAACAGTTTCCTTCGCCACATGGTAGGAGTAGTTTGCATCGCTGCGTCCTGCGTGACTGCCTTCTATTCCTCCTATACTGACCTCCTGAATGTGTCTCTACTCTTTGTCAGATGAGCGAGGAGGGGCGGCAACGTGCTGCCGTGGAGGCGTCGGCGGTGGTGGCGGAGCTCATGGCGCCGCCGATACAGCCGGCCACACTGTTCGGGGGCTTCTTCCCGGAGGTGAAGGAGGAAGGGGCATCCACGTCGCTCCGGCTGTGGCCGCAGCAGTTTCCTGGCTGTGGCAATTAAGGTCGTGCTCGTGCGTATGAACACACTGCTAGCTAGACTGCTTGGCTGCATTTTCTCGGAAGGGGACTGCTTATAGTACTTGTCTATTTACTGGTGATCAGCCTTCATCCTTACTAGTGTAGTTGCACATTGTTCTGGTGTTTTGCAGAACGAGGAGGAGCGATGATGGACTCATGGGAGACAGACGGAGGCTAATTAGTCAACTAATCTAGCTTGAAATTACTAGTAGTAGCAGGCCAGTAGATAGTGCCAAGGATCCGGCGTATCTTGGGAGGCCATGCATCCAGTTGACAAGTAGTTGGGCCAGTATCTTGTCAACCGTTTGTACATACATATATAAGTTCCGATTTGCTACACATAATTTCCCCTATGGATAGGAACTCCCCTCGTGTGTGCAGCAGTGTTTTGTTTAACATCAGTGTTTATCATTGCTTCTGACTTGAATGGATTGACCAACATGTCTACTTCGATCTGTTTGGGTATCGAACTTCCTTCTTCCTGGCCATGAGGGGAGAAGCGAGCATTGTGCCGGACCGTGAGAGAGAGCCGGGGAAAGTGAGCCAGACGGGTGTGATGCCTTGCCTACCACTCCAACGAAAAACATTTCACATATCTACAAGATAATAAACTACATTTTACATATTTAAAGACTGCAATGCCAAGAACAATAATTACTTTTCATACCAATAAAGTTAAATTAGAATATTCTTATTGCTACAAATAAAATACATATAAAAATAATCTTAAAAATGTTAATGTTATTTTAAAATAATCATGTATTTTTTGAAAATATATTTATTTATTATATTTAATTTTCATTATATATGTGTATTTTAAGAAATATGCAGAAACTATATTAAGCGCCAATTTTTTAACGGCTTAAAAAATAAGCCGTCTTCTCCCCAGCTTTTCCCATAAGCTGCCTCACACATTCATTGGGGCTTCTAACCTAGTTATGGGATAACTAATTTAGAAGCCTCGGCGAATTTCGGGAGCAGCTTATTTTTTAAGCTGGGGAGAGATAGCTTATTTTTTAAGCCGTGCAAAAGAACTGGCCGTAAAACACATCAACACTATAAAATCTAACAAACGAGATATATCACCAACATCATAATTTTCACTGCAAAAAAGCAAAAGGAGATACATGTGTAACAACTCAAGCACCTGATCTCATCTTTTCAGAACCAGAAGTATCCGAGGGATCATTCACTTCCATTTCCTCAGTATAATCCGCAGCACAGAAATCCTCCACAGGAGATATGGGGGAACTTTTGGATGCATGTTCTCTAGCCATGGAATCTATCAACAATTCAGTATGATTTCCTTCATCACTATCTTCTTCTTCTTCAGTTTTAAAGACAGTAGACAAGCACGATTTAACAATGTAATTCTCGGGGGAGGAATTCCCTACCACAGAAAGCACTAGTAACCCCATGTTCAGTAGTGGATTCAGACCTAAAATCAAACTTAGGTTTCTTAGCATTAGATGGCGATGAGCTGCTATCAACACGAACAGAAGACTGAGTAACTCCACGAGGCCCAACCACAATTTTTCCACCTCGTAAAAAAAATCATAAAATTGGCCACTGAGCATACCCTCAGCCGATGGAGGGGTTTTGTCCACCTCCCTACACCCAAACATGATTCGAGCATATTCAAGTTTATGTAAGGTAGCAGGATCAACCTCCAAAGTCACCCCAAATAAACTACCAGCATAGGGACTCACTAGGGTTTGTGATTTGCATCTCGAGCCTCTTTTCTATCACCTCTGGTCTAGATCTAGGGTTCCTCCCCTCCTCCCGCCGATTCGTTCCATTGGTGGCCGGGAAAGGTCATCGGGGACGCAAGATGCTCGCTCCGGTTGCAGGAGTGTCGGCTTCGTCAGTCCCCGCGACTTCCATGGCGGATCGTGGGGGTGACAAGTTCGGAGGAATTGAAGGCGCAAGGGCACCGGTCGGGGCACCTTCGGCGGGAACCGTAGAATGCTATTAATGTTATTAGTGTTGCTACATCTTGTGATTATTATTTGCATATTGTATAATTTAAATTAGTGCTCTTGAGTCATTACACTTATACTGACAAATGCGTGAATTTCGGTTAACCCAACAAACCGAACCGATATATTATGGTTAATATGGTTCGGTTTCTAAATTTTGGGTGATTATTTCAGTTTCTGTTTCTTCAAAATTGAAATTGTAAAGAACTGAATAAACCAAACCGTATTAACCATATAAACCGAATGCCCAGCCCTACAAGGAGCCATGGCCAGGCCCCGTGCCGATGGCGCCTCCAAAAGGGGATGGCCCTGCTCCACCACCTGCCCCTCCCGCGAGTGCTCAAGGCAGCAAGGGCATTGAAGACCTCTGTCTCAACTGCAATCAATTAGGTGACTTCGCTCCTCATTGCCCGACGATTCGTTGTGAAAAGTGCGGTAAATTAGGGCATATGGCACAGTTATGCGAGAATCCTCATCCTTGGGAGTGCATTTCGTTCAGCTGTGGATTTCAGTCTTCTGGTCAGGGTTTTCTCTTCGTCCCTGATTGTTCTGCATCCAAAAAAACTAGTGAGGAAACTAATACAATGGTGATTACTATTCTGAAAGGGATAGCTTCTGTTAAGGATATTGAATCTGAGTTTAATGGGTTCTTCTCCAATAGACCCAAAAAATACACTGCACGTCAGATCAACCCCTTGCAATTTGTTATGAGGTTCCTCAATGCTAGTGAGGTTGGGCAGGCTAGTTGCTATGGCAGGTGTCTGCTATGAATGATTCGGTTATTGTTAACATTTTTTCTTGGTCTGCTTCGGTGGGCGCTAAAGTTGTTCTGCAGAAAGCTTGGGTGCTTAGTGAAACGATGTGCTGGTTGATTGTGATGTGACTAAACGGTGGGCGCTAAAGTTGTTCTGCAGATCGTCTAGTGAAGTCAGCAAGCCAGCGAGGTCAATCTGCTTTGTGTCATTATCAAGTCGAGCTCTCCATTTAGGGGCAAAATTGACAAAAATGATCCTTGGGACGAAAGAACTCACGGATTGATCCCGAGGGGGAAAAAATTCACCGTCCTAACCCTTTTGTGTGGCGCCCGACACCTAGGCGCCACACCCCCGGCCACGTGGCAGGGAGGGGGCCACCCCCCAGGCAGTGTGACGCCTAAGCCTCAGGCGTCACACATTGTAATGTGTGGCGCCTGACGCTTAGGCGCCACACATGGGCTTATACAGCCACGGCCCAGCCCCCTCCCCACCCCCCCAGTCTATTTCACATGTGTGGCGCCTAAGGCTTAGGCGCCACACATGTTAAAACCTGCTGGAATCTGAATTTAGACATCAACACAACATTTTTGACAACAATAAAGATCTTTTGACAGCAATAAAGCAATTTAGACAACAATCATATATTTGAAAGCCAAGGAATCATCAAGTGCAAGAATTATTGACATCATCATCATAGCAAATGGTTCACAACAAGTGCAACAACAACTAAATGGTTCATAACTCGAAATAGTTCATAACTAAAGTAAATAGTTCAGCTCGACAAGTGCAACACCAACTCCAAATCACTTGGGGTCTCGTCCCCTCTTGGATGCTAGCTTCTTCCTTCTCGCAACCACAAATTGCTCCGGGTCATCCGACTCATCGTCATCGTCATCCTCAACCTCATCGTCCATGCTTCTCATTCTTGACAACGAGAGCCCCCGGCCACCGGATTCTTTCCTTTCGCATAATCATCCGGTGAGTAGCGCTTAAATTCCTTCCTGGGCTTCAACATGTAAGCGGAGCGTTGGAAAGCCTTCAACGTCATGTCGTCCGCAGCCTAATACATATGAAGGTTGAAAGTTCAAATTTGAAGGTTCAAAGCTGAAGGTTGAAAGTGCAAATTGTATGGCTATGTCATACCAGAGGAGTGTCAACATCATCCTCCTGAGTATTTCTTTGGGTATTAGCCGCCGAGGTAATGTCACCATCATCCATACGAGCGCCCGAAGAAGCTGAATCGTCAAGGGTATTTCTTTCGGATGAACCGGATCTCGAAGGTGAAACATATTCAGGGTCACGGCAACCTAAAATGTTGGATAGGCGCCGTAACTTCTTGCCCTGTTCCTGTTAGATTCAAATATAAATGACATATATTAGGTAACCTATAATGTTGCATTCGTGGGCAAAATAATAATAATGACACAACACCTTTATGAATAGACGAAGTGCAGATTCTCCCTTTTGTCCTCCAGGTGTGTTATCTAGGATATCTTCGGACTCATCAGCTTGTTTCTTGACCTCTTTGCGCTATGATCACAAGACAATGACAACAAATAAGTGCAAGTGAATAGGTCCACTAGAATTCATAATTTTCATAGGGGAGCACACTTACCACAAAGTTCAGGACAGGGGCGAAGGAAGTTTGGTACCCTTCGCGAATCAACTTGCTGTAACCGCCTTGGGCAAGTGCATCGTACTCAGTGGGTTCTTCCAATATGTCCTCCTCGTAAGCCGGCGGACAAATCTCGACACGAGTACTCTCATGAAACCATCTCAGGTAGTTGCTGAACGCAAGAGCAGAATGCTCGCGGTACTGGGGTCGTTGTATGCTCGAAGTTGCCTGCACACTTTGCTCGAACGTAATGACATAGCTCTTATGATGCTTCTGCCAATCCTTGATTTTTCGCTGCCTCCTCCTATCCAACCTGCTTTGAACAAAACACATCAGTAGCTCGCTCAACACTAAGAACAAAACTAATCACTAGCAATTTTTTGTTACCTGTGAAGCTGTGTGTCCGTGTCCACCCACTCCGGCGGGTGTGGCTGAAAGTAACCAAATTGACGCATCACACGATGCGGGAGATGAAACTCAACCGCCCAATTGCATATTAGGGGACAACGCATTAGCCAAAGATGTCTTTCCTGCACGCATAGTGGATTCAGCTCGAACGTGTGTGCACCACCAAAGTTTGTCCCGACACCATATGGCTCCCATTCAACCTACAACACAAGATGAATACCACAATTCATTTCACTCACAACATAGAAGCTGGAAGTCAACTCTGAAAGCATCTTACCTGCTCGGGGGTAAGCGAATCCATCTCGTCGGTGTATTGCTTGTACAGTAGGTTCACTTCGCTTGCCACCTCCGATACCACGTCCCACTTGTAAGCCCATGTAGGTTGCCGTACAGGGTTGCCGTGGTCATCCCAGGTATTCCACTGTGAGCTTTTAGGGCGTCCAACAGGTAGGCGTTCCCAGCTCCATACTGAAAGTAGGAGCATACAACCACCAACTCCACCGTCCTTTGTCGTCCTGCGACAAGCATCGTCCAACTACAAGTAACAACAAACATGCATCAGTTTAGCAGAAAAAGATAACATAGAGTACTTAATACTAACAATTTATTACCTGCCGATACAAGTAAGCCAGTGCGGCCGAGCCCCAGCTGAACTTGTTGTCCAATACAGTCAACGCCTTCAGCCACATCCATGGAGCATTCTTGCCTGTGCCGTCCGCAAAGATAGTCCTGGAGATGACGTACCACATGTAGACGCGAGCATACCTCTGGATCACCTCGTCATCTGCGTCCTCAGGACAATGAGCAAAGTTGGCGGCAATCCAAGTGAAAGTGGCGCCGGCAGGGACTCTATCTTTCTTCCCTCCATCTTCCACCTCCGGCTCCTGCGGCGACATACCAATAAGAGCCTCCATTTGATGCCGCCATCCCTCAGAATCAGTGCTCATACATAGTGGCTTCCCCTCGATCGGAAGAGCGGTGATCATGGAAACATCTTGAAGAGTAACCGTCATCTCTCCGGTCCGGAGGTGAAAACTGTGTGTCTCTGGCCTCCAACGATCAATGAGTGCTGTGACTGCCGCAGCGTTCAGATTGGGAGTTGACCGACTCACAAGCTGCACGAATGGAAGGAGTCCCGTCATCTCGATGTACGGGGTGTACCGCTCATCGTACTGCATTACAGAGGATGCCCCATGAGACCGGATCTTCAAGGGCGTAAGCTCCTGCAAACATATAGGAGAAGAAGATATCAAGTGCTTATTACATTTTCAAAAAAATACTAATCTACTAATCATTTTCTACTTACCATCTTTTTCTCCGACATGAAATAGGCCCGGTGTTCAACGTCATAAACATTATTGAGAAGCCACACCATCCTACAAATCACAAAAAATTACTCATATACTCATATTCAAATAAGACTCATATACTCATATGAACTACTACTAATACTAACTACTACTACTAACTACAAACCAAAACCTAATGCAATTCCTATACCTACTACTACTACTAACTACTACTACTACTAACTACTAACTAGTCATATACTCAATCAAATCCTAACTCATATACTAACTAGTCAAATCCTAACTCATATCCTAACTAGTCAAAACCTAATACAATTCCTATACCTACTACTACTACTAACTACTACTAATACTAAGTACTACTACTAACTACTACTCACTATTCATATACTCAACCAAAACCAAAACCTAATGCAATTCCTATACCTACTACTACTACTAACTACTACTACTACTAGCTACTAACTACTCATATACTCAACCAAATCCTAACTAGTCAAATCCTAAGAACCTACTCAAATCAATCTACTCAACCAAAACATAATAAAATTGGATAGAAGGATGGGAAAGGGAAGGGATGGGGGAGGACATTACCTTGGGGGATCAATCCAAGGAAGAAATCCTCAGATCTGAAGGAGATGGGGTAGGGGATTAGGGAGGGGATGAGAGCCAGCCGCCGTAATGGAAGTTTCTGTTTGAATGAGGGAGGGGGTGGGGAGGGGGGTGGGGAGGGGGCTGGGCCGTGGCTGTATAAGCCCATGTGTGGCGCCTAAGCGTCAGGCGCCACACATTACAATGTGTGACGCCTGAGGCTTAGGCGTCACACTGCCTGGGGGGTGGCCCCCTCCCTGCCACGTGGCCGGGGGTGTGGCGCCGAACACCTAGGCGTCACACAGTACAGTGTGGCGCCTAGGTGTCGGGCGCCACACAAAAGGGTCAGGGCGGTGAATTATTTCCCCCGCGGGGTCAATCCGTGAGTTCTTTCGTCCCAGGGGTCATTTTTGTCAATTTTGCCCCATTTAGGTCGTGCCGCACGTGCCCTTTACAGTACGTACCACCAGTGGATGCCACGGTACGTCCTGGTGTTTTGGGTAAGAGCAACTCCAACATATGCCCTATACAAGCAGGGCGTTGTAAAAAAGCTGATTTTAGTGGGCGCGGATTGGATTTGGACGCTCCAATAACCGCATAAAAATAGCGCGACGCACGGAGTAAAACAGCATCACACGTTGTGTATTTGATGCGTCCGTAATTCGTTGTTATTTAATTTATCTTATGTGTATGTATTTGATAGCATATGTGTTTGGTAGCACACTTGTAATTCGTTTTTAGTTAATTTGTCTCATGTTTATGTGTTTGGTAGTATGGCGGACTTTAATTTGTGGATAGGCTCCTCTGACCATTGGTCGGGGTATGACTTAGAGAAAGGCGACGTGAACATCAACCAGGTAATTACGGTTATACAAAAACATGCATGAGCTAGCATTGCAAACAATCGTATATCTAACCATTAATTAATTGTTGATGATTTAAAACATTTGCCACGCATAAGTACCAGCTGGTCCGCCTTCTTCATCACCCGTTGTGCAGGAGATACGTGACGTGGACGTGCTCAATCATGAACTGATCGCGTCATGTCAGTCTACAATGAAGGCCCTGCAGGAGTTGAATGACTCCTTGGAGAAGGAGAAGGACAAGATTATTGACAACAACGACATTGTCTACCGCAAGATTTTCAATTTCGAACGTCATGTCGACTCGCCGAACCTCGAGATAAGCAAGCTCAAGAAGGAAATGCAAGTCCCGAAGAAGGAGAAGACTCAACTGAAGACGGAGAAAGCCCATTACATCATGGAGGGGCAGATGAATAGGAATAACCCCCGTGAGCTTAAGTTAGTCCTTAGAGGAAACTAATTAGTGTCGAGAGGGGGGTAGATACATGTGAAGTTGCTACTTTTCTTTTGTGAATTTGGTATACTATATTTAGTTTGTGAAGCTAGCCGGTATTATTTTGTGAATTGCTGAAAGGTTTAGTTTGCGAAGCTGATAGTATTTTTTATTAGCTAAATATGACAGTTCCGGCGTGCAACTACGTCCAACGCCATAGGTACTCAAAATACTGTTGACGTCGTCTCCAACGCGATCACTATATTTTAAGAGTGGCTCCATATTGGTGGCGTCGGGTGTCCACGCGAGCAGGTCCCTTTTTGCCATGCCATAGCTATGTGTCTGTTGCATGCTAATTTCCTCGTCTAGCTCTCCATTAAGGAAAGTCGTCTTAACGTCCATCTAATGAATGAGAAGACCATGCGAGGCAGCCAACGAGAATAACACTCGAATGGTTGTTAGTCTAGCCACACGTGAGTAAGCGTGGAAGAGATCTTCTTCTTCTTTTAGGGTATAATCCTTTGCCACATGTCTAGCCTTGTACTTCTCAACAGTATCATCGGGCCTAAGATTCTTTTTGAACATCCACTTGCATCCCAAAGGTTGGCCACCATAAGGACAATCAATGATCTCCGATGTCCCATTGGCCAAGATGGAATCCATTTCGCTACGGACCGCCTCCTTCCAGTAGTCAGCATCCGGTTATGCGTAGGCTTGTGAAATGTAAGTGGGAGTGTCATTCACGATGTACACGAGGAAATCATCACCAAAAGACTTTGCAGTCCTTTGTCTCTTGCTCCGGACAAGAGCTTCCTCATCATACTCCTTAGAACTTTCCTCACTTTTGTGTTCATAATATTCCATTTGAATGGCAGGTTCAGGAGTCTCATTAGATTCTAATATAGAAGTGATTTTCATATCTCTCTCCGGGAAAATATCCTCAAAGGTTGTAGAATCTTAGACTCTATGATCGTATCAACCTTTACGTTGTGTACATCAAATTTTGCCACTAGAAATCTATAGCCAACGTTGTGCTTGACATAGCCTAGAAAAACAGTTTGGTCCCAACTTACGCTTTTTGGTCATCGACATGTCGACTTTTGCCAAACAGACCCAAGTGCGCAAGCAAGAGAGTGTATTTCTTTTCTTCTCCCATTGCTCATAAGGAGTGGTCTCATTATCTTTTGTGGGAACTTTATTCAGGAGTGGTCAATAATTTTCATGAAATATTTATTTCCATCATTAGTCAAAACACCATTCATCTCGCAGAGGACTGTATGTATGAGCTCTAGTGATGCCAGGTGTCTCTCCTTCGCAGTCTTGTGAGGCTTGCGAGGTTTCTTAGCTTGCACACACGCATGGCACTTCGAGCCTTTGGCTAAAGAGAAACTCAGGATTAGATCCATCTTAGCTAGCCACGTCATAAAACCGAAATTAATGTGACAAAGACGTGAATGCCAAACCTCACATTCGTTCACACTAGAATGTATTTGGTTCATGGCGTTATTACAAAATCCGCTAGGGAAAGGCAGAACAAACTCCGTAATCACATCATTTTCCAACAAACACTCCATATAGAGATACGACTACTTTATTGAACTCGAATACTAACTTAAACCATTCTTTACATTGAAGGGATCCACTAATGAGGTTTTTCTTGATAGCGGGGACATGCTGCATGTTCTTTAGTTGCACGATCTTTCCCCAAATACACTTCAAATCTACCATGACAACACCATGAACAGAAGCTTGCGATCCATTCCCCATCAGGACGGAGCAATGTTGTGTGACCTGGTAAGAAGAGAACAATGACACATCATCACACAAATGAATATTAACCTTGGTGTCAGCCCACCAATCGGTGGACTCACAAAGTAAAAGTACAGTAAACAAATTATCATACCCATTAGCCCCATCACTATTGCTCATAGTCACACTGACAGACTTGGAGTCTTGTCCTAACTTCTTGTACTTGTTTGGGCATTTGTTTGTACATTGTTCTTCTGAACCACAAGTAAAGGAGTCATTTATATTTTTGTCTTTCTTCTTACCCTTCTTCTTGAAGGTAGTATTTTGCTGGACAAACTTCTTTCCCTTGAACTTACGTAAGTTCTTCTGCACCACAGTGGCGTTAAAAAAAACCTCTGCCACTTTCACGTGTGAGTCCTTTGCTCTTGAATTCTTCCCAGCATTTAGATGACTGATGACACCCTCATCGAAAATTCACGTCTCAAATGTTTGAGAGACGTAGCAAAGTTCCTGTATCCAGGAGGGAGTTTTCCAATAATGCAACCCGCGACAAACTTGTCCGGTAACTCACACTTCAAGAGCTCCAACTTGTTAGCGAGGCACTGTATCTCATGAGCTTGGTCCAGAACAGGATGGTTATCAACCATCCTGTAATCATGGAACTGCTCCATAGCATACACTTTGTTTCCAGCATCCACGAGTAAATAACAAGCATGACAAAAAAATACGGTAAGTGGGGGATGAATAATAAAGCTCGGCTCGGCTCATTCTCGCAACCTGCACGTCGTGACGAGGTGGGGTCGGAGGAGGAATGCACATGTACAACTGCTCTTTCCAAGCTTCTAATGAAAGTGATAAAGCAATCCATATAAAGGGATTCCATCCTTACTGCTGTAGGGTTTTTTTTCACTATATTGACCCGAGGGGTGTAAGTTAATCACGCAACGAACTCGTTTCGAAAGAATTTCAAGTTTTGACCCTTTCCTTGAAACGCCATAGATCTTGGCGTTGCAGCCCTCTTAAGAAACGCCACTCTATTGTGGCGTTGTAGACCTTCCTTGAAACGCCTGTCTAATGTGGCGTTGCATGCCTGAGGTGAAACGTCAGTTGCTATGGCGTTTCTTGGCTTTATATTCTGCCACCCCGACCCTCTCGCACACCAACCACCATTTCTCCTCTCCTCTTGTTCTTCCTTGCACGGAAAAGCTCTCCCTTGTCCTCAAGATCCCCCCCCCTTCGATCTCCCTCCTCCCTCAACCTTTTAGTTGGTTCTTTGGGGCAAATCAAAGAGGCCGGTAAGCTCCTCCAATCCCTCCAATTAATTTTTGCAATGATTTTGTATTTGTGTAGATTTTGTTTTGCACTAGGTGTTCTATTTATGTTGCATTGTATTGGTTGGTTTCTTATTATTGAGGAGATTTAGTGTTATGGTTAGGGTTATGCCTAGTTTGGTTGGACAAGGGTTAGTGTTAGGTTTTGTGTTATGCCTAATTTGGATGGACAAGGTTTAGGTTTAGGGTTTGTGTTAATGCCTAATTTGGATGCAAATGGTTAGGGTAATGTTTTGTTAGTAGTTTTGTTATACTTAGAATTGGTAATTTTGTCCCCTTTTTTAGATGGACAAGATTGCGAATATTCATTATGTTGACAAATAGGCATTCATGAATGTTGCTATTGTTGACAAATATGAGGAAGTGTTGACATTTGTTGATAGTCCTACTTATGAAGAGGTTGTGGCAGAAACTCGGATAAGATTGAAGTGGGTTGATCTAAGTGACCAAGTAGAATTATTAGGAAGATATGATGTTGGGTCGGCACACAAGTGTCGAATGAATACAATGCCAATCAAGTCTAATTTGCATTGGGTTGCATACAAGGAGGCTGTTGCATCCTTGATAGACAAGTCACTCGAAGTGTTTGCTAGTACGGTGCTCAATGCTCCTCTTCATGTTGACTTGAACCAACCCATAGTAGATGATTTGAGCTCGTATAATGGTGTGGCACCTATTGTTGAGCATAAAGTAGAAGTGCAAGTCAATGAGTATCCCCAATATGAGTTTGGAGGTAGTGCACCGATCAAAGATGATGGTCATGAGTCCGACGAAGAGTATGAGAGGCAACATAACATTGTTGGTGACATAGAGGCTCAAGTAAGGCATGATGACATGGATCCTGACATTGTTTATCAGCGTGTTTGTGTGAATGAGTCGGATGATGAAGGCCCGGTGAATGAGTTGGATGAGGATGGCTTCACTGAGAAAGAAGCGGAGTGGTATACAAAAATCACCGGTAGGGATCACAAAGTTCCCTTGTTTTGTGATGTTAGCCTTGCAGATAAGGCTTTAGTCGACGGTGGCATGAGCAAGACAATTGAGGCCAGAATGTTCCCAAGTAGTACACCCAACGCGATTTGTACGTCTTACCTAAAGAAAGGTTTGATGTTCGAGGACATTCTAGAATTGAAGATGTGGTTGTGTGAGTATGCCGTCAAACACTACAGGCCTTTCAGAGTTGTGCACTCGGACTGCCACAAGCGATACACCGTGAAATGTGAGGTAGAAAAATGCAAATGGAAAGTCAATGCAAGACTCATGAAAGATGGTTTGTGGAAGATAAGTAGTTGCATTGCAACTCACCAATGCACACCGCCGACAGATGAAGCACCAGAGACACACCGTCAGTTAACCTCAGAATTCATCTGTTATAAATACCAGAAACATATAGCTGAGGATCCAACCATTAAAGTGAAGTTGTTGATGAGTTGGGTTTTCAAGAGATTTGGATATAAGGTCAAGTACGGGAAGACATGGAAGGCCAAATAGGTCGCTTTTAGAATGTTGTACGGTGGATGGGAAGACGCGTACAACATGCTACCCCCGTTGTTGGGCGCGATGGCCTATAGAAACCCCGGAATGTACCACTATGTCCAAGATATTGAAGGAGTGTTCCGTTGTGCCTTTTGGACGTTTGGCCCATGCATTGCAGCTTTTGAGCATTGTCGTTCGGTTTTGTCTATAGATGGAACATTCCTGACTGGCAAACACAAGGGCACACTAATGATAACAAGGGCACACTAGGGTTTTGTCTATAGTTGTCTGACTCCTCTTCTTCTTCTTCAAACTCCTCAACATGTGCTCGGCTAGAGTAAGCACGTGCTCGACTCGAAGACGGACGAGCGGAAGAGGCCCGTGGACGGCTGGCAGACGGACGAGCGGAAGACTGCACATCCATCGTGTACTATGCACGTGCCCTCACATCGGTGGACGAAACACCGTGGCAAGAAAGTAAAGCAGCTAGTGTGCGACACCGATTGGCGACCTTCTGCGCAAGGAAAAGATGATGACATGTTAATATGCTAACAAAGCTACGACAACTAAAACAAAGGTTAACAAGGCATCTAACCTGCATAGTAGTTCTAACAAACCCATCCGTTTGTGAAGATGGGGCACGACCAAGGGCCACGTTACTATCGTTGATACATCTCCATAGCTCCGTGCCCTGGATAAAACATATGTGACATACCACCCACGAATAAATGACACTTGTTCATATTTTCAAGAATAAACGTACCACTCGGTCATGAAGAGGGTCATAGTCAAGATGCGCTCCAACTGTCTCCCTAATAGAATTGTTGAATGCAGCATCAACAGCCTCACTCGGCAGTAAGTCCAAGCAATCGGAACGAGTCCAAGCTGCCTTATGGATAACTCTATACTCTGTACGCATCCACTCCAAATGCCTTAAATATGCCGCCTCGTAAGTGTCGGGTGTCTGATCATTTTCAACTCGAGCATGTCTCTGAGCATTCCACATGCTCACCCAAATCATGTGGTGCTCCTCCCAATTGATGACACTCTTATTGGTTTGCCGGTTTGTCCTACAAAGCAATAGTTCAATACTATATCACTTCCATTTTTTCGTGTTAGACATTGATCAACAGGATAAACACGTGATACAAAATACTCACTTATGTAGTTGCGCACTTGTCTCGACGTAATCCAGCGGGGTACGTTGTTGTACCCCGAACTGCTTTGAAACAGGATGAGGAAGATGCCACTCCACCGCAAAGAAGCATATCATGGGGCACCGCACACGCCAAAGATGCTGGTCACGAAGGCACATGTTGCTCAGAGGAAACTGCCTAAGTACCGTGTACGGCCTCCAGTTCACCTACATAACGAAAAGTCACTCGACCATCCATGAAAAATTTCCAAACAAATTTGCGAATGCATTTACCTGTTCATAAGTCAGCATGTCTAGCTCGCTTATGTATGCCTTATACCATCACATAGCTACGATACTCGTCCATTGGACATTAGCCCATGTGTGTGCGATAGTGGGGTACCACTCCTCATCTTCGTCAAATGGGTACATCCAAGGTTCTTCCGGAGGAAGGCTGAGGTTACGACCAACAGGCATACGCTCCCACATCCAAACCTGTAGGGCCCAAACAAAACCTCCAAGAGTGGACGTTGGCTTGCTCCTCATACATGCTCCATCCAACTACAAATTAAATAAAATGAAAATGCATCATATACCCATTTAATATAATGAAAATGCATCATATACCAATTGAATAAAACAAAAATGCATGATATTAAACCGTACCTGACGGTACAAGAAGGCTAGTGCCGCCGAACCCCAACTCCACTTGACATCCCAGTCACGAAGAGGATCCAAAAACATCCACGAGGCTGTGTCCCCCGTGCCATCCGGAAACACCACTTGGGTCAAAAGATTCCAGAGGTAAGCCCTGGCGAACCTCTCCACAACAAGCGGACTAGCATCCCTTGGGCACTTGCGAAAATATATATGTATCCAAGAGAACAACACACCGGATGGCCTAGGATCCTTCCGGGCTTCATTAGTCATGGCTCGAGTTCAACACCAACCAATGCTGCAGCCCGTTGTCGCCATCCATCGGACCTAACCTTCCCTGTCAGAGCCCTGCCCTCGATAGGAAGCCCGGTGATCATACCAATATCCTCCAAAGTTATTGTCATCTCACCAAGAGGAAGGTGAAAAGAGTGCGTCTTCGGCCTCCAACGGTCCGTAAGGGCGGTAAGGGCCGTGGCGTTCAACCATGGTGGTGTGCCTTTAAAGTTGAGCACAAACTGAAGAAGATCCATTCTTCTAAAATAAGGCTCGTACCGAGGGTCATATAGCAGAGATTCATTCGGGTTGTGCCCCCTCAAACGAAGTACTGGAGGAACCTAAATCAACAAACGCATAATTTGTCACAATATGAAAATCATGGAATATAGAAAAATAATCATCAAGACCATCATAATTACCTCTCCTCTTTCAACCACCACCGCACGATGCTTCTGCTTGTAGAACTCATCAAGTCACGAATATTTATCCGGCTGAAACATCCTACATAATATGAACAAAATTCTTTTAGGCATTAAACTAGTGTGAACTAAATCTAGGCATTAAACTAGTGTGCCAAAAAAAGCTACGCATTCACCTACTACCACTAATATGAACTAAATCTAGGCATTCACCTAGTGCCACTAATATGAACTAAATCTAGACATTCACCGAATGCCACTAATATGAACTAAACCTAGGCATTCATCTAATATCAATAATATGAAGTACAACTAGGTTATACCTACATCCACCATAAACTAGACCTAGAACCACCATAAACTACACCTATTAACCATCACAAAATAGTTTTTACTTCAAAACATACGTTACACCTAGTGCAAAAAAAATCTACACAAATACAAAATCATTGCAAAAACTAATTGGAGGGATTGAAGGAGCTTACTGGCCTCTTCGATTTGCCCCAAAGAACCAACAAAACGGTTGAGGGAGGAGGGAGATCGAAGGGGGGATCTCGAGGCCGAGACTCTTTTTTTTCGCCAAAGAAACGAACCAGAGAGAGGAGAAAGGAGGTTGGTGGCCGAGGGGGCCGGGCTGGCAAATTATAAAGGTAAGAAACGCCAGGGTGTCTGGCGTTTCATGTCAGGCCTGCAACGCCACAACGTCTGGCGTTTCACACGGCCAGAAACGCCACAATAGACAGGCGTTTTGGGCATGTCCAGGAACGCCACATTAGAGTGGCGTTTGTACGTAGGGCTGCAACGCCACGATCTACGGCGTTTTAAAAGGGTCAAAACGTGAAATTCTTTCGAAACGAGTTCGTTGCGTGATTAACTTAACCCGAGGAGGTCAAAACAGTGAAAAAACCCACTGCTGTATCAATATGGTACTAATCTTTCCATCATTTAGCATACACTCACATGTATCAGTATGGTATTAATCTTTCCATCATTTAGGTACACTCACATGCATCATACAGATTAACCAGGGTTATTTTTATATGAGTCTAAGCCCATCTAATGCAACAGCACCTAATCGGCATCATCACCTGCTGCGCCACTGTGAACGCGGCCGGCGGCGAGTTCATGGCCCTCGTGTTCGGTGTCATGCCCAACTCCAGCCCCGACAGGTGGCTGCACCCGAGGTCTTGGGACGTGCACACGAACAAGCATGTCGGCCTGAGCTTGGTCCAGAGCTGGGCATCGCCGTGGACATCGCCGACATGCAGTGCTACCTCCACAACCGGTACGACCCGCCGATCGTGCACTGCGACGTCAAGCCGGGCAACGTCCAGCTCGGCGACGACATGACGACGGCCCGCATCGGCGACTTGGGCCACGCCAACTCGCCAAGCTGCTGCTCGTCGACGCCGCTGGAGGCTTCAGGGTCACTTGTCGGAAGAAACTCTTGTGCTTGGTGTGCTGTGCAGAGCACGGCACGACGGGGAGCGTGTCCACGGCCGGCGGCGCGTACAGCTACGGAGTCACCCTCCTGGAGATCCTTGCCAGAAAGGCGGCAGGCTCGGCTACGGCACGACGCTGCATGAGTTCATCGCGGCGGCGTCTCCGGAGAGGGTCGATCAGCTGCTTGACACAGGCGGTGAATGAGCTGGACTGATCTGTCTCTGTTTCAGCTTCCTCTGTTCTTTATCAAAAAAAGAAAATAAACGGCCACTTCCTCTGTTTATTCAGGATCTTTCCTGACAGCCGGAGCAGCGAGTTGGACAGACTGCTCATACAGGAGTCTGCAGTTGAAACTCCACATGAGTAAAGTTTGATTACTACTGTAAAATGTCAGGAGCGAAAAACAGGGCTACATCACCTTCCTGATTTATGTATGAAGTTGCCTGTGTGCCAAGTGCCAACAGCAAATGCATGCAAGTGTATGTTCAGAAATCACTAATTCACAGAGATGCACATGCACCATAGTTTATGGGTGCATTTGGAAACATCTGATCATACTGGAAAATGTTCAGAAATCACTAATTCAGTTTGCTCTTTCTCTGGGCAGGTGATAACATGATATGCAGTCTCAGAGAGGACAACAAACATATATTCAAAATATGTATGGAGGCTCAGACTGCATTGTGAGAAAAAAACATTAGCAGACCATAATTAATATATGAAATATCACAACCAAAGAAATCGAAGCTGAAGGATGAAAGGAGGCACATAATGTTACAGTGTCTAACGAACAAACCTTGGTTCCAGTTATTGGGAGCGACTGAACCTGGGAAAGAGCATTGACAAGATCAGTTAAGACATAAAAACAAACAAGTTTTTTTTGGAAAAGGAGGTTAAACCCCGCGTCTCTGCATCAATGGATGCATGCAATGCTCTTTATTAATTATAGGAAATATGCCCGTGCGTTGCAACGGAAGAAAAATATATATCTCATATTCACCCCATTTTAATCTCCAGAACTTCTCAATCATGAACAGTGGCCTCTAGGTGTGTTCTGTTGTTCTTTTTATTCCCTTATTATGCAATGTGATCACCATGGCAAAACCGGTGAAGCCGTCTCTCCTTATATTCAATAGATATTTGAAGTGCGCCATGACGCGCTTCATGGGTAGGTTCCCATCTCTAAACTCTAGATATATATAAACTGGGTCTATGAACCAATTGGATGCAGAAAAATTGGCTTTGTTATGGTAGGACAGGGCAAGGATGGACATTCTTTAGTGCAGACTACGGGCAGAACAAAATCATATATCAGGTATGTTTCTATTTCCGAGTTGATTTTTACTTTTGAACAGAAACAAAAGGAATACAATATTGTATCACTATTAAATATGGACTGAAAAGGCATGTACGCATTGATATTCTGTTTCTCGCAGCATGGTTTCTACATCATGTTTTTCAAAGTTGCTGGCACGCTAGACATACTATTACAAACCCACAGAATCATGGAGATGCAATGTTGATTATTGATGACATAAGTTGGCTCTTAGTATTTTTCTTGTAGGAATTTTTCTTTTTGCAAAATCAACGGATCAACAAATACACATATTAAAGAAGAGCTCATAGATAACCAAAGGTATATCTCTCTATAGATATGCACAAAAGGGGGAGGAGTGGCTATTCTATGATCTGAAATGACATCATGTACTCATATAGCCTATTGGTATGAAGACCAACTTGATGTTGCTACTTAGTGTTATTAGAGACCTTCTTTGGCTATTTCAAAATACAATGGAACAGAATCCATGTTGAAACTCTAGGCTGTCCAACCGAATATATAAAAGAACAAACAGAATCATACCCGTTGTTCTGGCTATCACATGCAAGCAGTAAAAACAATTCATATAACACAAATTTGGTGGGCTGGTGGCCAACCAAGTGAACAAGAACAAGCCTTTATTTCTCATGACCACTTGTTCCTGAAACACAGCAAAGGCAATGCCATATCCTTTACAACCTTGGAGAAAAACCTGAAACAAAGCCATACTTCAGAAGATCCTAAAGAGCAATGAACATGGCTAGAATTACACTGACCTCTTCTTCTCAACCTTGTACCTCACCTGAGACTGTAGAGCCAAAGACCCCTTCGAAGTCTGCTCCAACACCTCATACTGATCCATTCCCTCACCTTAATATGATACGACCCAAAATATTTGCTTCCCTACAAATAAAATGATGGTTCTGTAGGGGATTGTAAGGATTTTTCGAGGAATTTTTTTGGCTCGGACAAACACACAAACATCTTGTGTGCACAACATAACTGACCAGATCCACACACACGCGTGCGCATCTGAAGTTGATGGAGGCCGATGCAGAAGGGCCGGCAAGGTCGCCAACAACTGCAAACGACGACCGGCTGGCGGTGGCTCTAGTCGAGCGGCGAGCGTGAACCCTGCATGGCGGCGCATAGCGAGGAGCTCGGGCCCGCTGGGAAGAGGAGGAGCTAATGCGGAACGGTGTTGCAGGGTGCCGCGATCTACGGCGTGGGCCGACGACCGGCGCGGCAGCGGATCGAGCGTCGCAGGTGAGTCAGAGAGGAGAAGCATGTGCTCGTGTCTGCAAATGTTTTTTTCCAACCCAGGATGAAACATTTTCTCACTTTCAAAGAAGGACCGCGGGTTGAATACACAAAACATTAGGGGCTTTTCTACAAAAATGCCACGACGGACGCAAACGACAAAAGCACTATGTGCTTTATTATTAGGGAGAGGTTCCATATAGGTCTGATAAGAACATACATCAATCCACCAAACATACGATCACATACAAAATCACAAACAAGGTGACTATCACATATAAAATCTTCCTATCATACGATTGCTGAACATATACAAGCTAGAATATGAAACATCAAAGGCATGGAATGGACAAACACCACCGAAAAATCAAAGCATGCATGTTAAGCTGAAAGTGAATGTTAATCAAATGAAGCCATAAAATCGCAAACAAGATCAGTTAAGACATAAACACAAACAAGGTGACTCACATACAAAATCTTCCTATCACGCGATCACTGAACACAGAATCTCAGAGAATATAACAAGGGTACATGCAAAAGTATGGTATGGATGCATTGTAAAAAAAATTAGCAGAACTTGATTGATATTTGAAACATCCCAACTTCCCAAGCAATGAAATGGAAGATGGACAATGAAAGGAGGCATGTTCAGCTTGTGCATGTTACAGTGTTTAATGAACAAACCTCAATTTTGGTTATGGGAGTGACTGAACATGTGAAAACGCAGTGACAAGATAAGTTAAGACAAACACAAACAAAGTGACTGTCGCTGAACATCGATCGCTGAACATATACAAGCTTGAGTATCGAAGACAAAACCAAAGAGAATCCACAACATGCATGTTAAGCTGAAAAGTGGGTACTAATCGTATTGAAGCCACATAATCGTAAACAAAACAACAAGGATATATGCATAGTATGATATGGATTCAGACTGCATTGTGAACAAGATTAGCAGGCCTTGATTCAGCTCCAAAACATCCCAGATTCAGATAACATGTGTATCAACAAGAACAACATCAAAATGTCACTTGCAGGATGAGTACCACCGAACGAACCGCATCATTCAGAGTAGGAAATACTTGCAAATCCTAGCAAGAAGGCAGTAATCAACTAAATAGTTCCAGTTTGAGTGCCATGGCACTATTGAGAACACCTCTCTTCATATAGTAGACTACCCCAACCATTTGGATTCAGAAACTGCATGCTAATGTACATGGCTTGGCGCTGATGTGCATCCAGACTGTGACGGAGGTGCGGCAACCTTCTGCCTCTTCGGCGATGGCGACGACGGAGCATCGTCTCCAGCCACCAATTCCACCTCCCAAGCATTAGTCGACGACGATGCCTGTGATTGGCCCCAAGCGACCTGCACAAAGATTCAACTTAGCCCCAAATAACAATGCAATGCAATGAAATGGAACGAATCCATAAATGCAATGGCTTGCCGCTGATGTTCCTGCAGGCTTCCCCATCGGGAGATTGGGTGGTGCACATTGACGATTAAGCCGGTTTCTGGCTCGGGGGTTTCATCGGAGATGCGCACTAAGGAGAGCTTCTTCATCCTCACATGAGTTAATTACATAGATGTATCACAATTGGGGCAGTACGTGCCGATTGGTACCAAGATTTCTAATTTTTTCATGCCAGTACCAACATTGTGCGAGGCTGTTGCAAATAAGTCTAAACCCGTGTTTTATACGTATTGACGCTAGAACTGACCGGTCGGTCTCACCCGTCGGGTGCCACGGTGGCCAACCGGAGTGTGCCCTCGCGCTTACTAGGACGAGCCCGACGCAGTCGCTCCCTTACCCCGGCCGACCTCTCTCCTCCTCCCCACCCGACCACTCTCCTCGCCGACGTTCCCAAGCACCACACACCCGTAGCAGCGCGCCGCCGCCACTGCCGCCATGGTTTTTGAGTACGAGAGCAGCGACGGCCAATCGACCCTCCTCTACATTCACTCCTTCAACTCCTCCACCGACGGGATTCATCAGGTGAGCTTATTCGAGCTAGGGTTAGGGTTAGGGTTAGGGTTAGAATATTTGGGGATTTTTCTGGTTAGGTACCTTTTTACTTGGGGATTTCTTTTGATTTGGTTTGTTCCTCATCCTTTGGCAGTGAAGTGATGTGTATTAGCTTGTGCAGGTTCCAGCTTCAGTTGAGGACCCGGATTACCATGGGCTTGAGCTTGATATCATGGTGTTCTGTGATAAGCACGACAAGGCGTCGACGAGGCATGTTGCATTTGAAGGCACAAACAGAGGGAGAAGATTCTTAGCATGTGCAGAGGTTGTAAGTTTCTTTCTTAGTTGATAAGTAGTAATTACTCTGCTTGAGAGTGGTATTTATATTGTTTGTTTACTGTGAAGAAATGATAGTGTCCTTGATGCCAGTTTCATATGCTCTTGTTGTTGACCAAAGAACAACATAATTTTAGAGCTTTCCTTGCTGTACAAAAAGTGCATAATTTGAGAATTATAGTTGTTGTTCGAGTAATTGATGTACTTATGTTGTAATAGCAGAATTTTTGAATAGCAGAGTAATTGATGTACTTATGATGTAATGGTTGAATTTGATCTATAATTACAGGAAGATGATAATTGTGGTTTTGTTGAATGGGTTGATCAGGAGTGGCCCATAACAATGCAGAATGCATTGTTGAAGTTTTGGGCAATGTTTGAAGATACCAAGAATACTAGGGTGAATGATAATCTTGAGAGTGCTCTAACTATTCACCAACTAACAGAAGAGAAGAATAATCTGGATGCCAACTATGACAAGTTAGTTAAAGATGTGCATGAACTGATGGATTTCCAGGAGGAAAGGGTGATTGATTTCAGTTATCTGCAGTCTAACCTAACCTATCAGCAGCAATGTAGAAGTGAATTGGTTTCTGATATGAAAGGACGGATGGCAAAGAAAGATGAAGATCACAAGCATCTAAATGAGAAATATCAACTCTTGGTTAAGCTGACAAGAGCTCAAGCAGCTGTCATCCAGAACTTGACGTTGAAGCATATGAAAGAGAAGCAAGTGCACAATGAAGCTATGGAGAAATTGGAGTTGAAGAATGCAGAGCTCACAAAGTCTGAGGAGGAGCTTATCCAAGGGAAGCTGGAGTTGAAGTTTCAGATTGCTGATCTGTTAAAGGGAAAGGAAGTGCATAGTGAAGAGAGGGGACAACTGGAGCTTCAAATTGGTGAGCTGATGAAAGGAGAGGAGGAGCTCAAGTTGAAACTCAAGTGCATCATGGCCATCTTACAGAAATGAACAAGATGAATACGAGAGTAGTGGGCATTGCTGACCTTTTGGATAGGATGGTTGTGCAGTGACCTACCTAGTTTACTATAGCTGTGTAATGTATGGGCATCTAAGACTCTGGCTGTTTATGTATATATTAATGGTGCTATGCATCCTTTGCTCACAAAGGATGAATTTAAGCATTTGAACTCCACTATGTATTTGTGAACCATGGTTCTAGTATGTTGAACTAAGCCTTTGAACTCCACTATGTATTTGTGACTTGATGAGGTTTATGCTAATTGTGAGGTTTACGTTAATTTTGAATTGTGAATTGTGAGGTTCATGTTAATCTTGATTTGTTAATTGTCAAGTTTCTGTAAACAATAGAGGCATCAAATCATGTGCACATGAACCAAAACAACACATTGTGGCATGAGGTCCATAAACAACACCATCAAGTTCAACATCACTTTATAGCATTACAACTCATTGTACCATGAACCAAAATAACAACCAACTGTAGCATCAGTTCAACATCACTTTGTAGCATTACAGCTCATTGTATCATGACCAGAATGACAACAAACTCTAGTTGAACATTACATGCCAGATCTTCCAGCATCACTAGCAGTGAAGTAGGCCATTCATCCACTGTGTGTACCATGAGTAGGAATAGCACCAGAAGTGGAGGTAGCAGATTTCCTAGGGGCAGTGAATGGCCTTGGAGCACCTCTGACATGTCCTCTGCCAGTTCCTCCTCTGCCAGCACCTCTGCTAGCTCCTCTCCCAGCCAGTGGCGTAGCTGTAGGGTGGACCACCCTAGAATTTTGCCCATTAGTTTAGTACTTCTCTGAAAAAATAAACATATCTAGGCCCAAGTCAGGTCAGCCCATGTACATGCAAATCCTTGTCTCGTTTCTTCCGTCTCAACCTGCGCTGATCGTTCGAGACTCCTCGTCGACTCGTCATCTCGTCTACTCGATAGAAACCCTAGCGGCAACTGCGCACGGCCGGCACTCCAGCAGGGCACCCGCCGATGGCGACGGCCAAGCGGCCGGCGAAGGACACCCGTCCACTCATCCAGGCGGCCAACGAGGCGCACACATAGGTACAACCGATCAATGTTTCTCTAATTCAAAGAACAACTGTGTACAACCCCGTAAGATTGTGTACAACCCGTAAGATTTTTGTTCAAAGAACAATTGTGTACAGGCGGCCGACCAATGCGTACAACCGACTATGTATAGCCCCGTAAGATTTTTGTTCTTCTCTAATTCAAAGAACAACTTCCTTTTGGTCTGAAGATTTGAACGATTTGTTCAGAGTGCAAGCTTTAAATTTTTTTTGCAATTGATAATTTGTCAATTGAACCGATTGAATCATTAGGGCATTGTTCCAACTGAATTAATGTATTAACTTTTTTGTAGAACTGTTGCAAAAATGAAGTGGACATGAGACATTGCATCACTTTTTTTGATATATGGATCCAAGAAGTGTTGGGGAACGTCGCATGGGAAACAAAAATTTTCCTACGCGCACGAAGACCTATCATGGTGATGTCCATCCACGAGAGGGGATGTTTGATCTACGTACCCTTGTAGACCGTACAGCAGAAGCGTTAGTGAACGCGGTTGATGTAGTGGAACGTCCTCACGTCCCTCGATCCGCCCCGCGAACCGTCCCGCGATCAGTCCCACGATCTATTGCCGAATGGACGGCACCTCCGCGTTCAGCACACGTACAGCTCGACGATGATCTCGGCCTTCTTGATCCAGCAAGAGAGACGGAGAGGTAGAAGAGTTCTCCGGCAGCGTGACGGCGCTCCGGAGGTTGGTGATGATCTTATCTCGGCAGGGCTCCGCCCGAACTCCGCAGAAACACGATCTAGAGGTAAAACCGTGGAGATATGTGGTCGGGCTGCCGTGGCAAAGTTGTCTCAAATCAGCCCTAAAACCTCCGTATATATAGGGGGAGGAGGGGGAGCCTTGCCTTGGGGTCCAAGGACTCCCAAGGGGGTCGGCCGAGCCAAGGGGGGCAACCCTCCCCTTCCAAACCGAGTCCAACTAGGTTTGGAAGGAGGAGTCCTTCCCCTTTTTCCCACCTCCTCTTTTTTTTCTCTTTGATTTTCTTCCTATGGCGCATAGGGCCTTCTTGGGCTGTCCCACCAGCCCACTAAGGGCTGGTGCGCCACCCCCAAGGGCTATGGGCTTCCCCGGGGTGGGTTGCCCGCCCCCCCCCCCCCCCCCCCTCGGTGAACACCCGGAACCCATTCGTCATTCCCGGTACATTCCCGGTAACTCCGAAAACCTTCCGGTAATCAAATGAGGTCATCCTATATATTAATCTTCATTTCCGGACCATTCCGGAAACCATCGTGACGTCCGTGGTCTCATCCGGGACTCCGAACAACATTCAGTAACCAACCATATAACTCAAATACGCATAAAACAACGTCGAACCTTAAGTGTGCAGACCCTGCGGGTTCGAGAACTATGTAGACATGACCCGAGAGACTCCTCGGTCAATATCCAATAGCGGGACCTGGATGCCCATATTGGATCCTACATATTCTACGAAGATCTTATCGTTTGAACCTCAGTGCCAAGGATTCATATAACCCCGTATGTCATTCCCTTTGTCCTTCGGTATGTTACTTGCCCGAGATTCGATCGTCAGTATCCGTATACCTATTTCAATCTCGTTTACCAGCAAGTCTCTTTACTCGTTCCGTAATACAAGATCCCGCAACTTACACTAAGTCACATTGCTTGCAAGGCTTGTGTGTGATGTTGTATTACCGAGTGGGCCCCGAGATACTTCTCCGTCACACGGAGTGACAAATCCCAGTCTCGATCCATACTAACTCAACGAACACCTTCGGAGATACCTGTAGAGCATCTTTATAGTCACCCAGTTACGTTGCGATGTTTGATACACACAAAGTATTCCTCCGGTGTCAGTGAGTTATATGATCTCATGGTCATAGGAACAAATACTTGACACGCAGAAAACAGTAGCAACAAAATGACACGATCAACATGCTATGTCTATTAGTTTGGGTCTAGTCCATCACGTGATTCTCCTAATGACGTGATCCAGTTATCAAGCAACAACACCTTGTTCATAATCAGAAGACACTGACTATCATTGATCTACTCACTAGCCAAATAGAGGCTTGCTAGGGACAGTGTTTTTTCTATGTATCCACACATGTATATAAGTCTTCATTCAATACAATTATAGCATGGACAATAAACGATTATCTTGATACAGGAATTATAATAATAACTATATTAATTATTGCCTCTAGGGCATAATTCCAACAGTCTTCCACTTGCACTAGAGTCAATAATCTAGCCCTCACATCATCATGCGAATTACATTGTAATAAATCTAACACCCATACAGTTCTGGTGTTGATCATGCTTTGCCCGTGGAAGAGGTTTAGTCAGCGGGTCTGCTACATTCAGATCCGTGTGCACTTTGCATATATTTACGTCCTCCCCTTCGACGTAGTCGCGGATGAGGTTGAAGCGTCGTTTGATGTGTCTGGACTTCTTGTGAAACCGTGGTTCCTTTGCTAGGGCAATGGCACCCGTGTTGTCACAGAACAAGGTTATTGGATTCAGTGCGCTTGGCACCACTCCAAGATCCGTCATGAACTGCTTCATCCAGACACCCTCCTTAGCCGCCTCCGAGGCAGCCATGTACTCCGCTTCACATGTAGAATCTGCTACGACGCTCTGCTTGGAACTGCACCAGCTTACCGCACCCCCATTAAGAATAAATACGTATCCGGTTTGCGACTTAGAGTCGTCCGGATCTGTGTCAAAGCTTGCATCGACGTAACCTTTTACGGCGAGCTCTTCATCACCTCCATCCATGAGAAACATCTCCTTAGTCCTTTTCAGGTACTTCAGGATATTCTTGACCGCCGTCCAGTGATCCACTCCTGGATTACTCTGGGACCTACCTGCCATACTTATGGCCAGGCTAACGTCCGGTCTAGTGCACAGCATTGCATACATGATAGAACCTATGGCTGAAGCATAGGAGACGGTGCTCATATGCTCTCTATCCTCATCAGTTGCTGGGCACTGAGTCTTACTCAATCTCGTACCTTGTAAAACTGGCAAGAACCCTTTCTTGGACTGTTCCATTTTGAACCTCTTCAAAACTTTATCAAGGTATGTGCTTTGTGAAAGTCCTATCAGGCGTTTTGATCTATCCCTGTAGATCTTAATGTCTAGAATGTAAGCAGCTTCTCCTAGGTCCTTCATAGAGAAACTTTTATTCAAGTAATCCTTCATGCTCTCCAAAAACTCTACGTTGTTTCCAATCAGCAATATGTCATCCACATATAATATTAGAAACGCCACACAGCTCCCACTCACTTTCTTGTAAATACAAGATTCTCCAACCACTTGTATAAACCCAAATGCTTTGATCACCTCATCAAAGCGTTTGTTCCAACTCCGAGATGCTTGCACCAGTCCATAAATGGATTGCTGGAGCTTGCACACCTTGTTAGCATTCTTAGGATCGACAAAACCTTCGGGTTGCATCATATACAACTCTTCCTTAAGGAAACCGTTAAGGAACGCCGTTTTGACATCCATCTGCCAGATTTCATAATCGAAAAATGCAGCTATTGCTAACATGATTCTGACGAACTTAAGCATCGCTACGGGTGAGAATGTCTCATCGTAGTCAACTCCTTGAACTTGTGAAAAACCCTTTGCCACAAGTCGAGCTTTATAAACGGTCACATTGCCGTCAGCGTCCGTCTTCCTCTTAAAGATCCATTTGTTCTGAATAGCCTTACGGCCCTCAGGTAGTACTTCCAAAGTCCACACTTTGTTCTCATACATGGATCCTATCTCGGACTTCATGGCTTCTAGCCATTTTTTGGAATCTGGGCCCACCATTGCTTCTTCATAATTTGCAGGTTCATTGTTGTCTAACAACATGATTGACAAGACGGGATTACCGTACCACTCTTGAGCAGCACGTGGTCTCGTCGACCTGCGTGGTTCGACAGAAACTTGAACCGGAGTTTCATGATCATCATCATTAACTTCCTCCTCAACCGGCGTCGCAACGACAGAGGTTTCCCCTTGTCCTGCGCCACCATCTAGAGGGATGAGAGGTTCGACAACCTCATCAAGTTCTATCTTCCTCCCACTCAATTCTCTCGAGAGAAACTCCTTCTTGAGAAAAGCTTCGTTTTTAGCAACAAACACTTTGCCCTCAGATTTGAGATAGAAGGTGTACCCAACCGTCTCTTTTGGGTAACCTATGAAGATGCACCTTTTCGCTTTGGGTTCCAGCTTTTCAGGCTGAAGCTTTTTGACATAAGCATCACATCCCCAAACTTTAAGAAACGACAACTTTGGCCTTTTGCCATACCACAGTTCGTATGGTGTCGTCTCAATGGATTTTGATGGTGCCCTATTTAAAGTGAATGCAACTGTTTCTAATGCATAACCCCAAAACGATAACGGCAAATCGGTAAGAGACATCATAGATTGCACCATCTCTAATAAAGTACGATTACGACGTTCGTACACACCATTACGCTGTGGTGTTCCAGGCGGTGTCAACTGTGAAACAATTCCACATTGTCTTAAGTGAGCACCAAACTCGAAACTCAGATATTCACCCCCACGATCATACCGTAGGAACTTGATCTTCTTGTTATGATGATTTTCAACTTCACTCTGAAATTGCTTCAACTTTTCAAATGTTTCAGACTTGTGCTTCATTAAGTAGACATAACCATATCTACTCAAATCGTCAGTGAAGGTGAGAAAATAACGATATCCGCCGCGTGCCTCTACGCTCATCGGACCACACACATCGGTATGTATGATTTCCAACAAGTCACTTGCACGCTCCATTGTTCCGGAGAACGGAGTTTTAGTCATCTTGCCCATGAGGCATGGTTCGCATGTGTCAAGTGAATCAAAGTCAAGTGACTCCAAAAGTCCATCGGCATGGAGTTTCTTCATGCGCTTTACACCAATATGACCTAAGCGGCAGTGCCACAAAAATATGGTTCTATCATTGTTAACTCTAACTCTTTTGGTCTCAATGTTATGTATGTGTGTATCACTATCAAGATTCAATATGAAAAATCCTCTCACATTGGGTGCATGACCATAAAAGATGTTACTCATAGAAATAGAACAACCATTATTCTCTGACTTAAAAGAGTAACCGTCTCGCAATAAACAAGATCCAGATATAATGTTCATGCTCAACGCAGGCACTAAATAACAATGATTCAAGTTCATAACTAATCCTGATGGTAACTGAAGTGAAACTGTGCCGACGGCGATTGCATCAACCTTGGAACCATTTCCTACGCGCATCGTCACTTCATCTTTCGCCAGCCTTCGTCTATTCTGCAGTTCCTGTTTCGAGTTGCAAATATGAGCAACAGAACCGGTATCGAATACCCAGGCACTACTACGAGAGCCGTTTAAGTACACATCAATAACATGTATATCAAATATACCTGATTTTTCTTTGGCCGCCTTCTTATCAGCTAGATACTGTTGGAATTATGCCCTAGAGGCAATAATAAATGTAGTTATTATTATAATTCCTGTATCAAGATAATAGTTTATTATCCATGCTATAATTGTATTGAATGAAGACTCATTTACATGTGTGGATACATAGACAAAACACCGTCCCTAGCATGCCTCTAGTTGGCTAGCCAGTTAGTCAATGATAGTCAGTGTCTTCTGATTATGAACAAAGTGTTGTTGCTTCATAACTGGATCACGTCATTGGGAGAATCACGTGATGGACTAGGCCCAAACTAATAGACGTAGCATGTTGATCGTGTCATTTTTGTTGCTACTGTTTTCTGCGTGTCAAGTATTTATTCCTATGACCATGAGATCATATAACTCACTGACACCGGAGGAATGCTTTGTGTGTATCAAACATCGCAACGTAACTGGGTGACTATAAAGATGCTCTACAGGTATCTCCGAAGGTGTTAGTTGGGTTAGTATGGATCAAGACTGGGATTTGTCACTCTGTGTGACGGAGAGGTATCTCGGGGCCCACTCGGTAATACAACATCACACACAAGCCTTGCAAGCAATGCAACTTAGTGTAAGTTGCGGGATCTTGTATTACGGAACGAGTAAAGAGACTTGCCGGTAAACGAGATTGAAATAGGTATGCGGATACTGACGATCGAATCTCGGGAAAGTAACATACCGAAGGACAAAGGGAATGACATACGGGATTATACGAATCCTTGGCACTGAGGTTCAAACGATAAGATCTTCGTAGAATATGTAGGATCCAATATGGGCATCCAGGTCCCGCTATTGGATATTGACCGAGGAGTCTCTCGGGTCATGTCTACATAGTTCTCGAACCCGCAGGATCTGCACACTTAAGGTTCGACGTTGTTTTATGCATATTTGAGTTATATGGTTGGTTACCGAATGTTGTTCGGAGTCCCGGATGAGATCACAGACGTCACGAGGGTTTCCGGAATGGTCCGGAAATGAAGATTGATATATAGGATGACCTCATTTGATTACCGGAAGGTTTTCGGAGTTACCGGGAATGTACCGGGAATGACGAATGGGTTCCGGGAGTTCACCGGGGGGGGCAACCCACCCCGGGGAAGCCCATAGGCCATGAGGGTGGCGCACCAGCCCTTAGTGGGCTGGTGGGACAGCCCAAAGGGGGCCTATGCGCCAAGGATAAGAAATCAAAGGAAAAAGAAAAAAAAAGGGGAGGAGTTGGGAAGGGAGGGGGACTCCCTCCCACCAAACCTAGTCCAACTCGGTTTGGGGAGGGGGAGAGTCCTCCCCCTTGGCTCGGCCGACCCCTTGAGGGTCCTTGGACCCCAAGGCAAGGTCCCCCTCCCTCCCACCTATATATACGGAGGTTTTAGGGCAGATTTGAGACGACTTTCCCACGGCTGCCCGACCACATACCTCCACGGTTTTTCCTCTAGATCGCGTTTCTGCGGAGCTCGGGCGGAGCCCTGCTGAGACAAGGTCATCACCAACCTCTGGAGCGCCGTCACGCTGCCGGAGAACTCTTCTACCTCTCCGTCTCTCTTGCTGGATGAAGAAGGCCGAGATCATCGTCGAGCTGTACGTGTGCTGAACGCGGAGGTGCCGTCCGTTCGGTACTAGATCGTGGGACTGATCACGGGATTGTTCGCGGGGCGGATCGAGGGACGTGAGGACGTTCCACTACATCAACCGCGTTCTCTAACGCTTCTGCTGTACGATCTACAAGGGTACGTAGATCACTCATCCCCTCTCGTAGATGGACATCACCATGATAGGTCTTCGTGCGTGTATGAAATTTTTTGTTTCCCATGCGACGTTCCTTAACAGATACTTGGGGCAATTGCGCTTCCAGTGACCCATACCCTTGCAATAGTAACACTCTGTTTCAGGCTTAGGACCAGCTTTGGGTTTCTTCGTCGGATTGGCAACAGGCTTGCCGCTCTTCTTTGAATTACCCTTCTTGCATTTGTCGTTTCTCTTGAAACTAGTGGTCTTATTCACCATCAACACTTGATGCTCTTTACGGAGTTCAGACTCTGTGACTTTCAGCATCGCAAACAACTCACCGGGAGACTTGTTCATCCCTTGCATGTTGTAGTTCAACACAAAGCCTTTATAGCTTGGCGGCAGTGATTGAAGGATTCTGTCAGTGATAGCTTCTTGCGGGAGTTCAATCCCCAGCTCAGCTATACGGTTTGAGTACCCAGACATTTTGAGCACATGTTCACTGACAGATGAGTTCTCCTCCATCTTGCAAGCATAGAATTTATCGGAGGTCTCATACCTCTCGATCTAGGCGTTCTTCTAAAAGATAAACTTTAACTCTTGGAACATCTCAAATGCTCCATGACGCTCAAAGCGACGTTGAAG
The DNA here is from genome assembly GCF_904849725.1 of Hordeum vulgare subsp. vulgare. Lineage (NCBI taxonomy): Eukaryota > Viridiplantae > Streptophyta > Magnoliopsida > Poales > Poaceae > Hordeum > Hordeum vulgare. The sequence continues at coordinate 598,261,474 of NC_058524.1, forward strand.
TCCCGGTTCTAAGCCATACAAGACTGCACATTGAACTACTGAGTAGTCCTCCTTACGCGCTAACCAAGCGTTCTTAACATCCTGGTCAGCCGTAGCGGGTGGTTCATCTCCTAGCGCAGCATTAAGGACATAATCCTTCTTCCCAGCTTGTAAGATTAGCTTAAGATTACGAGCCCAGTCTACAAAGTTGTTTCCATCATCTTTCAACTTAGCTTTTTCTAGGAACGTATTAAAATTCAGGGTGACTGTCGCGTGAGCCATGATTTACAACACAAATATATTCAAAGTGGACTTAGACTATGTTCAAGATAATTAGAGTTTAACTTAATCAAATTACTCGCTAAACTCCCACTCAAAAAGTACATCTCTCTAGTCATTTGAGTGGTTCATGATCCACTTACACTAGCTCAAGTCCGATCATCACGTGAGTTGAGTATAGTTTCAGTGGTAAGCATCCCTATGCTAATCATATCATCTATATGGTTCATGATCGACCTTTCGGTCTCATGTGTTCCGAGGCCATGTCTGCACATGCTAGGCTCGTCAAGCTTAACCCGAGTGTTCCGCGTGCGCAACTGTTTTGCACCCGTTGTATGTGAACATTGAGTCTATCACACCCGATCATCACGTGGTGTCTCGAAACGACGAACTGTAGCAACGGTGCACAGTCGGGGAGAACACATTTTTTTCTTGAAATTTTAGTGAGAGATCACCTCATAATGCTACCGTCGTTCTAAGCAAAATAAGGTGCATAAAAGGATTAACATCACATGCAATTCATAAGTGACATGATATGGCCATCATCACGTGCTCCTTGATCTCCATCACCAAAGCACCGACACGATCTTCTTGTCACCGGCGCCACACCATGATCTCCATCAATGCGTCGCCATCGGGGTTGTCGTGCTACTCATGCTATTACTACTAAAGCTAAATCCTAGCAAAATAGTAAATGCATCTGCAAGCACAAACGTTAGTATAAAGACAACCCTATGGCTCCTGCCGGTTGCCGTACCATCGACGTGCAAGTCGATATAATCTATTACAACATGATCATCTCATACATCCAATATATCACATCACATCGTTGGCCATATCACATCACAAGCATACCCTGCAAAAACAAGTTAGACGTCCTCTAATTTTGTTGTTGCATGTTTTACGTGGTGACCATGGGTATCTAGTAGGATCGCATCTTACTTACGCAAACAGCACAACGGAGATATATGAGTTGCTATTTAACCTCATCCAAGGACCTCCTCGGTTAATTCCGATTCAACTAAAGTTGGAGAAACTGACACCCGCCAGTCATCTTTGAGCAACGGAGTTACTTGTAGCGATGAAACCAGTCTCTCGTAAGCGTACGAGTAATGTCGGTCCGAGCCGCTTCGATCCAACAATACCGCGGAATCAAGAAAAGACTAAGGAGGGCAGTAAAACGCACATCACCGCCCACAAAAACTTTTGTGTTCTACTCGAGAAGACATCTACGCATGAACCTAGCTCATGATTCCATTGTTGGGGAACGTCACATGGGAAACAAAAATTTTCCTACGCGCACGAAGACCTATCATGGTGATGTCCATCTACGAGAGGGGATGTTTGATCTACGTACCCTTGTAGACCGTACATCAGAAGTGTTAGTGAACGCGGTTGATGTAGTGGAACGTCCTCACGTCCCTCGATCAGCCCCGCGAACCGTCCCGCGATCAGTCCCACGATCTAGTGCCGAACGGACGGCACCTTCGCGTTCAGCACACGTACAGCTCGACGATGATCTCGGCCATCTTGATCCAGCAAGAGAGACGGAGAGGTAGAAGAGTTCTCCGGCAGCGTGACGGCGCTCCGAAGGTTGGTGATGATCTTATCTCGGCAGGGCTCCGCCCGAGGTCCGCAGAAACGCGATCTAGAGGTAAAACCGTGGAGATATGTGGTCGGGCTGCCGTGGCAAAGTTGTCTCAAATCAGCCCTAAAACCTCCGTATATATAGGGGGAGGAGGGGGAGCCTTGACTTGGGGTCCAAGGACTCCCAAGGGGGTCGGCCGAGCCAAGGGGGGCAACCCTCCCCTTCCAAACCGAGTCCAACTAGGTTTGGAAGGAGGAGTCCTTCCCCTTTTTCCCACCTCCTCTTTTTTTTCTCTTTGATTTTCTTCCTATGGCGCATAGGGCCTTCTTGGGTTGTCCCACCAGCCCACTAAGGGCTGGTGCGCCACCCCCAAGGCCTATGGGCTTCCCCGGGGTGGGTTGCCCCCCCCCCCCCCCCCGGTGAACACCCGGAACCCATTCGTCATTCCCGGTACATTCCCGGTAACTCCGAAAACCTTCCGGTAATCAAATGAGGTCATCCTATATATCAATCTTTGTTTCCGGACCATTCCGGAAACCCTCGTGACGTCCGTGATCTCATCCGGGACTCCGAACAACACTCGGTAACCAACCATATAACTCAAATACGCATAAAACAACGTCGAACCTTAAGTGTGCAGACCCTGCGGGTTCGAGAACTATGTAGACATGACCCAAGAGACTCCTCGGTCAATATCCAATAGCGGGACATATTGGATCCTACATATTCTACGAAGATCTTATCGTTTGAACCTCAGTGCCAAGGATTCATATAATCCCGTATGTCATTCCCTTTGTCCTTCGGTATGTTACTTGCCCGAGATTCGATCGTTAGTATCCGTATACCTATTTCAATCTCGTTTACCGGCAAGTCTCTTTACTCGTTCCGTAATACAAGATCCCGCAACTTACACTAAGTCACATTGCTTGCAAGGCTTGTGTGTGATGTTGCATTACCGAGTGGGCCCCGAGATACCTCTCCGTCACACGGAGTGACAAATCCCAGTCTCGATCCATACTAACTCAACGAACACCTTCGGAGATACCTATAGAGCATCTTTATAGTCACCCAGTTACGTTGCGACGTTTGATACACACAAAGTATTCCTCCGATGTCAGTGAGTTATATGATCTCATGGTCATAGGAACAAATACTTGACACGCAGAAAACAGTAGCAACGAAATGACACGACCAACATGCTACGTCTATTAGTTTGGGTCTAGTCCATCACGTGATTCTCCTAATGACGTGATCCAGTTATCAAGCAACAACACCTTGTTCATAATCAGAAGACACTGACTATCATTGATCAACTGGCTAGCCAACTAGAGGCTTGATAGGGACAGTGTTTTGTCTATGTATCCACACATGTATATAAGTCTTCATTCAATACAATTATAGCATGGACAATAAACGATTATCTTGATACATGAATTATAATAATAACTATATTTATTATTGCCTCTAGGGCATAATTCCAACAAGAAGAAGGTGGCTGCTCCTTTTTCACCTCCTTCTCCAGCACGTGTAGCGCTCGCAAGGGGAACAACAAACCTTAGAGTCAGGGCAAGAGAGAGTAAATGAAGAAATTGTGGATTCATCACCACCAGTGCCATCGCCGCCACCGTCGCCACCACCACCACCTGTTTATGATATTAGTCACCTTCCACATGATCCGGGGGATAGACTGCCCATTGCATCTTATCCTGTCAATGATCAAGATGCAGTTCGGCGAGCATATATCCTCAAGCATCCGTTCCAACCATATGCACATCAATTTGAAAGTAGAAATATTGGAGGCAGAGATCGGCAATTCAATCGTCTTTGGTTTCATAAACATCATTGGCTTGAATATAGTATTAGCAAGAAAGCTGGATTCTGCTTTGTATGCTACTTGTTCAAAGATAAAAAAAACTAGTGGCAATAGAACCAATGCATTTACTGAAGATGGTTGGAGAACTTGGAATAGAGAGGATGCGCTTGTAAAGCATGAAGGTGGTGTAGCAAGTGTGCACCAGGCAGCTCAAGAGAGATACAACTTATTTGTTAGCCCCCGTGCTTCTCAAATTGAAAATCTTATGGTGAAGGGTAATAATGAGGATCTACGTCTTTACAAGATCCGATTGACTTATTCACTTAGATGTTTGAGGTTTCTTTTGCATCATGGATTGGCCTTCTGTGGACACAGAGAAAATGAAGAGTCTAGCAACAGAGGTAACTTCATTGAGCTTTTGAAATGGCTTGCAACAAATAGTGAAGAGGTGAATAAGTATGTTTTTAATAATGCTCCACGTAATTGCAAATTGACTTCCCCTAATATACAACAACAAATTATCCAATGTTGTGCAATAGAAACTAGAAAGAAAATTATTGAAGAACTTGGCGATGATCACTATGCTATTCTAGCGGATGAATCTAGCGATGTATCACATAAAGAACAATTGGCTCTATGCTTGTGTTTTGTTGATAAACTAGGAAGGCCATGTGAGCACTTTCTTGGAGTTGTTCATGTAGGTGATACTACTTCATTGTCACTTAAGGAAGCAGTTGAAGATTTACTTGTGGATAACCATTTAACCATGACTCAAATTCGTGGGCAAGGTTACGACGGGGCTAGCAATATGAAAGGGGGGATTAAAGGTCTAAAAACATTGATCATAAGAGAGTCACCTTCTGCTTATTATGTCCATTGTTTTGCTCATCAACTCCAACTAGTTCTTGTTGCTGTTGCCAAGGGAAATGATGATTGTGTGTGCTTTTTTGACCGAGTGTCTTTATTGCTGAATATTGTTGGTGTTTCGAAATACTAGACTTCATAATATCATGAAAGCAATTGAATGTGGTGAACTGGAAACTGGGACTAGATTAAATCAAGAGATGGGCTTGCCTAGGCCGGGTGAAACTCGGTGGGGCTCTCATTATAGAATTGTTCGCAGCATTACTAATATGTATGCTGGAATTCGTGATGTGCTCATCTCTCTTGGTAAAGATACTTCATAAAAGGTTGAATGGCCAAAAATACATAGTATTGTTGGAGGGTTTGAGTCATTTGACTTTGTTTTCAATGCACACTTGATGTTTCTCATTCTTGGATATAAAAATGACTTGTCTGAGTGTTTGCAAAGAAGAGACCAAGATATTCTTACCGCAATGTCACTTGTGAGATTGGCAAAAAGTAGGATGCAAGAACTGAGATCTAATGGGTGGGATGCATTCCTTGAAAAGGTCACTTCTTTTTGCAACAAACATGGCATTGAAGTTCCTGTAATGGAGAATAATTGTGTCCCTTATGGAAGATCAACACGGTTTGTACAACCTCAAAAAAATGCAGATCACTTTAGAAGGGAAATTTATATTGGGATTATTGATAAAATCAGTCAAGAGCTCGACAATCGGTTTGATGAGGTCAATATGGAGTTGCTTTCTTATATGTCAGCCTTGAATCCCGCCAACTCATTTGCTGCTTTTGATGCACAAAAGGTACGTAGACTTGCTGAGTTCTACCCCAACGATTTTTCGAGCTCTGACTTGATGCACCTTGAAATGCAACTTGATAACTATATTGATGACATGAGAAAAGATGACAACTTCAAAGGCCTAGAAAATCTTGTTGATCTCTCAGTTAAGCTTGTTCAAACAAGAAGGCATATAGTTCATAATTTTGTGTACTTGCTTCTAAAATTGGTATTGCTTCTACCGGTGGCAACAACAAGTGTTCAAAGAGCATTTTCTCCAATGAGTGTGGTCAAAAACAAGTTAAAAAACAAGATGGGTGATAGTCTTTTGGATGATTGCCTAGTCACATACATCGAACGAGATGCTTTCTCCAAAGTGACTGAAGATAATATAATTGAAGCTTTCATGGTCTTAAGAAGGAGGTATACCGACAAATAAGGTGTGTCATATTTTATGCAAATGTAAGACTTGAACATGAATTTTAATATGCTTTGCAAGACCTTATTGATATGTGCTTTGGATATATTCTGTGTGCATATGTTGGTTTGTTAAATTTGTGGTGTAAATTTTATTTTGTGCCAATTGGACCACCCTGACATAAAATCATGGCTACGCCACTGCTCCCAGCTCTTCCTATGCCAACACCTCTTCCAGCTCCTCCTATGCCAGCACCTCTTCCAGCTCCTCCTCTACAGCTCCTCCTCTGCAGCATCTCTCCCAACTCCTCATGTGCCAGATCCTCCTCTGCCAGCAACATCTCTTGGCTGTGATGGTGTTGTGGGAGCATGACCAGTAGCTCTTGGCTGTGAGTTGCTTGGAGTAGCCTTGCATACACACGGAAAACAGTAAATAATACTCGAAGGAAAGAAATATACAACAAAGGCGAAAGTACCTATGCCCTTGTGTACCTATGCCCTTCCTCAAAGCTAGCTCAGGCTTTCATGACCAGTAGCAACATCTCTTGTTTGTTCTTCCTCAAAGCTAGCTCAGGCTTCAACTGTTTTAGACAGCTTGTGTACCTATGCCCTTGAAGACCACAATTTCCACATGTTATAGTCCCCATTCTTGAAATGTCTTTTGGCTTTGGTATTCCAAATTTGCCCTTGATCCTCTTTTCTTTCGTTCTTCCTCTCTTCACTTTAAATGCAGGTGGTTCTATATATGGACCAGGGGTCCTTGTCCAATCATGCTTATCAGGAACAGGAAAGATCATTGGTTCACAAGCTGCAAAATAAAATTGTCCTCATATACATCATATTTACATCCCTCTTCTTCTTCTAAAACAGATTTCAACTTGGCATTCACATTCTTGCTTTCTTGTGTGCAAGCACCAGGAAGATGAGCTGTGGTAGAGCTGCTACCCTGACTTTCAAACACTACTCCATGCTGATCAACAACAAAGATAGGAGTCCCACTCAGATCAAACAAAACATGCTCCTGGTACACAATAGTGGACAATTTTTGCGCATCACATTGTTGCTCTTCACATTGTTTCTCATCAGATTGTTGCTCATCACATTCTTGATCATCACATTCTTGCCTCAAAAATTCACTAATAGGTGATGGACAAGCCCTAGCTAGCATATTAAGCACCAAAGTATCATCTGCAATGTTCCTCTTTAGAGTACTCTTTATCATCTGCAATTCAGAGTTACAATCTACCAAATCCAGCTTTTTCTCTCCTAAAGATGGATTTGAAATGTGATACAAACAATCATATGCATGAAATCCTTGTGTTTCCATTAGTGCCACCAAATTCAGATAAGTAAGATCTGAACTGAACAACTTCCTCTCCAATGGTTTTGTTGCATCAAAATGGATCCTTACTTCCCAAATGTCTTCATCCAAACTACAAATCAAATGAAAGATAAATTAAGTAAGTCTACAATTTTGAAGTAAGTCTAGAATTTCAGTTAACATAACAGAACACAAAACAAATAAAAAAAATTAAAAGTACTAATAAATGTAGTTTTATATTTCAGTTAACACTCAATCCTAACACAGTATACTTATACAAACTATACAAGTATACATTCTATACCTATACCTACTTTTATATATTATATTATATTATATATTAATAAATAAAAAAATAGATATTCTTATCTCGTTATTAGTATTTTGTAGAAAAGTCCATGTGTTCTTTTAATCAACCCGCACTCCTTGAATATGTGCGTAGCCTTACCTTGATCGTGTGTAGAAAACTTGCCCATAAGGGCATCTTCAATGGTTGTAAGATAGTTGTTGGTAATTTTGACACATAAGATTTTTGATGATGTGTCAAGCAATAAATGAGGAAAGAGAGGAATGTTGTATGTAAATTAACCAACACCTTTGCACAAGCTCCAATGTAGAATGAGAGAGCACCTTATTTATTACCTTACATCTTATTGAGCAAACTAGATACTACCCATTGGAGTAGTTGTATGTTAAGGTGTTGGTTGATGACATGGCATATTTTACCAACAAGCTAACCAACATACTATTGGAGATGCCCTAACCTGTAAAAAAGGGAAAATCTGCCCGTATCAAGTCTTAGCGTTTTTTAACCGGTTAGCGGCGGCTGCGTACTGGATCACGGCGTCTGCGGCAACGATTTCACCGCGCGCGAGATCTAGTATATTAGGGATGTGGCAGAACCACCACCGCGGGATCAGAGACCAGGTGACACAATAACATCTTGGTTGTCGGCAACGCAAGGCACACACACAACACATGGCTGCACATGTTCGACCACAAAGACATCATGAATGGCGACTTCTTTTCACCCAGTAGAGAACGTATGCGTGTGTACGCAACCGCCTCATCAGCCGCTGTGGGCCAAAGCACAGGTTCAAAATCATGCAACTTCCTGCTTCCTCCCCATGTGGGGGGCAGTGGCGGCATGCATGAATTAAGGGCCTGTTTGGTTCTCAATCACACTTTGTCAAGCCAAAATTTAGCAGCCACAGTTTAGTTGGCATATGTTTGGTTTTTGCCCCACTTTGGCTTGCCATACTTTATTGTTTCTATGGCCCATTTGTCATAGAGTCAAATTTTTTGCCAACTTTTGCCAAAGTTTGGCATTCGTTTTTTCAGCCACACTTTATGGCTTGCCACACTTTGATGGCTTGCCACACTTTGGCTTGACAAAATTAGTCTCCAACCAAACAGACCCTAAGTCTTGCAACTTCACTACATAGGCACAGGTGGTCATATACATAAGTTCATCTTGTGCAAGAGGTTGTCGATCGTCAAAATTATAAATACACTATTATACTCCCTCCGTTCTTAAATATAAGTCTTTCTAGAGGTTTCATTAATGGACTACATACGGATGTATATAGACATACTTTAAAGTATAGATTCACTTATTTTGCTTCGTGTGTAGACACCTAATGAAATATCTTAAAAGACTTATATTTAGGTACGGAGGGAGTAGGTCGCACGGGCCTCTGTGCTATTTATCTCTCCCTAATAATAAAGCAAATACGGTTTCTCGTCGTCCGTCATGGAAATACCTCCCTAATAATAAAGCAAATTCGGTTTCTGGTCGTCCGTCATGGAGATTACTCTTAAAGTTTGCATTTATTACCCACCATGTCACCGGTAAGTAATAGAAAACGTTTCAGAAAGCAAAAAAATCTTGGACTGGGCCGGCACATGTAAAAATCTCCTATATTACGCTCTGCACGCTGGGAGAATATCCAGCACACCATATGGGTCGGCCCATGCACAGACGCCTGCTTTTAGTTCCGTTTATATATTTATTTTCAGTTTCCTTTTATTTTTATTTCTTTAAATAATTTAGAACTTCAAATAATATTTAAATTTAATAAACTGAAAATTATAAATCAACATATTTAAAAAAATAAAATGTTTGTGACTTCAAAAACTGCTCGGAGTTTTGTAAAACATTATCGCATATACAATAAAATATTTGTACAATAAGAAAAGTCCATGATTTCAAATACAATTCCATGTATTAAAAATTATTAAAGGCATTTAACAAAATGGTTTCTAATTCAAAATATGTTAATGCATTTAAAAAATGTCCTAAAATTTTAAAAATAGCTAATGCCTGTTTTGATAGTTTCTTTTTTTATTTAAAATTTTCCGTTCCATTTTTGTTTATTTCTAATTTAAATAATTTAGAAATACAAAAACTTTTGCATAGTAAAAAAGAGGAATTTTGAATTAAATGCTGACGAAAACATAAAATGTTTGTGGATTCAAAAAAACGCCGGATTTTTATATTTTTTTGCAAATTCCAAAACAATGTCTATGAATTTAATAAATATATTACTGATTTATATTTTTTTTTGTTTATTCAGAAAAACTTCATGCATTTCAAAAAATGTTTGTGAATTTACTGGTCCCAACATAAAAAATTATATGCGTTTCCAACATAAAAAATTATGTTCGTCTTTTCTTGATCTGGTCGCCAATTTAAAAGAAAATATTTAAACCCGTTCAAAATATAAAAAATATTCACGATTTTTAGTAAATGTTTGTAAATTGTAAAAAATGTTCTCAATTTTAAAATTGTTTCCATATTTTTAAAATTCTCCACGAAAGATCTATGTATGTAGTTAAACATAAATACTTTAAGTCTTTGTGACAATATACCTGTGTGAATTTTGAAGAATTTACTGTTGGATGGATCAAATTATTATTTTATGTTTTAAAAAAATATACTAAAATTCAAAATAAACCTTTGAGTTACCAAGATTTTTGACAACCATGATATATATTTTTTGAAAATGTAAAGATTGCTTTAACTTGTGAATAAATTTAAAAGAAGAAACATTTTCTTGCATTTGTGCATAAAATTTTAAAATCAAGCGATGATATATGAACATAATGTGGTCACAATCATTGGAGATTATGTTTTTATCTTCCGTGTCAACGCATGGACCATTTTGCTAGTTACCCTTGAAATTTGTATAAATTACCCACCATGCCACCGGTCAGGAATAAAAAACGTTTCACAAAGCAAAAAATCTTGGACTGGGCTGGTCCATGTAAAACCTCCTATATTACGCTCTGCATGCTGGGAGAATATCCAGCACATCCTATGGGCCGGCCCATGCACAGGTGCCTGCTTTTACTTCCGTTTATTTATTTATTTTCAGTTCCGTTTTACTTTTTAATTTTATTTAATTTAGAACTTTAAATAATCTTTAAAAAGTTAATAAACTGAAAATTATAAATCAACATATTTAAAAAAATAAAATGTTTGTGACTTCAAAAACTGCTCGGAGTTTTGTAAAAAATGCTCGCATATACAATGAAATGTTTGCAATTTTAAAAAAATGTTTGTACAACAATGAAAGTCTATTATTTCAAATACAATTCCATGTATTAAAAATTATTAAAGGCATTTAACAAAATGCTTTCTAATTCAAAATATGTTAATGCATTTAAAAAAATGTCCTAAAATTTTCAAAATAGCTAATGCCTGTTTTGATAGTTTCTTATTTTTATTTAAAATTTTCCGTTCCATTTATGTTTATTTCTAATTTAAACAATTTAGAATTACAAAAACTTTTGCATATTAAAAAAAAGGAATTTTGAAATAAAATGCTGACGAAAACATAAAATGTTTGTGGATTCAAAAAAACGCCGGATTTTTATATTTTTTTGCAAATTCCAAAACAATGTCTATGAATTTAATAAATATATTACTGATTTATTATTTTTTTTGTTTATTCAGAAAAACTTCATGCATTTCAAAAAATTATTGTGAATTTACTGGTCCCAACATAAAAAATTATATGCGTTTCCAACATAAAAAATTATGTTCGTCTTTTCTTGATCTGGTCGCCAATTTAAAAGAAAATATTTAAACCCGTTCAAAATATAAAAAATATTCACGATTTTTAGTAAATGTTTGTAAATTGTAAAAAATGTTCTCGATTTTAAAATTGTTTCCATATTTTTAAAATTCTCCACGAAAGATCTATGTATGTAGTTAAACATAAATACTTTAAGTCTTTGTGACAATATACCTGTGTGAATTTTGAAGAATTTACTGTTGGATGGATCAAATTATTATTTTATGTTTTAAAAAAATATACTAAAATTCAAAATAAACCTTTGAGTTACCAAGATTTTTGACAACCATGATATATATTTTTTGAAAATGTAAAGATTGCTTTAACTTGTGAATAAATTTAAAAGAAGAAACATTTTCTTGCATTTGTGCATAAAATTTTAAAATCAAGCGATGATATATGAACATAATGTGGTCACAATCATTGGAGATTATGTTTTTATCTTCCGTGTCGACGCATGGACCATTTTGCTAGTTACCCTTGAAATTTGTATAAATTACCCACCATGCCACCGGTCAGGAATAAAAAACGTTTCACAAAGCAAAAAATCTTGGACTGGGCTGGTCTATGTAAAACCTCCTATATTACGCTCTGCATGCTGGGAGAATATCCAGCACATCCTATGGGCCGGCCCATGCACAGGTGCCTGCTTTTACTTCCGTTTATTTATTTATTTTCAGTTCCGTTTTATTTTTTTATTTTATTTAATTTAGAACTTTAAATAATCTTTAAAAAGTTAATAAACTGAAAATTATAAATCAACATATTTAAAAAAATAAAATGTTTGTGACTTCAAAAACTGCTCGGAGTTTTGTAAAAAATGCTCGCATATACAATGAAATGTTTGCAATTTTAAAAAAATGTTTGTACAACGATGAAAGTCTATTATTTCAAATACAATTCCATGTATTAAAAATTATTAAAGGCATTTAACAAAATGCTTTCTAATTCAAAATATGTTAATGCATTTAAAAAAATGTCCTAAAATTTTCAAAATAGCTAATGCCTGTTTTGATAGTTTCTTATTTTTATTTAAAATTTTCCGTTCCATTTATGTTTATTTCTAATTTAAACAATTTAGAATTACAAAAACTTTTGCATATTAAAAAAAAGGAATTTTGAAATAAAATGCTGACGAAAACATAAAATATTTGTGGATTCAAAAAAGCGCCGGATTTTTATACTTTTTTTGCAAATTCCAAAACAATGTCTATGAATATAATAAATATATTACTGATTTATAAAAATGTGTGTTTATTCTGAAAAACTTCACGTGTTTCAAAAAATGTTTGTGAATTTAATATAAAATCCTCTTACATAAAAAATTATGTTCGTCTTTTCTTGAATTTGTCGCCCATTGAAAAGAAAATATTTAAACCCGTTCGAATTATAAAAAATATTCACGATTTTTAGTAAATGTTTGTAAATTGTAAAAAATGTTCTCAATTTTAAAATTGTTCCCCTATTTGTAAAATTGTTCACGAAAGATCTAATGTATATAGTTAAACATTAATGCTTCTAACTCTTTGTGACAATATACCTGTGTGAATTTTGAAGAATTAACTGTTGGATGAATCTAATTATTATTGTATGTTTTCTAAAAGAATATTGAAATTCAGAATAAATCTTTGAGTTACCAAGATTTTTGACAACCATCATATATATTTTTTGAAAATGTAAAGATTGCTTCAACTTGTGTATAAATTTTAAAAAAGAAACGTTTTTTTTCATTTATGCATAAAATTACAAAATCAAGCGATGATATGTGAACATAATATGGTCACCATCATTGTAGATTATGTTTTTTTTCCGTGGTAATGCACGGGCCATTTTGCTGGTTTATTACTAATGGTACTTAGAAAGTTACGTGGACAAATACACGGTACTCATTTCTGATAGTGTTTGCTCAGTTCCTTAGTAAAGCGTAACCGTTGTGCAAAAAGCGAGCATGAGTATAAGGGTCATTGTAAGGACTAGACATAGGGATTAGCTCACGGAGAGCGACCCTCAAGTCCTTGACGAGATTATTTTTTAAAGCAAACAATCCCTGAGCGAAATTAATGACAACTTGACAAGTGTGATGTGCGGTGTCAAGCTCATCGCCTGGAGATTGACTGCGTTGGGACACATTCAGATCAGGTGAACACCATGTCCAGGCTCACCGAAGATGTGTAGGACGATATGTGGTGATACAGTAGGATGTCGTGTTCAAATAGAGGGTGTGGATTTAGGAGGCTCTAAGCCATGCTTACAAAACTAGGGGTGTGATATTTTATACGTGTTACATCGCACGGACAAGTTTGCTAGTACTCCCTCTGTCTCATAATAAATGTCGTTAGTCTAGTATAAAATTAATACTAACTGAGTAGTAAATCCACGACACTTACTTTACAACGGAGGGACTATATCATAAAGATTATTAATTAAATAAAATAAAGGCTCGATTTTCCAAAAATGTAAGTTCACATCACATAGAGTAATAAGTTATATTAGAGATAGGCAAACTAATCCGACCGGTGAAGTTGAGGTCAACTACTAATCTCTCTTTACGATGCATGTCTTAGTATAATAATGAAAATTATGTAACTAGATTTCAATGTTTAAACCAATGCATAATTTTTAATTTGATAAATGTGTAGCATCTCATTTGCACAAAATTAAACCAAATAAATGTGGAGGAGCATGTGATAATCAAACCATACATAAAAATACAATCAACAATATTTTTGGTTCTTCGATGATTCTATTAATGAACCCAACTTGCAAGTCACATTTTCTATGGCCTAGAAATTTCCATGAATATGACTAACTAATATACACTAGAAAACCATTATTAAAATATTTTTTAGTATATATATAAACTAGAAATCTTACCATAATATTCAATAATATTAGAAGATATATAAATGTACGAATAGTTATGAAAACATGTATACACTACATCGTTTATTAAATATTAGAAAAATAAATTTGAAAAATTGTTTCAATAATAAATAATTATTTTGGTACATCATAAAATTTATTTAATAATACAATTATTATTGAAAAACATTTTACGTGACTAAGTAATAGGGAAATACATTAATTATAGTTGTAATATGGTTACTTGATTTAAAATAAGTATCAAAGTTTAGTACAAAACACAATTGTTTTACATCGTCCCAGGCACAAAAATGATATGGACCGGCTCTGCTCCTAGTTAACGCCCAATGCCTGATCGAGATTCCACCGTGTCACCACGAACAGCCGAGTCCCCTTGTACGGGTAATAAGTCACCTTGATTTGCCCACGTCCAATTGTTTCAACTACGTCAATTGCTTCAGTGACCTCTTCCTGTATAACCGGCGGCGGCACCAAGAGATGATCTTCCTCCGCGTCCGGCGTGTTAACAAGTTACGTACCTCTACAAAAAAGGCATCATCTTGGTCATGGCGCAGGAGGAAGACGTGGTTGAGTGCCATGTCGATGTTCGTCCTTAGGAACTCGGTCCATTTTCCTCGAAGGAAGTAAATGGCCCGACCACCTTTGTGCGTGTGAGTGAAGGTCAACCTCGGTCGTTGCTATCTTGCATCATCAGATCCTGCGTCGCTGACCTTTGAGATCAAGGAAGATAGAGACGCTTGACTTCGGGACAACAAGTGTGGGCTCCTTCACATCTGAATCGGTCAACTCCTTGAAGGTGTACCGGAAGACGTCCTTGTTGGAAATATGCCCTAGAGGCAATAATAAATTGGTTATTATTATATTTCCTTGGTCATGATAACTGTTTATTATCCATGCTATAATTGTATTGATTGCAAACTCAAATACATGTGTGGATACATAGACAAAACACTATCCCTAGTAAGCCTCTAGTTGACTTGCTCGTTGATCAAAGCTGGTTAAGGTTTCCTAGCCATATACAAGTGTTGTCACTTGATAACGGGATCACATCATTAGGAGAATGATGTGATGGACAAGACCCAAACTATAAACGTAGCATATGATCGTGTTAGTTTATTGCTACTGGTTTCTGCATGTCAATCTATCTGTTCCTATGACCACGAGATCATGCAACTCCCGGACACCGGAGGAATACCTTATGTGTATCAAATGTCGCAACATAACTGGGTGATTATAAAGGTGCTCTACAGGTATCTCCAAAGGTGTCTGTTGGGTTGGCATGGATCAAGACTGGGATTTGTCACTCCGTGTGACGGAGAGGTATCTCGGGGCCCACTCAGTAATACAACATCACAACAAGCCTTGCAAGCAATGTGACTAAGGAGTTAGTTACGGGATCTTGTATTACGGAACGAATAAAGAGACTTGCCGGTAACGAGATTGAACTAGGTATGGAGATACCGACGATCGAATCTCGGGCAATTAACATACCGAATGACAAAGGGAACAACATACGGGATTAACTAAATCATTGACATGGAGGTTC
This sequence comes from Hordeum vulgare subsp. vulgare, assembly GCF_904849725.1. Taxonomy (NCBI): domain Eukaryota; kingdom Viridiplantae; phylum Streptophyta; class Magnoliopsida; order Poales; family Poaceae; genus Hordeum; species Hordeum vulgare. The sequence continues at coordinate 598,277,021 of NC_058524.1, forward strand.
AACTGATAGAGATCTTCGTAGAATATGTAGGAGACAATATGGACATCCAGGTCCCGCTAATTGTTATTGACCGGAGAATCTCTCAGGTCATGTGTGCATAGTTCTCGAACCCGCAGGGTCTGCACACTTAAGGTTCGGTGACGTTTCGATACAGTTGAGTTATAGGTGTTGGTGACCAAAGGTTGTTTGGAGTCCCGGATGAGACCCCGGACGTCATGAGGAGCTCCGGAATGGTCCGGAGGTAAAGATTGATATATAGGAAGTCCTGTTTTGGTCACCGGAAAAGTTTCACGCTCATCGGTAGTGTACCGGGAGTGACGGGAGGGGTGCCGGGGACCATCGGGAGGGGTGTCACACCCCAAGGGGCCTTATGGGATGTGGGAAGAGATAAACCAGCCCTAGTGGGCTGGAAAAAGTTCCCACTAAGGCCCATAAGGATTGAGAAGGAAAAAACAAGCTGGAAAGAGTTTCCAAGTGGGAAGGAGGAATCCTACTCCAAATAGGATTGGAGTAGGACTCCTCCTCTCTCCCTTGCGCAAGGGAAGAAAGAGCTGTCCTCTCCCTCCTCTCCTCCTATATATACTAAGGGTTTTGAGGGTTTTAGACATAACAGAAAACATCCACAACTGGTACGACCGCCGATCGTGCACTGCGACGTCAAGCCGGGCAATGTCCAGCTCTGCGACGACATGACGACAGCCCGCATCGGCGACTTGGGCCACGCCAACTCGCCAAGCTGCTGCTCGTCGACGCCGCTGGAGGCTTCAGGATCACTTGTCGGAAGAAACTCTTGTGAAAAATATGAGATAAACGCTTGCATCTTGCAGTGGCGCTTTACGTGTTAATGTATGCCATCGGCCAGGTTGTTACAAAGATCTACAAGATTAGTTGTTGAATTGCTATACAAGTTATATCTTCAACAACTAACTTAAACACAATCATATACCGTTTATATTACACGGATATATGTTACATCTTTTAACACTCCCCCTCAATCACAACTATCTAAGTTGAGATTGTTTCTAAATGCTTCTAGCTGCCGAGTGGTGAGTGGCTTAGTGAAGCCATCTGCAACTTGATCACCAGTTGGTACAAATCTGATGTTCAACAACTTGTCTGCCACTCGTTCACGAACAAAATGATAATCAATTTCAATGTGCTTCGTTCTATCATGAAAAACAGGGTTAACAGACATATAGGTAGCACCAAGATTATCACACCATAGTGAGGCTGCCTTTGGATGGCGTACACCTAGTTCAGTCAACAAGTTCTGAACCCAAATAATTTCAGTAGTTGCATTTGCTAAGGCTTTATACTCAGCCTCAGTGCTTGACCTGGAAATTGTAGGTTGCTTGCGAGCACTCCATGAAACAAGGTTGCCTCCAAGAAACACAGCAAAGCCTCCAGTGGATCTCCTATCATCAGGACATCCAGCCCAGTCTGCATCTGAGAATGCACTTACAAGCATAGAATTAGTTTTGCTAATCTTAAGTCCATGACTCTTTGTTCCCTGCAGATACCTCGGTATTCTTTTCACTGCAGTCCAATGCACACTAGTGGGAGCATGCAAAAAAGGGCATACTTTATTAACTGAATATGAAATATCAGGCCTAGTAAGAGTCAAGTATTGTAATGCTCCTACAATACTTCTATACTTTGTCGAATCCTCTGCTCCTAACACTTCCCCATCATAAAGAGATAGTTTTTCAGAGGTAGACAAGGGTGTGGGAGAGGGTTTGCAACCCGTCAGCCCTATACGTTGAGGGATTTCCTGCACATACTTTTCTTGGGACAAAAGAATTCCAGTATGTACTTGTTTTACCTCAATGCCAAGGAAGAAGTGCAAATCTCCAAGATCCTTGAGTGCAAATTCCTTGCCGAGATCCTTCAAAAGAGCCTCAACCGCTTGGGGAAAAGAGCTTGCAACTATGATGTCATCAACATAAATCAGCATAAAAATAGTGACACCATGCTTATGGTAGAAGAAAAATGAGTTATCTCCTTTGGATGGAGCAAAACCAAGAGATTGCAACTTTGAGGACAACCGAGAGTACCAAGCTCTAGGTGCTTGCTTGAGCACATATAGTGCCTTCTCAAGTTTACACACATGTCTAGGTGAGTAAGAATTCTCATACCCAGGAGGTTGTCTCATGAACACTTCCTCTTCCAGAACACCATGCAAAAACGCATTCTTCACATCTAATTGTCTCATGCACCGATTTCGTGAAGCTGCAACAGAAAGGATCAACCTAATAGTAGCAGCCTTAACTACAAGACTAAATGCGTCCTCATAGTCAATCCCATACCTCTGCTTAAAACCCGACTAGGCGTGCTTTATACCTATCCACACTGCCATCAGCTTTCCTCTTTACCTTGTACACCCATTTGCAATCGATGATGTTTCTGCCCCGAGCTGGAGGGACTAGACGCCAGGTCTTGTTTTGCATAAGGGCACTATACTCCTCATCCATGGCCTCTTTCCACCGAGGTGAGGTAAGGGCTTCTGTCACGTTTTGTGGTTCACGTGCGGCACAAAAGGAGCCCCAACGAATGCAACCATCGTGATATACCTTTGGTTTGATGACGCCACCCTCGGACCTGGTGTGAGCACGCGCAGGTGGAGGTGGCGCAGGGCGCGAGAGCTGCAGTTGGAGTCGATTTGACGAAGCAGAACCAGATCCCGAGGAGGATTCCTGTGGAGAGGCGGCGACGTCGGCAGTGTCAGCGTCTGCATGCGCTGCATGGGATCCATCGTGGGAGTCAGCGCTAGATCCGTCGTGGGAGTTAGCGCCGATCGGCGCTACCGACAGCGACCGCGCCTGGGAGTCCGAGGTTGGCGCAACATCACGTGCGGGGGACCCGCCTGTCCCCGCACCCAGCCCCGCGCCCGAGGAGCCGCCAACCGCTCGCCCGCCTGGCGTTGCGTTGGGCGCGCCACGTAGTGGATAATGCCCCGCCGTGCTGGAGCCCGAGGAAGCTGCGCCAACTGCTCGCCCGCCTGGCACCGCAATTCCCGGGGAGGATTCGCCAACTGCTGGCCCGCCTGGCACAGCGATTCCCGAGGGAGATCCGCCTGCCGCGCCGAATCCCAACGCGCCAGAGCAGCCTGTTGCACCGGATCGCTTGGGAGATCCTGCCGGATTGTCTGCACTGTTGGAGAACATAAAATCACGGCTATTTTTAGCCGATTTTGCACCCGTTCCTGCACTGTTTTCCTGCACACTTTCAGCTGAGACATGATCAAGTGTAGTAGTATGAGGCATTGTCATGCTAGCATCAATATTATCTCCGTCGCGTAGGGAGGGAAGGGATGGAGGAAGGAGGTGAGGTGGCAACACAATAAGCTCTTTGCGAAGTTGGGCACCAGCATTTGGATGTAGTTGCGAGAAGGGAAATATTTTCTCATCAAACACCACATCACGAGACACATAAACCCTACCAGAGGCCACATCAAGGCATTTGTAACCTTTATGCAACGAGCTATACCCTATAAAAACACATTGCTTAGACCGAAATTCAAGCTTGTGTTTATTGAAAGGACGTAAATTTGGCCAAACCGCACAACCAAAAATACGAAGGAAATTGTAGTTGGGTTTAATGTCAAAGAGGCGTTCAAGGGGTGTTTGGTCATTGATTACTTTGCTTGGGACACGGTTAATAAGGTACACGGCTGTGGCAAAAGCTTCATCCCAAAATTTCAAGGGCATGAACGCATGAGCAAGAAGAGAAAGGCCAACTTCGACAATGTGCCGGTGTTTCCGTTCAGCGGATCCATTTTGCTGGTGAGCGTGAGGGCATGAGACATGGTGGATAATACCAATGCGCTCAAAGAAGGTGTTGAGGTGTAGATACTCTCCACCCCAGTCGGTTTGCATGGCTAGAATTTTCCGATCAAATTGGCGCTCAACAAGTTGTTGAAAGAGATGAAATTTCTCAAAGACATCAGACTTGTTTTTGAGCAAGTAAATCCAGGTGAACTTACTAAAATCATCGATAAAACTCACATAATACTTTTTTCTGCCGACAGAGACGGGTCCAGGACCCCACACATCCGAGAAAACAAGTTCTAGAGGAAACTTCGACACACTACTAGACCGAGAGTATGGAAGTTGATGGCTCTTGGCCTTTTGACAAGAATCACAAACTAACAAATGATCCTTTTTATTTGACACTAGGAGAGAAAAATTACTAAGAACTTTCTGGACCACCGGTAAAGCTGGATGTCCTAAGCGCTTGTGCCATCGCGAGGTGGAAGGTTTGACAGCGCCAAGAGCTTGTGGATGGGGGCTTCGTGATGACCATATACTGGGAACAAGCGACCCTTACTCTTGCTTTGAAGAATGGTTCTCCGAGTGTCCCGATCCTTAACAAAAACAATTTCAGGGTAAACTTCGAGAAAAGCATGATTATCAAGCATGAGTTGCGAGGCGGAAAGAAGGCTTTTTTTGGCTTGTGGAGAGTGGAGGATGTTGTTAAGGCTGAGTGAACCATGCGGGGTAGATAAAACTGAGTGACCAACATGGGCAATGCTCATACCTTGACCATTGGCGGTGTGGATCTGCTCATTGTCGGTGTAGCGATCATGGACAACCAGCTTCTCAAGTTCGCCAGTGACATGATCGGTTGCACCGGTGTCGAGATACCAATTGGTATCTATCCCAAAGGAGTGGGCGGCGTTAGCAAATTTTTGTCCACGTCCCCCGGCACCTCCTCCTCATGCTGGATTGCGGACATTGTTTTTGTAGTTGCGGTCGAAGCGCTTCGCACAGCGCCATGCCCCATGTCCACTTTCCTTGCAAATTTGACAGTTCTCAAACTTGCGATCACCGCGATCACCGCGGTCTCCTCCTTGGCGTGGTGCGTTGTTGTTGTTGTCGGGGAAGCGTGATCCCGTGGTATTGTTGTTGTAGCCACCACGGGAGCCATTGTTGTTGTAGCCACCACGGCCACGGCCACCTCCCCGAGCAGCTAGATTGGCGGTGTAGGCGCTGGTTTGGGAGGTGATCCTGGCTTCGGCTGCCAGGAGGAGGGAGAAAAGCTCACCGAGACCGATGGGTTGGTCGGTGACGGTGCGAGTGGTGATGGCGGAGACGAACCCGTTGTACTCAGGCTCGTGCATCAGCCCCTGAACAATATGTGAGACGACATCATCTTCGTCCAGGGGCTTCCCGGCTGCTGCCAGTTCGTCGGCAAGGCCCTTCATCTTGGTGAAGTAGGCGGCGGCGGAGGAGTCACCCTTGCGGGTACTCCCGATCAGAGATCGTAGCTGGATGATGCGCGCCCGTGACTGCGAGGAGAAGCTTTGGAGAATCTCCTTCCACGCTGCCGCAGCCGTCTCACAGTTGCTGACCTGGAGAAGGATGTCACGGGAGAGGGACGCGAGCAAGAACGTAAGCACCTGCTGGTCCTGCGTTACCCAAACCGTATGTTCGGGATTTGGCGTGGCGGTGAGCTCCTTTTTTCCGGCGACATCTTTCTCCAAGATGAGCTCGGCGGGAGGAGCCTTGAGGGAACCATCAAGGTAACCCATCATGCCGGCAGCCCGGACATGAGGGAGCACCTGCACCCTCCAGACAAGGAAGTTCTCCCTGTTGAGTTTCTTGGTGATGGTGTGGCCGAGAGAGGCGATGGAGGGGAGGGCCATGGCGACGGCGGCGGCGGAGGAGGAAGACATAGATGTGATTGGAAGAGTTTAGGCTCTACATATCATGTGGAAAATATGAGATAAATGCTTCCATCTTGCAGGGACGCTTTACGTGTTAATATAGACCACCGGCCAGGTTGTTACAAAGATCTATAAGTTGTTGGATTGCTATACAAGTTATATCTCCAACAACTAACTTAAACACAATCATATACCGTTTATATTACACGGATATATGTTACATCTTTTAACAACTCTTGTGCTTGGTGTGCTGTGCAGAGCACGGCACGACGGGGAGCGTGTCCACGGCCGGCGGCGCGTACAGCTACGGAGTCACCCTCCTGGAGATCCTTGCCAGAAAGGCGGCAGGCTCGGCTACGGCACGACGCTGCATGAGTTCATCGCGGCGGCGTCTCCGGAGAGGGTCGATCAGCTGCTTGACACAGGCGGTGAATGAGCTGGACTGATCTGTCTCTGTTTCAGCTTCCTCTGTTCTTTATCAAAAAAAGAAAATAAACGGCCACTTCCTCTGTTTATTCAGGATCTTTCCTGACAGCCGGAGCAGCGAGTTGGACAGACTGCTCATACAGGAGTCTGCAGTTGAAACTCCACATGAGTAAAGTTTGATTACTACTGTAAAATGTCAGGAGCGAAAAACAGGGCTACATCACCTTCCTGATTTATGTATGAAGTTGCCTGTGTGCCAAGTGCCAACAGCAAATGCATGCAAGTGTATGTTCAGAAATCACTAATTCACAGAGATGCACATGCACCATAGTTTATGGGTGCATTTGGAAACATCTGATCATACTGGAAAATGTTCAGAAATCACTAATTCAGTTTGCTCTTTCTCTGGGCAGGTGATAACATGATATGCAGTCTCAGAGAGGACAACAAACATATATTCAAAATATGTATGGAGGCTCAGACTGCATTGTGAGAAAAAACATTAGCAGACCATAATTAATATATGAAATATCACAACCAAAGAAATCGAAGCTGAAGGATGAAAGGAGGCACATAATGTTACAGTGTCTAACGAACAAACCTTGGTTCCAGTTATTGGGAGCGACTGAACCTGGGAAAGAGCATTGACAAGATCAGTTAAGACATAAAAACAAACAAGTTTTTTTTTTAAAGTAGGTTAAACCTCGCGCCTCTGCATCAATCGATGCATGAAACACTCTTTATTAATTATAGGAATTATGCCCGTGCGGGAGAAAAATATATATCTCATATTCATCCCATTTTAATCTCTAAAACTTCTCAATCATGAACAGTCGCTTCTAGGTGTGTTCTGTTGTTCTTTTTATTCCCTTATTATGCAATGTGATCACCATGGCAAAACCGGTGAAGCCGTCTCTCCTTATATTCAATAGATATTTGAAATGTGCCATGACGCGCTTCATGGGTAGGTTCCCATCTCTGAACTCTGGATATATATAAATTGGGTCTATGAACCAATTGGATGCAGAAAAATTGGCTTTGTTATGGTAGGACAGGACAAGGATGGACATTCTTTAGTGCAGACTACGGGCAGAACAAAATCATATATCAGGTCTGTTTTTATTTCTGAGTTGATTTTTACTTTTGAACATAAACAAAAGGAATGCAATATTGTATCACTATTAAATATGACTGAAAAGGCATGTACGCATTGATATTCTGATTCTCGCAGCATGATTTCTACATCATGTTTTTCAAAGTTGCTGGCACGCTAGACATACTATTACAAACCCACAGAATCATGGAGATGCAATGTTGATTATTGATGACATAAGTTGGCTCTTAGTATTTTTCTTGTAGGAATTTTTCTTTTTGCAAAATCAGCGGATCAACAAATACACATATTAAAGAAGATCTGATAGATAACCAAAGGTATATCTCTATATAGATATGCACAAAAGGGGGAGGAGTGGCTATTCTATGATCTGAAATGACATCATGTACTCATATAGCCTATTGGTATGAAGACCAACTTGATGTTGCTACTTAGTGTTATTAGAGACCTTCCTTGGCTATTTTAAAATACAATGGAACAAAATCCATGTTGAAACTCTAGGCTGTCCAACCGAATATATAGAAGAACAAACATAATCGTACCTGTTGTTCTGGCTATCACATGCAAGCAGTAAAAACAATTCGTATAACACAAATGTGGTGGGCTGGTGGCCAACCAAGTGAACAAGAACAAACCTTTATTTCTCCTGACCACTTGTTCCTGAAACACAGCAAAGGCAATGCCATATCCTTTACAACCTTGGAGACAAACCTGAAACAAAGTCGTACTTCAGAAGATCCTAAAGAGCAATGAACATGGCTAGAATTACACTGACATCTTCTTCTCAACCTTGTACCTCACCTGAGACTGTAGAGCCAAAGACCCCTTCGAAGTCTGCTCCAACACCTCATACCGATCCATTCAGTCTCACCTTAATATGATACGACCCAAAATATTTGCTTCCCTACAAATAAAATGATGGTTCTGTAAGGGATTGTAAGGATTTTCCGAGGAATTTTTTTGGCTCGCACAAACACACAAACACCTTCTGTGCACAACATAACTGACGAGATCCACACACACGCGTGCGCATCTGAAGTTGATGGAGGGCGATGCAGAAGGGCCGGCAAGGTCGCCAGCAACTGCAAACGACGACCGGCTGGCGGTGGCTCTAGTCGAGCGGCGAGCGTGAACCCTGCATGGCGGCGCATAGCGAGGAGCTCGGGCGCGCTAGGAAGAGGAGGAGCTAATGCGGAACGGTGTTGCAGGGTGCCGCGATCTACGGCGTGGGCCGGTGACCGGCGCGACAGCGGATCGAGCGTCGGAGGTGAGTGAGAGAGGAGAAGCCCGTGAGAGGAGAAGCATGTGCTCGTGTCTGCTAATGTTTTTTTCCAACCCGGGATGAAACGTTTTCTCACTTTAAAAGAAGGACCGTGGGTTGAATACATAAAATGTCAGGGGCTTTTCTGCAAAAATGCCACGACGGACGCCAACGACAAAAGCACTATGTGCTTTATTATTAAGGAGAGATTCCACAAAGGTCTGATAAGAACATACATCAATCCACCGAACATACGATCACATACAAAATCACAAACAAGGTGACTATCACATATAAAATCTTCCAATCATACGGTTGCTGAACATATACAAGCTAGAATATGAAACATCAAAGGCATGGAATGGACAAACACCACCGAAAAATCAAAGCATGCATGTTAAGCTGAAAGTGAATGTTAATCAAATGAAGCCATAAAATCGCAAACAAGATCAGTTAAGACATAAACACAAGCAAGGTGACTGGCATACAAAATCTTCCTATCGCGCGATCACTGAACACAGAATCTCAGAGAATATAACAAGGATACATGCAAAAGTATGGTATGGATGTACTGTAAAATTTTTTTAGCAGAACTTGATTGATATTTGAAACATCCCAACTTCCCAAGCAATGAAATGGAAGATGGACAATGAAAGGAGGCATGTTCAGCTTGTGCATGTTACAGTGTTTAATGAACAAACCCCAATCTTGGTTATGGGAGTGACTGAACATGTGAAAACGCAGTGACAAGATAAGTTAAGACAAACACAAACAAAGTGACTGTCGCTGAACATCGATCGCTGAACATATACAAGCTTGAGTATCGAAGACAAAACCAAAGAGAATCCACAACATGCATGTTAAGCTGAAAAGTGGGTACTAATCGTATTGAAGCCACATAATCGTAAAGACAACAACAAGGATATATGCATAGTATGATATGGATTCAGACTGCATTGTGAACAAGATTAGCAGGCCTTGATTCAGCTCCAAAACATCCCAGATTCAGATAACATGTGTATCAACAAGAACAACATCAAAATGTCACTTGCATGATGAGTACCACCGAACGAACCGCATCATTCAAAGTAGGAAATACTCACAAATCCTAGCAAGAAGGCAATAATCAACTAAATAGTTCCAGTTTGAGTGCCATGAAGTTCCAGTTTGAGTGCCATGGCACTATTCAGAACACCTCTCTTCAGATAGTAGACTACCCCAACCATTTGGATTCAGAAACTTCATGCTAATGTACATGGCTTGGCGCTGATGTGCCTCCAGACTGTGACGGAGGTGCAGCAACCTTCTGCCTCTTCGGCGATGGCGACGATGGAGCATCGTCTCCAGCCACCAATTCCACCTCCCAAGCATTAGTCGACGACGATGCTTGTGATTGGCCCCAAGCGACCTGCACAAAGATTCAACTTAGCCCCAAATAACAATGCAATGCAATGAAATGGAACGAATCCATAAATGTAATGGCTTGCCGCTGATGTACCTGCAGGCTTCCCCATTGGGAGATTGGGTGGTGCACATTGACGATTAAGCCGGTTTCTGGCTCGGGGGTTTCATCGGAGATGCGCACTAAGGAGAGCTTCTTCATCCTCACGTGAGTTAATTAGACAGATGTATCACAATTGGGGCAGTACATGCAGACTGGTACCAAGATTTCTAATTTTTTCATGCCAGTACCAACATTGTGCGAGGCCGTTGCAAATAAGTCTAAACCCGTATCTTATACGTATTGACGCTAGTACTGACGGGTCGGTCCCACCCGTCGAGTGCCACGGTGGCCCTCGCGCTTACTAGGACGAGCTCGACGCAGTCACTCTCTTACCCCGGCCGACCTCTCCCCTCCTCCCCACCCGACCACTCTCCTCGCCGACGTTCCCAAGCACCACACACCCGTAGAAGCACGCTGCTGCCACCGCCGCCATGGTTTTTGAGTACGAGAGCAGCGATGGCCAATCGACCCTCCCCTACATTCACTCCTCCAAGGAAAGCTGGAGTTGAAGTTTCAGATTGCTGATCTGTTAAAGGGAAAGGAAGTGCATAGTGAAGAGAGGGGATAAGTGGAGCTTCAAATTGGTGAGCTGATGAAAGTACTATCGGGGATATACCCCGCAGTGTAACCCGGCTTCGAGTATGACCCGCCAAAGGATTTGGCGACTCACCGACGACTCAACAGTGACCTGGCGGGCGACTCATATTTGTCTCCACAGGAGACTTAGATAAATGACAAAGGCTCAAGGCCCGGCGTACACCCTGGCATAAGGCGGCTCATAGAGAGGTCAGGAGGGCCGACTCACAAGAGAAGGCCCAAGAAGAGGAGAGACTCCCTCACAAAGGAAACAAGACCCGGATTAGGATTCAAGAGAGACTAGTACTATTCCTACTTCTAGTAGGACTCTACATGTAAACCTACCCCTTCCACCTATATAAGGAGGGGTAAGGCTCCCCAAAGGGGGCAAGATAGACAACTTAGGTCTAGATAAGACAGATCATGAGATAGACAAATTAGACACCTACGAGATTAGAGGTGGCGAATCTGCACCCTTGTAATCAAGATCATCATCTCCATCAATGGAACACAAGCAAGATATAGGCTTTTACCTCCATCGGAGGGGCCGAACCTGGGTAAACTCGCGTCTCTCGATTCCAACCAACCCTTCAAGCCGCCACATGGTTGCGATGGCCTCACACCTAAGTTCTCTCACGAGGACAGCTGCCGTGACAAAACCACGACACTTGGCGCCCACTATGGGGCCGATCGCACGATGAAATTGTGTTCTTGGAGGGATCTCTACTAGGGATCGAGAAGCTTGCAAATTGTACGGATGAAGAAGATCCGGCGTGGAAGAATTTAGATGGATTTGAAGTTCATCGCCCATGACGTACAACTCAGCAACAGCATAAATCAAATCAGAATCAAAAGACGATGTATTTCACCAGATCCCGCACGCTCGTGCGGAAGTCGCCGGCGTTGTCATGTTGTCCGTGTGCTGCTGGAAGAGAAGAGGTATCAAAGGTCAATGCATAATGGTTTTCCTGATACGTGGGGCTGGCTCCAGATCGATCAGGAGTCGGATACTCGTATGCCACTTCTAAATCGAGCCGCCGTCGTACTGCTCAATCAATTTAATTGAGAGCCAGCATCTTGTCCCATTGTTCGCCCGTGTCGTCGTTCAGTGTGAATTCTCCGTCCGAGTCGTTGCTCCTCACCGAATTTTAACCGCCGCCTACTCGAGCACAGCCGTCGAAGCTCGGTTTGCCGTCCGCAGCCAGGATGCCTTGGACACGCGCGCCCACGGCTCTGCATACCGGCTCACCTCCGGTCGCGCGCCATCTCATCTCCAACCTCGAGCCGGCCTCGGCTGCTCGGCAGCCTCATATCCGAGCCGGACTAGCTCCAGCTTGCGCCGCCATACCTGCCAACGCGTTTCCTGCCTCGCCCGGCTCCGCTTTCGGTCGCCGCATCTGCCATTGTTGCTGCACCTACATCCGCCTCCGCCGTGGCTCATCCTGCTGTACCTATCTTTGGCGCGGCCGTCGTAACCGCGCCCCACTCGCAGCACCCAAGCCGGCTCCGCCCTGCACCAGTCCGACGGCCTACGTCGCCGCACCACTCCGCCCTCGCTGTGATTCATGAGTACGAGCTCGACAGCATCTCGGCGTCGTTGGTTTCGACAGGGAGAGCAGAGGCGAGAGAGGAAAACTCATGCACGCACGACCGGAGAAGCAAATCGCGCAGCAAACCCACGCATGCACACATCCATCCATTCGTGCATCCATCAAGCACGAAGCACACATCCATCAATTCATCCATCCAATCACCACGTCCTAGCCATCACACAAAGCACTTCTAGTGAAAGAAGAATTCAGGCACAACAGGTTCCAGCTGCAATTCCAGTATATGGCTCGTCCGAGCCAGCCCCGCGTGCCAGTGCGGCCTCTCCGCCGCCATGCCCGCCTCCGTGGTGGTTGGCCTCGCACCGGCCAGCTTCGACCCGCCGCGCGCTCCGCCTCTTTAACCCGCGCGCTTCAACCAGCCACGCCAGCATGCGCCATGGTCTCGCGTCCGAGCCGCCGTCGTTCCTGCCTTGCTACACCCACTCCGAGCTGGCCTCGACCCCGCTGTCAACACCCAATCCAGGTCGGCTATGCCGTATGCCCCGTGCGATGCTTTGCCTCGCGTCGTCCGCTCACGAGTCCGCGCTGCCCCGTGCGACGCCTGGTCAGCTTCGGCCACTTCATGAGCCGCCGCTGCACCGGTTCATCACACTTCACCTGTGCCTTGCCGAGCCGAGCCGCCTCCCTCACATGGACATGGCCTTACGCACCCCACCTTTGCGGCCGTGCGTCCGAGACACCACCATCGCTCCGCCCGCACCGCACGTGCCGTGCGTCGTCTCAAATTGACTCGCATCGAGCCGCCGCTGACTCGCCTTCGCTTTGAGCCGTCTCGGGTCGCGCTATCTGCCGCGCGTCGCCTCAAGCTGCCTCCCATCGGGCCGCTGTCTGCATCCCCTGGGTACAAGACTGAATTGTCGCTGCTTTTTCTTTCAAAGGATAAGATTATGTTGATCAAGGATGTGAAGAGGAACAAGACTGAGTTCATCACCAAGATTCGGTATATGCATGGTCGTCACTGGCTGAAGCCGGTCGCAGTCTCCATGCCATTTGTCACCATGGTCGTCACCAGTTGGTTATTGATGAATGGTGAAGCCGGTCGCAGTCTCCATGCCGTTTGTATCATCAGTGATTTACCATGACGATGGCGCCCTGGCTGAAGAAGGTTTTCTTATTACACTCTACTTCAGTTAAGAGTGCAAAGAGAAGCCGAGAGCTATTTGGAATTACAGTGCTGTCAACCATCTCTGAAAGTCACTCGATGCTCTCCATATGATTTTGTTAAAGAATGGAGCCACGAGGAATCAATTGCCAGTGGTAATGGTCATCGCACAAGTTATCGTCAGCTGGCATCTGTGGCCCCCTCGACTGTGCGTGAATTGTGCACATGTGATGGATGGTGGATGAATGATGGATGGATCCTCCCAATGCATATGTGGTGGATGGATTCTCCAATGCATGCGTGATGTTCAAGTGCTACCCGTAATTCATCTACAACGGGCAGTTAAACAGGCTAAGTCAAATATATCAGGTGATATTCATCCAGTATATTTTATTAGTATATTTTATTAGTATGTATAATTCTTTCGAAAGGGCAATTACTTTGTCTACATTATTTTTCTACGCAGGACAAGTACTCACTATAAATATGTAATAATATTACTGGCGTTGCTCAACGGACTCATGCGCTGGTTTACAATATCGCGGCCAACTCGCCGTCCGTGTTGACCTACAACGCCATGGGCGATTCGCCGTCCCCGCCGTCCTGCAATGACACGGGCGACTCGCCATTTCGAGGCGACTTACAATGACGCGGCCAACTCTCACGTCCGCGCAAACAAAGACGGCTTAAAATGACGCGTCCAACTCACATGTCTACACAACCAAGGCGGCTTACAATGCCACGGCCAATTCTCGAGTCCATGCCAAAACGCCACACAACTCTCACATTTAAGACGCCGCCCTCACGGCCGGATTATGTCAACCCGCCGGTGCAGTGCTCGCCTATACGAGCCGCCCAATAGATGGACTCAAGTCGCCGTCCTCACGGCCCGGATTACATCAACCTGCCGGTGCAGTGCTCGCCTGTATGAGCCGCCCAACAGAAGGACGCAAGTCGCCGTCCTCATGGTCCGGATTATATCAACCCGCCGGTGCAGTGCTCGCTTATACAAGCCGCCCAACAAAGGATGCAAGACACCACCCTCACGACCCGGATTACATGAATCTGCCGGTGCAATGCTCGCCTGTACGAGCCGCCTAACAGAAGGACGCAAGTCGCCACCCTCACGGTCCGGACAACATCAACTTGCCGGTGCAGTGGCTTTATATCTCGGAGATGGAGCGAGTATCAGTATCTTTTCCCTGTCGGTTTATGCCACAATCAAGTATGGAGACTCTCAAGCCGCCTCCTTGAGTCGACTTAAGACTCGGGGGCTACATGGACATGGCTCGGCAGGCTCAACTGGGATGAATAATTCAAGAACCCCGGGTCATTACAGAAAATTAAGCCGGTCTAAATACTTGAGATTTTGATACAAAAGTCTCCCTTGGGTGGCGCTTGAGCTTTCTGACTCGCCCTATCCTGTCGCGACCGTATGAGCCGACGAAATCATTATCTTGGGTGGCGCTTGAGCTTTCGGATTCGCCCTATCCTGTCGCGACCGTATGAGCCGACGAAATCATTATCTTGGGTGGCGCTTGAGCTTTTTGACTCGCCCTATCCTGTCGCGACCTTATGAGCCGACAAATCATTATCTTGGGTGGCGCTTGAGCTTTCCGACTCGCCCTATCCTGTTGCGACCGTATGAGCCGACGAAATCATTATCTTGGATGGCGCTTGAGCTTTCTGACTCGCCCCATCTTGTCGCGACCGTATGAGCCGACGAAATCATTATCTTGGGTGGCGCTTGAGCTTTCTGACTCGCCCCATCCTGTATATGAGCCGACGAAATCATTATCTTGGGTGGCGCTTGAGCTTTCTGACTCGCCCCATCCTGTCGCGACCATATGAGCCGACGAAGTCATTATCTTGGGTGGCGCTTGAGCTTTCTGACTCGCCCTATCTTGTCGCGACCGTATGAGCCGACGAAATCATTATCTTGGGTGGCGCTTGAGCTTTCTGACTCGCCCTATCCTGTCGCGACCGTATGAGCCGACAAAATCATTATCTTGGGTGGCGCTTGAGCTTTCTGACTCGCCCTATCCTATCGCGACCGTATGAGCCGACGAAATCATTATCTTGGGTGGCGCTTGAGCTTTCTGACTCGCCCCATCCTGTCGCGACCGTATGAGCTGACGAAGTCATTATCTTGGGTGGCGCTTGAGCTTTTTGACTCGCCCTATCCTGTCGCGACCTTATGAGCCGACGAAATTGCTATTTTTTTACCTTCCTAGCACTGCCACAAGGTTTTTCAGGCTTTTTTTTGACTCGCCTCAAAATATCTTGGGCCGATTGCTATTTATTATCACCCATTACTCACTGGGGTGCTAGCCAACGTGACTCGCTGAGCCGGCTTATTTAAAATAGCTTGCTGCCATACTTATCATACCATATACATGCATCATATTGCATTACATCATACATCATACATACATATCATGCCGGTCTTCAAACCGGGTCAAAGCATAAATTCTTGCAGGTGCAAATAAATCTTTGAATAGCCAATTTGGCTGGATTTTTATCATGGTTTATCATAACCAGTGTTAAATGATTGGGGGGTTTTTAAAGCCAGCTCGGAAGAATTGATTATTGTCAAAGAGCCGCCCTATCACATATAATGTCGAGTCATCTAATTGACCGGGCCTTGGATTTCTTTAACTTGTGTTCTGTAGTAAACTACAACACTTATGGATTTCTCCGACATATGGATTTCTCAAGGATATATTTGCCAGATTACATTGCAACCACGGTCAAGGATTTCTTTTACCACAAAGGCATCATCAGCTCACAGAGTGGATATGATTTTATTCTACAATGGAAGGAATAGCCCCGAGTCGCTGCAGGAACACAACCCGACACTTGGGGGCTACATTATTCAAATCAAGATTACATCAAAGTATGAAAGTCCCATATTGCTGCAAACATACACCATGACACTTGGGGGCTAATGCAATCCGCTTTTCAAATCATCACATCATCAACAGACCCGGCTACCTCAAGGAGATAAACCGGTCTTGGAGGGCTACATACCGCTCTTTATTCAAGTATGGATTCAAGGAAGCACCGGCTCATCATTTTTATAATGATCCGGCCCTTGGGGGCTACATCATATGATGTTTTATTTTCAAAAGAGAAGAACGTGGAAGTCCCGAGTCACCGCAAGCAATCAACCTGTCACTTGGGGGCTACACTATTCAGATCATAATATCCAAAGTCCCAGGTTGCCGCAGGCAAGACAACCCAGCCCTTGGGGGCTACATCACTAAGTTGTTTCACAGATCATGAGGTTCAAATTGAAGACCCGGCCCATCATACACTCATGACCCGACCCTTGGGGCTACAGGTAATATGGATATATCAAAAAATTGAAGAGCACATTTTATTCTGTCATGGAGGTGAAGTATTGGGAGACCGGTTCAGCATATTTTTATCTAGTTGAAGCACTGAAAGACCGGCTCAACATCACACGGATTTGTCAATTGGAGTTCAGTTGTTTGACGGGGCACTACTAATAATGATGACCCACCATTGTCAATCATGACCCGCTATTGTCAATCATAACCCGCCGAAGCAAAAGAAGCTAGTTCAACATTGTGTGGATTTCTTATTTCCCAAATTTTCATTAAGCCAAAGCATTGGAGGCCGACTCAATGGCATATGTATTTTATTACAAAGGACACGTACCAACAAGATGATTGTGAAGACGGCTCGTTATTATGAAGAAGAAACCCAGATTTTTCATGGAGCCACTTCAGTAAAATCAAGCCGGCCAAAGGAGCAAGCCGGTCGCTTAACTTATTTATTATTCTTATTTCAGGAGCTTACCATGAATAAATTCAAGCTAACCTTGGGGGCTAATGTCGGGGATATACCCCGCAGTGTAACCCGACTTCGAGTATGACCCGCCAAAGGACTTGGCGACTCACCGGCGACTCAGCAGTGACCTGGCGGGCGACTCATATTTGTCCCCACAGGCGACTTACATAAATGACGAAGGCCCAAGCCCGGCGTACACCCTGGCATAAGGCGGCTCATAGAGAGGCCATGAGGGCCGACTCACAAGAGAAGGCCCAAGAAGAGGAGAGACTTCCTCACAAAGGAAACAAGACCCGGATTAGGATTCAAGAGAGACTAGTCCTATTCCTACTTCTAGTAGGACTCTACATGTAAACCTACCCCTTCCACCTATATAAGGAGGGGTAAGGCTTCCCAAGGGGGCAAGATAGACAGCTTAGGTCTAGACAAAACAAATCATGAGATAGACGGATTAGACACCCACGAGATTAGAGGTGGCGAATCTGCACCCTTGTAATCAAGATCATCATCTCCACCAATGGAACACAAGCAGGACGTAGGCTTTTACCTCCATCGGAGGGGCCGAACCTGGGTAAACTCGCGTCTCTCGATTCCGACCAACCCCTTCAAGCCGCCACATGGTTGCGATGGCCTCACACCTAAGTTCTCTCACGAGGACATCTGCCGTGACAAAACCACGACAGAGAGGATGAGCTCAAGCTGAAACTCAAGTGCATCATGGCCATCTTACAGAAATGAACAAGATGAATATGAGAGCAGTGGGCATTGCTGACCTTTTGGATAGGATGGTTGTGCAGTGACCTACCTAGTTTACTATAGCTATGTAATGTATGGGCATCTAAGACTCTAGCTGTTTATGTATATATTAATGGTGCTATGCATCCTTTGCTCACAAAGGATGAATTTAAGCATTTGAACTCCACTATGTATTTGTGAACCATGGTTCTAGTATGTTGAACTAAGCCTTTGAACTCCACTATGTATTTGTGAATTGATGAGATTTATGCTAATTGTGAGGTTTATGTTAATTTTGATTTGTGAATTGTGAGGTTCATGTTAATTTTGATTTGTTAATTGTCAGGTTTCTGTAAACAACAGAGGCATCAAATCATGTACACATGAACCAAAACAACACATTGTAGCATGAGGTCCATAAACAACACCATCAAGTTCAACATCACTTTATAGCATTACAGCTCATTGTACCATGAACCAAAATAACAACAAACTGTAGCATCAGTTCAACATCACGTTGTAGCATTACAGCTCATTGTATCATGACGAGAATAACAACAAACTCTAGTTGAACATTACATGCCAGATCTTCCAGCACCACTAGCAGTGAAGTAGGCCATCCATCCAGTGTGTGTACCATGAGTAGCACCAGAAGTGAAGGTAGCAGATTTCCTAGGGCAGTGAATGGACTTGGAGCACCTCTGACATGTCCTCTGCCAGTTCCTCCTCTGCCAGCACTTCTGCCAGCTCCTCCTCTCCCAGCCAGTGGCGTAGCTGTAGGGTGGCCAGGGTGGTCCATGGACCACCCTGGAATTTTGCCCATTAGTTTAGTACTTCTCTGAAAAAAATAAACATATCTAGGCCCAACTCTGGTCAGCCCATGTACATGCAAAGCCTTGCCTCGTTTCTTCCGTCTCAACCTGCGCTGATCGTTCCAGACTCCTCGTCGACTCGTCGTCTCGTCTACTCGATAGAAACCCTAGCGGCAACTGCGCAAGGCCGACACTCTGGTAGGGCACCCGCCGACGGCGACTCCCTTCCACTCGTCCAGGCGGCCGACGAGGCGCACGCATAGGTACAACCGACCAGTGTTTCTCTAATTCAAAGAACAACTGTGTACAACCCCATTGTAGGGGAACGTCGCATGGGAAACAAAAATTTTCCTACGCGCACGAAGACCTATCATGGTGATGTCCATCTACGAGAGGGGATGTGTGATCTACGTACCCTTGTAGACCGTACAGCAGAAGCGTTAGTGAACGCGGTTGATGTAGTGGAACGTCCCCACGTCCCCCGATCCGCCCCGCGAACTATCCCGCGATCAGTCCCACGATCTAGTGCTGAACGGACGGCACCTCCGCGTTCAGCACACGTACAGCTCGACGATGATATCGGTCTTCTTGATCCAGCAAGAGAGACGGAGAGGTAGATGAGTTCTCCGGCAGCATGGCGGCGCTCCGGAGGCTGGTGATGATCTCGTCTCAGCAGGGCTCCGCCCGAGCTCCGCAGAAACGCGATCTAGAGGTAAAACCGTGGAGATATGTGGTCGGGCTGCCGTGGCAAAGTTGTCTCAAATCAGCCCTAAAACCCCACTATATATAGGAGGAGGAGGGGGAGACTTGCCTTGGGGTCCAAGGACTCCCAAGGGGTTCGACCGAGCCAAGGGGGAAGGTCTCCCCCTCCCAAACCGAATTCTACTTGGTTTGGAAGGTGGAGTCCTTCTTCCCTTTCCCACCTCCTTCTTTTTTTTTCTTTTCTCTTTGATTTTTCTTCCAATGCGCATAGGGATCTTTTGGGCTGTCCCACCAGCCCACTAAGGGCTGGTGCGGCACCCCCAATGCCTATGGGCTTCCCCGGGGTGGGTTGCCCCCCCGGTGAACTCCCGGAACCCATTCATCATTCCCGGTACATTCTCGGTAACTCCGAAAACCTTCCGGTAATCAAATGAGGTCATCCTATATATCAATCTTCGTTTCCGGACCATTCCGGAAACCCTCGTGATGTCCGTGTTCTCATCCGGGACTCCGAACAACATTCGGTAACCAACCATATAACTCAAATATGCATAAAACAACGTCGAACCTTAAGTGTGCAGACCCTGCGGGTTCGAGAACTATGTAGACATGACCCGGGAGACTCCTCGGTCAATATCCAATAGCGGGACCTGGATGCCCATATTGGATCCCACATATTCTACGAAGATCTTATCGTTTGAACCTCAGTGCCAAGGATTCATATAATCCCGTATGTCATTCCCTTTGTCCTTCGGTATGTTACTTGCCCGAGATTCGATCGTCAGTATCCGCATACCTATTTCAATCTCGTTTACCGGCAAGTCTCTTTACTCGTTCCGTAATACAAGATCCCGTAACTTACACTAAGTCACATTGCTTGCAAGGCTTGTGTGTGATGTTGTATTACCGAGTGGGCCCCGAGATACCTCTCCGTCACACGGAGTGACAAATCCCAGTCTCGATCCATACTAACTCAACGAACACCTTCGGAGATACCTGTAGAGCATCTTTATAGTCACCCAGTTACGTTGCAACGTTTGATACACAAAAAGCATTCCTCCGGTGTCCGTGATTTATATGATCTCATGGTCATAGGAACAAATACTTGACACGCAGAAAATAGTAGCAACAAAATGACACGATCAACATGCTACGTCTATTAGTTTGGGTCTACTCCATCACATGATTCTCCTAATGATGTGATCCCGTTATCAAGTGACAACACTTGCCTATGGCCAGGAAACCTTGACCATGTTTGATCAACGAGCTAGTCAACTAGAGGCTTACTAGGGACAGTGTTTTGTCTATGTATCCACACAAGTATTGTGTTTCCAATCAATACAATTATAACATGGATAATAAACGATTATCATGAACTAAGAAATATAATAATAACTAATTTATTATTGCCTCTAGGGCATATTTCCAACAGTCTCCCACTTGCACTAGAGTCAATAATCTAGTTCACATCACCATGTGATTCCAACGAATCCAACACCCATATAGTTATGGGGTCTGATCATGTCTTGCTCGTGAGAGAGGTTTTAGTCAACGGTTCTGAAACTTTCAGATCCGTGCATTCTCTACAAATCTTTATGTCATCTTTATAGATGCTGCTACTACGTGCTATTCGGAAATGCTCCAAATATCTACTCTACTATACGAATCCGTTTCACTACTCATAGTCATTCGGATTAGTGTCAAAGCTTGCATCGACGTAACCCTTTACGATGAACTCTTTAACCACCTCCATAATCGAGAAAAAATTCTTAGTCTATTTAGTTACTAAGGATAACTTTGACCGATGATCAGTGATTCAATCATGGATCACTTTCTGTACCTCTTAACAGACTTTGAGTCAAGGAACACATCAGGTGCGGTACTCAGCATGGCATACTTTAGAGTCTACTGCTAAGGCATAAAAGACGACCTTCGTCTATTCTCTTTATTCTGTCGTGGTCGGGTATTGAGTCTTACTCAAATTCACACCTTACAACGCAATCAAGAACTCCTTCTTTGCTGATCTATTTTGAACTCCTTCAAAAACTTGTCAAGGCATGCATTTTGTTGAAACTTTCATTAAGCGCTTTTTGTTCTATATCCATAGATCTTTGATGCTCAACGTTCAAGTAGCGCAATCCAGGTATTCCTTTGAAAACTCCTTTCAAACAACCTTATATGCTTTACAGAAATTCTACATTACTTCTGATCCACAATATGTCAACCACATATACTTATCAGAAATTCTATAGTGCTCCCACTCACTTCTTTGGAAATACAAGTTTCTCATAAACCTTGTACAAACCCAAAATCTTTGATCATCTCATCAAAGTGTATATTCCAACTCCGAGATGCTTGCACCAGTCCATTGAAGGATCACTGGAGCTTGCATACTTGCTAGTATCTTTAGGATCGACAAAACCTTCTGGTTGTATCACATACAATGTTTGCTCAAGGAAACCGTTGAGAAAACAATGTTTTGACATCCTATGTGCAATATTTCATAAATAATGCATCAACAACTAACATAATTCTAACAGACCTTTTGCATCGCTACGAGTGAGAAAGACTCATCATAGTCAACAGTTTGATCTTGTCGGAAACATCTTTGCGACAAGTCGAGCTTTTCTTAATAGTGACTTATCACCATCATCGTCTGTCTTCCTTTTAAAGACCCATCTTTACTCAATAGTCCTCTGACCATCAAGTAGTTCTTCCAAAGTCTACACTTTGTTTTCATACATGGATCCTCTCTCGGATTTCATGGCTTCCAGCCATTTGTCGTAATCCGAGCCGACCATTGCTTTCTTCATAACTCGTAGGTTCACCATTGCTCAACAACATGACCTCCAAGACACGGTTACCGTACCACTCTGTAGTAGTACGCGACCTTGTCAACCTACGAGACTTGTAGTAACTTGATCCGATGCTCGATGATCACCATCATCAGCTTTCACTTCAATTGGTGTAGGCGCCACAGGGACAACTTCCTGCGCCCTACTACACACTGGTCGAAGTGATGGTTCAATAACCTCATCAAGTTTTACCACCCTCCCACTCAATTCTTTTGAGAGAAACCTTTCCTCGAGAAAGGATCCGTTTCCAGAAACAAGCACTTTGCTTTCGGACCTGAGATAGGAGATGTACCCAACTGTTTTGGATATCCTATGAAGATGCATTTATCCGCTTTGGGTTCGAGCTTATCAGACTGAAACTTTTTCACATAAGTGTCGAAGCCCCAAACTTTCAAGAAACGACAGTTTAGATTTCTCTAAACCTCAGTCTATACTGTGTCATCTCAACGGAAATACGTGATGCCCTATTTAAAGTGAATGCAGTTGTCTCTAATGCTTAACCCATAAACGATAGTGGTATTTCGATAAGAGACATCATAGCATGCACCATACCAAATAGTGTGTGGCTACGACGTTCAGACACATCATCACACTATGATGTTCCAGGTGGCATGAACTGCGAAACAATTTCCACATTGTCTTAACTGCGTACCAAAACTCGTAACTCAGATATTCATTTCTATGATCATATCGTAGACAGTTTATCCTCTTGTTACGACGAACTTCACTCTGAAACGGAATTGAACTTTTCAATATTTCAGACTTGTGATTCATTAAGTAAATACTCCTGTATCTACTCAAATCGTTAGTGAAGTAGGAACATAATGATATCCACTGCGTGCCTCAGCACCCATTGGTC
Organism: Hordeum vulgare subsp. vulgare; assembly: GCF_904849725.1. Lineage (NCBI taxonomy): Eukaryota > Viridiplantae > Streptophyta > Magnoliopsida > Poales > Poaceae > Hordeum > Hordeum vulgare. The sequence goes on from NC_058524.1 coordinate 598,300,058, forward strand.
TGCTTACATCAAAATGTATCACTTCCAACAAGTTACTATCTTATTTCATCTCAATGAAAACAAGGCCTTGCTCATGTGGTATGATTTGCATGTCACTAGTGATTCAAAATCAGGTGAGTACAAAGATCCATCAGCATGGAGCCTCTTCATGCAATTTATACCAACATGACTCAAACGGCAGTGCCGCAAGTAAGTGGTACTATCATCATTAACTCGTATCTTTTGGCACCAATATCATGAACATGTGTAACACTACGATCGAGATTCAATAAACCATTGAAGGTGATTATCCAAGAAAATAGAGTAACCATTATTCTCTTTAAATGAATAATCGTATTGCAATAAACACGATCCAATCATGTTCATGCTTAACGCAAGCACCAAATAACAATTATTTAGGTTTAACACCAATCCCGATGGTAGAGGGAGCGTGCGACGTTTGATCATATCAACCTTGGAAACACTTCCAACACGTATCGTCACCTCGCCTTTAGCTAGTCTCCGTTTATGCCATAGCTTTCATTTCGCGTTACTAATCACTTAGCAACCGAACCGGTATCCAATACCCTTGTGCTACTAGGAGTACTAGTAAAGTACACATCAACATCATGTATATCAAATATACTTCTCTCGACTTTTGCCAGCCTTCTTATCTACCAAGTATCTAGAGTTGCTCTGCCTCAGTGACTGTTCCCCTCATTACAGAAGCACTTAGTCTCAGGTTTGGGTTTAATCTTGGGTCTCTTCATTAGTGCAGCAACTGTTTTGCCGTTTCACGAAGTATCCCTTCTAGCCCTTGCCTTTCTCGAAACTTAGTGGTTTTACTAACCATCAACTATTGATGCTCCTTCTTGATTTCTACTTTCGCAGTGTCAAACATCGCGAATCACTCAAAGATCATAGTATCTATCCTTGATATGTTATAGTTCATCACGAAGCTCTCACACCTTGGTGGCAGTGACTTTGGAGAACCATCACTATCTTATCTGGAAGATTAACTCCCACTTGATTCAAGCGATTTTCGTACTCAGACAATCTGAGCACACGCTCAACGATTAAGCTTTTCTCCTTTACTTTGTGGACAAAGAATCTTGTCGGAGGTCTTGTACCTCTTAACAAGGGCACAAGCATGAAATCACAATTTCATCTCTTTAGAACATCACTTATGTTCCGCGATGTTTCAAAACGTCTTCGGCGCCTTGCTTCTAAGCCATTAAGTATTTTGCACTGAACTATCGTGTAGTCATCAGAAACGTGTATCTCGGATGTTCACAGCATCCACAGACGACGCTCGAGGTGCAGCACACCGAGTGGTGCATAAAGGACATAAGCCTTCTGTGCAGCAACAAGGACAATCCTCGGTTTTACAGACTTAGTCTGCAAAGTTTGCTAATATCAACTTTCAACTAAATTTTCTCTAAGAACATATAAAAAACAGTAGAGCTATAGCGCAAGCTACATCGTAATTCGCAAAGACCATTAGACTATGTTCATGACAATTAGTTCAATTAATCATATTACTTAAGAACTCCCACTCAAAAAGTACATCTCTCTAGTCATTTGAGTGGTTCATGATCCAAATCCACTATCTCAAGTCCGATCATCACGTGAGTCGAGAATAGTTTCAGTGGTAAGCATCTCTATGCTAATCATATCAACTATACGATTCATGCTCGACCTTTCGGTCTCATGTGTTCCGAGGCCATGTCTGCACATGCTAGGCTCGTCAAGTTTAACCCGAGTGTTCTGCGTGTGCAACTGTTTTGCACCCGTTGTATCTGAACGTTGAGTCTATCACACCCGATCATCACGTGGTGTCTCAAAACGAAGAACTGTCGCAACGGTGCACAGTCGGAGAGAACACAATTTCGTCTTGAAATTTTAGTGAGAGATCACCTCATAATGCTACCGTCGTTCTAAGCAAGATAAGGTGCAAAAAGGATTAACATCACATGCAATTCATAAGTGACATGATATGGCCATCATCACGTGCTTCTTGATCTCCATCACGAAAGCACCGGCACGATCTTCTTGTCACCGGCGTCACACCATGATCTCCATCATCATGATCTCCATCAACGTGTCGCCATCGGGGTTGTCATGCTACTCATGCTATTACTACTAAAGCTACAACTTAGCAAAATAGTAAACGCATCTGCAAGCACAAACGTTAGTTTAAAGACAACCCTATGGCTCCTGTCGGTTGCCGTACCATCGACGTGCAAGTCGATATTATCTATTACAACATGATCATCTCATACATCCAATATATCACATCACATCGTTGGCCATATCACATCACAAGCATACCCTGCAAAAACAAGTTAGACGTCCTCTAATTTTGTTGTTGCATGTTTTACGTGGTGACCATGGGTATCTAGTAGGATCGCATCTTACTTACGCAAACACCACAACGGAGATATATGAGTTGCTATTTAACCTCATCCAAGGACCTCCTCAGTCAATTCCGATTCAACTAAAGTTGGAGAAACTGACACCCGCCAGTCATCTTTGAGCAACGGAGTTACTCGTAGCGATGAAACCAGTCTCTCGTAAGCGTACGAGTAATGTCGGTCCGAGCCGCTTCGATCCAACAATACCGCGGAATCAAGAAAAGACTAAGGAGGGAAGAAAAACGCACATCACCGCCCACAAAAACTTTTGTGTTCTACTCGAGAAGACATCTACGCATGAACCTGGCTCTGATACCACTCTAGGGGAACATCGCATGAGAAACAAAAACTTTCCTACGCGCACGAAGACCTATCATGGTGATGTCCATCTACGAGAGGGGATGTGTGATCTACGTACCCTTGTAGACCGTACAGCAGAAGCGTTAGTGAACGCGGTTGATGTAGTGGAACGTCCTCACGTCCCTCGATCCGCCCCGCGAACTATCCCGCGATCAGTCCCACGATCTAGTGCCGAACGGACGGCACCTCCGCGTTCAGCACACGTACAGCTCGACGATGATCTCGGCCTTCTTGATCCAGCAAGAGAGACGGAGAGGTAGATGAGTTCTCCGGCAGCATGACGGCGCTCCGGAGGTTGGTGATGATCTCGTCTCAGCAGGGCTCCGCCCGAGCTCCGCAGAAACACGATCTAGAGGTAAAACCGTGGAGATATGTGGTCGGGCTGCCGTGGCAAAGTTGTCTCAAATCAGCCCTAAAACCCCACTATATATAGGAGGAGGAGGGGGGGAGACTTGCCTTGGGGTCCAAGGACTCCCAAGGGGGTCGGCCGAGCCAAGGGGGAAGGTCTCCCCCTCCCAAACCGAATTCTACTTGGTTTGGAAGGTGGAGTCCTTCTTCCCTTTCCCACCTCCTTCTTTTTTTTCTTTTTCTTTGATTTTTCTTCCAATGCGCATATGGCTCTTTTAGGCTATCCCACCAGCCCACTAAGGGCTGGTGCGGCACCCCCAATGCCTATGGGCTTCCCCGGGGTGGGTTGCCCCCCCGGTGAACTCCCGGAACCCATTCGTCATTCCCGGTACGTTCCCGGTAACTCCGAAAACCTTCCGGTAATCAAATGAGGTCATCCTATATATCAATCTTCATTTCCGGACCATTCCGAAAACCCTCGTGACGTCCGTGATCTCATCCGGGACTCCGAACAACATTCGGTAACCAACCATATAACTCAAATACGCATAAAACAACGTCGAACCTTAAGTGTGCAGACCCTGCGGGTTCGAGAACTATGTAGACATGACCCGAGAGACTCCTCGGTCAATATCCAATAGCGGGACCTGGATGCCCATATTGGATCCCACATATTCTACGAAGATATTATCGTTTGAACCTCAGTGCCAAGGATTCATATAATCCCGTATGTCATTCCCTTTGTCCTTCGGTATGTTACTTGCCCGAGATTCGATCGTCAGTATCCGCATACCTATTTCAATCTCGTTTACCGGCAAGTCTCTTTACTCATTCCGTAATACAAGATCCCGTAACTTACACTAAGTCACATTGCTTGCAAGGCTTGTGTGTGATGTTGTATTACCGAGTGGGCCCCGAGATACCTCTCCGTCACACGGAGTGACAAATCCCGGTCTCGATCCATACTAACTCAACGAACACCTTCGGAGATACCTGTAGAGCATCTTTATAGTCACCCAGTTACGTTGCGACGTTTGATACACACAAAGCATTCCTCCGGTGTCCGTGAGTTATATGATCTCATGGTCATAGGAACAAATACTTGACACGCAGAAAACAGTAGCAACAAAATGACACGATCAACATGCTACGTCTATTAGTTTGGGTCTAGTCCATCACATGATTCTCTTAATGATGTGATCCCGTTATCAAGTGACAACACTTGCCTATGGCCAGGAAACCTTGAACATCTTTGATCAACGAGCTAGTCAACTAGAGGCTTACCAGGGACAGTGTTTTGTCTATGTATCCACACAAGTATTGTGTTTCCAATCAATACAATTATAGCATGGATAATAAACGATTATCATGAACTAAGAAATATAATAATAACTAATTTATTATTGCCTCTAGGGCATATTTCCAACAGTCCACGCGGCTGACCAGTGCGTACAGCCGACTGTGTATAGCCCCGTAAGATATTTGTTCTTCTCTAATTCAAAGAACAACTTCCTTTTGGTCTGAAGATTTGAAATATTTGTTGAGAGTGTAAGCTTTAATTTTTTTTACAGTTCATAATTTGTCAATTGAACCGATTGAATCATTAGGGCGTTGTTTCAACTAAATTAATGTATTAACTTTTTTGTAGAACTGTTGCAAAAATGAAGCGGACAGGAGACATTGCATCACTTTTTTTGATACATGGATCCAAAAAGAAGGTGGCTGCTCCTTTTTCACCTCCTTCTCCGGCACCGGTAGCACCCGCAGGGTAACAACAAACCTTAGAGTCAGGGCAAGAGAGAGTAAATGAATAAGTTGTGGATTCATCACCACCAGTGCCATCGCCGCCGCCATCGCCGCCACAGCCGCCGCCACCACCACCACCATCTGTTTATGATATTAGTCGCCTTCGACATGATCCGGGGGATAGACTGCCCATTGCATCTTATCGTGTCAATGATCAAGATGCAGTTCGACGAGCATATATCCTCAAGCGTCCGTTCCAACCATATGCACATCAATTTGAAAGTAGAAATATTGGAGGCAGAGATCGGCAATTCAATCCTCTGTGGTTTCATAAACATCATTGGCTTGAATATATTATTAGCAAGAAAGTTGGATTCTGCTTTGTATGCTACTTGTTCAAAGATAAAAAAAACCAGTGGCAATAGAACCAAGAAGATGGTTGGAGAACTTGGAGTAGAGAGGATGCGCTTGTAAAGCATGAAGGTGGTGTAGCAAGTGTGCACCAGGCAGCTCAAGAGAGATACAACTTATTTGTTAGCCCCCGTGCTTATCAAATTGATAATCTTATGGTGAAGGGTAATAATGAGGATCTGCATCTTTACAAGATCTGATTGACTTGTTTACTTAGATGTTTGAGGTTTCTTTTGCATCATGGATTGGCCTTCCATGGACATAGAGAAAATGAAGAGTCTAGCAATAGAGGTAACTTCATTGAGCTTTTGCAATGGCTTGCAACAAATAGTGAAGAGGTGAATAAGTATGTATTGAATAATGCTCCACGTAATTGCAAATTGACTTCCCCTGATATACAACAACAAATTATCCAATGTTGTGCAATAGAAACTAGAAAGAAAATTATTGAAGAACTTGGCGATGATCACTATGCTATTCTAGCGGATGAATCTAGCGATGTATCACATAAAGAACAATTGGCTCTATGCTTGTATTTTGTTGATAAACTAGGAAGGCCATGTGAGTACTTTCTTGGAGTTGTTCATGTAGGTGATACTACTTCACTGTCACTTAAGGAAGCAATTGAAGATTTACTTGTGGATAACCATTTAACCATGACTCAAATTCGTGGGCAAGGTTACGACGGGGCTAGCAATATGAAAGGGGAGATTATAGGTCTAAAAACATTGATCATGAGAGAGTCACCTTCTGCTTATTATGTCCATTGTTTTGCTCATCAACTCCAACTAGTTCTTGTTGCTGTTGCCGAGGGAAATGATGATTGTGTGTGGTTTTTCGACCGAGTGTCTTTATTGCTGAATATTGTTGGTGTTCCTTGTAAGCGTCATGACATTCTTCGAAATACTAGACTTCATAATAGCATGAAAGCAATTGAATGTGGTGAAATGGAAACTGGGACTGGATTAAATCAAGAGATGGGCTTGCCTAGGCCGGGTGAAACTCGGTGGGGCTCTCATTATAGAATTGTTCCCAACATTATTGATATGTATGCTGAAATTCGTGATGTGCTCATCTCTCTTGGTAAAGATACTTCACAAAGGGTTGAATGGCCAAAAATACATAGTATTGTTGGAGTGTTTGAGTCATTTGACTTTGTTTTCAATGCACACTTGATGTTTCTCATTCTTGGATATACAAATGACTTGTCTGAGTGTTTGCAAAGAAGAGACCAAGATATTCTTACCGCAATGTCACTTGTGAGATTGGCAAAAAGTAGGATGCAAGAACTGAGGTCTAATGGGTGGGATGCATTCCTTGAAAAGGTCACTTCTTTTTGCAACAAACATGGCACTGAAGTTCCTGTAATGGAGAATAATTATGTCCCTTATGAAAGATCAACACGGTTTGTACAACCTCAAACAAATGCATATCACTTTAGAAGGGAAATTTATATTGGGATTATTGATAAAATCAGTCAAGAGCTCGACAATCGGTTTGATGAGGTCAATATGGAGTTGTTTTCTTGTATGTCGGCCTTGAATCCCGCCAACTCATTTTCTTCTTTTGATGCACAAAAGGTACGTAGACTTGCTGAGTTCTACCCCAATGATTTTTCGAGCTCTGACTTGATTCACCTTGAAATGCAACTTGATAACTATATTGATGACATGAGAAAAGATGACAACTTCAAAGGCCTAGAAAATCTTGTTGATCTCTCAGTTAAGCTTGTTCAAACAAGAAGGCATATAGTTCATAATTTGGTGTACTTGCTTCTAAAATTGGTATTGCTTCTACCGGTGGCAACAACAAGTGTTCAAAGAGCATTTTCTGCAATGAGTGTGGCCAAAACAAGTTAAGAAACAAGATGGGTGATAGTCTTTTGGATGATTGCCTAGTCACATACATCGAATGAGATGCTTTCTCCAAAGTGACTGAAGATAATATAACTGAGACTTTCATGGTCTTAATAAGGCGGTATACCGACAAATAAGGTGTGTCATATTTTATGCAAATGTAAGACTTGAACATGAATTTTAATATGCTTTGCAATACCTTATTAATATGTGCTTTGGATATATTTTGTGTGCATTTGTTGGGTTGTTAAATTTTTGGTGTAAATTTTATTTTGTGCCAATTGGACCACCCTGACATAAAATCCTGGCTACGCCACTGCTCCCAGCTCCTCCTATGCCAGCACCTCTTCCAGCTCCTCCTCTGGAGGTCCTCCTCTGCAGCACCTCTCCCAACTCCTCCTGTGCTAGATCCTCCTCTGCCAGCAACATCTCTTGGCTGTGATGGTGTTGTGGGAGCATGACCAGTAGCTCTTTGCTGTGAGTTGCTTGGAGTAGCCTTGCATACACACGGAAAACAGTAAATAATACTTGAAGGAAAGAAATATACAACAAAGGCAAAAGTACTATACTTCAAGGTGAAACATTATTACCACATGTTTGTTCTTCCTCAAAGCTAGCTCAGGCTTCAACTATTTTAGACAGCTGGTGTACCTATGCCCTTGAAGACCACAATTTCCACATTGTATAGTCCCCATCCTTGAACTGTCTTTTGGCTTTGGTACTTTCAAATTTGCCCTTGATCCTCTTTTCTTTCGTTCTTCCTGTCTTCACTTTAAATGCAGGTGGTTCTATATATGGACCAGGGGTCCTTGTCCAATCATGCTTATCAGGAACAGGAAAGATCATTGGTTCACAAGCTGCCAAATAAAATTGTCCTCATATACATCATATTTACATCCCTCGTCTTCTTCTTCTTCTTCTTCTTCTAAAACAGACTTCAACTTGGCATTCACATTCTTGCTTTCTTGTGTGCAAGCATCAGGAAGATGAGCTGTGGTAGAGCTGCTACCCTGACTTTCAAACACTACTCCATGCTGATCAACAACAAAGATAGGAGTCTCACTCAGATCAAACAAAACATGCTCCTGGTACACAATAGTGGACAATTTTTGCTCATCACATTGTTGCTCTTCACATTGTTTCTCATCAGATTATTGCTCATCATATTCTTGATCATCACATTCTTGCCTCACAAATTCACTAATAGGTGATGGACAAGCCCTAGCTAGCATATTAAGCACCAAAGTATCATCTGCAATGTTCCTCTTTAGAGTACTCTTTATCATCTGCAATTCAGAGTTACAATCTACCAAATCCAGCCTTTTCTCTCCTAAAGATGGATTTGAAATGTGATACAAACAATCATATGCATGAAATCCTTGTGTTTCCATCAATGCCACCAAATTCAGATAAGTAATATCTGAGCTGAACAGCTTCCTCTCCAATGGTTCTCTTGCATCGAAATGGGTCCTTACTTCCCAAATGTTTTCGTCCAAACTACAAATCAAATAAAAGATAAATTAAGTAAGTCTACAATTTCGAAGTAAGTCTACAATTTCAGTTAACATAACAGAACACAAAACAAATAAAGAAAAATTAAAAGTACTAATAAATGTAGTTTTATATTTCAGTTAACACTCAATCCTAACACAATATACTTATACAAACTATACAAGTATACATTCTATACCTATACCTACTTTTATATATTATATTATATTATATTATATATTAACAAATAAAAAAATAGATATTCTTAGCTCGTTATTAGTATTTTGTAGAAAAGTCCATGTGTTCTTTTAATCAACCCGCACTCCTTGAATATGTGCGTAGCCTTACCTTGATCGTGTGTAGAAAACTTGCCCACACTAGTGGGGACGGGGCCTTTAGCCCTGGCCCGTAAGGGGCTTTAGTCCCGGTTCACCAACCGGGACTAAAGGGGCGGGACTAAAGGCCTAACCTTTCGTCCCGGCCCTCTTACAACTCAGGACTAAAGGTGCTCCACGTGGGCGCCTCGTAGCGCCCCAGGGGCAGGCCCTTTAGTCCCGGTTCGTTACATGGACCGGGACTAAAGATTTTTAGATTTTGCTGGTTTTTGGGTTTTTTTTTGAATGAAATTATTTTTGGGTTTTAGGGTTTTAGGGTTTAGGTGTTTGGGAGATTAACGTGATGCCTCGTTTGGTGTTCGGGAATTAGTTTTCATATAATTTAAATAGAAATAATTATGCATATATATATATATATAAGATTAACTTATCTTACAAGCGATCATATATATACAATTATATGGAGATCTGAATTATCGGGACTAGAGCCTGTCTATTTGATTACATGGACGAACATTAGTAATGGCCCTTAGCTACACTAAATCGTCCTTTGTCTTCTACAGCTTCCGTCCTCAGAAATCCCGCAAGCTCCTCTGCAACAGCAATCGCGCGTTGCTCTGGTAGGACCTTCGTCCTCATGGCCGTGTGCTATATAAGAAGAGGAGATGAATATGAATATCAATCATGATAACAAAGAATGACGGGTAAAAATAGAGGTGTGAATGTTCATTGCTTACGTCGAATCTGTGATCCTTGAACTCAAAGGTAAAAGTGCGAATGGTCTCGCAAACATAGTATCCGCATAGATGCGTTCCCCGTGGCTGCTGGTCGCACTTTACGAGAATAGAATATATATAATCAAAATAATAATCTAGCATCATAAATGTATTTAAAATTAATAGAAGTATATCATACTACTACTTACCTGAGCCGCTCTAAAGGTCAGCTTCTCAGGAAAGTTACCGGGAGTCACGCACTTGAACCGCTTCCAAACCTGCCCGACAAGGATAATGATTTGCTAAGTTTTTCATTAATTGATATATCAGAAAATCATCGAAAGAGACCGATAGAGCGCAAGAATGATTAAAATTACCCTTGGAGCATGTCCTGCAGGCTTTGGAACTGTTCCAAGGGTCTCGATAATGGGTCGAAGGCATCAACTCTTCCCTTATCAATTTGAATGTCCAACAGAATCCAATGAAAGCTGCACATGTATATATATATATGTGTGTGTGTGTCAGTAACTTATCAATTACACTTATAAGTGAATGGACACAACAGAGTAAAGACCCTCACCTGAAGTTGTATGGAAATAGTATGTGGTCACAGAAATTTTGATCTGTTAGAAACCTTAGAAGGTTTTCCTCCGTCTCCTTGGGTTTGTCAGTTAGCGTCGCTATATGTATTTTATCTGGGTCAATAAACCCAATATTTAGGATGCTCTTACTTTTACACTCCAGAATCTTCATTCAGCATAATAGAGTACAAGTTATATATAGACAATGAATTGAAATAACTAAACGAGTTATATGTAGACAATGAATTGAAAAACTTACACACAATAGCAACTCATAAGCGATTTGTCGAGGGCGTCGCCATTGTACATCTGGGAGAGTTCATCAAAGTCGATATGGATTTCTTCGGAGCGGTCGTAGTACTCCCGTGGGACACTCAGCACGATCATCGTTCTCCCATTCTTTGATTCACTTAAGTACCATTTATACAAGTAACACATATTTGTTGGGAGATCATCTTTGCTGACCAAAGGCTCTCCCATGACAAACTGTGGCTTAGGGGCTACCACATCCTTGGGTACCCTGTCGTCTTGGGAAGCCAGCAAATCTTCAACCGATATACCACATTCATCCGCCAACTCCTTTGCTCTTTCAAAATCTTGCCCCTGCACCGGAGGGGGAACATTCTCGGTTAACACCTTGAGGGGTGGGATCGACTGTTTGGCCTGTTGTCCAAGCTGAGGAACGTCTGATTTTTTTCTTGCTTGTAGTTGAACTTGATTTGCTCCCACTTGCACTTGCACGTGAGCTGCTCTTTTTCACTTCCTTCTGCAATGTGCGTGTATAGTCATCAGGCTTATAGTGTAAGTCATACTGTGATGGAAGGGTTATGAAGTCTTTTTCCCATGCTATTTGCTTCTCAGTGTATTCCGGGTGGGGCTCGGTTCCTTCCTTTTCGTCTGCGCATCATGTTGTTCCTTTGCTATCCTGGCGTTTTCCTCGGGGGTACGATCATAAGGTCTGATAGGAAGATTAGCATGAGGTACCTTTGGGAGGGGCGATAGTTTGCGCTTTGGGGAGCTCCGTCGCTTAGAAATCATCGACGGAGCGTTCTTGCTGGCACGCTTCCGCTTAGTATCATGTGCGGGCGGCGGCGGAGACGGACGACCCAAGTCCGGCGGCGGTGATCGAGATGGACTCGTGTTGTGCTGGCCGACGTCATGTGGAGGGCTTGGAGGTAATAGAGGTGTAGATGACCTGCGACGACTAGGAGGTGGTGTTGTCCTTGGGGTCGAGCCTGGAAGCTTGATGTAGTTCTTGTCCCATAGGATGACTCCACCCAGTACTTCTCCGAGTGTCCTCTCATCTTCGGGTCCAGCTATGTCGAGCTCCATATCATTAAACCCCGTCATGATTTCATCCATCCCGACTTTAGCAAAGCCAGCTAGAATCTCACGGCCATGCCAGCGTGCATCAGGGCCAGAAGGTAAAGCTTGTCCGACGGCCACTTCATGGATATGTTCTTGAATTTCTAATGGAGTTCACATGATGTTGACTCCTTGATTCCATCCACGGGGTAGCCGGGACCGCCCTCTATCATTCTGCATTCATCGTCGGGTGGGGCCTCAGATTCAGCCACGCTGCTTTTCCGCTTAGATGGGGCGCCGGTAATATCAAGTGCAGGATCTTCCTGACGCGATACTCCTCTAAGCTCATCAATCTGCTTCTGTTGCTCGTTAATCCTGGCAAGCAACTGGTTGAACTTGTCATTCTCCTCATCCTGCTGCCGCTTCTTTGCTCTCTCTCGGCTTCTGTAAGTGTCTTGGTCTCTGGCAAACCCAAGCCACCACGGGTAAGAAGGACCGAAGCCTCGCGTTCGTCCTCCATGTTCGTCATTGCCGAGGACCAGTCTGAGCAAATCTTTATCTCTATCTGTAGTGAACTTTCTTTGTCCCTCCTTAACCTAATTCTTCTTCTTGTAACCCTAACCTAATTCTAAATATTACTAACCCTAATAATCTAGCACAAACCTAATAACAATAGGAATTAAATGACAAAAAAAATCTTTTTCTTTTTCTTCTTTTCTTCTCCTTTTTCTTCTTTTCTTCTCCTTTTTCTTCCTTTCTTCTCCTTTTTCTTCTTCTCTTCTCCTTTTCTTCTTTTCTTCTACTAGCCGGAGTGTTTGGGAGGAGGGGGCGGGGGGCTTACCGGCCGGAGGTGTCGACGGCGCGCGGCGAGGAGGACGGCGACGGCGAGGAGGACGACGACGGCGAGTAGGACGGCAGGCGGCGGCGAGCAGGACGTCGGGCAGCCTGACGACGTCGTCGAGTTCGTCGTTGTGCCGCGCCGGGCAGGAGATCGAGAGGAAGAAGAAGAGAAATGGACGATTTGGGTTGGAATTTTTCGATGTCCCGCTTATATAGGTGGATCTTTAGTCCCGGTGCGTGGCTCCAACCGGGACTAAAGACCCCCTTTAGTCCCGGGTGGAGCCACGACCCGGGACTAAAGCCCCTCGTTTCCCGCCTCCTCGCCTGCCGAAAAGGGGTCTTTAGTCTCGGGGCGTGGCACCAACCGGGACTAAAGGGGGTCTGTAGTCCCGGGGCGTGGTTCCAACCGGGACTAAAGCCCCTCCTCGGCTGTACGATAAGTTTAGTCCCACCTCGCCCAGCGAGGGGGACTAACACTTGTTTATAAGCCCCGTCGCAGCTTCTCCATCGAGCTCCTCTCTAAAGCAGGCTTACGGGCCTAAACTCACTGAAAATTGTAACTATATTAGAAATTATAGGGAAAATTCAATCTAAATTCAAATGAGAATTGAGATTGAATTTTCTCTATGATTTCGAATATAGTTTCAATTTTTTCTATTTTCATAATTAATAATTTTGACTATTCAAACTATTATTTATTTTTTTATTTTCAATTAAAAACTATGTTTATTAAAAATTCTTTTTGCATATTTGAGAATTTGACAAAACTATGATAATGAAAAGTGTTTCAAATTGAATAAATAATTTAAAACTATTTTTTATTTTCATAATTACTAATTTTGACTATCCAAACTATTATCTATTTTGTTATTTTCAATTAAAAACTATGTTTATTAAAAATTCTTTTTGCATATTTGAGAATTTGACGAAACTATGATAATGAAAAGTGTTTCAAATTGAATGAATAATGCAAAACTATTTTTTATTTTCATAATTAATAATTTTGACTATCCAAACTATTATCTATTTTGTTATTTTCAATTAAAAACTATGTTTATTAAAAATTCTTTTTGCATATTTGAGAATTTGACAAAACTATGATAATGAAAAGTGTTTCAAATTGAATAAATAATGCAAAAATATTTTTTATTTTCATAATTAATAATTTTGACTATCCAAACTATTTTCTATTTTGTTATTTTCAATTAAAAACTATGTTTATTAAAAATTCATTTTGCATATTTGAGAATTTGACAAAACTATGATAATGAAAAGTGTTTCAAATTGAATAAATAATGCAAAACTATTTTTTATTTTCATATTTAATAATTTTGACTATCCAAACTATTATCTATTTTGTTATTTTCAATTAAAAACTATGTTTATTAAAAATTCTTTTTGCATATTTGAGAATTTGACAAAACTATGATAATGAAAAGTGTTTCAAATTGAATAGATAATGCAAAACTATTTTTTATTTTCATAATTAATAATTTTGACGATCCAAACTATTATCTCTCGAAGTAGCAGCGTTTCGAACGAGAACTCATCTCTTACAAAGGGATTTCATTTTTTTGAATTTATTTGAACTCCATACTTTTTGTGTGTTCAAAATGCACCATTCAAAGGCACATCACAAAATTTCAACAATTTCTGACTTCATTTGGTATATTTCGTGCATTTACTTTTTTTTGAGCTAGTTGACCCTGAAATTGAAAAGCACTACAAATGAACTCTGAAAATGTTGAAAGTTGGCATGCTATCATCATTTCACCCACATAGCATGTGTTAAAAAGTTGAGAGGGCTACGACAAAAACTGGATGCAGTTCGTGTACAAAACGGACAATCTCTCTCGAAGTAGCAGGGTTTCGAAAGAGAACTCATCTCTTACAAAGGGATTTCATTTTTTTAAACTTATTTGAACTCCATACTTTTTGTGTGTTCAAAATGCACCATTCAAAGGCACATCAAAAAATTTCAACAATTTCTGACTTCATTTGGTATATTTCGTGCATTTACTTATTTTTTGAGCTAGTTGACCCTGAAATTGAAAAGCACTACAAATGAACTCTGGAAATGTTGAAAGTTGGCATGCTATCATCATTTCATCCAGATAGCATGTGTTAAAAAGTTGAGAGGGCTACGACAAAAACTGGATGCAGTTCGTGTACAAAACGGACAATCTCTCTCGAAGTAGCAGGGTTTCGAACGAGAACTCATCTCTTACAAAGGGATTTGATTTTTTTGAACTTATTTGAAGTCCATACTTTTTGTGTGTTCAAAATGCACCATTGAAAGGCACATCACAAAATGGACAATTTCTCTCGAAGTAGAAGCGACCCCCACAATAAGAGACGACATTCTTCTTCTCTCATATATGGTGGACACTAGCTCACCTGATTTTTCAACCGTTGATGATGGTCGCTACTCCTACTTCCCCTAGTGCATAACCAATATCTAGCACAAGGAGAAGAAGGAGAAGCGACCCCACAACAAAAGTGGTTCCGCGGCACGCCACGTGGGACTAATGGTCTTTCATTTTTAAATGACTGTTTTAATCAAAAGCAGATCTGTTACAAAAGGGATTTCATTTTTTGAACTTATTTGAACTGAAGACTTTTTGTATATATATGTGGTCGAAATGCATGATACCATGAAGTTAGAAAGGGCTAAACCATTCAAAAGTAGAAAATGAAGTTAGAAAGGGCTAAACCATTCAAATTTGGAAACTGTAATGGCACAAACAGAAACTAGACATATATAAATTGGTCCAAGAAGTACATGATACTAGTCCAAACAGTACATAATAATAGCTACCATAGATATATATACAAGTGTTTGACGTTCAGAACACTACTCGTCTGAATCATCTAAATCAGAATGTCCACCTTCCTCGAGGTGACGCTGGCCATAGTGGACGACTCGAATCTTGCGGTACAACTCGTATGAAACGTATGCATCTTTTGCTGCATACTCAATGTTGATATCATCAAGTGGGCCCTTCTCCCAAAGTTTGTGCTGAGACTTTGGGAAACTGGTCTTCATATCAGCATATGAATCGTCGATCAAGGCAACTGCCATATGAGCCATCGAAGTCCTGTCATGTCGAAGCCTGAATATCATTTGGATATCAACGAGGCAACCAGCTGGTATCTCAATACCGAAGCTGTGCCTCATCTTCAGCTTGTCGTTCCTTATGTCAACGGAAGCAAAGTGATGCCGCTGCGAAGGAAGTCCATGAGTTCTGGACAATGCTTGTCACTCCTGCAACAGAAATAAATTAAAATGGAACAAATGTTACATACTGCTGCAATAAGGAAACATGTTTCACTACAACTAAAGAGAAAATTATCTTTAGGATTCAAATAGAACATATGCAATGGAACCTAGAGAGATCACTATAGCTATCCAATGGAACCTAGAGAGATCACTAGCTATATGCAATTTTCATGATTATGACATATCATATTGCTATCCAATGGAACCTAGAGAGATCACTAGCTATATTCAATTTTCATAACCTTGGATCAAAGAACACCGCATAAAATTGTATCACTACAACTATGATTTCAATGGAACATATTGAACCAATCAGATTTTTCAGATTGTGGAACACTATTCCAATCAGATTGTGTTCCCTTCAACTAATCAAAATTGTTTCACTACAAATATTTGAAGCGAACCAACTATGATTCCAATGAAACATATTAAACACTAGTTGATTCTAATACAATTTTTCAGATTATGGAACACTATTCCAATCAGATTGTGTTCCCCTTCAACTAATCAAAATTGTTTCACTACAACTATTTGAAGGGAACCAACTATGATTCCAATGGAACATATTAAACACTAGTTGATTCTAATACGATTTTTCAGATTATGGAACACTATTCCAATTAGATTGTGCTCCCCTTCAACTAATCAAAATTGTTTCACTACAACTATTTGAAGGGAACCAACTATGATTCCAATGGAACATATTAAACACTAGTTGATTCTAATACGATTTTTCAGATTATGGAACACTATTCCAATTAGATTGTGCTCCCCTTCAACTAATCAAAATTATTTCACTACAACTATTTGAAGGGAACCAACTATGATTGAAACAAATAAACTTACAACGTCATTATCTTGGATCAAAGAAAGCCTCAAAACTTACCTCGCCCATTGGAAGATCAAGACATGGCGTGCGAAGCATAGTTGGATGACGGCAACACCGCGTTGATCGGCCGTGTACTCCAGATCAAGCCCCAAGAACTTTTCATGATCCACTGCGTTGTCAAACCATCGTTCCTTCAACTGTTGAAGAAAAAAATGGCACCTCCCTGCTCAGGTTCGTGTACACGACATGGAGCTTGGTCGTGCCATGTGCGAGCACCTCATGAAAGCTAGTTGGCATGATGGAAGAAGAGAAGGGAAGAAGAGAGGAGAAGAACAGAGAGGGAGAGCGAGAGAGAAGAAGAAACAGAGAAATGGCGAATGTACGATTCGGTTCGTGCTTTTCATCGCCCGAAACGACGCGGGATACAAATCGTTTGGGTCTTTAGTCCCGGGTTGAGCCACCAACCGGGACTAAAGAGATATACCAACGGTCGCCACCACTACGGCAGGCCACGTGTTAGTCCTTTAGTCCCGGATGGGTTAGAAGAGTTTACTACTTATTTATTATATGACCCACCTTTCATTTTTATAAAGTGCCTAGGAGCACGTGCTAGAGTTGGCTCTTAACTAAGAGCCCGCTTATCTTCTCTCTCCTTTTCTCTCTCCTTCAACTAAGCAAAAATATGATACTTTATTCCTTATAGCCGGCTGACTTAGCTTTATTATACTTGCTCAAATGACACTTCTTTTCAGCCAGTAGAGGACGTATATGTGTGTACGCAACCGCCTCATCAGCCGCTGTGGGCCAAAACACAGGTTCAAAATCATGCAGCTTCCTGCTTCCTCCCCATGTGGGCAGTGGCGGCATGCATGAATACAGCTTGTACAAGAGATTGCCGGTCGTCAAAATTATAAATATAGTAGTACTATATTTATAGGTCGCACGGGCCTCTGTGCTATTTATTACTAATGGTAGTAGAAACTTACGTGGACAAATACACGCGAATGTATAATGACAACTTGACAAGTGTGATGTGCGGTGTCAAAGCTCATCGCCTGGAGATTGACCGCGTTGGGACACATTCAGATCAGGTGAACACCATGTCCATGGTCACCGAGGATGTGAAGGACGATGCGTGGTGATACAGTAGGATGCCGTGTTGAAATAGAGGGTGTGGATTTAGGAGGCTCTTGAGCCATGCTTACAAAACTAGGGGTGTGATATTTTATACCCGTTACAACGCACAGACAAATATTGCTAGTATATTTTAAAGATTATTAATTAAATAAAATAGAGCCTCGATTTTTCAAAAGCGTAAGTTCACATCACATAGAGTAATAAGTTATATCACAGATAGGCAAACTAATCCGATCGGTGAAGTTGAGTTCAACTATTAATGTCTCCTTACGACGCATGTCTTTGTATCATAATGAAAATTATGTAACTAGATTTAAATTTTTTAAACCAATGCATAATTTTTAATTTAATAAACGTGTAGCATCTTATTTGCACAAAATTAAACCAAATGAATGTGGAGGAGCATGTGAGGTAATCAAATCATACGTAAAAATACAATCAACAACATTTTTGGTTCTTTGATGATTGTATTAATGAACCCAACTTGCAAGTCACATTTTCTATGCCCTAGAAATTTCCATAAATATGACTACCTAATATACACTAGAAACCATTATTAAAATATTTGTTAGTGTATATATAATTTAGAAATATTTACCATAATATTCAATAATACTAAAAGATATATAAATGTAAGCACAGTTATGAAAACATGTATACACTACATCGTTTATGAAATATTAGAAAAATAAATCTGAAATATTGTTTTAATAATAAAGAATTATTTTAGTACTTCATAAAATTTATTTAATAATACTACTATTATTGAAAAAAAATACTACGTGACTAAGTAATAGGGAAATACATTAATTATAGTTGTAATATGGTATACTTGATTTAAAATAAGTATAAAATTTAGTACAAAACACAATTGTTTTACATCGCCCCGGGCACAAAAATGATATGGGCCGGCTCTGCTCCGAGTTGACGCCCAATGCCTTATCGAGCTTCCACTGTGGCACCACGAACAGTCGAGTCCCCTTGTGCGGCGGCCGCACCAAGATATGATCTTCCTCCGCGTTCGGCGTGTTCAAAGAGTTACGTACCTCCACAAAAAAGGCGTCATCTTGGACACGACGCAAGAGGAAGACGGGGTTGAGTGTCATGTCGCTCTTCGTCCTTATGAACTCAGGTCCATTTGCCTCGAAGGAAGTGCATGGTCCGACCACCTTTGTGTGCGTGAGTGAAGGTCCAATCTCGGCCGTTGCTATCTTGCATCATCAGATCCTGCGTTGGTTGACCTTGGAGATCAGGGAGGATAGAGACGCTTACCTTCGGGACGACAAGTCTGGGCTCCTTCACATCTGAGTTAGTCAACTCCTTGAAGGTGTATCGGAAGACGTCCCCGACGGGAGCGGGCGCACCACACCCACCTTGGGCTTCGTCCGCAGTGGGCGAGAGGGTGATGCAGGCGTAGGGTGCGTAGGCGACGGTGAGGACGGTGCAGGAGAAAAAGGGCTTGGTGGGGTCAGCGGCGGGCGAAACGCCGAGGCGGTTGGCCCACTGCTCGTGGTGGTCGGGGGGAGGGGGGAAGTAGCAAACCCGGGTCCTGGCAGCAGGTAGGTGCGAGAGGTTGATGACGGCATAAATCCACTCGTCGTCTTCTAAGCCTGGGAGCAAGTCGTCTTTGCCGCCGCCAAGGCCACCGCCGAGAAGCGACATGCTTACTTGCTTGGCGGTTATGGGATTGGAGAAGGGGCTGGGACACACAACTATTTTTACGGGTCGGGAGAGCGGAAATCGCTTGGTGGGCCGCCAACCCGTAACCGTTTCACATTTTTCTTTTTCTACCGATCCAAGATTCCACAAATAATTATCTTGCCCTAAAAAACAAACTATTTTCATCTTCCAAAAATAACACCACCCAACTTGTCTATTTACAAGCAAAAAAACCAGTGCAAAAAAATAACATACGCGCCTGACCAAATAATCAAGACTCAAGATCATAATAGGCATTCTTGAGGCATCACTCTCTTGGCACAAGATAAGAAATTTGTTTATTCCCGTGCAAGGTTTTGTCGCGTGCATGTATGGTTATCGACATTTTTTTCTTGTATTCCATTTAGCTTTGTTGGGGTGTTCATTTGCAATCTGAATCAAAAAATTTAAAAAAGACGGATTGTGCTCTATTGATTAAGCCTAAAATCTAAAACGTGCACACGCACGATCTCGCGCTCGTGAGCCGCTCTATCGGAGGGGATCAAATGGGCGAGAGGCGTTATGTGGTACCTGGCCTGGTTGCGCCGACTCGCCCCCTAGTCCGGTCGTGCGACACGGTATCCCCCCGGTCCCACATGTCATAGACAATTCCTCGCAACGGTAGTGGGCGTAGTGGTGATGCGGTTTCAAATTTCGATCCAATCTCCCTCTTCTCTTGCCTGTTTCCCCCTCCTCCAATCTCATCCATCCCGTCATCGTCCCCGTTGCGCTCGGCAAGGGAGAGCCAGAGGGTCGACGCGGTCAAAGGCGGGGGTACAAGAGAGTTCCGGCGACGCAGGTAAGGCACTGTTGCTTTTCCCCCGAGTTGTTTTGCCGGCGACGCCAAGATTGATGTCTAGGTCGAGGGTGAGCGAAGCGGGGCTGCACGAAGGCGACGTTTCTATCTCGAAGGTGGTGAGGACGGGTACGATGGTGAGATGCACGACATCCACATTTCTGTGCGAAGAGGGGCGCTCATCGGCGAGTAGGTCGAGGCCGCACGAAGAGGGGCCACACTGCGGTGTATTCGGGGGGGGGGAGGTGATGAGGTAAGCTACGGCATCCAGGATGCGAAGGAGGGAAGTCTTGTGTGGTCCAGGTAGGGGAGCCCCACGAGGGAAATCTCATCTCGTGGAAAATGATGTCGCCATAGGTGGTTAATTTGGTCGTGCTTGGTTCGTCTGAATCATGTTTCTTCCTCGAGATATGGGTTGGATGTTTTGATTTGTGTTTTTGCAAAATTTTTGATTCCTTTGATCTTTTAATGTGCATCTGATGACCCATAAGTATAGGGAATCAATCATAGTCTTTTTCATAAGTAACAGTTCCAAACCCAACGCGGAGCAAAAGAAAATTGAAAGGATCGATATGGTTGACTAGATGAGGGGGGGGGGTGAATAGGCAACTAACAATTTTTAAGCTTTTCTCTTAACAAATTAAGTTGAGCAACAAATAGGTTGTCTAGATATGCAACTAAGTGAGCAACCTATATGATGCTAACAATAACAATAGCAAGTAAGAAGTAAATACAAGTAAAGGTAAGAAATAGCCACAAAGGGAATCGACGGAGACGAGGATGTGTTTCCGAAGTTCCTTCCTTTTGAGGGGAAGTACGTCTCCGTTAGAGCAGTGTGGAGGCACAATGCTCCCCAAGATGCCACTAAGGCCACCGTATTCTCCTCACGACCTCACACGATGCGAGCTGCCGTGAGATTCCACTAAGTGGTGCCCTTGAAGGCGGCGACTGAACTTTTAAAAACAAGGTTGGGGCAATCTCCAGAACTGAATTGGAGTCTCCCAACGAAACCACGGAGCTTCACCACAATGGATTATGGCTTCAAGGTGACCTCTTCCGTCCAGGGTGCTCAAACACCCAAGAGTAACAAGATCCGCAAGGGATTAGTGAGGGGATCAACTTTCTCTTGGTGGAAGTGTAGATCAAGGCCTTCTCCTCCAAAGCCTAGAAAATCAGCAAGGTTTGATGGCTAGGGAAGGAGATCGGGCAAGAATGAGCTTTGGGGCAACAATGGAGCTTTTGGATGGATAAGAGATGAGTCTCCTCGGGGAAGAAGACTCCTATTTATAGTGGGTGGGGAAATCTGGCTGGTACCCACCCCTACTGACTTAGCTAAGCGGTAGTACCATGCACCCGGGCGGTACTACCGCTGGGGCGGTACTACCGTCCTGTATAGAGCGGTATCGTCTTGTACAGAACTAAATCAACAATGGCCCGACCAAGATCGTAATGGGGCTCATCTAGTGCCTCTACTTAACCTTCTTCCCCCATTGTAGTACCATCGTATTCAGAGAACAAAGGATAGCCGTCATCATCCTCTTCTTCTTCATTCTCTTCCATTAGAACCCCTCTTTCTCCGTGCTTGATCCAACATTTATAGTCGGACATGAAACCGTACGTAAGCAGGTGCACGTGAATGACTCAGAGTAAGTTTCATCATATCACTACACGACGACACTGCATTCCCTACAAACGGGTGTTGGGAAAAGTCAGTATCGCCGACCGATTATTGGTCGGGAAAACTTGTGACAAACAGTCGATCGGGAAATCATGCCAAGAGTAACAAACAGTCGGTCGGCAATACCAAAACATGTCATGTCAAACGGTCGGTCGGGAAAGCTCTTGTGCACATCGCTTCGTCGGTCGGTAAATAATGCCGACCAACAATTTGTTGCAAGCAATAAGGCATGCGCGTGCATAGGAAATAAAATTAGCGCCAACATTTGGCCCAAGCCCGCGAAAATTTTCCCCCTCTATAGATAAGTTGCCACACACGCATGCGAGCCAAATATCTAGTTTCCCCTCCTTACTCCCCATGCCAGCCGTCATGGGCTCCGACCGTCGGCCTCTCCGTTGTGCCCTGTCCCCCGCACCATCCTGCCATTCCCGTACCAACTGGCCTGCCAACACACACCATCTTCCCCCATGCGCTCGTCGCGCCCCCATCCCCCGCACCATCCTGCCACTCTCGTACCTACTGGCCTGCCGCTACACACCATCTCCCCCCATGTGCTCGAACCTTGACTTGGTGCTTGAACCCTCATCTTCACGGGGTGCGGCGGGCAGATCTCGGGGAAGACGAGGCTCAGCCTCCTACAGATGAGCGCTGCTGTGGAAGACCATGCCGATCGTGGCAATGTACTCCGTGAAGGCGCCGTCACTTGAAATTCGTTGTTGCTGACGAGCACCAATGGGAGGCCGCCGCGGCTACTAATCCGGTCCCCATTCCCATCGACTGTGCAGGGATCAAGCTATGGACATCGCCACCATGGATGGAAGAGGAGGAAGATTTGGTCTTCCATGGCGGCTAGAGGAGGAGGATGTGCTTCTCCAGCCAGATATGTGGTCACCACATAGCCATCCATGTCCACCCTCCTCGATCGACAAATCGATCGACCGGACCTGGCAGAGGGTATCGACCACATGTTGCCCCCTTACCCGTGCTCTCTCTCTCTCTCTCTCTTTCTCTCTCTCTCTCTCTCTCTCTCTCTCTCTCTCTCTCTCTCTCTCTTGATAATCTATCTGTTGTATGAATCCAACCCTTAAGTATGTTGTATGCAGGGGCCAGCGAAGGGAATCAAGATGTGTTAATTAGCTTGCAAGTTTCAAAAATCTGCAATATATCATACAAGGGAAGCAATTGAACTAAGAAAGTTTGTCATAGTAGTAAGCAAGTAATTTAATCTTTGCATTTGAAGCACCAAAAAGGAGTATTGCCTCCGTTCCAAAACAGATAATTTCCTAGAAAGCCTGCCTTTAAACTTTGCTTTAGCTTTTACTGAATATTCAGAAAGATTATCAAAGTTAGCCAGTCAAACTAATATCATGCGAGTTTTTGTGCAAAACACATTTCATAATTCTGTAATGTATGTGTTCTTTGTATTAATGCATTTGTATAAAAAAAACTATAACTACCGATGCCATGTCTTTGAGATCGTTGCACGAGTTTGTTATGAAGCTGTATTTTAACCTAAAATGATGGAGCTTCTATTCTGTTCGTTGATTGAAATTTTATTCCTGCACCAGCAGAAAGTAAGTACTTGATATTTTGGTCTTCTATCTGATCACAAAATGATTTAAGATCAATGCATTGGGTCAATCAGTCTGGAAACAAGTTAGAACTCAATACTGCACTCACAATTATTATGTAGTTACCGAGCTTTGGTATTTACGTGATGAAGATTATTTGAATTTTATTAATGTTCCCTTCCCTATTTATGTGGTTCAGCTGGTAACCTGGAGCTCTAAATTGCCTAATAGACAGAGACTGCAATGCTATAAATTCATTCTTACAGTGACAATGTTCAGTATTGTTCCGATAAATGTTTCCTTCCCTATTTATGTGTTTCAGCTGGCAACCTGGAGCTCTAAATTGCCTAATTGCATAAGTTGCAATGCTATAAATTTATGCTTACAGTGATGGTGTTCAGTATTATTCAGACAATACTATAGGTACTCATATTTACTTCCCCAACTGTAACCATCCATCCGCTGTGAGCCTTTGTGTGAGTTCTGTGTGCCCTGTTTTTTGCTTCATATTTATAGATAGGTATGGTGTCAAGTATACTTGCCTATAAGTAAAGAGAACGTCATGTTCCAGAAAGATGGCATACTAGAGGAGCTCGTCATGTGAGATTTTATGGTATGTTATCTATTTTCTGTACTTCATGTCGAAAAGACGAAATGCATATTCATATATGTACGGTGCAACATCTATTTATGTTCACACTTGATATTTCAATATTAGCAGTCATATCTAACTATATCTTTTTTGGTATAGAACTATAGATGCAGAACCATGCATTCAACCAACTTGACCTGTAAGTAAAGTTGTCAGAATATCGGAGCTTTGTTGCGAGGATTGTGAATCGTAGAATCATAACTATCACGTTCGTAGAAACTTAGATTCTATATATATGAGCAAAATCGTAGAATCGGAGAGCCTAGTTTGGATCATAAGGTTCTAAGAATTGAGTCGCGATTCTGACAACTTTGCGTGTAAAGGAGGAATAATATGAAACCCAATGTATCTTGTATGCTCAATTATTATTGGAAAGACCACCGATCCTTTCTACTCCCTCCGTTCCTAAATATAAGTCTTTTAAGAGATTTCACTAAGAGACTACATACAAAGTAAAATGAGTGAATCTATACTCTAAAGTATGTCTAAATACATCCGTATGTAGTACTATAGTGAAACTTCTAAAAAGACTTATATTTAGAAACGGAGGGAGTATAAGGCAATTAGAGTTCTAGGATTAGTCCTTAACTGGTTAGACTTGTTGCCAAGTACTTCTACAAAATACTTCTTATTATGTGCTGCAAATACGCCTAAAGGCGCCATTGCATTTACTTTTTCTAATAACAATTAACTTGATATTAGAGCACGAGTTTAAATCTTCTAGATTACTACATCAATTATGTAAGCAAATAAGTTAACCTTTGTTAGACGCCTCCAACTATGTACTTTTGCTGCCACTAGTCATGAACTATATACAACATGAAGCATTCTAATTATTCTTCTGCATTGTTATCTATCTTGACAACTACTGGAGGCTGAAGCGATGGCATGAATGATTGATGTAATTGCATCTCAATAAGAACTATTTGGTGCAAAGTATTCAGAGTGATGGTAAATTCTTAATTTTCTTCTATTTTCGTTTATTCACATAACATAGCTAGATTCTTCTATTGTGCCTTGCTAAAACCCACTTGAGGGAGTTAACCTCTTAAACTTGATGCTCCTAATTACTTTTAAATATGCATGTGTGATCTCTTAAACTTTTTTGCTTCGAATTAATGGATACCTTTTATTTGTACTACTTGGCAATGCTTGTGAATCTTCAGCCCTCTGTGTAGCATGAGACTTTTATATTTGCATGTAGTACTATACCAAATACATATTTTTGTTTCTCTATGCTATATCCTACTAGAATATATGTGGACAAAAAAGAGTAAATAATTACATGTTTAATTGTTACATGTTATTTAATTGTAGGCAGCAAAGAAAAAAAGGACATATCATGCTTTCGCATTGTTATTTAATTGTTACATGTTTTGATTGCATGCCTTAGGTGATCTTTTTTCACTCTTTGGTATGAAGCAAGGTACAGGCTTCTATTATTTGTAGAGACTAGTGTTTAAGAAATTAATATGATTGACATGTAAATATTTTTTAGATATGGTATCATTTCTATCAGCATGTGATTCACTTGACAAAAAAAGGACTACTCAGATATGAAATGTTTGCAAAATAAAAACAAGCAAATAAAATGCAGTTTATGATATTGTATCATTATAATTGAGACTTGTTTAACTTTTGTAGGAAGCAAACAAAAGGACAACACTCAAACAAAAGGACAACACTCACAAGGAACCATGAAGCTAGCGATCCCTGTCGCCTGGATATTTAGCTTTCATTTTGTACAACTCATGTCTCATACTAGCATCTTTTAGTTGTTCACTGGAAAATGTTCGGGATTTTTCGGTATTGTACCAGGAAGGTTCTAGAAGGTTCCGGAGTGGGGCCCACTTGCATGGGGGGACCCACATGAACGTGGGTAGTGGGGTAAAGGCCCCACACCCCTAGTCAAGGCGCACCAAGACCCCCCCCCCTTACAAGGAATAAGATCATATCCCGAAGGAATAAGATCAAGATCCCTAAAAAGGGGGATAACAATCTGTGAGGAAGGGAAAGGATGGGATTTCTTTCCTTCCACCTTTGCCAACGCCCCAATGGACTTGGAGGGAAAGAAACCAGCCCCTACATCCCTATATATAGTGGGGAGGCGCATGGGAGCTCAACCCTAGCCGCTGGCGCTGCCCTCCCCCTCCTCCTCCTCCTAGTGCTTAGCGAAGCTCTGCCGAAGAACAACGAGCTCCACCGCTACGACGCCGTCGTACTGCCGGAGCTCTCCCTCAACTTCTCCTCCCCCCTTTCTGGATCAAGAAGGAGGAGATGTCCTCGGGTTGTAAGTATGTTGAACGCGGAGGCGCCGTCCGTTTGGCGCTTGGATCGGATCTTCCGTGATTTGAATCGTCGCGAGTACGACTCCATCAACCGCGTTCTTTGCAACACTTCCGCTTAGCGATTTTCAAGAGTATGAAGATGCACTCCCTCTCTCTCGTTGCTAGCATCTCCTAGATTGATCTTGATGACACATAGGAGATTGTTGAATTATTACTACGTTCTCCAACAATGGCATCATGAGCTAGGTCTATGCGTAGGTTCTATGCACGAGTAGAACACAAATAGTTGTGGGCGATGACTTGATCAATTTGCTTACCATTACTTGTATTATCTTGATTTAGCGGCATTGTGGGTTGAAGCGGCCCGGACTGACCTTACATGTACTCTTACGTGAGACAGGTTCCACCGCCTCACATGCACTTGTTGCATAAGGTGGCTAGCAGGTGTGTGTCTCTCCAACTTTAGCCAGATCGGATTCGATGAAGAGGGTCCTTATGAAGGGTAAATAGCAATTGGCATATCACTGTTGTGGCTCTAACGTAGGTGAGAAACGTTCTTTCTAGAAACCCATAGCAGCCATGTAAAACTTGCAACAACAATTAAAGGATGTCTAACTTGTTCTTGTAGGGTATGTTGTGTAATGTGATATGGCCAAAAGGATGTGATGAAATATATGTGATTTATGAGATTGGTCATGTTCTTGTAATAGGAATCACGACTTGCATGTCAATGAGTATGACAACAGGCAGAAGCCATAGGAGTTGTCTTAATTTATTGTATGACCTGCGTGTCAATCAAAAACGCCATACGACCACTTTACTTTATTGCTAACCCGTAGCCATAGTAGTAGAAGTAATAGTTGGCGAGACAACTTCATGAAGACACGATGATGGAGATCATGGTGTCGTGCCGGTGAAAATGGTGATCATGCCGCGCCCTGAAGATGGAGATCAAAGGCGCAAGATGATATTGGCCATATCATGTCACTTTATGATTTGCATGTGATGTTTATCACGTTTTTACATCTTATTTGCTTAGAACGATGGTAGTAAATAAGATGATCCCTCACTAAAATTTCAAGAAATGTGTTCCCCCTAAGTGTGCACCATTGCGAAGGATCGTTGTTTCGAAGCACCACGTGATGTTCGGGTGCGTTAGATTCTAACATTCGCATACAACGGGTGTAAGCCAGATTTACACACATGAAACACTTAGGTTGAATTGACGAGCCTAGCATGTACAAACATGGCCTCGGAACACAAGTGACCGGAAGGTCGAACATGAGTCGTATAGTAGATGTGATTAACATGGAGATGTTCACCATTGATGACTAGTCCGTCTCACGTGAGATCATGTATCACTTGAATAACTAGAGGGATGTCAATTTGAGTGGGAGTTCTTAAGTAATATGATTAACTGAACTCTTTATCATGAACATAGTCAAAAGGTCTTTGCAAATTATGTTGTAGCTTGCGCTGTAGCTCTATTGTTTTGATAAGTTCCTAGAGAAAAACTTAATTCAAAGATGACAGTAGCAATTATGCGGATTGCGTCCGTAAACTGAGGATTGTCCTCATTGCTGCATAGAAGGCTTATCTCCTTAATGCACCGCTCGGTGTGCTGAACTTCGAACGTAGTCTGTGGATGTTGCAAATATCTGACATACACATTTTTTATTACTACATGATAGTTCAGTAGGTAATGCTTAACGTCTTAGAATTGAGGCGTCGAAGACATTTTGAACATCACGGAACATATGAGATGTTCCAAGAGCTGAAATTGGGATTTCAGGCTCGTGCCCACGTTAAGAGGTATGAGAATTCCGACAAGATTCTTGGCCTGCGAAGTAAGGGAGAAAAGCTCAATCGTTGACCATGTGGTCAGATTGTCTGAGTGCTACAATCGCTTGAATCGAGTGGGAGTCAATCTTCGAGATGAGATAGTGATGGTTCTCCAAAGTCACTGCCACCAAGCTACCAGAGCTTCGTGATGAACTATAACATATCAGGGATAGTTATGATGATCCTTGAGCTATTCGCGATGTTTGACACCACGAAAGTAGAAATCAAAAGGATCATCAGTTGTTGATGGTTAGTAAAACCACTAGTTTCAAGAAGGACAAGGGCATGAAGGGATACTTCATGAAACGGCAAACCAGTTGCTGCTCTAGTGAAGAGACCCAAGGTTGAACCCAAACCCAAGACTAAGTGCCTCTGTAATGAGGGGGACACTCACTAAAGAGGAACTACCCTAGATACTTGGTAGATGAGAAGGCTGGCAAAGTCGACAAAATGTATATTGGATATACATGATATTGATGTGTACTCTACTAGTACTCCTAGTAGCACCACGATATTAGATATCGGTTCGATTCCTAAGTGTTAGTAACTCGAAATAAAAGCTACAGAATAAATGGAGACTGGCTAAAGGCGAGGTGACGATATATGTTGGAAGTGTTTCCAAGGTTGATGTGATCACCATCACACGCTCCCTCTACTTTCAAGATTAGTGTTGAACCTAAATGTTGTTTGGTGTTTTGCGTTGAGCATGAACTTGATTGGATTATGTTTATTGCAATATGGTTATTCATTTAAAGAGAATAATGGTTATTCTGTTTACTTGAATAATACCTTCAATAGGCTTGCACCTAACATGAATAGTTTTTTGAATCTCGATCATACTGATACACATGTTCATAATATTGATGCCAAAAGATATAAAGTAGTAATGATAGTACCACTTACTTGTGGCACTACCACTTGAGTCATATTGGTATAAAACGCATGAAGAAGCTCCATGCTGATGGATTTTTGGACTCACTCGTTTTTGAAAAGTTTGAGACATGCGAACCATGTCTATTGGTACAAACGCATGAAAAAACTCCATGCAGATGGATCGTTTGGACTCACTTGATTTTGAATCACTTGAGACATGCAAATCATACCACATGGACAAGATGACCGAAGGCCTCGTTTTCCAGTGAGATGGAACAAAAAGGTAACTTGTTGGAAGTAATACATTTTGATGTGTGCAGTCCAATGAGTGCCGAGGCACATAGTGGATATCATTATGTTCTTACTTCACATATGATTTGAGTAGATACTAGTATATTTACTTGATGAAACACAAGTCTCAATTATTGAAAGGTTCAAGTAATTTCAGAGTGAAGTTGAAGATCGTCGTGACAAGAGGACAAATGTCTATGATATGATCATAGAGATGAATATCTGAGTTGCGAGTTTGGTACACAATTAAGGCATTGTGGAAATTGTTTCACAATAATGCCACCTAGAACACCATAGTGTGATGGTGTGTCTTAAGACATTGCGCCCTATTGGATGTGGTGCATACTATGATGTCTCTTATTGAATTTCCACTATCGTTTACGGGTTAGGCATTAGAGACAACCACATTCACTTTATTTAGGGCAACACGTAATTCCGTTGAGATGACACCGTATGAACTATGGTTTGGAGAAACCAAAGTTGTCATTTCTTAAAAGTTTTGGGCTGCGACGCTTATGTGAAAGTTTTAGCCTGATAAGCTAGAACCCAAAGCGGATAAATGCATCTTCATAGGACGGCCAAAACAATTGGGTATACCTCCAATCTCAGATCCGGAAGCAAAGTGTTTGTTTCTAGAAACGGGTCCTTTCTCGAGGAAAAGTTTCTCTCGAAAGAATTGAGCGGGAGGATGGTGGAAACTTGATGAGGTTATTGATCCATCACTTCAACTACTGTGTAGAAGGGCGCAGGAAGTTGGTCCTCTGGCGCCTACACCAATTGAAGTGGAAGCTGATGATAGTGATCATGAAACTTCGGATCAAGTTACTACACTACAAGAAATATGTCAACTAACGACCTTCTGTCAGTGACACTCGCAGAATTGGTCGTAAATCTACGACCATTTGAGACCAATTGGTCGTAAGCTGTCCGGAGGGGTCCTAACCCCAAAAGCTAATGACCTTTCTCATCAGAAAGGTCGTAACTTCCTTACTGGAAAAGGTCGTAAAGAAGATAGCCCTGTTTCGGTGCCTAATTTGTAGCTAATTACGACCAATATAGATGATCATAGCTATGACTAGGTGCCACATCATCAGTTTTGCCTACGTGTCATGTCCATGTGTTATTTTTTGCCTAGTTTGTGAAGCAACCTACTATTTTGTCATTCCAAAAATTCTCGAAAAATTCTCATAAATACTTTGGATCATATATTCCTCAAATATGTGAAAACCCTTCCTTCCATAGTTCGAAAATAATTCAGCAATATTCATTTTCCTATTCTGTTCAGAATAGCTATTTGTGAAGGAAGTGTTATTTATATTTCTTTGATGACCCTCAATTTTTTTGGGCACTCTTTCCTATACAAATCATTGCCTCATGAAAACTTTCGTAACCATTTGCCTAGTAAATCTTTCTCAGCAAATTTCCAAAGATTGTCTTCAGCTAACAACTTTGTGAAGGAAGTACTAGATAGGAATATCCTGATGAGTTGAATTTTTCCACATCTTCTATGTGCCCAAACCATAGCTATCCACAAAATTTTAGCCCCATCTAACTATCCATGTGAGCTCATCATCCAATCTTTGTTTCTGGTAATATTTTTAGTTTGTTAAGAAACTACATTTTATATTGCTTTATAGTTGATGAAAATTTACCATGTAATAAAACTGGCCATATAACCTCACTCCACCAAATTTTAGCTCATTTAATTCAGCCAGTTTCCCTCAATATTTTTCCCAATATTCTGTTCAGTAGAGAGCATTGTGAAGGAAGTACAATTTTTGTTTATCCAAATTTTATGAATTTCATACAGTGCCTTAATGTGCCCAAATTATCATCCTCCTCCAAATTTCAGCTCAATCGAATCATATATGTGAGCCTAGTTTCAATTACCATTTTCTGTCCAGATTGACACATTGTGAAGGAAGTGTCACTTTGGCATGTCCAAACAGTATAAATTTTTTTCAGTGCCTTCATATGCCCTAATTAACATCATACATGAAATTTTAGCTCAATCCATTGATTCATTTGATCCTAGCTTCAACATCCATATTTCTGCACAGTATGGTACTTTGCAAAGCAAGTATCACCTAGGTTTATTCATTTGAGCTAAAATTTTGGCAAGAGAGTCTGCTTAGTAGATGATCATCCTCAGCCAAAATTTAGGCCCATTGTCTATGGGCATTACCCGCACCGCTAATCAAACACTTGGGTGCTAATTCATGTTTCAGCTTAGTTTGGTCTTTTCGTGAGATTCTTCTATTGTATTCTTATTCCTGACACCTACCGAGGGAGTGTCTAACCCACGAGGCATGCCTATTCCACCCAAAATGCGTGGCAATGCAACGGTAACGCGGTGACCACGCGGCTCGCATGCAAATTCACGCGCCCCGGAGTTGGGGCCCTCGACCACCATCCAAACCTCGGCGTCAAGCCACCACACCATGTAATTCTTATTAAATAGATACTTATGTACCTATAAATTATTTTCAGGAAAAATAAATAGCAAATTATAATGTAGCTGGAGTTAAATTTGACCCGCTTCCTACTGAATCAGCGGCAATTTGTCTTTTTCACTAGAGGTGGATAAAAGCTTTTAACACCCAACTATTTTGTCAATTGTACATTAAAGATGGCCTAATATTTTAGAAAAATTATTTGATACAATTTTGAAACAAATATATGGTAGATCCTTCACAAAAAACTCATTTCGGGCACTTGAAAAATGGAAAATGATTTTTTTATACAAGGAAAATGAAAACTTCCTTAATCAACATTGTTTGCCATTTCAATATGCACCCTTGTGCATAATATTAGAACGTTTGAACAAACTATGCCATAAATGTGGCCATAAGATTGATCATTTGGCTCGAAAGCCATGAATCTTCACACACGATAGCCCATTTCCGAAAACACTTTTTTAAAATAATCACCGTATTACAAGTTTATTATTTTTCCTGGTAACTTGGTCACATATTATGACACAACGCGAAGGTTTTGCATTTTTTCGATTTTTTTTAATTTGTTATGCCCGTTTCAAAATGCAATCGAAACGGCGAGCTTGACCGTTCATAGCTAGGTGTTGAATCTTGCCAAAATTTTGTTGGATCTCTGATTAAATAGATACTTCTTTACCTAAAAATTATTTTAGGAAAAAATCATGAGAAAACTATGAGGCACCTCTAGTTCAAATTTGACCCGTTTCCTACTGAATCCGCGGCAATTTGTCTTTTTAACTAGAGGTGGATAAAAGCTTTTACACCCAACCATTTTGTCAATTATAAATTAAATATGGCCTAGTATTTTAGAAAAATGATTTGGTACAATTTTACAACAAATATACGGTAGGTCCTTCACAAAAAAAACTCATTTCGGGCACTCGAAAAATGGAAAATGATTTTTTCATCCAAGGAAAATGAAAACTTCCTTAATCAACATTGTTTGTCATTTCAATATGCACCCTTGTGCATAATATTAGATCATTTCAACAAACTATGTCATAAATGTGGTCATAAGATTGATCATTTGGCTCGAAAGCCATGAATCTTCACACACGATAGCCCATTTCTGAGAACACTTTTTTAAAATAATCACCGTACTACAATTTTATTATTTTTCCTGTTAACTTGGTCACATATTATGACACAACGCGAAGGTTTTGCATTTTTTTGTTTTTTTTAATTTGTTATGCCCGTTTCAAAATGCGCTCGAAATGGTGGGCTTGATCGTTCATAGCTAGGGGTTGAGTGTTGCCAAAACTTTGTTGAATCTCTGATTAAATAGATACTTCTTAACTTAAAAATGATTTTAGGAAAAAAATCATGAGAAAACTATGAGGCACCTATAGTTCAAATTTGACCCACTTCGTGCTGAATCGGCGACAATTTGTCTTTTTCACTAGAGGTAGATAAAAGCTTTTAACACCGAATCATTTTGTCAAGTGTACATTAAATATGGCCTAGTATTTTAGAAAAATGATTTCGTACAATTGTACAACAAATATATGGTAGGTCCTTCACAAAGAAACTTATTTAGGGCACTCGAAAAATGGAAAATAATTTTTTCATCCAAGGAAAATGAAAATTTCCTTAATCAACATTGTTTGCCATTCCAACATGCACCATTGTGCATAATATTAGATCGTTTCAACAAACTATGCCATGAATGTGGCCATAAGATTGATCATTGGGCTCGAAAGCCATGAATCTTCACACACGATAGCCCATTTCTGAGAACATTTTTTAAATAATCACCGTATTACAAGTTTATTATTTTTTCTGGTAACTTGGTCACATATTATGACATAACGCGAAGGTTTTGCATTTTTTTGATTTTTTTTAATTTGTTATGCCTGTTTCGAAATGCTGTCGAAACGACGGGCTTGACCGTTCATATCTATGGGTTGAATCTTGTCAAAGTTTTGTTGGATCTTTGATTAAATAGATATTTCTTTACCTAAAAATGATTTTAGGAAAAAATCAGGAGAAAACTATGAGGCAGCTCTAGTTTAAATTTGACCCGCTTCCTTCTGAATCGGCGACAATTTGTCGTTTTTACTAGAGGTGGATAAAAGCTTTTAACACCCAACCATTTTGTCAATTGTACATTAAATATGGCCTAGTATTTTCGAAAAATGATTTGGTACAATTTTACAACAAATATATGGTAGGTCATTCACAAAAGAAACTCAATTTAGGCACTCGAAAAATGAAAAATGATTTTTTATGCAAAGAAAATGAAAACTCCCTTTGAAAACATTGTTTGTCATTCCAACATGCACGCTTCTGCAAAATATTAGATGGCAAGAGAGTCTCCTTAGTCTGCCGCTGCTGCAAATTATCAATGGTGGGATGTAACTGCAAGTACCACACCGACGACGAAGATGCTGGATGGCATAACTGCAAAAGAATGTCACCCGTGTCTCGTCACCAGCCGTATTGGATGTAGATGAAGGGAAGGGAAGGAAGATGCATTGCACCCTTGTGATCAAATGGCTACACGTGTCTGAATCAAATGGTTGGCTTGGAGGTTTATCTTTAAAAAAGAACAACCGAATGATGTCTAGCAGCTGTCATAAATGTGATCTGGTATTTTGAAAGTGATGTAGTTAAATTTTTGCAAGAAATATTTGGTAGTTTATTTGAAAAAGTTCAGAGATGTGGGTCCAATTTTTGGATACATGATTATCACACGATATCAGGGGTATAAGAAGAGCCATCCAACCAATGAGACGTGAGGAACTGCTTTCACGTGGATCACCCCAACAAACGCGATCTAGGCTATCCATCACATGCCCATCCAACGATGGAGCATCTCCCGAGAAACAAAACCCTATCTACCCACCCATCCTTTCAGTCTCACTCTCTCCAGAACCGATCAAGACACCCCGCCGCCCCACCTTCCTCTCGCTCGTCTCGTCTCCCACCTCCCACCACCGCTCCCCGATCTTCCACCGACCGCCGCTCCACGACCCGCCTCCTTTCACCGCCCCCTCGCCATGGCGCACTGCTCCAACAACTGCAACTCCTGTAACCGTACGCCATGGCGCACACCGCCGCCATAGCCGCCGTGCTGACAACTGCAACTCTTGTAACCGTACGCCATGGCGCATACCGCCGCCATAGCCGCCGTGCCGCTGCGCCGCCCGCTCCTCCTCTTCCTTCGGCCTTCTTGCCTCCTCTCCTCCGTCGCGCCCCGCTCCTCATCCCTTCGCGCCCACACGCGCGCCCTCCGCCCCTCGCCCCCTGCCCTCCGACGGTGAGGACCCAAGCGACGCGGACGATGCACCCTCCAGGGGCAGCCGCAACGAGAAGAAGCGGGAGGCCCACCGCGCCGTGAAGTGGGGGCATGGAGCTCGCCAAGTTCTCCCCTCCCCAGATCAAGCGCATCGTAGTGGTGCTCCCATTTGCAGCCCCGCTTCGGCTTGCTTTGCAGGATTTTCAGGTGATTGACTCTGATTTTGATTTTTTCAGGGCCGCGTCGCTGGAGCGCGAGGTGGTGGACACTCTCATGCTCGTGAAGGTACGCCCATTGGTTCTGTTAATGAATCAGGAAATCGTGACATTTCTGTGTGCTCATTGTTCTGCAGAATGTCGAGCCCGATGTGCGGGAAGGAAGGAGGAGGCAGTACAATTACATCGGTATGTATGCTCATATTTGCG
The DNA here is from genome assembly GCF_904849725.1 of Hordeum vulgare subsp. vulgare. Lineage (NCBI taxonomy): Eukaryota > Viridiplantae > Streptophyta > Magnoliopsida > Poales > Poaceae > Hordeum > Hordeum vulgare. Next base: position 598,335,533 of record NC_058524.1, read on the forward strand.
CCCCTTGCATTTCCTGAACTGCGAAGATTTGGGTCCTAGTACTATCCGAATTTTAGAATGAATGCCAGATTTGAGGATGTCTATTGTATAATGGTCTTCAACCTCGAGGTGAGCCGTGAGCCTCTGGTTCCTCCTTCCTCTCCTTGTTTCCCCCTCCCTCAACCTCTCTTCTAGTTTGTTGTCTGCTCTGCTCTAGCTGTACTCAAACTCAAAGTTCAGCTATACTATTCTGTTGTAGCTGGTGTGCTCGGCTGTAGCCATGCTGTTGGTCCTCGATTGTTGCTACTGGTGAGCCTCATGGGCTTTTGTAGCTGGCTGCTGGTGCTTAAAGTGTGTTGCTGGTTGTCGGTGAATACTCACAACATATGCCATGGGTAGACTAAAGTCGGTGAGAACCGAAGGGACAAAGGTGGGCGCTGGGAACGAGGTTGGTACACGCATGGGACGCACGATGTACCCAGGTTCAGGGCTCTCCGTAGAGATAATACCCCTAATTCTGCTGGTGTGTTGATGTATGGAAACAGAGTACAATGTTGCTCCTGGAGCTATGTTGGGAGGAGGAAGAGGGGAGCAGCCGGCTCGTCTCTACCTCGCTCTCTATTGGTTGGTGAGTGTGTAGTGTTGAATGACTGGCAAGTGATCGGCCCCTCTGCATGGGGGCGACCGGGGCGTTTTATAGACGAACCCGTCGGCCTACAATATGGATAAAGGGTACAAGCATGGGACCCGACTGGCTGCTTCGCCGGCTGGCCAGGGGCCCACAAGGGTCTTGTCTTGTCGATGAGGGGCCCGCCGGCTGGATGGTCTCGTTTACCTGTGTGACCCGCCGGCAGGCCAATGGGGCTCCCGCGTAAGGTTGACGCTGAGCATGCGTTGTACGTCGAGCGTCGCCCCACGAGATTCTTCATGGGCAGGCAGTACGACCGCCTCCACTGTTCCTCACGCCGACTGCAGTAAAGGAGTGGGAGTGTGACGGTCCGACATCAGGCTAGGTGATGGATCAGAGCCGGGGTAGGTCTGCGGCGTGGCCGCCGACGCTCGTACGTGTCGGACGTCTTGATCCAGTACCTTTGCTGACACGTAGCTACCTTTAATCGTGAGGTCCTTTCCTGAGCTACGATCTGATGTGACTGGTGTTCCCCAGCCGGCTAACCTGCTTGGTCAGCCGGCTTGAGGGTGGCCGCCTCCTCCCCAGTCCGGCTGGCAGGACCAGGCCGGCTCTGAAGGGGAGTCCGCCTGCATTCTAGCCGGCAGGGGCTGCCTGGCCGGCCAGAAAGGTGGCCGCCTCGTCTTCCAGCCGGTAGGCGAAGCCTAGCCGGTCAGAAGACTTGGGCCTTGGGAATCTCCATATCTTCATGTCCATTGGGCCGGAAATGAAGGAACAAGCTTGATGAGCCTACCCCGGGGTTATCCCCCCAACAGTAGTCCCCGAAGCTGGCGAGGTCTGCCGCCTGCTGGCGGGCGGCCTCATCGGCTTGTTGGTGTGTCTTGATATTTTGGCTGTTGTTTGCGACGAAGGACGCCGGCTTCGGAGCCAGGTAGCTTCGAAGCGACGCCTTGGTCCCGTCGTCACTGGCCCGGAGAACGCCACGTGCCAGGCCCCGCCTGGCGTAATGATGGCGATTACCGCTGACGGGACCGGGCGTGGGCCTTGGGTCCCGCCACGACGCCCCCTCGGTCCTCGCGCGGGAGATCCTCTCCGGATTTACCCCGCGATGGTTGGGCTTAGGGGGGCGTTACCACCCGTAATACACGGAATTAATGGGGCCCGACATGCACCGGATCCCCTCCCCATGATGCTTCGTGGGGGTTTAAATGGGACGCGAGGGTTTCGAGGAGGCCACTCGCCCCCTCTTCTCGCCCTGCTCCGTGCTTTCTTCCTTCTTGCGTCCTGAGAAGAAGAGCTCGTGCCCTTCATCTCCTTCTTCGCCGTCGAGGCCTCCGCTGACCGCTTCGAGCTCTCGCCACCCGCGGCCATGACCAGTGGATCTTCTTCGAAGAGGTCGTCGGCGCAGCAGGCGTCCTTGCAGGGGGCCTGGCTGGGCAGCGATGTTGACGAGGAGCTCATCGATGCACTCCGTCATAATCGGCTGCTGCCCCCGGCCTCCCAAGTGTCGATGCGCCTTCCTGGCTCCGAGGCCTCTCCCGCACCTGTCGCGGGAGAGGTCGTGGTCTTCGCCGAGCACTTCTACCGGGGTTTCGCGCTCCCGGCTAGCTCTTTCTTCGCCGAGTGGCTCCAGTTCTTCGGCCTGTAGCCGCATCATCTGGCTCCGAACGCCAGATTACAGCTGGCCGCCTTCGTGGTCCTGTGCGAGGGCTTCGTGGGGATCGAGCCTCGCGTCGATCTGTGGCGCAGCTTGTTCTTCTTCAAGCAGCAATCCATCGCCATGGAGAAATTTGAGGTGGAGAAGCTCAAGGGGCCGCGCCCCATGACGCCGTGCGGGGCCGCATTGGTGCATCACCGCCCGAAGTCCGGCTTCCCCCAAATGCCTCTGCAAGACTCCGTCAAGCGTTGGCAGAAGGGGTTCTTCTATGTGACGAGCACCGACCCGGCCTAGGACGCCCTCAACATGCCCCCGTTCGCCATCGCCCTCCGACGCGGCAGAACTGGGACGCGAAGACTCCCAAGCCGCATCCTGAGGTGGCGCTCATTCGCGCCCACCTCGATATCTTGAGGGAGAGCGGCCTCCTCGGCCACGACCTTCTCGCTACCATGGTGGTTCGTCGGATCCTGCCTGTGCAGAGGTGGCCGCATCTGGTCTGCCAGATGAGCGGCCGGCTCGATCCGTGCCGGCTGTCCATCAAGAGGTTCACCCCAGGCGCTGTAGCGCGAAGGGTGAACCTGATCTCCACCGCCCGCATGGATGAGGGCGGGGAATGGACATGGGGGATGTCCCCGTTCAACCGGGCTCACCCGCCTTCGATGGTAGCCTTACTCCCTTCTTTTGTGTCGTTTTGTTTTGAAGCCGGTGGCGTTTGCTGAACCGGGTTGAATTTCTTTCTTGTAGATGTTCAAGACCCTGCAGGGGTCCCTCCCTCAGCCTGCTCCTGACGTGGAGGCGTCCGGCGCCTCCGAGATGGAGGATGAGGATGCGATGGAGCCCCGCTCAGACTCCTCTGCCGGCACGGTAGATCCCCTGGAGTCGGAAGGGACCAAGCCATCTAGTGAGTACCGGCGGCACATCCTAGCAGACTGGACGGACGATGATGAGGAGGCCTCATTCTGCTCTGATGCAGCCTTCGAGGGAGACTCCGACGAGGTGGAGGAGGTCACCGGCCCACTACCGTCGCGCGGCCGACGTCAAGGTGGCGGAGCGACTGCCGATGTCGAGGCCGCCGGGAAGAAGGGCAAGGGTGCTACAACTTCCCGGCCGGCCTCTAAGCGACCGACACCGGCTCCCCCAGCCGGGCAGCAAGCCGACGGTGCCAAGAGGCACCATGGCGGTGGCCGGAGGCAGGTCCCGGTGGTTGTAGGGTATGGTTTCCTCCTTTTCTTCCTTCCATATTTTGAGATGATTTTTGTTCCTGAGAAGCTTGGATTGACAGGGAGGCGGAGGATGCGGATGACGACACCACCTCCGCGGCCGAGCGGGCCGGCTGGGCAGCGGTCGATGCTGCCGATAGGGAGCTGGAGACACAGTCCAAGCGCCGGTGGGACATGGCTGCGGGGATGGCCGCCGTGGGCAAGTCTTGCCCCAGCCGGGTTGAGCGGCCGGAGCCAGCTAGCGAGGCCTCCTCCAGGCCAAACCCAAGGACCGAAGGGGCCCAACCGTCTGAACCGGCAGCCCCGGAGCGGGTGGACCTGGAGACGATCCCGGTTTCTCCCAGGGCCGAAGCGGCTCCTGACGCACCGTTGCTGGAACTGACCGTGCCGGACGCGGCCCCTGATACTCCAGGGGCAACCATGGATGCGCCGGACGCGGCTCATCCGCCTCTTGCGGAGGGGGTAGCGCCGGCTGGGACGGTGCCCGAGCCGGCCCTCGAGCCGGCACCAGGAGCCGGTGCCATCGTCGTCCCTCAGCAGGGCCCTGTTGCGCCAAGGGTAGGGGGCCGGCCTGGGAGCCGGCCCATGAAGTCATGGTGGGCGGCGAACGCGGCCCGCCTGCGAATGCCCGCCAGCACCGTTCTTTCTGGCGTGCCGGAGCTGGTGACGCTGTTTGACAACGACCGGTCGAAGGTGGAGCAGGCGGCCCGCGTGGTATGCGGCGACATGGAGCGCCTAGAAGCCCGCACCCAGGTAGGCCTTGCCTTCTTTGGTTTTTCCTTGCGCTTTTTTCTCTTCTCTTGACGTCAGTGGGGGCACGACTGCGCACCCACTGGGTGTAGCCCCTGAGAATCGGGCGGGTTGATTGCTAACCGGTCCGAATCTCTTGGAGGCCTTTTTCTCTGCATATTTTTCTTCAGTGGGGGCGCGCAAGTGCACCCACTGGGTGTAGCCCCTGAGAATCGGGCTGGTTATGCTTTTAACCAGGTCGAATCTTAATCTTGTTCCCCTTCTCTCTCCTTTGGCAGGCGCTTTATGATGCTCAGGTAGAGGCGTACAACGAGCTTCGAGACCAGCACCTAGGGGCTGATAGCCGGATCGCCGAGCTTGAAGTCCGGCTAGGCGAGGCTGCCACGGAGCGCGATGCCTTGCGCGAAGCCGGAAGCCGGCTCCAAGAGCAGCTGGACCTTCTTCAGGCGGAGAAGAAGGAGCTCGAGGCGGCCGGCCGGGTCGAGTTGGAGGGGCTGTGGGCCACGCTGCAGGAGAAGGAGGCCTCCTACTCTACAGACATGGACCGCCTCGCGTCGCTTCATATTGAGGAGGCGAACCTCAAGGACGCCACCTTGAGGGCGAAGGACGAAGCCCTTACCCATAAGCAAGCATAGCTGGGTAAGGCGCTGGAGTCCGCCGCGACCCTCCAGGAGGAAATCGCCCGCCTCACTCATGCGAGTGAGGTGCGGGAGCGCGAGGTCCTCGAGGTCTTTCATGAGACCGACGACGCCTTCCAGCATGGGTTTCCTTCCCTTGTTTTGCGTTTGGTTTTTTGGCCGTCTCCTCCTCTTGACGTGTTCTTACGTCCCGACTGTCTTTTCCCCAGATCTCTTCTCCGAGACCCAGGTCGCAGCCGACACCGCCGTTGAGGTGAGCTGTGAGGAGTGCCGCGCGGCCGGGCAGGAGGTGGATACTACCTCCGGCTGGAGCATAGAGGAGATCGGCGTGGGCCTTCGGGCCCGCTTGCACGTCCTGAGCGAGTCTGTGACTCAGCTCCAGGTTGCAGGTTCGTCGATGGTGGCGGCCCTGTGGCCGGAGGGCGTGGAGCCGACGACCATGAGCCGGCTTGCCCACTGGCTCGCAACGGGTGGAGAGCGCCTGGACGCCTGGCGAGCCTCCGCAGCGCGGTCTGGGGCTTATATGGCCCTGAACTTGGCCAAGTCATGGTATCGCAACCTGAACTTGGGCATGTTGGCTGCCCAGCGCGACGGCTCAGAGGTGGAGCTGCAAGGCATGAAGGAGGAGCTCCGGGTGAGAGCCAGCGCCGTCGCCGAATACGCCGCCTGGGATGACTTCGTCTTGGAGCGGGGCGAGAACGGCAGCGTGATCGCTGAGGATCTGCATGGCCTTCAGCCCTACGACGTCGATGGCAGCTCCGAGGAGGCGGCCTGGGCTACGGAATCTGCAGCCGCCTCCAGATGTGGGGCGTATGCCGACTCCGGGATCAGCGGAGCCGGGGGCCGCAACGGGGGAGACGGCACATCCACCTCGGGAGGAGCCGGAGGCGGCGATGCTACCACATCAGGAGCGGCAGCTGAGACGACCCCTGAGGCCGATGTCCCGTAACTGACGTCCTTTTGTGTTTTTTTTTGTTCTACCCCCGGAGGGATGTAACGAACGTGGTCCGTGGGCCAATGCTTTTTATGAATGTATATATTCAGCATTACATTCGTCACCAAGCGTGTTGTCTTATGATCCCGTCTTCTGATTCCTGGTTGACTTCTCTTATCCGAAGCCATCACGACGTAAAGAACAAGACACAAGCCAATCAGAGGCCGGCTAGAATGAACCAACTCGAGCCGGTCGTCACTAGTATAGCCGGACTTTGCATGTATTAGACCTGACCCGGCGTCATATCGCGAACCGAGCGACCGGAGCCAGCCCGTAGGTTCAAGCGAAGGACCGGGAGTCAGCTGTTACACTATGTGCCTGACTACAAGGATTGACTGTTCAGGCGGCTGGCGAGCCCCCGAGCTTGTTTAAAGCTAGCAAGGGGCCGCGCTGCGTAGCCTCCAAGCTTAAGCAAGCCAGCAAGAGGTGGTACGCTGTGTAGCCCGTACACGTGAGTGAGAACTCTTGACAAAAATAAACATGGAGTATGTCCTTTTTATTGCCTTCTTTGTTCCCTGAAGAGGGAGAAAGATACATGTGTATGCTCCTTCCTTTGTTTGTCTTCCGCCTTTTAGCAATAGAACGGGCAAAGCAACGCCGCGTTCCATGGGCGCTCCGTTTCTTGGCCGGAGTCGTCCCTCTTGCGCTTCCTTGGCTTCTGGGCGTCGATCAGGTAGTAAGCGTTGTTGTGTAATGCCCTACTGATGATGAAGGGTCCCTCCCAGGGGAGTGAGAACTTGTGCTGGCCGGCAGTGCGCTGGATTCTTTTGAGGACCAAGTCTCCCTCCCTGAAAGAGAGAGGCCTGATCCTTTTGCTGTGGTAGTATCTCAACTTCTGTTGGTAGATGGCCGTCCGGCTCAAAGCCAAGTCCCTTGCTTCCTCGAGGAGATCCACACCGTCTTCTCTGGCCTCCATCACCTCCGTTTCTGTGTATAGGGTGACCCGAGGTGAGTCGAATTCGACATCCGTGGGGACGATAGCCTCAGACCCGTATACCAGAAAGAATGGAGTGAAGCCGGTCGACCGGTTGGGCGTGGTGCAGAGGCTCCATAGCACAGCTGGAAGTTCTTCGATCCAGCAGCCGGCTGACCTGACCAGTGGTGCCACCAGCCTTGGCTTGATGCCGGCTAGGATCAGGCCGTTGGCCCTCTCCGCTTGGCTGTTTGACTAGGGGTGTGCCACCGAGGCCAGGTCGAGCTGGATGCCTACCTTGGAACAGTAGAGCGCCAGGGCGCCCTTGGCGAAGTTGGTGCCGTTGTCGGTGATGATGATGTGGGGAACGCCATATCGAACAGAGATGTGTGTGATAAACCTGACAGCAGTGGGGCTGTCAAGCTTCTTGATAGGCCTGGCTTCAATCCACTTGGTGAACTTGTCGAGGCTACCAGAAGATGCCTCATCCCTCCACGAGCCGTCTTGAAGGGCCCAACTATGTCCAGTCCCCAGACGACGAATGGCCATGATAAGGGAATGGTTTTCAGCGCTGAAGGCGGCATATGGCTTTGTGCACTAAAGCGTTGGCAGCCTTCACATTTGTCCACCAAATCCACAGCCTCCTCGAGGGCCGTGGGCCAGTAGAATCCATGGCGGAATGCTTTAGCCACCAGGGTTCTGGAGGTGGCATGATGCCCACACTCCCCCTGGTGGATGTCTCTAAGGATCTCCTACCCTTTTTCTGATTCGATGCAGCGTTGGAACACGCCGTCGTGCTGCGTCGCACTAGCTCGCGATTGATGATGGCATAGGCGGTGGACCTGCGCTGGGTCTGTCTCGCCTCCGCCTCGTTCTGAGGAAGTTCGCCGCGAAGAAGGAAGGCCAGAATGGCCTGAGCCCATGATGGAGCCGACACAAGGGTCGCCTCTACTTCGTCTTGACTGTTGGGGGCTTCTGCAGCCCCCGAGCTTGATGGCGTCTCCGGTGCTATTGCAGCAGCCGGCTCATCGTCTATCTCCATGACGTCCACCCACTGGGAGGATTCGAGCCCGGGCAGAGCCGGGGTTGTCGTTGTAGCTGGTGCCGTTGTTGGGGTTGGGTAGACCAATGGAGCCCGATTCGGATCCGAAGCCGGCGTAGTTGGTGGAGCCGACGGCGCTTGTACCGTAGATTCAGTCGGTGCCGCGTTTGGAGCCGGTGCCGTAAGTGCAGCTGGCGCGGGGTCCGCAGCCGGCATAACTGGCGGAGCCAGCGGCGCTTGTATCGTAGAGTCGGCGGGTACGAAGATTGACGCCGACTCCGGAGACGGCTTGATAGACGGCTTGTGGAGTTGCTCGAGGGAGATGCCGGCTGGGATGGCCTGCCTCGTGGAGCCGATCTTTGCCAGCGTATCTGCCGCCTCATTTTCCGCCCTGGGAACATGGTGGAACTCACAACCCTCGAAGGGGCCGCTGAGTTACTGGATGAGGAAGCGGTAGCTTGCCATGTTGGCGTCCCTAGCGTCCCATTCGCCAGAGACCTGTTGCACCACTAAGTCCGAATCGCCGAAGCATATGAGCTACCGGATGCCAATCTCCTTGGCAAGCCGGAGGCCGTGAGCCAGTGCTTCGTACTCGGCGACGTTGTTGGAGGCAGCGAAATGGATCTGGAGAGCATACTTGAGCTGGTCCCCTTTCGGGGACGTCAAGATGATGCCGGCTCCCAGCCCTGTCCGCATCTTCGAGCCATCGAAGTGCATCCGCCAATGCGTGGAGTCTGGAGGCGGTGGCTCGAACTGGGTCTCGGCCCAGTCGACTAAGAAGTCGGCCACCAACTGTGATTTGATGGCGGTGCGAGGCTCGTACCGAATGTCGTGGTCCGCCATGGCGATGGACCATTTGGCAATTCTGCCCGTGGCATCACGGTTTCCCATGATATCTGATAGCGGAGCAATGCTCACCACAGTGATGGCATGCTCTTGGAAGTATTGTTTTAATTTCTTAGCAGCAAGGTAAACACCATAACACATTTTCTGATAATGAGGGTCGTTCTGCTTAGAGGCGGACAAGACCTCACTAAGGTGGTAGACAGGGCGCTGCACTGGCAGGGCCTTGCCCTCCTCTTTGCGTTGAACTACCAACACTACGCTAAGCACTCGAGTGGTCGCCGCGATGTATATGAGTATGGGTTCCCTTTCAGATGGGGCTGCCAAGATTGGCAGGCTCGAGATTACCCGCTTGAGGTCGCGGAAGGCTTTGTCTGCCTGGTCGTTCCACTCGAACTTCGTCGTCTTCTTCATGAGCTGGTAGAGTGGAAGGGCCTTCTCGCCAAGCCGACTGACGAACCGGCTGAGGGATGCCAAGCAGCTAGCGAACTTCTGGACGTCGAGGATCCGAGCCGGACGGACCATCCGCTCGATGGTGCTGATCTTCTCAGGGTTCGCTTCAATGCCGCGGGCGGACACGAAGAACCCCAAGAGTTTGCCGCCTGGGACCCCGAAGACGCACTTCTCCGGATTGAGCCGGATCTTGTATTCGCGCAGATTGGCGAATGTCTGTCGTAGGTCATCGAGGAGGCTGAAGTGCTGCTTCGTTTTGATGACGATGTCATCCACATAGACGTGGATGTTTCTGCCAATCTGTGGCAGTAGGCACTGCTGCATGCAGCGTTGGAATGTCGCACGTGCGTTCTTCAGACCGAACGTCATGGTGGTGTAGCAGTAGGCCCCGAAGGGTGTGATGAAGGAGGTCTTCAGGTGATCAGCTGGATCCCTCTTGATTTGATGGTAGCCTGAATAAGCATCCAGAAATGACATCAGTTTGCAGCCTGCAGTGGAGTCGATCACTTGATCTATCCTAGGCAACGCGAAAGTGTCTTTCGGACAAGCCTTATTCAGGCTAGTGTAGTCGATGCACATTCGCCATGTGTTGTTCTTCTTCAGCACCAGGACTGGGTTCGCCAGCCAGTCCGGGTGGAAAACCTCCATGATGAAGCCGGCTGCAAGGAGCCGGGTGATCTCTTCTCCGATTGTGCGTCGCTTCCCCTCGGCGAAGCGGCGCAAAGGTTGTTTCACCGGCTTTGCATCCGGTCGCACGTGAAGTTTGTGCTCGGCGTACTTCCTCGGAACATCCGGCATGTCCTTGGGGGACCATGCAAAGATGTCCCGATTCTCACGTAGGAAGTCGACGAGCTCGCCTTCCTATTTGGGGCTGAGGCCAGCCCCGATGGTGATGCACTGCTTTGGATTGGCAGGGTCGAGTGGGACCTGCTTGGTCTCTTTATCCAGCTTGAAAGAGCCCTCGCCGGCGGATTGGGACGGAGGCGAAGGAATCGCTGGCTGCTCGGTAGCCTGGGCCACGAGCTGGTCGATCTGCCGCTTATCCTCAGCAATCACCAAGGCGTCGGCGAGGCGGCTGCTATCTTGGGCGCACTCGAGCGACTTCTTGTAGTCGCCATCAACAGTGATGATGCCCTTGGGACCCGGCATCTTCATCTTCAGGTAGGCGTAATGCAGAATAGCCATGAATTTGGCCAGAGCCGGTCTCCCCAGCAGCGCGTGATACGGGCTACTGAGGTCCACCACCTCGAACCATATGGACTCACGACGGAAGTGGTCCTTGTCGTGGAAGAGGACGTCCAGCTGGATCTTGCCGATGGGCGAGCATGACTGCCCAAGCACGATGCCATGGAAGACAGTGTTGGTTGGCAGGACGTCTGTCTCCTTGAGTCCGAGCTTGCAGAGAGTGTCGAGGTAGAGGATGTTGATGCTGCTGCCGCCATCGACTAGCACTCGGGAGAATCGGCAGGTGAGCCTCTTGGAGGCGAAGGTGGGGTCGAGGACGAGTGCGTATGACCCCGGGTTGGGCATCACCGCAGGGTGATCCACCCGGCTCCATGTGATCGGCCTGTCCGACCAATGCATGTTCTGGGGAACAGGGGGAACGGTGGCGTTCACCTCGCACCGCCTTTGGCGCTTGTCATCGCCTTCGCTGGTGAAGACGACGAACGCTCCGTCTTGATGCGGATAGTCGTCAGGGTGTGGGCCGTCATCGCGAGGCGGCGGCGGCGGAAGCGGAGCGTGATGGGGAGCCGGTGCACGGGGCGCCACCTGCGCACCCTGGGGAGCCGGCATTCCCTCCCCTTGCGACAGCTGACGTGCGATGTTGCACTGTCAAAGGGTATGGGTAGACGGTGTCGCACGCGAATGTATCTTGCAGGGGGCGTCGAGCAGCTGCTCGAGAGACTGCCTGGGCTGCCAGTTGGGGTTGCCCTGATTGCGGCGCTTTCGTGGGGGCCGGCTTGGGAAGCCGACGCCTCGCCCTCCACGTTGGCCACTAGCTTGTTGTTGGCCATCTGATCCGCCTTACGCTTGTAGTTGTTCTGGCCGCCTCGGTTGTCCCCAGCCGGCTTGGGAGTAGCCGGCGCAGGCACAACCTTGTCCAAGGCGGTCACCTTGATGCGCATTGCGGAGTCGGCCATGGCGTACTTGTCCGCCTTGGCCATGAGCACCGCCAAAGAGGTGGGCTCGGCGCACATGAGCTTGTGCTTGAGGAGGGTGCCGTCTCGGCATCCGTCGATGAAGTACTGTATGGCTTGTACCTCATGCACCCCCTCACAGGAGTTGCGGAGCTCGGTCCACCGGGTGACGTAGTCGCGGAGGGGTTCGTCGGCCTTCTGGACGCACATGGCCAGCTCGCGAGGCCGACCAGGGCGCTTGTAGGTGCCAGTGAAGTTGCGGACGAACGCCTCCTCGAAGTTCACCCAGGAGTTGACGCTGCCGGCCGGGAGGCTGTTAAGCCACGTACGGGCCGAGCCGGCCAGCATGAGTGGCACATAGCGAACCGCTACACGCTTGTTGCCCCTGGCGATGCCCACGGCCGTGGTGTAGTCGATCAGCCAGTCTTCTGGCTTGGCCGTGTTGTTATACTTGGGCGTATCCCGAGGCAAGGTGAAGCCTCGGGGGAACGGCTCCCCTCGGATCCGGGGGCCAAAGCACGCCGGACCGACGGGTCCGTCTTCCTCTAGGAGGGCCGCATGGGCCAGGGCGATGATGCGCCGGCGAGCATCCCGCTCATCCTGGGTGGCGGGGGCGCCAGCCCCGGTGATGAGAGGGGAGGCGCCTCGGGAGCCGGAGGCATGAGTCCTTTGCGGGGGAAGATCCCCGTACTCCGAATCGCCCTCGTCGCCTCCGCGACGTAAACCCGAAGTGTGCTCGCTCTGGCGCTGTGAGCGTCGGTCTTGGCTTCCCTCGCCCCTCCAGCAGGAAGGGCGATGCGAGGAAGATCCCTCGGCGTGGTGCTGGCCGCTAGGGTTGCGGCGAGCCCCCGAGTTTGGTCCCGGGAACTCCGATTCAGCCTGACCAGGGTCAATCCGAGCGTGTTGCTGGTTAGCGGCGTCAAGGAGATCCTTGACACGCTTCTCCTGGAAGGCGCGCTCCTCGCCTTCCAGGCTCGCCATCTCCTCCATGGCCGCCTGCGCAGCCCGCATGTTGGCCGCAGGAGTCTCATAGGTGGGCAGGTCGTTGCCTAGAGCTTCGGCGATGAACCGGCCGCGGCTGCGGACCGATCCAAGACGACTAGGGGCCTCGGAAATTGGAGTAAGGCCGTACGCGGAGTTGTACTCGCGGTGCGTAGCCTCCAACCGGCGTTTTGCCGAGGCGACGGCGATGCCCTCCTCCAAGATACGCCTGCGAGCCTCCTCCAGCGAGGCCCGAGCGTCTGCAGGGTCGGCGGAAGCGGCGACCGGTGTCTTTAGGCCGGCGATGGCATCCCGAAGTGTGTCAGCGGCGGCCGTAGTGGGCTCGCCGGCGCCTGCAGAGGCCTTGCCGGGAGCCGCGCTGGTGCCGGCACCGATAACCATCACCTCCACGGTGTTGGAGACGGCAGCAACGTGGTAAGGGGTGAAGAACCCTAACGATGGCGGAGGGCCATCGAAGATGAGGACGTTACTGGGGTAAACGTCGTGGGCGGGCATCTCAGCGATAGAGAGCCTGCTGAAGCTGGCGCAGAGCGCCTCAACGTTGCAGTCCTCGCCGAAGTAGCATGGGCCGTCATTGAGGCGAAGGTCGCTGAAGAGAACGCTGAGGTTCTCCATAACAGCGACGACGACGCTAGGCAGCGCCTCATCATCAGAATCTTCGTCCGAATCCGCATGGCGGACGGGGACGTCGATCATCATGGGCGTCTCTTCGTCGAAAGCGAGCTCCATGGGCATGCAAACTGCTCCGGACGCGGTGCATCCGGTGGTGTAGGTGCGGGGCCCCGCCCAGCGCGTAAAGCCAGCCGATGCCGCGATCGGCCCCATGGTGGGCGCCAAATGTCGGTGAATACTCACAACATATGCCATGGGTAGGCTAAATTTGGTGAGAACCGAAGGGACAAAGGTGGGCGCTGGGAACAACGTTGGTACACGCATGTGACGCACGATGTACCCAGGTTCAGGGCTCTCCGTAGAGATAATACCCCTAATTCTGCTGGTGTGTTGATGTATGGAAACAGAGTACAATGTTGCTCCTGGAGCTATGTTGGGAGGAGGAAGAGGGGAGCAGCCGGCTCGTCTCTACCTCGCTCTCTATTGGTTGGTGAGTGTGTAGTGTTGAATGACTGGCAAGTGATCGGCCCCTCTGCATGGGGGCGACCGGGGCGTTTTATAGACGAACCCGTCGGCCTACAATATGGATAAAGGGTACAAGCATGGGACCCGACTGGCTGCTTCGCCGGCTGGCCAGGGGCCCACAAGGGTCTTGTCTTGTCGATGAGGGGCCCGCCGGCTGGATGGTCTCGTTTACCTGTGTGACCCGCCGGCAGGCCAATGGGGCTCCCGCGTAAGGTTGACGCTGAGCACGCGCTGTACGTCGAGCGTCGCCCCACGAGATTCTTCATGGGCAGGCAGTACGACCGCCTCCACTGTTCCTCACGCCGACTGCAGTAAAGGAGTGGGAGTGTGACGGTCCGACATCAGGCTAGGTGATGGATCAGAGCCGGGGTAGGTCTGCGGCGTGGCCGCCGACGCTCGTACCTGCAGGACGTCTTGATCCAGTACCTTTGCTGACGCGTAGCTACCTTTAATCGTGAGGTCCTTTCCTGACCTACGATCTGATGTGACTGGTGATCCCCAGCCGGCTAACCTGCTTGGTCAGCCGGCTTGAGGGTGGCCGCCTCCTCCCCAGTCCGGCTGGCGGGACCAGGTCGGCTCTGAAGGGGAGGCCGCCTGCATTCTAGCCGGCAGGGGCTGCCTGGCCGGCCAGAAAGGTGGCTGCCTTGTCTTCCAGCCGGTAGGCGAAGCCTAGCCGGTCAGAAGACTTGGGCCTTGGGAATCTCCATATCTTCATGTCCATTGGGTCGGAAATGAAGGAACAAGCTTGATGAGCCTACCCCGGGGTTATCCCCGACACTGGTGGTGATGTACCCTAGTTTTAGTAGCAGCCACATGAATTCGCTGGTGGTGGTTAAGCACTTCTTTGCTTCCTCCTGCTGCTGCTATTGCTAGCTGCTGCGGATGCTAACTGCTCCTGATACTAGCTGCTGCCTATTGGAGAGAGAAGAGGGTTATAAACTTATAATTATATATATCCATTTTACATTCTAGCATAGCAAGTTGTTTTGTTTCTCAGATGCTTTCTTTTCTTATGCAACAATCCACCACCTGCTTATGCAGAATGCTTATTGGTAGTACCGTTTTAGTACTCTTATTGCTAGGCTAGTAGTACCAGTAAGAACATAACTCTATAGCTAAATACACAAAAATCATGAAGCACTAATTTATTTCATGTTCTGTCTGCACGTCACTAAAAAACCACCTATTTTTTACTGGGCGAGTATAGAAGCATACTCCCCCGGTCCTGTAAAAGCTGACCTTTGAGAGAAAGGTAGAACCAATTTTTTGAAATTTGACTACCAATATCCTTGCAATATACTATTAGGTAGGTGGAAATCAGTCAATTTGTCTCGACTGTCGAGAAGTATTTCCATAATATACATTTATTTTGTATTTTATGGATTTACTTTAAAGAAACTAATGATCAAATATTTTGAAGACCGTGTTGAAACAACAGATTTTAGAGGACCAGTGTGAGTAGTTCCTGATATTTGACATTGCCTTTATCTAGAGATGATGAGCCAAGAACATCCAGCATGTTTGTGTTTCTACCTTAAGATAGTTGCAGGATGAAGCAGTATCTTAAATCATTTTGCATTTTGCACTTTGCAGTGTCATGTACATACTTTGCAACGAGGAACCTCTCTGGATGAGTAAATATCTTTCTGTTGGTGGTCATCTTGAGTACGACCTACAGCTTGCACGTTGCCGACTTGCTACACCAAGCCGCACCAGGTGCTTCCCATCGACGTTGGATCCAGGTAATTCATCGGATCTCAAGCCTACGCTAGTTATTTTTTTGCTGCTCAATGTGCACACTATAACTGGTGATTTTTGCTTTGCTAGATTGTGCAGGAGGCGGCGCGTCAAGGAACAGCGCCTACATGTAGTCCTCACGGCCCCTCTTCTCTTCCTGGATCCAGGAACCATGGCTTCATCTTGAGCACATCTTCTTGTACGGCCATGTCGAACAGGTAACTGCGATTTCCCCGCTTCCCTTGCTCCTTGCTACGGGTCATTGCTAATCTCGTATGCTTGTGGTCGTGGTGGTGGTATTCTGTGAATCACCATGTGTTGATTGGGTTTGGGAATAAATTCAGCCTGTGTTAAGATGACAGAACTCAAACCTATAACAGGATAAGATCCAATTTTGTGTTTCTTGCTGTTGTACTAGCATTTATGGGCACAACTACTACTGGTCATATGCCATTTTCATGTTTGGAGCTGTTGATTGGTGGGTTTGGTAGCTTGTTCTGTACTTTGGGCTTCAAGATACTTGTTTGAGATTCCTATGCTCAGCAGCAGACACGCAATACTTAATATGGATGCTTTATCACTAAAATATGGTTGTTTTATCACTAGAAACTCTTATTTCATCAGATAACCCTAGAGGCATTGTTGTATTATAGAATCCGTTGACTTCTTTTTTCTTGTAAATGTGGCAATTTATAACTTACTCTGTTAGACCTCCAGTTGTTAAACCTATAGCCATACTACTTGCTTTGGTTGGCTTCTGCCACTTTGTGTGCTGTAGTTGAGGTTTGAGCTTGCTGTGTTAAAAATGTGCTAATTCGAGTTGTGATTCGACTCTATAACTTTGATTCTAGATTATTTGGGTTATTAGTGTACGATAATCTAGATTCTTTACACGGGCAGCACATTGCCGCGGCACACTTACCACGTACTCCACACATGATATCTTGATTCAACGACGCCTTCCTAGTCCAGATTTCATGGTTACCAGAGTTAACATTGGCAGAAATTGTCCAAGTATATTCGTGGAATATATACTGTGTCCACTAATGGTAGTCGAATATTACAGTACATCTGCAGGTAAATACAGTACGTAGCATCTGCATCTTTAACATAATAATACTTGTAGTTGTACTGAATGTCCACTCTAGTAGCTGGATGTTCCTCCTTTGGGTACTGTTCTTGAGCTGGGTTCTGTTATTCGTAGGGCTGGATACTTGACTGGTGAGGGGTTCAGTCCATTGGGTTTTCGACTACTGTATGTGTATGCGTGCAGATTTCCAGCACCTTATCCTTGCTCTGTTCCCACGTGTGTATCTTGTTGATAAAAATATATGGTACTTAATATATATATTTGCATCTAAATTCGTGTATCTTGTTGGAACCCGTAGTGCAGAAAACAGATATTATCCTAAATCTTTCAAAATCTTAGGATTTAATTAATTGCAAGTTGTTGGAACCCATACTGTAGAAAACATATAGTATCCTAAATGGCTAGATAATCTCACCAAACTTAGTGAATTAATTTGTCAGGCAATCTCTCCTTGGTATACTATTTCTGGAGATTGTTGTGAAATTGTTGTTATATTGTTTAGCCCTGCCCCCATCCTCCAAGATCTAATATGCATGTTTCCATGCTGTATATTTTCTTTGCTAAACAGTTTGTTGTGGTTAATAGTGAGGCTGTGATATTTGGTATTCTGAACATTCGTTTGATATGTATGCCGCACTTTTCAACTCATGTCATGTTTAATTTTTGATGATATATATTTGCAGATATTTTGCCTAACTTCAAGACGAGTGTTCTCCCTCTTATACAAGTAAAGCCACGCTGAAGATATTCAAAGAAGGGATAACATATTTTTGTATAAAAAGTTATGTATTGATAGCTGGGTTATGTGCATGATGTAAACTCTGGAATTTCATATATCTTCTCTCTGTTTCTGATTGAAATATTCATTATTTCTGAATTACAATTGTTCTGTTTTGTTTATAATAGTGATTATGTATGTGATTTGAAAATAAAATAGGCTGGAATTGTTTGACAAAATACAAAATTTATGGCGTGGATTCGAATTTGGAGATCAGGATGACATATGGGACCAATCTGACTAGTGGGACCAGTACAAAAATAAAATGGCCAAAAAACAAAATCAATAGAAAGTAAAAGGCCACAACCCAAAATAGAAAAGGCTACAATGTTGCGGATTATTGGGCCAGGCCCATGCAGCTAAGCATAATAAAGAGAAAAAAACATTAAATGGGCTGGATTAATGGGCTCGGCCCATTTAAAACATCGAATTGGACCGGGCTGATTCTATGCCATGTCAGCTTGCCATGTCAGATCCGACATGGCGCGGGGCTGATTGCTAGTGACCAAAATAATTTCAATGCTTTCGTTTGGTCGTAAAATCCTACGACCAATACAGCAAAAAGGTCGTTACAGTTCATTAGAGACCCTCAGCTTTGGTCGTAAAAAGGTCGCAAATGAAAATCAATGACCATTCGGTGACCAATATTGAAGGTCGTTAGTTCACATATTTCTTGTAGTGCTACCAAACCTCATAGGTCGACAAGGACGCGTACTACTCTAGAGTGGTATGATAATCCTGTCTTGGAGGTCATGTTGCTAGACAACAATGAACCTACGAGCTATGGATAAGCAATGGTGGGCCCGAATTCTGACAAATGGCTGGTGGCCATGAAAACCGAGAGAGGATCCATGTATGAAAACAAAGTGTAGACATTGAAAGAACTACTTGATGGTCATAAGACTATCAACTACAAATGGATCTTTAAAAGGAAGGCAAATGATGATGGTGAAAAGTCACCATTAAGAAAGCTCAACTTGTCGCAAAGATGTTTCCGACAAGTTCAAAGAGTTGACTACGATGAAGACTTTCTCACTCGTAGCGATGTTCAAAGTCTATTGGAATTATGTTAGCAGTTGCTGCATCATTTATGAAATCTTGCAGATAGGATGTTAGAATATTGTTTCCTCGACGGTTTCCTTAAGTAAAGGTTGTATGTGATACAACTATAAGGTTTTGTCGATCCTAAAGGATGCTAACAAGTATGCAAAACTCCAGCTTCCCTTCTATGGACTAGAGCAAGCATCTCGGAGTTAGAATGTATGCTCTGATGAGACGATCAAAGGTTTTGGTTTTATACAAAGTTTATGTGAAGCTTGTGTTTCCAAAGAAGTGAGTGGGAGCACTATAGAATTTCTGATGAGTTAATCGGAAATGATGTAGATTTCTAGAAATTATATAGGGTTGTTTGAAAAGTGTTTTTCAACGAAAAACCTGGATTGAGCTACTTGAACATTGAGCATCAAGATCTATAAAGATATATAAAAACACTTAATAGTACTTTCAAATGAATACATACCTGATGACGAGTTGATGAATATATAATTCTCGTCCCTCGTTGTTTACCCCAAGTGGAAGGTGGAGATGTAGTCAGCGGCATGGAGACTGTAAGGTTTATCGAACCAGGAGGACTCTGAGGATCAACAAGTAGGTGTCCCCTGCCCTGGCGCAAGAAGAAGACGTGGACCTGCACACACACAAATAACTTTGCTCCCAACGATTATAGAGAGGTTGTCAATCTTTCCGGCCTTGTAGTTTGTGAAGGATCAAAACACAAGCGGGAATGGTGATAGTGATTGCAATAGAAAAGTAAATGAAAGCAGTAAATGATGGAGGTGTAAGCAATGGTGGAAATATGGACCGGAGTCACATGATGTTCACTAGTGATGTCTCTCTTCCAAAAGACGATAAACAACTATGCTTGGGTAAACAAATTACAGCTGGGCAATTGACAGAATTATAAACGCATCGCAATGCTAATTATGCTACTTGAAAGTTAGAGGCTCAATAGTAATGGGTAGTACGACAAGACAAGTAGACCGTTTATTCATCAGCATCTATTTACTAATCATCCACCTTGAGATATCTATCCGGAACATCTCGCTGGTATTAAGTTGCGAGCCCCACCGAAAGTGTAAACTCAATGCAAGGGACAACTGCATTAACGAACTATGCGTAAGGTAAACAATCCTTGCAACCGTGGTCACAAGCACCTTAGTTTTCCCCCTAGTGGCAACATCACATCCCCTAGTCTCATGTTTCTGTCACTCAAGATAGACATCAGGGGCATGAACCCATAATCATGCATAACGCTCCCTCTTCGAGTTACAATCTACTACTCGGCCAAAGCAATACATAGCAACGGAGAACATGCATGAATCACTAAAGAACATAATATAAAAGGATAATCAAAAATATAACTCATAACAATCTAAACATAATCTCATAATCCATCGGATCCCAACAAACTAAGCATAGCAATAACAGGAAAATTACATAGATGCCTTGATCATGTAGGGCGGCTCACAAGGGCTAATCATGGAAGCACAAGATTGGATAGAAGACATCACATACCTACTAGTCATGGACTCATGGTCCAAGGAGGAATATTCACGACACGTCCGGGAAGCGTCCATGACGGTGGAGAAGCTCTCGGAGGTCAATCCTCCCTCCAGCAGGGTGCCGGGAAAAGGTCTCCTGACGCTCCCGATCTCGGAAGCGCTGCGGCAGTGCAACGATGGAGAAATTCACGATTCTGGATGTGATGGAAGGATTTCCTCTCGGAGGAGTAAATATAGGCCAAAGGAGTGCGTCAGAAGAGGTGGGGCCCACCCAGGCGGCCTGTGGGCGCGGCGAGGGTCCAAGCCGCGCCGGGTGGTCGCCTCGGAAGCCCCTCGCTCCCCTCTGGCCCATCTTCGATGATCTTGAAGCTTCCGTTATGCTGATTTTTATACTTTTTTCTCGGGATTTTTGGGGCTTTGGAAATTTGGGTAAAAGCCCCTGCAAAAAAGACATCAGCAGACATAAACTGGCACTGGATGCAGTGAGTTAGTAGGTTAGTCCAAATATGTGTAAAAAGATATAAAAGTGTAGCACAACCTATAACAATGTTACCCAAAAGATCATGGAAGAAGCAGAAATTATAGATACCTTTGGGATGTCTCAACATCCCCAAGCTTAATTCCTGCTCGTCCTCGAGTAGGTAAATGATAACACAAATAATTTATGTGGTGACATCCTCACACACATATAAGAACTTCAAAGTAAAGTAAGTAAGATATGCAATTCAAGTCAAGACAATAACAAGCAAGAGTCTATATTTAGTATTGAGTTTAGCAAAGTAAGAACATAAAGGTGCAAGAGCTTCGCTGTCCGTGACTTGAATGTCTCCAAATGGTGTTTGCGTGCAAGAAGTGGGAGATGGGTTTAGAGAATAAAATATTATTTTAATTGAGAACTCAATCTACTAAACCTCACACTTGGTCTCCTTCAGAATCTTATTTTGACTCATCCCGACACCACTAGTCAGGCACAAGTCAAAATGATCCTATCCCTTTCGACTTTGAGCACTCATGCAATGGATCAGCGCAAGCCAGATATGTTGGCACTTAGGATGGCAAAGAGAATAATGATGGGGAAGGAAGACAAAAAGGTGTGAAAGTCTCACATCAATGAGGACAATCATAGGCGAGAGAAAGCCAAATGATAGATATGATGTGAGGAGTAGGGATTGCCATGCAACAGATGCACATATGAGCTAAGGTAAGTGCTGCATCTTGAGCTTGCGTTGGTTTTTCCCTTGAAGAGGAAAGGGTGATGCAGCACAGGAGCAGTAAGTATTTCCCCCAGTTTGAAAACCAAGGTATCAATCCAGTAGGAGAATCGTGTCAAGTCCAGACTACCTGCGCAAACACAAAAGAGCTTGCACCCAACGCTATAAAGGGGTTGTCAATCCCTTCAAGATTCATTGCAAAGTGAGATCTGAAGGCGGAAAGTGAAACGAAGTAAAAGAGTAAGGCTGAAAATATGGTTTGAAGTAGACCCCGGGGCCATAGTGTTCACTAGAGGCTTCTCTCAAAATATCAAATATTACGGTGGGTGAACAAATTACTGTCGAGCAATTGATAGAACCGCGCAAAGTCATGACGATGTCTAAGGCAATGATCATACATATAGGCATCACGTCCGAGACAAGTAGACCGATACTTTCTGCATCTACTACTATTACTACACACATCGACCGCTATCCAGCATGCATCTAGTGTATTGAGTTCATGACGAATAGAGTAACGCCTTAAGCAAGATGACATGATGTAGAGGGATAAACTCAAACCAGTGATGACAACCCCATCTTTTTACCCTTGATGGCAACAACACGATGTGTGCCTCGCTACCCCTTCTGTCACTGGGTGAGGTCACCCCACGGTATGAACCCAAAACCAAGCACTTCTCCCATTGCAAGAATCATAGATCAAGTTGGCCAAACAAAACCCACAACTCGAAGAGAACTACAAGGATATGAAATCATGCATATAAGAGATCAGAAGAAACTCAAATAAGATTCATAGATAATCTGATCATAAATCCACAATTCATCGGATCTCGACAAACACACCGCAAAAGAAGATTACATCGGATAGATCTCCATGAAGATCATGGAGAACTTTGTATTGAAGATCCAAGAGAGAGAAGAAGCCATCTAGCTACTAGCTATGGACCCGAAGGTCTATGGTGAACTACTCACGCATCATCGGAGAGGTCATGGTGTTGACGAAGAAGCCCTTCGTATCTGAATCCCCCCTCCGGCAGGGCACCAGAACGTGCCCCAGATGGGATCTTGCGGAGACATAAGCTTGCGGCGGCGGAAAAGTATTTTCATGGATCTCTCGCGCAGTTTTGGAATTTTTCTGTATTTATAGGCGGAAGAGTTAGGGAAGACGTGCCACAGGGGGCCCACAAGCCTGCTAGCCCCCCCCCGGGTCGCGCCTAGGGGGCTTGTGGGGTCCCCTGCTGGCCCCTGGCTTGGTTCTCAAGTCTGGCGCGTATCTTCTGTTTCGGAAAAAATCTTTTCGGAAGTTTTATTCCGTTTGGACACCGTTGAAAATCCTCCTCTAAAAAGGGTCAAAAACACGGAAAAAACAGGAACTGGCACTTGGCACTGAGTTAATGAGTTAATCCCAAAAAAGATAAAAAAAAGGCATACAAGACATCCAAAGTTTGACAAGATAATAGCATGGAACCATCAAAAATTATAGATACGTTGGAGACGTATCAGTAAGCTCTACCATGTAACTAGTGGGGGTGCATCCAACTTGCTTGCTCATGAAGACCTAGAGCTCATTTGAGGAGGCTCATCATTGGAATATGCAAGCAAAGTTATATAGTGTAAGGGTCCCCACATAGTTATGCATGAATGATAATCTCTATGTAGTACAAATATAGCAATGGAGTACGAGCATGGATCTTTCAAAAGGAATAGTAGTGTTGCCCCCTTCTCTTTTTTTGGTGGCCTCTTTGGCTCTTTATATTTGTCCTCTTTGGGATCTTTTCCTCACTTAAGGGCAACACTCTATGTTTTACAAGAATAAAAAGAAGATCATCACACATTATAAGAAGTACTCACATAAAGACAAGTGAAAACTATCATGATGTATGCAAATGTATGCATGTGCGAGTGTAGCAGGATATGCAATGAAACTAGCGCGTCATGTAGCAATAATATTGGCAAGGCCCAACTAGCATGCGGCTCCTCGATCAAGCAAAATCATGTATGACATGAAGATCAAGTCATGAGATGGTGGATCTTGCATGGCAATGTATCTAGGAAAGGCTATGGAAATTCCTTAATAGGTAGGTATGGTGGATGTTTTGAGGAAATATATAATGAGGCTTATGATGACAGAGTGTATCATGCCAAGGGGTTGGATGCACCGGCGAAGTTTGCACCAACCCTCAAGATGAGAAAGGGCAGTGCACGGTACCGAAGAGACTAGGAAAATATGGATGGTGGAAGTGCCAAAAATTAATACTCACATTAGTCTGAAGAACTCATACACTTATTATCGGTAACTCTCTATCTAGTTAGGAGATTCACAAAGAGACAAGTACCCCGAGGAGGAGTGTTTGGGGGTTTGGTTATCTTTGCGCATCCTCGACCCATGGTAACGTGATGGTACTCTATATATTCCAACCCCTCCAGAGGTTAGCGATCAATCTAGTAGCTAGAGTTCTAAACTAATTTTTAGTTTTTGAAAAACACAAGGATTTCCCAAAATACGACACCTAACACTAATAGGCTCAATCTCTTGGCACCAATAGTCCAAACATTACTCAAATCAATACCTCAAAACTATTGCAAGTTACTACTATACTTAAATAGCAATCTCAATTACCTACTCATGCAAGACACACAACTCAGTGCAACGAGCCAACTCTCTAAACAAGATAAGCATGATAAATCAAGATAGTTCCAAAATCAACCTAAATAAGAGCTCTTAAAAATATATAGAATGAAAACTAAGAGCTAAGCATGACAACAGCTATGTAAAGATAACAAACACACAAAAAGGATAAGCATGAAAACCTATGTTGTGCTCTAGAGTGGAATGGAGCATGTTTCTCTCCCAAACAAGGTAGGATAGGTTCCGACTTGCTATGAACTACAAGAAAAACTAAAACATACTAAAAAGTAAAGAGCGGGATGCTCCAAGCATAGCACATAACATATGAAGTGATAAAAATATAGCATGGAGATGGACGAACTGATGATTGTTGATAGAGAAGGGGATGCATAGGGGCATTCCCAAGCTTATACTCTTGAGTCTCCTTGAATATTTCTTGGGGGTGCATGGGGGCATCCCCAAGCTTGAGCGCTTGACACTCCTGGATCTTCTTTCATCATCTTCCATCGCATACTTGAAAACTCCCTTTATACGAAACTCATCATAAGCTGATTAGAGTGGTTAGTACCCATGATAAAATAATTTATTACCAACTGGAAATAAAGATTTTCACGAAAAGCTACTGTTTCTCATGATTTCCAAAAGGTTTTTGCAAAGGAAAAGCAAGCTTAAGATTTACAAAATGATGGAAACGCAAAACGTGGCAGAATCTGTGAAAAACAGAACATAAGGTAGTAAATAATTTTTTTGGGGCACTTGTGCAACTCAAATCAAAAAATTCAGAACAGATGCCAGAAAGACAATTATATAGAGCATGCTGTAAAAATAAGTCAGATCAAAAAGATGATCTGGTGATTTGTGGCGAATGTTTCCGTCAAGAAGACATAATCTGTTTCTGGAGAGCATGTCACAACTTTTGAACTTTCTTGCAATCGGAGGCTAAAACTTGGCACAAAGCTTGAAAATAAAGATACAATGATGTTTCTACAGTAGTAACAAGCATCAAGACCACTAAAACTGAAAGTAGACACAAATTTGGTTGCCTCCAACAAGCGCTTGCTCGTATGCCTTTGAGCTAGGCATGATGCAAAAAGATCAAGTATTATCAACTACATAAGAATAGCTTGCCCGAATAACGGACTCAAGGTAACTTAATCTTATTTCGAGGGAAGTGTTCCATTCCCTTTTTAAGGGGAAATTGGAACCTAATGGTCCCTTCTATCGTGTCAATGATAGCACCAACGATGCAAAGAAAAGGACGTCCCAAAATAATTGGACATGAGGGATCACACTCAATGTCCATAATAAGAATATCAACGGGAACATAATTATAATGGACAACAATAAGCACATCATCAATTCTCCCTAAAGGTTTCTTTACGTAAGAATCAACAAGACGAACACCAAAAGAACATTGATCATAAGGTTTCAAATCAAGCATATCATACATTCTTTTGGGCATAACGGAGGCACTAGCTCCAACATCACATAAAGCAAAGCAAGAGATATTATTAAATTTAATCTTGACCATAGGACCCCAACGATCTTCTAATTTTCTAGGAATAGAAGTCTCTAACTTGAGCTTCTCGTCCCTAGCTTTGATAAGAGCATTGGTAATATGCTCGATGAAGGCAATATTGAGTGTACTAGTGTGGGGGTCTTTAGCCATTCCTTGCAAAAAAGTGATCACTTCAAAAAGACTACAATTGTAAAAATCAATATCATCGCTATTAAGTAGAATTGTACTGTCATTCTCTATATTTGATTTTCTCTCTATTATAAGAGTTTGGATGTCTTCCCAAGTTTGGGGACGTTTAGGAGCAACTTCAAACCAAAGATCATGTTTATTCCCGGGGAGACCATGCCAAGGGCATAACTCTCCATAATGACTACCATAGTCACAAGGTCTATTACTTTTATAAATACCCTAAGTGGCAATTGGGGCAATAGAAGAGAAGGTAAAATAATTGTTGTTGTGACTAGTGAAGTCACACAACTTGGTGTTCTCAGTGGTACACATAGCAACGGCAACAAGCAAGAACAAAGCAACTATTTTTTTTGTGGTTCTTGGTATAAGACTCTAAAGCAAGAACTAGAAAGTAAACTAACAAGACTAAAAAGCAAATATAAAAGACAGAGAGAAACTCCCCTATCTTGAAGACTGGAGTCCCAGACAACGGCGCCAGAAAAGTTGCTTGATGACGAGTTGATGAATATACTTCTCGCCCCTCGTTGGATACCCCAAGTGGAAGGTGGAGATGTAGTCAGCAACAAGTTTTCCCTTACACAGAGACTGTAAGGTTTATCGAACCAGGAGGACTCCGAGGATCAACAAGTAGGTGTCCCCTACCGTGGCGCAAGAAGAAGACGTGGACCTACACACAGAAATAACTTTGCTCCCAACGAGTACAGAGAGGTTGTCAATCTCTTCGGCCTTGTAGTTTGCAAAGGATCAAACCACACGCAAGAATAGTGATAGTGATTGCAACGTAAAAGTAAACGAAAGCAGTAAATGATGGAGGTGTAAGCAATGGTGGTGATATGGACCGGAGTCACATGATGTTCACTAGAGATTTCTCTCTCCCAAAAGACGATAAACAACTATGCTTGGGTAAACAAATTACAGATGGGCAATTGACAGAATTATAAACGCATGGCAATGCTAATTATGCTACTTGAAAGTTAGAGGCTCAATAGTAATGGGCAGTACGCCAAGACAAGTAGACCGTTTATTCATCAACATCTACTTACTAATCATACACCTTGAGATATCTATCCAGAACATCTCGTTGGTATTAGGTTGCGAGCCCCACCGAAAGTGTAAACTCAAAGCAATGGACAACTGCATTAACGAACTATGCGTAAGGTAAACAATCCTTGGAACTCTGGTCACAAGCACCGTTGTTTTCTCCCTGGTGGAAATAGCACATCCCCTAGTCTCATGTTTCTGTCACTCAAGCTAGACATCATGGGGCATGAACCCACAATCATGCATAACGCTCCCTCTTCGAGTTACAATCTACTACTCGACCAAAGCAATTCAAAGCAACGGAGAACATGCATGAATCCCTAAAGAACATAATATAAAAGGACAATCAAATATATAACTCATAATAATCTGAACATAATCTCATAATCCATCGGATCCCAACAAACCGAGCATAGCAATAGCAGGAAAATTACATAGATGCCTTGATCATGTAGGGCAGCTCTCAAGGGCTAATCATGGAAGCACAAGATTGGAGAGAAGACAACACATAGCTACTGCTCATGGACTGATGGTCCAAGGAAGACTACTCACGACACGTCCGAGAAGCGTCCATGGCGGTGGAGAATCTCCCGGAGGTCAGTCCTCCCTCCACAGGGTGCCTGGAAGAGGTCTCCTGACGCTCCCGATCTCCGAAGCGCTGCAGCGGCGCAACGATGGAGAAATTCGTGATTCTGGATGTGATGGAAGGGTTTCCTCTCGGAGGAGTGAATATAGGCCAAAGGAGGGTGTCAGAAGAGGTGGGGCCCACTGCTACGGCAACAAAAGTCCTTCCCCGGCAACGGTGCCAGAAATATTTCTTGCTACTTCTCAAACAACAGCGCCAGAAATTGACACGTTGACGGAGACTTGCTTGTGTTGGTTTTTCCCTTGAAGAGGAAAGGGTCATGCATCACAGGAGCAGTAAGTATTTCCCTCAGTTTGAGAACCAAGGTATCGATCCAGTAGGAGAGTCTCGTCAAGTCCAGAGTACCTGCGCAAACACAAACGAGCTTGCACCCAACGCTATAAAGGGGTTGTCAATCCCTTCAAGATTGTTTGCAAAGTGAGATCTGAAGGCGGAAAGTGCAACGAAGTAAAAAGTGTAAGGCTGAAAATATGGTGTGGACTAGACCCGGGGGCCATAGTGTTCACTAGAGGCTTCTCTCAAAATAGAGAATATCATAGTGGGTGAACAAATTACTGTCGAGCAATTGATAGAACCGCGCAAAGTCACGACGATATCTAAGGCAATGATGATACATATAGGCATCACGTCCGAGACAAGTAGACCGATACTTTCTGCATCTAGTACTATTACTCCACACATCGACCGCTATCCAGCATGCATCTCGGGTATTGAGTTCATGACAAACAGATTAACGCCTTAAGAAAGATGACATGATGTAGAGGGATAAACTCAAACCAATGATGAAAACCCCATCTCTTTACCCTTGATGGCAACAACATGATGTGTGCCTGGCTACCCCTTCTGTCACTGGGTGAGATCACCGCACGGTATGAACCCAAAACCAAGCACTTCTCCCATTGCAAGAATCATAGATCTAGTTGGCCAAACAAAACCCACAACTCGAAGAGAATTACAAGGATATGAAATCATGCATAAGAGAGATCAGAAGAAACTCAAATAAGCTTCATAGATAATCTGATCATAAATACACAATTCATCGGATCTCGACAAACACACCGCAAAATAGGATTACATCGGATAGATCTCCATGAAGATCATGGAGAACTTTGTATTGAAGATCCAAGAGAGAGAAGAAGCCATCTAGTTACTAGCTATGGACCCGTAGGTCTATGGTGAACTACTCACGCATCATCAGAGAGGTCATGGTGTTGATGAAGAAGCCCTCCGTATCTTAATCCCCCCTCCGGCAGGGCACCAGAACGTGTCTCGGATGGGATCTTGCGGAGACAGAAGCTTGCGGCGGCAGAAAAGTACTTTCGATGATCTCCTGATTTTTTATGGATTTTTAGGGAATATATAGGCGCAAAACCTAGGGCAAAGGAGCCTCACGGAGCCCACAAGCCAGGGGGCCGCGGGCCCCCTGGCCGCGCCATGAGGGCTTGTGGGGTCCCTGTTGGCCCCCTGCTCTGATTCTCCGGCTCTCCGATCATTTTCTGTTCCGGAAAAAAATCTTTTTGGCAGTTTCATTCCGTTTGGACTCCGTTCAAAATCCTCCTCTGAAAGGGGTCAAAAACATGGGAAAAACAGGAGCTGGCGCTTGGCACTGAGTTAATAAGTTAGTCCCCAAAAATATATAAAAGGCATGCAAAACATCCAAAGTTTGACAAGATAATATTATGAAACCATCAAAAATTATAGATACGTTGGAGACGTATCAAGCATCCCCAAGCTTAACTCCTGCTCGTCCTCGAGTAGGGAAGTGATAAAGAATGATTTTTTTATGTGGAATGCTATCTAGCATAGTTGTCCTTTGCAACTTCTTTCATGTGACATGAATGTTCAGATCCGTAAGATTCAAAACAATACTTTGCTATTGACATGAAAACAATAATACTTCAAACAAACTAGCAAAGTAATCATGAAATTTCAAAATAACAAGGCCAAGGAAAGTTATCCCTACAAAATGATATAGTCTGGATATGCTCCATCATCCTCACACAACTAATGTAAATCATGCACAACCCCGGTATTGGCCAAGTAACTGTTTTCGCACTCTTACTTTCTCAAACTTTTTATAACTATCACGCAATACATGAGCGTGAGCCATGGATATAGCACTATAAGTGGAATAGAGTGTGGTGGTGCTTGTGAGACAAAAAAGGAGGAGATGGTCACATTGACTCGGCGTATCAAAGGGCTATGGATATGCCCATTAATAGATATCAATGTGAATGAGTAGGGATTGCCATACAAGATACGCACTAGAGCTATAAGTATGTGAAAGCTCAAAAGGAGAACTAGTGGGTGTGCATCCAACTTGCTTGCTCACGAGGACCTAGGGTAATTTGAGGAATCCCATCATTGTAATATACAAGCCAAGTTATATAATGAAGATTCCCACTAGCATATGGTAGTGACAAAGAAAGAAGCTCTCAATCATAAAGAACATGGTGCTATTATGAAGCACAAGTGTGGAAAAAGATAGTAGCATTGTCCCTTTTCTCTTTTTCTCTCTTTTTTCATTTGGGCTCTTAGGCCTCTTTTTTTATCTCTTTGTTTTGGGCTTCTTTGAACTCGTTTTTTTCCTCACATGGGACAATGCTCTAATAATGATGATCATCACACTTTTATTTACTCATAGCTCAAAGCTTAGAACGATTATGACTCTATAGGAAATGCCTCCGGCAGTGTACCGGGATGTGCAACGATCTAGCTTGGCGTATGACGTTGAAACATCTCGCTATCTATCTTACGATCATGCAATGGCAATATGAGAGTGACGACACAAGTCATGAGACGGAACGGTGGGAGTTGCATGGCAATATATCTCGGAATGGCTATGAAAATGCCATAGTAGGTAGGTATGGTGGCTGTTTTGAGGAAGGCATATGGTGGGTTTGTGCACCGGCGAGAATTGCCGGCACTAGAGAGGCTAGCAAAGGTGGAAGGTGAAAGTGCATCTATACCATGGACTCACATTACTCATGAAGAACTCACATACTTGTTGCGAAAGTTTTTATTAGTAATCGAAACAAAGTGGTAAACGCATATTCCTAGGGGAAGGGTTGGTAGGTGTTAACCATCGCGCGATCCCGACCTCAACACAAAGGATGACAATCAATAGATCAATTATGCTCCGACTTCCTAACATAGCGGTTCACCATACGTGCATGCTACGGGAATCACTAACTTCAACACAAGTATTTCTAGATTCACAACACCCTACTCACACAACTCTTAATATTACCGAATCCACGCCTCAAAACTAATTGAGAGGAATCAAAACTTCTCTTTCTACTCAATGCACATGAAGATGGAGGTTTTTGTATCCTCTTTGGGTACCTATCACCTTTGGGACTACTTTCATAGCATAAGCCAACTACCAAGTCACGCACCGCTGTGCTCTAATAGATATAAGTGAAGCACATAGGGCAAAATTATCTAGCTCAAAAGATATAAGTGAAGCACTATGAGCATTCTAGCAAAATCATGATGAGTGCATGTCTCTCTCTCTCAAAAAGGTGTGCAGCAAGGATGATTGTGACACAACAAAAAGAAAAGACTCCTACGATACAAGACGCTCCAAGCAAAACACATATAATGTGGTGAATAAAAATATAGCTCCAAGTAATGTTACCGATGGATTGAAGGCGAAAGAGGGGATGCCTTCCCGGGGCATCCCCAAGCTTAGGCTTTTTAGTGTCCTTGAATTTGGCTTGGGATGCCTTGGGCATCCCCAAGCTTGAGCTCTTACCACTCCTTATCTCTTTGTCCATGAGAACATCACCCAAAACTTGAAAACTTCACAACACAAAACTTAAACAGAAACTCGTGATAACATTAGCACAAGAAAACAAACTACCACCTCTTTAGGTACTGTAGCAAACTTTAATTCTATCTATATTGGTGTTGGGCTACTGTATTCTCACTTTTCCATGGCTAGTACCCCCGATACTATCCATAGTTTCATCAAAACAAGCAACCAACTCAACAAAAACAGAATATGTCAAAAACATACCAGTCTGTAGCAATCTGTATACTTTGTATACTTTTGGTACCTCAAAAATTCTGAACATTTATGACCATCTGGGTAAAAGGCATATCAACCAGAAGCAAAAAAGAATCAGCTCAAAAGCTCTTTCTGAATAAAAATGAAAAATCATCTCGTGAGCGAAAAGTTTCTGTCTTTTTCCGGCAGGATCAAACAACCATCACCAAGACTAGTCATAAAGGTTTTGCTTGGCTCAAACACAAAAAACACAATCACAACAGAATTATGATGGTGTGGACGCAACAAAACAGAAATAAAAAGATAAATTCATTGGGTTGCCTCCCAACAAGCGCTATTGTTTAACGCCCTTAGCTAGGCATTGATAATTCAATGATGCTCACACAAAAGACAAGAATTTAAGCACAACGAGAGCATCATAAAGCATGTGAAAATCACATCTAATCCTAACATACTTCCTATGCATAGGCATTTTGTAGGAAAACAGATTGTCAAGACAACCAATAGTTGCCATATGCAAGGAAGAAGAAAGAGACAATAGCAATCTCCACATAACGAGAGGTAATTTGGTAACATGGAAGTTTCTACCACAATATTTTCCTCTCTCATAGCAATTACATGTGGGATCATAATCAAATTCAACAATATAGCTATCCCATAGGATATTCTTTTCATGATCCACATGAATGCAAAGTTGACGCTCTTCAAAAATAGTGGGATTATCATCAACTAAAGTCATGACTTCTCCAATCCCACTTTCAATATTATTGCAAATAACATATTCATCATGAGGTTTAAACAAATTTTGAAGATCATAAGAAAGATCATCACCCCAATCATGATTATTGCAATAAGTAGTGGTCATAGCAAAACTAGCATCCCCAAGCTTAGGGTTTTGCATATTTTTAGCATGATTGTCACTAATAGAATTTATAGTGAAACCATTGCAATCATGCTTTTCATCCAAGGAGCCCTCGTGAATCACTTCATAAATTTCTTCCTCACAATTTTCAGATTCACGCATCTCAAGTGAAAGTCCATAAAGATAGTCAAGTGCACTCAACTCACTAGCAATTGGATCAACATAATTGGATCTCTTAAAGAGATTAGCAAGTGGGTGAGGATCCATATCACTAGATTTTCAGCAAGCGAAGATGCAAGCATATTGAAGGCACATAGCACACAAGCAAAGGAAAGCAAGCGAAAAAGGCAAACGAAAAAGGCAAATTGGTGAAGTGGGGGAGAGGAAAATTAGAGGCAACTCGCGAACAAAGTAAATGCAAGAGGTGAATTTGCGACACCTACTTGAATGAGTTCTTGACTTGATCCTCCCCGGCAATGGCGCCAAAAATTCTTCTGCTACGGCAACAAAAGTCCTTCCCCAGCAACGACGCCAGAAATTCTTCTTACTACTTCTCAAACAACAGCGCCAGAAATTGACACGTTGACAGAGACTTGCTTGCGTTGGTTTTTCCCTTGAAGAGGAAAGGGTGATGCAGCACAGGAGCAGTAAGTATTTCCCTTAGTTTGAGAACCAAGGTATCGATCCAGTAGGAGAGTCTCGTCAAGTCCAGAGTACCTGCACAAACACAAACGAGCTTGCACCCAACGCTATAAAGGGGTTGTCAATCCCTTCAAGATTGTTTGCAAAGTGAGATCTGAAGGCGGAAAGTGCAACGAAGTAAAAAGTGTAAGGCTGAAAATATGGTGTGGACTAGACCCGGGGGCCATAGTGTTCACTAGAGGCTTCTCTCAAAATAGAGAATATCATAGTGGGTGAACAAATTACTGTCGAGCAATTGATAGAACCGCGCAAAGTCACGACGATATCTAAGGCAATGATGATACATATAGGCATCACGTCCGAGACAAGTAGACCGATACTTTCTGCATCTACTACTATTACTCCACACATCGACCGCTATCCAGCATGCATCTCGTGTATTGAGTTCATGACAAACAGAGTAACGCCTTAAGCAAGATGACATGATGTAGAGGGATAAACTCAAACCAATGATGAAAACCCCATCTTTTTACCCGTGATGGCAACAACACGACGCGTGTCTCGCTACCCCTTCTGTCACTGGGTGAGGTCACCGCACGGTATGAACCCAAAACCAAGCACTTCTCCCATTGCAAGAGTCATAGATCTAGTTGGCCAAACAAAACCCACAACTCGAAGAGAATTACAAGGATATGAAATCATGCATAAGAGAGATCAGAAGAAACTCAAATAAGATCCATAGATAATCTGATCATAAATGCACAATTCATCGAATCTCGACAAACACACCGCAAAAGAAGATTACATCGGATAGATCTCCATGACGATCATGGAGGACTTTATATTGAAGATCCAAGAGAGAGAAGAAGCCATCTAACTACTAGCTATGGCCCCGAAGGTCTATGGTGAACTACTCACGCATCATCGGAGAGGTCATGGTGTTGATGAAGAAGCCCTCCGTATCCGAATCCCCCCTCCGGCAGGGCACCAGAACGTGCCCCAGATGGGATCTTGCGGAGACAGAAGCTTGCGGCGGCGGAAAAGTACTTTCGATGATCTCCTGATTTTTTATGGATTTTTACGGAAAATATAGGCGCAAAACCTAAGGCAAAGGAGCCTCAAGGAGCCCACAAGCCAGGGGGCCACGGGCCCCCTATCGTGCCATGAGGGCTTGTGGGGTCCCTAGTGGCCCCTGCCCTGATTCTCCGGCTTTCCGATCTTTTTCTGTTCCGGAAAAAATCTTTTTGGCAGTTTCATTTCGTTTGGACTCCGTTCAAAATCCTCTTCTGAAAGGAGTCAAAAACATGGAAAAAATAAGAACTGGCACTTGGCATTGAGTTAATAAGTTAGTCCCAAAAAATATATAAAAGGCATGCAAAACATCCAAAGTTTGACAAGATAATAGCATGAAACCATCAAAAATTATAGATACGTTGGAGACGTATCACCCACCGAGGCGGTCTCTGGCCGCGACCATGGGCCAGGCCGCGCGAGGTGGTCGCCTGGGCAGCCCCTGGCTCCCCTCTGGCCCATCTTCGGTGATGTGGAAGCTTTCGTTATGTTGATTTTTATATATTTTCTCGGAATTTTGGGGGCTTCGGAAATTTGGGTAAAAACCCCTGCAAAAAAGGCATCAGTAGACAGAAACTGGCACTAGGTGCACTGAGTTAGTAGGTTAGTCCAAATATGTGTAAAAATATATAAAAGTGTAGCAAAATATATAACAATGTCACCCAAAATATCGTGAAACAAGCAGAAATTATAGATACATTTGTGACGTATCAATACCGTGACAAGATTTTGAAGGAGTTCAAAATAGATCAGCAAAGAAGGAGTTCTTGCCTGTGTTATAAGGTGTGAGTATTGAGTAAGAATCAAAACCTGACCACGGTAGAAGACAGAGAAAGGACGAAGGTCGTCCCCTATGCATTAGCCATAGGCTTTATAGTATGCTATGTTGTGTACCGCACCTGAAGTGTGCCTTGCCATGAGTCAATCAAAGGGTACAAGAGTGATCCAGGAACGGATCACTAGACAACGGTCAAATTTATCCTTAGTAACTAGTGGACTAAGGAAGTTTTCTCGATTATGAAGGTGGTAAAAGAGTTCGTCGTAAAGGGTTACGTCGATGCAAGATTTGACACTAATCCGGATGACTGTGAATAGTAAATCGGATTCATATAGTGGGGCAGTTATTTGGAATAGTTTCAAATGGCGCATGGTAGCAGCATCTATAGGATGACATATAGATTTGTAAAGCACACACGGATCTGAAAGGTACATACCCGTTGACTAAAACCTCTCTCACAAGCAAGATATGATCAAACCCCATGGGTGTTAGATTCATTACAATCACATAGTGATGTGAACTAGATTACTGACTCTAGTGCAAGTGGGAGACTGTTGAAAATATGCCCTAGAGGGAATAATAAATTGGTTATTATTATATTTCCTTGTTCATGATAATTGTCTATTGTTCATGCTATAATTGTATTAACCGGAAACCGTAATACATGTGTGAATACATTGACCACACCATGTCCCTAGTGAGCCTCTAGTTGACTAGCTCTCGTTGATCAATGGATGGTCATGGTTTCCTGACCATGACATTGGATGTCATTAATAATGGGATCACATCATTAGGAGAATGATGTGATGGACAAGACCCAATCCTAAGGATAGCACAAGATCGTGTAGTTCGCCTGCTAGAGCTTTTCTAATGTCAAGTATCATTTCCTTAGACCATGAGATTGTACAACTCCGGGATACCGTAGGAATGCTTTGGGTCTATCAAACGTCACAATGTAACCGGGTGACTATAAAGGTGCACTACAGGTATCTCTGAAAGTGTCTGTTGGGTTGGTACGAATCAAGACTGGGATTTGTCACTCCGTGTAATGGAGAGGTATCTCTGGGCCCACTCGGTAATACATGATCATAATGAGCTCAATGTGACTAAGGAGTTAGTCACGGGATCATGTGTTACAGAACGAGTAAAGAGACTTGCCAGTAACGAGATTGAACAAGGTATAGGGATACCGACGATCGAATCTCGGGCAAGTAACATACCGATGGACAAAGGGAATTGTATACATGATTAATTGAATCCCCGACATCGTGGTTCATCCGATGAGATCATCGTGGAACACGTGGGAGCCAATATGGGTATCCAGATCCCGCTATTGGTTATTGGCCGGAGAGGTGTCTCGATCATGTCTGCATGGTTCCCGAACCCGTAGGGTCTACACACTTAAGATTCGGTGACGCTAGAGTTGTAATGGGAATTTTATGTGGTTACCGAAAGTTGTTCAGACTCCCGAATGAGATCCCGGACGTCACGAGGTGTTCTGGAATGGTCTGTAGGTAAAGATTTATATATAGGAAGTCCTATTTTGGCCACCGGAAAATGTTCGGGATTTTTCGGTATTGTACCGGGAAGGGGAAGGGAAAGGATGGGATTTCTTTCCTTCCACCTTTGCCAATGCCCCAATGTACTTGGAGGGCAAGAAACCACCCCATCCATCCCTATATAGTGGGGAGGCGCATGGGAGCTCAACCCTAGCCCCTCGCGCAGCCCTCCCCCCTTCTACACCTCCTCCTCCTCCTCCTCCGTAGTGCTTAGCGAAGCTCTGCCGGAGAACCACGAGCTTCACCGCCACCATGTCGTCGTGCCGCCAGAGCTCTCCCTCAACTTCTCCTCCCCCCTTGCTGGATCAATTAGGAGGAGACGTCCCCGGGTTGTACGTATGTTGAACGCGGAGGCGCCGTCCGTTCAGCGCTTGGATCAGATCTTTTGCAATTTGAATCGCCACGAGTACGACTCCATCAATCGCGTTCTTTGCAACACTTCCGCTTAGTGATCTTCAAGGGTATGAAGATGCACTCCCTCTCTCTCGTTGCTAGCATCTCCTAATTGATCTTGGTGACACGTAGGAATTTTTTGAATTATTACTAGGTTCCTCAACACAATGTGGTGTCGGCGACGATACGGTGCGGGCAATCGACGGTGGTTAGTATGGGGACGGGAAGGCACTAAGTAAACCACACCTATAGAGATGCAAACTAAGAAGTTAATTTGAGCTCAAATTGCATATAAATCAAATAATAAACTCCCAGATAATTACTCCCAAACTAGAACCCACAAATTACTACACTTATAGAGCATTGAATGAGCTAATCTAGCAATAGGAGATGAAAGGACAAAGTTGCTAGCCTTTGTGAACAGTTGAATAGATGGGGTGCCTTAGATCTTGACAAATTTTGGCAAAAATGGAGGGATGAGCTCAAGAAGGGGAAGAGAAAACAAAGAGTGGAGACGATGAGCTCGGGCTGAAAGAAGTATCTATATATAGGGATATATTTAGTCTCGGTTGATGCTATAAACCAAGATTAAAGGTCAATCTCTAGTCCCGGTTGATGTTACAAATTGGGACTAAAGGGGTTCGCAGGGCACCAGCCTGCCACCACCCCTTTAGTCCAGGTTGGTAACACCAACCGGGACTAGAGGTTCCTCGTAAACCGCGACTAAAGCCTAGCCTCATGAATCAGGATTAGTGGCAGCATTAATCCCGGTCAAAAAGCCAACCGGGACTAATGCATCGGACCAAAGGTCTGTTTTCGACTAGTGCTATCAGAACAAATTCTTGCAAATAAAAAATTTACCGGGCTTGACAACCCTCTAAATAGATCGTGGCTTATAAGCTAACACAGGAGAAAGAGGGATTTTCCTGTAGTGTTACTCCCACTATGACTAGTCTTAGCACCTCAACTAAGCATCTCTTCATTGAAAAAGGCCTTATTAGTCGACTGGAATTAATAATCTGAAAAATAATCATTTGAATGAAATGCCCTTCTACCAGATGAATCCTTCTAGCTAGCCCCCCTAAGTTCGAGGGCCGGTTGAGCAAAGTAAATGTCCGCAGCGACCAAGGTGCGCCAGCTTCGACGAACACGCATAAGCATTCCAAGCATACGCGTCGGCAATAACGACAAGGCCTGCGCAGATGGTGAAGAGGTCAAGATGATGTCCCTGGACGGCTGTCTTCCAAAACAGACGACGCTTTCCTCGTACACTATAATCTGCGAGAATATGGTATCCACATTGTCGGTGTCACCGCTCTTCAAGTCAAGGAGCATCTCAATGTCCCCGTCGGATGGGCAATATACCCATATGGCCCTGTTTGTTTCAGAAGTCTCGGGACTTTTTTTAGTCCCAACTTAAAAGTCCCTAGTTCCTACCCGTTTGTTTCCAGTGACTAAATAGGGACTAGAGGTCATTAAATGATATGCAAAAAGACCATGTTATCCTTAGTAATGTAGTAGTAGTTATTAAATGACATGCTAAAAGTAGAGGCATTGTTGGAAAAAGTGTCAAAAAGTCCCAAAAAGACCCTCCCATAAGGACTTCTTCAAATAGTCTCAAATACCCCCTTTTAGTCCCTAAAAGTCCCTCCTGTTTGTTTCACGTGGGACTTTTTGGGACTTTTTTAGTCCCTACACCAAAAAGTCCGTGTAAACAAACACCCCTATATCTTCTGGCCAGTCGGCTTGCGTGAGGACGATGTGGCGACCATTGCCGATAATGGCCAGTGGGATGAACTTGGCACAGCCGTAATGTTTGTATCGTCCTCTCATGACCCAATTGACTTCCGGTGACGCGGTGCACTCATCGATTCGACAGTATATATAGATCCCACGCGGCGCTTGATCCATATCCACGTAGCACCCAGACATCGTACCGGTACTCATGGTCGCAAGATCGCCCGGGAAAGAAGCACAGTCTCCCGTCGATAGCTCTGCCAGGCAAAACCGCTTATGAAGAGTGTCACCGTCCATGCCCGACGCCGGTGACGGCACGGTCGCAAAGATCTCCTCGCAGACGGAGAATGAAACGATGATCATCTCTTCAACTTCAGGTAGGCGGAAGCCGTTGGGTGACGGGTGTTTCCGGTGGGCTAACCAGTACACGTGCCCTTGGGCAAAGGCGCTCGGCGTGTAGGGTTCCAGCCAACCCGCAGGCGAGGAACGAACCGTGCGCCACGATTGCCCGGAGCCGCCGACGCCGTTTACCACGTAGACCTCGCACCGACGGACGTGGGCGGGCCGACGACTTGGGATTCAGCGTGGTAGTAGACGCGCACGACCTTGTGCCTCCTGACGCGCTCGTCGTAGCCGAGCCCTAGGCTGGCGTACCTGTGAACCTCATCTCCGGCGCGCGGCGGCCCGTGGTCCGGCCTTCTGGGAGGGTTTTCCTCTGGCCGGTGGACGGGGTTGTAGTTGTACAGGAAGTGGGTTCCCGTGGGGATCAGCTCGAGGAGGACGAGGCCGCGGCAGTGCACCGTGGCGAGGGAGGGGTGAATGGGGCAGGATTCCGCGGGCGGGGGAGGGTCCCAGGACACCGTGATGATGGGTGGGAAGCAGTCGATCGGCCACGACGGCGATTGGAATGCCCATGCTCGGCGGGGCGCGGGCCACGTCGTACAGCTTTGCTTCTTCGTCGTGGTCGGAGGAGTCGGAGGGGTCATCCAGCAGGCGCAAGAGCTTGAGGCGCCCGCCGTGGATGGATTGGTGGCGGTCGGTGAAGTCGTCGGAGGGGAGCGCGGCCGCCCAGGCGCGGGAGAGGCAGCGGCACCTGAACGCCGACTTGGCCGGCAGCCGCGCGAAGATCTCGACCTGGATGATGTCGTCGGGGAGGACTGGTCGTGGGCGCGTTGGAGCCATTGGCGGCTGCGTACGTGCGGGTGCGGCGGCACGGGTTAATGTGGCTAGGGCAATGGGACGCATTGACTCACCTCTGAGACGGACGCCAGCTGCACTGATCTCGCACGCACGTTTTCCTTCTGGCCGTTCACTGAGCCTTGATCGTGACGGGCCACACACTCTTCGTCTATATAGGCATCAGCCAGCTGATCTTTTCCAAAGATCAGCCGCCTGGCCAGCCGTTGATTTGGGCCGCGTGATCTTTTCCTAAACCATGCCATCAGCAGTACGCACATGCCAACTTGATTTTCTGGAACACAACATCATAATACGTGTTTGTCTCCCCAATAGCCACTCCAGTCTTCAGCCGCCGGTGCTGCAAGGCAGATTCTTGCTTTCGTAGTGGCACAAATAGGTCCAGTGAGAAAATTTGCAGCGCCAAATTTGCATACTCCACCCGCAATGTTCAGGTTGCAGCAGCCACGTTGTCGGTCATCTCACAACAACGTCGGAGAGCTTGCCACAGCACGGCCATGGCTACAACATCGTAAAGCTCCGGGGTTGCAAGCAATGACGCTGCGGCGACCATCCTTTGAAGCATCGACGGTGCTCCGCCGACCCAACAATGGCCCATTGCAACACCGGTGAGCCTCTGGCGACCCGACGATACTCCGTTGCAGGGCCGACGATGCTTCCTCTGTTGGACGATGCTCCAACGGCCCGGCGACGCTCCATTGCTGCACCAGTGATGCTTCGACGGCCTGAAGATGTTCTGTTGCAGCACCGATTATGCTTTGGCTATTCGGTGATGCTCCACTGTACTGTCGACGATGCTTTTGCTGCCCGACGATGCTCCGTTGTAGCGCCAACGATGCTCCAGCGGCCATGCGATGCTCCATTGCAGCACTGGCGATGCTTCGGTGGCCGGAAGATGCTCCGTTGCAGGGTGACGATGCTTCGGCTATCCGGTGATGCTCCATTGCATCGTTGATGATGCTTTGGCTGCCCGACGATGCTCCGTTGCAGTGTCGACGATCCTTTGGTGGCCCAGTGATACTCCGTTGCAGCGTCGATGATGCTTAGATAGCCCAATGATGCTTCTTTGCAGCGCCCGCGATGCTCCGATGGGTCGATGACGCTCCGTTGCAGTGCCAGCATGCAATGCTCCGGTGGCGCGGCGACGCCCGATGATGCTTTGACAGTCAGGCGACGCTCCGTTTGCAGCAGTCTACTAATGCATACAGCAGAGGCAGTGACTTACAGCTCACCGGCAGTCCATCGTCCCAGCCTCGCCGGCTACCAACGGGGCATAGCAGCGAAGCGAGCTGATAGCATCGTCAATGTCTGGCTGGCTCGTAGTAACTCCGTTGAAGTGCAGCCCTCCGCAGCAGCATGCAGCCAAGTGCAGCAAGCCAGCAAATACACGATGGCATTAAAAAAAATCACGATAGCCTGCGGGGACCAGCCACATGCAAAGACGCACAACGTGCTTTCTGCGCGCTACGTCTCTATCACGCGCCGACTCAACAAACCCATCTGCTAATCGGACGGCGCAGCGGATCAGCCAGTAGAATCTAAACGTTTCCTTATAAAAAATGATCTATAAACTGAGAATTTATAGTTATGATAAAAATAAAGATGGTCTTATCCTAAAAAATGCAGTTTAAGATTCCACAGGTCTTTTATTGAAACACGGCTTGCATGTAAATTCAATACGTACAAAGACATGGCCAAGTGACTCTCCGTTTCATCTCCAATCCTGATTTTATTGACGTGTTCATCCCCAATCCGGATCAGTTCCGGTATGAAAGAAAGACGAATAATGACTTATTTATTAAGATTGCACCTTAGATATTATTTTTATTAAATGTTTAACAGGTAAAACAACATCATATTCAAATTCTACATATTTTTATAATCAAATTCCATATATAATATGTTAAATTTGAAGTTACGGTTTAGAAGATATGATTATTTAAAAAAAAATATTTGATATGTATTGAGGTTTTCTATAAAATTGCATAACGGACTAAGAATACCTATTTCCTTTGTACATATTTCATATATATTTGTTAATAATCACAAGCCAAAACAAAATAATTGCGTAAAGCAATATGTGGTTGAATAGTTAGGATCACAACATATCGCAGCCCACTAGGTTTAATACCTATACTTGACATTGTTGCTTGCATTATTTTTTAATTTATTTCAGTCTTCTGAAGTAGATGTTTCTGTCGACTTCGAGGCATCTATGGCAACTTTGTAAATTTTGTTATTGCATTTTAATCTATTGAAAATGCTCATAGAGATAGAACGTTCGTGTGTGTACGATTTCTAAGAATGAGTGCATGCTTGTATATACGAGCAACTTCGATTATATTGTGTTGAAAAGTAAATTAGCTCCATGTAAAAAATATAATGCACAGCTGGGTATCAAAACTCACATAGTGTTGACTTTTTTTTGACCAACTACTGTAGGGTAATCACCCCACAACATTTTCTTTTATTTCAAACTAAAGGGAGTTTATGTACATGAAAGGATTAGAATATACAAATGGGGTGAGGGGGTGTAGCATAGTGTTGACTTTGTTTTGCAGGGAATTAAATAAACTACGGATTTTTATCTAGCATGGTTAATAATATGGTCAGGCTATGAAATAGCCCGCCATCATCTATCCCTATAATAATATGGATCAAATTCAGCACAACGCTTCCGAGCACTTTCGAACAAGCAGTTGGACCGTCCCTCATATGTCCTCCCTAAACTTGTTCATGCACAACCTGACGAGGAGGCCCGAACCTGAAGCCCAACAGTCGTGCCGGGATTGGGATTCACCTTCTCGCCCGAAGCTCACCCAGAATGCCTGAATAAAGCCCGAAATGTTCATAAATAAATATATTTCTATTTGAAATATAAGTATAATAAATTAATATAATATTCCAAATATGATTAATTTATTGACAAATGTCTTTGTTCATCCTTTGTGTCGGGTCGGTCTGGGCTCGGGCTTGAAATTTTTTCTTCAGGCTTTGCCAAGCCCGGCCTGAACCCGACCCGACTCGTGGAATGATCAGGCTTGGTCTTGTTTGACAGCCACATGTCTCAAATTTAGACTCTCAAATACATGCAAATTCATACACGTCCATTATACACATCAATGTGCAAATAAGAAATGTTGCTAGACAAAATACAGTGTTCTCGCATACAAATTATATTAAGTGTGCAACTCAAACATTAACTCTTTGGTTTTTATTGTAGGTCCACATATGATTCACGTGACTAATTGCACGTGCACCTGATGATCCTGAAGAACCTGATGCATTTACATGAAGTTCATAAGCTAATTTGCATCTTGATCTTCCAGGGTTTGGAATTGTTCTTTAAACACATCAAAATCATTGGCTTGGGCTACATACCACCCTCATCCTAGACAATCATATTATGCATAATAACACAACATGCATCTCATCAGTTGCCATAAAGTTTTGGATTCTCACATTATTGCAACTACATGATCAATTCGCCAATGAGCTTGAAACACTCTCAACGCCCTCTTCACATCATTCCAAGTTGCTTCTTGTGTTGTTGCAAAGTGACTTTGATTGTTGCCCTGGTTCGGCTATGATCTTCACAAACGCCAAGCACTGATGATAAATGTCACCGACAAGATAGTACCACATGTTGTAGTCGTGACCTTGACATTGTGTCGGTTATTTCTTACCCGAGCAATTTACTTATGCACTTTACTTCGTGATAGCCATAGTGTTTCATGATATATATATTGATATCACTTAGTTGTTTATCTTGCTTAGTATAAGTTGTTTATGCACATAGATAAGCCTATTTGTTATAGGTTTTGTGCTTTTCAAATTAAACACTAGTTTTATTCTGCATTTATTCAAGTCTAAATCATAATTATTTTGAAGCGCCTATTCATAGACATCCTTCTAGACGACATATACGTCCTTTGAACAAATACAAACCATGCACATATTATCCAATTATTATTGAACCTGGCTTGTAATAACATTTGCCATATGATAGGAGTTTCTATAGATATGGTTAACTAGTAATGCACTATAAAATATTATTAAGATATTTTCTAAAGTCCTTGATTTGGAAATATCTACCATGATATTCCATGATACTAAAATATATATGAACTCACACACATACTACAATTATATAATTTGTATAATATATATAATTTATGCAATGTTCAGTAAATATTATTTACAACGTACAATTTTAATTTAGCGGAAGCAAACTTTCAGTTGACATACATTACAATTTTGTAACAATTCACAGTATAACTAATATTTAGCAACATTGCTACCAGGTTAACTAAATATGATAAATAATAGAAATTTATGCTCATCAAAAAATGTATTATGGTACTTTGGACTCAAAAACTATAGATGGTGTAATTAATTTAAATAAGTATATAAGTTTAGCATAAACAATATTTTTAGATGGTAATTCAGCATAAACAATTGTCCAGCACCCCCTTCAGAATGCCGCAAAATATAGGTGAGTACCATGATCATAAATGGATTCGTTCGATGGATGATTTTCATTTTATAAATGATTTGTTTGATGGATGGGTCCATTGTGCCATTTGATTGAATTAACTAACTATTTTGAGCTGACTTGTAACCTGTGTGTAGATTGTTTTGAATCAAGCTTCTAACTCCTCTTCGGTCAACTTCTGGGAGGCCCAAGTGGTGTATGGAGACGATGCTTTGGACGGAAAAGAAGTAAAAGGTTGTTACATTACAACCTGGAGGCCCGTCACCTCCAAGACATGTGCACTAGGCTACTTTAGTTCCAGAATTCAATTGGTCAACACAGTCTACTATCTGAAAAGGTGCAACACAAGTGATGGACTGTCTGTGATGAAACTGTCTGCGATGGTGTTCTGAATGATGCAATGGTGCTAGAAGTGGAACTGATTAAGTCGTTATTTTAGTTTTGCTTTCTTGTTAGCGATTTACAGCTACTTATTTTGAATTATGTGATTGGTGGTACTAACAATGCAATGACATTTTTTGTATATCCTTGTTGTTGTCTCCACGATTACGTGCCTTCAATATGACATCCACTTTCAAATTAAAATGCATGGCGTGAACTTCCTTTTTTTTTTTGTCCATTGTTCTTTTCTTATCGACATTAAGGCTTGTCTATTCAGTGATTGTATGGTACTTATTATCCTTGATGAACCTTCGAAGATTTTGTACGGGGTGGTCCCCTTGTAATTTTTGATGAACTTCTGAACATACTAGGCTCAATATTATGAGGGACTGGGACATTTCATCCTGAAGGTTGATATTCTTCGATGATCAAGAACTCCAAGTGATCTTACATTACCATGGAAAATACTTTCTTTGGCATACCTTTTTGAGTTAGCCCGTGTGTTGGATGAGTTGGTACTGCATGTAAGTGTTGTTACATTCAGCGGCGGAGACAGGCCGCAGGCAGCTCGGGTGGCTGCCTGGGGCATGAACGCTACAATAGACGAAGGATGTCTGGGTCGGTCTTGGTTGCGGCCAATTCCTCGTGGCGCCACTGCTTATATTAACCATGAAGAATACCCTCTGGGAAGCGTTTGTGTCTAATCTGGCTTCCAAAATAAAACCATACGTTATCAAATTTC
Organism: Hordeum vulgare subsp. vulgare; assembly: GCF_904849725.1. NCBI lineage: Eukaryota > Viridiplantae > Streptophyta > Magnoliopsida > Poales > Poaceae > Hordeum > Hordeum vulgare. The sequence continues at coordinate 598,380,197 of NC_058524.1, forward strand.
AGAACATTTTTTTATTTTTTTGCCTAAAATATATTTCCCAAGATGAAAATGCTAGTGTTAAAATGAACTCTTTTTTAAAAGGAGGATTACTCCCAGCCTCTAAAAAAACTCATGGTTGCATGGAATTCAAGATTCCGTCCTCCACCTTTCATACATTTACCAAATTTATCTCCCTGTACCCTTTTCATTTTTTCGCATAAATATTTAATATAATTTTATTTGTTCTACCGTCTATGTAAATTTTTGATTAATTATACTTGATACAAAAACATGCAGAAAAGGTTCGACGGGTCGCTAATTTTCCATTATAATCTTGGGAAACATTCCGTTTCATTCGGCTGATCCACGTGACGTGTAAAGCACAATTGACACGTGTCCCATAGCTTGGGCCCAGGTGCCGCTATCCCTCAACGAACCGCACAGCCACTCGTTTTCTTGCTCCTCTCTATCCTTTGTCTTCCTCCTTCGATTTTTTCACTATCATTTGCCCTCACTTCCTCTACTCCTGGCCACTGCTGCAAACAAAAGGACGGCCACCGCTCACTGCAGTGGTTGCACGGGGCAACGACGTTTGCTGGAGGCAACACAAATGTTGCAAGGGGGCAACCATCGCCGTCGTCAGCTTGCAGAGCTGCCACGGCGGCTCTGGGCGTTGCAATGGAGTGCTCGTCGCGCGACTCATCCCAGCGCTGCAATGGAGCGCCCGGTGGCTCCCGACGACTCTCTGCTTTGCAATCGAGCTCCCAGTGCGGCAATGGAGAGGTCATCGGCGACTCCCAACGCTGCAATGGAGCACTCCTGGCGACTCTCTACGCTGCAATGGAGCTAGCGATTGGCGGCGGCCACCGACGCTGCGATAGAGCTCAGGACGCTGCAATGGAGTGGTCACTGGCAACTCCCGACGCTGCAATGGAGCTGCCATCGTTGTAATGGAGCAGTCGCCGACGGTCTTCTGGTGCTTTGGTGAACTGGTCGTTGGTGGCGACCGTTGTTACTTTGCGAGGGCGTGGCGTGTGTTGCCGACTGCGGGCGAGCGATGCGGGATCTGCAATGAAGAAGCAACGGTTGTGATGGACGCATCTAACGACCGTGGGGGCGGCCTTAAGTCTTCTTTTAATCAACCAGATGAAGCAGTCCCCAATAATGTTTGGAGGAATGAGTTTAGAAAGGTCGTTTCCATTCTGTAAAAATGGGGAAGGAAACCAAGTTGCAGATATCGTTACTTGTCGTTTGGTAGGTGAGATGACGCTAAATGATTGAAGGAAGGAGCTGAGGGCATGTCCACAGAAAAGGGAAATGCTAATGGATTTTTACTTATCTTCTGTTTGTTTTCCACATGAGGCTTGCTAATGCATTCATGACGTCCCGTTTGGATTATCAGTTAGCTCTTATTACAGACCTATAGCCATCGTTTCTTTTTCAAACGAAAATCAAGCATAGTCGATATTATTAAATTAAGAGGTAATATCACCTTACAATGCTACCGTCATTCTAAGCAAAATAAAGTGCATAAAAGGATTAACATCACATGCAATTCATAAGTGACATGATATGACCATCATCTCGTGCTTCTTGATGTCCATCACCAAAGCACCGGCATGATCTTCTTGTCACCGGCGCCACACCATGATCTCCATCAACGTGCCACCATCAAGGTTGTCGTGTTATCTATGCTATTACTACTAAAGCTACGACCTAGCAATATAGTAAACGCATCTGCAAAGACAAACGTTAGTTTAAAGACAACCCTATGGCTCCTGCCGGTTGTCGTAGCATCGACGTACAAGTCGATATTAACTATTACAACATGATCATCTCATACATCCAATATATCACATCACGTCATAGGCCATATCATATCACAAGCATACCCTGCAAAAACAAGTTAGACGTCCTCTAATTTGTTGTTGCATGTTTTACATGGCTGCTATGGGTATCTAGTATGATTGCATCTTACTTACGCAAAAAACCACAACGAAGATGTGCAAATTGATATTTAATCTCTTCAAGGACCGCCTCGGTCAAAACCAATTCAACTAAAGTTGAAGAAACAGGCACCCGCCAGTCATCTTTATGCAACAAGGTTGCATGTCAATCGATGAAACCAGTCTCTCATAAGCGTACGAGTTATCTCGGTCCGGGCCGCTTCAATCCAACAATACCTCTGAATCAAGAAAATACTAAGCAGGGCAGCAAATCGAACATCACCGTCCACAAAACCTTTTGTGTTCTACTCGAGATAACATCTACGCATGAACCTAGCTCATGATTGTTGGGTAACGTAGCATAAATTCAAAATTTTCCTACGCCATATTCAGATCTTCCTATGGAGAGACCAGCAACGAGAGAGGGGTGAGTGCATCTTCATACCTTTAAAGATCACTTAGCTGAAGCGTTACTAGAACGCGGTTGATGGAGTCGTACTCGCGGCGATTCAGATCGCGGTGTGATTCCGATCTATTGCCGAACTACGGCACCTCCGCGTTCAACACACGTGCAGCCCGGTGACGTCTCCCGCACCTTGATCCAGCAAGGAGGAGGGAGAGGTTGGGGAAGATCTCCAGCAGCACGACAGCGTGGTGTTTATGGAGAGACGATGTCTCACGGCAGGGCTTCGCCAAGCACCGGCAGAGAGGAGGAGAAAGAAGAGCAGGGCTGCGCCGAGGGAGAGGGAAAACTGTGTCTCAAAACAGCCCCAAACCTCAACTATATATAGGGGGAGAGGGAGGGGGCGCAGCCCTTAGGGTTCCCACCCCCAAGGGGTGCGGCAGCCCCCATCTGCGCCAAGAGGTGGCGGCCAGGAGGGGAGGAGGGGTGTGGCGCACCCCTGGTGGGCCTTAGGCCCACCTGGCTTAGGGTTTCCCCCCCTTCCCTGTCCCCTGCGCCTTGGGCCCTTGGTGGGAGGCGCACCAGCCCACTCTGGGCTGTTTCCCTTCCACCATTTGGCCCATGTCACCTTTTGGGGCTGGTGGCCCCCTCCCGGTGGACCTCCGGAACCCTTTCCGGTGGTCCCGGTACGCTACCGGTGACGCCCGAAACACTTCTGGTGTCCGAAACCATCCGTTCTATATATCAATTTTTACCTCCGGACCATTTCGGAGCTCCTCGTGACGTCCGGGATCTCATCCGGGACTCCGAACAACTTTCGATAACCTCGTATAACAATTCCCTATAACCCTAGCGTCATCGAACCTTAAGTGTGTAGACCCTATGGGTTCGGGAGACAGGCAGACATGACCGAGACACCTCTCCGGCCAATAACCATCAGCGGGGTCTGGATACCCATGGTGGCTCCCACTTGCTCCACGATGATCTCATCGGATGAACCACAATGTCAAGGATTCAATCAATCCCGTATACAATTCCCTTTGTCTTAATACAATTATAGCATGAACAATAGACGATTATCATGAACAGGGAAATATGATAATAACCATTTTATTATTGCCTCTAGGGCATATTTCCAACGGTCTCCCACTTGCACTAGAGTCAATAATCTAGTTACATTGTGATGTATCGAACACCCATAGCATTATGGTGTTGATCATGTTTTGCTCGTGGAAGAGGTTTAGTCAACGGGTCTGCAACATTCAGATCCGTGTGTACTTTACAAATCTCTATTACTCCACTCTGGACATGGTCCTGGATGGAGTTGTAGCGGCGTTTGATGTGCTTCGTCTTCCGGTGAAACCTGGGCTCCTTGGCTATGGCAATGGCCCCAGTGTTATCACAGAAGAGTGTCATTGGACCCGACGAGCTTGGAACCACTCCAAGGTCGGTGATGGGCTCCTTCATCCAAATTCCTTCATGAGCTGCTTCTGAAGCAGCTATGTACTCCGCTTGACATGTAGATGCTGCCATGACTTCTTGCTTGCTGCTGCACCAGCTCACTGCCCCACCATTGAAAACATATACGTATCCGGTCTGTGACTTAGAGTCATCCGGATCTGTGTCGAAGCTAGCGTCGACGTAACCCTTTACGACGAGCTCTTCGTCACCTCCATAAATGAGAAACATTTCCATAGTCCTTTTCAGGTACTTAAGGATATTCTTGACCGTTGTCCAGTGTTCCAAACCGGGATCACTTTGGTACCTCCCTACCAAACTTATGGCAATGTTTATATCAGGTCTGGTACACAACATGTCATACATTAGAGAGCCTACGGCTGAAGCGTAGGGGACAGTACTCATCTCCTCTCTATCTGCTGTCGTAGGTCCGTGACTGAGTCTTACTCAATCTCATACCTTGCAAAACTGGCAAGAACCCTTTCTTTGAGTTTTCCATATTAAACTTCTTCAATATCTTGTCAAGGTATGTACTTTGCGAAAGACCTATGAGGCGTCTCGATCTATCTCTATAGATCTTGATGCCTAATATGTATGCAGCTTCTCCAAGGTTCTTCATTGAAAAACTCTTGTTCAAATAGGCCTTTATGCTCTCCAACATCTTGATATTATTCCCCATCAATAATATGTCATCCACATACAGTATGAGTAAAGCTACAGAGCTCCCACTCACTTTCTTGTACAGACAGGCTTCTCCGTAAACCTGTATGAACCCAAACACTTTAATCACCTCATCAAAGCGAATGTTCCAACTCTGAGATGCTTGCACCAGCCCATAGATGGAGCGCTGGAGCTTGCACACTTTGTTAGCACCCTTAGGGTCGACAAAACCTTCTGGTTGCATCATATACAACTCTTCCTTAAGGTTCCCGTTAAGGAACGTTGTTTTGACGTCCATTTGCATAATTTCATAACCATAAAAGGCAGCAATTGCTAACATGATTCAGACTGATTTCAGCTTCGCTACAGGAGAGAAAGTCTCTTCGTAGTCAATTCCTTGAATTTGTCGAAAACCCTTTGCGACAAGTCGAGCTTTATAAACGGTTACATTACCGTTTGCATCAGTCTTCTTCTTGAAGATCCATTTATTTTCTATGGCTCGCCGGTCATCCGGCAAGTCCACCAAAGTCCATAATTTGTTCTCATACATGGATGCTATCTCGGATTTCATAGCTTCAAGCCATTTGTTGGAATCCAGGCCCGCCATCGCTTCTTCATAGTTCGAAGGTTCACCGTCTTCTAACAACATAATTTCCATTACACGGTTGCCGTACCACTCTGGTGCGGAGCGTACCCTTGTGGACCTTCAAGGTTCAGTAGTAACTTGATCCGAAGCTTCATGATCATTATCATTAACTTCCTCTTCAGTTGGTGTAGGCGCCATAGGAACAACTTTCCGCGCTGCACTACTATCCTGTTCGAGAGGGGGTGTAATTGTTGGGGAACGTCGCATGGGAAACAAAAAAATTCCTACGCGCACGAAGACCTATCATGGTGATGTCCATCTACGAGAGGGGATGTGTGATCTACGTACCCTTGTAGACCGTACAGCAGAAGCGTTAGTGAACGCGGTTGATGTAGTGGAACGTCCTCACGTCCCTCGATCCGCCCCGCGAACCGTCCCGCGATCAGTCCCACGATCTAGTGCCGAACGGACGGCACCTCCGCGTTCAGCACACGTACAGCTCGACGATGATCTCGGCCTTCTTGATCCAGCAAGAGAGACGGAGAGGTAGAAGAGTTCTCCGGCAGCGTGACGGCGCTCCGGAGGTTGGTGATGATCTTGTCTCGGCAGGGCTCCGCCTGAGCTCCGCAGAAACGCGATCTAGAGGTAAAACCGTGGAGATATGTGGTCGGGCTGCCGTGGCAAAGTTGTCTCAAATCAGCCCTAAAACCCCACTATATATAGGAGGAGGGGGGAGCCTTGCCTTGGGGTCCAAGGACTCCCAAGGGGTCGGCCGAACCTAAGGGGGAAGGTCTCCCCCTCCCAAACCGAATTCTACTTGGTTTGGAAGGTGGAGTCCTTCTTCCCTTTCCCACCTCCTTCTTTTTTTTCCTTTTCTCTTTGATTTTTTCTTCCAATGCGCATAGGGCTCTTTTTGGGATGTCCCACAAGCCCACTAAGGGCTTGTGCGCCACCCCCAAGGCCTATGGGCTTCCCCGGGGTGGGTTGCCCCCCCCCCCCCGGTGAACAGCCGGAACCCATTCGTCATTCCCGGTACATTCCCGGTAACTCCGAAAACCTTCCGGTAATCAAATGAGGTCATCCTATATATCAATCTTCGTTTCCGGACCATTCCGGAAACCCTCATGACGTCCGTGATCTCATCCGGGACTTCGAACAACATTCGGTAACCAACCATATAACTCAAATACGCATAAAACAACGTCGAACCTTAAGTGTGCAGACCCTGCAGTTCGAGAACTATGTAGACATGACCCGAGAGACTCCTCGGTCAATATCCAATAGCGGGACCTGGATGCCCATATTGGATCCTACATATTCTACGAAGATCTTATCGTTTGAACCTCAGTGCCAAGGATTCATATAATCCTGTATGTCATTCCCTTTGTCCTTCGGTATGTTACTTGCCCGAGATTCGATCGTCAGTATCCGTATACCTATTTCAATCTCGTTTACCGGCAAGTTTCTTTACTCGTTCCGTAATACAAGATCCCGCAACTTACACTAAGTCACATTGCTTGCAAGGCTTGTGTGTGATGTTGTATTACCGAGTGGGCCCCGAGATACCTCTCCGTCACACGGAGTGACAAATCCCAGTCTCGATCCATACTAACTCAACGAACACCTTCGGAGATACCTGTAGAGCATCTTTATAGTCACCCAGTTACGTTGCGACGTTTGATACACACAAAGCATTCCTCCGGTGTCCGTGAGTTATATGATCTCATGGTCATAGGAACAAATACTTGACACGCAGAAAACCATAGCAACAAAATGACACGATCAACATGCTATGTCTATTAGGTTGGGTCTAGTCCATCACATGATTCTCCTAATGATGTGATCCCGTTATCAAGTGACAACACTTGCCTATGGCCAGGAAACCTTGACCATCTTTGATCAACGAGCTAGTCAACTAGAGGCTTACTAGGGACAGTGTTTTGTCTATGTATCCACACAAGTATTGTGTTTCCAATCAATACAATTATAGCATGGATAATAAATGGTTATCATGAACAAAGAAATATAATAATAACTAATTACTATTGCCTCTAGGGCATATTTCCAACAGTAATTACCTCATCAAGTTCTACCTTCCTCCCACTTACTTCTTTCGAGAGAAACTCTTTCTCTAGAAAGGATCCGTTCTTGGCAACAAAGGTTTTACCTTCGGATCTAAGATGGAAGGTATACCCAATAGTTTCCTTATTGTATCCTATGAATACGCATTTCTCCGCTTTGGGTTCGAGCTTTTCTGGTTGAAGTTTCTTCACATAAGCATCGCAACCCCAAACTTTAAGAAACGGCAACTTAGGTTTCTTGCCAAACCATAGTTCATACGGTGTCGTCTCAACGGATTTAGACGGTGCCCTATTTAAAGTGAATGATGCAGATTCTAATGCGTATCCCCAAAATGATAGCGGTAAGTCGGTAAGAGACATCATAGATCGTACCATATATAATAAAGTGCGATTACGACGTTCAAACACTCTGTTGCGTTGCGGTGTGCCAGGCGGCATCAGTTGTGAAACGATTCCACACTTCCTTAGGTGTGTGCCAAATTCATGACTCAAATATTCTCGTCCACGATCAGATTGTAGACACTTAATTTTTCTGTCACGTTGATTCTCGACCTCACTCTGAAATTCCTTGAACTTTTCAAACGTCTCAGATTTGTGCTTCATCAAGTAGATATACCCATACCTACTCAAATCATCGGTGAGAGTGAGAACATAACAATAGCCACCGCGAGCTTCAACGTTCATTGGACCACACACATCAGTATGTATTATTTCCAATAAGTCGGTTTGCTCTCTCCATTATTCCTGAGAATGGAGTCTTAGTCATCTTGCCCATGAGGCACGGTTCGCATGTGTCTAATGATTCAAAGTCAAGAGACTCTAATAGTCCATCAGTATGGATCTTCTTCATGCGCTTAATACCGATATGACCAAGGCGGCAGTGCCACAAGTATGTGGGACTATCATTATCAACTTTACATCTTTTGGTACTCACACTATGAATATGCGTAACTTCACGATCGAGATTCATCAAGAATAAACCATTCACCAGCGGAGCATGACCATAAAACATATCACTCATATAAATAGAACAACCATTATTCTCTGACTTAAATGAGTAGCCATCTCGCATTAAGCAAGACCCTGATATAATATTCATGCTCAAAGCTGGTACTAAATAACAATTATTAAGGCGATCACGTCGACCTTGGAGCCATTCCCGACACGCATGGTCACCTCGTCCTTGGCCAGTCTCCGCTTATTCCGCACTTCCTGCTTTGAGTTGCAAATGTGAGCAGCAGCACCGATATAAAATACCCAGGAGCTACTACGAGCGCTGGTAAGGTACACATTAATAGCATGTATATCACATATACCTTTAACGTTGACGGCCTTCTTGTCCGCTAAGTATTTGGGGCAGTTCCACTTCCAGTGGCCTTTTCCCTTGCAATAGAAGCACTCAGTCTCAGGATTGGGTCCATTCTTTTTCTTCTTCCCGGTATCTGGCTTACCGGGCGCGGCAATGGTTTTGCCGTCTTTCTTGAAGTTCTTCTTATCCTTGCCCTTCTTGAAACTAGTGGTCTTCTTGACCATCAACGCTTGATGCTCTTTCTTGATTTCTACTTGTGCAGACTTGAGCATCGAGTACAACTCGGGAATGTTTTTCTCCATCCCTTGCATGTTGTAGTTCAGCACAAAACCTTTGTAGCTTGGTGGGAGAGACTGGAGGATTCTGTCAATTATAGCATCATCCGGAAGTTCGACTCCAAGTGAAGTTAGACGACCGTGTAACCCAGACATTTTGAGTATGTGCTCACTGACAGAACTGTTCTCCTCCATCTTATAGCTAAAGAACTTGTCGAAGACTTCATATCTCTCGACACGGGCATGAGCTTGAAAAACTAGCTTCAGCTCTTGGAACATCTCATATGCACCGTGTTGCTCAAAACGCCTTTGGAGCTCCGTTTCCAAACTGTATAACATGCCACACCTAACCAGAGAGTAGTCATCACTCCGCGTTTGCCAGACGTTCAGAATGTCCTGGGCTGCCGTGGGAGCAGGAGGGTCACCTAGCGGCGCATCAAGGACATAAGCCTTTTTAGCTGCTTCAAGGATGAGCTTCAAGTTGCGAACCCAGTCCGCATAGTTGCTACCATCATCTTTCAGCTTGTTTTTCTCTAGGAATGCGTTGAAATTAAGGTTGACGTTGGCCATCTACAATATTTATAAAGACAACTTTTAGACTAAGTTCATGACAATTAAGTTCATTTAATCAAATTAAGTATCAACTCCCACTTAAATCGACATCCCTCTAGTCATCTAAGTGATACATGATCCTTGTTGACTAACCCGTGTCCGATCATCACGTGAGACGGAGTAGTCACCATGGTGAGAAACTTCATGTTGATCGTATTCAACCATACGACTCATGTTCGACCTTTCGGTCTCTTGTATTCGAGGTCATGTCTGTACATGCTAAGCTCGTCGAGTCAACCTAGGTGTTTCGCATGTGTAAATCTGGCTTACACCCGTTGTATGCGAACGTTAGCATCTATCACAACCGATCATCACGTGGTGCTTCGAGACAACGATCCTTCGCAACGGTGCACACGTAGGGGAATACATTCTCGAAATTTTAAGAGGGATCATCTTATTATGCTACCGTCGTTCTAAGCAATAATATGAAAAACATGATAAACATCACAATGCAATCATGTAGTGACATGATATGGCCATTATCATCTTTGCTCTTTTGATCTCTATCTTCAGGCATCGCATGATCATCATCGTCACCGGCGTAACTGTTGGGGAACGTCGCATGGGAAACAAAAAAATTTCCTACGCGCACGAAGACCTATCATGGTGATGTCCATCTACGAGAGGGGATAAGTGATCTACGTACCCTTGTAGATCGTACAGCAGAAGCATTAGAGAACGCGGTTGATGTAGTGGAACGTCCTCACGTCCCTCGATCCGCCCCGCGAACAATCCCGCGATCAGTCCCACGATCTAGTACCGAACGGACGGCACCTCCGCGTTCAGCACACGTACAGCTCGACGATGATCTCGGCCTTCTTGATCCAGCAAGAGAGACGGAGAGGTAGAAGAGTTCTCCGGCAGCGTGACGGCGCTCCGGAGGTTGGTGATGATCTCGTCTCAGCAGGGCTCCGCCCGAGCTCCGCAGAAACGCGATCTAGAGGAAAAACTATGGAGGTATGTGGTCGGGCAGCCGTGAGAAAGTCGTCTCTAATCTGCCCTAAAAGCCCCATATATATAGGAGGAGGGAGGGGGACCTTGCCTTGGGGTCCAAGGGATCCCCAAGGGGTCGGCCGAGCCAGGGGGGAGGACTCTCCCCCCCCCAAACCGAGTTGGACTAGGTTTGGTGGGAGGGAGTCCTTCCCCTTCCCCACTTCCCCCTTTTTTTTTCTTTTCTCCTTTGATTTTTATCCTTGGCGCATAGGGGACTTGTGGGCTCTCCCACCAGCCCACTAAGGGCTGTTGTGGCTCCCCAAAAGCCTATGGGCTTCCCCGGGGTGGGTTGCCCCCCCCCCCCCCGGTGAACTCCCGGAACCCATTCGTCATTCCCGGTACATTCCCGGTAACTCCGAAAACCTTCCGGTAATCAAATGAGGTCATCCTATATATCAATCTTCGTTTCCGGACCATTCCGGAAACCCTCGTGACGTCCGTGATCTCATCCGGGACTCCGAACAACATTCGGTAACTAACAATATAACTCAAATACGCATAAAACAACGTCCAACCTTAAGTGTGCAGACCCTGCGGGTTCGAGAACTATGTAGACATGACCCGAGAGACTCCTCGGTCAATATCCAATAGCGGGACCTGGATGCCCATATTGGATCCTACATATTCTACGAAGATCTTATCGTTTGAACCTCAGTGCCAAGGATTCGTATAATCCCGTATGTCATTCCCTTTGTCCTTCGGTATGTTACTTGTCCGAGATTCGATCGTCAGTATCCGCATACCTATTTCAATCTCGTTTACCGGCAAGTCTCTTTACTCGTTCCATAATACAAGATCCCGCAACTTACACTAAGTTACATTGCTTGCAAGGCTTGTGTGTGATGTTGTATTACCGAGTGGGCCCCGAGATACCTCTCCGTCATACGGAGTGACAAATCCCAGTCTTGATCCATACTAACTCAACTAACACCTTCGGAGATACCTGTAGAGCATCTTTATAGTCACCCAGTTACGTTGCGACGTTTGATACACACAAGGCATTCCTCCGGTGTCAGTGAGTTATATGATCTCATGGTCATAGGAATAAATACTTGACACGCAGAAAACAGTAGCAACAAAATGACACGATCAACATGCTACGTCTATTAGTTTGGGTCTAGTCCATCACGTGATTCTCCCAATGACGTGATCCAGTTATCAAGCAACAACACCTTGTTCATAATCAGAAGACACTGACTATCATCGATCAACTGGCTAGCCAACTAGAGGCATGCTAGGGACGGTGTTTTGTCTATGTATCCACACATGTAAATGAGTCTTCATTCAATACAATTATAGCATGGATAATAAACTATTATCTTGATACAGGAATTATAATAATAACTATACATGTATTATTGCCTCTAGGGCATAATTCCAACAGTTTCCCACTTGCACTAGAGTCAATAATCTAGCCCTCACATCACCATGTGAATTACATTGTAATAAATCTAACACCCATACAGTTCTGGTGTCGATCATGTTTTGGCCGTGGAAGAGGTTTAGTCAGCGGGTCTGCTACATTCAGATCCGTGTGCACTTTGCATATATTTACGTCCTCCTCCTCGACGTAGTCGCGGATGAGGTTGAAGCGTCGTTTGATGTGTCTGGTCTTCTTGTGAAACCTTGGTTCCTTTGCTAAGGCAATGGCACCAGTGTTGTCACAGAACAAGGTTATTGGATCCAGTGCACTTGGCACCACTCCAAGATCCGTCATGAACTGCTTCATCCAGACACCCTCCTTAGCCGCCTCCGAGGCAGCCATGTACTATGCTTCACATGTAGAATCTGCTACGACGCTTTGCTTGGAACTGCACCAGCTTACTGCACCCCCATTAAGAATAAATACGTATCCGGTTTGCGACTTAGAGTCGTCCGGATCTGTGTCAAAGCTTGCATCGACACCTTTTACGGCGAGCTCTTCGTCACCTCCATACACGAGAAACATCTCCTTAGTCCTTTTCAGGTACTTCAGGATATTCTTGACCGCCGTCCAGTGATCCACTCCTGGATTACTCTGGAACCTACCTGCCATACTTATGGCCAGGCTAACATCCGGTCTAGTGCACAGCATTGCATACATGATAGAGCCTATGGCTGAAGCATAGGGGACGGAGCGCATATGCTCTCTATCTTCATCAGTTGCTGGGCACTGAGTCTTACTCAATCTCGTACCTTGTAACACTGGCAAGAACCCTTTCTTGGACTGTTCCATTTTGAACCTCTTCAAAACTTTATCAAGGTACGTGCTTTGTGAAAGTCCTATCAGGCGTTTTGATCTATCCCTATAGATCTTAATGCCTAGTATGTAAGCAGCTTCTCCTAGGTCCTTCATAGAGAAACTTTTATTCAAGTAACCTTTTATGCTCTCCAAAAGCTCTACATTGTTTCCAATCAGTAATATGTCATCCACATATAATATTAGAAACGCCAAAGAGCTCCCACTCACTTTCTTGTAAATACAAGATTCTCCAACCACTTGTATAAACCCAAATGCTTTGATCACCTCATCAAAGCGTTTATTCCAACTCCGAGATGCTTGCACCAGTCCATAAATGGATCGCTGGAGCTTGCACACTTTGTCAGCATTTTTAGGATCGACAAAACCTTCGGGTTGCATCATATACAACTCTTCCTTAAGGAAACCGTTTAAGGAACACCGTTTTGACATCCATCTGCTAGATTTCATAATCAAAAAATGCAGCTATTGCTAACATGATTCTGACGGACTTAAGCATCGCTACGGGTGAGAAGGTCTCATCGTAGTCAACTACTGGAACTTGTGAAAAACCCTTTGCCACAAGTTGAGCTTTATAAACGGTCACATTATCGTCAGCGTCCGTCTTCTTCTTAAAAATCCATTTGTTCTGAATAGCCTTGCGGCCCTCAGGTAGTATCTCCAAAGTCCACACTTTGTTCTCATACATGGATCCTAACTCGGATTTCATGGCTTCTAGCCATTTGTTGGAATCTGGGCCCACCATTGCCTCTTCATAATTCGCAGCTTCATTGTTGTGTAACAACATGATCGATAAGACGGGATTACCGTACCACTCTGGAGCAGCACGTGATCTCGTCGACCTGCGTGGTTCAACAGAAACTTGAACTGGAGTTTCATGATCATCATCATTAACTTCCTCCTCAACCGGTGTTGCAACGACAGAGGTCTCCCCTTGCCCTGCGCCACCATCCAGAGGGATGAGAGGTTCGACAACCTCGTCAAGTTCTATCTGCCTCCCACTCAATTCTCTCGAGAGAAACTCCTTCTCGAGAAAAGTTCCGTTCTTAGCAACAAACACTTTGCCCTCGGATTTGAGATAGAAGGTGTACCCAACTGTCTCTTTTGGGTAACCTATGAAGACGCACTTTTCCGCTTTGGGTTCCAGCTTTTCAGGCTGAAGCTTTTTGACATAAGCATCACATCCCCAAACCTTAAGAAACGACAACTTTGGCCTTTTGCCATACCACAGTTCGTATGGTGTCGTCTCAACGGATTTCGATGGTGCCCTATTTAAAGTGAATGCACCTGTTTCTAATGCATAACCCCAAAAAGATAACGGCAAATCAGTAAGAGACATCATAGATCGCACCATCTCTAACAAAGTACGATTACGACGTTCGGACACACCATTACGCTGTGGTGTTCCAGGCGGTGTTAACTGTGAAACAATTCCACATTGTCTTAAGTGAGCACCAAACTCGAAACTCAGATATTCACCCCCACGATCAGACCGTAGGAACTTGATCTTCTTGTTACGATGATTTTCCACTTCACTCTGAAATTGCTTGAACTTTTCAAATGTTTCAGACTTGTGCTTCATTAAGTAGACATAACCATATCTACTTAAATCGTCAGTGAAGGTGAGAAAATAACGATATCCGCCGCATGCCTCCACGCTCATTGGACCACACACATCGGTATGTATGATTTCCAACAAGTCACTTGCATGCTCCATTGTTCCGGAGAACGCAGTCTTAGTCATCTTGCCCATGAGGCATGGTTCGCACGTGTCAAGTGAATCAAAGTCAAGTGACTCCAAAAGTCCATCAGCATGGAGTTTCTTCATGCGCTTTACACCAATATGACCCAAGCGGCAGTGCCACAAAAATATGGCGCTATCATTGTTTACTCTAACTCTTTTGGTCTCAATGTTATGTATATGCGTATCGCTATCGAGATTCAATATGAACAATCCTCTCACATTCGGTGCATGACCATAAAAGATGTTACTCATAGAAATAGAACAACCATTATTCTCAGACTTAAAAGAGTAACCGTCTCGCAATAAACAAGATCCAGATATAATGTTCATGCTCAACGCAGGCACTAAATAACAATGATTTAAGTTCATCACTAATCCCGATGGTAGTTGAAGTGACACTGTGCCGACGGCGATTGCATCAACCTTGGAACCGTTTCCTACGCGCATCGTCACTTCGTCTTTCGCCAGCCTTCGTCTATTCCGCAGTTCCTGCTTCGAGTTGCAAATGTGAGCAACAGAACCGGTATCAAATACCCAGGCACTACTACGAGAGCCGGTTAAGTACACATCAATAACATGTATATCAAATATACCTGATTTTTCTTTGCCCGCCTTCTTATCTGCCAGATACTTGGGGCAATTGCGCTTCCAGTGACCCATACCCTTGCAATAGAAGCACTCTGTTTCAGGCTTAGGTCCAGCCTTGGGTTTCTTCGGTGGATTGGCAACAGGCTTGCCGCTCTTCTTCGAATTGCCCTTCTTGCCTTTGCCGTTTCTCTTGAAACTAGTGGTCTTGCTCACCATCAACACTTGATGCTCTTTACGGAGTTCAGACTCTGCGACTTTCAGCATCGCAAACAACTCGCCGGGAGACTTGTTCATCCCTTGCATGTTGTAGTTCAACACAAAGCCTTTGTAGCTTGGCGGCAGTGATTGAAGGATTCTGTCAGTGATAGCTTCTTGCGGGAGTTCAATCCCCAGTTCAGCTAGACGGTTTGAGTACCCAGACATTTTGAGCACATGTTCACTAACAGACGAGTTTTCCTCCATCTTGCAAGCATAGAATTTATCGGAGGTCTCATACCTCTCGATCCGGGCGTTCTTCTGAAAGATAAACTTCAACTCCTGGAACATCTCAAATGCTCCATGACGCTCAAAGCGACGTTGAAGTCCCGGTTCTAAGCCATACAAGACTGCACATTGAACTATTGAGTAGTCCTCTTTACGCGCTAACCAAGCGTTCTTAACATCCTGATCAGCCGTAGCGGGTGGTTCATCTCCTAGCGCAGCATTAAGGACATAATCCTTCTTTCCAGCTTGTAAGATTAGCTTAAGATTACGAGCCCAGTCTACAAAGTTGCTTCCATCATCTTTCAACTTAGCTTTCTCTAGGAACGTATTAAAATTCAGGATGACACTTGCGTGAGCCATGATCTACAACACAAATATATTCAAAGTGGACTTAGACTATGTTCAAGATAATTAGAGTTCAACTTAATCAAATTATATGCTAAACTCCCACTCAAAAAGTACATCTCTCTAGTCATTTGAGTGGTTCATGATCCACTTACACTATCCCAAGTCCGATCATCACGTGAGTTGAGAATAGTTTCAGTGGTAAGCATCCCTATGCTAATCATATCAACTATATGATTCATGATCGACCTTTCGGTCTCATGTGTTCCGAGGCCATGTCTGCACATGCTAGGCTCGTCAAGCTTAACCCGAGTGTTCCGCGTGCGCAACTGTTTTGCACCCGTTGTATGTGAACGTTGAGTCTATCACACCCGATCATCACGTGGTGTCTCGAAACGACGAACTGTAGCAACGGTGCACAGTCGGGGAGAACACAATTTCGTCTTGAAATTTTAGTGAGAGATCACCTCATAATGCTACCGTCGTTCTAAGCAAAATAAGGTGCAAAAAGGATTAACATCACATGCAATTCATAAGTGACATGATATGGCCATCATCACGTGCTTCTCGATCTCCATCACCAAAGCACCGGCACGATCTTCTTGTCACCGGCGCCACACCATGATCATCCATCAACGTGTTGCCATCATGGTTGTCGTGCTACTTATGCTATCACTACTAAAACTACATCCTAGCAAAATAGTAAACGCATCTGCAAGCACATATGTTAGTATAAAGACAACCATATGGCTCCTGCCGGTTGCCGTACCATCGACGTGCAAGTCGATATTTCTATTACAACATGATCATCTCATACATCCAATATATCACATCACATCGTTGGCCATATCACATCACAATCATACCCTGCAAAAACAAGTTAGACGTCCTCTAATTTTGTTGTTGCATGTTTTACGTGGTGACCAAGGGTATCTAGTAGGATCGCATCTTACTTACGCAAACACCACAACGGAGATATATGAGTTGCTATTTAACCTCATCCAAGGACCTCCTCGGTCAAATCCGATTCAACTAAAGTTGGAGAAACTGACACTTGCCAGTCATCTTTGAGCAAAGGGGGTTACTCGTAACGATGAAACCAGTCTCTCGTAAGCGTACGAGTAATGTCGGTCCAAGCCGCTTCAATCCAACAATACCGCGGAATCAAGAAAAGACTAAGGAGGGCAGCAAAACGCACATCACCGCCCACAAAACCTTTTGTGTTCTACTCGAGAAGACATCTACGCATGAACCTAGCTCATGATGCCACTGTTGGGGAACGTCGCATGGGAAACAAAAAATTTCCTACGCGCACGAAGACCTATCATGGTGATGTCCATCTACGAGAGGGGATAAGTGATCTACGTACCCTTGTAGATCGTACAGCAGAAGCGTTAGAGAACGCGGTTGATGTAGTGGAACGTCCTCACGTCCCTCGATCCGCCCCGCGAACAATCCCGCGATCAGTCCCACGACCTAGTACCGAACGGACGGCACCTCCGCGTTCACCACACGTACAGCTCGATGATGATATCGGCCTTCTTGATCCAATAAGAGAGACGAAGAGGTAGAAGAGTTCTCCGGCAGCGTGACGGCGCTCCGGAGGTTGGTGATGATCTCGTCTCAGCAGGGCTCCGCCCGAGCTCCGCAGAAACGCGATCTAGAGGAAAAACTATGGAGGTATGTGGTCGGGCAGCCGTGAGAAAGTCGTCTCTAATCTGCCCTAAAAGCCCCATATATATAGGAGGAGGGAGGGGGACCTTGCCTTGGGGTCCAAGGGATCCCCAAGGGGTCGGCCGAGCCAAGGGGGAGGACTCTCCCCCCCCCCCCCCAAACCGAGTTGGACTAGGTTTGGTGGGAGGGAGTCCTTCCCCTTCCCCACTTCCCCCTTTTTTTTTCTTTTCTCCTTTGATTTTTATCCTTGGCGCATAGGGGACTTGTGGGCTCTCCCACCAGCCCACTAAGGGCTGGTGTGGCTCCCCAAAAGCCTATGGGCTTCCCCGGGGTGGGTTGCCCCCCCCCCCCCGGTGAACTCCCGGAACCCATTCGTCATTCCCGGTACATTCCCGGTAACTCCGAAAACCTTCCGGTAATCAAATGAGGTCATCCTATATATCAATCTTCGTTTCCGGACCATTCCGGAAACCCTCGTGACGTCCGTGATCTCATCCGGGACTCCGAACAACATTCGGTAACCAACAATATAACTCAAATACGCATAAAACAACGTCCAACCTTAAGTGTGCAGACCCTGCGGGTTCGAGAACTATGTAGACATGACCCGAGAGACTCCTCGGTCAATATCCAATAGCGGGACCTGGATGCCCATATTGGATCCTAAATATTCTACGAAGATCTTATCGTTTGAACCTCAGTGCCAAGGATTCGTATAATCCCGTATGTCATTCCCTTTGTCCTTCGGTATGTTACTTGCCCGAGATTCGATCGTCAGTATCCGCATACCTATTTCAATCTCGTTTACCGGCAAGTCTCTTTACTCGTTTCGTAATACAAGATCCCGCAACTTACACTAAGTTACATTGCTTGCAAGGCTTGTGTGTGATGTTGTATTACCGAGTGGGCCCCGAGATACCTCTCCGTCATACGGAGTGACAAATCCCAGTCTTGATCCATACTAACTCAACTAACACCTTCGGAGATACCTGTAGAGCATCTTTATAGTCACCCAGTTACGTTGCGACGTTTGATACACACAAGGCATTCCTCCGGTGTCAGTGAGTTATATGATCTCATGGTCATAGGAATAAATACTTGACACGCAGAAAACAGTAGCATCAAAATGACACGATCAACATGCTACGTCTATTAGTTTGGGTCTAGTCCATCACGTGATTCTCCCAATGATGTGATCCAGTTATCAAGCAACAACACCTTGTTCATAATCAGAAGACACTGACTATCATCGATCAACTGGCTAGCCAACTAGAGGCATGCTAGGGACGTTGTTTTGTCTATGTATCCACACATGTAAATGAGTCTTCATTCAATACAATTATAGCATGGATAATAAACTATTATCTTGATACAGGAATTATAATAATAACTATACATGTATTATTGCCTCTAGGGCATAATTCCAACAGTAACACCATGATCTCCATCATCATGATCTCCATCAATGTGTCTCCGTGAAGTCGTCACGCCAACTACTACTATCACTACTACTATAGCTAACCGTTAGCAATGAAGTAAAAGTAGTAAGCACATGGCGTTGCATCTCATACAATAAATTAAGACAACTCCTATGGCTCCTGCCAGTTGCCATACTCATCGACATGCAAGTCGTGAAACCTATTCCAATAACATGATCATCTCATACATCATACATGCAATATCACAACTTTGGCCATATCACATCACATGTCAAACCCTGCAAAAACAAGTTAGACGTCCTCTAATTCTTGTTGCAAGTTTTACGTGGCTGATTTGGGTTTCTAGCAAGAACGCTTTCTTACCTACGTGACAGCCACAACGATGATATGCCAAAGATATTTACCCTTCATAAGGACCCTTTTCATCAAATCTAATCCGACTAGAGTAGGAGAGACAGACACCCGCTAGCCACCTTTATGCACGGTGTGCATGTCTGTCGGTGGAACCAGTCCCACGTAAGCGTACGTGTAATGTCGGTCCGGGCCGCTTCATCCCACAATACCGCCGGAAAATAATAAGACTAGTAGTGGCAAGAAATTGAAAAATCATCGTCCACAACCTTTTGTGTTCTACTCGTGCATAGAATCTACGCATAGAAAACCTGGCTCGGATGCCACTGTTGGGTAACGTAGCATAAATTCAAAATTTTCCTACGCCATATTCAGATCTTCCTATGGAGAGACCAGCAACGAGAGAGGGGTGAGTGCATCTTCATACCTTTGAAGATCTCTAAGCGGAAGCGTTACTGGAACCAGGTTGATGGAGTCGTACTCGCGGCGATTCAGATCGCGGTGTGATTCCGATCTAGTGCCGAACTACGGCACCTCCGCGTTCAACACACGTGCAGCCTGGTGACGTCTCCCGCACCTTGATCCAGCAAGGAGGAGGGAGAGGTTGGGGAAGATCTCCAGCAGCACGACGGCGTGGTGTCGATGGAGAGACGAGGTCTCCCGGCAGGGCTTCCCAAGCACCGGCGGAGAGGAGGAGAAAGAAGAGCAGGGCTGCGCCGAGGGAGAGGGAAAAATGTGTCCCAAAACAACCCCAAACCTCAACTATATATAGGGGGAGAGGGAGGGGGCGCAGCCCTTAGAGTTCCCACCCCCAAGGGGTGCGGCAGCCCCCATCTGCGCGAGGAAGTGGCAGCCAGGAGGGGAGAAGAGGTGTGCACACCCCTGGTGGGCCTTAGGCCCGCTTAGGGTTTGCCCCCCTTCCCTCTCCCCTGCGCCTTGGGCCCCTGGTGGGAGGCGCACCAGCCCCCTCTGGGCTGATTCCCTTCCACCTTTTGGCCCATGTCACCTTTTGGGGCTGGTGGACCCTCCCGGTGGACCTCCGGAACCCTTTCCAGTGGTCCCGGTACGCTACCGGTGACGCCGGAAACACTTCCGGTGTCCGAAACCATCCGTCCTATATATCAATCTTTACCTCCGGACCATTCCGGAGCTCCTCGTGACATTCGGGATCTCATCCGAGACTCCGAACAACTTTCGATAACCTCGTATAACAATTCCCTATAACCCTAGCGTCATCGAACCTTAAATGTGTAGACCCTACGGGTTCGGGAGACAAGCAGACATGACCGAGACACCTCTCCGGCCAATAAGCATCAGCGGGGTCTGGATACCCATGGTGGCTCCCACTTGCTCCACTATGATCTCATCGGATGAACCACGATGTCAAGGATTCAACCAATCCGTATACAATTCCCTTTGTCTGTCGGTATAGAACTTGCCCGAGATTCGATCGTCGGTATACCTATACCTTGTTCAATCTCGTTACCGGTAAGTCTCTTTACTCGTTCCATAGCACGTCATCGTGTGACTAACTCCTTAGTCACATTGAGCTCATGATGATTTTCTACTTAGTGGGCCCAGAGTTACCTCTCCGTCACGCGGAGTGACAAATCCCGATCTCGATTCGTACCAACCCAACAGAGACTTTCAGGGGTACCCGTAGTGCACCTTTATAGTCACCCAGTTACGTTGTGACATTGGATACACCCAAAGCACTCCTACGGTATCCGGGAGTTGCACAATCTCACGGTCGAAGGAAAATACACTTGACATTAGAAAAGCTTTAGCATACGAACAATACGATCTAGTGCTACGCTTAGGATTGGGTCTTGTCCATCACATCATTCTCCCAATGATGTGATCCCGTTATCAATGACATCTAATACCCATGACCAAGAAACCATGATCATCTATTGACTAACGAGCTAGCCAATTAGAGGCTTGCTAGGGACACATTGTGATCGATTTATTCACACATGTATTACTGTTTTGTGTTAATACAATTATAGCATGAACAATAGACGATTATCATGAACAGGGAAATATGATAATAACCATTTTATTATTGCCTCTAGGGCATATTTCCAACAATGATGCCACTGTTGGGGAACATTGCATGGGAAACAAAGAAATTTCCTACGCACACGAAGACCTATCATGGTGATGTCCATCTACGAGTGGAGATTAGATCTACGTACCCTTGTAAATCGCACATCGGGAAGCCTTAAGAAACGCGGTTGATGTAGTGGAACGTCTTCACGTCCCTCGAACCGTCTCACGAACCGTCCCTTGATCCGTCCCATGAACTGTCTCGCGATCCGTCCCACGATCCATCCCGGTCTAGGGCCGAACGGACGACACCTCAGCGTTCAACACACGTACAGCTCGATGACGATCTCGGCCTTCTTGATCCAGCAAGAGAGATGGAGAAGTAGTTGAGTTCTCCGGCAGCGTGACGGCGCGCCGGTGTTGGTGATGAACTATTCCTGCAGGGCTCCCCCCGAGCTCCGCAGAAATCTAATCTAGAGGAAGAACTATGAGGTGTAGGTTTGAGTTGCACGTGGCAAAGTTGTGTCTCAAAAGCCCTAAACCTCTAGTATATATAGGAGGAGGGGAGAGGCAGCCCTAGGCAGCCTTAGCGCACCAAGGAGTCCTCCTTGGGTCGGCCGAAGTGGGAGAGAGGGAGGAGTCCTTCTCCAATCCCACTTGGATTAGGACTCCTTCCTTATTTTCCCACCTCTTTTGGGTTTTCCACTTTGTCAGCCCATTATACCTTATTGTACATCCAATAAACCCACGTGGACCCCTTGGGGCGTGGTGGGCCCATCCAGTGGGCCCCTGGAACCCATTCGTCACTCCCGGTACACTGTCGGCAATGCCCGAAAACTTTCCGGAATGCAAACACCAACTTCCTATATATCAATCTTCGTTTCCGGACCATTCTGGAAACCCTCTTGACGTCTGTGATCTCATCTGGGACTCCGAACAACCCTCGGTCACCAACACATATAACTCAACTATACTAAAACACCATCGAACCTTAAGTGTACAGACCCTGCGGGTTCGAGAACTATGTAGACGTGACCCGAGACACCACTCGGTCAATATCCAATAGTGGGACCCGGATGCCCATATTGGATCCTACATATTCTACGAAGATATTATCGGTTGAACCTCTGTGCCAAGGATTCATATAATCCCGTATAACATTCCCTTTGTCCTTCGGTATGTTACTTGCCCGAGATTTGATCATCTGTATCCCTATACCTATTTCAATCTCGCTACCAGCAAGTCTCTTTACTCGTTTCGTAATACAAGATCCCCGTGACTCACACTTGAGTCACATTGCTCGCAAGGCTTATATGTGATGGTGTATTACCGAGTGGGCGCCGAGATACCTCTCCGTCGCACGGAGTGACAAATCCCAGTCTTGATCCATGCTAACTCAACGGACACCTTCGGAGATACCTGTAGAGCACCTTTATAATCACCCAGTTACGTTGCGATGTTCGATACACACAAGGTATTCCTCCGGTGCCAGTAAGTTACATGATCTCATGGTCATAGGAATGAATACTTGACACACAGAAAATAATAACAACAAAATAACACGATCACATGCTACGTTTATAATTTGGGTCTTGTCCATCACATGATTCTCCTAATGATGTGATCCCGTTATCAAGTGACAACACTTGCCTATGGCCAGGAAACCTTGACCATCTTTGATCAACGAACTAGTCAACTAGAGGCTCACTAGGGAGAATGTGTTGTCTATGTATCCACACATGTATTTGAGTTTCTAATCAGTACAATTCTAGCATGGATAATAAACGATTATTATGAACAAGAAAATATAATAATAACTAATTTATTATTGCCTCTAGGGCATATTTCCAACACTAGATAGCACTTGCTTTGCAATGTGCCAATCTATACAAAAAATAGAAATTGAAGTTGGGCTCACATAGATGATTGGATTGAGTTGCAATTTGGAGAGGGATGATAATTTGGGCATATGAAGGCGCTGTAAAAAAATCATACCATTTGGATAAATAAAAATGGTACTTCCTTCATAATACATTTAAACATGAGGTGGCCTTCAGTGCTAATGCATCCACGTTCACAACCTCATGACCATTTTTATTGGTCGTAATCTGGTAGAAATAAGGTCGTTAACAACTGTTGTCTGCTTTATGACCAAGCTGACGTGGATTTGAGCCCTTCCTACGAAATGGCCGTGGATTTATGACCAATTCAGCCGGGGTCAC
The DNA here is from genome assembly GCF_904849725.1 of Hordeum vulgare subsp. vulgare. NCBI lineage: Eukaryota > Viridiplantae > Streptophyta > Magnoliopsida > Poales > Poaceae > Hordeum > Hordeum vulgare. The sequence goes on from NC_058524.1 coordinate 598,403,633, forward strand.
TCACAGAAGGTCGCTAGTTGACATATTTCTTGTAGTGACTACTCCGTCCAATCGAGTCGTAGAGCGGTATGCCGACAAGACAACACCGCATCGCTATAGGGGCCCCAGTACAGGCTAGGGCAGTAGCGGGATGATGGTCTAGCCAGCATGGCAACAGGGGGCCTAGACGACCCCGACGCTGGCTAGATGGCGCGGCTCTATAGCCCTCGTACCTCCCGTGCACGCGTCCTGGTGGGCCGACGCATAAACCGCTCGCTGTGCAGGCCAGCGGGCCCTACGACAAGACCCGACAGCCGGTGGGCCCCCTAGGCCGCCTAGAGGCTGACAGCCGGGTCCCACTCGCGATCTTATCCTCAACACTGTAATACTCTGGCTGCACTATAAAGCCTCCCCCAGTCCCCCGAGAGAGGGGCTAGTTCCCTTTGCATTAGCGCACACTTATACTACATCGATACAGCTCCAGGAGCACCATTGTACTGTGACCCCATATAGCCACCCCGACAGGACGTAGGGGTATTACCTCACTGGAGGGCCCTGAACCTGGTAACATCGACATCATGTGTCTTGCACCCAAACCCGTTCCCAGATGCCGTCGGCACCCATCGGCCCCAAACCTTGAGATAAGCCACCCTACGACATTTGTCCCAGAAATACCACGATAGTTGGCGCCCACCATGGGGCCGGCAGCGACGGCGGCCGAAGTGATGTTCCGGGCGGGACCCTACACCACTTCTGGCGAGCGCGTGGCGCATGACCTGGTCGTGAGCTATGGCGTATTCGACAGCTTCAACGACAACGCCCGTCGTCTGGAGGATGCGGCCTTCCCCGTCGACGGCTCCATCATCTCGTTCGGCTCGCACCGCGTCTACCAAGTACACAAGGGTAATAAGCTTCTCAACTTCTCACTTCCATGTATCACGGTGGAGAACTCAAATCGATGCACCAAATGCAATGGCAAGGGCACACGGAGTGCCCAAGTCCTTCTCTCCCAAATCCCACCAAAGCAACTTATGCTAGGGAGGAAAATGAGAGGAAGAACGAAGAAGAACACGAAGAACTCCAAGATCTAGACCCCAGGGGTTCCCCTCACTTAGAGGAGAAAGTGATTGATGGAAATGTGGATCTAGATCTCCTCTCTCTTTTCCTTCAAGAACTAGCAAGAATCATTGGAGGGATTGAGAGTTAGCAAGCTCAAAAAGGTCAACAATGGAGGAAGAACACGAGCTAAAAAGATAGATCGGTCCAAGGGGGAAGAAGACCCACTTTATATAGTGGGGGAAGGAATCAGACTGTTACCCCCACTTACAGCCCGCGAACAGCGGTACTACCGCTGGCGAGGCACGATACTACCGCTGCCTCTAGCGGTACTACCGCTCGCGATGAGCGGTACTACCGCTGCCTCTAGCGGTACTACCGCTCGCGATGAGCGGTACTACCGCTGCCCCTAGCGGTACTACCGCCAGCAAGGAGCGGTACTACCGCTTGGCGCAAGCCGTACTATTGCTAGGCAAGGAGCTGTACTACCGCACAACCACGATAGTAAAGATATTACTGCCGGGCCTACCACCGCTTGGAAAAGTATTCGCAAAAAGGTCCAACGAAGTACAACCGCTCAGAGAGAGGTAATACCGTCTTGAAGCGGTACTACCGCCCACCCCGAGTGGTACTACCGCTTGGCACGCCACTGAAACAACCATAACTTTCGCATAAGAGCTCCGAGTCGAACAAACCCAAGCTTGTTGGATTCAGGATGACAAGAGCTATCAAACAACGATGAATAAAGAACCGGCAATCTTAAGAACTTGCAGATATGAAAAAGCCAATGATATAGAGATGTGGATCTCTATGAATGAAGAACCGGCAAAAACTCCCAACATCGAAAACATCATAGAAGATGCATATGGACTCCGTTTTTGATGAACTCGAACTTGTCATGAAGATGACCATAAGCTCTAAAACTCATCAAAACAAACATCAAACAAGAACCAAGAAGTATGATGCAAGGATGCAAACGGTTTGAGCTCTTAAACGAATGATACGATCAAGCTACTCACTTGAGATCCCCCTTGATAGTACAACAATCTATCCTACAACAGAAAACCTATCAAGGGCAAACCTACACGATCCAATATTTGTGTGTTATCAATATTATGTAAATAAAAACATCAAAATATATACCATGTACATACAAAATATTTAGTTAATACGATCGTTTAAAATGTATATTAGATACAATGTTTAATGAATACAATAAAAAAGTATACACTTATGGCTTGTAGTCAAATTTTAAAATGTTGAATACATACATTTAGTTAATATCTATAATCATTGACATGTGTATATTGACATGATGAATGCAAACATTTACTTAATATCCAGAATTATTGACATGTGTACATCTTCGTTTGTATGCATGGTAGCTTTTAAAAATACCAATGTTTTGAAAATGATGCATGAACATTTTTATTTAATATACATTTGAAATGTCCATATTAACTACATATTTTATATAATACATGGATGTATATTTAGTATTTTTACTTACTAATCATCATTTGTTTGTATAAATTTTATAGCTTACAAACATTTAAACATATTTATTATTACTTACATTTTATAAATCTTTTTTAGAATCTTTATAAATACATATTTAAAAAATAGCTCGAGCAAAATGAGCTGCAATATCTGCAGCATATTTAAACTTCAGATGCGTACCTGTTAAATACATGTTGCTCAAAAACAAATGTTGCTAATAAACCCTGTTAAACACATATAGGATGGTAGCCATTGAGGACGTCATAACTGTAACAGTGTACTAATTCGACAGGTTTACTCTCTTGCCATGGTTGCGGGTTCGAGTTCGGGCTTTTTTCACGTTACTTTTGAGGCCCGCTGGTCAGAGATGAAGAATAAAACGTCGTGATATCTTTTGTAAAAAGATACTTGCATTTCAAGAGGGGGTTTGAAAAACACCAGGGCACACGCCCCCCCCCCCCCCCCCCCTCTCTCAGGTCCAGTGGCTGACAGCGGGACCCACACACCTAGTCATGTCAATGCGAGTAGCACTGTATTTGTTACGCACGAGTCAAGTTTTTCATCACTTCAATGTACACCGCAACTTCTAGCCACAAAGTAGCCGTTTGCGTCAAGTTATAGCACCACCAGTGTAATTGACTCTTAAATAAAATTTAGATGTACTGTATTTTAAATATTTTTATATTAATTTAGAGAGGAAGTATAAATTTACATCCATACCAAGGGGGCCTAAACCAAGTGAGGTCGAACAATGATGGCGGACCCAACTCCAATTGTGTGGGGAGCTTCAACTGGAAATCCGGTATGAACAGTCTGTCTGTCAGGGGACTGGAAGATCCTGAACCACAGGCTTCTCGGCACCGCAAGCGCGAAGGCAGGCGTCTCTGATGAGGTGCATCTCGGCGGCGGCCTCCCTCATGCCCATCCTTTCGTACGGCGCCCGCCGGCAGCAGCTGAGCGCGACCCTGACGGCGGCGACCACGCAGTCCCGCGCCGTGACGCGCACCTCGCTATCCTCCGAATATGACAACGACGCCGTCGACATGGTCGAAATCGAAGCCGAAACAGAGACCGATCTGTCCAGCTCCTCCATCGGCAGCAGGGCCGGGTCGAGCACCTGCTCGATCCTCTCCGGGAACGCCGCCGCCACCAATTCCGGCAGCGTCGTGCCGTCCCCGAGCCCGCCGTCGGTCGGCGCCTTCCCGGCCAGGATCTCCAGGAGGGTGACCCCGTAGCTGTACGCGTCGCCGGCCGTCGACACGCTCCCCGTCGTGCCGTACTCTGCACCGCGCACCAAACAGAAGAATAGTTTATTCAGACAAGTGATCGTGACATCTGATATGCAATTCCGGAGAAGTTGCATGACAGCGACGACATACCTGGTGCGACGTAGCCGATCGTGCCCCTGATGCCAATGGTGCTCTCGGTGCCTCCGGGGGCGTCGAGGAGCAGCAGCTGGGCGAGGCCGAAGTCGCCGATGCGTGCCGTCATGTCGTCGCCGAGCAGGACGTTCCCCGGCTTGAGGTCGCAGTGCACGATCGGCGGGTCGCAGCTGTTGTGTAGGTAGCTCAGCGCGTCGGCGATGTCCACGGCGATGCCCAGCCTCTGGACCAGGCTTAGGCCGCCGTGCTTGCGCACGTCCGATGGCCCCGGGTGCAGCCACCGGTCGAGGCTGGAGTTGGGCATGAAGTCGAACACGAGGGCCCTGAACTCACCGCCGGCCGCGTCGACGCTGGCGCAGCAGGTGACGATGCCGATCAGGTTCCGGTGCCGTGCGTTACGCAGTGTATCGCACTCCGACAGGAACGTCTTGCACGCCCCAGCTTGCCGGAGGTCGAACACCTTCACCGCCACGGCCATGGCCTCGTGCGACAGGTTTCCTTTCGTCTTCAGTGCGAGAGTGCCGCGGTACACGCACCCGTACTTCCCGGCGCCGACGAGGTTCGCCTCCGCGAAACCGTCGGTGGCTTTCGCAAGATCGGCGTAGGACACCCTCGGGTAGTAGTTGCCGTTGAGCACGCTGCGAGCGGTCATGCTCGTGGTCCTGGACTTCCTCTTGCGCCGCCACAGGAGGACGGTGAACAGTACGGCGATGCAGAGAGCGGCCCCGATAATGGGCAGCGCGATCTTGAGGAACAGGTGAGAGCCTCCGGTGGAATCCGCGAGCGTCCGGCACGGCTGCAGCCGGAGCTGCGGGGCGCCGCCGCAGAGCGCGCTGTTACCGGCCATCTTGAACCCGGTCGCGTTCGCGAACACGCCTCGATGTGGGACGTCGCCGACGAGGTTGTTGCCGGACACGTCGAGCTGGACCAGGGAGCTCATGTTGGCCAATCCCGCTGGCACGCCGCCGGACAGTTCGTTCCGCGAGAGGTCCAGCCCCTGCAGCGCTGTAATCTGGGCGAGCTCCGGCGGGATGGCGCCGGATAACCTGTTGCTCGACAGGTTCATCATCCTGAGCCCCTTCAACCTGCTCAACGACGGCGGGATGCTTCCGGCGAAGAGATTGCTGTGCAGGTCGAGGAACTCCAGGCTCTGGCAGCCCCCGAGCTCCGCCGGCACGTCGCCGATGAAGCGGTTCCCGGAGAGCGCCATGAACGTGAGTTTCGCAAGCTGGCCTACCTCTCGCGGGAGAACGCCGTCCAGCTGGTTACGAGACAAGTCCATCGCCGACGACATCGTCGAGAGGCCGAACAGTTCCCTCGGGACAACGCCGGTCAGCCCATTGCCGGAGAGGTTGAGCAGCACCAGGCGCTGCAGGTTGCCGAGGCTGGGAGGAATCGACCCGTTCAAGGAGTTGCCGCTGAGGTCGAGGCTAAGCAGCTGCGTGAGGTCGCCAATGGTGGATGGCACCGGCCCGGTCAGCTCGTTCCCCTGCAACTGCAGCTCTTGGAGGTTCTCCAGCTTACCGATCCCCTCCGGGATCGTGCCAGCGAAGAGATTATGCCGGAGGTCCAGCGCCTGTAGCCCCACGAGCTTGTTGATGCTCGGCGGGATAACGCCAGAGATGCGATTGCCCGACATACTCAACCACATGAGCTGCGTCGAGAGGCGCGTGACAGAGCTCGGCAGCGCGCCGGCGAGCTTGTTGCCATCGAGCAAGATTCCTGTCAAGGCGTCGCAGCTCGTGAGATTGTCCAGGAACTCCCAGCCGCCGGCGTCGGTCGCCGTGAGCTGGTTGTTGGACAGCTGCAGCGACTCCGGGCAGAGCTTGCCGATCTCCGGCGGCACCTGGCCGGTGAAGCTGTTGTTGGCGAGGCTGATGGACAGCAGCTTGGTGGCGTTGGAGAGCGTCGCCGGGATGCGCCCGGTGAGGCGGTTGCCGCCGAGGAAGAGGTACAAGAGGTTCGGCCAGCCCGCGCCTGTGTCCGGCGGGAGCTCGCCATGGAACGCGTTGTTGGCGAGGGAGAGGCCCTGCAGCGACGACATGTTAAAGAAACCCGGCGGGATCTCGCCGGAGAGGCGGTTCTGGTACACGGTGAAGAACTGGAGATTCGGGAGGCGCGTGAGCCCGTCGGGGATGTCGCCCTCCAGTTGGTTCTCTGCGAGCTCAAGCCGCTGGATCGTCTTGAGGTTGGCGAGCGACGGCGGGATGCGGCCGGAGAGCGAGTTCGTGCTGAGCCTCAGCTTCATGAGCGCCGGCATGGCACCGAGCCAGGCGGGGACGCGGCCGGTGAGGTTGTTGGCGTTGAGGTACGCGGTGGTGAGGTTCCCGAGGCCGCGGAGCGCGGCGGGTATCCCGCCGGTGAAGGCGTTGTCGCAGAGGCTGAGCCACTCGAGGCGCCCGAGCCGGCCAAGGCTCGCCGGGATGGCGCCGGAGAATGCGTTATCGGTGAGGTTGAGAAGCTCGAGGTGCGCGAGGTCGGCGATGGCCGGGGAGAGCATGCCGGCGAGGCGACGCGAGCCGACGTCCAGGGTGGTGACGCGCCCCGCGGGGCTGCAGTTCACCCCGGCCCACCGGCAGAAGCCCGTGTCGTTGTTCCACGACCGGAGCGCGCCCGTCGGGTCGGACGTCACGCCGGCCTTGAACGCCAGCAGCGCGTCCCGGTCGGTGCCCGCCGCCGCCGCTACACAGGACAGCAGGAGCAGAGCCACCGATGCAGCCGCTGGCCTCGCCATGGTCGTGGAATGCCGATCAGGTTCGCATGGGCATGGTCTGAATAAATGGGGAGCTCGAGTGATCAAGTGGCGGCTAACTCATGCATACAGGTGAGGTATGTGCATGGAGCATGGTCAAAGGGTGAGCAATGCTATACCTACGTAAGGGTAATCCGTTGTGCAAGTGAGACCGAGTACACAGTCAGGTGGGTACCGCTGATGGTGCTACGATCGTCAATGGAAGAAATGAGTGCACTGACTTCTTCTTTGTGCTCGTAGCAGCCGGGTCAACAGACCACGACAGGTTGTTAGTATACTTTTATTTATATTCTGTTAATCAACTATTTCGACATGGTATGGGCGATTCAATTAGTAATGATCGTGACAGGACATCGTTAGGCACTTGGTTGGGATTATTTCGACATGATTGCCGGTGCAAAGTGGCTGCTAACCTAGTTTTTATTTCTGTCTTGGAATGTCAGCTGGAATAATTGTCGATGGAACTAATTTTCAGTCTTGCTAACTACTTTTTCCTCGTGCTAATCCTCCCGCAATTAGAATACCGTTTCTTTTAACCCTGATAAGTGCCACGCATGTGGCACAATCACATGATAACTCCGAACATTTTTCATGACAAATATAATTGTTAAACATGATAAAAAATCGAGATGACAAGTTTCATATTTTTGTGTTTTTTTAGGATAACTTTAGTTGTAAAAAACTTCAGGACTGGAATGCTTCATGCGTTATGTGTGCCACTTATCATTTTTTTTCCTCGATCGATTTTTCCCATATATGTGGTCTCAAGGTCAGACAAGGATACTCTCATGCGTCTGGCCCCAAGGTCAGCCAGGGACGCCGCGGCCAGTCACGAAAATGTGTCGCCTTGAGTAAGTTGGAACCGTCGATGATGCACTAATAACGACCTAAACAAAGGCAAGATAGGAGCTTGACTCTTCGTGTAAAAGGGAGCCGATGGAAGAGATCCTGGATGGTCAGGGCTGATGGAGGCTTAAGAAGGATGGGGGAGCCGGCGAAAGAGATCATGGATTGTCGGGGTCGATGGAGCCTCAAGAAGGGTAGGGGAGCAAGGCGGCATGTGGTAGCGCCCACCACTAGAGGGAGGCTCGGCAATGCATGAGAGCATCTCTAGTCGCGCCCCAGGATGCCCTCCAGGACAACTTTTTTAGGTTCGGTATTAGGCCCAGGGACGCTTTTTGGTCGAAAAACGGCCCAGCCACACCCCCAGCGCCCCCATGACGTCAAAATAGCGTCGGCATACCCAGGCAAAAGCCGGCGCGCTGGGCGGCTTTTGCGGACGCCGGCGGATGTTTCGGCGATTCACGTCTCCCTACGTGTCCTTTTTGTTGGCCCACTTCAACAATTCCCTCACAAACTTTTGATTCAGATGGGGTATGACTAGGATGATGCATCCCTGTTATCGTCCGATGAAGCATTTGACCCTCTAAGACACTGATTTTTTTTTTGATTCGGTGGCGGACTTGGGGTTCCAAGATGCTATGAGGAGATGGAAGAAGGGAACTGCGAGCTGGAAGCTAATCAACCGAAAATGCCATCGCAGTTGGGAGGAAGAAAACGATAAGGCAATAATCCAATGGTTCATATAGAATGTACATAAACAGTTTTTCTTTGAAGTTAACCGATTTATGATTTATATGCAGCCCCAATTGTAATGTCATTTTTTTCACAGCAACAACAATACTCAGTTTTATTTTTTGCAAAAAAACCAAAGGCCATATAAAAGAACTTTGCCATTTTGGACCCACCACAAAATTGGCAAAACTCCACAGTTTTCTGACATAAAAATGGATAAAAAAGATAAAACTGGGGCACGCAGGTACGGAGACACCGAGTTCCTCGGGCCTGCATTTTCTTTTGGCTTCCGATTTCAAACTTTTATATCTTCCAAAAAATGTTCAAATTAAAATTTATCATAATATTCATGTTTGTCATGACGAGGGCTTTTAATTAAGATCCCTTTCAAATATGTTTTAACAACTTTTAATAAAATGGTTAAGTTTTAGCTATTGAACCTTAGTACAAACGACATTGGTGCCTAATTTGGACTCCCCGCTCCCGCTCCTGCTAGGGTCCCCTCCTCAACCCCCCGTCGCTGCCGGCCGCCCTCACCCTCCAGCCGTTGGCCGCGCTCGCCCGGAGCTCTCTCCTTCCCTTTTCAGATCCCGCCCTAGCGCCGCCTACCTGGGAAGCGGCCTGGACGGCCCGAGCTCCTTCCTCTATCGGCCCCTTCCTTCCCTTCCCCCACCTGCCTCCGTCGATGGGCGCCCCGGCCCTGGCCTGGGTGGTGTCGGCGGCGGCGAGCTCTCCTTTCCCCGCGCACGCGTTTTCCCTTCCCGGGGCAAGGGTGGCGACGGTGCAGCTCAACTAGGCAGCGGTCGCACACCCTGGCAGCGGGTGAGGTGGCGGCGCTGCTCCTTGGTGGCGGGGGTAGTCGACGGCACGCCCTCGGCCCATATGTGGGCCCTAGAGGCCCCATATGGGTCCTAGCGGGCCGGTAATCGGCATGGCTTTGATGTCTTCTGCGTGGTGGGGAGGAGGAGCAGCTTGGACAGGGGGTGACGACGTCGATGGCGTACCTGTTGCGGCGCGATGACGGGAGCTTTACGGGCTATGAGGTCCCGACCGGGTCTGGTGTGCTCCTGCTATTGCGTTCGGTCGGCTAAAGTCATTGACAGTGGAGGTTGAGCCCTCCCGCGTGCCGACGGTGCTGCTGTTCCTAGTCTTGGCTCCTTTTCGTCGCTGTGCTGGGCTGACCTTGGAGTGTCGTGGTGAGACGGCGCGGGGGCTTCAAGACCGTGTGTGGCACAGGCTGGAGGTCGGTTTGGTGGCAGGCTCTGGAGTGCCCGAGGTGCGGGTTAGGATCGGGGAAACCCCTGTCGGCGCCTTTGGATGCCGTCGAACCTTCGTGGAGGGCGTCGGGGGCTACCCTGCCGCGCGCTTCGTCGCTTACCGATGGAAACCCTTGGCAGCGTCGTCATCGTCACAGTCCTTTTTTGAGGTGTTGATTGGTACCGGCGTTTCAGAGTCGTGGAGCTTGGTGGAAGATCCCTGATGGGTGCAGCGTCCGCGAGGCTTCCTCGTTTTTGTCGATCCACCGGTGTCGGTATTTGTTTTTTTAATTTGTTTGGACCTGAGTGTGCTGGTTTCGCCCAGCACCTATCAATGAATGTTTGAGTGGTTGTTTTGTAATACAAAACAGAAAACCTTTTTTCGTGTACAAACGATCATTAAAATCGCATTTTCGGTGCCTACGACCGCCTAAAGTTTCGACTCTAAAACTTGATATGAGCAAGCCAAAAAATAATGAATTTCAAATGCAAAAATCAAGTTTCAACGGTTAAAACTTAAAACTTAGGATACCCTCGTACCGTTCTAACTATTTCACGAATCACGAGCCAATCAAATGGCCAGGCAGGACTGCGTAGGTGCGTGCCCTGCAAATTTCCGGCGAAAAAACAGCAAGGTGAGCCTTGGCGAAAGATATTTCACGCCTCAGCAAGGCCAACGTCGCCGGCGCGTGCCGTTCGGCGCAACTGCAGGACAAACCACAAGCACTGGCGCCACCGTGCGTCCCAGGTCGTTTTGTTTGTCCTGCGTGGTAACACGGCGGTGCCGTGATGGACCAAAACGGGACACGTCCCTGTCCCTCTCTATCTACGACGAACAAGCATAAGTTGATACGTAGTCCTACCGAGTAATCCATTGCTCTGCTTACGACTTCCTGCACACTGACGCTGACAGAAACCAAAACGACATTGATTAGCTAGTTTTCCGTGCTCTGATAATGACACGACCCAAGTGACCATGACCACCCGTCTGTTGCTCAAGCGAAGACCGGCTCTGCGTGACAGCATGGTACTGTGTACCACGAAGCAGCAGCGCTAAAATGCAGCACGCGCACCGCTCCAGCATTGCGCAAAAATGCAGCGCGCACAAAAATGCAATGAACATGTGACACAAACAAGTTGATGCACCCACAAGTTCATCCAACCAAGTTTAAAATGCAAACTAAAGTTCAAGACATATAAATGAAAGACACATCACTCATCATCTTCCTCGTCTTCGTCCTCATCTTCCGAAGACGATTCTTCCGCCTCCGTAGATGAATCTTCCTCCCTAACCTCATCACGCACCACATCACATGAAGCTCCGATGGTGTTGGCTAGATCTTCAACGGCATCTTCCTGGGAATGTGTGTGAGGAGGCACATCGAAAGACCTTCCACCCATGGCCGGAGGTGCACCCATCACCAGTGGAAAACGGGCCTTTGGCCTGGACCCTTTAGTCCCGGCCTCCCTCGGGGCCGGGACTAAAGGCCCGGCCACGTCGCCCCAAATCGCAATGCCGCCCACGAGGCTTTGGTCCCGGCCCGTAAGGAGCCTTTAGTCCCGGTTTGTGTCTCAAACCGGGACTAAAGGGCTATGCGGTGTGCAGCCCGCATGTGCGCCACCTTTAGTCCCGGTTTGTGTCTCAAACCGGGACTAAAGTCATCTGCGTATATATATTGGCCACAGCCCCCTCTCCCCTCTTTCTTGCATTTTTCTTGGATGGAAGAGTGTGGGTGTGTGCTAGCTCTCCATTTTTTTGAATGCACTAGAGGTGTTTGTTGAAATGTGTGTTAGAGCGATGCCGCTTCAGTTCACCGAACACAACTACGATATGAGATGCCCGAGCCACGCTTAAACCTCTTCCTCTTTATTTCTACTTATTCTAAAAGGTTAGCAACTATATTTCCTCGTTTAGACCGTGCCGTACTAATTTTTAGGATCGTGATTGTATTTGATATACTGTCGTATAACGCAGATGAGCCATCCATGGATGTACGATGGTCGACGCACAACCGCTTACAGAGAAGGCGTGCATTCTTTTCGAGATGCAGCCGATGCGAACAAGCATGGTGGTGGCTATATGTTTTGTCCATGTGTTGAATGTCGGAATGAGAAGGATTACACTTCCTCAAGAGTCATTCAGAGCCACCTGCTTCGGTCCGGTTTTATGTCGGGCTATAATGTTTGGACCAAGCACGGAGAAAGAGGGGTTATGATGGAAGACGACGATGAAGAAGAAGAGAACGATGATGACAACTACCGATCTATGTTCCCTGAATATGCTGATACCGCAATGGAAGACAATGAAGAAGAAGATCAGGATGAAGAACGGGAACCAGATGAGCCCGTTGATGATCTTGGCCGGGTCATTTCTGATGCACGACGAGGTTGTGACACAGAAAAGGAGAGGTTGCAGTTTGAGCAGATGTTACAGGACCACAACAAATTGTTGTACCCAACTTGTGAAGATGGCCAGAAGAAGCTGGTAGCACACTGGAATTGCTGAAGTGGAAGGCAGAGACCGGTGTGACTGACTGGTCATTCGAAAAGTTGCTGGTACTGATGAAGAAGATGCTTCCAAGAAAGAACGAATTGCCCGCCAACACATACGAAGCAAAGAAGCTTGTCTGCCCTCTAGGATTAGACGTGCAGAAGATACATGCATGCCCTAATGACTGCATCCTCTACCGCGGTGAGAAGTATGAGAATATGGATAAATGCCGGTATGCACTGCATTGCGGTATAAGATCAGAAAAGATGACCCTGGTGATATTGAGGGTGAGCCACCCAGGAAGAGGGTTCCTGCCAAGGTGATGTGGTATGATCCTATAATACCACGGTTGAAACGTCTATTCAGAAATAAAGATCATGCGAAGTTATTGCGATGGCACATGGAAGCTCGTATGAAAGACGATAAGTTGAGGCACACCGCTGATGATCGGCAGTGGAGAAAAATCGAGAGAGAGTTCCCGAGATTTGCAGCTGACGCAAGGAACTTATGGTTTGGTCTGAGTACAGATGGCATGAATCCTTTTGGGGAGCAGAGTTGCAGTCACAACACCTGGCCCGTTACTCTATGTATCTACAACCTTCCTCCTTGGTTGTGCATGAAGCGGAAGTTCATTATGATGCCAGTGCTTATCCAAGGTCCAAAGCAACCCGGCAACGATATTGATGTGTACCTAAGGCCATTAGTTGATGAACTTCTACAGCTGTGGGCCGAACCAGGTGTACGTGTGTGGGACGAGCACAAACAAGAGGAATTTGACCTTCGAGCGTTGCTTTTCGTAACCATCAATGATTGGCCTGCTCTTAGTAACATTTCAGGACAGTCAAACAAGGGATACAATGCATGCACGCACTGTTTGGATCAGACAGAAAGTATATATCTGGACAAATGTAGGAAGAATGTGTACCCATACAATCGTTGTTTTCTTCCGCCCAAACATCCCTTAAAGAAAAAAGGCAAGCATTTCAATGGCAAGGCAGAACCCTGGGGGAAGCCTGTCATCCGTACTGGTGCTGAAGTATTCGATATGGTCAAAGATTTAAAAGTAATCTTTGGAAAGGGTCCTGGCAGCCAACCTGTTCCAAACGGCCCTGATAAGCGCGTACCCATGTGGAAGAAGAAATCTATATTTTGGGAGCTACCTGTTGGGGAACGTCGCATGGGAAACAAAAAATTTCCTACGCGCACGAAGACCTATCATGGTGATGTCCATCTACGAGAGGGGATTTCCATTCTACGTACCCTTGTAGATCGCACAGCAGAAGCATTAAGAAACGCGGTTGATGTAGTGGGACGTCCTCACGTCCCTCGATCCGCCCCGCGAACCGTCCCACGAACCGTCCCGCGATCCATCCCACGATCCGCTCCGATCTAGTGCCGAACGGACGGAACCTCCGTGTTCAGCACACGTACAACTCGATGATGATCTCGGCCTTCTTGATCCAGCAAGAGAGACGGAGAGGTAGATGAGTTATCCGGCAGCGTGACGGCGCTCCGGAGGTTGGTGGTGATCTAATCTCAGCAGGGCTCCGCCCGAGCTCCGCGGAAACGCGATCTAGAGGTAAAACCGTGGAGGTATGTGGTCGGGCTGCCGTGGCAAAAGTTGTCTCAAATCAGCCCTAAAACCCCACTATATATAGGAGGGAGGGAGGGGAGGAGGCAGCCTCAAAACCTAAAGGTTTGGCCGAAAATGGAGGTGGAGGAGTCCTACTCCAATCCTACTTGGAGTAGGATTCCACCTTCCCACTTGGAAACTCTTTCCACCTTGTGTTTTTTCCTTCTCAAACCTTATGGGCCTTAGTGGGAACTTATTCCAGCCCACTAGGGGCTGGTTTATCTCTTCCCATAGCCCATGAGACCCCTTGGGGCGTGACACCCCTCCTGATGGTCGCCAGCACCCCTCCCGGCACTCCGAGTACACTACCGATGAGCCCGAAACTTTTCCGGTAATGCATGAAAACCTTCCGGTAACCAAATGAGGTCATCCTATATATCAATCTTCGTCTCCGGACCATTCCGGAAACCCTCGTGGCGTCCGTGATCTCATCTGGGACTCCGAACAAAATTCGGTAACCAACCATATAACTCAAATACGCATAAAACAACGTCGAACCTTAAGTGTGCAGACCCTACGGGTTCGAGAACAATGTAGACATGACCCGAGAGACTCCTCGGTCAATATCCAATAGCGGGACCTGGATGCCCATATTGGATCCTACATATTCTACGAAGATCTTATCGTTTAAACCTTAGTGCCAAGGATTCATATAATCCCGTATGCCATTCCCTTTGTCTTTCGGTATGTTACTTGCCTGAGATTCGATCATCACTATCCGCATACCTATTTCAATCTCGTTTACCGGCAAGTCTCTTTACTCGTTCCGTAATACAAGATCCCGCAACTTACACTAAGTCACATTGCTTGCAAGGCTTGTGTGTGATGTTGTATTACCGAGTGGGCCCCGAGATACCTCTCCGTCATACGGAGTGACAAATCCCAGTCTTGATCCATACTAACTCAACGAACACCTTCGAAGATACCTGTAGAGCATCTTTATAGTCACCCAGTTACGTTGCGACGTTTGATACACACAAAGCATTCCTCCGGTCTTAGTGAGTTATATGATCTCATGGTCATAGGAACAAATACTTGACACGCAGAAAACTGTAGCAACAAAATGACACGATCAACATGCTACGTCTATTAGTTTGGGTCTAGTCCATCACATGATTCTCCTAATGATGTGATACCGTTATCAAGTAACAACACTTGTCTATGGCCAGGAAACCTTGACCATCTTTCATCAACGAGTTAGTCAACTAGAGGCTTACTAGGGACAGTGTTTTGTCTATGTATCCACACAAGTATTGTGTTTCCAATCAATACAATTATAGCATGGATAATAAACGATTATCATGAACACATAAATATAATAATAACTAATTATTATTGCCTCTAGGGCATATTTCCAACAGTCTCCCACTTGCACTAGAGTCAATAATCTAGTTCACATCACCATGTGATTTCAACGAATCCAACACCCATATAGTTCTGGGGTCTGATCACGTCTTGCTCGTGAGAGAGGTTTTAGTCAACGGTTCTGAAACTTTCAGATCCGTGCATTCTTTACAAATCTTTATGTCATCTTATAGATGCTGCTACTACGTGCTATTCGGAAATGCTACAAATATCTACTCTACTATACGAATCCGTTTCACTACTCATAGTTATTCGGATTAGTGTCAAGGCTTGCATCGACGTAACCCTTTACGACGAACTCTTTAACCACCTCCATAATTGAGAAAAATTCCTTACTCTATTTAGTTACTAAGGATAACTTTGACTGCTGATCAGTGATTCAATCCTGGATCACTCTGTGTACCTCTTAACAGACTTGCTGCAAGGCGCACATCAGGTGCGGTACTCAGCATGGCATACTTTAGATTCTACGACCAAGGCATAGAAGACGACCTTCGTCTATTCTCTTTATTCTGCCGGGGTCGGGTTTTGAGTCTTACTCAAATTCACACCTCACAACGCAACCAAGAACTCCTTCTTTGCTGATCTATTTTGAACTCCTTCAAAAACTTGTCAAGGCATGCATCTTGTTGAAACTTCTATTAAGCGCTTTCGATCTATCTCCATAGATCTTTGATGCTCAACGTTCAAGTAGCGCAATCCAGGTATTCCTTTGAAAACTCCTTTCAAACAACCTTGTATGCTTTACAGAAATTCTACATTACTTCTGATCCACAATATGTCAACCACATATACTTATGAGAAATTCTATAGTGCTCCCACTCACTTCTTTGGAAATACAAGTTTCTCATAAACCTTGTACAAACCCAAAATCTTTGATCATCTCATCAAAGTGTATATTCCAACTCCGAGATGCTTGCACCAGTCCATTGAGGGATCGCTGGAGCTTGCATACTTGCTAGTATCTTTAGGATCGACAAAACCTCCTGGTTGTATCACATACAATGTTTGCTCAAGGAAACCGTGGAGGAAACAATGTTTTCACATCCTATGTGCAATATTTCATAAATAATGCAGCAACTACTAACATAATTCTAACAGACTTTTAGCATCGCTATGAGTGAGAAAGTCTCATCATAGCCAACTGTTTGATCTTGTCGGAAACATCTTTGCGACTAGTCGAGCTTTTCTTAATAGTGACTTATCACCATCATTGTCTGTCTTCCTTTTAAAGATCCATCTTTACTCAATAGTCCTATGACCATCAAGTAGTTCTTCCAAAGTCTACATTTTGTTTTCATACATGGATCCTCTCTCGGATTTCATGGCCTCCAGCCATTTGTCGGAATCCGGGCCCACCATCGCTTCTCCACAGCTCGTAGGTTCATTATTGTTCAACAACATGACCTCCAAGACAGGGTTACCATACCACTCTGTAGTAGTACGCGACCTTGTCGACGTACAAGGTTTGTAGTATCTTGATCCGAAGCTCAATGATCACCATCATCAGCTTTCACTTCAATTGGTGTAGGCGCCACAGGAACAACTTCCTGCGCCCTGCTACACACTGGTTGAAGTGATGGTTCAATAACCTCATCAAGTTCTACCACCCTCCCACTCAATTCTTTCGAGAGAAACCTTTCCTCGAGAAAGAATCCGTTTCTAGAAACAAACACTTTGCTTTCGGATCTGAGAAAGGAGATGTACCCAACTGTTTTGGATATCCTATGAAGATGCATTTATCCGCTTTGGGTTCGAGCTTATCAGACTGAAACTTTTTCACATAAGTGTCGAAGCCCCAAACTTTCAAGAAACGACAGTTTAGATTTCTCTAAACCTCAGTCTATACTGTGTCATCTCAACGGAAATACGCGGTACCCTATTTAAAGTGAATGCGGTTGTCTCTAATGCATAACCCATAAACGATAGTGGTAATTCGATAAGAGACATCATAGCATGCACCATACCAAATAGTGCGTGGCTATGACGTTCAGACACATCATCACACTATGATGTTCCAGGTGGCATGAACTGCGAAACAATTTCTACATTGTCTTAACTGCGTACCAAAACTCGTAACTCAGATATTCATTTCTATGATCATATCGTAGATAGTTTATCCTCTTGTTACGATGAACTTCACTCCAAAACAGAATTGAACTTTTCAATATTTCAGACTTGTGATTCATTAAGTAAATACTCTAGCATCTACTCAAATCGTCATTGAAGTAAGAACATAATGATATCCACTGCGTGCCTCAGCACCCATTGGACTGCATACATCAAAATGTATCACTTCCAACAAGTTACTATCTTGTTTCATCTTAATGAAAACAAGGCCTTGCTCATGTAGTATGATTTGCATGTCACTAGTGATTCAAAATCAAGTGAGCATAAAGATCCATCAGCATGGAGCCTCTTCATGCAATTTATACCAACATGACTCAAGCGGCAGTGCCACAAGTAAGTGGTACTATCATCATTACCTCGTATCTTTTGGCACCAATATCATGAACATGTGTAACACTACGATCGAGATTCAATAAACCATTGAAGGTGATTATTCAAGCAAATAGAGTAACCATTATTCTCTTTAAATGAATAATCATATTGCAATAAACACGATCCAATCATGTTCATGCTTAACGCAAGCACCAAATAACAATTATTTAGGTTTAACACCAATCCCGATGGTAGAGGGAGCGTGTGACGTTTGATCATATCAACCTTGGAAACACTTCCAACACGTATCGTCACCTCGCCTTTAGCTAGTCTCCGTTTATGCCGTAGCTTTCATTTCGTGTTACTAATCACTTAGCAACCGAACCGGTATCCAATACCCTCGTGCTACTAGGAGTACTAGTAAAGTACACATCAACATCATGTATATCAAATATACTTCTTTCGACTTTTGCCAGCATTTTTATCTACCAAGTATCTAGAGTTGCTCCGCCTTAGTGACCGTTCCCCTCATAACAGAAGCACTTAGTCCCGGGCTTGGGTTTAATCTGGGGTCTCTTCATTAGTGCAGCAACTATTTTGCCGTTTCACGAAGTATCCCTTCTAGCCCTTGCCTTTCTCGAAACTTAGTGGTTTTACTAACCATCAACTATTGATGCTCCTTCTTGATTTCTACTCTCGCAGTGTCAAACATCGCGAATCGCTCAAGGATCATTGTATCTATCCTTGATATGTTATAATTCATCACGAAGCTCTCACAGCTTGGTGCAAGTGACTTTGGAGAACCATCACTATCTTATCTGGAAGATCAACTCCCACTTGATTCAAGCGATTGTCGTACTCAGATATTCTAAGCACACGCTCAACGATTGAGATTTTCTCCTTTACTTCGTGGACAAAGAATCTTGTTGGAGGTCTCATACCTCTTAACAAGGGCACAAGCATGAAATCACAATTTCATCTCTTTAGAACATCTCTCATGTTTCGTGACGTTTCAAAACGTCTTCGGCGCCTTGCTTCTAAGCCATTAAGTATTTTGTACTGAACTATCGTGTAGTCATCAGAAACGTGTATGTCGGATGTTCACAACATCTACAGACGACGCTCGAGGTGCAGCACACCGAGTGGTGCATTAAGGACATAAGCCTTCTGCGCAGCAACGAGGATAATCCTCGGTTTTACAGACTCAGTCTGCAAAGTTTGCTACTATCAACTTTCAACTAAATTTTCTCTAGGAAGATATAAAAACAGTAGAGCTATAGCGCAAGCTACATCGTAATTCGCAAAGACCATTAGACTATGTTCATGACAATTAGTTCAATTAATCATATTACTTAAGAACTCCCACTCAAAAAGTACATCTCTCTAGTCATTTGAGTGGTACATGATCCAAATCCACTATCTCAAGTCCGATCATCACGTGAGTCGAGAATAGTTTCGGTGGTAAGCATCTCTATGCTAATCATATCAACTATACGATTCATGCTCGACCTTTCGGTCTCATGTGTTCCGAGGCCATGTCTGCACATGCTAGGCTCGTCAAGCTTAACCCGAGTGTTCCGCGTGTGCAACTGTTTTGCACCCGTTGTATGTGGACGTTGAGTCTATCACACCCGATCATCACGTGGTGTCTCGAAACGAAGAACTGTCGTAACGGTGCACAGTCGGGGAGAACACAATTTCGTCTTGAAATTTTAGTGAGAGATTGTTGGGTAACGTAGCATAAATTCAAAAATTTCCTACGCATGTTCAGATCTTCCTATGGAGAGACCAGCAACGAGAGAGGGGTAAGAGCATCTTCATACCTTTGAAGATCGCTAAGCGGAAGCGTTGCTATAACGCGGTTGATGGAGTCGTACTCGCAGCGATTCCGATCTAGTGCCGAACAACGGCACCTCCGCGTTCAACACACGTGCAGCCCGGTGACGTCTCCCGCACCTTGATCCAGCAAGGAGGAGGGAGAGGTTGGGGAAGAAGACCAGCAACACGACGGCGTGGTGTTGGTGGAGAGACGAGGTCTCCCGGCAGGGCTTCGCCAAGCGCCGGCAGAGAGGAGGAGGAAGAAGTGCAGGGCTGCGCCGAGGGAGAGGGAAAACCGTGTCCTCCAAAGGCCAAAAGTGCCCACTATATATAGGGGAAGGGGAGAGGGGGGTGCCACCCCTAGGGTACCCACCCTAGGGGGTGCGGCAGCCCTCCCAGATGGGGGGTGTGGCGGCCAGATGGGGAGGAGGGGTGGCGCACCCCTCTGGTGGGCCTAAGGCCCACCCAAGTTAGGGTTCCCCCCCCTCTTTTTCTTTCCCCTGCGCCATGGGCTGAGTGGGGAGGCGCACCAGCCCAACTAGGGGCTGGTTCCGACCCCCACTTAGCCCATCTTACCTCTTGGGGTCGCAGCCCCCCTTCGGTGGTCCCGGTAGCCCCGGTACGTTACCGGTGATGCCCGAAACACTTCCGGTCTCCGAAACCATCCGTCCTATATATCAATCTTTACCTCCGGACCATTCCGGAGCTCCTCGTGACGTCCGAGATCTCATCCGGGACTCCGAACAACTTTCGGTAATCTCGTATAACAATTCCCTATAACCCTAGCGTCATCGAACCTTAAATGTGTAGACCCTACGGGTTCGGGAGACAGGCAGACATGACCGAGACACCTCTCTGGCCAATAACCATCAGCGGGGTGTGGATACCCATGGTGGCTCCCACTAGCTCCACGATGATCTCATCGGATGAACCATGATGTCTAGGATTCAATCAATCCCGTATACGATTCCCTTTGTCTGTCGGTATAGAACTTGCCCGAGATTCGATCGTCGGTATACCTATACCTTGTTCAATCTCGTTACCGGTAAGTCTCTTTACTCGTTCCGTAGCACGTCATCGTGTGACTAACTCCTTAGTCACATTGAGCTCATGATGATGTTCTACCGAGTGGGCCCAGAGATACCTCTCCGTCACACGGAGTGACAAATCCCGATCTCGATTCGTGCCAACCCAACAGACACTTTCGGAGGTACCCGTAGTGAACCTTTATAGTCACCCAGTTACGTTGTGACGTTTGATACACCCAAAGCACTCCTACGGTATCCGGGAGTTGCACAATCTCACGGTCGAAGGAAAAGATACTTGACATTAGAAAAGCATTAGCATACGAACAATACGATCTAGTGCTAGGCTTAGGATTGGGTCTTGTCCACCACATCATTCTCCCAATGATGTGATCCCGTTATCAATGACATCCAATGTCCATGATCAGGAAACCATGATCATCTATTGACTAACGAGCTAGCTAACTAGAGGCTTGCTAGAGACACATTGTGATCTATTCATTCACAGATGTATTACTGTTTCCTGTTAATACAATTATAGCATGAACGATAGACGATTATAATGAACAAGGAAATATGATAATAACCATTTTATTATTGCCTCTAGGGCATATTTCCAACAGTCTCCCACTTGCACTAGAGTCAATAATCTAGTTACATTGTGATGTATCGAACACCCATAGCATCATGGTGTTGATCATGTTTTGCTCGTGGAAGAGGTTTAGTCAACGGGTCTGCAATATTCAGATCCGTTTGTACTTTACAAATATCTATCACTCCAGTTTGGACATGGTCCTGGATGGAGTTGTAGCGGCGCTTGATGTGCTTCGTCTTCCGGTGAAACCTGGGCTCCTTGGCTATGGCAATGGCTCCAGTGTTGTCACAGAAGAGTGTCATAGGACCCGACGCGCTTGGAACCACTCCAAGGTCGGTGATGAGCTCCTTCATCCAAATTCCTTCATGAGCCGCTTCTGAAGCAGCTATGTACTCCGCTTCACATGTAGATGCTGCCACGACTTCTTGTTTGCTGCTGCACCAGCTCACTGCCCCACCATTCAACACATATACGTATCCGTTTTGTGACTTAGAGTCATCCGGATCTGTGTCGAAGCTAGCGTCGACGTAACCCTTTACGACGAGCTCTTCGTCACCTCCATAAACGAGAAACATTTCCTTAGTCCTTTTCAGGTACTTAAGGATATTCTTGACCGCTGTCCAGTGTTCTGCACCGGGATTACTTTGGTACCTCCCTACCAAGCTTATCGCAAGGTTTATATCAGGTCTGGTACACAGCATGGCATACATTAGAGAGCCCACGGCTGAAGCGTAGGGGACATAACTCATCTTCTCTCTATCTGCTGCCGTGGTCGGCGACTGAGTCTTACTCAATCTCATACCTTGCAAAACTGGCAAGAACCCTTTCTTTGAGTTTTCCATATTGAACTTTTTCAGTATCTTGTCAAGGTATGTACTTTGCGAAAGACCTATGAGGCGTCTCGATCTATCTCTATAGATCTTGATGCCTAATATGTATGCAGCTTCTCCAAGGTCCTTCATTGAAAAACTCTTGTTCAAATAGGCCTTTATGCTCTCCAACATCTCTATATCATTCCCCATCAATAATATGTCATCCACATATAGTACGAGGAAAGCTACAGAGCTCCCACTCACTTTCTTGTACAGACAGGCTTCTCCGTAAACCTGTATGAACCCAAACGCCTTAATCACCTCATTAAAGCGAATGTTCCAACTCCGAGATGCTTGCACCAGCCCATAGATGGAGCGCTGGAGCTTGCATACTTTGTTAGCACCTTTAGGATCGACAAAACCTTCTGGTTGCATCATATACAACTCTTCCTTAAGATTCCCGTTAAGGAACGCTGTTTTGACGTCCATTTGCCAAATTTCATAATCATAAAAGGCGGCAATTGCTAACATGATTCGGACTGATTTCAGCTTCGCTACGGGAGAGAAAGTCTCTTCGTAGTCAACTCCTTGAATTTGTCGAAAACCCTTTGCGACAAGTCGAGCTTTGTAAACGGTTACATTACCGTTTGCATCAGTCTTCTTCTTGAAGATCCATTTATTTTCTATGGCTCGCCGTTCATCGGGCAAGTCCACCAAAGTCCATACTTTGTTCTCATACATGGATCCTATCTCGGATTTCATGGCCTCAAGCCATTTGTTGGAATCCGGGCCCGCCATCGCTTCTTCATAGTTCGAAGGTTCACCGTTGTCTAACAACATGATTTCCATCACAGGGTTGCCGTACCACTCTCGTGCGGAGCGTACCCTTGTGGACCTTCGTGGTTCAGTAGTAACTTGATCCGAAGCTTCATGATCATCATCATTAACTTCCTCTTCAGTCGGTGTAGGCACCACAGGAACAACTTCTTGCGCTGCGCTACTTTCCTGTTCGAGAGGGGGTGTAATTACCTCATCAAGTTCTACCTTCCTCCCACTTACTTCTTTCGAGAGAAACTCTTTCTCTAGAAAGGATCCGTTCTTGGCAACAAAGGTTTTACCTTCGGATCTAAGATAGAAGGTATACCCAATAGTTTCCTTAGGGTATCCTATGAATACGCATTTCTCCGCTTTGGGTTCGAGCTTTTCTGGTTGAAGTTTCTTCACATAAGCATCGCAGCCCCAAACTTTAAGAAACGACAACTTAGGTTTCTTGCCAAACCACAGTTCATACGGTGTCGTCTCAACGGATTTAGACAGTGCCCTATTTAAAGTGAATGCTGCAGTTTCTAATGCGTATCCCCAAAATGATAGCGGTAAGTCGGTGAGAGACATCATAGATCGTACCATATCTAATAAAGTGCGATTACGACGTTCAGACACTCCGTTGCGCTGCGGTGTGCCAGGAGGTGTTAGTTGTGAAATGATTCCATACTTCCTTAGGTGTGTGCCAAACTCGTGACTCAAATATTCTCCTCCACGATCAGATCGTAGACATTTAATTTTTCTGTCACGTTGATTCTCAACCTCACTCTGAAATTCCTTGAACTTTTCAAACGTCTCAGATTTGTGCTTCATCAAGTAGATATACCCATACCTACTCAAATCATCGGTGAGAGTGAGAACATAACGATAACCACCGCGAGCTTCAACGTTCATTGGACCACACACATCAGTATGTATTATTTCCAATAAGTCGGTGGCTCTCTCCATTATTCCTGAGAATGGAGTCTTAGTCATCTTGCCCATGAGGCACGGTTCGCATGTGTCAAATGATTCAAAGTCAAGAGACTCTAGCAGTCCATCAGTATGGAGCTTCTTCATGCGCTTAACGCCGATATGACCAAGGCGGCAGTGCCACAAGTATGTGGGACTATCATTATCAACTTTGCATCTTTTGGTACTCACACTATGAATATGTGTAACATCACGATCGAGATTCATCAAGAATAAACCATTCACCAGCGGAGCATGACCATAAAACATATCACTCATATAAATAGAACAACCATTATTCTCTTACTTAAATGAGTAGCTATCTCGCATTAAGCAAGACCCTGATACAATGTTCATGCTTAAAGCTGTTACTAAATAACAATTATTGAGGTTCAAAACTAATCCCGACGGTAGGTGTAGAGGTAGCGTGCCGACGGCGATCACATCGACTTTTGAACCATTCCCGACGCGCATCGTCACCTCGTCCTTGGCCAGTCTCTGCTTATTCCGCAGTTCCTGCTTTGAGTTGCAAATGTGAGCAACAGCACCGGTATCAAATACCCAGGAGCTACTACGAGCGCTGGTAAGGTACACATCAATAACATGTATATCACATATACCATTAACGTTGCCGGCCTTCTTGTCCGCTAAGTATTTGGGGCAGTTCCGCTTCCAGTGACCTTTTCCCTTGCAGTAGAAGCACTCAGTCTCAGGCTTGGGTCCGTTCTTTTTCTTCTTCCCGGCATCTGGCTTACCGGGCGCGGCAACAGCTTTGCCGTCTTTCTTGAAGTTCTTCTTACCCTTGCCTTTCTTGAAACTAGTGGTCTTGTTGACCATCAACACTTGATGCTCCTTCTTGATTTCTACTTCTGCACACTTGAGCATCGAGTACAACTCGGGAATGGTTTTCTCCATCCCTTGCATGTTGTAGTTAAGCACAAAGCCTTTGTAGCTTGGTGGGAGAGACTGGAGGATTCTGTCAATGATAGCATCATCCGGAAGTTCGACTCCAAGTGAAGTCAGACGACCGTGTAACCCAGACATTTTGAGTATGTGCTCACTGACAGAACTGTTCTCCTCCATCTTACAGCTGAAGAACTTGTCGGAGACTTCATATCTCTCGACACGGGCATGAGCTTGAAAAACTAGCTTCAGCTCTTGGAACATCTCATATGCCCCGTGTTGCTCAAAACGTCTTTGGAGTCCCGTTTCTAAACTGTATAACATGCCACACCTGACCAGAGAGTAGTCATCGCTCCGCGCTTGCCAGACGTTTAGAACGTCCTGGGCTGCTGCGGGAGCGGGAGGGTCACCTAGCGGCGCATTAAGGACATAAGCCTTTTTAGCTGCTTCAAGGATGAGCTTCAGGTTGCGAACCCAGTCCGCATAGTTGCTACCATCATCTTTCAGCTTGTTTTTCTCTAGGAATGCGTTGAAGTTGAGGTTGACGTTGGACATCTACAATATTTATAAAGACAACTTTTAGACTAAGTTCATGACAATTAAGTTCATTTAATCAAATTATGTATGAACTCCCACTTAAATCGACATCCCTCTAGTCATCTAAGTGATACATGATCCATGTTGACTAACCCGTGTCCGATCATCACGTGAGACGGACTAGTCACCATGGTGAGCAACTTCATGCTGATCGCATTCAACCATACGACTCATGTTCGACCTTTCGGTCTCTTGTATTCGAGGTCATGTCTGTACATGCTAAGCTCGTCGAGTCAACCTAAGTGTTTCGCGTGTGTAAATTTGGCTTACACCCGTTGTATGCGAACGTTAGAATCTATCACACCCGATCATCACGTGGTGCTTCGAGACAACGAACCTTCGCAACGGTGCACACTTAGGGGAATACGTTCTCGAAATTTTATGAGGGATCATCTTATTATGCTACCGTCGTTTTAAGCAATAAGATGTAAAACATGATAAACATCACAATGCAATCATATAGTGACATGATATGGCCATTTTCATCTTTGCTCATTCGATCTCCATCTTCAGGCATCGCATGATCATCATCGTCACCGGCGTGACACCATGATCTCCATCATCATGATCTCCATCATCGTGTCTCCGTGAAGTCGTCACGCCAACTACTACTATCACTACTACTATGGCTAACCGTTAGCAATGAAGTAAAAGTAGCAAGCACATGGCGTTGCATCTTATACAATAAATTAAGACAACTCCTATGGCTCCTGCCGGTTGTCATACTCATCGACATGCAAGTCGTGAAACCTATTACAATAACATGATCATCTCATACATCATACATGCAACATCACAACTTTGGCCATATCACATCACATGTCAAACCCTGCAAAAACAAGTTAGACGTCCTCTAATTGTTGTTGCAAGTTTTACGTGGCTGATTTGGGTTTCTAGCAAGAACGCCTTCTTACCTACGTGACAGCCACAACGATGATATGCCAAAGCTATTTACCCTTCATAAGGACCCTTTTCATCAAATCCAATCCGACTAGAGTAGGAGAGACAGACACCCGCTAGCCACCTTTATGCACGATGTGCATGTCTGTCGGTGGAACCAGTCTCACGTAAGCATACGTGTAAGGTCGGTCCGGGCCGCTTCATCCCACAATACCGCCGGAAAAGAATAAGACTAGTAACGGCAAGCAAATTGACAAACCATCGCCCACAACTTTTGTGTTCTACTCGTGCATAGAATCTACGCATAGAAAACCTGGCTCTGATACCACTGTTGGGTAACGTAGCATAAATTCAAAAATTTCCTACGCATGTTCAAATCTTCCTATGGAGAGACCAGCAACGAGAGAGGGGTAAGAGCATCTTCATACCTTTGAAGATTGCTAAGCGGAAGCGTTGCTATAACGCGGTTGATGGAGTCGTACTCGCAGCGATTCCGATCTAGTGCCGAACAACGGCACCTCCGCGTTCAACACACGTGCAGCCCGGTGACGTCTCCCGCACCTTGATCCAGCAAGGAGGAGGGAGAGGTTGGGGAAGAAGACCAGCAACACGACGGCGTGGTGTTGGTGGAGAGACGAGGTCTCCCGGCAGGGCTTCGCCAAGCGCCGGCAGAGAGGAGGAGGAAGAAGTGCAGGGCTGCGCCGAGGGAGAGGGAAAACCGTGTCCTCCAAAGGCCAAAAGTGCCCACTATATATAGGGGAAGGGGAGAGGGGGGTGCCACCCCTAGGGTTCCCACCCTAGGGGGTGCGGCAGCCCTCCCAGATGGGGGGTGTGGCGGCCAGATGGGGAGGAGGGGTGGCGCACCCCTCTGGTGGGCCTAAGGCCCACCCAAGTTAGGGTCCCCCCCCCTCTTTTTCTTTCCCCTGCGCCATGGGCTGAGTGGGGAGGCGCACCAGCCCAACTAGGGGCTGGTTCCCACCCCCACTTAGCCCATCTTACCTCTTGGGGTCGCAGCCCCCCTTCGGTGGTCCCCGGGACCACCTCCGGTGGTCCCGGTGGCCCCGGTACGTTACCGGTGATGCCCGAAACACTTCCGGTCTCCGAAACCATCCGTCCTATATATCAATCTTTACCTCCGGACCATTCCGGAGCTCCTCGTGACGTCCGGGATCTCATCCGGGACTCTGAACAACTTTCGGTAATCTCGTATAACAATTCCCTATAACCCTAGCGTCATCGAACCTTAAGTGTGTAGACCCTACGGGTTCGGGAGACAGGCAGACATGACCGAGACACCTCTCTGGCCAATAACCATCAGCGGGGTCTGGATACCCATGGTGGCTCCCACTAGCTCCACGATGATCTCATTGGATGAACCACGATGTCTAGGATTCAATCAATCCCGTATACGATTCCCTTTGTCTGTCGGTATAGAACTTGCCCGAGATTCGATCGTCGGTATACCTATACCTTGTTCAATCTCGTTACCGGTAAGTCTCTTTACTCGTTCCGTAGCACATCATCGTGTGACTAACTCCTTAGTCACATTGAGCTCATGATGATGTTCTACCGAGTGGGCCCAGAGATACCTCTCCGTCACACGGAGTGACAAATCCCGATCTCGATTCGTGCCAACCCAACAGACACTTTCGGAGGTACCCGTAGTGAACCTTTATAGTCACCCAGTTACGTTGTGACGTTTGATACACCCAAAGCACTCCTACGGTATCCGGGAGTTGCACAATCTCACGGTCGAAGGAAAAGATACTTGACATTAGAAAAGCATTAGCATACGAACAATACGATCTAGTGCTAGGCTTAGGATTGGGTCTTGTCCACCACATCATTCTCCCAATGATGTGATCCCGTTATCAATGACATCCAATGTCCATGATCAGGAAACCATGATCATCTATTGACTAACGAGCTAGCTAACTAGAGGCTTGCTAGAGACACATTGTGATCTATTCATTCACACATGTATTACTGTTTCCTGTTAATACAATTATAGCATGAACGATAGACGATTATCATGAACAAGGAAATATGATAATAACCATTTTATTATTGCCTCTAGGGCATATTTCCAACAGAGATCACCTCATAATGCTACCGTCATTCTAAGCAAGATAAGGTGCATAAAGGATTAACATCACATGCAATTCATAGGTGACATGATATGGCCATCATCATGTGCTTCTTGATCTCCATCACCAAAGCACCGGCACGATCTTCTTGTCACCGACGTCACACCATGATCTCCATCAACGTGTCGCCATCGGGGTTGTTGTGCTACTCATGCTATTACTACTAAAGCTACGTCCTAGCAATATAGTAAACGCATCTGCAAGCACACACGTTAGTTTAAAGACAACCCTATGGCTCCTGCCGGTTGTCGTACCATCGACGTGCAAGTCGATATTAACTATTACAACATGATCATCTCATACATCCAATATATCACATCACATCATTGTCCATATCACATCACAAGCATACCCTGCAAAAACAAGTTAGACGTCCTCTAATTGTTGTTGCATGTTTTATGTGGTGACCATGGGTATCTAGTAGGATCGCATCTTACTTACGCAAACACCACAACAGAGATATATGAATTGCTATTTAACCTCATCCAAGGACCTCCTCGGTCAAATCCGATATAACTAAAGTTGGAGAAACCGACACTCGTCGGTCATCTTTGAGCAACGGAGTTACCCGTAGCGATGAAACCAGTCTCTCGTAAGCGTACGAGTAATGTCGGTCCGAGCCGCTTCCATCCAACAATACCGCAGAATCAAGAAAAGACTAAGGAGGGCAGCAAAACGCACATCACCGCCCACAAAAACTTTTGTGTTCTACTCAAGATTACATCTACGCATGAACCTAGCTCATGATGCCACTGTTGGGGAACGTCGCATGGGAAACAAAAATTTTCCTACGCACACAAAGACCTATCATGGTGATGTCCATCTACGAGAGGGGATTTCCGATCTACGTACCCTTGTAGATCGCACAGCAGAAGCGTTAATAAACGCGGTTGATGTAGTGGAACGTCCTCACGTCCCTCGATCCGCCCCGCGAACTGTCCCACGATCCGTCCCACGATCCGCTCCGATCTAGTGTCGAACGGACGGCACCTCCACGTTCAGCACACGTACAGCTCGATGATGATCTCAGCCTTCTTGATCCAGCAAGAGAGACGGAGAGGTAGATGAGTTCTCCGGCAGCGTGACGGCGCTCCGGAGGTTGGTGGTGATCTAATCTTAGCAGGGCTCCGCCCGAGCTTCGCAGAAATGCGATCTAGAGGTAAAATCGTGGAGGTATGTGGTCGGACTGCCGTGGCAAAAGTTGTCTCAAATTAGCCCTAAAACCCCACTATATATAGGAGGGAGGGAGGGGAGGAGGCAGCCTCGAAACCTAAAGGTTTGGCCGAAATTGGAGGTGGAGGAGTCCTACTCCAATCCTACTTGGAGTAGGATTCCACCTTCCCACTTGGAAACTCTTTCCACCTTGTGTTTTTTACTTCTCAAACCTTATGGGCCTTAGTGAGAACTTATTCCAGCCCACTAGGGGCTGGTTTATCTCTTTCCATAGGCCATGAGACCCCTTGGGGCGTGACACCCCTCCTGATGGTCCCTGGCACCCCTCCCGGCACTCCCAGTACACTACCGATGAGCCCGAAACTTTTCCGGTAATGCACGAAAACCTTCCGGTAACCAAATGAGGTCATACTATATATCAATCTTCGTTTCCGGACATTCCGGAAACCCTCGTGGCGTCCGTGATCTCATCCGGGACTCCGAACAACATTCGGTAACCAACCATATAACTCAAATACGCATAAAACAACGTCGAACCTTAAGTGTGCAGACCCTGCGGGTTCGAGAACTATGTAGACATGACCCGTGAGACTCCTCGGTCAATATCCAATAGTGGGACCTGGATGCCATATTGGATCCCACATATTCTACGAAGATCTTATCGTTTGAACCTCAGTGCCAAGGATTCATATAATCTCGTATGTCATTCCCTTTGTCATTCGGTATGTTACTTGCCTGAGATTCGATCGTCAGTATCCGCATACCTATTTCAATCTCGTTTACCGGCAAGTCTCTTTACTCGTTCCGTAATACAAGATCCCGCAACTTACACTCAGTCACATTGCTTGCAAGGCTTGTGTGTGATGTTGTATTACCTAGTGGGCCCCAAGATACTTTTCCGTCATACGGAGTGACAAATCGCAGTCTTGATTCATACTAACTCAACGAACACCTTCGGAGATACCTGTAGAGCATCTTTATAGTCACCCAGTTAAGTTGCGACGTTTGATATACACAAAGCATTCCTCCGGTCTCAGTGAGTTATATGATCTCATGGTCATAGGAACAAATACTTGCACGCAGAAAACAGTAGCAACAAAATGACACGATCAACATGCTACGTCTATTAGTTTGGGTCTAGTCCATCACATGATTGTCCTAATGATGTGATCTCGTTATCAGGTAACAACACTTGCCTATGGCCAGGAAACCTTGACCATCTTTGATCAACGAGCTAGTCAACTAGAGGCTTACTAGGGACAATGTTTTGTCTATGTATCCACACAAGTATTGTGTTTCCAATCAATACAATTATAGCATGGATAATAAACGATTATCATGAACACAGAAATATAATAATAACTAATTATTATTGCCTCTAGGGCATATTTCCAACACTACCCTACTGAGAAGTCCATGAGGTCCGCTCGGCAATCGACGTGATGCACCTGACGAAGAATCTCTGCGTGAATATTCTAGGCTTCCTGGGCTTGTATGGGAAGTCAAAAGATACACCGGAAGCACGAGAGGACCAAGAGCGTCATAAAGGAAGAGATGGCATGCATCCAGGGCAGTTTCTAGGGCGTGCCAGCTACACTCTTACCAAGGAAGAGAAGGAAATCTTCTTTGAAGTCCTTTTCAGTATCAAGGTCCCGACTGGCTTCTCGTCGAATATAAAGGGAATCGTAAATATGAAAGACAAAAAATTCCAAAACCTAAAGTCTCATGACTGCCACGTGCTTATGATGCAATTGCTTCCGGTTGCATTGAGGGGAATTCTACCAGAAAATGTTCGCCTGGCAATTGTGAAGGTATGTGCATTCCTAAGTGCAATTTCTCAGAAGGTAATCGACCGAGAAAGTCTGGTCAGCTTTGAGTTGTTGTTTCCGCCATCCTTCTTCAATATAATGACACACCTCCTAGTTCACCTAGTCGAAGAGATTAGAATTCTCGGTCCTGTGTTTCTACACAATATGTTCCCCTTCGAGAGGTTCATGGGAGTCTTAAAGAAATATGTTCGTAACCGTGCTAGGCCAGAAGGAAGCATCTCCAAGGGCTATGGAACAGAGGAGGTCATTGAGTTTTGTGTGGACTTTCTTCCTGACCTTAAGCCGGTTGGTGTTCCTGAATCTCGGTATGAGGGTAGGCTAACAGGAAAAGGCACACTAGGAAGGAAAGCAAAAGTATGTATGGACGGGCATTCTTTCTCTCAAGCACAATACACAGTTCTACACAATTCCACCGTGGTGGCTCCGTATATCGTGAGACACAAGAATGTTCTACGCTCCGAAAACCGGGGAAGGCTGACTCTTGGATTAAAGAGGAACACGAGAAGACTTTCAGCAGTTGGTTGCAGACACATCTCATGAATGACGACACCGTTGGAGATCAGCTGTACTGTTTGGCCAGGCCACCATCTTCGACTATATGTACTTTCCAAGGGTATGATATAAATGGGAATACATTTTACACGGTTGCCCAAGATAAAAAGAGCACCAACCAAAATAGTGGTGTCCGCTTTGATGCAACAGACGAGAATGGGCACTGTTTGGAAACATATTACGGGTACATAGAGGAGATATGGGGACTTGACTATGGACCTACTTTTAAGATCCCTTTGTTTCGGTGCAAATGGGTGAAGCTGACAGGAGGCGGGGTAGTTGTAGACCAAAAGTACGGCATGACAACAGTGGATCTCAACAATCTTGCGTACATGGACGAACCATTTGTCCTAGCCAATGATGTCGCTCAGGTTTTCTATGTGAAGGACATGTCTACAAAAACGAGAAAAAGAAATCAGCACAAGAAGATATCGTCCGATGAGCCAAAATTCCACATAGTTCTTTCAGGGAAAAGAAACATCGTGGGAGTAGATGACAAGATAGACATGTCAATAGATTATAATAAGTTTCATGAAATTCCGCCCTTCAAAGTGAAAACTGACCCAAGCATCCTACTGAATGATAAAGATTCTCCATGGCTACGACCCGGAAGAAAACCGAAATAATAGATAGGAATATTGGTGGAATAATGTAATAATGTATTAAACCTTTTATGTAATGCATGTATGGAATGTACTAAACCTTTTAGTTTTGAATTATTTATTCAATTTCGAACACTTTTCATTTTCATAGTTTTGTCAAATTCTCAAATATGCAAAAAGAATTTTAATAAACCTTTGTAAGAGATGAGTTCTCGTTCGAAACGTTGATACTTCGAGAGAGATTGTCCGTTTTGTACATGAAGTGCATCCAGTTTTTGTCGTAGCCCTCTCAACTTTTTAACACATGCTATGTGGGTGAAATTATGATAGCATGCCAACTTTCAACATTTTCAGAGTTCATTTGTAGTGCTTTTCAATTTTAGGGTCAACTAGCTCAAAACAATAACATTAGTTGAAAACAGGGCATTGAGCCAACCACATTGGACCCGGATTGGATATAAACCGGTTCTAAAGGGTTTGTCTATTGGGCCCCCTCCCTGCAGCAAATGGCCACAAGGCCTTTAGGACCGGTTTGTAACACAAACCGGTCCTAAAGGTTTTTGGACCGTTTGCTGCAGGGAGGGGGGGCCCAGTGGACAGACCCTTTAGAACCGGTTTGTATCACAAACCGGTGCTAAAGGTTTTCTCATTTTTGCAGCAACTGCGGGGCCCCGCTGTCAGACCCTTTAGCACCAGTTTTTAACACAAACCGGTCCTAAAGCCCTCCTCTCCTTCTCCCCGAGCACCCCTATATTCCACCCCGAGGTCAGCTCCATTTTTTCTAGCTCGAGCTCAACTCCATTTTTGCTCTCTCCTTCCTCTTGGGAGCTCTAATCCATCCCCATTTTTCTCC
Organism: Hordeum vulgare subsp. vulgare; assembly: GCF_904849725.1. Taxonomy (NCBI): domain Eukaryota; kingdom Viridiplantae; phylum Streptophyta; class Magnoliopsida; order Poales; family Poaceae; genus Hordeum; species Hordeum vulgare. Next base: position 598,436,643 of record NC_058524.1, read on the forward strand.
ACCATTTGTCAAGATTGTTGGCACCCATCGGTCCTACGGTTAGCATCAACATTCCCTCTTCCGGCATTGCAAGTTTTGCTCGTTTTCTTGCTCATTTCATTTTTGTTGTGCTAGCTAGGTGTTTGATGAAATGCCTAAGCTAGAGAGAGTTCATCATTTGTTATGTATACATATGCAATTTGAGCTCAAATTTAATTATGATTTGTGGTTTTTTTAGTGTCGCGCGCCTTGTCCCCTTCCTCACCGCCGTCGATCGCCCCGTCACCGACACAACCTTGGTGAGCCTATTGTTTTTATTTACCAAAACAAATTTTGATTTGTATGATTTACATATTTACTTGTATATAATTTTCTTATTGTGTAAGATTTTTTTTATATGTATAGCGCCATGGTTTTGATATCCGTCCCCGTTGGCCCTCGTCCAGTCTATGATTCGGATGTGTTATATTATCTTTTATAACTACATATTTTCATTTCCTGATTATATGACAATTAATTACGCCCACCAACTTGACATAGATATTTTTATCTAGGAGGTAGTGGAACCGGAAATGCCAATCGACCCTATTGTTGAGAAGTTACACTTAGTTGAACAAGAAAATGTTGGTCTGAAAGAAAGATTGAAAAAACTGAAGAAAGGTTGGAAAATACTGAAAGAGAGAAGATGACCTTGGAAAAGGTTCTTGCCGGTGTCGTCGATGGTCACAAGAGCGAGATGGACGCAATGCGTCTGAAGATTAGAAAGATTAGAAAATATGCAATTAGTAAAGAGGCTTGGTATCATTATGCCGTCGGGTCAATTGTTACCTTTGTTGCGATTTTGATCGCATTTGTTGTTGTTTTTAAATGCATTAATTAGAGAGAGTTTTTATGGTTGGTTTCAGTGTGTGTTTTTATGAGAACTATATATGTATGGTCACTACGCTACTTTGGTTTTAACGTGTGATGAACTTTTTGTATTAATTAATTAATTTAGTCATGATGATTTAGCATAATGGTTTTTGATAAATTTATATAATGCAGATGAACCGGCAATGGATGTACAGTGATCGACGTCGTCCCGAATTCCTTAATGGCATGCATAGTTTTCTCAATGTGGCTGAGAAAAACAGGCAAAATGGATTTATTTTTTGTCCATGTAAAAAATGCCAGAATAAGAGGAATTTCCCTAACTCAAGAACCATACACACCCACCTGTTGCAAGAAGGCTTCATGCCCAGTTATTTTTGTTGGACCAAGCACGGAGAAAGAGGGGTTGTAATGGAAGACAATGAAGAAGAAGAGGATAATGATAACTATCCTATGTTCGGTGAACACGGTGATACTGAAATGGGGGAAGACGAGCCTGAACTTGAGGACATTGTTGATGAGTCTGATGATGATCTTTGTCAGGTCATTCGTGAAGAATAGATAAACTGCGGAAGTGAAAACGAGAGGTTGAAGTTGGAGTGCATGTTAGAAGATCACAAAAAATTGTTGTACCCAAATGCGAAGATGGCCAGAAAAAGCTGGGCACCACCCTGGAATTGCTGCAATGGAAGGCAGAGAATGGAATATCTGACAAGGGATTTGAAAAGCTGCTGAAAATAATGAAGAAGATGCTTCCAAGAGATAACGTGCTGCCCTGCAGTACGTACGAAGCAAAGAAGGTTGTCTGCCCTCTAGGATTGGAAGTGCATAAGATACATGCATGCATCAATGACTGCATCCTCTACCGCGGTCAGCACGAGCATTTAAATGCCTGCCCGGTATGCGGTGCATTTCGGTATAAGATCAGGCGAGATGGCCCTGGTGATGTTGAGGGCGACGATCGCCCCAGGAAGAGGGTTCCTGCCAAGGTGATGTGGCATGCTCCTATAATACCACGGTTGAAACATTTGTTCCGAAACAAAGAGCATGCCAAGTTGCTGCGATGGCACAAAGAAGACCGTAAGGAAGACGATATGCTGAGACAACCCGCTGATGGGTCGCAGTGGAGAAACATCGACGATAAGTACGAGGACTTTGCACGTGACCCAAGAAACTTAAGGTTTGGTCTAAGTACAGATGGCCTGAATCCGTTTGGGGAGCAGAGTAGCAGTCATAGCACCTGGCCCGTGACTCTATGTATCTATAACCTTCCTCCTTGGTTATGCATGAAGCGTAAGTTCATTATGATGCCAGTGCTTATCCCAGACCCGTCGCAACCCGGAAACAACATTGATGTGTACCTGAGGCCACTGGTTGATGAACTTATAGAGTTGTGGGCTGACGAAGGTGTACGTGTGTGGGACGAGTACAAACAGGAGGAATTTGACCTACGAGGGTTGCTGTTTGTAACCATCAATGATTGGCCCGCTCTTAGTAACATCTCAGGACAATCAAACAAGGGATACAGCGCATGCACACACTGTTTAGGCGAGACTGAAAGTATACATATAGGCAAGAATGTGTACCCGGGGCATCGTCGATTTCTTCCAGACAGGCATCCCATAAGAAAGAAAGGAAAGCATTTCAAAGGCGAGGCAGATACACGGAGGAAGCCAACCCTCCCTAAAGGTACTGATATATATGACATGGTCAAAGATATAAAAGTAATCTTTAGTAAGGGTCCTGGCGCACAATCTGTTCCGAATGACGCCGACAACCACGTAGCCATGTGGAAGAAGAAATCTATATTCTGGGAACTACCCTATTGGAAATTCCTAGAGGTTCGCTCTGCGATCGACGTGATGCACGTGACGAAAAATATTTGCGTGAACCTGCTAAACTTATTGGGCGTGCATGGGAAGAAGTCGAGAGATACACCAAAAGCACGGCTGCACCACCAACGTATGCACGAACGAGACGACCTGATGAATCGAGAGAATTTCAAAGGTCCTGCCAGCTACGCTCTTACCAAGGAAGAGAAGGAGATCTTTTTCCAAGTCCTGAGCAGTATCAAGGTCCCGTCTGGCTACTCGTCAAACATAAAAGTAATACTAAACCTGGAAGAGAAAAAGTTCCAAAACCTAAAGTCTCATGACTGCCACGTGATCATGACCCAGTTACTTCCGATTGCATTGAGGGGGCTTCTGCCAGAAAACGTGCGAGTACCCATTGTGAAGCTATGTGCATTCCTCAACGCAATTTCTCAGAAGGCAATCGATCCAGCAACTCTACCAAGTTTACAGAAGGACGTGGTCCAATGTCTTGTCAGCTTCGAGTTGGTGTTCCCACCAACCTTCTTCAATATTATGACGCACCTCATAGTTCACCTAGTCCAAGAGATTTCCGTTCTCGGTCCTGTATTCTTACACAATATGTTCCCCTTTGAGAGGTTCACGGGAGTCTTGAAGAATTATGTTAAAAACCGTGCTAGGCCAGAAGGAAGCATGGTCAAGGGCTATGGAACAGAGGAGGTCATTGAGTTTTGTGTTGACTTTATTCCTGACCTGAACCCGATCGGTGTTCCTCAGTCGCGCCATGAGGGGAGACTGCGTGGAAAAGGCACGCTAGGAAAGAAATCAACAACATGTATGGACGAGCAATCTTTCACTCAAGCACACTACACAGTTCTAGTTAATTCCAGCTTGGCGGCTCCATATATCCAGGAACACAAGGATATTTTACGCTCGGAATACCCGGAGCAACCTGAAGATTTCATTGCTAAAGAACACGCGAAGACTTTCGGCGGTTGGTTGCAAAGACGTCTCATTAATGACAACATTGTTGAAGATGAGCTATACTTGTTGGCCAAGCAACCATCTTCGACTGTATTGACCTTTAAAGGGTACGAGATAAATGGTAACACATTTTACACGGCAGACCAAGATAAAAAGAGCACCAACCAAAACAGTGGCGTCCGGTTTGATGCAAAATACGACAACGGGCAAAGGGTCACATACTATGGTTACATAGAGCAGATATGGGAACTTGACTACGGACCTTCCTTTAAGGTCCCTTTGTTCTGGTGCAAATGGTTCAACCTGTCAGGTGTGAAGGTAGACCCGAAGTACGGAATGACAACACTGGATCAGAAGAATCTTGGGTACGGCAATGATCAATTCGTCCTAGCCAATGATGTGGCTCAGGCTTTCTATGTGAAGGACATGTCTAGCAGACCGAGAAAAAGAAAAGATAAGGAAGCGAATACATCAGACGATGAGCCAAGGCGCCACATAGTTCTTTCAGGGAAAAGAAACATCGTGGGAGTCGAGGACAAGACAGACATGTCAGAAGATTACAATAAATTTGATGAAATTCCTCCCTTCAAAGTCAAAGAAGATCCAAGCATCCCGTTAAATGATGAAGATAGTCCATGGTTACGGCGCAATGAGAAGAAAGGCAAGAAGAAAAATAGATAGAGGGTGTTGTTGGTGATGTGTAATAATGTATTAAACCTTTTATGTAATTGTGTTGACCATTTTGATAAATATTAAAAATTTGACCAGTTTTCACTAAAATTGACCATTTTGATAAATATCATTTTTATTTTTTAAGTGTTAAAATGACATTTTGACAATTTGTAAATAAATGTAAAAGAAAACAGAAAAGGGAAACAAAAAATAAAAATAAAAGAAGAAACAGGAAAAAGAAAAAGGAAACAAAAAGAAAAAGAAAACAGGAAACAGAAAAAAGGAAAAAAGAAAAATAAAAGAAGAAACAGGAAAAAGAAAAAGGAAACAAAAAGAAAAAGAAAACAGGAAACAGAAAAAAGGAAAAAAGAAAAATAAAAGAAGAAACAGGAAAAAGAAAAAGGAAACAAAAAGAAAAAGAAAACAGGAAACAGAAAAAAGGAAAAAAGAAAAAGGAAAAAAACCTTTAGGACCGGTGTGTAACAACAACCGGTCCTAAAGGTGGGTTCGGTTTGCGCCCAATTTTTGGACCCTTTAGCACCGGTCTCTGTTAACAACCGGTGCTAAAGGGTCTTTAGCACCGGTTGTTAACACAGACCGGTGCTAAAGGGTCTATACCTCTCCGGGGTCGCCAACTTCTCGCCTTCCCGCGCGTCTCTCCTCGCCTTCTCTCCACGCCGCCTCTCTCCTCGCCGACTCGACCTCCTCGCCGCCTCCTCGCCGCCGTCGCCTCCTCGCGCCGCCTCGCCGGCCGATCCTCGCCGCCTCCTTGCCGCCTCCTCGCGCGGGTCCTCCTCGCGCGCGGCCTCCTCGCGCCGCCTCGCCGGCCGATCCTCGCGCGCCGCCGCCTCGCCAGCCGATCCTCGCCGCCTCCTCACCGCCTCCTCGCGCGGGTCCTCCTCGCGCGCGGCCTCCTCGCGCCGCCTCGCCGGCCGATCCTCGCGCGCCGCCTCCTCGCCGCGCCGCCGCCTCCTCGCCGATCCTCGCCGCCTCCTCGCGCGCGGCCTCCTCGCGCCGCCTCCTCGCCGATCCTCGCGACGCCTCCTCGCCTCCTCGCCGCGCCATCGCCTCCTCGACACCTCCTCGCGACGCCTCCTCGCCGCCTCCTCGCGCGCCGCCCCACTTCGTCTTCTTCACGTACGGTATATCCATATTTTCGTATATCCATATTGTTGTATGCTTGTAATTATAACCGTCGATATTGTTGTATGCTTGTAATTATAACCGTCGATATTTGTTCTATTGACGTACAAATCGTACCTGCTAGAGGTGCTCTCACGGCTCGATTTGAAGCCGCCTTCATCATTTATGTCGCTAAAGCGAGGAAGACGATTCTAGTAGACTCACTTTTTCAGTCAACATTCAAAACTTTCCGACGTACAAATCCTATAGACGAAGTCGGTCAACATTCGTGCAACGTGAGGTGACTCCGACGATTCCGACAATTCCGTAAAACCCTAAACCGACGATTCCGACGATTCCGTAAAACCCTAAACCGACGATTCCGACGATTTCGTAAAACTTTCCGACGATTACAATTCCGTAAAACTTTCCTACGATTCCGACGATTCCATAACTGCGGGGAAAGTTTCCGACGATTCCGTAAAACTTTCCGACGATTCCGTAAAACTTTGCGACGATTATGACTCCGACGATTCCGTAAAACTTTTCCGTAAAATTTCCGGTTCCGTAAAACTTTTCCGTAAATAATTTTGCTAAGTTAAATTCTTGTTACTAGCAGGTGTTGAGCTATGGATCCCCAAGAACCACATGATCAGCACGCCGATCAGCTCGCGGGAATGGGTGAGGCGGAGAAGGAAAGATACATGTGCCAGATGATTTTTGAAGATGCAACGGCCGTATATCATGATGACGACGGTGGGCATGCCTTTAGCAATCAATTTTTGAACGACTCCGGTGACGGAGCTGAGAATATAGAAGATGTAGTAGATGAAGAAGTGCCCTCCGGAACAAACTCTGCCAATGTATATCTCAAGTCACTGTTGACGCAATAATTAATTTGTATTGCACTTACTAACGAATCATTATTTTCCCGTTTAGGTGCCCTCCGGAACACCTAGCGCAAGTACTGAGACAAAGTCGAAACGAGGCCCGGCCGCAAGGTTGAAAGATACTGCAAGGTACTCGATCGATAAAGTTGCTGCTGATGGCAAACCACTGGAACCCCCAGATACTTATCGCAAATTTGTAAATCAGTGCGGAGTTGTTGTAAGAGACCTGGTCCCGATCAACTTAATAGAATGGAATAAGCCGAAGACCGGCGCCAACGTTGGAGCTACTTATGTCGATGACAGATTGAAAAGAGTGCTTTGCGACACGGTCTGGCTAAATTTCAGCGTAGCGGAAGATAAGAAGAAGAAAGTCGAGAAGTGGGCTTTGAAGAAGATGGCCACACAATTCCAGAGGTGGAAGAAAGACTTGTGGAAGAAATATAAGGACGAAGATCCAGTTTTCACAGGGCACCTAGTGAAGATAAGAGACGCTTGGCCTGATTTTAAGGCGTACAAGAAATCGAGTGTCTTTACATCCCGATCAGCCACAAATACGGAGAATGCGAAGAAGAAGAAATATCACCATATTTTGGGGTCAGGTGGCTACATGACTGCCCTGCCTAGGTGGCGACGCTATGAAGATGCGCTTCTGAAAAGAAATATCATTCCACAGACACATGACTGGCCCGATAGGTCCATGTTCTGGTTGTTCCCGCATGGGGCAACGTTGGACGCTGAGACTGGGATGATTGTTGTGGAGGGACCATGGTCGGAAAAAATAACACAAGTCGTATCAGATCTAGAGAAGGCAATAGAAGCTGTTCGAAAAGGAACTTTTGTTCCCGATAGAGAGAACAACGAGTTGACGAAGGCACTCGGGAACCCCGAAAAGTGGGGACGAACACGAGGCTTTGGAGCCACTACCCCGTGGAACCAAGGGTTTCCGGCGGACCTTGGCACTTACAGAAGCCGTGGTAGAAGCAAGAGGAAGGCGCTGGAATGGATATCGACATTAGAAGAAAAGGTGGCGTTTCTCTTGAAGAAAGGGGGACACCCTGTACCTGACACTGAAGAGGAGGAAGAAGATCCTGCACCTGACGCTGATCAGCAGCAATTAGAAGACGATCCTGTAGCAGATGCCGTCCCATCTCAGCATAGAAGCAGCGTGGGTTCCACGCAGCTGCAGCTAGAAGACGGTCCTGCAGTCGAACCGTCGGCGCCTCACTACCCCGTGGATGATGTCACGGAGAATACAAACTGTGAGATACATATGCCAATGGGGAACATATCCTTCATGGTGGCGTCAGGCTATGCTTTACCGAATCAACCTGGAGCAACCTACCATGGTGGTCAGATTCCAGCATCCCATGCTCGTGTCGGGTTGTCAACAATTACGCCGGGATGCCAGTCAATTGAGCTTGATATTCCTGGAGGTGAAGGCGAGAAGACACTGGGAGAAATGGAGCTTGGTATCATCTTGTGGAAGAAGAAACACATCGTGTTTCCTAACGCGGCGCCAAGGCCACCGACTCCTCCAGGTACAAATGCACCACCTCCAACAATTACTGAATGTTGCACCACATGTAAGCCTATTTTTAATAGTTTTTTCACCTTCGTACAGAGAATGCACGACCTCCAAGTCCACCCCCCAACGCACCTCCAAGTCCACCCCCCAACGCACCTCCAAGTCCACCCCACAACGAAGATAGGGAGCCCGAGGCCGAGAGTCCATCGCCCGTGCACTCCAGTGAGCCGACGGATGTGCCCACTACGGGTACGGCAAAGCGGAAGCTGCAGTTCAGAAGAAACGGGACTCCTCCCAAGAAGAGAGAAAGGAAACCCAATAAAGTCAAGACTCCCCCGAAGTTACCAGGCCTGATGACTCCGGAGGAACTAGACGAGGCCGTGAAAGCCAAAAACAAAGCATGGTTCGCACGGTTTCCCCTGAAGCCCCCTCCAGACATCTGGAAGGGAACTCTGAAGAACGTACCAAAGTGGAAAATTGAGTGCACCATCGACAACTTATATTATCCTGAACCGCCGCCACCGCCACCCCTTTCAGACTATGAACGGTTCATTGAAAAGATGCACACCGCAGAAATGAAGCAGGCGGAGCAGACGAAATGTGGGAAACAAGTTCCCCAGCTCGGACAACAAGAAGCACAGTCAATTGCCCCGCTCAAGGTGTTATCTGACCAGGCTTCAGTGTCCGGTCCACGCATGGGCGACGTAGGTTACGCTATTGCTGATGTGGTATATAAATATAAGCCCGAGCACCCTCTGGTCGAAAATCCTAGTGCTCTAACAACCCAACTATGGAATTTACATGGTTGGTACTTGGAGGCCGCAAGGCAAAAGAGAGACTGTATCATGGCGGCAGTTCAGGATCAACACTACTTCGGAGAGTACGGTGTGGAGGTTGGGTTCGATGATTTTTTCCATATGTACAATCAACGTGCCCTCGACAAAGCTATCGTCAGCTGCTACTGTTTGTAAGTGATTTATTTGTGTAATTTAATTATTTAGTTAAGCTTGCGTTCATTGCCCGTATAATTATCACTCACGAGACATTCTTTTTGTACGCTACTATGCAGAATGAAGATTCGTGAATGCAGGCTGGCAGGAATCTGGGACTTTGGGTTCATTGACCCGTATTCGTTTCATCAAGAGACAATAGAAAAGTTCAACAAGGATACACCGGATGATTTGCTAAGGTTTTTGAAGCGACAAAGTACCAAAAAAGAAATACTTTGGCCCTACGGATTCAAGTGAGTGTTACTGTCTTGTACACATTCCATTTTGCTTACCTGATGTTAAGTGTAATTGATGAGTATGCATGACTGCGTGTGTACACGTGTGCAGGTCCCACTTCATATTGTTCATCATTAGAATCGATCAAGGACAAGTTGAAGTCTGGGACCCGTTAACCTGGGACGCTGACAAATGGAAGAGCGCGCGTCAGATGCTTCAAAGGTATATATATATCAGCCTCTTTCGTTCATCGGCCTCTTTTTCGTTCATTTCCTGATATCAAGTAAGTAATAATTAACTCTTGTATTCATTTTTCTTTGTCGGCCAGGGTTTGGCAAATGTTCATCAAGGAAGAACCCGGTACATGGGCAGACAAGCTCCACTTTCAGATTAACAAAGTAAGTAGTACTACGTACCCTGGTTTCAATACCATTACCATTCTCTTGATTATTATTAATTTGACTGAATTATGTTCTCGTATATAGGGCGTCCCGCAACAACCACAGGGCACTGATTATTGTGGATACTACGTTTGCGAGTA